>NC_140447.1:20761729-22006729 GCF_963576455.1 Neolamprologus multifasciatus | reverse complement strand
AATATTACGTAACATCTTGTTGAATTTTGTTGTGTAACTCCGCAAAGAGCAGTAAACCTCGGAGCAGCAGCGGCAGAGGCACAGGTCAGCTGATTACAGATGATTCTTTTCCCCGTGCTGAGCGACTAAAACCGATCTTAAGGTTCCTCCACCTGCCAATTCCACTTTAATGCCTGAGATTTCATTTTTCTGTTTAGGTGTGGAGGCAATGTTTAAAAGAAAAAAAAATTATTTTCTTATGTACTAACATAATTTTATTGTTATACTAATATAGCATGAGTTTCGGTTAACTTTGCACAAAAATTGCTGGTACAAATATCCTCCAAAGACCAAGTATCTGTACTTTAAACACATCTGGCTATTTCATTAGCATAATGAGAAATACTGTTAACAGCTGCTATGTTGCTGCGGAGCCTGACTCCATCTGTTCCACAGAGATCAAACACAGAGCCATGCTAGCCAGAACCAGCCCGCTGGAGGATCTAATCCATTCGAACTGAATAGTTTTGCAAAGAAGTCAAAATTGCAGTGAACGTGGGTGTCGTTTTTCTTCCCACTGTATTTTGCACCAATCGATCACATCATGAGAGCAATTTGAGCCAGACATCTGAATCGCTGTCACTTTTACAGCCTTGTTACTGACTAACACTGAACTGTGACAGTGAAACTTGCCTACACATTTCTTTAATTTACGATGGTAGAGTTTCTTTTTAATGAGGCAGACTGAATCAGGAAAAACTGAGACATATTGTTTAAATGGCACTTAGCTTTTTTAAGACGTGTCAAGTTGATCAGCAACTGTTTTTCTTTCAAGATTTCAGCACTAACTCTATGCTAAAAGGATGGGAAACCTCTGAATCGTGCTTTGGTTCAGCTGGAGAGACTGAAATCCATGTGACAGATCCCTAAACATATATTTACCAATGGAAACAAGAAGGGATTTCTGAAAATACTACCTAGAATAAATTGCACAGGCAAAAGTCAGACGTATAAAGTCATAGTCATGTTTTACTGAAAGTCACACATAAGTCTAGGGAGGCCGTACTTATGGGGAATGCTGTTTGTGAGTCACCACTTATTAGAGCAATATCATCCGCGAACGGAAGTAATTGCAGTCGGCAAGCAGTGACATGATGGATGGAATCGCAACACGTATGATGATTTATGCTTTTCTATTTTTTAATTTTATGCATTTATTTATTAGATTAAAAAGACTGAGGTAGGCAGAATATTTGGGTGTCAGCATCACTTCCAAAAGTAACTGTATTTTAGGGCCTTAAAGGGCTGCAGTGTTGTGGACGTCAGGTGAAAGCGAGGTTAGAAAAACTTCACCTACATCTGAGAGCTTTCATCGGCAGACTGACTATGAGGTATACGAATATAAAACTTATATATATATATATATATATACATATTTATATAATGAATTATGAACAAAACAACATAAGCAAACACTTGTGAAGCAACTTAAAAATGTTGCTTGGTTTGTGCATGCGTGCAGACACAAACGCACTCAAGGTATATTACTAATAAAGACTGAGCCAATAACAGCAACAAAGAAGAAGTTTCAGCACTTAACCATATTTAATCTGACTCGCAAATGGGAAATGTTCATCTTAGATTATCAGTAACTTTAGGGCGCAGTCACTGCCCCCCTTATCGGTGACATAAAACACAAAAGATGAAATCTGCGATAAACAAAGGTAGTGAATGAATGAATGACTCTGGTTATCACACACTGAATACACAAACATTACTCATGTATTTACACTCTCGATGTTCCTGCAATTACAGATGTGGATGGCGCATAACTGGCATCGACTCCTCAGTGTTTTATTGGTGCATAATTTGCTTTTAAATTACAGTTGTACCAAGTCAGGAACATGCGGCCTTAACCTGCCCACAGAGCTAAATACTGTGGTGCTCGTCTGTGAAGTGAAGCCTCCCTGGGTAAACTTCAAACAGCTTGGTCATTAATAATTCTGATTAAGGATGTAGTCTGCCCAATATTTGCAATTCTGATAACTGATACTTGGCGAAGACGGGAGATGGGCGCATTAAGGCGCCCTGGGGTAATTTAACTTGGAAAGGTGAGTGGTGTCTAGTACTGCAAGCTTTCCTCAATTATACCTCAGAAAAAGCTGACAACACCCACAGAGCGCTTTGGTCTTGAGGGAGCTTAAAAAATATCTCCACAACTGCCTCTTAAATTATTCTTGTCCAAATTAGTCTGTGTGTTTTGCTGATGAATATTTCATGCACCTTTTTTCCATTTAATACTTTTAGGTTTTAATATAGGTTAATACTGCATGTTAACTTCTCACCCGTCATATCAAGGCTGGACCGAAGTATGCTGATTTAAACGCACAAAGGGGAAACTGCAGTTTTATTTTAGGTCCGCGCTACGAAGAATATGGTCTACATTCTGTGAACGCGCGACACCATCATTCCTAGAAGTGTCAGAGCTGATGAACGTGCGAGGGCTTCATTCAAGTTGTGATATTTAAAGCGACAAGTTTTTTTTTTTTTAAAAAAAGACACGCTGACTTCCTTCTGAAAATGCAGTGATGCAATTTCCTTATAGTCTTGTGCAATTTAAATGTTAAACCTCAAGCCTTTAAGATTAACAGCAGTTTGTCTGCTAAATGCGTCCCCCTTCCAAAACAAGGCTTAAAGTGAAAGGGGGGTGTTTGTTTTTATTCTGCTTTCACATTCTGTCACCTGTAAAGCAGTTCTGAGAAAGCAGCTCTGACTTATGTTAGTTTGCCTAACCAGTGTTCACACACCCGTGCCAACTGACCCTTTCTCAGGAGGGTGGGCGAAGAGCGGCAGGGAAACCCACTAACGTAAACCCAGCAGGTAAACACGCACGTGAGAAGTCTCGACCTCGCCTGAGCCGACAAACCAGCCCTCAACAACACGCTCGGCTCTCTTGGATTTCACAGAGTTTGCTCGCTGCCTGCAACCTGATCGCCGCTTTTCTCCTTTCTCATGCCCTGTCTAAATGTCAGCATCTGTGTAAACGCTAAGGTAATTCGCATGTGGCCTCCCTGCTGCGAGCGTGGAAAGAGCAGAGGATGATTTAAAGAGGATGAGTCAGTGCGCACATCCTCTTAAAGATCAGCTGCCTTCTGTGTTAATTATTATTACCAGATAATAGGGCTTCTCATAGTTGTCGCTTTTAAGGGGAGACCAGGTGATATATGAATGTACATTACTGGTATGCGTAATTCAAAAGAAGAGTCTTGAGTCAGGTGTGATTGGGTGGAACACATAATGTGTTTCAGGTTAGGGGTACAAAATATTCAGTGGATGCTTGAAGAATTGAAAGGTTACCAGGGGAAGCCCCAGGCAAACACCAATGTCATTTACAAATCATTTAGAGTGAGAGCAGCACTAGTTTTCATAGCCGGTACATATGCATAAAGAGAGCAGCAACTTCCCCTAACCATGACTCAGAGTGAAGATGCTGAACAAAACAGATTAAGCTAAGTTGAATTTTTCAATACCTATATGGCTGTGCACTTTCCACAGCCATCAACGGCATCTTTCTGAGGAATAAAAAAAAAAAACCTTGTCGTGTTTTATTGTGTGACAATGTTTGAGGTTTTTTTCTTTTAAGCTGAGGTGTGAGATGAGTGTAATGCAGACAGTTGTAGACTTGTCAAAAGTCTGCGTGACAGTTTCATTTAGCCCGTTCGAGACAGAAAAAAAAAGAAGCATAAATGCAAATGCATGTCAAGAGTCACTGCAAGTGTTTGTCATCATAAACTGTTTTCGCGCATGAACTCCAGACGATGTCGAATCAGGTCAGGGCATCATCTGAAGGTGTCGTGCACAGATTCTCCTGAGCAGGAGGCAGGTTCACTGCGAGAAACACTGATTGGTTCGGGCGAGGGCGCTTCCTGGATTGAGAGACACGTGACGTCCACTCGTTCTGCCAGGAGTTCTGTTACTTGTGCTTTTCTCGTACAGATGCAATCAGACCGCACACAGACTGTTTAATTTTTGTGATCCCAAATGCACCGCCGTCAGGTCATCTCTAAAATATTTTAAATTAAAACAAAACTCAGGGCTGAAGTTGTTTTCTTCTGCATGAGTTGAAACAGCCATAAAATTAGTGTTTTTGTGTTGTTACAAGTAACAGGTATTCTTTACTTTGTTATATAGAAACAAAATTAATAGAACACATGTAAAAGATTATATACTTACTGTCCACTTTGTTAGTTTCAGCTCCTCATTAACTAATCAGCCATTCACGTTATAGGAACTCAATGGACAAAGGCATGTAGACATGATCAAGCTGATAAAATGATGGCTGAAGTTCAACCTGAACAATAGAATAGAGAAGAAAGGCGCCTTTGAATGCCTGTTTGCTGGTACCAGATAAGCCGGTCTGAGCATTTCAGAAATTGTTGATCTACTTGGATGATCAGAAAAAGAAAAAATATCCAGTGAGCAACAGTTCACTGCGTGAAAATGTCTAGTTGATGTCAGAGGATAATGGTTAATGGTCTGCTTTAAGCAGATGGGAAGTCAACAGTTACTCAAATAACCACTCATTACCACCAAAGTATGCAGAAGAGCATCTCTGAATGCACAATGCTTCACACCCAAAATCAGATAGTCTACAACTACAGAAAACCACACTGGATGCCATAACTGTCAGCGAAAAACAGGAAATTGAGGCTGCAGTTCACAGTTGGGGTCACCAAAATTGGGTGATTGGAACTTTTCCTGGTCTGAAGACTCAGTTTTTGCTCCGACATTCAGATGCTAGGGTCAGAATTTAGCGCAAAACACACAAACAAGGTGTAACGGTGTGGGGGATATTTTCTGGACAAACTTTGGGCACCTCAGTACAAACTGAGCATCATTTAAACGCCACAGCCTACCTGAGTGTTGTTGCTGACCATGTCCATCCCTTTACGACCACAGTGTACTGCTTTCAACTGTTAGACAAATCAGACTGTTCACTGTTTCCAGCACCTTTTTGAATCTGTACCACAAAGAATTAAAGCAGCTCTGCAGGAAAAAACAGATCCCAAGGTTTACCTAATGATGCCTAAAAACGAAATTAGTAACATATCTAACGTATTGCTTCCCGTACGCTGTGTCTGCTCTGAGCTTTACATACACCGGTACATCTTTGTACTCGGGGTAGAGCCGCTCTGACTGTTTCCTTCTGTTTTCAGTGTTTATGCTAGCTAAGCGAATTACTTCTTGGATCCAACTCCATACTTTGCATACACAGTACACACTAAGTCAGACTGATCTTATCACCTTACTCTGGCAAGAAATCAAACTGTGTTTCCCAAAGTCAGCTGTTTACCTTTAACCCACTTACAGTGTTATGTGAACCTAGCAATAAGGCTACCTATCAGTGTTTACATATATGATTGCTCCCAATGCTTTCCACCCTGGAAGAAGTAAATCAGAAGAAAAGATAAAAATGACTGAAAAAGCACTAACCTTAACTTTCATAAACATTATTACACTTTTCATTTGAACTCTTTTTGCGTGTACTTTTTAAACTTAAAGGTCAGGAAATTCCTGATGGAGTACAATGTTTTTCATAAAAGCTAGACAGTATGACTTTCAGCTTGGTTCAATTGTTACCAAGCTGCTAGATCCCACAAAATGGACAGAAAAGTCCAGGCGACCTGTCCGGGGTGTGCCCCACTTCACCCCTAATGACAGCTCAGATAATCCCCAACCCTGCTGTGACCCAGACTTTGATAAGTTGTTGAGAAAATAAATTCAATCACACATGCCTAGATCTGATCTGTGACCTCCTCTGGTTGTTTGTGAATATGTGTATTTTTCTACACAACGTTGCTGGCTCTTGCTGGGTGAAATCAAGCACAAAGAAGGTACTTGAAATCAGAATTACTGATTAACCCTATCCAAGTGCAAGTGATCGGACCGTGGGAGGAAGCTGGAGTACCTGGAGAGAACCCACACAGAGAACATGCAAACTCCACACATACAGGCCCCGAGCTGGATTCTGTTACTCTCTTCATATCTGGTGACTTCTTCAATGAGCATGACGCAAGCTTAAGATTAGATTTTCAAGTAACCCCAGAGCTCATAAAGCACATCAATCGCATAATTTCATTCTCTAGAGAACCTTGGTCTGTTTCTCTGCTGCTTAAATGATGAAAGAACACAGAGGCCTGCATTACCTATGATGTATCGCTTTTGGGGATAAATTTCCATAACTACTCTAAACTTCCACATTGGAATACAAACCTAAGTGAAAGGCCCGGCAGTCATGGCAGTGACAGAATCTATATTTCAATTCGCAGGACCGAGCGGGGCTCACTAACTGGGTCGTTTGATATCTTGTTCTTTAAGTCTATACAAAAAGACAGCTCTGTATACCGTGACTTGTTCAGCAGTGTAAGTGTGCGCTCCCAGCATTACAACCACTTTCAGTTGTATCATCATTATTTGTGACTCTGGGCCAGACCTTTGATTAAAGGCGGCTGTTTAAATTGAAGTTGGAACTTTTTAGCCTTTTACTGCGCCTTACGGGGCGCAGTGTTATTTTAAGAAATCTTTTTAACCCAAACAAAGTGATGGCTTTAAATGAAATAAAAGTGCCTGACTGGGCACAGAGACCGATGGAGCGTGATTCCTGGATAGTGCTTTCCCATGTGTGGGCGGGCAGATCAGTTGGACAGGAGCAAGTATCAGCCTGTGCTGGTGTTTGACTCTTGAGTGGGCAGACTTTTTTAAACACTCCCACTCCTGCCAAGTTGCAGACCTCCCACAGCTGCCTTACTATATTTTATTTACACCCAGCCTGGGAACGCAGGGTTAACCACTCACCTGCAGCAAGTCTGGACACTTCTTAATCTACAGATACGCAACTTTGGGGCTGTGCAGGAAGTATCGCACCTCTATGACCTGTGCAAACTGAGGGGGGAAAAATAGACGATATAATCTGTACTGTAGTGGCTGTATAATATTACTTGATGATGGTTAGATACCCGATGCAGTCACATACAAATGTATAGGCTCACGTGGACATGTGCACACACACACACACACACACACATGCACGGGTGTAGAGGACCAGATCCTATAGATAAAGGGATTAAATGACTGCCAGTCTGCGCAGTTACTTTAATTGAAGATTTGCTGATGAGGGCATACTAATGCTTAAATGCCCTCTCTATTTTTATCTTTCCACACCCTGGCTGACCTTTAATAGTAAAAAATACAGAGCAGTAAAGTCACAGTATGCTATGTTACTGATATTAAAACCATTAAGTAAGTCTTTCTATCATCTGAAATCGGATCCACAGAACAAGATGAAACAGAACATAGTGGTGCATGCTGGTTTATTACACTATATGCAACTAACATACTGCACTGGAGCAGCTTTTTATGCATGAAATATGTTTAAAAAAATGTTTTAAGTCTAAAAAAAAAAACATTTGTTAATGCAATACCCATATTTGCACTTTTTGCAACAATCCTGCAAAGAGAAGGGTATATTGCATGTAGCCTTTTTTGGTTTTTTGCTGTGGTTTGTTGGTGTATTTTGCTGTCTGGGTGCTGCCTCGGGTTCATCGAGTGCAAATCTGTGAATGAAACTCCTTCCATTTTTAATGGTGGTGGAGCTGTTGGTGCTAGATAGTTTCCGCTTTAGTTTCAGCCACTGTTTTCTTGTCAATGAACTGTAAAGCTGCTGAGTTCCCTACAGCCCACTCTGCTGCTGTTTCTCATATTCAGTAAATACTGTAATAAGCAGTGCACTGTAGGCCCTTCCGTTAAGTTGCTGCCCTGCAGTCTGAAAGGCATATTGACGAGTAACCAAACTGTTACATGTAAGCTGGCCATATCATTTCTGTCTCTGATGAGTCAAAAGATTTTAAAAGCACCTGTGGAAAGTTACTGTTAACAACAACATACTTTTACTTTTAGTTCAACAAATACTGGGAAGATGGTGGTAAAAATAAGCCACCATCAGAACTGTGGTCACGACCGTTTGTCAGCCATTTCCTGAGCAATTTGAAAACTGGTAGGATGTGAGTGAATCATGGTTTCTGTTACTTACTGCTTCCCTTACAGTTGCAGTTTCACAAAGTACCGGTCCTCCTTACTTCTAACCAAACTTATTTGATTTGATCTTTGGAGAAATTTCCAGATCTTCCAAAACGTGTCAGTTAAAAAGTGCATGCTCACTGCAGCAAAATAGATTTTCACCCACTTCTCCAGCTCATTTAACCGTACCATACAAAAATGGCAGGGATGCAGCTGTCTTATCTTGTCTTTTATTACTTGGAATTAAATGTACTGCAAGTGTAATGCACTGCTCAGCAGCTTTTGACAAATTGTGCAGTCATATGCAGGAAAACTCTGCAGTCCCGTGAAAAAATAAGTATCCTGTGATTTTATCGTTATAGAATCACATTTAACAGTAATAACATGAAGCAATCATTTTCCATATACACTGTGGAGAACTTTGGCCCACTCCTTTGTGCAGCGTTGCTTCAGTTCATTGAATTTGCAGGCATTTGTTCATGCACAGCTCTCTTAACGCCCCACCATAGCATTTCAGTTGAGTTGAGGTTTGCAACACCTTGATTCTTTTCTTTTTGAGCCATTCTATTGTAGATTTGCTGCTGTGTTCATGATCAGTCAGACAGATGGCCTTAAATTTGATTCTTGAATTCTCCGGTATGCATACAAGTTCATGGACGACTCGACGACTGCAAAATGCCCAAGTCCTGGGCCCAAATCATCACCCCTTAACCACCGTGCATGAAAGCTGGACTAAAAAAACTTAGCCTGGGTGGCTGTAGCTCAGGTGGCAGAGCAGGTCAGCCACTAATCAGAAGGTCGGTGGTTCGATCCCAGGCTGCCTCCTGGCTGGTTAGTACCTTGGGCAAGATACTAACCCCATATTTGCCTACTGGTGGTGGTCAGAGGGCCCGGTGGCGCCTGTGTCCGGCAGCCTTGCCTCTGTCAGTGCGCCCCAGGGCAGCTGTGGCTACAATGTAGCTTGCCATCGCCAGTGTGTGAATGACTGAATGTAGTGTAAAGCGCTTTGGGGTCCTTAAGGACTAGAAAAGCGCTATACAAATGCAGGCCATTTACCATTTAAGAAAATTTGTGCTGATATGCTGTGGTTAGTTTTCTCCAAACATGGCACTGTGGATCATGGCGAAACATCTCCACTTGGATTTCTTTGCAGTTTGTCTGCACGCTCTAACCTCAGGTGAGTTTGCTGGGACGTCCAGTCCTGGGAAGGTTATACACACACCTGAATACTTCAGACCAGCAAACTGCCATGTCTACAGAGATGCTCACACTTTCTGATAACCATTAAGTCATTATCAGCACCTGGCAGCTACTTATCCTGTTAATTCCAATGGAAGCAGTAAAAGTGCGCTTAGTTTTACACATGGATGGATGAACTCCTCTTTTTCACATGACTGTGTATAGTTTGAATGTTTAAATCCACAAGGTTCAAATGTTATAAACCATCAAATTATTTTTTTGGTCACAGTGCTCGTTTCTTAACTTTTTATTTATGATGTCAAGTGAAGTGACTTTATGGCAGCTTAGCTTCACATGGGTTATGATGACCTTTGGGGAAAACCCTTTTATAATGACATTACTATTACCATAATGGGCAACCTGGTCATCACATCAACTAAAGGTCAAAGTAAAATTTGCAAGTGCAACTTTTTTTTTTTTAAATGCTGTATACGTGTATAGCGGTCACACACTTAGCATCGTTTTAATAGTTTGACTAAATATAGTTTCAAACTAAACATTTGATGAGTATTAAAATATGACAACATGCCACAGAGGGACTCCTGGCAAGAAGATGAGCCTGGCAGATAACCCAGTCGATCATGACAATGAGTGGATTTCCTTCAGGATTAATAGAGTTTTATTAAATGAAAATGAAATCAAAATATAAACAGGAGACCTTTCTTTTGCTGTAACTTGTTCTGATCAGACGCTTTAACCTTTACTTAAAATGCACTTGTGAAATTAGATAAAACACCCAGGCACCAGTGCTTTTTTTCTGTTAAATACATCACAGAAATATGCCATGGTACTGGTGGTCAGGTATGCACTAACCTCCGGCTCACAATCTGTCACACCTCACAGGTTAGTGCACATGAAAAACAGCACACTTTGGCTGTAGACCAACTTGGTGATCAGTGTGTTTAAGTTTGATTAAAGTCTGACGACGCTTCAGGAGGAGGAGTGATTCTCACCATGGCATAAGCTCGTCGGTCTTTCAGTTGGATGAGCTAAAAGAACAAAAGATTTCGTCTTTCAGAGGTGACACTTGAAAAAGGTCTAAAACTGATTTGTTTGCAGTTTTAAACTGAGCTTTAATGTGTTTTTTAGCCTTAAAATTCTATTTTAAATATCAGTATTTATGAACTTATGATGGCTTAAAAATGCAAATGAAAAAGCGCCAAATTTCACCCCACCCCCGTGGACTTCCCTGTAAGTCAAACAATTTTCATATGAAGGTAAATAAAGTATCAGCTGATTGTCAGAGGATCAAGCTGGAGCACCTTGTTGTTTGGATAAAATTTAGAAGAATAGATGAAAAAATGCCATCCGATAATCGCTCTCGCTGTTTATTAAATGCTGGCCAGATTTTCTCAACACACTTGAATAAAAAGCGCAAGCTTTCAGGTTTTAGCTCCCAGTAGCATTAATGACAAACCTGCCACTTTCTTCAAAGTATGTGTTGAACTTGTGAGAAGTCACACAGTGGTGCTGCTGATCGCTCTGCAGCTGGTGACTGCAGCTCACGAGGTGTGAATGAGACGCAGCTCCTGGTGTGGAACTGAAACAATGGCCGCTGCCCGGTCAGAGTGAGGGAATTAGCAGGAGGCAGTTTGCTGAATGGGAGAGAGCAGACTGCTGGCGCTGGTGAACAAACAGAGCAGCCACATCAAAAGACGCAGGGCGTGAACATACAGATAAGGTCAGACTGTCAGATATTTCCTGACCTGAAACACTCTGGATGTGGACAATAAGGAAACTTGTTATCATGTAGAATAATATTTGTGCAGATTTAAACAAAAATATCTCTGAGAAGATAAGAAGGTCCTGATAAAGACAAAGGTGATTCTGTATCTTTCATTCATTCACTGGTTTGCTTGTTCTAGATCTAAAGCAGTGGTTAATGTGTGGTTCCTGATGGGTTACAGCATGAAAGTGAGTGGCTGCAAGATGTTAACTAAGAATACTTGGGAATTCGCTCTATTTTATAATAGAGCGAATTTTGTAATTTTCTCAAGACTCTCAAAAATGTTCAGTTCAAAGAAGGAAAAGTTTTTCGTCGTATTAGCCAAGAGCTACAAGGACTATCTTTAGAGCCCTTGAAAAATGGAAAAGAATGCATGCTTTTGTTGAAGGTATAGAAAAGCAAGAAGTCATTGATTTAACTATGTACATCTCTTTTTCTGTATGATTTAAGTCATGCCTTGAGAAGATAAATCATGGATTTACAAAGATTTTGTGTTGTATGAAGTAGAGATGGCACGATACACTTTTTATGTCGATACCGATACCATAAATTTGGATATCTGCCAATACCGACTATGAATCTTGATATAGTGTGGTTTTAATCAATAAAATCTTTTTTTAATATCTTGCTGCTTTTTGTATAAGTTCATACTCAAGTTACAAAAAAAAGCAACACTAAAGCTATTCTGTTATACCTGTATGCAAAAAATATACTGCACCCAAAATATTCATAGTTCAGCAACACTGAGCTAATAAAACTTAAACCCTGCTCCATCCTCCCTATTCTGGTATTTTAAAGAGTAAGCAACCTAAATAATAGGGTTCTAAAAACTCCCAGCAAAAAAAAAAAAAAAAAGGGAACCACCCACCCCCCACCTCATGATGCTAATCGACGTAATCAACTTTAATTTGATGCAGTGTGGGGAAAAATGCACAGAAATCAATTATTTTTCAAGAATAATTAAATAGATTCAGCATCTTTCTTCACAAGTACTATAGCTTACTAGGGTATATTAGACTTAACAGTTACTATATACAGTAATGGACTTCTATACATTTTTCATCAGATTAAACTTTGGGTGTAGATTCGGATAATAATTTATTAAAAGCTAGACATTTTAAATGAGAATAAGAAAGAAAAGTATGTCTTTGTGCCCCCTGTTCCCTGTTAATGCCCTATCGGCCCCCTTGGCTAAACTTTGCTAGATCCGCCCCTGCACAGTTACCAGCCGTCAGCTACGTAGAAAAGGATCCTGGTTGTAGAAAGTAATAATAAATAAATTCTAAACAACAGCTTATCAAGATTAAACGTGCTGCTGTGTTCAGCCGCCTGGTTCCTCTTTCTGGTACAAAGTGAGCCAAAAACAAAGAAGAGAGGACGGGAGTGGCGACATAAAAGCCGATCAGCTGATCATTGATCAGTTTCATGATTGATGTAGCAGCAGGAGAGGGAGAGAGAGAGAGGCAGTCGCTCCATATATCGGTTGTTAAGCTTAATGCCGGATGCTTTACAAACATTCAGAGATGGACTTACACGCTTGCTTTACTCTCTCTGAGATAACTTGTCGAGAGAAATGCGTGGGTTGGTAGCGAGGCTCCAAATGCTCAACCAGAGGTACTTTTTTGATATTTAACGGATCTGATTACATTTTTATTTCTCTCCGATATCCGATCCAGTAATTTAGGTCAGTATCGGACCGATCTCTAGTATGAGGTATGTCTTGTCAGTTCAGCGATAAATGGACAAGTTCCTGAAAGCTTAATTGTGGTTGAATGAACTGCCAACAGGCTAAAGAACAAGGACTGGGGTTTTTATAAGGTTTTAAAAAAAGAGGAAACTTGCAGTGTATTGTCAGAGAGCAGAAAAGCTGCGAGGTCCAGATACTCAGAATGAAAAATACTTAAATAGCAAAGATCAAAGATACTGGTGCACACCAGCTGATTTCTTAGGCAAACCTGTTCAACCGCTTGTTAAGACGAATATACAATCAACCAATTGCACTGCACCAACTCAGTGCATTTAGGCGTGTGGACATGTTCAAGACAGCCTGCTGAATTCAAACTGAGCATCAGAGTGGAGAAGAGAATTGATTTTACCAACTTTGATCGCAACATGGTTGTTCGTGACAAACGTGCTGGTCTGAGTATTTCAGAAACTGCTGATCTGCTGGGATTTTCCCATACAACCATTTCTAGATTAATTCAAATAACCACATGCAGACGAGCTACAACAGTAGGAGACGACACCTCCTGTCAGTTATGAACAAGATACTGAGGCAACACTTAAAACAAGCTCACCGAAACTGGACAACAGAAGACTGATAAACGTTGTCTGGTCTGATGACTCTTGATTTCTGTCTGGCTGCTGGTTTAATGCTGTAGGGGATATTAGTGTGCATCACTCTATACCAAAAGGAGGATAACACACTATGTGACAAAACTCAAATAATCTAAAAATGGATGCCTGAGCATGACAGTGAGGTTTGCTTTACTCAAATGACCTCCACAGTCACCAGATCTCAGTCCAATAGAGCACCGTTGAGATGTGGTGGAACAGGAGAGAGTTCATCCCAAATAAAGTGTCCAGCAAGTGTACAAAGGTGTTTTTACACAGGATGTTGGGATTTCTGTGGGAGTTGAGAAAAGTGGGCACACAGGATTTGTTTTCTGTACCTTCATCATTACCTCGAGAACTGTAATAAATCTGATGAGCTACTCGTAGGTACTTATAACAAATCTGAGATGATTACACATGTTGCTGACCTTTAGTGTTCAAACACACGCCTTACATATATACTTACACAGAAACGTGTTTCCAAGGAACAGCTTTGCTCCACCCGTCTCAATATATACTCATGTTGAATAAATCATTCAGTTCAGGCGTGTGATGTTGACTTTTCTCTCATTTTGCCACCCGTCTCTACAGGGTGTCTGTTCCTACTGGCTGCCGGGTGGCAAGACTTTCTCCAAGAAGGACTTTTGGTTTTAAAGAGACACGTTAAAACAAGTAGATGAGCTTTTAGAGGGAACGGTAGGTAGGGCTGTCACATTATGTCCAACTATTCACATTTCTATGACACCGTCGCTCTGTCCTTTACTTCACCTTGCTCCCTTATTGCGACCTAGTTAAAAAATAATAATCACATGTTAAGCAGGTTTCCATTAAAGTTTAGTGGACTGTAAAACAAGTGCATAAAATGCCACTGCAGCTACTACCCATCATTTAGATTTCATATTAAATGATCCCGAATACTTCTCATCACACCATAACCATTTTTAAGCAATCATTATTAGACAATCTGTACTCACAAATTTATTTTAGATACTTTTTCAGTTAGAAAAAAATTTTCATTTTAAAATTTAAGGGATAAATTTCACTATTTAATGATTAAATCAATCAGTATAGATCTCCACACTGAAGATGAATAACGGGCAGTAAACATGCTGACAAATGACACGGTGAGGTTACACGGTGGTGGGAAACTCAGTCATCCTTTACCAGTCTGGGAGTGAGTGTGCCCACTTTTCTTTGTTTGGTGGTTGCTGGGTGGGCATCCCCTGTTCATTCATTACCTGAAGGCCTGCAGCAATTCTGCGTGGGATGTGAAGCGCAACAACAGCGCATTCCTATACTCAGAAACAGGGAGTGGGAGTTGACAGAGGTTTATTTCAATGAGCTTTGAGTTTGTTTAACCTCCTCGCTTTTCTTCTAGATCCAACACCTTGACAAGAAGAAAAAAAAAAATCAGACAACTTGACCCAGCACAGTTTATGGCGGCAATCGCGCATAACAGTCGTCTTAGAACGACCAAAGCTGCTTCGGAGCGGTTCAAGTGAAAGCTGAAGTAGGGAGGTCTACATGCAAAACAGGGGTTCGGTTACAAGATAAAAGTAAAAAGTGATGGTGACAGAAGGATATACAGTCTACTGAGCATGACTCATTACTCATTACTTAGCTGACCACATCCAAAGATTTCTGAGGGGCAGAGAGAAAAGAAAAGGATGTTTTGCTAAGATGATCTGAGCCAGACATACCTGCTCTCCAGTCAAACCTGGAGAAGAAACTGGAAGTGCTGGCCATTCAAACGAACATGGCACTTCACCTCCAGCTGTGCGGTTTAAAGGAATAGCTCAACACATACCGGAAATAAAAGCCAGTGTGTGCTTTGATTCTGACGGTAAAATGAGAAGATCAAAGCCAGCGTTCAAGTCTGTACAGTAATTATGACGCGACAGCCATTAAACTGTTAGCTTAGCTTAGCGCTGAGAACAAAAGCAAAAGGAAAGTAGTGGTAATCGTTTCCTTTTCAAAATGAAAGGTTTAAATAAACATAACACATGGTGATTAATTTTATGTTAAGCTTCAGTTGTTCAGTTTGTTATGAACTACTAAAAGGGGAATTCCCCCTCGGTTTTTCCCATTTTAATCCTACTAAAAGATTTCTTTTTGTTTTTTGGGGAGGAAGTTCCTTTATTCAAGCCAGTTAATATACTACAGACATTGTAATGTGCTAATTTTGGGCAATAAATATAAAACTGTGCAACAATCTGAATTCTTTATTTTGTAAAATATTTTTACTCCAAGGATTTAAATCACAAAAAAGTACTCTTTCTTAAGGTCTTTTAAAGGTTTTTTTTTGTTTGTTTTTTTAACATTTGCTGCCTTTTTACCCATTTTCAGTCCAGTCCTTGTACCTGACCATTTTCAGAGAAATGCTTTTTTTGTTGTTGTTGTGAAGCCACTTATATCTGACCTATGACTCATAAAGTATTAAAAAGCCATAAAACTCAAGTAATGAATCATTGTTCTTTCTGTGCATAACTTAGCAAAGAGACAGTTTTTTTCCCTATCTTTAGGAACTTTGTTACTAGCCGCCTGTCAGAAAACACACTGCTTCTTTACTTGAATCTAATACCAAAAAAATAGCAGTTTGACAGACATAAAATAGTATTTTTGACAAACAAGGTAATTCCTAAAGAGATAGCAGAAAATGGGCCATGTTGTTTAGTCTGTCCTTAAAGTTGAGGAAACTAGACAAGTGGAGAACAAAGGAATAGGTAGCACAACTAAAAAAATATCTACAGCAGATTAACAGCATGTGAAAGTCTTATCCTTAAGAAACAGAAGAAAATCCAGCAAAAACCTGAGAGATGGATCTGGCCCTTCATTTGATCCATCACGGGGAGAACATGCAAACTCTGCACAGAAAGATCCCCACCTGATGGTGGGATTGACCTTGCTGTGAGGCTAACTACCATGCCACTGTACTGATCCATCTACTGTTCGCTAAAAACTCATCATAAATGGTCTCAGTGGTAGGGTGGCTGTCAAGATGCCATTCCTAAGGGTAAGAAATGTGGGAGAAGACTGAGGTATGCCAAATTCTAACAGGTCTTACTGAGTAACTAACTCAAATCTGAAAATGTATCTATAACCATCTGTAAAGCATGGTGGAGGGGAAGTCATGGATTGGGGCTGTGGTGTTGGAGATCTCGTAATCGATTGGCTTATGAACACAGAAGCATCATCAGATTTTGATCCACCATTTCACCATCCACCACCAGTTGGCAGTGGTTTCACTGTTCAGCATGACAGTGATCCCAAACACACTGGCAGTTACAAGCATAAAACACACACAGGAGCTCTATCAATCATCTGGGCCTCCCCAGATCCCAGACCTCAACATTACTGAAGCAATGTGGGATCAACTTGAGAACAAAAGGCAGAAAAATCCAAAGAAGAGCTTTGAATGTCCTTCAAGAATGAGAAGAAAAGCCTAAGAGAGTTCAGGCTGTGCTGAAGAATAAAGGTGAAAAAACAATGTGCATGTTTGCACGTTTCAATAAGCTGCTGTACCAATTTGTCATTTTCCTAGTAGCATATTTTAAAGATTGAGGTATCTCGAGACTTTTGCACAGTACAGGACTCTTTTCTTACCAACGTCTAGGTGCTTCCCATTCAGATGTTTAAAGTCTGTCCTACTTCTCTTAAGCATGTTATTGATGACAGTACTTTTCCCTTGAGGTTTTTTTGTAGTGTTCAAAATGATTGTCTTGTAGCGCAAGACAATCACACAGACTGAAAACACATTTAGCCAGATAATTATCGCTCCACTTAAGAGGCTGAAACTGAAAGTGAGAGTGGTTGTAATGTTTAATAATCGCTTGCAGCGTGAAATCTAAACATGGCTTCGATAATTGGTGCTCGGTAAACTCTACGTTCTTTAAACTGGAAAAAAATGTTCAAATAGAGACTTTGAGTCACAGTTTTACCATCGCTATCAAACTGGTTTAAAAGAAACCTTCAGAATTTCATAAATGTGGTGTCGTGTGGATTCAACAGGCAAAGCTATCATGGATCATCTGTGGTGTACCGAGTCAGACACGTTCTTTGCTGCTACCCTGTAAGCACAAACCAAGCATGTAGCTTGCAAAATATTTTTTTTAAAAAAGGAAAAGAAATAGGCATTTGTATGGTACAGTGGCAACAATCTGCAACATTTATCGCGTTTTCCTAAAGCACCGTTCATGCTTCTTACTTTTAATAGGAATGACGTCTCCCGACTTAAAAGCAGCCATAGAGGAGAAGCAGCACCATTTGGTGTCATTTTTGGGGTTTACTCAATCAGAGATGATGAGCATTTGCTCTTTTTATACTACTATCAGGAGATTTGTTATCTATTAGGTGCCAAGTCTTTAACACAGGAACTGTTTCTGGCCAGGACCTCAATCAACTGCGATGCGATCATTTTTCTGTAAAGCAAATTTACCTTACCTATGGGTATGAATAAACTTACCTTACCTTACCTCTTCTGGGAATTCTGCAGGACAACGTGTAATTCCTGAAGTTCTCCGTCTGTATCGTTTAGGATTTCGTAGTAAGTGCTGTTACAGTGCCCGGTGTCCATTGTGTGTAAATGACCCTCATGGTGAAGTTCAGAGAGTTCATGTACAGATTAAGTACTTTCACTCTCTGCAGCTGTAAACAGAGGGCAGTGATGCAGAACACCCAGGACGGGCATCAATGTAATGAGCGCACTCAACTCGCTTTTTTGGACTCTGCCTTCATAAATGCTGAGAAATTTATTCAGACAAAGTGTGCAGCTTTTTCCTACCATTCAACAGTGTGAAGTGCCAGAAAACACTTGGAAAACACACATTTGTGATTTTAGAAATGATTGCATGGCAGATTCCCTTTCACCTCAGGATGGTTGGATTTCATTAACAGTTCAGAACAAATCCACTATGCATTCAGACTAAAAAGAACCTGTAGAGTTGTGAGTCTTCTCTCTTTCGTTTTTCAAAAGCAGGAAACTCTCACACCCCATTCAATTCAACTTTTTATTAAAGACATTCTTTTAACAAATATCAATCAGTATTTTTATGCAGTGCTTGATGCAGAAAACAGCTCTTCTGACTGCACATTCCTCACATATCAGGTGACGACTCAAACATCCATGTGACCCCCTTGTTAGGGTGACTAAAAGACCCCTCAATATGTGCTTCGAATTGATCAGCACTGTCCCTTTAAGCAGGCCAGCATGACAGTTGTAAAACTAGGTACTTCCCAGCCACAATGTAGAGCACTACAGGGGCCCAGTCAGGGTGTATCCGTGTCCTCTCAAACAAAAAAAAGAAAAAAAAAGGGGGAAGTAGATACTACTGAAAACCTTGCAGTATGTTGTGTGTGTTTGCTCCAGTAAGATGCTGTGAAACTGAATCCAGCACGGTCTGCTTCCACCTTTGCATCCTTCCTAGTCAGATCATGTGTCGGTGCAGAAGCTGCAGAAAGATCTGGCCTGCATGGGGGGGTCTGCAACACCACCATCACAGCAGCAGCAGAAGCCTGCAAAACACAGGGCAGACAGGAGCGAGTCAGAGTCCCGATGTGACTGTTTGTGGACAAACCTTAGTTTCATAATGCAAGTTATCAAAAAAAACTTTCAACTTTGTAAATGAGCTGTCCTTTCATTATGACTCGGGAGTCAGTGCTAAATTTGCTGTGAAATTCAGATGAGAGCGGGGAAAGTTTAACACTCACACATTTACCCAAAGCTCAGTTTATCTATCCAACACAAGTACACAAGATTAAGATCGAAGCTTTAAGGTTTCCAGTTAGCACAAGTAAATGATCTAAATAAAGTTAAGCTCTACTCTTCTTTTTGGGAAACTATTAAAGCTGCATTGAGCTCAAAGGTGGGGTCACAAAACTGCCAGAATTTGAAAATAAACAGCCTCCTTTTGCAGGTGTCACCTCTTTGTTTTGAGCGGGTTCTTGACACAGGTTAAAAATACATCAGTTCTGACTTCTGGTGAACCCAAATCACCCTGACATGCTTCCTGCAATTAACCTGTCGCACCGCCACATCTTACATTTTATGTCCACAGTGTCCCCTCATGAGTTTGACCCTCCAAAGCTGGATCTAGCTCATTACACTGTAATGCATTACAAACAGGATTGCAGTGTGCTGACAGATTGCTGATGTTTCTGTCCAGACGAGCCAAAACCCACATAATCAAATCCTACCTGCAATAAAAATGCATAGAAGCAAGTAAGCAGAGATAATCGGCCAATCAAATGAGTCAATTATGTCAGCTGACATCAATTAAACAGCGCCAAACTCAAGTTTAGCTTCAATGCCAGACATGAGGAAGTTTCAGTGACTGAATGTAATCAGTTGTTGTTAAATCTAAGCCCTTTAAAATTAAAAACAAGTTAAAAGTAATATAGATCTATGACATGCAGGACTTGGGTCTCTAGCGTGACCTGCTACACCACCGTGGATATGAATCAGTACAGACGAGAGATAAAACTAATTTGTGTTCAAGGACATTCAAATAGGGTGGGAAATTCACGTCTTGACACTCAAATCAGTAGATCAGAGGCTGTGACTACTTCACAAACTACCGTGAGACTGTGTTGAAATGATTGTATAATCCTCTTGAATCATGATTTAACCAATTGAGATCTGCTTTTTCATTTGGCCCGTTATTATGACCTCAAGCTCAAACTAATCCAGTCTAACAATTTCAAGCCCCTAAACACAGCATTTTCTATACGTTTTGGCCTTTACTTCACATGTAAACGGCATTTAGGGCATGGAAGATGGAGCTCTTAAAAAATTCCTGCATTCACAGTGGGTCTCGCAACGTCAACGGTGCACTAAGTTATGCCTTTTGATGTCAGACTGTCCTCTGTGTAATTGTTTGATTTCTTCTGATTGGCCAGCGTCTTAAAATGGTTAAGGTTGTACGTTGCTTTGGCATCAGATACATTAGTACAGTACAGTCAATGGCGGTTATGGACCACAACCACTCGCGAATACTTGACATCCTCTCTAAAAACGCGTAGAACCCGGTGGCGCCAGTGTCCAGCAGCCTCGCCTCTGTCAGTGCGGCCCAGGGCGGCTGTGGCTACACTGTAGCTTGCCATCACCAGTGTGTGAATGTGTGTGTGAATGGGTGGATGATTGTGTATTTGGGGTCCTTAGGACCAAGTAAAGCGCTATACAAATACAGACCATTTACCATAGAACTAATTACATTTTCCTGGGAGCTCTGTGTTTGGAATTTGCAAATTGGCGAAGCTTTTAAAGAAAAATAAAATACATTTTATTTATATTTTGCTGTGTTTACATTAATATTAATATTTGAACATCAGTAAATATTTTTTATGATAACATTTTTTACTTACATATTTATGATTTTTATTTACACAAGAACACAAAAAAACCCACCTTTCATCTTTCATGTATTTTGAAACTGGATTTTTTGGAGACCTGGAATGCAAATGTGCCCGCCTCTGAAGCACTTTGGGTCGGCATCTGTTGTTTAAATTTGCTATTGGCTTTAAATAAAATAGTGATGGTAAACACAAAAAGGTTCAGACATTTTTTTCCACAGTGCATGTTTGAGGTATAGTTTTAATTCCCCCCCCCCCCCCCCCCCCCAAAATTATTAATTTATTACAGTTCATCTGGCTACCTACAGAACTTAAGCCCCTTTTCTATTAGTAACTACTCGGATCAACTCTGCACGGTTCGCCGCGGTTTTAAGGATTTTCCGTTAGGTCACAGTACCTGGTATCAGGTACTTTTTAGTACCTTCACAATCCGGGGTTCCAAGCGATTCAAGCAGGTACTAAATGTGAGATTGCCAGACTGCATGCCAATTATTGGCTGGTCAATGACATCACTTGATGAGTCATGAGAGCGTCTCGTTCATGGAAATAAAAACGGTGGTCCTCCGAGTCTGACGAAAAGCCACAGAGCAAGCAGCAGGCATATCTCTACGTCCAACTTTGTTGTAGCGTTTGTGTTGCATACATCACGGGACGCTCAGCAGGACTGCCATGATGACAACCATGCGCATGAGGTAGTACTAGATTATAACGGAAAACCAGTCGTGGCGAGTCGATCCAAGTAGGAGTAGATGCTAACGGAAATCGTCTCTAGAGGATAGAAACAAAGTATTGTGCTAGTATTGATCCAATACCTTTACCAGTGCTGGTATCGATTGTATAAATATTTGGATCAATCCGCCCATTTTTTTCTCTTATCATGAAAGTGTAAAATCCCTGCTTAAAAAACACCTGTAGACAAAAGGTTTACTTGATTAGACTGTGCACTCCTTTGGAGGCTTTCATCTTTGGTATTACTAGACAAAACTACATTAGGTTCAACTATAAGTCCCTAAAAAACTATCTGCTTTCAAGATTTCTCATTATAAGGTCATTTAATGCACGATTTAATCAAATGTGAATAGTTTAAATGGCATTTGCGTCATTTTAAAATGCATTTCTTTAAAGTTCAAAACACGTTTGTGACTTTTACGAGTTCAAGGATCAAGTGAAACCGAAGCTCTTTGTGTTTGGACAAAGCTCCTAATAACGTTTCTCCAGCTGCAACTAAATAAACTAATGAATTTGGTGAACAAGCACTCAGGCAGGCAGTTTAGTGTAGCTTCTAGGTATAAAGCTGAAGGCAACATTATAAGAGAAGCAGCACAGTTTTGCTGGGACTGCCACAGTCTTCCTCCACTTCCTGTCACTGCCCCTGATGGGGCATTTACTCAGGAATCTAAATCTGTCAATCACATGATGAAGGCGTTGAGTCACCTTAAGCTTGAGTAGGTTGCTTAAAAGAAAAACAAACCTCCAACAACAACAGTCTGGGACATCACCTTTTGTCTTTCGAATGGAAAAACTAACAATAAACGGTCTTGCTTGTCCATTGAGGGTGTTTCACGAAAACAAGTGGTGTAAATATGTCTCACACATCAGAAAACCTTAAAATAATAAAACCAACACCACCACATGATTGGTTGGTGTTAGACGTCAACGCGGCACAACACTGGTGTAATCATCAAAGGTCTGGCTCTAACCTGCCTAACCACTTTCATCACTACAGCCCACAGACACCTGCCAAATTAGCTTTTTTTTTTAATAAGCAGAAAGGAAATAAAAAAAGATGCACACAAACTCTAGGTTGCATTTTCCCCTTATCTTTTTAGTTTTATCTGAAATGATAAGCGAGTGAATGTGTGGTGACATCAGATTAAACTTATAGCTATGCCTTAAAAGCACTTAAATAACAGAGGATCTTGTCACGCTGACATATTTGGTGCTTCCATCATTGCCCTGTTATAGAAGCGTTACACGGTTCACACAGTGGTTGGCTCCCCAGGCAGCTGAGCGGTTGCTAAAGCAGGAAAGCCACGTGTCAGTGAAAATGTATTTCTAGCGGGTGACTGAGTGTTAAAAGGAATGTGGGCGAGGTTGTAACCAACACGACCCGGCTGGCACCGTGCCCCACTGCCTCTTCACGTGATCTCACCCCTATTTGCAGTTTGGTATCTGAATGCAGCTGAGTGATCCCACCAGCAGAGTGTCATATGTACCTTTATAGTAAGCATTATGGAGAGGCTGGCGCTGCGTGCTGGCTGGCTCTGATGGTGTACGGCACTTTCATTTATGCTCTGAGGCTATTTATACTTTATAAGCAGCCAACTAACCGCAGGTATAACACTGAGGCATGCAGCCTGATTGACATTTCCCACAGTGACTTTGTTGCACTGCGGGAAATCCCATTCATCTGATGTTGAATAAACCAGGTCAGTCATTTGATAACAGTGGCGCTGGAAGGGAGTCATGTCTACAATAGGTCACATAGAGAACTAGTTGGCTGAGATCCACCAAAAGTCAAATTCTGCGCTATGAATTCTCAGCAGGGGCAGCAACGGTGGCGCAGTGGTTAGCACTGCTGCCTCACAGCAACAAGGTCCTGAGTTTGACTCCACCATATGTGTGGAGTTTGCATGTTCTCCCTGTGTTTGTGTGGGTTCCCTCCGGGAACTCCAGCTTCCACCCACAGTACAAAGACGTTTACCTCAGTCTTATACGTGGGGTTAGTTTGCTGCTTATAAAGTATAAATTGCCTCAGAGCATAAATGAAAGTGCAGTACAATTTGCAATTCTAAATTGTGTTGTCTGTCTCTCTGTGTTAGCCCGATGGATGGATGGACTAGTCAGCGCTACAAGCTGCACATTAGCTGTCAAATCAAACTGATCTTTTAAAAAGGCGAACATTCATTCATTCACAAGCTTCCAGCCTCACCATGCAATGGAATTCCAATATGTTCTTCCAATATGCGCACTGCTTCTCCACCTTAAATAAATAAACTAATTAGCAGAAAGCTATTAGAAGGTTTTACTTATGTGTGTTATTTTCACCTTTCATGTATAAATGAAGGTCGTTTAGAAGACAGATTCATTCTCTATAATCAAATTTTAAGCCATTAAGGAGGCTTACGTTTGGTTGCGTGATGCCATAAGCTAGATAACTTACTCTTCAGACTAGGACTCGCTACAATTGGTTTCTTTGTCGCCATGTCAGAGATAATTTCTATACCTTGTGACTCTGCTTTTAAAGGATTTACAAAAGCTAGAATAGATCTCAGTCTAATAATTAAGAATCATTGCGTGCAGAAGAGTCGTGTCACTCAGCAGACATCTGTCAGCGCAGCAACATTATGTGTTCCTCTGCTGATTGTCTCTTTTGGGCAAGGACACCTCAAAGAGACATTATGCAACTCTCCCATAGTTTTCTGTTAAGGACTGTTTTAGTGCCGCGTCTCTTCATTATAATCTTTCTGATGCTACGAGTCCTTATGGTGCTCAGAGAAATAGCAGACATTCTTTTTTCCAGCCTGTTTCTAAAATAAAGACTGAACTATGAGATCCGATCTCTATTAAAAACAAAAAAGCATCAATTCTACTGTACTGTGCAAAATCCTTAAGCCAGTTCTCATTTTATATTTTCCTTCCAAGAAGCCAGACTTTCTTTTTTCTTCTCTGTGTTATTCTTTCTGTTGTTATTATAGTTCTACAGACTTTCTGAGGTTCCCTCAGAGTTTTTCTTTCATCCACCCTAACCATCAAAACATTATCAGAAACGGTCTTCGTGGAAGGGTGGCTGTTAAGAATCTATTCTTAAGAACAGGGAGCTCAAAATCAGTGGCAACAGGTCTTATGGACTGATGAATCCAACTTTGAAAAATTGAAATTGTCGCCAGTATGGTTGGAGGTCATGAGAGGTACGACAGTGAGTGTCTACAGCTATCTGTATGCATGGTTTGGAGCTGCATTTAAGGCAGTGGTGTCGGAGAACTTGTCAGAATTAGTGGAATTAGAGAAAACTACCATCGCATTTTGAGATCCCATGCAACAACACTGATCACAAACACAGTGCCAATTTGGTAAAAGCATACATGGGTAGAAGAAGTGTGTTTCTTCTACCGCAGTGTGGGATCACCGTGACAGAGAACAGAGCAAAAAGAGCTTTGAATGTCTTTCAAGAAGCCTGGAGAACTATTTCTAAACACTATTGAAAGAAGTTACAAGAAAGTTCTCCTAAGAGAACAAAGGTGGTCTTACAAAATATCGACTTTTGAGTTCATCAGAACTGTACAAACTCTGCCTGACATCCTGTATTTGCAGATGCTTCAATAAATTGCTGCTGTTTCCCATTTTCCAAACAACATATCAAGAAATAAGAAATGTCTCAAAACATTTGCACAGTACTGCATACCTACATAAAACAAAATACATAAACAAATCATGCAAATTGCTTCTTCTTTGCTACCTTTAAA
Organism: Neolamprologus multifasciatus; assembly: GCF_963576455.1. Lineage (NCBI taxonomy): Eukaryota > Metazoa > Chordata > Actinopteri > Cichliformes > Cichlidae > Neolamprologus > Neolamprologus multifasciatus. The sequence continues at coordinate 21,981,562 of NC_140447.1, read as the reverse complement.
GATAGTAAACAACAAAACTGTATCACAGCCAACATCTGGTGACAAACAGCTTTAATTCTGAGGTGATTCTGGCCCAGTCAGAGTCTGAAGTTGTGTTTTAATCCCTAATCTTTCCATAATTACGGATTATGAATTTGCCTCTGTTTTGACTCATGTCTTCATTTGTCTCAATAGGAACAGCTACTCATGTTTATCCACCTACACAGCTGCTTGAATCTCGCCCATCTCACTGGAGGATATTCAGATTCTAACACACTTCACGAATTGGTTGTCAGTAACTCGGATTTATGTTGATTTATGTTGATTTATGTTGATTTTCTTATTTTGTGTACATACTTGGCTACACAGATAATTAAAATGAAAAATCACAGACAAATCGAAGGCAACTGAATTTTCTTCCCTCGCATTCACCTAAGTTCATCTGCTTCATACTACCCGAACAAAACGTCTGCCCCTTAAAACTCATCCCACTCCAGCTGCTTAATGTCTCTGTTGTAACTTGAACCGACAGGAATGTAAAGGAGTGCCGATGCCAGCGCGATCTGCGACCTATCCATCACCGACAACAAGCTCATTACCCAAAAACCTCTTGAGCGGAGCTGCGAAACAGGAGGGCACCGGGGGAGGTGAAAGGTCTGACCTGGACTTTCCTGGGTTTGCAGGACCATCCCGAGCACAGCAAGATCTCAAAGCCAGACGAGAGCACCCGTCTCCTGATTCGACGTGACGTATATAATATTCACGTTTCAGATGCATAAGCCTCCCCGGGTGCAGCAGGGGATCCTTGTCACTTAGCACCGTGTGATGCTGAGTTCAGGGCCAGGCAGTCCTCGAGAGCTCCAGCCTCATTAGCGATCTGTGTTTCCAAGATTCACCAACTGACGCTGACCGACAGCTGCTCCAGAGGAAAGCCAGCGGGCTGAGAGAGCGCTTCCTAAAAAGAAAAAAGAAAAAAAAAATCACCCTTTCACAAAGCAGAGGCTTCATCTCACACTGTGACGCTGTAATTTCAGTGGAAGTGTGCTACACTATCCTTTCTCTGCCAAACCAGAAATAAATTGGCTCGGACTTTTCAGCTGCTCTTTGTAATGAGTCAGCGTTGCTAATGTTTCCCTTCTCACAGAAAAAAAGAAAAGAAAAGGGGGACCACACATATGAAAAACTGTGGGCATTTCACTTAGCTCTTCCTGCCTCTCTTTGACTCTTATGAATGGGTACAAATGAGACCACAGGGAGGAATGAATGCGCCTTTTTCATATCTTTGAAATCAGCTCAATCAGATAGATACTAACAGCTGATGGAGGCAGTGTGTGTCATATCGAGCTGCTATGAAGTTCAAGGTGTAAGAAGAGAACCCCCAGCACCCGCCTTCAGCATCTTTTTTTCTTTACACGAGGAGCCAGTGAAGTCACCACAGCTGCTGCCTCTCTGCCACAGAGGCCGAGTGAAAGGTCGTCCCTCCAGCTGAAGGTTGTAAATTCAAGACGTAAAACGGGAAAGAAAGCGCCACTAAACAGGTGCAGGAGCAGAATGAATGGTCACCCGGGTTCCCCCCAATCTCAGAACGAGCAAGGACAAAGAGGGGGTGAAGCGGGTGTGTTCAGACTCAAGCAGCGATAGTCCTTCATGAAACCTTGGATTGTCTCATTTTGGAGCAGTACTCCAAAAATCAAAAAAAATCATCATAATAAAACAAAACCAAACATCCCTATCTGACACATACAGGAAACATGAGGTGTTCAGTGAAACCTTAGCTGAGTGATTTAAACCAAAAGGAAAAACCGTGGTGAGATATGACACCAGAGCTACATCTAATGAAAGTGATCATCAGTGTATATGGTAGTGATCGCGGTTGTATATTCCAGTGTGGACTGGAGCACATGAATAATGCATGAATGCGTATTTTGTTGTCGGGTGGGATTTTCTATCATTAATCTGCCTGCTGATCCACATTTATTTCCACGTTACTCGACAGCTCAGCGTCGTTACTCAAAGTCGGCCGGCGCAGGCTGAGATATTAGTTTGACCTGTCCTTTGAAAATAACTTCGCACTGATAGAGATTTGTGTGGATAAACTGTAGCGTCTCTCCTTAAGGTGACATCTCAAACCGCATCCATCTTGTGTGAATATTAAGCACAAGGGTCTGCTGCGATCAGCCTGGATTCACTTTGATTAAAGTTTATTTTCTCTTCTTTTGCAGTTCATACGTGCAACCTTATTCAGCTAAAAGCCCCCAATTAGACGTTTGTGTCTCATGTACGATCACCAGTTTACAGCGTGTGTTTACTGCGATGCCCACCAAGAGATCTGTCGTAACACCTCTACCTTAACTGCCTTCCATCTCCTCCCTTGACTGATTACCAGGTTGTGTTCAGGTGGAGTATTAGCTGAAGTAACACTAAAACATGGCGTGCAACTGCGGTTGTGACGTCACCGTTGGCGCGAAAACTAGCTGCTGCCAAGCGTCTCCCCACAGATGACACAGTCCGGTTGAGGTCGCTTGCACAATAATCTCTACTCACTATTTTCCGCTTTTCTTTAGGTGATGGGCCATCTTTCATGTGCCAAGCTGCAACTGCGAATACAGAAAAAAAAATGCATTCTCATCCAGGAGTGTCACACAGTGCCGCTGTAACGTGTCCTCATCATTACGAAAAAGACGTCTTATGTGTTGACAGCTGAGACAGAACTACTGTTTTTTAGAGAATGGCAGAGTTTGTGAGGTGGGTGGAGAAACCAGGAGACGTCTCACTTCTCCTTTTATCCACATGCCCATCTGTTCCTTCATGTGATTATTTTCTAAAACTCTTGCCATCTTTCAGTAATAATGTATAGTTGTCACAAAGCCCACAACACACTGGCGTAGGGGTTAATAAGCCGTGCACACTCCATACTTCAGGGATAAATCAGACCAATCAAGGTGTCTGAATTTTCCTTTAAAAGTTCAGGACTAGAACTCATAAACAGGTTTATTCTTTATCACCTGATTCGGGTCTCCATCTCTTCTCTAACTGCCAAAAATACTTTAAGTCTGCATTTCTTTTGAAAGGATTAATGCTCGAGTCAAGGTGCCCCTTCTCTAGACCAGCAGAATACCTGCAAAAGCTGCTTTAACATGCATAAACTGAGATAGCAGCAAACTAAAAATCTAATCTATTACTTAAGGTGAGTGCTTCACATGATGCTGGGATCAAATGAGGACCTTTTTATGCTTCAGGAAATGTTTTATTAACCTATTTTTATTGTGAATGTTAACTGAACATACGTGGATAATGCAGCAAACATCCGAGAATCTTTAAAGCCAAACTACCGATTTGGGGTCACCTAGAGGACGCCAGGTCATAATCTAACTTGACAAACCACTGGCTTTGTCCACATTGTGCTTTGTTTTACTGACTTCCTCTGCTAATGAGTACATTTGCGTGAAATTGTTCTATGACACAGTAGAAATAGTTGTAAGAGGGATATAATTCATATGGTCACGCTGATACTGTTCCCGGCGACATTCGTGGAATTTCTTCCTGTTTATTCTCCTTTCATCTCCACATCCAGTCATTAAGAAACATCCTACACAAATCCAATAAAGGAACAACCAGCCCTCACATTAGCATGCTGATGCAACAGTGCTTATTTCCTGCCTTAAGAATGACACCATTATCATCCTCAGATAACCAGCAATAAAATTAAGTTTGGGTCTTTCCACTGCTTTTAGGCCCCTAATTTCCCCTAATGTCCTAACGTAGGAGAAACATGAACTTAAAGAGTTCAAACTTTAGAAAACGTTTTCATGAAAACTCTCCTTCTCACCGTCAGCTCTGACATTTTCCATGATGTCAGTTCTTCTGATTGACCTAACCGTGAACCATGTGATGCTTTAGATAATGAAGCTGCACCGTGTCTGATTTTTCCCAACGTCACGAGGAATTTCATGTATTTTTGTGCCCAGAGGGCAAAAGCAGCAGCTGCTGCTTCAGCCGGGCATGTTCAGGAAGACACGGGAATAAAGCGGAAGCAGTCAAGGCATGAATTTCATACCAATGTGACACATGACAAATTAACTTCACAAGAGATGAAAGATGTGATTACTCAGATTTTAATGACGAAGGATTGCTGCGGTAGCCAAAGGGGAGAAAAAAAGCATCTAAAGAAGCCACATGTGTCCTGATGTGAAATTTATGAATTGATAAAGCAGTAAAAATGTTAAGTTTAGCTGCACAACTTCCTCTAATGTAGCTCCAGTGTTTTTTAAGGGTCATGACCTTCTGACCGCACCGTCCGATAAGTCAATCAGTGGACTGCGTGACAGACTTTAGATAAAATGTGGAACATGCAAACCAAAAGCACACAAGCAAACAAATGATTGTTCATTCATTGATTTTATCGGCCACACATATGTGCAACGTATGTCTGCAGATTTACTATTAAAAATTTCCCGATGGCAACGGTATCACAGGTTCTTCTTCAAATGAAATGAATGAAAAAGCGTTTTTTAAAAGAAGGCAGTTTTGTTTTTTCTCTAAGTGTGTAAAAGATCGAATGATTTTTAAAACATCTGTACATCTGAATTTCCCCAGAGTGCGAATAATAAAGTTTGCATCTATTGGGAGAAATTCACCTTTTCTTGTTTTCATTGTGTTGTGTTAACCAGTAGGTTAAAACCTCCACCCAGGTTTGGAGCCTCTGTTTGCCCCTCCTGACATCTCCTCCTCACTGCCGTTTCTGCCAAATGAAAAGAAGCAGCTCGGCAGTCAGAGTGAATCTGATTCAGTGTGAGCAGCCTGCTGCCATCACTTTGGTGCTGTGAGCGCCGTCAGCGTTCACTAGTTTCACTGTACCTTGTGTGTCTTGTGATGCTACTTTGACTGTGTGCAGTTAACCGTGCACACATCTAATTGGTCTTGAGGCAATCGATTTACTAATTTGTCTACTAGTTTCAGGAGACTGGGGCCAGGGATATACAGTGGGGCAAAAAAGTATTTAGTCAGCCACCGATTGTGCAAGTTCCCCCACTTAAAATGATGACAGAGGTCAGTAATTTGCACCAGAGGTACACTTCAACTGTGAGAGACAGAATGTGAAAAAAAAAATCCATGAATTCACATGGTAGGATTTGTAAAGAATTTATTCGTAAATCAGGGTGGAAAATAAGTATTTGGTCACCTCAAACAAGGAAAATCCCTGCTCTCACAGACCTGTAACGTCTTCTGTAAGAAGCTTTTCTGTCCCCCACTCGTTACCTGTATGAATGGCACCTGTTTGACCTCATCATCTGTATAAAAGACACCTGTCCACAGCCTCAACCAGTCAGACTCCAAACTCCGCCATGGCCAAGACCAAAGAGCTTTCGAAGGACACCAGGAAAAGAATTGTAGACCTGCACCAGACTGGGAAGAGTGAATCTACAATAGGCAAGCAGCTTGGTGTGAAAAAATCAACTGTGGGAGCAATCATCAGAAAATGGAAGACATACAAGACCACTGATAATCTCCCTTGATCTGGGGCTCCACGCAAGATCTCATCCCGTGGGGTCAAAATGATCATGAGAACGGTGAGCAAAGATCCCAGAACCACATGGGGGGACCTGGTGAATGACCTGCAGAGAGCTGGGACCAAAGTAACAAAGGTCACCATCAGTAACACACTACAACGGCAGGGAATCAAATCCCGCAGTGCCAGACGTGTTCCGCTGCTGAAGCCAGTGCATGTCCAGGCCCGTCTGAAGTTTGCCAGAGAGCACATGGATGATACAGCAGAGGATTGGGAGAATGTCATGTGGTCAGATGAAACCAAAGTAGAACTTTTTGGTATAAACTCAACTCGTCGTGTTTGGAGGAAGAAGAATACTGAGTTGCATCCCAAGAACACCATACCTACTGTGAAGCATGGGGGTGGAAACATCATGCTATGGGGCTGTTTTTCTGCCAAGGGGACAGGATGACTGATCCGTGTTAAGGACAGAATGAATGGGGCCAAGTATCGTGAGATTTTGAGCCAAAACCTCCTTCCATCAGTGAGAACTTTGAAGATGAAACGAGGCTGGGTCTTCCAACATGACAATGATCCAAAACACACCGCCCGGGCAACAAAGGAGTGGCTCCGTAAGAAGCATTTGAAAGTCCTGGAGTGGCCTAGCCAGTCTCCAGACCTCAACCCCATAGAAAATCTGTGGCGGGAGTTGAAAGTCCGTGTTGCTCGGCGACAGCCCCAAAACATCACTGCTCTTGAGAAGATCTGCATGGAGGAATGGGCCAAAATACCAGCTACTGTGTGTGCAAACCTGGTAAAGACCTATAGTAAACGTTTGACCTCTGTTATTGCCAACAAAGGTTATGTTACAAAGTATTGAGTTGTATTTTTGTTATTGACCAAATACTTATTTTCCACCCTGATTTACGAATAAATTCTTTACAAATCCTACCATGTGAATTCATGGATTTTTTTTTTCACATTCTGTCTCTCACAGTTGAAGTGTACCTCTGGTGCAAATTACTGACCTCTGTCATCATTTTAAGTGGGGGAACTTGCACAATCGGTGGCTGACTAAATACTTTTTTGCCCCACTGTATTTTCCCACCGTTTGTGTTACCACCTGGCTCAAAAGACCCAACATAATGTGGATAGCTCAAATAAAACATGGGTTTTATTTGAAATGACTTCATAATCTCAGCTCACAAATGTTTTTGGTTAGGTAAGGCAGGTGAGTTGAAGACCGAAGATTATAGCTATTTCTGGTTTATTCCTTTGTTTCGAGCATCATTTATTGGCCTTTAGTTCTCCTGTTTGCTGTGGGCTGTAACAGTGGTGGTGTCGGAGAGAAATCTACTCAAACCATGCTTCTGCTTTTTTAAATTCTTGTTCATTTTAAGATGCTGCTTGACGTGCTCTGAAAATAATGTGAAATTTCAGGCATGATTTTTTCTTTTGGGTCCGTTGGAGGCGTGGCCACATGCAGATGACTTTTCTCATTAATATACGAATGCATGTTTGTCTTACGTTTGCAGTGATGCGTCACAAATGCATAGATAACTACCCCAGCTGTCTTTTATCTTTCAGTTATGTCACACCATCTATACTTGAGAGGTGTGGTCATGTTATCTCCACCTAAAAATGCTTCTACGTCACTTTTTGGTTGATTGTGAAAAACAGAAAATGTATTCAGGTTCACCTCATAAACTCAGAAATCTATGTTGAACTTTCACTAAAACATTTTTTAATGATCACACTGCAAAAAGTCCAGCCTTCAAAAATTCCTTAAGAGTCAAAAACAACAGATGAGGCGGATTGATGCTAAATGTATCCCATTTGATACTTCTACATCATTAATTTTTCCTATTTTGTCACCTGAAAAATTGCAAGTAACGTAAAAAATAAAATAATAATAATAAAATAATAAATAATAAAAAATAAAAAACAGCTGGATGAAGAAAATATCACAAACTCAGGCAAATCTTTTTTTAAAATTTGTTAGGTTCAATAGACACAAAAGAATTTATGACTTGATCTTTTAACAAAAAAATGTGTTAGATTGTGGAAAATTGTGGCAAATGCACACTTTGATGCAACTGGAAAAATGTTCACAATATGGAGATAAAATGTTAATTTTTAACTGAAATTTGCTCAATTTTATATAGATTTTTTTTAAATTTAGATGGGTTTTGTCTTTGTTGACAGATTTGAAGTAAAGATAAGACAGAAAACGAGCGGAGGATATGCAGCAAAGGGCCACAGGTTGGACACGAACTCGGGCCTCTGCATTTAAGCCATGGGGCGAATGTCACCCTGCTCGACCAGTTAGCTAAACTGGCACCAAAAAAATAAATAAATCATAATTTATTCAAATCATCTCACTGTCACCAACAAACTGATCCAAACATTAAAGCAGTTATATCAAGCATCCGCTGGCGGTCACTCAAAGACCCTCATTCTGCTGCAAGCCTGCTGCTTTAAACAATAACCAATAACTAACCTGGCTTCACATGATGCTGGAGGCACTGCATTAATCAACAACTCAAGAGACATGTGAAACAGGAAGCTCTGTGTCCTCTGTTCAACAATAAGGACACAGAGCTGTGATTAATTGCTGCCTCTTGACCACCGCGCTGCAGGTTTAACGGACACGTTACTTCAGCTTCTTTTATCCGACTTGCAGAAGTAGGAGCGTGTCCTCTCATTCACTTCTTCGGCCTCTATTGAACTCTCTCGAACATGCAAGGCTAAATATTTACAAGTCGGCCTTTGCTTGTTTAATGTTAAAGGCACACTCACACTGCAGAGTAAATGAATGAAAAAGCTGTAGACAAAACACCTCCAGCAGCTGATGAGTACCAGGCCACTTTACAGTTACCCACAGGCTCCCCACAGGTTCAACCTCCTTTTCAGGACATGAGAGACGGCGACCCCCGGGGAGGGGGAGTTTGCTCGGGAGGGGGCGCTCAGCGGAGAGGCGGGGCCCTGCTGACGCTGCTGTCTCTGTGAAAGGAGGCAATCTGTGCATTTAGAGTTGGCTCAGGGCCAAAGACATTAAACCGAGGTGGGCTAGACTGCCATCCGAGGGCATTACACACAAAGACGACGAGCTATATGATGAGCTGCGAGCACGGCGTTCATCGGGACGCAAGAATGAAGGCACGCAGCACTGAGGTTTCTGAATTTTCTTTCTTAATTGGCTCTTTCCTAAACCCCTCCCCCAAACTATCCAATCATAGCTTTTATCAATATATACAGTAAGTGGACACAGCAACTCTGCCAAGCATTTTATTAGCAGACTCACACTCAACATTTAGAGGTTCAAGGACGTCGTCTATTTCTACATTTTTGAAAACTCAAAAGAAAAAGTGTAAGAAAGTGATTAAAAGTTTTTTTCTCTGCTTTGTTACCATAATCTGCTCAGCTAAGTAGCTTACTGTCCACAAAGCACACACTTTTAAGTCCTCAGGAACAGAGCTGGTATACGCTGAGTTTGGAAAAGTGGCTAAACTAGCAGTTTTACTACAACATCCAAATTTCTCACGCGATGCAAACTGAACCCCCTCATTTAAAAAAACTGTGAAATCTTTTTGAGGGTTGCTAACTCCAAGCAGTGAGTCCTTTGCTGATCAGAGGTTGCTCCATTTGGTTCTAAAATTTGGAAAGTCTAGATGACTCATATTATTTGTCCTTATTTTAGTTTGTGGCAGTAGCAGCACAGCAATAAACTAAAAAAGCTATTTACCCTGAACTCCACTGAGCTGAACAGCAGGAAATGACAGCAGTCCTTGTTCTGCTATGCAGCCTCAGAGAGCTCGGCACAGCATCACGTGAACCACTTCTCACCTTCTGCAGGTTCTGGTTAGAGATTTCCAAAGCAGAACAAGGACTTCTGTAGATAAGAGGGGAGAGACTCTCTGCAGTGACATGCAGGAGTACCGTAACAGTCACCGGGTCAGCCGAACAGTAGTGAAACATGATGCAAGAATATACCTGGGCAGCCCATCCAGGTAAAGTGAGAAGCACCACAATCATGTTGGTCAGAACCCAACAGAAACGATACTCAACGTGCTCTACGTAACCAAAGTGCAGAGAAACGTGAAGCATGTGGGTACTCCAGGGTGGGTTTTGTTTTCTGGCCATCACAAAATTTTATTTCAATGAATCAGGAAGGAAGTATAAACCAATCAACCAAAGTCAGTAAATCCAGCTTTCGTTCAATGTTGTTCACATTTTATTCTGCAACAGCAAGAGAGTAAAAGATGGTCCTGGAGTTTAAGCAAGCGCCTTGAATTTTGTTTGATTTTATTCAACTTTAAGTTCCTTTAACACCAAATAATTAAAGTTTTTATAACCACAGGTGTAGTTTACAGCAGGCATATGTCTCTACCACTAATCTGATACCTGTGCATGCATTTATGTATGTAATACAACTTCCACCTCTTAAAAAACAAAAGAATGGTGAATATGTTAAGCTGCAGGAGATCAGGTGCCCTCTCTACTCTTAGGATCCTTTTAGATATCCTCCTGAGACCCGAGTTCTTGTTTGGGTTTTTGATTAGTTGGACTTGATAAGTTTAAAAACTAAACATCACGTTTGAATAAAAAGTTGTTGTTGTTGTTTTTAATATTATGCCTAGCACAAAGGCTAAAAGAACACAATGAAGTTTGAGGTACGGAAAAGCCCAAATATAATGTCCCCAAATGAGAATGCAGGCTCTATAAAACTTATAGCTAGGGCTGGATCAGGTGACCCTGAACAATCCCTCAGTTATGCTGCGTCTCTGGTTCCTGGGGGGACTTCCCATGATGCACTGAGCACTCCATGCAGATCTTCGTTAACTTTTTTTATACTCATTCCTGTAGCGTGTATGTCTTGCTGTCCTTTTTTTCCTCATCTCTAGAGCCTGGTAATGCCGGAAGTTTCTTCCTGTTAAAAGGGAATTCTTCCTTCCCACCTTCACTAAGTTACTGATCAGTGGATTGTATATTGCTACAGAGTCTTTATCTTCTAATATAAAGTGCCCTGAGGCTGCTGTGGTTTGGCAATAAACAAATAAAACTGAATCAAACTGAATATGACAAGCTTGGCCATTTTTTTGTTTTTGGCTAATGTGTGAAACTTTAATATTACAAAATTGACTGATACCAACATCTGAGGACAAGTTGAAGAAATTATTAGCAAAAGGTCTTTTTAAAGAGAATTTTTAAACAAAAGGGTATTTTTGTTAAAATATGTTTAAAAACATAAAAATTCCACATTTCATGAGTGTGAAAGAAGAAAAGTAGTGTTTGTTTTCAACATAATATAAGAAATAAAAGCAGGGAGATGGATTTCCCTGGATGTTTTTTGTCTATCCTTGACTCACAGTTATTTTATATATAAATATGAAGACTTTGGTGTTCCTGTAACTGAAATAACAACTGAAAAGCAACACAGCTAAATAGCACTTCTGTGAAAATCTGACTGCATTTGAAGTGTTTAAGCTGCTTCCTTCTGCAATAAAGCAACAAAACTGCCTCTGTGACAGTTTTTTTATCTCAATCATTTGGCAGCTTAAATAGTTGCTAAAATGGGTGAGAATTTGAGAGTTTTGGTGATATTTAGAAAGCATGCTGCAGGAAAGAAGAAAAGGGGGAGGGGGATAAGACAGAGGACAAAAGGCATTTGAGTAGTGAAGGGACTCTACTCGCTTGTTTTTTTAATCCTTAATCAGTTTACATTTGGAGATGCTGCTAATTCTCCATAAATGAAGCATCTGTTTCTCTTGCCAGTAAGTCGAAAAAGTGCCAAGATCAGTCAGAGAGTAGCAAGAGTTTAACCTCGGGGGTAAATGATCGATGGAAGTAAGCTACTAAACACGATCAGCTGTTGGGGTTTTCACCAAATCTGTCACGAATGCTTTGGACACGGCTTATCAAAGTAAACCAACACATCAAAGAGTCTTTTTCTTTATGTGCTGCTGTTAAAACAGCTATAAAAAAAAAGAGAACTTCCTTTACACCCCGGGGCTTCGTGTAATGTTACAGTGCAACTGAGCAATCTCACACATAAGAACAGCAATCTAATCTGTGGTGAATCAGCAGCAACTGAAAAAAGTCCCAGCCTGCTTCTCTACGATAGTGAAAAGAACAACAGCCATCAGCAGGAAGAGGAAACAATGTCCAATGTCACCATGGGAGGATGAGGCACGCTCAATTCTCCAAATCCGAGTGTGAAACAAAAGATTCCATTTGTACGTTTACAACAATTAATGGGGAGTTTTAAACCGTCGCCTTGATCCGAGATGTGCACAATTTCTCGTGAATCTTAGACAAGCGCGGACAATCTGCTGTGTGAATGAAAGGCTCACGAGACGTGGCAGAGCACAGACGAGGCATTTTTCCAGCCTGGTGCTGAATTTGTCTCATTTGGCAGAACCTGATGATTAGATTCACAAGTCCATAAATGTAATCAGACAAAAAAATTCTGGCACACATTAAAAATACTAAATGCATTGAAAACTGTGAGAGTTGGATGGCTGATGGAGCAACTTACTACTTTCAGTGCACCTGCAACACGGCCAAATTCTATTCATTAATTAATCCTCGGGGACAGAAAGTGTCAGTCTTTACAAAGAAAACTGCAAGCATGTTTGGATTACATACATCAAAAGCTGTTTACTTGTCACCATGTAGGAAATAAATGTATATCTTTATATGGTGTCTGTAAATGCACAGTTGTGAGTTTATTACACTCCATCATGGTCATGAATGTGTTTGTTTGAATTTATTTTGTATTTTCTGTTATCCACACATGGTCAAACGTATGCATACAGGCTCCAATATATAAAAACACCCCTACCAATACTGTCCCTTAGCAACCAGACGCTTTGACAGTCTACTATAATCCTGGCTGGATATTTGACCACTCTTCTTGGCAGAATTGGAAAAGTTCCTTTTAACTGGTTTGGTTTCCTGGCACAGACTCGGCATTTAAGAGTAGTCTTAGCTTGCTTTATTCATTCCTAAACCTGTTCTGATATATGTTTGGGAACATCCAGCTGTGTCCAAGTGTCAACGATCTAGCTGTATATTTGAGGTGACAAAGAATTTGGAGGTGGTTTCACCAAATTTGTCCTTCGTTATTCCATCCACTTTGTGAAATTTATCAGTACCACTGGCAGCAAAGCAGCCCAAGAGCATCATGCTACCACCACCATGCCTGAAGCTGGTACAGTGCTCTACAGTTTGAAAGCTTCAACATTATTTCTCCACATATGCCTCATTGTGGCCAATTATCTTCATTTTCATCTTGTGCTATAAAACTCTTCTCCAGAAAGCATTTGGCTTGTCGGTGTGAGCAGCTGCAAATTTCAGTCAACAACGAGGGTGTCGACTTTGGAGCAGGGGCGTCTTTCTTGGTTCTTGGTCGGCTCCTGGCTTCACTGTGTGGACAGTGATGCTGGTGTGGACTGTGTTTCAAAGCTGTGTCAGTCCCAGGAAATCAACACATCTAAATGAACTCTACCAATTCTGTCATGAAGAGTGGTCAAAAATCCAGCCAGAATTAGGCTGGACGCTTGTTGGTGGCTACCAAAAGGGTCTGGCTGAGGTGTAACTTGCTAAGGGACGTTGAATGAAACATTTATGGGAATGCTTGTATACATCTATACTTTTGACACTGTGTGGATTAGAGAAAATATTTAAGAAATTAATAAATTCAAACATGCACCCTCTTGTTTTTTAAAAGATGTAGAATCTGTACAATGACTCTACCCTGGAAAAGCAGTTCAAAGAAATCACAAAAAGCCCCAGTTTACCACACGATGAGTGTATAAACGTCTAAACAGCTGTATTTGCATATGACTATGTAGAAACTGCACCAGAAAAAAAATTTGGTAACAGAAATTTTCTGGTTTCTGTTTGAAGTCTCAGTTCATTTCGTAAATGGTGCTAATCAGGGCCTGGTTGAATGCAGCAAAATGGTAACTATGGAGTGTGGCAGGCTACGGTGCCATCATAATTTAATTTTCAAATCAGGACTTTTCTTCTTGCTGAATTCACAAGTGATGATCAAAGAAAACACACAGAAATCGTGTCCTGGATATTTGATGCTTGCATGAGAAAATCCTCAAAACGGTCCATGAGCAGACGAGGGGACGGCTTCCCTGAACCCCTTCTACGTTTCAATCAGTAATTTGAGAACAAACAAAAACTGTTTGTTTCAGATTCCCAAATGTGAATATTCGCTCTTCCTTTGAGCTTTGAGTCTCATTTTAAATATTTTATTTATTACCTGAAATCAAATATTAAAAAATTTGTAATTTGTGGTCTTCATTTTCATAACCCATTATTAACCCCACTCAGGCTATGTGATATGATTAGGTAGCTTATTGTGATCCAAACATAATCAGTTTGCCAGCATATGTGATGGAAGCGGCAGTAAATCCTTCTTTTTAATGAGCAGGAGTCAATGATTTTTATATTCATATTCAGGGTGAGCGCTTGACTATTCTGTGCCCAAGGCACAACTAGGATTTATCCATTTTTTTCCGCCACTTGCCCAATTCAGGGTAGCAGGGGGGTTGAAGCCTGTCTCAGCTGTCATAGGGTGAGAGCAGAGTACACACTGGACATGCTGCCAGCCAATCGCAGCACTACACTAGGATTTAATATGTCTTAATTAATGTGTTAAAGTGTTCCCCATTATGAGGGATTTTATTGTTTGTCTATTTTGTGCTCTACAAGTGTAAGATATGCAGTGCCTGCTATTTCAGAGTTATCTGATACTTTAAATAAGATAAATACTTTACTGATACTTTAAATATCTTATTGTTTATCATTTCGTGTAGAACATGATAAGGCAGTGATGATGATGGTGGTTAAAGCGGAGCTGGCAGATCATCACTGAACCTCTGAATGTTAATATGACATTCATCGATCACGTCCAGTAACTAAAAGGCATCAGTGGTAACTTAATGGCATTTCCGATCAGTGCACCCCGACAATCAGTCAAGCCAGTATTAGCAGCTGGCAGTTCAATTCATTTTTATTTATATAGCGCCAAATCACAACCAAAGGTGCTTTATATTGTAAGGTAAAGAAACCCAGACAATCAGACAACCACATTTAAGGAAAAACTTGGTGACAGTGGGATGGAAAAACTCCACTTTAACAGGAAGAAACCTCCAGCAGGACAATAGCAAAGTATCATCTTTTCAAACTACTGGAACATCTGAGCTTCTTCAGTTATAGAAAAGCGGTAAAAACAGACACAATCGAACACTCGTGTCTTCGTCACAGCTGCGGCACCAACAGCAAAACACGCCATTTTACAAAAAATGAGATTTGCACAACCTCCAGAACCAGCAGCAAGCAACAAAGGACATGAACACCTTGGTCAAATCACACTACTTGCGGGAAGAGACGGTCACTTGAAGAACTCCATTATAAATAAATGTGATATGGGAAAATGCTTTAACATCAAATGTGGCAGGTACATGACATATTTCCTGCATCCATCTCCAGTAACAAAACTGCCTTTATAAAAGTTTCCTCTCATGTTTTTCAGAGTAGAGGTGTAACCTGTTGGGGAAGATAAGCTTTCCAAACCTTATGCTGAGGACAAAGTCAAAAAGCTTTTTTTTTAGTTTTGTTTAATTATTAATTCTACAAATGCAGTTTTTACATTTTGGTGACCTTTAAAACGGCAGATTTGACTCTCTTCCCATTCATTCAGACAGGCAGCTGTAAATAACACTGTATTAAAAGAACTAAAAGCATATGGACTCATATATTCCCTCTATGTTACTCATTATAAATGAGCGCTGCACCCGAAGTCTAACCTTGGCATAAAAAACCCTGCATTCGAGGGTCTGTTTAACAACAACACACCAGCAGATATGTCATTCTGTCTGTGCGTCATGCTCCAGCAGAGTGAAGGCTGAAGAGGGAAAGAGGAAAACCTGCTGCAGTCAGACCCGAGGATATCGGACTAATGAGCCGTTGTTTTTAAGAGTATCTAGTATCTTCATGAAGGTGGACAGGTTACAGAGGTCACCTGTAGGTTAGGTGGCTCTGCGCAGGAACCTGTTCACTGATTAAGATGAAGGATGCTGAGGACATAATACAGGAGAGGTGTAAACGAGCCAGGGGCCCTGGGGGGCCCATCTGTTGTGGGCAAATAAACGGGGAATGGGAAAACAGCGCTGTTCTTCCCCCCTTCGAGGCTCAGCAGACAGCTCCATTAATCAGGAGCAGGATGAGCCTGCTGTGAGCTCCAGTGACAAGTCAGCAGCAGCACAAAATCCCCTCCTGCTCCTCACGCTGTATCTCCATTAGAGACGGGAGGTGTCAGCTGGCTGCCACTCCTGTTCCTCTCTAGTCACTATCAGTGTTTTCACAACTGTCCTCCAAGAATAACAGAAAAAAAGCAAACCATGAGGAGCGTAACAATTTACAGGCTGTCATTAATCCCAACTAAAAATAAACATTTGTTTAAGGAGCTTCTTCCAATCCAGCCAAACAAATGACTGCAAACCCCACATTTATATAAGGTTTGGCAGTGCTACAGTAACAAGTATGCATACACAAGAAATCAATTGACTGTAGTGTGATGTCATATAGTGTGTCATATATTTTTCTATTAGTTTTTCTATTAATTACTGGAGCAAGATGAGTGTTGGTTCAGCTAGTTTCTACAAGTCATGCAGATGCACTTTAGGCCTGCTAGTAACAGTTACTCACTTTTCCTATGAGATTTCATAGGAATCAAACTATTGTTTCTCAGATACCTACAGCCTCGATTTAAATGGAGAACCAATGGTCAACAGTCCAAACCCCAACTATAATAAACATGTGACTAGAAACAGAAGCAAATGATACTGAGATGTGGCAGAATTTGGCATTTTTAGTTCACTGTAATATCATGAAAACATTGCAACAAGCTAGTTTGTGGAATATCTACAAGGAATGAAATTTCACAATCAACTTTGTGGGGATAGGTTAATTGATTAATCTAAATTGCCCATAGGTGTGAATGCGGGAGTGAATGTGAGTGTGAATGGTTGTCTGTCTCTGGCGACGTCCACACTAATGCGCATCGTCTTCTCTTCGTTTTGGCCTCCCGTCTACACTGAGACGGCGTTTTCCTCAAGGAAAAAAGCTGCGTTTTGGAAACACTCTTGAAAACGAATACATTTCTGTCCCGTCGCAGTGTGGGCGCTCAAAACGCAGACTTTCTAAAACGATGACGTATTTGATGCAGTCATGTGACCAATGAAACAAAGATAGCGGAGGGCATTAACATCAGTTGTTTGTTTGTTCTCAATTTTGACAGCCCTAAAAATGATTAATATCAGTTTGTACATGCTCCACATAGCTTTTCCTCAAATTCTTTAATTCTCACTTGCGTTTGCGCGTGCACAGGACTGGAACATAAGCGTTTTGGGCCGTTTCAATGTGGACGCACAACTCTGTGAAAACGACTGAAAACGCTAGTGTGGACGCGCCGTTTTCAAATCTATCCAGGCACCATGTCAGGTTATTTTCAGTGAGACCACTAAAACGTAGTTTAGAAATACACCAATCAAATTCATAAGAATGTGTTACAAGTAAAGCATTTCTTTCTTTTCCTCTCTGGTTGGCTTTGCAGTCATTAAAGCAGAGACAGCAAGGATTTCCCCGTCTCCGCTACAATCCTGTCACATTAGGAAATGCTGTGCAGCGTTCTGGCATCCGAGAGGCCTTTAAATGATTATTCAAATCTGACTCGTTAGTATTTCATCTTCTCACCGCCACCACTAACGCTCAGACTTCTGTAATGCTGTGCTATTTCCAGCTCGAACACGGCCTTGGCCCCAGTTGGCAAACACGTCTCCTGCATCTCTAGAAGTAAGATAAGACGTATCCCCTCAACACAGCTTCAGTAGGGAGAGGGGGAGGGGAAGAGAGGGGTGAGAGGGTGCAGGCGGAGATAGTGGAAAGATGGAGGTGCACTTTAATAGTATGATTCAGCAGAGGTATCAATTCCCACAGATGGCAGGCCGGCTCCTATTGACTTACATAGGAGGGGAGTAAAGAGGCAATCAAAACCACCCCAGGGACGGACAGTCAGCACATCAAAAGGGAGCCGGATCACAGTGCCTGAGGCTCCCCATCAGACCTGAGTGGGAAATAAGGTGAATGTGCTTGAAAATACCACAAAATTCAGTCTACAGGTTTCATTTAAAGGCCATGCTTATTGATAAAACCTTTAAATGTCACTGAAAACACTAACTTCGACGGAAGTTAGCTACTACCTTGCCTCAAGCCTTCAGCACCTCCGAGTGATCGTCCAGACTGACAGCTGGAGATCCTGAGCGACAACCTGTCTCGAAAGGTAGTGAAGACGAGGTGTCAGAGTCCTGTCACACCTAAGCGCAGTGTGCGAGCCACAGACATGCTCGTGCTTGTTACGGGAGACTGGCAGCTTTCACCCTGGCTTTAAAAAAACACCAGCGTGTGAGAAAGGTGTTTCCACGTAAAGCTAAAAAGCCTGCCGCTCCTCTCACCTCTTTACTAAAACAACTTTTCATTTGGCGAAGCACGCGTTGACAGTACGCAGGCTAGCGACACTGCGGGAGTAAAACTACATTAACCTTCTGCGAGGACTTTTAATCAGTCTAATGAGTGTTGCCAGGCAGACAGCAGCTGACCTCCAACCCCTGATGAGCAAGTGATGGAGAGAGTTGGCACTGGCAAGACACCATGAATATTTCATTAGCAGTGCTTTAATGATCATTAAACTGCACCGTGAACTCAACACGTGTTACACCGCCCGCTCCTCTGTGTCATAAATGGATGTCAAAGCTGGATGCTGTAATCTGATTGGCTTTTCATTGCTGTGGGAAATAAAACATCTGTACAGCATGAGGATGTTTAAGTTGCAAAGGGCATGGATCAGCATATAAAACTGCATTTTGGTATTTTTTCGCCTTTCAGTAAGACAACAGAGAGAAATAAAGCACAGTGATGTTTTACACCAACTGCTTAGCACATGATTATCCAGAAAATACTTCATATAGAATTTAAATAAGTTACCACCAATAACCACAACAAGCGTAGCTATTACGTTGTTTTATGTTAATTTGCAGGAAAAAAGCTCTACAGTCATTCATCTGGTCTTAGTTCTTTCCACATGCAAATGTATATTGACCGCAATCATTACCCAGCCTAGTTGCATTTAATGTTTTTCCGTGTGCCAGACGGCATAAGCTGCTGTTCCTCTAAGGCTTAAAACACCTGCAAAGCAAAGCCATGCATTCTGGCCATCTCATGGAAATGTCTCAGGAAGATCTGCTCTGACAGTAAGCACCAAAGCCACCTACTTTAATATCAAAGATGAAAGAAAGAAAATTTAATGTGTGGGCTGCTATTAACAAGTTTACAATAATATGAGTAAATGATAATGCTGTTGAGATGTACAGTGCAACCATCAGTGAGCTTTATGATGGTCAATAATGAGGCTACAGGCAGTCATTTTACTGAAAAATAAGGTTATAAGTCCCTGACTATTCCAACCTGAGAGACAGCACACCATTGTTCAGCTGCAATGCTGTCACATAATATGCAACTGCACATTTCTGGCTTTCTATAATGTGGTATTTTTGCACTTGTTACCTTTTAACACCATCTGCTTCTGCTTGTGATCCATTGAAGTGTATTATTTTAAGCTCATTTCAGACACTGGGCACATACCAGTGCATGTTTAAATTTCTGTCATAAATATGCCACTTTTCCTTTAATGTTCTTCATGTCTTCAATTGCAAACCCACTAAAGTAATTGAGAAAGCCAATTCATCTGCAGGTATTTGCCAAAAATAAAAAGACTGTTAACAATGGCTCAAGCGGTGCTTGATGTTTGGTTCTCTTTGGCACTTTCACTATGAGCACGCAGTTAAAGACAGTGTTTGGTCATAATGGCTTGCACCACTATATTGGCACAAACACCTCATACCAACTGTCAGGCACGGTGGTGGAGGGGTGATGATTTGGGCTTGTTTTCTAGCCACAGGACACCTTGCAGTCTTTGAGTTGAACATGAACTCCTCTGTATCCCAAAGTATTTTAGAGTCATATTTGAAGGCACCCGTCTGACAGCTGAAGCTTAGCAGTAACAGATCCAAAGCACAGTGAAAAATCTCCAACAGAATTGCTGAAAAAGAAACGACTCGAGGCGCTGCAATGGGCAGACCGCAACCTGACGGACGTCCATGTTACAAGAGCTGTCCATAAATGAATGCCTGCAAACCTCAATGAACTGAAGCAATGCTGTGAAGAAGTGGGCCAAAATTCCCCCAAAGTGATGTGAGAAAGTCATGAAGTCATATAGAAAGCCATTACTTCAACTCACTGCTGCTAAATGTGCTTCTAACAAGTTACTGAAAACTGGGGTGTACTTAGTTTTTCACAGGGAGTCCTGTGAAAGCCTTCTTTATCACAGGTCTCTGTGTGGGCTGGAGTCAGTGATAACTACCCCCTCTCCTTCCACGCAGACTCAAAGAAAGACCTATCTTCTGCACTGCAAAAACAAATGTGTTAGTCTTACTACACAATAGCAGCAAAATTGTTAAAGTAAAATGGTTTTGTGCCTTTTGTTGTTGTTTAGGGCACTCTTACAAACCTTCCAGGTGAACCAAGGAATTTGCCTACATGTTAATGGAACTATTTGATATGTAAATATTACTGGATCCCCCAGAAACTACAGCTGGATTCATGAGGTGGCGTGTTCGCTGTCCGCTCCAATCTGGGAATGGCCCGTTTGCCTGCAGTGAGCTCTGGTGCCAGATGGAGGGGGTCTACAAAGTATGTAGTACGGTGGGTCTGTGGGCCACTCTTTGGGTCTCAGTGCTTTTGTTGGCCTGAAGGCAAAGTTACACCATACAAAGAGCTGAGGTGAAACCAAATGGCCCACTTACCAACCACCCTCCAAACGCTCACATCATCTGCTTCTAGCAAAACACAGTCAGGATTTTCTACGACTGCACGGGAGCGTTTCTGTCCAACCGGAATTGTGTATGTGAACAGACACATTTGAGAGACAATAAAACCGTTTTACTTAAAAGCAACCCGGAAGCCGAGGTGTTCAGGTACTGTGCTGAGTGGCTCAGCTTGGTTCTTTTCTGAAGTGATAAAATACTTTACAACAAAATAAATAAGCTTTAAATAATCTGGGACTGAAGCTTTTAAGAACTTGGGTTAAGGCCACCAACAGCGGCTCCTTGTGCTTATGACAATACTGTTAAGACATGCCCAATTACTCATTTTATTTGACACGAGCGTCACCAGAACGCATGTGGGCTTCAGCTTTAAATACTACAAGCAAACAAAAGGTGTCTATTCGTCTCCCGCTCCACCTCGCCTCTGTCAGCTCAACAAAGGAATTCTGAAAACGGCTCATTAAACGTGTAGGCATGTTTCCTTTCAAACGCAAGACCTTCCACAGCACAGTGGCAGGACACATAAACACAGAATGTAGGTCAGTCAAACAGTTTGCGTCTGTTCTCTCCCTCCACGCCTGAGGTAAGCTGACAGCAAAACCAAACACATTGTTTGCCGAATGTGACTCATCTCTCCAGGAGAACCTGGGAAAGTGGAACAAGGTTCACCTCCTGCTCCCTGAAGTTGCTGAATCTACCAACGTCTACCTGTTGATGTGACTGACAGCAGCCAAGGTTCCCAGGACCTCCTGCGTGTGTTTACATCCGTGTATCATTTAGGGGCATAAACGATGTCGGGCTGCTAGCGTTGAGCGGAAAAATCAGAAAGAGAGGTGTGTCATGGGGGAAAAAAAACATTCAGTGACTCACACACATTAAAAAAAGCAGTATGTTGAGTTTTCTGTTTGATATAAAAGCTGCAGCTGTAAGAGTCTGGCGTCTGTGCCAAAGCTTCAATGAAACTCTGAAATGTGTAGAAAATAAAAAAACTTTTCATTCTTTTAAGGGACTTTTTAAATAAACTCCTGGAATTCATGGTGGATTTCAAGAGTTGAAAGATAAATTAGGTCCTAACTGGATATGCTGCTTTAATACTAGAAACTATTTTAAAAATTTGAAGCCTTTTATTTAAACATTTAAATATCAGTGGGCAGAAGCTGAAAGCAATTGCTTTAAAGTAAGAAGTGTTTCTGGAGGCAAGAGCGTTAAGCAGTTTTCTCAAATATTTTCACATGACATGGACTAATTATGCTGAGGAATAAGTATTGTTCTGGTGGGAAGAAATGTTGATAATAAAAGATACATATGTGTACATAAGTGAATACTGTAAACAGAGTTGACACAAAGAATAAAGCCTAGATTAAAGTATAAAAAAACGGGCGTAGCCACCAGTGTGAGAACTTAGTTAACAAGCTACGTGCATAGACTTTGAGGCATGCACAGACACACATATAAATAAAAGAAATACACAAATAAATGCGAAACTGGACCACACACTATATGAATAAACATTTAGCACAACTAACTGCATAAAAACCCATGTTAGCAGTCAAAAAAAATGAAAATCCTCCAGAAGGCACCAAAAGCTGTATCAGTTCAGGAGCAGAGCCAGAAGGTAGGTGGTTCCATCCACACCTCACTCAGTCTGCACATCAGAATGCTTTTGGAAGCATGTGAACCTCATGTAATCCATCAGAGTTTAACAGTGTGTGTGCTATCGTTAGAAAGCATGTAATTATGTGTATGGATAATGAGGCGTGTAGTAAAAAAATGCTTTGACTGTTTAGTTGGAGTAGAAAAGCTCTATATAAGTACCAGTGGCTCAGTGCTGCAGAAAACAGATGTTCTGATGGTGGAGATCTTAATAATTAATAATAATTCAGTGTCCAGACTAAAACGTCCATATTTTTTAAAATATTACTACAATTTAAATAATGTATTTATATTAATCTAAATAAGACTACTAAAGCCTTTAAATAAATATGGTGTGGTGCACCCCATGCCCCCCCTTTAGACTCGGCCCTGCTTTTTGCAGGCATCACTGCAGTAGAAAAAGTGGGACGGCTTTCAGAAAACTGCCAAACTACATTGACAGTTCTGCATATATACATGTTTATTTTAACTTCTATAGCTTTACTGAAAGTGTAAAACAAACGGTGGTGGATGGGAGCACGTGAAAAGTAATCTTTTCTTCACGTTGGAGCTTTTTGTACAGGTGGTGGATTGTTGAAGGCCTGCTGTCAGCCTTTTCCCAATGCAAGTTTTGATGGTAATTACAGTAACGAACGCATCCCTGGATGCTAGAAAAAACATTTTCCTTTACTCCACCTGAGCTCACCTTCCCAGTAACAGCTCCACCTTTTTGCTCTTTACTACATATGTGCAGACGCCACTGTTGCTCTTCTGTTATCAGTCTTTTTGTGGAGACATGTGGTGGCTCCTAAATACGCTTATTGCAGGTCTGTTTTTTAGTCAAAAAATTTGGGTGAAGCGGTCATGTTTACATGGTGACAACTGAATGCTACAGAGTCGTGGATTAAACGCAACATCAGAGCAAAGAATTTGCATCGAGGATTTTGTGTAATCGAGTTATTCGGTGAACCGTTGCAACCGTAGAGGACTGACTCAGTTTTAGAACCAGCCTTAAACCCTTTTCTTGCCCAAAATGCAATAAATTTCTACTTTTGCAGCCAATTATTTAAAAAGTAAAAAAGTGTATGGGACAGTTTTAAAACCAGAGGTCAGATGTGAGTTTCTTTAACTGTGGATGAAACGGCTCATCAGTGTGACTGATTGCAACACAGGGTCTGAATGCAGGGAGATTTTAACGCATCTGAACACTGATTGGTGAGTCCTTGGACTTTCCTCTTAAACATAAGAAACACAGATACAACTTTAAATCAGTCCTACATAAGTCAGCGTCTCCTCTGTCATGTCACTGGTATTTTTGGTATCTAGGTTACAACTCTGCAGCCAGGGTCATTAATCAAAACTCCGGCACCAAGAAATCCAAGTTGATGCCCCCGTTAACAAAAGATTATCAACACCAGTATTCAGAATCACAAGACGGCATCTTCAAATTGCTTATTTTGGTATTCCAAAAGCCAAAACCCCCACAGATTTAACATTAAAGACAAAATAAAACAGAGCACATACGCAACATTTTTAAATCAGACTAGCTGAAATCACTGAATATTTGCTTGGTTTATTAAAATATCCTCATGAGGAACATCCATAAGCTTCCATGCTTAATATTATATTCAGATCTCATGTAATCATCCATCCAGGTCACAGGAGGGCTGCAGTCCATCCCAACTACCTACTAGTCCATCACAGAGCTATCAGATCTATGGTGTGACATGAGTTAGAAATGGGAGCTCAGCTAACAACCAGAGATAATAAGATCAGCAAGTAAAGTATATAGTTGTATGTTCTGTGTCTATAAAGCCAGTAGACTTAACTTTAAATCCTGCCCTCTTCTTGGCCCCCTGTGTGGAACATCAAACTCTTGTGGGAGAACGAGCTCTAATCCAGCCGGTCCGTCCTGCTTTGATGAGGACTGCTGTAAACAAAGCAGCGCATGACAATACTCGCTGCACTCTGCTACAGCATGCATTCATGTCCTCTGCGTGTGGAAATACAAAGGCTGACCGGCTACGGTATTCAGCAGCTTGTTTTCCATCTGAATGTGGGTTGAAGAGCAGCTCGAAAAGCTACACTGTGACAAAGGAAGACACTTTTGGTGAACTGAGAGGAGGTTTGAATCTGTTTGACTTGGATCATGTTGCGTTCTAAAACTTTTCATTTTAGAAATGTATATTTTACAAGCATAGTCGATGACATCACTTACTAGAGTGACCAATACTGTTACATAACAGCCAGACACAGCAGAGAGCACCCCACAACACTCCTTTCTAAGGACACTGACCTCAAATCTGCCAGCAACAGTAAAATTATTAAGAAGATGACCAATAAACTACTATCGATGTGGTAAAACTTTGTACTTATTTGGATAAAACTGTAGTGACCCTGGTGGATCTATGTTTTGTATATATTATGTTGTGTCATGGCTCAAATCACAGGAGAATGTGCAGAGCACGGATGTAAGAGTACGTTTTCTGTATGTTTGCTATAAGTTTTCAGTCTGGTCAGTTCAGCATGACTAAAACCGGACCTCCTTTTTACTATAACGTCTCAGTCACAGAGTATGTGTCAGTGTAAAGACAGGAAAGCTATGTCCTTGTTATTTGTAAGAATTAACGGTGTAATTGTTGAAACCAGCTCCAAGTTTGAATTTCAGACACAGACACTCTCTCTGCTTTTAAAATTAGGATCAGGTGACCCTCAATCCTTCTGGAGTTATGCTGCAATAGATTTAGGCTCCTGAGGGACTTCCCATGAACCTTTATATCTTTAAGACATTTCTGCAGCTTAACTAATTGGTGTGTGTTATCTGACTTCATGGACAGATAACTGGGTATAATCTGCATAGTAATGAAAATGTATGCTATAACTTCGAATGATTACTGCCTAAGGGAAGCATCTATAATATAAACAGAAAAGGTCCTAGCATGGAACCCTGTGGAACTCCATAATTAACCTTAGTGTGTGAAGAAGACTCCATTTACCACTGCAACACTGTACTTTTAATTCAGTGAGCTAATGACCATACTCTGAAGAATCCAGCTGTCTTTAATTTGATAATTTACAAAATGGACTTTATGTTGTATTTAGAAAGACCTAAAACTAGTAACTGAATCCATAAAGTAATCATGAAAGTATTCACTGAGGTCACAGAGAAAGGGAGCCACAATGGCCATTTCCCATAAACGTCTATACAAGAGCAACTCTCCTTTTTGCAATCTGAGGAGTGGCCCTTCTGCTTGACATTAAAATAACTCGGTTTAAAGAACTTCTATGTTGGCTTCATTTTTCCCGGATGCCACTTCCATATTTTATATACAGAGAAGGATAAGCTGCAACGCAGTAAAAAACACAGAAAAGGAATGATATTATAATGATAGCTTAGCCATCTCAACTATGCTGACAAACATTAAGAATAGGTGCAACAAATACCAATGAGGCATCATTGTTCATTAAGAAGTCCATGTGAACACACAATTAATATCACCAAGCAATAACTAACAACTAATGGAAGGAAACTCGTGCTATCTCATTACATTTGGATGAGTAATGGCTCCACAGATTTGAAAAAATGTGGTCTGAAAACACTGTTCTTGGCACCACTGGTAATGTCAGTAAGATGGGCTAAATTGCTGACTATTTTACAGTTAGATGGATGCTGCATCTAGTGCCTGATATTTCTCATCAACATATTTCTAAACAGTCTCGGTGCCTATCAAAACACACTGACAGCACAGAAAGAGAAAATGCAAACAAGGCTGCACACTCCCAAAGAGGAAGGTGATGTCATCTGATAATAACCATGCCGTTAAGTGAGAGAAAAGCCGAATCTGGCAGCAAAGTAAAGTTTTCAGGAGAATCAGCTGCTTTACTTTAATCTGTTCCAGTTTCCAAGACTGAAAAACACAGATTACATAACAGCAGACCTCTGTGCATCCCTGGGCCTCTAAGTATGTGTGCAGTTGCTGCGGTGGAGTTTGGCTCACTTTGAATTTGGCCGGAAATCACACAGGTCTCCAAGTTACAGTCCAACACACACACCGTTTACTGCAAAACAGCTCCAGTGAGAGGTACAAGGTCTCAGTGTGTCAGACAAGGCAAGAGCTGATGTAATTATAGCAATGCAAATGAAATTCCATTCCTTACTCGAGGAATAGGAAATATTTTTGAATCTGACTTCCTTGGGGTGATACTCATATTTGACAGAAATCACATCTTTTAAAACAAATGTCAGCAGCTACGTTTCATGTTTCTGAGGCTGGATCTTTATATATATATTACAGCAGATACATTTCCTAGACAGTTCATTAGGTACGACTTGCTAGTACCAGGTTGGACCTAGGGGTGGGCGATATAAACGATATACGATAGAAACGACATAAATTTGGCCAATGATAGAGATTTTGACTATACCGCTCTATCGCGATAGCGCATGTTGATGATGTCATCAAGCTGCGCCTGCTTTGGTGGTAAGCATGCAGCGGCTAAAACTATTATCATCTGCAAATTATGCCGGGTGACAGTCATAGCAAAGAGATTAAGCACTTTTGAAATAAGGGGAAAGCCAAAGCCTGCGCTTCCTCCACTTCCATAACATTGATTCATTAATGTTGAATTCTCTTGCAGCTGTTCTATTCCCATGTTGTTGCAGTATATTAATAACTAACCTCTTATTGTTGATGAATAATCTCAGTTGTTCTCCTGACTGAAGTTTGGCCCGTGTATAGCATCCTGCTATGCGATTGCATTTGTCCCTGACCACCAGAATCCCTCACGTAAACTTTTATCGAGTGGAAAAAAAGTTGGCGTTCATCCTACAGCTTCACTGTGCTAATGTTATGCTAACATAGCTGTGTCGCTAGCAATCACGTAGCACAACATGTTTAGGTGGAATCTAGCGAGCTAACGAGCCAACTTCCTGTTAACTTCTAACTCCGTTAAATTTAATAAATTCTGTTTTCATGGATGCATGGATGTTCAACTTAATTGTTACACCCGATAAAGCAACAACGCTGATGATTTAATTAAAGATGAAAGAATCTAGACCGTTTTTAACTCTCAGTACTCGTTTGACTTTGGGACCTGAAACAGATGGAGTTTTGGACCATATTACTCCGCGAAGCTCCTCACTGCGGCAGCCGTACTGCTCTGACAATCCATCAAGCAGTGCAGCTTACCAAAGTTGTACTAAAACATTTTTTAACAGATTTCTGCACGCCCAAATCGGTTCGAGGTCAGTAAGCACAACCAGAATTCATACATAAGGCACACTCGATTTTTGAGAAAATTAAAGGATTTTAAGTGTGCCTTATAGAGTGGAAAATACGTTATACAGAAGAAAAGAATATATCGTGATATATATCGTTACCGCACATGCTTCAAATTATATCGCAATATGAATTTTAGGCCATATCGCCCAGCCCTAGTTGGACCCATTCTGATTCTGGTCCATGTTGACATGACGGCATCACAAAGTTGCAACAGATTTGTCGGCTGCACATTCATGATGCAAATCTCCTGCTGCACCACATCCCAAAGGTGGTATAATGGATTGAGATCTGGTGACTATGGAGGTTATTTGAGGACAGTGAACTCACTGTAATGTTCAAGAAAGCAACTTTACTCAGTGTGGCAAGAAAATATCTCCCACACCAGCAGCAGCAACGTGAACTGTTGATACAAGTCAGGGAAGATCCATGATTTTATGTGATTTACATTAAATTCTGACCCTCCCATCCTAACACTGCAGCATCATTTTTCCAGTCTTTTATTGTCCCATTTTGAGCCCTTGTTAAATCTAAGCTCTTAGCTGATAGTGGCATCTATTGTGGTCTTCTGCTGCTGTAGCCCATCTGCTTCAATTATCGACATTTTCTGCATTCAGAGATGCTCTTCTGCAGCTGCAATCAGTCTGCCCATTCTCCTCATGGAGATTGTCTCTTTAGATGTTTGTCTTAACAAGGACCTTGGAAAGAAAAGCAGCCGGACTTTTTTAAGTTTCCTGAAGATGTTTCACCGCTCATCCGAGAAGTTTCTTCAGTCCTAAGATCAAATGGTGGAGAGTCCCAGATATTTGAGCCATAGTGGGAGTTGCCCCTTAAGATGGTCTTTGGCTCATTATTAATCATGTGCCTCATCGCATGAGTTTTGGGTGAAACCAGTGTGAGACCTTGCCTCACCCCATCATATGACTGATCATGTGGATGCAAGATGTGAGTGGATCTAAAAACTGGGCTGTGGTTTCTCAGATGAGAGGTCAAACTTCTTCAGGAAACTTAAGCCCCTTTTCCATTAGTACCTACTCAGATCGACTCGTTTTCCATTACAATCTAGTACCACCTAATGTGCGTGGTCATCATTATAGCAACGCGGCCGAGCGTCCCGTGACTTAATTAGTATGCAACATGCATGCTCGAACAAAGGTGGACATCGAGGGGACGATATACCTGCTGTTCAGTCTGCGGCATTTCGTCAAACCTCGCTGCTGTTTTTTGTAGACATTTCCTCGCTGCCCGGTTTAAAAAATGGCAGTTTTTATTTTTGTGAACTCATTGAGGGCTGCTACTGACCAGCCAATCTGTGGCTTGCAATTGGCATTGGTGGCAGTCTGATGACGTCATATTTTAGTACCTGCTCACAACGCTTTGGAACCCGGCTGTGCAGGTATTCATTTAGTACCTGGTACCCAGTAATATGACCTAATGGGAAAACCCTAAAAACTGTGGCAAGTCAGTCTGAGTAGGTTCTAATAGAAACGGGGCTTTAAACAAGTCCCACCACTTTTCTTTCCATGTTGCTTGGATTACCATGACTTGGATGGCTGAGAACCCAGACAGACACAAGCAGCTGAACAGGTGTGGCTTATTATATACAGCCCACTCACACCCAGGTATGAATGATTGGTTGTCTATTCGAAACATAAATGTTAACGTTTGTTTTGTTTTTTACTCCCACTACTTTATTACTATCTATTCTTAAACATTAGCACTCTCTGAGCTTTATTACACTATAACTTCACGATCTTTATCATTATTAGGCAGGTTATAGAATACAAGACTTTGTGATGAAACTGGATTTCCCCCCTATTTTTACAATCATTTATAAATTTAAATAAACAAGTTCATATTAAATGGTGATTAAAAACAATCTTTAGTCTCAGATGATAACCAGGTTGCTCCTCTCCTGTGTTATAGCAATGATTGAAAAACACCAAACCTTGTTGAGCCACTGCACCACTAAGATGAAAAAAAGATCATTAGTGATGCGCACAAAACATTTTTAACCAGCGTCCAAAGTTGCAACTGCGTCTTAATGAGCTGCAGCCTGGGAACAAAGTTAATTTCCCCCCTCGCTCTGTTTCTCAATTATGGAACAGATTATATTTTAAGTGTGATTAAAGTCTTCCGAACAAATATAAGAGCTCCTAAATGACTTTGTGAAATCTACAGACGAAATAAGAAAGGCATTTTTTTCCTGTTAAACCTACTGTGTTGTATTTTAAAGGAAAATAAAATCTCAGTAGTGTTTTAAGTAATGGATTTCTACAGATAGAGGACAATCAGAAAGTTCAGGCAGCAGCCCCTCGGTAGGCAGCCCCTAAGTTGGCCAATCAGAAAACTGTTGGATTTTAAGGAGTTTGTTTCATATGGAGCGTTCAGTGATGAGCTTGTAAAGGGCTAATAGGAGATAGACAAGGGTTTTTCTGAACTGAAAATAAAAAGTGACTCTTTGTGACTCCAAAGAATACAAACAGAAATAAAAATGGGTGCAACAGGTGTCCTTTAAGACAAGTGTAGTCCTTTAAGACAAGTGTAGCCTTATTACAAACGTTTAAGAGTCATACTCTTTAACTCAAGGATAAACTGTCGCAGAGTTAAGCCAGCAGTGTTGTGAAATTTCTGAAACACCACATCTGTGTGATCCAGTTTAAATACTGTGAGCCATTTGAATCCTCACACACCCACTAGGCATCATTTTTGTGATACGCAGGTGAAAAGGCATCAGGGTTTTAATAAAACTGGGCTAAACCTCAACGTCTGTGCGTGTGGCACATTCGAACTGCACGCTGAAATACAGCCACAGGAACGTGGCTTAAAATGGCCGTTATTTTTAACCAAGGCAGGACAAATACTCATGAAATCTAGCCTACTTTTACCCCATTTCACACCAAAACCACACCACTGGGCGCCGATGCCCAAAGCATAACACACAGAAATTATACGAGGACCTTTATTCTAACAGGGATGTGGTGTTTTTCTGGACAGCAGCAGGGTGGGTGCATGAGGTCTTCAACACCCCAACACACAGTCCTGCCCACCCGGGAAAGCCCACACAATGAATCCACACTAATCCCATCTTTTGTGGTCCTCCCTATGTCTCAGCGTGGCTGCACCTCATGCCTCAGACATGCTGCTCCACCATCACAGCCTAAAACTACCTTTATGTGCAGTCACAAACAGGAACATAAACAATACGGCTCAGAAACTTCTCCACTTGATGCACAAAACAGCCCCTAAATCCAGGACCCCCACGCCTATATACATGAAGCAATCACAGACGCCTTTTGTTGTCCTTCATAACAACTGTACCATCAAACTGACAGCAAACATAAAGCCACGCAGGAAGCAAGCACTCCATGGAGAATAAAGGCTCACAAGTACAAAACGTGAGCTCAAGCAAACAAGATAAACAAAGCATGTGATCAGTGTGGTCACCTGAAACAACAATAGACTCACAGAACACGTGCTTCAAACATCCCACAGCCCCAAAACTGCAGGAGTTGGACAGATAATAGAAACCCCAGACGAAAATAACACTTGTGCAGAGAACAATAGTTTTTGTTTTTGTCCCATTAACAGCAAATTAAAACCTCCAGAAATCCCGTTCGCCTTTAAATTAAGTTTTCACAAGACAGGCTGAACCATGAATGACATTTACTTTCTTCTATTATCACACCTAAATTCAAAAAATAACAATAAACATTTAATATATAAAAGCAGAGATGGACGCAGGGCGCGCTTACCGGGCTGCTCGGGCTGCTTCTTTAATTCACTTTATATTCCGTTTTCCCGACAGTCGCTCGCTCGTCTCTCAGACACAAATCTCAAACCTCACTTCCATGTGCTCGCGACCAGGACCACGCGCTCAGAGGTGGAGGGGGGGAGCGCTCGGGATACGGCGTGTGTGACGTCACGTCGAGTCTGGAAAGCCGCTCGAGACAGCGGTGGAACAGGTGGGGTTTTACCACGGTCTAACTAGATAAACTTCACCTCGTTATTCATTTATTCCAACGCAGACAGTTCATATTACATTTAAATATAAAGATATAATGTATATTTATATCTATATATTAAATATCTGTGGTTTTAGATTATAAACGAGCTTTTGAGTTCCCGTGCCACACTTTTATTAGTGTGCTACTCACTAAGAAATGTGATCGCAGATGCGCCGTTTAATGCACCAGCCCTCATCTAAAAGACAGCTTCACTATACCTGCGTTTAAACATGACATGCAGTTTCCCACCTTTCTGTGCACTTCCACAAGCATCCAGGACTCATTAAGGAGCTGAGGTGGCTTTTTCTAAGTCTGAAGAGGAATTCCCTCTTTTCTGCACAAAACACGTGATCAACTTTTTTTTTTGTAAAACCATTTATGCAAATTTCACTGCAGCAGGACTTTTACACTCTTGGTGTTGCTTTGTTTAAGAGTGTGTACTCTTATTTACGTTTTGACCCTTACCTTCCATCAGTCAGAGGAAGAGGAGTGACTCAAAGTTTTATAACGCTCAGATAAGTTTTCTACCTAACCACTCACTTGCTAATGTATTCATGTGGACACCCCTTACTCAGGTGTGACTGAGTGGCTAATCATGGTGGTGAAGAATGAGAGACAAGCTCCAGAAACAGGTTTTTGTTTTATATTTGAAAAAGAATCTATGAACATAATGAAAAAAACAAAACAGTGGGTCTGAACATCCAGACAATCGAAATCCAAAAATACATTTTCTTAGGAAATATTAATTATGTACAAAAAAACCAAAAAAAAAAACAACATAAAAATCCATATTTTAAGTTCAGGCCTTCAACAGTGTGAGCCACATTTTTAAACATTTTATTAATAAAATAAAACTTTTAAATATCTTCATCAGATGAGGCAGTTTTTTTTTCTTCTTCTTACATTGTAATCAAACCAGATTCCAAAACAACTTAATCCGTTTTGCATCTGCATGCACCCAACCCCCCCCAACCCCCAAGTAATGAACTTTTATTTTGAGAAAAAAAAAAAAGTTTATGATTCAAAGTTTAAGCACGGCAACCCTGCAGGTGTGCGAGTCTCTGCTTTAACTGTTCGCTTCTCCTCCTCAGCTGCTCTTTCAGAGAGAGGAGTCTCTGTTCGTCCGTCTGCATGCTGTAGATGCACTCCGTGGCCTTCTTCAGGATGACCACCTTGGCCGCCT
Organism: Neolamprologus multifasciatus; assembly: GCF_963576455.1. Classification (NCBI taxonomy): domain Eukaryota; kingdom Metazoa; phylum Chordata; class Actinopteri; order Cichliformes; family Cichlidae; genus Neolamprologus; species Neolamprologus multifasciatus. The sequence continues at coordinate 21,949,034 of NC_140447.1, read as the reverse complement.
TCTCGTTGTTGGCCACCTCGGGGATCTCGTCCCGCAGAGCGAAGAAGCTCAGCTTCAGCTCGTTCCTCCTTTGGCGCTCCAGCACGTTATGAGTCCTTCTCTTGTCGTAGTCCTCTGTGTCCGACGTTCGCGGGCTGGAACACTTGCGGTTGCTGCTGATCTGTTTGAGGACCCTGCTGTGGCTGCTGGCACCTCCACCACTGCTCTCCAGCTTCAGCCTCTTGACAGCCGGCTGCTCGTGCCTCATGGATGGATGGGCGGCGTAATTATGCTGGTGGGTGGAGACGTGGCACCTCTTCAGCACGAGTGGGCTGGGGTGCCTGGTCTCCAGCGGGCTGGAGTCACACCGTTTCACCACCTGCCTCTTTTCCACGGTGACCACGTCGATTTCCTCCTCTTCGTCCTGTTCGTCCTCTTCTTCTTCCTCCTCCTCATCATCATCACCTTCATCCTCTTCCTCTGCAAAAGAGCAAAAACAACATAGTCACACACTCTGCTGCCACACCAGGGTTGTAATCCTCCTCTAAAAGCATCTCTGCAGTCCATTCAGGCTTTCCCTCTCTGCCACATCAGTTGATTGCTTAACATGCAGCCATTCCCTCCAGCTAATCTCACAGCAGTCTACTGCATGACATGGGGGGTGGAAGTGGCAGCAGGATCCACCTTCCTGTCTGCAATTTGTATGAATGAAAAGCAAGAATGTGCCTCATTTCAATCATAATGTCATGCATGTCCCGCCAACAGAAAGAAAATCCCTAATTGCACTGAGGGGTGTGCCTCCCCAGGCAAAAAATATATATATATATATAAATAAATGAATAAGAGCTCACCTGAATCGCTACAACTGCTGCTGCTCCCGCTGCTGTTAGGCGGCGTGTCCAGTCCCAAATCCTTGCTAGGCGGGGTCCCTACGCTCTGCTTGGGCGTCTCGGCTACGGGATACGGGAAAACCACCGAGGGGTCGATGCACTCCGACGCAGACGTGTTCAGGTCTTGCAGGTAGCTGCTGTTCAGCTTCCACGCGGGAAGAGCCGCAGTAGCGGCGGCGGCGGCAGCCGCGGCGGCAGCAGCCGCGGGGCCAGCGGGCTCTGCGCTGTCACCGGCCGCAGACTCCTTCCGGGCGGCGTGCAGGGAGGCGAGCCGCTCGGACACCACCTTCTTCAGCTTGGCGGCGGCGGAAAAGCCGCTCCACATGCAGTCCTGGATGATGATGGACTTGAGGAAGGTCTGGGAGTAGTCGGAGTCGCAGATGATGCTCTGGTTGACCACGTCATCCCCGAGGAACTCGGTCACCATCTCCAGCTGATCCGCGATGGAAAGGTCGAGGCTGGACAGGGATGGCCGGCGGCTCGGGGAGAGGGGAGGGGTCGGCAGCAGTTCAAATTTCTTCCAGATGTCTTCGCTGGGTGCCGGAGGCTGGAACTGCTGAGGGTAGAAATCCTCCTCCTCGTCGTCGTAGTAGAAATAGGGTTGCAGGTAGTCGTAGTCGTAGTTCTTACTCGCCAAACTTGGATTCCGCGGCATGGTTCGTTTGGTTTCGTCTCTCCTCACGGCGAGACTGGCGAAAACAGAACGGAGCGATTAGTCGATTCACAGCAGAGAGCAGAGAGCGTGACCCTGCCCGCAACACCGAGTGTAAGCAACCGCTTCATGGTCAACTCCCTCCAAAAAAAAAAAAAAAAAAAAAAAAAAAAAAAAGACAACATCGACACCCCCCCCCCCTCCTCTCTCTCTGTGCACGCCTTGCATGCATGCATGCACCACTGCTGCAGGTGCTTAACCGGGATTGTAATTTAAATAATGCAAGAGACGAAGTGAGGAAAAAAATAATAATAAATCATACTTTCACTGAACTGTTCCAGTCATCACACTCATACCGAAGCTCCACAAACCCACTCCCCACCCTTACCTTTCAGATTTTCAACTGTAGGCGAAAGACTGGAGCAAAAAAAGCGAGCCGAGTGGCGCAAAAAGAGGAGGAAAAATTAAAAAAACGAGGGAGCAGCAAAGTTATTCCAGTGCGGCAGTGACAGTAAATCCTTCCACAGAGGCGGTACGACGGCTGTCTGTCAGCCTGCGGGTGAAGCATGCATGTGAAGTTAAAAGGCTGCAGAGGCGAGCCGGCAAGAGCGACGCGCACTCTGTCATCAGCACCGTCAGAATCGCAGCTGAGAGTTGAGCACCGCGCGATAAAGTAAACCGCATCTCGCACTCTCTCTCTCTGTGTATCCATCCGCGAGAGCGTTCCTACTACAACACAACACACAGCACCCCCCGATATCAGCCTCTGCCCATCAGCGCAATTTTTCAGCCGTTTGCGTCAAGTAAGAATCGCCTGCGTCCAAAGTACACTGTGGATGCATCTTTGCATATTTTCTGCCCTCTTTCTCTGAGATGGGTCTATTTTTTTTTTGCAAGTGGGAGGGGTCAGAGTGGAGTAGAGTAGTGCTTTCATTGACTGCATAGAGAAAATACTAATGCATGTAGTAGTGGCAGATAATTGGGCTGAGTTATTTTACTACTACTGCGCCAGAAATATACGCAAACACTGAGCGTCATAGCGCACACACGGCAATCCCTAAATAATCAGTCCACAGATCCGGATTACGGCCTTACACTATATTATATTGTTAAAAAAACAAAACAATACATAACAGCAGAAATGCTTTTTTAAACTGTAAATGTGCAAAAATGTGTAAAAATGAGGCAAGTGCCGCGTACTTTTGCGCAGTTTGTGCCTTTTGATTTCGCAATAAAAGCTCACAGGTGCAGCAGGAGCTGCAGACACTGACAGCTCTGAACCGGTTCAAACAGCTGATTACAACAAGGACTCGGTGAAGAATTAAAATCTTGGAGTTCGAGTTAATATACACCCACTCACACGCACGCACACAGACTCACAGAGAAAATGTCCAATACAAATCCTGCAGACTGCATAATGCAGCGCTGAGTTTGGACAGATTGGCACCAATTAACAACAGGAAGGAAGCAATTAAAGGAATCAGATGGATGGATCTATCCTGCTGTAACAGGAGCTGTCGATGGAGATTAACGGGCTTAGAGCGCCCTCTGCTGTTTAAAGCGTTGCAGGAGCAGACAGCAGCTAGGTGGGTGGAAGGTTACAGATTGAGACAGGTGACCACAAACCTCACAAATCCTGCAATCATGCGTGAACTAAGGTTATTTTTTTTATGAATTAAAAGGGAAAAAAAACAGGGTCGAGTGAGTTAAACTATAAAAGGGTCAGGGACAAAATAGCCCAATTCAGTGGGTTGTTGCAGATCTTTATTGGGGTTAGTGGGTCACTTCATTAAAAAATAGAGTCGTGGAGAAGCAGTAAATGGCACATTTAATTAGCAATGCACTGTGTTTGACAAAGTCGGTTGCAATTTGATATTTAATGGCAACACCAGCTCCTGCCATTATGACAAAGTTAATTGGTTAAAAATGCTCAGTAGGCTTTTCCACCCTCTTTCTCTCTTACTGTTGTCAGACATCCTGCTAAACAAATCGCTAAAGCAATGAGTTGGACTCAAGCAGAGTGTGTATTTCATTACGCATGACAGACATTAAGAAGCATTTTAAAACACTAGGCTGTGGACACAAGCAGCAATTATAGGAAACAATAAAAGCATAAACGGTGAAGGAGTTTTGTGCTTGAAAATACAATAATTTTAAAACACTGTTGCATTTTGCTTTGATTTAAACCGGGCTGAAACAGCTAAAGTCTTGCAGTAGATGTGATTACCTACACATTTACTGCACTTCAAAAAAAAAATGAAGCGCAGTATGTCTACGCTTTTCTACATGATGAAGAAATCTGTAAATGAAAGTAAATGAAAGAAATCTGTCAGTGTGAATAAATAAAAGAGCAAATTTACACAAAAAGTTATTTTAGTCATTGGAATTAAGTCATGCTTCTGTAAAAAAAAATGGACATTTACAGTAAATAATGAAAAAACTGTAACTTTTCTGTGTTGTTTTTTGTTTATCTATTACTCTGTTGTAGTGAATGGAAGTGGAAAAGCTGTAAAAGTTGTGAAAATGCAGTAAAAAGTCTCAAATTAACATCTTTCATCACATTTTCCAAAACCGTCCAATGGGCCTGATTGGAGTCTTTGCTGAACTGATTCTGGCCCCCGGGCCTTATATTTGACACCCCTGCCTTAAATGATAACTCTGAAAACTCCAAGGTCGCAGCTCTTGATGCTCATGTGACCCTGTTAATGGAGATCTAATTAAATTGAATTACATGGTGCAATTTGCACTTTTTAAAAACATACTTTTATCAATCCAGGACAGCAGCTCTGAGTGTGTTACTGCTGGAAACGGCCCTTTCACTCTTTTTTAAACACTTCTTATATAACAGAGTCCTGTTGGTTATAACATAAAAGACCTCTTTAATGAAAACGATCTGTGATTATGTGTTTAGTGACATCATCACTGCAGCTTTTTCCCCTTCATAACAAATTATTTTCAGTTTGTTTGAAATCAGTCGGGGCCGTGGAGCTGAAACGTCTGGACTTAATTCTGAGCGTTTCATTTTTGATCTAAGTTACACTTAACTAATTAAACACATCGCCATGGACGCTGTGTCACTGTGAGGCCTTACATTTAAATGAATCGTACAGATAACCCCGCAGCATCACTTACACGAGTATTCTTTTTCCTTTTTCATTAAATAATGTATAAGAAACCACATAAGCAAAGACAAAGGAGACGAGAGGAGGGGGAAAGCAAAGAAAATCCCCAAGTTGAAACTACACCCTTCCCTTCGTACTCATTCCTTCATCCGTTCTCTCACGCCTCTCCTTTCCCCGCTGTGGGATGCTTGTGGAGGATAGCGATCATAATCACCAGGTTCAGGCGTTATGGTCGTGGCGTTTATCGGCTCCGGATGTTTCTTGTGTTACCGTGTTTGAGAGCGCCTGCATGGAGACACAGAGGGAAGCTTTGAGAGCAGCTGGAATGGTTTCCTGTGATAACTGAAAGCTCAGGAGAGGTTTTGATTGTGTGTGTTTTCTTTCTGGTTAAACTTCCTCCATGGACTCTGACTGACATGGAATAACCTGCAGAGGATCTAGACAGCGAGGGCAGAGAATCCAATCTAGTTTGGCTTTGGTAAACTGATAAACAGACTCAAACATCTGACACGAGTTTTCCTCCTAGGAGCACAGCAGTGCATTCAGTATATGTGCTCATTTTTCTGGATCTTATGATATTTAGAGATATGCACAATTTTTCATTGTCTACTCTAAAAAATGAAATGTTGCATTCACTTAACCAAGTCATGGCAACCCACAAACTCAGCTGTTTAAATCTTAAAAGTAAAATACAATTAATTATAATTATATGTTTTTATTATTTATTTATTTATTTATTTTAATATCCTTTTCTAAACCTGAATATCAGGTTTAAATATTAAACGCTTAAATCAGACACATAACTAAAATGGTAAATAGACCGATTCTTAAATAGCGTTTTTCTGCTCTACCGTAATTCTGTCTATGCAACTTTTTTCTATGCCTAACTACTGCATATCTATCATTCACACAAACCCACCAACCACTATCCTTCCCATTAGTAGATGACCTGCTCTACCTTCTGAGCTACACCTGAATCCCTTCAAACTAGCACAACTGGCAAGAACCTGCAACGCAAGCATTACGTGTTTCAAATACCCGAAAAGGTTGTCTGCCTAAGGGAAATTACAGTGAGGCTCTTAGCTATAGTTTACTCCAACACTTCAAGTCATTTACAGTCATACTACCACTCTGCTACCTTAAATACAAAAACAATGCCTGACGGTTCTTGTTTAATATACCAATAAATACTACGCTTACAGCAATGCTTTCTCATTGATATCGCATCAAAATCCTACCAACAGTAACATGACCAAGGGGTTTTATTGACACCATGTGAATTAAGCTAGCAGTAACTAATTTTTAAACTCAATCAAAGTATACAGAGAAACACATAAAAACTAATAAACTACTTCTTCATCATCTCCAGCTGCAAAAGGTTGATATAAAAAAATCGCTTTTCCCCAAAAAGAGTCTGAATTTGAGGATGGCAGGTCTGCCAGGTCGAGGCCCAGTTTTCTGAAAGTGAGGTGGTTATGTTAATTTGAATCTGGAGTATTTTTTAGCCTTAACATCTCATACTATTACTTTAATACTAAGAAATCTGCTTATTTTTAGTATAAAAAACTAATAAGTTATTGTAATGTCACCATAAAACAAAATAGATGTAATGTAAACAACATCAGCCCATTTTGAGCTTAAGTGGACTAAACTGGTCAAACTGGTGACTATAACCTTAAGTGGCTTAAGGACAATAATGCATCTCAGTTTTTCTACGTTACAAAGAAACTAAACTTAAGGAAATGGAGCCATAACATTGCAGATGAAGTGCTAACAGCTCATCATCATCCCTGGGCCTGCACCGTTTGTCTCCAGCTTGCGCACGCAGACCAAACACATGCACATTATGGTGACTGGTCATAGGTGCGGATGTGGGCCTGAATGCTTGCATGATTTATGCTGTAATAGTTTGTCACCTCACTTCACAGATATTACATAAATCCAAACCTAAATTCTCAGGTATGCACTTTAGATGTAGTATAAATATGGGTTCTTTTGTGCATCTGTCTTTGTATAAACGTGGGTTTCTTGGGGTATCATCTCTGCAATATAATGGCTAATATCTGGGGAATCACTGCCTTTAGATCCTGAATTGTGTTTACTAGTATCTAGTATCTGTGAGCAAACATCAAGCAGAATTTATAGAGGTCACCTTAAGCCAGGAAATACACTGCAACAGCACAGAAGTAGTACTCCTTTAGAAAAAAAATCACAAAGTTCCCCCCAATAAAACAACAAATAAAAGATATCACAACAGTGTAAAGCAAAATGCTACTTAAACAACAATTTAATTAAACGCTTGTCTATAAAAATGTCTTCAGCTGCTTTTTACAAGAGTCACTGGTGTCTTTACAGTGTGGAGACCGTGGAAGAGATGTCCACAAGCCCAATCCCCACGCGTTTTAAAGGTACGACCTTAGACGGTGTTACCTGATCTTAAAAATCTTAATAGCTTAATAAATATAGCAAAAAAAATAGAATAGCAAACATTAGATGGCATTAAGTGGCTCTCTATAAAACAGTGTGAAGCGTCGTGGACAGTGCAGTAAGGAATCATAATGTGTGTTCACATGTTGTGAGAGTGCAGGGCTGACATACAAGATGATTCTGTGTCGCATTATAGAGTTACTGCATGAGGTATGAAAGCTTTCCTCTATCTGTCCTCGTATCTGTTAGACAAGGTGCTTTCTGGTGACCTGTCCAGTAAGTGGGACAGTAGGTGGTCAGGATTATCCATGATGGACGACAGTTTGTTCAGTAACCTCATCTCCAAAAGTGCCCGGTGTGCAGCCAGTCACAGAGCCAGCCTCCCTGATGAATTTATTCAGTCCAATGCTGCCCTCCCAGAAATTTCTCATATTTTCATATGATTTCTCTTTTATGTCAGAGTGAAAAAAATATGCTTCTTCAATTCTTCCAGTGGCCAGGTTATTTATTTATTCATCTATCTGGTTATATTTGATCCATTGCATCAGAGTTAACGTAAAGCTAATTTGCACCTACAGTCCCTTGGGAGGTTACATGCAAAAGATCACAAAAATACGGAAAGTCAATGATAGAACAACTGCACGGCCATAAGCCTCGAACAACAAAAAACAGGCATCGATGTTTACGAGTCTGTGAGTCTTTCAGCAAATATTTCAGTCTGTTTATAAAGCTGGGGAGCCCTGGGTCTATTAGATATACAGTCTAGTATAAGTGGAGGTGTCTGCGGCTCAGGTGCTAGCCACAGACGCCTCATTTACTCGAACTGTTGAATTAATCGTGAGAACTGGTCTCCTTCTTGTGACCCACATCCTGCTCTTCTGGGCTTACCTCATTTCTGATCTGCTCACTCTCACGTGCAGCGCGTTCAGCAGAGGCGGGGATGTTGACATCTGCTTGTGGAGTTTAAGCTTTGATGGAAACTTGGAGCATTTCCTTTAATATAAACCTTTACCTGGACTTCACTTCACTTGCCTACATTTTACAGTTTTGGTTACATGATTCATGATGAAAATCAGTAAAAAAAAATTAATACAGCTAGCTCAGTTCAAAATGCTGGAACAGTAAATGGTTGCAAAGTTAATGAATGCAACTTGTTCATTATCCATCCATCCATCTTCTTCCACTTATTCAGTTTGGGATCACACAGACTGGAGCTTATTCCGGGCAAGTCATCAGTCTACTGCAGAGCTAACACAGAAAGCTACTCACACCACGTACAATTTAAGGTCACTGAATACTTGGTATGTTTAACATTGGCTGTGAAGACAGAGTCTAAAATGTCCACAATGTGGATCTAACAGCAGTTCTATTCTCTCTTTTATATTGGATCTTGGGGTTGTGTGACATAGTATAATACAGAAAAGTCAACGTCACTTTGCAGGAAACCAAAAATCCTGTATTCTACAGAAAGGAAAATCCACAAATGTGAAACACCGATGGAGTCTGATCGGCGCGACGCATAAAACTGCACTAAGAGATATAAAAAGAGACGGGCTGACACAAATAACTGGAGAAACCCAACAGCAGACACGCTGATAAATCCAGCATGTGTTTCTCTTCTCATGCAGCCGGGATGCCATTCAGCAGGATGATTCGGAATGAGGCGGGAAATCGATATCCGTGCAGCTTAGCTGGCGAGAGCAGGTTGCCAGCCAAGCAGTCAACAATGAGTTGACAACAGATGTGTCAGACAGCTAGAGAGCTAATTGTGTCATCAATTATTAACAGTGACAGCGGATGGTTATTGACGTAGCCTGCGAGAGCTAAACCACAGTGTTTTTGTGGCTTAGTCGTTGTTTCTTTCTTTTGCACTGGAAAAAACGATGACCCAAACTCCTGTGCAGGTTCAGGTTACTTTATTTGCAACCTGAAGGTGGATTTGTTGTGCAGGTAGGTGAGCCATCATTCCTCACATGGACATTTTCAAACAAACCCAGACAACAGATGAATACAAAGTAATCGAGAAGCAAATAAATAATAGATCAATCATACCACCATGTAGGATGTCAGTGTGTTTATCTGAGAGATTTTTATACATTCTGGTTCTGCTGAAGGTTTCTTCCTGTTAAAAGGGAGTTTTTCCTTCCCGCTGTCACCAAAGTGCTTGTTCGTAGGGGGACATGTGATTTCTGGGGTTTTCTCTGTGTTATTGTAGAGCCTTTACCTTACAATAAAGCACCTTGAGGTGACTGTTGTTGGGATTTGGTGTTATATAATTAAAATAGTGCTGTCAGCGTTAATCTCGTTAAAATGACGTTAACGCCATAACCGCATTAACGCGGCAAATCTCCGTTAGCGTTGATGCTAACAGAGGCATCGCAGTGGTTTCACTAGAAACCTATTGGCTCCCTCCAGAGTTTAAATATCTGCGACTCTCAACCTTTTGGTTTTAGAACTGAGGAAGCCTCTTGGGGTGAGGCAACTTCACGAAACTTAAAGAAAGTCCAGTTGCTTTCTTTCCAAGCTCCTTAGACTCCTGCTAACTGATCTAAAATCAAAACTGCTGCCAGCGTTCTTTAATTATAGTGAGTGAAACACTAGTGAGCATTCATGTCTGCTCACTCTTGTCTGACGAATAAGACTGGCGCAATCAGATAGCGCCCGAAACCGCATTGTGCAAGTTGCACCTCAGTAACATTCTTGCAAATCATTGCAGCAGCTTTAGCTTTGTTGTGCGATAGGTTTTATAAAAGCATGACATTTTCTACAGCTATAAAGGTCTGAATAATGCAAGCTTCCCTGCTCTTTGCACTTTATGGCTTTTTTACCTCTAGGCAAGGTGGATGCAGCATACATGACAATGGGTCATTTCTGCATTTCAATGAGTGCGCAACCTTTAGTGCAAACTGGGTCTGCTAGCTTGACAAAATTCCTCATATGGAGCTTTAACTTCTTCTCTGGAAGGAGGTGAAGTTGTTGTTCATGTGGGTGGTGAATAAAGGTGTGATAAAGATCCCAGCTATCACATTTTGCTTGTTTGGTTTAGTTTTCACACGCACACAAAAGTCAGAATGTGATGAATTGCAAGAAAGATTAAAGGCATGTAAACACAGGGGAGGAGGAAGAGAGAGGTGAGTGATGAACCTTTATTTGACACTGTTTACCCATTTCTCAGTTATCTTTGTCAAACATGTAGTTCCCCTCTGTGTATTTCAGTGCATGACTAACATGCAGTGACGTTAATGCCCGCTGTACATTCAACAGCAGCTGATTTTTTTTCCATACTAAATTTAGATATTTTGGTGAAGTTGGATGAAGCTCAGGTTTCCATTGCCTCGCTTAGACTTTATCGTAGATTTGAAGCTACATTCTTCATGCTGCAGTGCTGTGTAAAAGTCTTGAGCCACCCCTCTAAACCTCATTTATATTTTGCTGCTGTGAAGCTGGACTTTCTTGTTTTTTTTAAGGTGGTTGTGAGAAATAGTTCTCCAGGCCTTCTTTTTCTTTGGACATTGGCTTCTTTTTCACTCATTTTCAGTCCAGTCCTTGTACCGGACATTTTCTGAGGAATGTTTTTCTTGTTTCAAAGTTTCAAACTGAATCTTTAGGCACTAAAGTATATCTTCACCAGCAAGGTGGTTCCCAAAAAGCTATTAGCTGAAAAACTATTCTAAAAAACAACAACAACAGCTTGTGCTCATGTGTCTTTAAGTTTTAACAAAAGAGAGCAACACCAGTCTGTGTAACTTTTAATAAAGAGTAACAAGCACAGAGTCATTTACAGAGACCTGCCACAGTTACAGAATCACAATCAGAACATCACATGCACAAGATAGCTCATGTAGTTAAGTATATCTTGTATTAAAAGATTATATGGAGACAAAATACAATACTATGGATCTTTCCATTCAGCCAGGTCAGCATTAACACAGACAAGGGGACAATTTTACATGAAAAATTTCTCAAAATTGATGGAAATATGAAAGCAGAAAAGTATAATCAAGACAAGAAAGCTTATCTAAGCAAATTCAGGCTGTGTTGAATAATATAGGTGGCCATAGCGAATCGCTGCACCCATTTAATATTTTCCTAGCAAATAACAAGGTACAATAAGGTAGTTTAAACCCACTTATAGAGAGTTTAGCGAATTCAAAATAAGTTATAAAGACTAAAATAAAAGATAATAATAATAAATAATAAAAGTTATTAAACTAATATATGCAAAACTATAAAATAAGTTGAGTTTGGGACCAAGACTTAAACAGTTTCAGTCAGGTCAGTGTTCAGAACTGTTCGTCTGCTCCAAATGTGGCCACTAGGGGGCGAACTTTAACTTTACCATCCATCCGTCCATTCATTTACTCCTCTTCCTAACTGATCTAAAACCCAGACACATCGATTCAATGTACCACAACTAAATTCTTTCCTGTAAATATACATTAAAATACATCTTAGGTGACTTTGATTTGGTTTGATAGCAAAGAAATATAAGGTTTATGTGTGAAAAGAGCCCATAAAAGTGTATTAGTCACTTGTGCTCTTGAGCGTCTCTAAACTGTAGCATCATACTGCACAAAATCTCAAAAACCAATGAGTGTTAAGTATGGAAAATGTATTTCTTCTGATTCTTGCATAGTTCTATTATGTTTACAGTGCATCCATAATTTTACATTTATTTATTTTCCTTTGCACTTCCCATGCCTGCCTTTTTTTAAACATGACTATGTACTTTGTTGCACTGTGTGTGGGTGTAAAGCTTTTTATAATGTTTGTTTTGAAAAGTGCTTTGTAAATAAATTTTGTCACCCTTATATGTACACAGGAGCTACCAAGTAACAGAATTAATGTCGCAGGAGGTACATAAATGTCAAAGGACTGTCTTCATGTCAATATCAGAGATCACATCAAAAGTCACCAAATTGTTCAGCAACAAACCACAGCCTGAACTAAATGAAACCAGGTCCAGTATTTTCATACACAGTAATGTGCAAAAGTCTCGAGTCACCCATTATTTATTTATAGTTCATTTTTCGGTGAGCCAGACTTTTAGTTCTCCAGCTTTCTGAAGATCCTTCAAAGGTTTTCTTTGGACAATGGTTGCTTTTTCACTCATTTTCAGCCCTTGTACTCAGCCAGTTTCACAGGAGTGTTTTTCTTGTTTGTAAAACCACTGCGCACAGACCTATGAATCATTCAAGCATAAAAAGAACCACCTAACTCAAGAGATGAACCAGTATTGTGTCAACACATAACAGGCAACTTAGGAAAGAACCTATTTATTGTGTATGTATGCATTGTCTCTTTAGGCACTTTGTTACTAACAGCCTGTCACGAAACACACAGTTTCTTCCAATTTCTTTAGTTGAATATATGGAAAAATGAAAAAGAAAACACAGTTTGACAGGAATAAGTTAGTATTTCTGCACCAACATGGTGATTCCCAAAAAGATACAGTATAGTAAGTATAGTAAAGTAAAAACGTAGCATATCTCAGCATGTAGTGCAGTGAGTCCTTAAAAAGTTTGAGGAAACTAAACAAATGGAGGACAAGTGAAAAGGTGGCAGGCCTAATGTTATGTCTTTTAGAAATTATTATCTGGCCCTATATTTGATTATTCTACTGTTCACCAAAGCCTCATCACAAATGATCTCAATGGAAGAGCAATGACTCAGTTAAAGTAAAAGAGGTCAAACGGTGAGTGTCTACAGCCATCTGTAAAACACAGTGGAGGCTCTGTCATGGTTTGGAGATCTGATCCAACACCAAGAATTATGAAAGCAAGAAAGTACCATCAGATTTTGACCCACCATGCAAATCCATCTGGCAAACAGCTGATACAGTGAACGCATACCAAGATAGAAAAACATACAATGAGACACTATCAGTCACTCATTGACCTCCCCAGAGCCCGGACCTCAACATTATTGAAGCAGTGTGGGATCATGTTGACAGAGAACAGAATAAAAGGCAGCGAACATCCAAAAAGAAGAGCTTTGTATGCCCTTCAAGAATCCTGGAGAACTATTCCTGAAGCCTACTTAAAGAAATGACAAGAAAGCTTGACTAAGCTAAAGCTAGAATAAAAGTGGACAAACAAAATATTGACTTTCACACACCTTAAAATGGTAAAAATGCTGTTTTTCTTACCTTACATACTGTATTTCCATGTGTGTTTGCACACTTCAATAAATCGGTGCACCTAGAGTTTACCACAGTACTATAGAGTTACTAATCAGAGTATGGTTGCCCAGTCAAATCTCTTAACTTGACCAGCCCCTCCCCCACTATCCCTGTGAGGTCATGCACCTTGTTGAATAGAGTTTAGTGTGGGAGAAGTGGCTGATAAAGATGGACAAACAAAAGTGAAAATGTGGAGCTGACGGATAAATAGAAGAAGAAACTAGAAATAGATTGAGCAAAATGTGTCAAATGAATCATCATCTTAGCTGCTGCACTGTTAACAGTAGTACCAGGAACAGCTCATATAAAGCCCTGGCAGTCACAAAAAGGTGTTGTTGCTAGGTAGTTTTTTTTTTTCTTTTTGACTGATCATGGTGGGCCACCTGGACCAAATTGCCAGGGCCGTTTTTTTTGTCTGAGTCCAGGCCTGGTTGCAGCATTCACAAAGTAACACTCAAACACATTCTCAGACTTACCTGGTGACCACTCTGTCCTTTGTTATCCCACCCACTTAATGAGTCAGAGTACAAAGTTGGGAATACATTTCTTTACTGTTTTATCAAATAAAAACCCACAGATTTGTTTTATCATCGTGAAGAATCACGTGGACACAACTGGACGTAATGACAATCCAAATACAAAGTGCACTTGCAGATATGAGCAAACATCTGACTCTAGTTACAGCTGCATGGGAATGGCATGCCTGCTTGTAAATGGCTGTGTCAACTCTTAGAACCACCGCAGAGCCTCCCTCAGGCACCAATCAAAGGCACAAACAACTTTTGTGTTCTTTGACTGAGGATTACTCAGGCAGGGCTGCAGTCACGAGTCTTGACATTACAGGTTAAACAAAGTAAGCAAGAAAACTGAGGAATTTAAAAAGACAATGAGAGCAAGTCTAATTAACTATGATTGAAAATCTTAAACCAAAGCTAATAAGGTGACCTCAAGGTTTGGTTCTGTTTCCATGCTGAAAAAAAAAGCATCACATCGCACAGGCCTGTTCCTTTTAACCATATATGTCCTGGACTAAAGTGGCAAAAATAGATTTTTTTCCCCTTGTGTTACAGGTTTTCCCAGTTAATTAAAGGACTCATTATAGTGAAGCTGAGTCTGTTAATATAAATACTAAGACACTGTGTTTAAATAAAAAGTAACCAAATTTGACAGCTTAATATGGAGCTTAATATGGAGTAATATATTAATATGATAAAATGAAATGTCTCCCCCTTATCAGGAGCCTTTACTTTTAAAGGGATTTTGTCACTGTCACCAAACCGTACATCATAGCACCTCTCACTATTGGATTAGGTTTCAGCAGAAAGATCACATATTTGTGTGAACCACCAAAGCCTTCTGAAGAGTCAGCTGAATGGGAAGAAGGTGATTAGATGCCCTGCTGGGATAATAACCCGACCAAACGAGGAGATAGAAGCCGCTGACATTAAGACAAGGAAGCTCCTGACCATGCATGGAGGGTTTCAGCCCAAGTCCACCTCCCTGAGACTGTAAGCTTAGCGGAAGTAAGGTGGCCAAGGATTAGTCAGTGTCAAAACGACCGTCCAGGATGAGACGAACACCCGAACATACTTGAGTACATCACGAAGATGGCCACAACAGACCGCCTGCTTAGAGAATACTTCAGGGAGCAGAAACCTGAGAAAGAAGAGGAACAATGAGAAGAACCATGATGGAAGGACAGGCCCCTGCACGGTATGTACCACTGGCAGATAGAGTAAGTGGCTGGCATCCAGAAATCCAACCAGTGGCTGGACAAAGCTGGACTGAAAAAAGACAGCTCAGAGGTACTAATCATGGCAGCACAGGAACAAGCCCTGAGCACAAGATCCATAGAGGCTGAGGCCTATCACACAATTCAATTCAATTTTATTTATACTGCGCCAAATCACAACGACAGTCGCCTCAAGGCGCTTTATATTGTAAGGTGCACCCTACAATAATACATACGGAGAAAAACCCAACAATCAAATGAACCCCTATGAGCAAGCACTTTGGCGACAGTGGGAAGAAAAAACTCCCTTTTAACAGGAAGAAACCTCCGGCAGAAGCAGGCTCAGGGAGGGGCGGGGCCATCTGCTGCGACCGGTTGGGGTGAGAGAAGGAAGACAGGATAAAGACATGCTGTGGAAGAGAGACAGAGGTTAATAACAGATATGATTCAATGCAGAGAGGTCTGTTAATACATAGTGAGTGAGAAAGGTGACTGGAAAGGAAAAACTCAATGCATCATGGAAATCCCCCGGCAGCCTACGTCTATTGCAGCATAACTAAGGGAGGATTCAGGGTCACCTGGTCCAGCCCTAACTATATGCTTTAGCAAAAAGGAATTTTTTAAGCCTAATCTTAAAAGTAGAGATAGTGTCTGTCTCCCAAATCCAAACTGGAAGCTGGTTCCACTGAAAACTGAAGGCTCTGCCTCCCATTCTACTTTTAAATACTCTAGGAACAACAAGTAGGCCTGCAGAGCGAGAGCGAAGTGTTCTAATATGGTGATATGGTACTACAAGGTCATTAAGATGAGATGGGGCCTGATTATTTAAGACCTTGTATGTGAGGAGCTGGATTTTGAATTCAATTCTGGATTTAACAGGAAGCCAATGAAGGGAAGCCAAAACAGGAGAAATATGCTCTCTCTTTCTAGTCCCTGTCAGTACTCTTGCTGCAGCATTTTGGATTAGCTGAAGACTTTTCAGGGAGTTTTTTGGACATCCTGATAATAATGAATTACAGTAGTCCAGCCTGGAAGTAATAAATGCATGAACTAGTTTTTCAGCGTCACTCTGAGACAGGATTTTTCTAATTTTAGAGATGTTGCGCAAATGGAAGAAAGCAGTCCTACATATTTCTTTAATATCTGCATTGAAGGACATATGCTGGTCAAAAATGACTCCAAGGTTCCTCACAGTGTTACTGGAGGCCAAGGTAATGCCATCCAGAGTAAGAATCTGCTTAGATACCATATTTCTAAGATTTTCAGGGCCGAGTACAATAACCTCAGTTTTATCTGAATTAAGGAGCAGAAAGTTAGCGGCCATCCAGGTCTTTATGTCTTTAAGACATTCCTGCACCAGGCAAGACGCCCCTGAGAACTGGCTCCAGCAGATCCCAGGAACACATCAGAGATCTCTGTCCAAAAAAGTGCAGTCGTAGGACCTGACCAGCTCCCAGGCTGAGCCAAGCTTGAAGAATAAAGACCGGGTGAATGGGATATTATTTTAAATTATATTTAAATTATATATCTCCATCTCTCTCTCTCTATATATATATACACATATGTATATATGTGTATATATATATATATATATATATATATAGAGAGAGAGAGAGAGAGAGAGAGAGAGAGAAAGAGAGAGTGTAAAGGTATTCCTTACACAGAACCATATGCAGTATTTTACAACTACAGATAAAATTCATGATAGTTCATTGTTCAGACTGAGCAGAGAATATATATAGTTTTTGTTGTTATAAAGAAATAATCAGTTAACGACTTTGGTATAGTACGACTGGCATTCGAGATAGGTTCTTCTTCTTCACATTTTCCAGAGCAATCCAGTGGGCTGGATTGGACTATTAGCTGAGTCTATTCTGGTCCCTGAGCCTTAAGTTTCACACCCCTGGTTTAGAGGAATGTTTCCCCTCTTATCAGTTTTGTCACAAATTGTTTGTTAACTTGTCTGTAAAATTCTGCTGAACATGATCAAGCTTGGACTCACGTTTGGTAACTAAAGGGTCCATTCTGAAAGTGAGTGTATTATATTGAATTTATATGTGATTATTCGTTTTGAATCATATTTAGACACTACAACAGGTCATACAACTAACAAATTGCTAATTAGCTACTGGATAGTGCATTAAATTGAATCAAATGTTGACTACGTTTACAAACACCATATTATCATCCCATATATTACACAGTGAGCCAGTGGCACCCCATGAGAATGCTGTTGGTACACCCCTGTTCATCCAGTTGCACATTAAAATGTCTTTGTCCAGCAGGTGGCAGTGTATGTCTTTGTACGTTTACCCGTTTATGCTGCGTAAACCTAAGTGTCTTCAAAGCAGGTTTATTGTGCAACATAGAAGGATTTATGAGACCAAACTCCCCTCGTGGAGATACACCTGACATGCGTAGGTGTATATGATTGCTTTACTATGTGATTGCCCTCCAGAGTCCAGTTAGATTTACTTTCTTTTACGGTTGTGAATTTATTATTCATCTCTACCGAACCACCCCCTGCTGCTGGCTCTCCTGTGTGTCGCGTGCTCCGCCGTCATAAAAAGCCAGATTTATACTCGGCATGACGTCACGGCCGGGATGCCAGGCCCACGTGCGGGCAGCAGTGGGTTCCAGCCTCTGGGAGGGTCGAAAAGCAGCCGGACTGCTCCAGCACAGGCGCAGTGAAATCAAACACGACGCTGTCGGAAACTGATAATCCAGCCGAGCTGCTCCGGATTATCGCGTGTCCTTCTTCTGTTTTTTAAAAAGAAAATCCGAATCTACACCTCGGTTCGTCCCAGTCCCCTCCTTTTTTTGTTTGATGTCACCTCTCGTCCCCCCTCTCCTCTCCACCCCCTCGATGATGACGATTTTCGAGGAAGATGCGCCGGTGTGAGATTTTCATTGACCTTCGGATCCTCTCAGCAGCACCACAACCTCGTGAAGCGCAGCCGCTACCGGAGCGCCCCGGCTCCTCCCGCCGCCGCTGCCCCACTTAACCCCCCTCCGACGGCAGAAACACAGGTGGCTCCGACTGCCTCTCCTCGCCGCTAATCTTCTGCTTTTTCCTCCTCATCAATCAAGACCGAGGCAGATGCCCCTCGCTCTGTCATCCCGGCTTATACTATGGTGGAGTTTCCATCTCTCAGCCCTTACTGGCCTCTCATCCGCTTTTTGGTGCCTTTGGCTATCACCAATGTTGCCATCGACCTCGGAGAACAGGTAACGGCTCCGGCTGGCTTGTTTTCAGGTTACGGGAGGGGGGTAGGAAGACTCACGGCACCGCAGCTTTGGCTTTGCTAGCGGCGGCTAACGGCCGTTTTATTACTCCGCCGCTGTGAGGAGAGTGCTTCGGTGTGTCAACTAGCATCTTTTATTTATTTAGCGTTTTTTAAATGGCCCCAGAAAACACCGACCGCTTCCCCGAGCTGACACCAGTCATTTCGAGTCTCGTTTAGTCCCCCAAAAACGGCTGGTTTGGGGCTTCAACTGCGGCTAGCTTAGCCGTGAGGGGTGTCGTGTATGTGACTGTCGAGACATCCATTAGGTTTATGTACATTATTTAGCAAAAGAGGCGGATCTCTCACCCACACGAAGGGCCTGATGTTTTTTTCTTCTTCCTTTTTTTTATTCTGGAAAAAAAACAAACAATGTCGCCATTGCTGCCGTGAAACGCACTGAGCTGTCAGTGTTATTAACAGCACGCCTCTTTCCTGTCATTTATCAGTCAATCTGATCCACTCGCAGATGATAGAGAAAGGATTGAAACGCACCCGACATTTTCCTTTAATTGTCATATTTCCTGTCTGGACATTTCCTGTCCTTTCTTAGCCAAATGAGTGATCTCATGGCTGCTTTTTACCCCAGAGAGCCTGTGCAGATAGTGTGAGAATTAAAAACACACACACACGCACATAGAGGCTTGGAGATGTCAGGATTAAGCTTATGTAATGGCTCTGTAAATAGCACAGAGTCCTGCAAAAAGAGAAAGCAGCTGTAGTTGTGTTTTCTCAGGGTGACTGTGTGTGATCGCTTGTAAAGGACAGGCACATATTCCTTTGTTTTGTTGTGTGTTTTACTTATTTTTATTCATTGAAGGACGGTTAACGGCTGTGGTGCTGTCTGGCTAGAGATAAAGTTAGACCAAGTCACGCTCATGCGGGCTGGTCATGCCTCACGTGCTGTCTCACCTCTTCCTCTCCCCTCCCTCCCTCCATGCCATATCTTTTCCAGGCCCTCAACAGGGGCATAGCCACAGTCAAAGAGGATGCAGTGGAAATGCTGGCCAGCTACGGTCTGGCCTACTCCCTGATGAAGTTCTTCACCGGCCCAATGAGCGACTTCAAGAATGTGGGCTTGGTGTTTGTCAACAGCAAGCGGGACCGGAGGAAGGCTGTGTTCTGCATGGTGGCGGCCGGGGCCATCGCATTCATCCTGCATATCTTGATAGGTGTGTTTAAGGGTTCTTTGTGGACGCCTGATGACACGCTGTGCTTAAACCGCATCCTAAAAATGCGACGTTTTGGTGTTTGTGTGTCTGTACGCGCCAGACCTAAAGACTTCATTACTGCAGCTTTCACAAAACAATCGAGCATGGGAAGAAATCGTCTCATTAACCTCTTCTGACCCACCTGTGGCCCCCTTCCCCTTTTCTCCTGCAGCATACACAGATTTAGGATACTACATTATTAATAAGCTCCACCATGTGGATGAGTCTGTGGGGCATAAGACAAGGAAGGCCTTCTTGTACCTGGCTGCGTTTCCTTTGTTGGATGCAATGGTAAGCATTGGTTTAAACATACCAGGCGGGTTTTAATCAACTCTGTTTTGTTTTCTACAACACACCAGTATACGACCCGGCTGCGATTAGAAAATGGGCAAAATGCCGCTTTGTGTCTTAAGCTGACCTCTCTTTATTGTTTGAAGGCATGGATTCACGCAGGGATCCTTCTCAAGCACAAGTACAGCGTTATCGTCGGCTCTGCATCCATCTCTGACGTGGTGGCTCAGGTGACGAGACACACCCGCGTTCGCTTTCAGTCAAACTTTAATTCACCCGTGAGCGTGTTACGTGATCCCTCTCCTCTCCCGCAGATCGTCTTCGTGGCCATTCTCCTGCACAGTAACCTGGAATGCGTGGAGCCCTTACTCATCCCGATACTTTCGCTGTATATGGGGGCTTTGGTTCGTTTCAGCATCGTCGGGCTGGGTTACTACTGCAACATCCACGACAACATCCCGGACTCCAGCGGGCTTGACGTGGGGGTATGTGCTGACTTTTTTTTTTTTGCATGCTTTGTAATAATAAAACTAGTCTCAAGCACGTCTCCTCTCTCTGTCCCTGCAGGGCGACGCCACCATCAAAAAGATGCTGAGTTTCTGGTGGCCTCTCGCCCTCATCCTGGCCACTCAGCGCATCAGTCGACCCATCGTCAACCTCTTTGTGTCTCGTGACCTCAAGGGCACCAGTGATGCCACAGAGGTGAGCGCATCACTCGTGTTTATTGTATTGCTTTTAATTACGAACTTGCTGCAAACTGCTTCATATGCTATTCTATGCTAATTGTTGCGATGCTTTCACAGGATCGTAAAGAGAGACTTTCGCAGTCTAATTCCCCCCCCCCCCCCCCCCCCCCCCCTCAAGTTACTGCAGATGTAAAGCTAACAAACTCCCTCTGGAGCTTTCTGGCTTACAGAGATCCCCAACTACTAGAGACAATACAAAGCTGTTTACCAGAATGAACTGGAAATCATTGACAACACTGGCTGCCAGTGGTTTGGGTGATTCACCATGTACATGTGAAACTCAGGGCTTCATAACACTGAGTGAAAACATTCCTCCGTGGCTGTACTGTTCGCTGCCCATTGTTGTTCGGGACACAATAACAAGCTCAAGGCCGGTCGCAAACTTTTTCAAAACCCGAACGCTGCTGGGAAAGTGAGAGACGCATGTGCTCCTCTCGTGTCGGCTATTGTTAGGCCTCTATCATTAATTTAGCCGCGTGTGTGGCGCGGGTGGTATTTTCAGCACTAGCGCCGATGTGCTGATGACTTCTAGCTGTCGTGTCTTTGTCATTCCAGGCCGTTGCTGTGCTCACAGCCACATACCCGGTAGGCCACATGCCCTACGGTTGGCTGACTGAACTGAGAGCAGTATACCCAGCCTTTGACAAGGTAACTCAGACTGTCCCTGCTAGTGTTTACAGTAGAAATAAGTCTGCTTTTTGTCTAGAACACTAATGAGCTTCTCTCACTGGTAGAACAATCCCAGCAACAAGCTGAACGCTGGCAGCCTTGTCACCAAATCCCATATAAAGAAGTTTACATTCTGCTGTCTGGCGCTGTCACTCACGGTAAGATCTCGCGCTCTTTCTTTCTTTTTTTATGCGGGGGGCACAGTGCAGTCTTGAGCCACCCCTCACTTTATCATAATTTGCTTCCAAGGAGCCAGACTTGTAATTTTGCCAGAAGGTTTTTTGTTTGTTTGTTTTTTTGGACATTGGCTGCATTTTTTTTTTAAATCATTTTCAGTCCAGTCCTTGTACCTGACCATTTTCACAGGAATGTTAAGCCACTTGACACTTAGCTATAAATCAGTCAAGCAGGAAAAGGCACCAAACTCAACCAACTTGTTGTGTCTAGACATAACAGACCGCTTGGCAAACAACCAATGCTAGATTTTGTTACTAGCAGCTTTTCACGAAACATCATTTATTCCGGTGCTTTAACTTAAATATATGAAAAATGGCAAAGATGACACAGTAAGACAGACATTTTTTTCCACCAACAAGAAGGTTCACAAACAGCTATAAGCTGAAAGCTCTGCATGTGTTGGTGTGTTGTGCCAAAATTTGAGAAAATTGGACACATGAAGGACAAAGGAAGTGTCGTCTAATGTGGGGAAAAAAGTCTAGTAAAAACCTGACACAAGATCTACATCTGACCCTCCGGTCGATCTATCTATGGTTACTAAAGCCTCGTCAGAAATGGTCTCAGAAAAGACCAAGGTATGCTAAAGAGAGTTCATTAGAATCTTATATACTGTATTTCCACATGTGTTTGCACATGTTTCAATTAATGGCTGCAGCTATTTCTCATTTTCCTCTCAAAATATAAAGAAAAGAAAGGCGACTTTTGATTTTTGCACACCATACCGGATTATGTTGAAGCAATTTAACACATCCTTTTTTGTTGTTATTAGCTCAGAAACAAAAAAAGCACCTAGTTGCTCTGCAGGTGTTGCTGTAATTTAGCCCCACTATTACTTAAACGTGTTGCCTCACATTTCTAACTGATAGCTTGTATTGAGTTCCAGTGTGTGAGGTGCTGTTAGCTGATCATTACTGTGCTGCCCTGCAAAAAAAAAAGCTCCTAGCCCAAGCCAGGTATTCCTGTTTCACACACGGAAAACATGCAAATCTATATGGCAGCATTTCCTGATGTTTGTCTTTCAAAGACTAATCTTGAATGTGAAAGTGCAAACATCACTAACCTTTGCGTTTTTGTTTTGTTTTTTTCATTTTTTTGGCAGCCGCCTGCCTTGTTTGCCTACTTTTAATCTTGCCTCATCACGGGTTACAGATGCTGTCAGTCAGACCAACATGACCAACAAAACCGGTTCAGTGTTCTGCACAAACATGTTCAACATGGCTTTTGCATGTCTCTAACCCTGTTTGCTCTACACAAAGGTTCAGAGTGATCGACTTTTTAATGACTCATATGTACTCTTCCTTCGCTGTGCCGTTTTGGTTTCAGGTTGCAGGGAGACACATTAGGGTGGAATTTGTGAGCAGGCTAAGGGCCTATATTTATTTATTTATTTGTCCCAGTCCCACCCAAGTTTTAAGAGCATCACAAAATAGGCATTCACATAAAACATGTCATTTAACACATTTCAAAAGCCCCTTGCAGGTATGCTTTTTCTGCTAAATAATGAGTGCTCCTGCGTCATTATGCACGCGTCATTATGTTTCTCTGCTAAATGTCTGGACAGTTATGCCTTTAAATCAGCAAAAACGCTCTTCCTGATCATATTCGCCTTCTGTTCGGTATTAATGCGACGAGTGAGAATGAGCTTTTTCTTCAGTTAGCTGTCCTAACAGCTTGAATAAGAAAAACAGGAAGTTTGTGGCAAAGGTTGGGTCTTTTTTAAGGAGGAGGAGGAGAAGAATGGCACACCAGATGTTGAATCCCAGAGCTGTAAACATCTATGTGAGGGTGTGTGCTCGGCAAAGCACCATAGGCAGATAGGTACGGCCTGTTCTGCTGTGTCGAAAACAAGCCCTCGTGCTCTGACTTGTATTAATTACGCATGCAGGAAACGCAGCAGAGTGAAAACAACTGGAGGAGGTAGACGAGGCGTATCTGAGGAGGGGAGTGACTAACCTTACGTAACGGATAATTTCATCTTATGCAAACAGACCTTGCTGGGGTGTCTCACCTTGTTTAGAGTAACCACGGTTGAGTCAGGGGAGATTGGCGGCTTCGCTCGGGCCAGATAAATTGCTCGCCTCAAAATTTTTTTAGCTAAAGTAATGATAACTGGTGAGGCGACGCCAGGTGAAATCATCAAAAGACGTAATCGTCACCCAAACTTTGGTTCAGAGGATCAGAAATTTGAAACTTCCTGCGATGTTGAAAATACTGCAGAGCATTGTGTCTTACTATGTCTCCAACCCAAACAGCCATTAATCAAAGAAAAGCACCATGATGGTGAGCCACAGGCTTAAAGTGATGCATAGATAAACAGTGATTTAAATAAAGTGGACTGGTTGCAGTGATGGTGGGATTGGTCGTTATTCATTTTCAGATTAGCCGGCATGAGAAAGACCTGAGTGGGAGAATCTGGGTAGGTGGGTGCTGAGCTAGTGGCAGGTTTGAGCGATCACAACTGCTGGAACATCAGGTGTTGTTGTTTTTTTACTATTTGAAGTGTTTTTACTGGGCAAGAAAATCAATTCAATCTTGCACTTTTGACAGTTTTTAATTTTTAATTTTTGTGATGGTGTGTAGGGACAAATATCATGACTGACTCTGAAAGGCTCCATTCAACATGCCAGTGAACAGAAAAGGGACTTTTTACTCGTTCCTTGCCATAAATGAGCTGAGTCAAATGCTGCTGATTGAGAGCAATTATCATTGACCACAGAACCTAACTAAATTATAAAATTGTTGCCTTATAACTTTAATTTAAAAGCATCCAGACTGAGCGCCTTTCGCGTGCAAAAAGTTAGGACTTTACAGTCCAGTCGGCAACTTGGGGTGTAATTTCACAACATTTACTGTGTAATTCTTCTGAATCTGGAGGTGTAATTTTCAGTGCCTAAAAAGAGTAAACACTAGCTTTGGTAAGAAGAAGTAACAATGAGTACCTTTTTATTCACTAAGTTAGGAGGGGGAAAAAAGTCATCCTCCCTCCTTCAGTTTTCACAGCCATCCGCTGCACTGCATGTTTAACATCCTGGCTATGTAGTATTAATAATGTAATATTGAAACTTCTGGTTCCACCACAGAGTGCACCACACAGGACTGGAGTTTAAACCCAGAGTTCTCTGCATCTCTGTGGGATTAGTCATCATTCATTTTCAGATTAGATGGCATAAGAGAGACCTGAACGAGAGAATCTGGGTCGATGGGTGCTGAGCTAGAGGCAGGTTTACAGAGCGATGAAAACTAGAGCAGTAACAGGTGGGGGTTTTTTTTGTTTTTGTTTTTTTTCAGCTGGTGTTGCATTTTACATTTATCTGTTGAGACTAGTTTAGAGTGATAAGATGGGAAAAATCACTCTAAGATAGTGTGTTAGGTCTGTGACAATCTGGCAGCCTGTTCAGAGTGCACCTCGCATCAGAACTTCCCATGACCCTGAATTAGATTAATAGTTTTCACCTGTGGGTGAACTCTGTGGGGATTGAGCCCTACTGGAGATATTTCTTGTGTGTGATTATATCATTCTGCTTTCCATTTGTCAACTGTTTCAAAGTGTGGATCACCGCCTCACCCAGCAAGGCCAAATTTGTGTACGAGGAAGCTGGAATGCCCAGCAGAATTAATAGTCTGTTCTCTACTTATTCCGGTTTCAGAGAGGGCTAGGGTGACAGCATGTGACAGGAAGTAGTTACACAAAGCAGCAGGAAAGCATGTAGAGGTGAGCGAGGACTCCTCGGCTGAGAGTAGACTCAGCAAGTGAGGATGATTAAATATGACACCAGGTGATCGAGTGCATTTTATTGACATGCTGGTTGTCAGATGATCAGATCATCAGTGTTTTGTTCCAAGTTGAGACATTTCAGGAATCCTGAAAAACAGCTGGAGGACGGCAAGTACTTGTAGTTGGTAACAAATGGAGAGTGGCTGTTAGTTAGTCAAAACATGAATGCATCTCCGGGAACTCCAGAGGCATGAGCTATCAAGCAAATTTGACAAGGTCAGACTTTTTAGACAAAACATAAAAAACCCAGTCAGCGATGACTACGGGCGTGATAGCCTGTTATCAGCTTTCTCTGTTAACCCAGTCTTCCTGTTTCGGGCTCTGAGCACGCTCACATAAAAGGGGAGGAACTGAGCATAAAAAAATCTTTATTTTCTGCATGTGAATTCATTTGACTGTGCAGTGCATTTCGCTGCACTGTGCAGCATCCTTCTGGCATGACTTGGATTCAGCTCAACCGGTTGCACGTTGCAATCTGCATGACCTTTAAGGCATGCTTTAAGCTGAAAGAATCACTGAACACACACGACCTGTTCCCAGACCACGGTATGTGTTCCGCATTAGCTGTGATGACCTGCCACATTAAAGAGAGCGCTTGTGTTGTGACACTGAATACTCTAGCTTTAGGCTCAACATACCTCCCTCACTCATTAATCTCTCTTTATAGAAGAGCCCCTCTGATCTAAGTCCAAGTGCGGCGTGCAGAGAAACTGTTTTTACAATTCGAAACAAAGCGATGTATTATTCATGTTCAGATCAGTTTGCTGTCCTGTTTAACACTATTAATGATCCGCTCGCAGGGTAATTGCTTTGAGATGGCTACAGTAATGTTGCACGTGCTTCGGAAACGCCTTCTAGGAACAATAACGCCGTCCATCATGCGTTCGCTCGCTCGCTTGTTTTGTGGGAGCTTCAAAGGGGCCCGCGTCCGGTCCGAAGCCACTCGAGATAATGAACTAATGAAATCTAATGAGGCATAGCAGGGGATAAATTAATTTAGTCTTTGTTCGTTTCCTGCACAGCTTTGCTTTGTGGTGTTTTGGAGTCCTCATGTGTCAGAGAAGATCCTGGTTGATGTAATTGGAGTGGAGGATAGTTTCGCTAAGCTGTGCGTGGTCCCACTCAGGATTTTCTCCTTTTTCCCCCTGCCAGGTAAGACGTACCTTTTTTCTCTTTCAGCTTCATTTTTGCTTCCAGCTGTGTTTCGTTCGGACAAGCGAGGCAGTGTTTCTGTTTTCTGTGTGTTTGCAGTGACTGTTCGGGCTCATTTGACTGGATGGCTCATGACCCTGAAAAAGACCTTTGTGCTGGCCCCCAGCTCGGTTCTGCGCATCATTGTCCTCATCACCAGTCTAGTTGTGCTGCCTTATATGGGGTAAGCTGCCACTTCAGAGAGCACTGAGAGGTTCACAGAGGTCAGCGCTGTGAGTCAGGATTACAGTTATGCAATACGTAGCTGCGGTTTCTCACTTTTTACTCCTGACGGGCAAATTCACATCCGCACCGGTCCATGTTTAATTCACGGTGTTCAAAACTTAATCGGCTCCTTTTTTGTGCGTGTTTCAGGGTTCACGGGGCCACACTCGGGGTCGGATCCCTCCTCGCTGGTTTCATAGGGGAGTCCACAATGGTTGCTATAGCAGCCTGCTATGTTTATCGACAACAGGTGAGAACACCTGGACTGAGGTCATTCTAAACATGAGTACACACCTCTTTTTGCATTTCTTTTTCTTTTCTTTTTGCTTTTTACAGGTCTGTGAACCAATGGTGTGTGCCTCACTAATTATAATTTTCCTGTTTAGTCATTATCCTTCCATCAAAGCACACATGCGAGGAGAAGGCTTGGGCATTTTTATTTATCCCTGTGCATGGGCTTAAAGTGGACCTGCTATGCTTCTCCTTGCTTTCTCTCATTACTGTTGGATTACTGGTGGATGCTCACGTGAAACTTGGCAAGGTTTGAAATAACATGTTGGTGAACCACAAGCTCAGGCTTCAGACTGATCTCTGTGAGGTCAGTGACAGTGGCCATCCCTCAAGCTTCAGTCTTGCACTCTTAGAGATTAGTTAGCAACCACAGGTTGAATTCCCAGACCAGTTGGCAAGTGGCTTCTGGCAAAGACGGCGCTGCACACAAAAAAAAAATCCTCCTTGTCATTGCTTTGGTCACTAAAACACCAGAGTGACCCGTGGTTTGTTGGGAAGATGGCAACATGTCTGCAAACGCACTGCCCTCCTGTTAAACCGGAGTATTAACAGGATGATGAGTGATTGGTCATAAGGGATCATCTGATTGTTTGGATTTTATCTCTAATTTTGAAAATTGCATTACCTTTATAATATAAATTTATTTTTTTTTAATTTAAAGCAACAAATTAAATTGAAACTGTGAAGTCCAATTTACAAATTGAAAACAGAAAGTTTGCTTTCAAAATAAAAGTTTACTGCTTGCAGGTCAAGCTCAGCTTTTAATTTGAAGGTGAATGGTTTCACTACCAAAGCAGTCCAAGGAGGTTTTTAGTGCAGAAGCACTCTTTGTGATTTGTTACCTGTCAGGGAATTTTTTTTCCATAGCAACGAAGGTCACCGAGGGTCACGGTTTGTAGGCCTTTGTGACCGAGTCTAATACAGTCACCTCAGGTACAGAACTCACTGTTTAATGTTTCTGTTTACAAGGAGCAGCCAATCGGTAGAAAGCTTGCACAAAGGAGGAGGAGCTAAAACGACTTGTTGCAGACAGGTCGAACTAACAGCATGATTATTATGAAGGATTATTTTGAGCTGTAAGTTATGCAAAGCTCCTCTAGCAGAATTCTAGAATTAAAAAAAATATGAAGTTGACATCATCATAAAGTGTCACCTTTAATGTTCTGTTTGTCTTTAAAAAAAAAAAAGTAAAATTGAAAACGGTACAGCTTTAATAAACTTGTACTTGCTATTCTGTGACACCTCTCTGATTGTCAGAAATATAACATTCTCTTTGTTTATTTTAGGAAAATGTCAATTTGTGAGGACAGCCGGTTTCAGATGAACAACCTTGTTACTCCCGGCATCCTGTTGAAGCAGCAAGCTGCACCGTGTTCATGCTGTATTAAAAAAAAGTCTATCTGAAAACATGGCGTCTCTTCCATTTTAGGCAAATAAACAATCTCCAGCTTTGCTTTTTATGTTAAAGGAATATATATGCATGTCTTTCATGAATGGTGCATCATATTTTTCTACTCATTATGAATCAGTAGTCAGCCTGGCTTTGCATGAAGACATGAAGGAAAGTTGGTCTTTCCCTGTTTAAAGGAAACTAAATCTGCCTACAAGTAAGGCTAAAGCTCTCTGATTAACACCTTACAGCTCATTAATCCGCACAAAAACACCTAATTGGATAACATAACAGGCTGAGATCATAGCCAGAAGGCCGTGGTGTTTCTTGGCTAAAACGCTGTGCCCTCCTGGTGTTTGAGCCAGGCAGCTTCATGGTGAAATCATTGTGCTCAGCCAAGAAATAATCAGGCACAAACCTGCAAACTGCTTTTTTTACATGGTTTTTATCCAGATTAAACAGAGATGTAAGGTGTTAATTAGAGACTTTAGAGGTGCTGCTGGATGGATTTTGTAACCTCTGGACTCACAGTGGCTTCATTTTTACTCGTTTGATTCAGCACAGCAACGATTTTGTTTCCATTTCCCCCGTCTGCTTTGTCCGCAGAAAAACGAGATGTCCAACGAGCTGGTGGTGGAGGGCGAGAACTCGGCCCCCATGAGCGAGGTGTGCTCCAGGAATCAGATGGATGCCATCGAGGAGCTCCAGGAGGAGGATGAGGAGGAACAGGAGTGAGATCCGAGGGAGGAGGAGGAGGAAGGTAAAGCCGAGCTCAATATGGGACATACGGTGCTGGAGGAGAGGAGAGGGGACCCCCGAGTATGGTTTTGGTTTCAGAGGTCCCCTCGACAGAACTGAGGTCTTCTTCTTCACGTCGACCACCTCACCATTAATGCGCACACTGTAAAGAAAGCCATGCACCTCCACGTGTTCATCCATCAATGTAAATACCGTTAGCGTCTTCCGATCTTCAGTGCTCATAATCTGCGGGGCGTAATAATCATTTTCATGTGTTGGTAAACAAGGGAAATCGACACGGGAGAGCTCTTCCTCCTCAGCGGCGAGAATGGAAGCGTCTGTCGAGTGGTGGTGGAGTTGCCAAAAAAGAGTTCGTGTTCTTTAATCGACGATTAAGCAGCAAGGCCTGGCTTGGATTCAGATATAGACATACTGTGGGACTTGTTGGGTTGTGCAATCGTATTTTCCATACAACGGTGTACAGATTATTGTTGTTTTATATAGGTAATGCATCGTGTATATTTAATTGCCCAGGGGGGTCAGGAATCCCTCGTTATATATCACTGCGTGTTTCAAAACGAACCAAAACGCCAAAAAAATAGTTATGATTGTTCTCTTTCCATGCAGTCTGGGAGTCAACTTTTGTTTTGCCCAGCATTTTCCTGGTGGTATTCAGGCTGTCATATGTACTGTATATACTGTAAAGGCATTCTTATTTGGCAAATAAATTGCTTTATTAATAATCTTCATGCTTACCTGGAACTGGCTTTACCTTCTTGTTTCTTTGAGTCTAACAGATACCGCTGCAAAATCATGTTTATTTTTCTCCCCCTGAAGTGGATCTGTTATACATTTCTGTCATGTACACAGTGGTGGGTGCTCACAGTATCGATACACAGTACTTATTTGAAGCTTGGGCTATGTACAAGTAATCAATGAGGGTTTAATAACTTTAAAAATTATATTTTTTTCTTTCTCTTGTGTGTTGCTAAAGTTTAATAAAGGGGGTTTCCATATAAAAGCTACCTTTTTGCCGCTTCCTCGGGAGCAGGGTCGCTCCGCAAGTTTAAATTGATGGTTTTGCACCAGATGCCCCTCCTGATACAACCCCAAGGGGATCTGTCTTCAGCTGGAATCAAACCAGCAGCCTTTCACTTGTCAAATGTGTAAACAAGTCCATGTTATGTAGTCAGAAAATTTGGTTTTGTAAAATATTCCCACTACTCTGCAAGTTTGGAGGGTTTTAATTAAAAATGCCATTTTGGTTGTGAAATAAATTTTAATCTTGTGTTTATTCCTTTAGGAAAGCCAAACGTGGGAGACTGTTTTGTATGGAAGCTCATTTCTGCCACAGAAAAAATACATTTGAACAATAATTCCCAGGAAAGATTTTGATTCAAATATCTATATTTCGAGATAATTGACCTGAAATTTTAACTTTTCGATGGAAAATGTTTTTATTCAGTAGCAGAATAAAACTTCAGAGCTCCGTTTTCAGTGACCAGAGTCCAGACGGTGACTCAGTGACAGAGTAAAGTTTCACTCACTAGATTGCCATCAGTATTTTCAGAGAACAAAAGTTTTCAGCCTTTTTCCCCACATTTATATGCTTTTATATTTCCCGCTAACAGAAATATAAAAGCAGTTTCACACAACCAGTGAGTGAAAGTTAAACCTACTGTTCTCTCCCACAATAAGCAGGTAACCATTGTTAAATCTGCATTATACTCCGTCAGAGAGCGTGTATGAATGGATCCGAGAAAATGTAATTTATTGGTTACAAGTTCGGTTATGGCAGAATTTTTTTTTAGGCCTGTATTGTTTTATTTTTGGCTTTGAAAACTAAAGGGAACTGAATTTATAGTGGATTTTGGACTCTTTCAGCTTAGATTTTTTTTATTCATTATGACATTTGTGTCAGGGGTGAGGTTTAATAAGTTTAAAACATGTATTAAAATACAAACACTGTTTTCATAAATCTGTGCAAGTCTCATCGTGCGGGCTCTGTTGACAAATCTGACCAATCTTGCAAAACTTGTGATTACAAACTAATGTTTTTGTTGTTTTCCACATCTGAATTTGGTATTAACAAAATAAAAACGCTGGCAAGCAAAGGAAGCAGTGCTCACAAGCACCAGGTTCAGAAGTCAGGCGAGGGGCAACCAATCAGAAGAAAGTGGGCTTTTACTCTTTTCTGCCATAAAGACATCTGACAACCTCCCCCAGTACCCTAGATGGCCAGTGTTGACAATTCAGTATATATCTACAAAGATGTGGCTTTGTAGTTAAGAGTAATTTCCAGGTTTTTCCAAGGGTATAGACCTCTGATGCGTAGCCAGTCATTTTGTTCTGGAAGCAGGTCAGACACCAGTTCAGGAAAGAGAAACTAGGGTGACCCCAAGAAGGTATCCGAGG
Organism: Neolamprologus multifasciatus; assembly: GCF_963576455.1. NCBI lineage: Eukaryota > Metazoa > Chordata > Actinopteri > Cichliformes > Cichlidae > Neolamprologus > Neolamprologus multifasciatus. Next base: position 21,917,588 of record NC_140447.1, on the reverse strand, counting down.
GTGAAGAGTTAAAATATGGAAGCCTTAAAGAGCTGGCCTGTTTTGCACAAGGATGAGCTGCATAAAGACCCAGTTTAAGATGCTTTTAAACTCATCCTCATCCTGTTTAACACAACTTTATTCTAATTGGCTGCCCCTTGCAAACTTGTGGGTGGAGCTTGTGAGATGACCATATTAGAGATATCCTCTCCCTCACTGACATCATGCAGAGCCAAGATTAGAAAAAAGAAAACTCGTAAATGGGATGAAAACGATTACTTGTGCATATGCTGAGCACACTGGCCCTATTTTAAATGAGCATCCACTATTGTAATAGTATACATAAGACAAAGAGGAAAGATCCACTTTAAGAACGTTTTTACACCGTTTTATTTTGTCTACAGACCTCAATCCAGAACTTTACCCCCACCCCCCCAAAAAAATCATTTTATTTAAATGCTGTCCAAAACTTTTGACAGTGCAAGAACATTCCTGCAAATGGCATAACATTTTCTTTTCTTTAATCACCTTTACCTGCTCTGGAATTAAGACATAAATGGCCTCTAATCACCAATATCCAACATTCATTCTTACTGTGCATTATTTCTAAGGCAACACGGAGGACCAAGCGAGCCTTTTCTGAGTCCAGCGGCTGGTGGTTGGGTCTGTTGCCAGTGTTAGCAGCAACATTGGCACATTTCTTCCCTTCAGAACAGCTTGGTTAAAAGGCAGCATGTTACACATTGAGTTTAACACACACATACACACAAAGTCAAACACACATGCACACACAGACTGCCACAAATCACACCTCTGACACAGAGGATGTGAGTAATCTTCTGATCGTCATCTGGTGTTGAACCTGATAAATCGTCCAACCCTTCATTGACTAATTCAGCTGCTTCACTTAATGAATTTAGACGGTCACACTTGTTTTAAAAAACAAAACAATAAATTAACACTCAAAGTGCCCAACATCCAGTGTAAATACCATCACCTAAAGTTTTTGGCGCTGTTGGCAGCTTCACTCAAAATTTTACATTTAAAAAACAAAACAAAAAAAGTCTGAGAAAATTTGGGCTTTTTTTCCTTCCAAAATGACACCCTGCAAAGGAATCTGCGTCTATCTCAGATAATCACAGGATATCCGATATGTACACATATCCAAATAGAAAACTGTGTATACAGTACAGTGTGTACAAGAACATGTAAACCAAATCTTGTACGTGGTCTTGAATCAGCATTTTGTTGTGTTGTTTTTTTTTTGTTTTTGTTTTTTTTAAAGGAATAGGTCAAGATTTTTGGGACGTGTGCTTATTTGCTGAGTTAGATATGTGAAGCAGGAGGCAGTCAGCTTAGCTTAGCATAAGGACTGTAAGCGGGCGGGAACAGCTAGCCGTTCTCTGCCAAAAACATAAACTGTATACAGAAGATGGACACAGTCACTGTGATGTTAGGTTTGCTTAATGGCCTTAAGCACTTTGGTTTTTGGGGCCAGATGTGTCAACATGTCAGCTAATGCTTGCAAGGTTATCCAGAAAGCTCCACATACAGACTGTATGGGTGCAGTGCATAGACGGATACGCTCCGTAATCAGTGCGACATTCAGGCAGTAACTCACTACAACTGCAGCAAAAACTTATTGAATGGGCCCTACTACACAGCAGAACATAATATTTGTCAAACAGTACCAGTTGACTAATTATTTAAATGTTGCCTCCCCGCTAATCAGCTGCTGAAATAGTGGGTTAAACAAGCAGCTAAAGCCAGGTTTGACCACATTCTGCACCAGGGTGTGCTTGCATGAATGAAAAAAGGACCTTTTCATTAACGCGGAATGTGTTTGCAGAATGAAAAAGGAGATTTTCATCTGTCTGGCCCACTTAAAATGAGTTTGACATCCCTGATTTAAGGTCTGCTCAATTCTAAAAGTTTTCTGAGTGATTTTTTTACCTTTTAGAAATGATGACTAGTCAGGAACATCTCTAATAAAAGGCCCAAAACAAAAATCATCAGTCTCTTGTGGACATCTGCAGGTTTCAGGTTACCACTTATTCCAAAGGTAAGAACATCCTCCCACCAGCACCTTTCCTTCAGAAGTATCTTAATTTAAGCCAACTAGCGATCACAGCAGAAGAGTTTGTCTTGTTTCTCTTTCCTGCTGATATTTAAACAGCTTTTTTATGATGGAGATTAAAACTGAGACCAGGCTCTTAATGTGCATTCACCTCTACGTCTGGTGGAGTGTGTGCACAGTGATAAAGATCGCTCATAATTTAAAGCAACAGATCTGTGATCCCTTTTTCATCTAACAGTCCAGACAGATGTGACCCATGCTCGGCACAGCTGCAGCAGCTGATTCGTGCTGATGCATGTGTGTCTGTCTAACCTGTTCTGCTCTCCTCAACAACATGGGTGTGTTTTTGCTGGCTTAGTCTCTGTTACATGAAATTTACATGTAAATTTAACAAAAGCCTGGCTTAAAATTTCTGAAGCCAATTATATAACCTGTTACTGATTTAGAAAGAGGATAAAATCATTGATTACCACAAAAGTCAATAGATAATAAAGGAAATGTAGAAAAGGCTAGCAAGGCGCCTCTGTCCAGAGAAGAAGAAAATCATAATGTGTCATTGATTTCTGTGTGGATTAAAGTAAAAAAACAAACAAACAAGTAAAAGTGCTGGTGGTTGTATGTTTGTACCCTTTACTTCCATTCTTTGTACTAAGCTAAGCAAACTTACTGCTGGCTGTCAATTAATAAGCACACTTCCCAAAACTATACCTTTAATTGATAAATCTTGATCAACCTGAGGGGTGTTTGTATGGCAGGAGGTTTTTCTGCAGTGGCAATCAGCTGGAGGGGAGCTCCTTTTGTGTTTCTGCAGCTTCTACAACGGGCACATTGTAGTGGCGATCATCCTCTGTGACGAGGCACACAGATTCCCAGTCGTCCCTATGGTCGTCCGGGTAGTAGGTGACAAACTCCTCTGTGTCTGCCTTGTACAGTCTGTAAACTTGAATGGTACATTGCAGGGCGTAGCCCAGCAGGAACATCTCCACCTGCCCAAGAGAGAAAACGCAAAGTGAGGGGGGAGGGGATAATTGCACAGTTACAGAGGAACTCCAGCAGACTTCTCAAACAGCTCCATGTTTGATCAGCTGCTTCAGCACAAAACATTTACGGGTGGAGTCTCTCTTTAGAAGCAGAGCTTGTAAAATCTGTTATTCAAAAAGTGAAAATAACAATTAAAACGCTCAGCAGTTGAAAACCACCTCCGCCCTGGGGCCAATGGTGCAACGCCACCATCACTCAAAACAAGCGGGGGAAAAAAACTGAGCAAGTGCCGGCATGTTTTACTATTCGGCTCTCACATGACAAAAATGTTAACACACCCACCTCGTGATGTTCAGCCCGAACTGTTGTTTTTGTTACTGAGTGTGACAGATGTTTACTCAGTGGGAAGAAAATTCCCAGCAACCTTTATCATAAAGTTGTCAAAAACAACAGAGACGCTTCCCACCTGCTCCAGACCTGCGGTCAGGCCCACGTGGCTGAGGTGGTTGGAGAGGAAAGAGCGTGGACAGTCGGAGGAGTCCCGCGCGAACAGCAGCCAGCAGAAGAGGGGGACGTCTTCACCGCCCTGCATGCAGCTGTGCAGCTCTGCTGCTCTGCTCAGCATCAGCAGCTTGAGAGCCTCCAGCAGACCGAGCTCCTCTTCTCCACCCTGAAACACTCGCTCACAGAGCTGCTGACGCTCAGCGTCGGTGGCACAGTCCACCGCTGCCTGCCACTGGAGACAAATGAAGTGTATCAGTCACTGAAGAGGTCTAAAACAGCTGGCTATACATGAGAATTTACTGCTTTTTTCAGACATAATTTCAGGTTATGGAACTTAAAGCTCAGATAATGAGGGCAGGTTGTTGGTAGAGATGGCACAATACCACTTTTTTATGTCCGATACCGATATCATAAATTTGGATATCTGCCGATATGATATGAATCCGATATAGTGTAATCAATAAAACTGTTTTTTAATATCTTGCTGCATTTTGTATAAGTTCATACTCACATTAACCCTCTGGTCTCTAACCTGGCCAACGGTGGCCACTTCACTTTTCGGTTTTCAACCATTTTTGTTCTGTTAATGCAAATGGAATGAAACTTTCCAAAGGTGTGCATTTTATTAAAATTTTTTATTTTTCAACATCAGCTCCTTAATAATGTCAATAATATTCACTATACACCACATTGTTCCCGTTTTACTGATCGTGGCCATTTTTGGCCAATTGAAACCCATTATAACCACCTTTTTTGATTCCTTGTTACTGGCAGTACTATAGCATGCAATTTAGGTAAAATTGCTTTCATTCTAAACTCAACACATGAAAATTGTAGTTTTTCATTTTTTCTACCACATGAGATCCTTGGCCCATTTTCTGCCAAGCAAGCAATTTCATGTAATATTCTTGGTTTCCACTAGGTGGGGTTGATGGGTTACCACACTCCAATGGACCAATATAATGAAACAATTTTGACATAGGTTTGGTCTTAAGGATCTGATAGTTTGTGTTTGTGCATGACATTGCAGCACAAACATGTATTTGCAAGATAGACTGGAATAAATAATGACGCATCAAACATTACATAGGCTGCAGTGAATTCCTGTGGATGCAGGATATTGAGCTTTGAGGTTCCCAGTCAAACTTAGCTTTGAAGCACATGTGAAAAGCACTTTTACTCTTGTATTTTTCATAAAAAGAGACCATACCCAAAATATTAACTCTAGAAACAAAAACAAAAACAAAAAAACCCCAATCACAGGACATTTTGCACAGTTCAAACCTGCAGCTGCAGCGCAAACAACAACAAACACTGTTTGTAAACGTGTCCTGGAGTTTATGCAGGTGCAGACGTTGCTACTGCTGTAAGTCAACCTAACAGCTTCCAGACCATTTATTCTGGCAATATGGCAAGAAGGTGGGAGTGTCCCCCCCCCCCCCCCCCCAGAGGGGACAAAGGGACCCCCTGATGATCCTCTAATCGCCTGAGCCAAGGTGTGAAACTGGGTGTGAACTCTGGCTGATTGGGAATCACACCCAGTTCAAAGCGTATAATATCTAAATTTGAATTATATTTTGGTTTTCATGACTAGGACTGGTGCTAATTTAAAAAATCAAGTCAATGAAAGTAGAAAAATGTTTTAATATATATGAATTTTATAGTATTTTGAAAACGTAAACATGGGTGGCCATTTTTGGCCACGAACAAAATGAGAGGGTTTTTTTGTTTTTCTGTCACAGCACAAAAAACCAAAGATACATAAAACTCATTGATACTTTTAATTATTGCTATGCATCTAACCTCCATCATGGTTAGAAAATAAATCAGTTTGCATGTATTATTTAGAAAAAAAATGGGGATTTTATGCTTTTATCCCTTTATCTCTTTATCCCTTTGTAAATCATTAAAATTATGTAATTTAACTGGTATTTAAAGGGTTAAAAGTCTGGATTTGAATTAAATTTTGGTCTTGATGAACAGCGCTGATACTAATCTAAAACATCAAGTCAATGAAAGTAGAAAAATGTTTTAATATATATGAATTTTATAGTATTTTGAAAACGTAAACATGGGTGGCCATTTTTGGCCACGAACAAAATGAGAGGGTTTTTTTGTTTTTCTGTCACAGCACAAAAAACCAAAGATACATAAAACTCATTGATACTTTTAATTATTGCTATGCATCTAACCTCCATCATGGTTAGAAAATAAATCAGTTTGCATGTATTATTTAGAAAAAAAATGGGGATTTTATGCTTTTATCCCTTTATCCCTTTATCCCTTTGTAAATCATTAAAATTATGTAATTTAACTGGTATTTAAAGGGTTAAAAGTCTGGATTTGAATTAAATTTTGGTCTTGATGAACAGCGCTGATACTAATCTAAAACATCAAGTCAATGAAAGTAGAAAAATGTTTTAATATATATGAATTTTATAGTATTTTGAAAACGTAAACATGGGTGGCCATTTTTGGCCACGAACAAAATGAGAGGGTTTTTTTGTTTTTCTGTCACAGCACAAAAAACCAAAGATACATAAAACTCATTGATACTTTTAATTATTGCTATGCATCTAACCTCCATCATGGTTAGAAAATAAATCAGTTTGCATGTATTATTTAGAAAAAAAATGGGGATTTTATGCTTTTATCCCTTTGTAAATCATTTAAATTATGTAATTTAACTGTGATTTAAAGGGTTAAAAGTCTGGATTTGAATTAAATTTTGGTCTTGATGAACAGCGCTGATACTAATCTAAAAAAATCATGTCAAAAAAAGTGGAAATTTTTCTTAATATATATGAATTTTATAGCATTTTGTAAATGTAAACAGGGGGTGGCCATTTTTGGAAGTTTTTATGTTTTTCTGTCACTGCACAAAAAAACAAAGATGCATAAAACTCATTGATACTTTTAATTATTGTTATACATCTAACCTCCACCATGGTTAGAAAGTAAATCAGATGGCATGTTTTATTTGGAAAAAAATTGGGGTTTTGTGATTTTTTTCCATTTATGAGTTCCTAGGATTATTTGATTTAACTGGTATTTAAAGGGTTAAAATTATGAATTTGAATGAAATTTTGGTCTTGATGAACAGCACTGGTACTAATCTAAAGAATCATGTCAAAAAAAGTGGAAATTTTTCTTAATATATATGAATTTTATAGCATTTTGTAAATGTAAACAGGGGGTGGCCATTTTTGGCCACGAACAAGCTGAGAGGAAGTTTTTATGTTTTTCTGTCACTGCACAAAAAAACAAAGATGTATAAAAGTCATTGATACTGTTAATTATTGCTATGCATCTAACCTCCATCATGGTTAGAAAGTAAATCAGATGGCATGTTTTATTTGGAAAAAAATTGGGGTTTTGTGATTTTTTTCCATTTATGAGTTCCTAGGATTATGTGATCTAACTGGTATTTAAAGGGTTAAAATTATGAATTTGAATGAAATTTTGATTTTCATGAACAGCACTGGTGCTAATCTAAAAAATCATGTCAAAAAAAGTGGGAATTTTTCTTAATATATATGAATTTTATAGCATTTTGTAAACGTAAACAAGGGGTGGCCATTTTTGGCCACGAACAAGCTGAGAGGAAGTTTTTATGTTTTTGCTCTCCCTGCACAAAAATAACAATGCATTATAATCAATGTTGATGTGGATCAATTACATGCCCCAGACTCTACTATTAATAATACAAGAAATTTCAGTAGCAATGCAATTATATAAAATTGCGAGATTTGAGGTTGTCTTCCAGCTAGTGCAGTGGACAAACAAACTGGTGTTTAAAGGGTTAAAAATGTAAAAAGTAATAATAATTTTATATTTATGAAAAGAACTGAAGTTACTTAAAAGCTTTATGCAAAAAAAATGGCAAAAAAACATAAAAATAATAAAAATTACAGACCTAATCTGTAGGTGGCCACTTTTGGCCACGAACAAGCTGAAAGGGTAGTGATTTTGAACAGGGTCAGAGGGTTAAAAAAAACAAATCAAAAAAACAAAACAAAACACTAAATCTATTCTGATAAACCTGTATGCAAAAAATACACTGCACCCAAAATATTTCATAGTTCAGCAACACTGAGCTAATAAACTTAAACCCACACCATCCTCCCTATTCTGGTATTTTAAAGAGTACTTAGCAGAAATATTAAACAACCCAACTAATAGGGTTGCCAACAAAAAAAAATAGGGAACCACCCTCCGCCTCGTGATGCTTAATCAACGTAATAAACTTTAATTTAATGCACGTGTAAAAATAAAATAAAATGCACAGAAATCAATTATTTTTCTACAATAATTAAATAGATTCAACATCTTTCTTCAACAGAATTGCAGACTGCACAGATGGTTCCCAAAGGAAAAAGTACCATAGCTTACTAGGGTATATTAGACTTAACAGTTACTATATACAGTAATGGACTTCTATACATTTTACGTCGGATTAAAACTTTGGGTGTAAGATTCAGATAATTATTTAATAAAAGCTAGACATTTTAAATGAGAATAAGAAAGAAAAGTATTTCATTGTGCCCCCTTTTCCCTGTTAATGCCCTATCTGCCCCCCTGGCTAAACTTTGCTAGATCTGCCCCTGCACAGTTACCATCCGTCAGCTACGTAGAAAAGGATCCTGGTGTAGAAAGTAATAATAAATAAATTCTAACAACAGCTTATCAAGCTTAAATGTGCTGCTGTTGTTTAGCCGCTGGTTTCCTCTTTCTGGTGCAAAGTGGGCCAAAAACAAACAAGAGAGACGGACTCGCGACAGAAAAGCCGATCAGCTGATCATTGATCAGTTTCATGATTGCAGTAACAACAGGAGAGGAGGGGGAGAGAAGAGGCAGTCGCTCCATATATCGGTTGTTAAGCTTAAAGTGGGAATGCTTTACAAACATTCAAAGATGAACTTACACACTTGCTTTACTTCTCTCTGGGTTAACTTTCTCGGAGATGAAATGCCGGTTTGGTAGCGACTGCCGAGAGGTCTCGCACGCCACAGCTGCTCTATCACGTGACACATACTGCTCCAACATGCTAGGGTCATGAGCTGAGTTACGCCGTGTCACAAGCAATGACCTTTTCTACAGTCATTGGTCGCAAGTTTTGTGAGGTGCTTTTGAGATATTTAATGAATCGGATTACATTTTTTATCTCTCTCCGATATCCGATCCAGTAATTTAGGTCAGTATCGGACCGATACGTAATATCGGATCGGTCCATCCCTAGTTGTTGGGATGGGGCAGCTGTGGTTAAGGAGGCACAGGGATGTGTTTGCTAATTGGAAGGTTGGGGGTAACTAGATCCTCCAGTCAGTCAAAGTGTTGCTGGTCAGGATGCTGAACCTCAAAACTGCCAATCAGAGAGTGTGTGTAAGATGGAAGTGCACTGCTCAAAAATGTTAAAGGAATACTTTACTTGTACAGACTGGGTAATGTGTTAGGAAGAAAAGGATGCCATGTTGTTTGATGGAAATAAGAAGTATCAAGCTACAGAGCGCTAAATTCAAAGAGTCCCCGAAAACTATTATACATACTACATATTGATGTGCCATCCTGCAAGAGTTAGAACTACTGTGCAACCTCTGTAGGGTCCAGGTATCACCTCATGGTACCAGTAGTGACACCTTGAAAAATGCTAAACAAGTGGAAAAAACTTAGAGAAGATGAGGAGGGGAAAAATTATTTTTGGGGTTGTCTAATTGTTGCCCCACTGGTAATGCCTCTTGGTAATTTCACGAACTCTAAAGCAGCTGAAACTAATTAACAACCCCCTCTGCCACTTCACTAACCAGATCAATAACACATAATTTAATTGACTTCAAGTGCTAGAGTAGAAAAGTACTGTAAGTCTTATTTGTTTATTTTAATCGAATTTTCTTTAAGGCAAAAATTCCTCTTTCTCTTATCACCTCCCATAATAGTATATAATCATTTTTGGCCAGACAGAACCTAATATCAATGCCATTATGACTCAAGAACAAACACAGGTGTCATGCATGATGGCTGATCAATAGAACACTAAATCTAGGATCAGTCATGATTTCCTGACAGGAATATTGGGACATTTTCTTTCTTTTGAGGTTTCTACAATGGTTCTGTTTTGAGTGTTTTTTTTTTTTTATTCTTCTTTTTTTTTCTCTCTCTCTCTTTCTTTCTTTCTTTCTTTCTTTCTTTTTAATAAAACCGGTCAGCAGTGTACAGCTGTAAACAAAGCAAACGAGAATCATGGTGCCAGTATAGTTGGGTGAAACTGTGGAATGAAGGAACAACAGTCAGACAGTATCATACAAATACTTCAGTTGGACTTGCTTGTTGACGTTTTACTGTCCCTTTTCCCCACTGGAAATCGCCAAGAAATATGACGTACATCTTTGGTCGGATTGTGTGATTGTGTTTCCAAACCCGACACAACAACAGAGGTTTTATTGCACAAGAATAGTGGGAACGTGTCTAGTGCCCTGAAGCCATCAGGAGACAGCTGTTTGAATGTTTTGTTACAAAGGAGATTACATCACCTGTAAGTAGGCAACAGGTCAAATCTGATAACCATCAAGAAGAAAGCATTGAGAGTCAGTGGAACAAAGGCACACTTAGTCACCAAAGTGTAAGCTGACGACAGTCCGGGACCTGGATGTTAAGTGTTAAGGATAAAAAAGCTTGATGCCCTTTATGACAATGCATTACTTTACACTCAACATTTTTCCACTTCATATAATTACTGTTACTATTTAACACTTGCTGTTTGCACCTGCCAAGGAGAACGGTTCTTAATGCAAATGTTCAGCATGTTAGTAATGATCCCTGGGTAACACAGACACACCCGATGAGCCTGTCACTTGTAGTTGGACTTCAAACAATCTGATCTTTGACTTTTCTCCAAATTGCACTAAGAACCCCTTTTTCCCTGCAGTTTCACATTTATTAAAATGCGTGTATGTCCTTCAGGTTTCTGTATCAGGGTGGCTATGGCTCAGAAGGTTGAATAAGTCACGTACAGACCAGAAAAATTTGGGGCATTTTCACCTTTATTGGATAGTGGAGCAGCGAACACACTGCTGCACTCTGGTCATGTGGTAGATGATCACTTGCTCATCCATTAAGCTAAACTGGCACCACAATGTCAATATTTTATAAAAAAAAATAAAATAAAAATAATGATAATTAAAAAACTCTGGGGAAACAATGAAGAAGAGGACTCATTTCGAGCAGATAAAATTAGCTAAGCAAACTTCAACTCAACCAAAAAGCAATCCAACACTGGACAGCTAAAGTTTAATTAAGTTAAACTCAAATACTACATATTAATTCAGAGCACGCCAACGGCTCAGTAACATGGGTAAAAAGCATCCTCCTTGCCTCTGATTGGTGAGTGTATTGAATTTTTTTCACATTCTGTAGCTGACTGCAACTTGTGGTGACTAAATGATTGCTCAGAGATTGAGGGTGTTGCACACTCACGAGCATCTTTGATCACAAGCTGATTGCACCTAAAGGGAATGCAACCTTTGTGCAAACAGTCACAGTCTGACTTGGACTGACTGCAGTCGCTCTCAGAGAGATTTTTGCACGTTTGCAAATAACTGCTTTCTAATTCATAAATGCAGGCAGATTGCCAGCATGTAGCCACCATCAGTCAGAATGAGTCTTTGTCAATGAGCAAATTGACTACTACGTTGCACGCACTCGGTAACTTGACATATCTTGGCTGAAAACATTTATTTGTTTGCATAATGACACATTCATTTGTTTACGACGGGAAGGTAGAAAAAAAATATAGGGCGGGTGTATTCAAATACAGCCGTCTCTTTGTGCAAAGAGACGGGTTCAAGCAAACCCGTCTCTTTGCACAACAGGTTTGCTTTGCCAACATTAGATGACCTAAGTAAGTTTTACTTTTATAGTGGCACCAAATAACTACTCATGATTTTACCTCAGAATCAGCACATTATCATAAGCATCCAGACTTTGACGAAACAATGTTAGGAAATGGGTCTGTCCAGAAGACAACACACCGATTTAGATGAGGTGATGTCATTTGTGCATAAAGAACTACAGCACAATGGACAGATTCAAGGATAACGCTGGACACCTTTGAGCTATTCAAATGGGATATGTGGTGCAGCAGGTCAATCCAACAGATTATTAAATAAACTGATCCTCACGGTGTGAAGCATCAAAGGGCAAAGTGTCGTAGGCGATGGCAGCACAGCAATAAAGGGCCAAATGCTATTTGACACATGGATTCTTGCGATAAATTGAAACCTTATGGTATAAAGATTAATGGCAGCACTGATGGTTTCAATAATTTTTTTGTATGGATGGAAGCATCAACAACAAATTACGACCCCAAGGTTGTTGTTGCGGGGAGATTTTTATTTTTTTTGTAAATACACCACTTTATAGTTTTCAAAGGTATGAAAATGACGCTTGTAGTTACTGATCTGTTCTTGACGTTGGTCCCCAGGCTGATCTGGTCAAAAAGGATCTTTTGTTGGTTATTTCCTTTATGATGATACACACTACGGAATCAGATATCACCATTTTTATCTATTGCAAAGCTGCTGTATTGAGTGTGTTTCCCCTATACACTTAAATGTACATGACACAAACTGCGCAGACTAGGAGACAGACCACAGATTATACTGTCAGATACACAGCTACAGCTACATCTCGTAACACAACAGAGGTCTGTAAACACCAGAATTCCTCATCCTACCAGGCAGCGACTGAATATAAATTCAACACCAAGCCTCAGACTGTTAAAGTGCTTTTATCAGTTCAGTTCCTGCTATTCCTCTAAATCCCCTCAGAGCATTACCAAGCTGCTTTAATGACACACAGGAAAAAAGAAGCCACACATCCTTTAGAAAACTACCTCCCTTTAACATATGGTAGCAATCAGCCAACCCTTCATGGTGAATATCAATACCCTCGAGTGTCCACAAATGGCATAAAAATAGCGCTGTGGTTTACGCTTATTATGTTTTCGAAATACTTTCTTATTGTGTGAGAGTTTCTGTGAAGGTCTGCAGCCAGTACCGTGTTACGGAGAAGTTCCATGTAGCCTTTAAGCTGCTGGACGGCATCTCCTGTCCCATCTCTCTGCAGGCACTCTCCAGGAAATGTCCACTGACTTATCAGCCCATCCTGAGCCTCCAGTTGTTTTGGCAGCTGTAAACACAAAGAATTACGTTATGTAACATTAACAGTGTTTACAAGAACCAAACCACTGACGGGGCGATGATCACTTCTGCAGTAAATTTTTGTTTATTTTCTACCAACAGCTGTATATAATTAATCATTCGATATTAGCAATGTGACTTCTCAAGCCAAGGAGTTAGTGACTATGTTGTCAGCATAAAATGGTGACAACTTGTGTCCATTTTTTGTTTATAAAATGGACACAAGTCGCAGGAAAATTGAAAACTGTTAACTAAGATATTACATTCTTAAAGTTACGCTGTGTAAAATTTTCACTGTTGGATTAGGTATATTGCAGATTGCAGTCAACCGAGGTTTGTTTTCTTATTCCTCCCAATTCAAATCAATTCAATTTTATTTATATAGCGCCAAATCACATCAACAGTCGCCTCAAGGTGCATTATTACTGTATATTACTATTCTTATTATATATATTGTATATCTTATTCATCTGTTCCTCTGTCTCTCCTGCTGCTTTGAGCATGTACATGACAAAAGAATTTCCCTCGGGATAAATGAAGTTATTCTTATTCTTATTATTCTTATTCTTATATTGTAAGGTGCACCCTACAATAATACATACAGACAAAAACCCAACAATCATATAACGCCCTATGAGCAAGCACTTTGGCGACAGTGGGAAGGAAAAACTCCCTTTTAACAGGAAGAAACCTCCGGCAAAACCAGGCTCAGGGTGGGGCGGCCATTGGCCGCGTCCGCTTGGAGAGAGAGAAGGCAGACAGAATAACTACAGTGCATAATACTAGCTACGGTGGCTGCTGTAGGACAAATAAGTTTTAGTTAGCCAAGACAGATAAAATAAAAAAAAATTACATTCAGACTGTACCCGGTAACGGGCACGGCCAGCCAGCCTGTTTCTACTAGTAAGTAAGTAAACTTTATTTATACAGCACCTTTCACAGGTCAAAAACCACAAAGTCCTTTGTAATAAAAACAGGCAAAAACAACAACAAAAAAACAAAACACTGGATGCAGAGCCACCTTGGAGGTTTTCTCCATCTGTAGAAGGCTGTTCTATTTTTACCTCAGCTATCAATGCCGGGTGAGATGCATCCACCTTTATTTACTCTGCAAGAGGCTCTTGCACTTTGTGAAATGAGTCCTGCAAGGACTCCATGAATCAGACAAGCTCACTTCTGACCAACAACAGCGATAATGAGGCGAGTTGATGAGGATATGCGGAAGTTTCTGCCAGTAAGGGCTGCTGTTTTTGCTGCTATTAGCTAGTGTTAGCCTCTGTTAGGTGCTATTTACTCCGGTAAGCCTCTGTTAGCTACAGTTAGCCTCTGTTAGCTACAGTTAGGTACTTTTAGCTGGTGTCGACATTGCTGGATCCTGACACTTAGTGAATAAACTCTTTTTGTGTGTTAGAGCTCTGACTTCAGTTCAGGAGATGAAGCTTGAGGTGAGGAGGAAGGGGATAGAAATTTGTCCCTTTCCTTCAGTTTTTCAGTTCTCTGCTGAAGGGGGCCCCTTCTCTGAGGTATGATGCTTCATGTCTTGAGTCTGAAGATCCAGGAACAAATATTAATGTCCTTTCAGAGCACACTAAGGCCTGAGACGTCTCTACTTCTCTGCTTTTGACACAATACTTATGTGCCCGGTCCCTAGCCCCAAATGTAAAACACCATGGGTAAGAAGGAAGATGTCATAAGGGAAATGCCCACTTTTATGTATTTTTTATTGATTAATTATATGTTTATGAGAACGCATCAAGTTGATGGAAGGTGTAATTACACACAGTTCTATGTATATTTATGAGTACAGTATCCTTTTTTTCTTTTAAATAACATACCTTTAACTATATGTGTACCAGTCAAGCTTGCAGGAGTAGTCACACCCCAAAAACCCATTCTGCTGCTGTGTAGGATGGATGGTTAACTCACGTCATGATGGTTAAGTCATGTATGACATTATACCCATACACACCCTGGGGATGACAAATGAAGCCACTTCCTGGTGTATACTGAGCTCTACCCTTGGAGGTGCTTATAGGTATAGGTGGTTTTTATTACCCTCAAAGCCCTGAGGCTGAATGCTATGTCTCCAAAAAGAAAAAAATAATACAATTTTAGCTTCCAGAATTTACTAAAACAACATATTGGAGACAGATTATTATGATCCTTTGTTTTGTAATAATTCTTAAACTATGCATTTCAAAACTTTTTGTGCACTTCTACCCCTTGATTAAAGTTCACATTCACTTCTCCTCAGACTGTAGCAGGATTACCTCAGCTGAACTTAATTTTGTTTATTCAGCTTGTTACTTAAATTACAACCAAAGTTCTTGGAAAGCCACGTAAGATTAAAAGAAAAATAAAACCACAATTTCTCCAGTCTTTGAACAACCATTTTACATAATCACAATCTCAGTATTGCGCATAAGGAAACCTAGTTTTGGTCTATAGCCAATTTCCCCTTTACTTTTATGAGCGGCAAATTTGATAAGTAATTAATCTAAACTTCATCAGCAGTTAAAGTTATGTATTATTAGGACTGGCTGCTTTGAGGTACAGTCTGGAGGACTTAAGATATTTATCTAACAAATACCATGCCATGACTAAGAACTCTGTTGCTATTCTTTGTGAGTGAAATTGTGTGGTTTATTACAAGTCTTTAGCACTAATTAGCAGGTAAGTGACATGGCAGGAAAACTACATATGCTTACCTGCTATTTCATGAGGTACAGCTGCTTGTTAAGAAAAATATCTCATCAGCCAATCACATGAAAGCAACTCAATGCACTTAGACATGATCAAGACGACCTCCTAAAGTCCAAAATAGGCATCAGAATGGGGAAGATTTAACAAACTTTGAAGGTGGCATAGTTTCTGGTAAAATGGTAAATGGCCTGTATTTATATAGCGCTTTACTAGCCCCTAAGGACCCCAAAGCGCTTTACACATCCAGTCATTCACCCATTCAGACACACATTCACACACTGGCGATGGTGAAGTCCCAACTCTTGAGCCACGATCGCCCACAGGCTGGTATAAGTATTTCAGAAACTATTGATCTGTTGGAATTTTCCCACAGAACCATCTCTTGGATTAACGGACACTGATCATTGGGTGAAAAATGCTTTGTTGATGTCAGAGGAGAATGGCCAGACTCCTCCGAACAGTAACTTTAATAACCACTCGTTACAAGCATGAGATGTGAAAGCGCATCTCTGAACGCACAACATGTTGAATCTCAAAGCAGCCAATTATCACCGTAATCAGCACTAACATAGTCACATGTTAGCCCCAGTCACATGGGATCCCCTGGTAAATCCTTGTGACTTCCAGGAACTGCTAAAAGACTGAAATTCAGATTGTCATTTAGTTTTTATTGGGGAATAGCAATTTTTCCTTAGCAACCAATGGTTGCCATGGAGTCGCCAAACTGCGCCTGTGTGACTGAGGTTTACGGTACATGGTACTTTTCTAATTCCTCTTTTGCACTGCTGCTGTGCCCAGTGTAAAGTCAGTTCTGCTTTGTTGCCTTTGGAGAACCGGCTCTCACACAAACCGGTCTGAACAGTTGCACAGAGCATGGCGGGTGGACAAAATGTGGAAGCTGCAATTTCTTACAGCAATCGCTGACAGCAGTGGTTTCAACTCTTGGCCATGCTGGGGCTGGTTTCAGCATGAGCTCTGAACGATAAGATGCAGAAGTGAAAATTTACCATGATGACGTCCTCATTCTGCAGCCACGCAGGCAGCTGGGTGCTGTGAGACAACACTTGGTACAGCGTGGCTCTGAGGGCACAGTAGTTGTCCCCCCTGACTCTTCGTACGCTGGCAAAGCTCTGGGACATCTCCTTATAACCCTGCACCAACACACGGGGACATTAGAGGAAACATCCTAGCCATTAACGTAAAAATAAATAAATAAGAACGGGCTTTAACCTGAAATGATTCTTCTGAGAAACTTCAGGCACCAACCTTTTTAATGAGAGCGCTTTTAGGAGTATTTCCCTTCCACTCCCTCTCACTGTACAACAGAATATTCACCACCGGTGACAAACTGCATCTGTCCTCCACCTTTAAAACTGAGCGAGGGATAGCAGAGAAAGGTGAGACGATGGGCAGAACAAAAAGACTATTGTCCAGATTTCAAATGACAGACAAAGGCTGCACTTGTTGAAAATCACTGATGCAATAGAAGCGGAGGATGTACTGACGTTTTGTCTCCAACTCGGGCTGTGACGCAGACAGCTCCTCTTCACCTCTGTACAAATCTTCTTCACTATGATAAAACAGAAACACTTATTTTTAATCAAACAACAACTTATTTTTGTGTATCCAAAGCCTGGTCCTGGATCTCCATATCGAGCAATTTTAAGTCAATGCCAACTGGGACAGGGACAACTTAATCTCACTAAAAATCCTCACACTTCAAATGTGTAAGTCCAGATTTCATTTTTCTGTGACATTTGCAAAAAAATTAAAAATAAATAAACATAACAAAGTTCACTATAAATACCAAACACATAATTTGTGTGTATTTTGCTACATTTTTGTCTCATAATCCCATCTGTTTCTTGGGTAAAAGTGGTTTTACCTCCTTTATTCTTTCAACAGATGCTGTGATTCAATTCAGGACTATAAAGTGAACAGAGGTGATCTTTACAGACCTGTCTTCCTTCTCCGTGGCCTCAGCCATAACATTCTTGGTTGCGCTCTCTGCCCGCTGCTCCTTTTTTCCTGTAACCTCCTCGCCTTCAGTATCTTTCACAGGTTCAGTCTCGGCCTCAGTTGGCCTCTCCTCTTTTATCTCTTCATCGTTCCGCTTGACCTTGGGGAGATCTTCATCGTTATCCTGCACTAACATTGGTTCCTGCTTGGTTTTCTCCACAGACACAACCTCCTCTGACATTGTAGGTGTATGCTCCGCATCTGACCTTTTATCTTCATCTAACGGCAAGCTGAAAAGAAAATGCATGTTTTGTGTATAAAGCCAAGTTTACCATTCAAGCCTTAAACTCAAACTTGCAAATGTGCAACTTAAGTCGTATTTAGAAATGTAAAGCACACATTTAGCTGTATGAAAACTGCAGGTATGAGGAGGGCTGACTGTCATAGAAGATGCAATGGTAAGAGTTCGCCCCCTAGTGGCCACAGTGCCACTCTGCCGCCATAAGTCCAGAGTTCACGTAAACAAATACCTTGTTTGTTTTGTTATTGCAAACTCTGAACCCACTGGCCTCTCTCTGGCGTCTGCTGGAGCTGTGGTTTCTGGCTCCTTCACTGAGCTGGCAGAGTCCTGTCCCTCACCGCTGTGGTCGAGTTCTGAGGGCTCCAATCCAGAAGACAACTGGGAGACATCATGGCTTTGTGGGTGTTCAGGACTGGCCTCCCTGCTGTTTGAATCATCTGTCCCGGCACTGAGCAGACAGCAATAAGAAAGGTAACAAAAATAAATGGACTATTGCTTGCACAAATGTAAAAGCAAGTGATTACACAGTCGTACATGTGTAATAATGTTCAGTAATAAAGCCATCCATAGAAGCCCCTATCACCACATGTCATACTTGAAAAACCAAAAGTAGTAAGTCAAGGCCTATAGAGCGTTAACAGCATGGTCATAAAATGTCCCTGATCAGTGATTCTGCAACAGTTTGATGGTCTAATGCGACCACAGATCTAAAAAGAAAAAAAAAGGAGGTTAATGATTAAAGGGATGGTGAACTTAGGACAAGAAGCAAACACAAAGAAAGAAAAGAGACACAGGATGCATGCCATGTCACATTTTAAACAGCTGTACTCCTCATTATGGTTCAACCTTTTTATCTGTGTTGGGAATAAACTGCATGGAAAGTGACTTATGGAGGGGACACACAATATAGGTGATGTATATACACAGGCGGGGTGGGTTTTTTTTTTTTTTCAGAAATCATGCTTAGATATGTTAAAAAACAAAAAGATAACTTTTGGAAATACTTACAGATTAGATGCTGCATTGTTAAAGATAATTTCATACACACAAAAATGTATGGATCTACTCAGTATCAAACACAAGGCATCCGCATTTCACAAATTATTTAATAGCATACAAACAGATGTCTGTAAAGCTCTCAGGATTATCTGGCAGAGGGACATTGGCTGTACAAATAATAATGATGGATGGTTAAAGATACTGTCACATAATAGGAAACATTAAAGAGTCATTATAAGATAGTACAGTTTTTTTTACTCCATCTAGCCTTTGTAGAACAGGTCTACTTACCAATTATTTATGTTGGAAATGTCAAGCAGAACCAGGACCCTTTATACATGCGATCTGGGACTGTAAATACGTTTCCCCATTTTGGAAAATAGAATTATAACACATAAGAAAGTGGCTGGGCATGGTGATACCCATGTCACCAAGACTATGCCTATTGGGGGAATCGGACAATAATACCTAATATTAAAACACCAAAATACAGTGATAGAGGTGGGAGTGGTCACAGATTATACAGATTATGTAATACCACTTCTGCTCCGGACATTAAAAACTGGTTGGAATTCATGCTGGAGAAAGTGTCATATGAACACCTGCTGGCCAAGCTAAATAACAATAGAGAACTTGAAGAAATCCTGGGAGTGCTTTCTCTCTTGCAACACTGGGACGATCAGTTTGTTTGTTTGACGATCAAACAAATAAAAACTTAAATGACAAAAAAAGAAAGAAAATAATTTAGCAGCTGTCCAAACCAGACACAGATGTGATTAGAAAATGTTACAATCCTCTAGAAACAATAAGACAGTCTTCTGTCTTTAAACCATTTTTAGGCCAAGCGGTTTTATCTGGATTATTATAATTGAGTAAACCACCAAAGTAAGACTGCAGCAAGCAGCGCTGGGAGTCACAGAGTAACTCACAATACTATCACAGTACTTTGACCCCCAGTGATTCTACAATACTTTATATATTGCAAGACATATGTGTAACAATACATCAGAAGAAAAAAATACCAGCGGTTGTCTGTGCTACCCTCAGCCTCCTAGTAAATGCACCTATGGTATAAATTTGAAAAATCTGAAAAGTTGATCTCTGACTCCGATGTCCGGGATTCACACTCGTCTGAGATTTAAGTAGCATCTGTGGTATCAGTTTCGAAATACTATGTTGCCTCGTTCTCCAATTATTGCATTCATAAACTTTTGTGTCCACACTTCACAGCTACCCGCCTGCCTGGCAGGGTGATCTCAATACCCCATCAGCTTTTCAGAGCTGAGAGGAGTAACCATGTGTTTATTCACTGTAATATATGTAATGATAATATTCACTCTAAACAGTGTGTTACTTCAAGTAAAGAGCTTTGTACTTTGTCTGCCTTCTTCGTAACTCCTAATCACTTGGAGGCTGTGTGCAGGTGGTAGTACAGTACTACTAACTGGAAGGTTTGCGGACTGCATGCTAAAGTATCCTTGGGCAAAATACTCAACCACACGATGATCCTGATACATCTTCTGGAGTGTGAATGTGCGTGAATGGGTTATGAGACATGTTGTGTAAACTGCTTTCTTAGTGCTTAAGTAGAAAAGGGCTATATAAAAACCAGTCACTTAGTTTACCCTCAATCGTTACCTCCAAAGGAGCGATTCAGTTTGTCTTTCTGTGGCAGGATTACTCAAAAAGATTTTGGCGTATTTGAAAGAAAATATGAACAGAGGTGTTTTTTTGCCCTCTAACTTGGAAGCGATTAACTTTTGGAACTGATCCCAATCTCAATCCAGGGATTTCACCACTGCTAGGTGGGACAAAATTGGACACTTGACATCACAATTCATATCAAACTAAAAATTTAAAAAAGAATAAACAAACTAATCTGCTTGGTATGAGAGGAATTTACAGCATTGGCGGAGCTATATCATCTTGAACCCAGAGTCATAAAGCAGATCCTCCGGTAAGTAAAGTTGTTGACAGACGTCTAGAGCAGCTTCCTGTTTTAGCAAAACGAACTACATTTGGCAGCAATGTATCAACACCTGTATGGCAAAGGGAAGTGATACAATACACATATCAATGTGTCCAACCACTAAAAGCAAAATAAATGTTTGGTGTTGCCGAAACTTGATTAAACAACCACCACGTGTAGAAGAACGTGTCGCATTTGTGTCACAATATTTTAATTTTAGACACTGGAGCTGTTAGAGAGAGTCTTACAGTATTTGACATTATACAGGTGCTAAGATATTGTGCAGGAAATGTCATGGTAAAACAAGCACACCAACATGTGCACACAACCAAGAAAGAAGCGCTTTAAGAAGTTCATATTTTCTTCTAAAAGAAATACAGACAATATATGACATTGAACTGCACTGGAACTTTCTATCCAGCTCTTCAGAATAAATATTAAAATCATTATAAAAGGGAAGCTAAATTCTAAGCTTACAGGTTAATTTCATGTAACTCACCATGTCAGAGGCTCAGGTTCAGGCTCCTGCTTTTCCACAGACACAGACGACAGCTGGGCTGCCGGGGCAGCTGCAGCCAGCATGTCTGACACTGGTGACACTTGGTGATATTCAGAAAACTCCCCTGATGGTTTAGCTGCAGCTTCAACAGTCACTTTTTCTTCTTCGTCATGATGAGTTGTGCTCGCTGCAGTTTGCTCTACTGTTGTGTTTGCCTCAGTTTGCGGAGTTTTTTCAAAGCAGACCACCTCAGGTGTCAGAGAGGTGCCCTCTGGGATTTTGTCCTGCGTGGGGGGGTTTTCTTCTATCTCTGGTGCTTTTAAAACTTCAGAATCCGCTTTGGCGTGCTCATCCTGCACAGACCCCAAAGCGCACTGCATTGGAAGTTGACAACTGTGAGCAGGAGATTCCTCTGTATCTTGTACTCCGGTGGCGTTTTCTTCAGACATCTTGCAGGGCGGAGGCATCTCTATTTGAATGACTTCCTGCTTCAAGGGTCCATTTTCCTGAGTGTTATTAGGCTCCTGCTCTCCGGTCTCAGGACTCATCTTCCGCTCCTCATCCCTAAGTGACGACACAGTATTCATTAGCAATGCCACAGAGCCTTGGCTACACCCTTTTCATGCCCAGAAAAACAATGTTTTGTGACCAAAGATAAGACGCTGTTGAAATGTTTCAGGATTCCTTCAACCCTGTAGGTGGAGAGGAAGCAGATAACCTTTGTTCAAAACATTATCTCTTTGATTACCAGTTAGTTCATGAAATGACAAATGTTTTGACTTCCACAAACACTTTAAGACCTTTGGAAGTCCCCCTCACCCCGTTTCTGATCTCAGTACTCTGTTTTGTGCTGTCATTGGGTCACATGGTGCATCCTACACAACCCACAGGGGAAAATCTAATCGTCGTTTTGTTTTCACCCATTTTCCAGCATTTAATGGTGCTTTTGTGACCACAGATGCAGGTACTGTCTGCATGTTTTAGATGCTTAAATCCAATATTACCGCAAACTCCAAAGCTTTCTTCAAGCATTTAAAAGTCTCAGCTGAAAGTGTTCTGAGTCAGCTCTAAAATTGTTTGTGGTCTGCTGCTTATGGAGGAACCTGAGAAACGAAACACTGCTGGGAAATCCTGTGAAAGTGTGTCTGTTGTACCAGATTAGGTCACCAAGTCTTATTAGCACCCAGCACCCTTCACACACTCAGACTTTGAGTTTCCCTGTCTGTGTTTTCCCAGTCATCTCACCTCATGCAATCATCTCCTTCAGGACCGCAATTGCCAGCCACAGCTTTACAGCCTGTGAACTGGGTGGCCTTCGAGTCACTGGTCAGCAAACCGCTTCTTTCCTCCAAACTGCCGCAAGGACTTTCATGGCGACAACAGCACCAGTTCCCCATCTGCTCGCTCCCTCAGCCTGGGAGGTCGGACAGGCTGTAGGCTGAAGAGGCCTCTGGTCCAAAGCAACCACAAGCGACCTGGCGAGTCGCCGAAACCTGAAGATTTCAGGACTCCATGATGACGACGGAGGGATAAGCTGCTGCTAACGCAAGGGAGAAACCATGTTTATGTCCTATAAAAAGTGTGTTGACAGCTAAAAGCACAGAATGAGTGATCAACACACTGACTGTGATCTAACACGTTACAGTTTGTTATGTAACAAGTTCCCGCTACTGTAATTACACAATTTGTTGTATTTAATAAAATACAATATTTTGGTACATGCAGATTTTGTCCATTATGAAGGATAAAGCTTTTATGTTCAACGGGGATTCATTTTCTCAAACACGATAAATATTTGGTTTTTCAAACATCCAGGAAACACAACACACAGATTTCTGTTAAATAAGGCAACAAAGACTTATTGTATTTACTGTAGGTGGACCTGAAAGGTCACATCCAACATGGAAAAACCCTGAGATATAACCAAACATGAATACCCCACAGTATTCATGTTTACATGTATAAACTATATAGAAAAGTTCAAGACTCCTTAAATGTTGCACAATGAGGCAATAAAGACAGCACCCAGCCAGACTGTGATAAAAATAAATAAATGAACAACAACTCTTATTTTTTTAAGTGAGGTTTAATTTACTTTTGTTTATAAAAATCACCAAAAATATTAGGAAAATCAATAAGCCACTCTTTCCTAAGGTAACAGACTATGTGCTAATTATATCTGAACCAATGAGTGTGCTCCTAAAGGCCCCCACTGAGCCAAGAAAAAGACCCAGAATTATCCCCTAACTGATGAATTTGTTAATAGATATTATTGGGTCAATCGCGGCTATATTGTTACGTCGCATAAAGAAGTTAAAATACATTCATCATGAGCACAAATGTCATGATGATTTTTGGCTTTTAATGATCTTTATGACAAGAATTGGATGTACAAGTTTGAATTTATTTGGGATTTTCTTTCTTTTTTTCTTTTAAATTGGCAAGGCCAAGGCCCATTAACTTCTGGTTAATGATCATGACCGACTACAATCGGTAGTTTCTCTTTGTCATCATAAAGAGGATTTGTTTGACAGCACTCATTGAGCTGACCTATACGCTGAACAACAGGAAAATCCAAGGAACTGAAGGTCTCTTGAAGCCATTTCTAAACAACCGCAGATTCCAAGATCATCATTTCAACCAGTTGTACATAAGTACCAGTTATTCAGATGTCACCATTTTGCCAAGATCTGGAAGACGACCCAAACGGACTCCCTTGGATGAGGGGAAATTGATTTGGATGTTCAGGAACCATGAAGGCTCAAGCCTGTCATGAACTGGAAATTGCTGAAATACCAGCATCATTCTCCACCATGAAGAGTTTTAAGTCTCCATGGACTGAGATGTTGCCGTCCGAGAAAGAAGCTCCTGCTCCAAAATTGACACCTTCAAGCTTGAATGAAATTTGCAACTGCCCACGTAGACAAGCCAAAAGCCTTCTGGATACATGTTTGATGGCCAGGCAAGATAGGGATTGAATATTTCTCCACAATGACAAGAGGTATGTGTGGAGGAGTAAAAGTGAAGCTTCCAGCTGTCAAGCATGGCAGTGATAGTATCACGCTCTGGGCTGTTTTCGTGTCAGTGGTAAATTGCACAAACTGAATAGAATTATGAAGTAGGACGACTACCTCCAAATTCTTCAACTCTACCTCAGATCAAAAACTAGACGATTGAAACTCGGACACAAGTCGGATGCTCCAGCAGGACAATGATCCCAAACATACATTTAGATAGGAAAAAGCAGGCTAACATTAAACTTCCTGAAAGGGCTTCCCAAATCCCTTATCTCCATCCTATTTGTGGACTACAACAGGTCTATGCCAGGAAACCAACAAATTTAAAAGAACTCTACGAATTCTGGCAAGAGGAGCGTTCACAAATCAAGCCAAAATTAAGTCAAATACTTGTTCATGGCAACCAAAAAGATCTGCTTAAGGTGCCACTTGTTAAGGGACAGTTTACCAAATATTAATGGGGTCAATGCATATATTTGAGGCTGAATGTATACTTTTGAGCACCCGATTCTTGGGTGGTTTTTTTTTTTTTTTTGCACAATCATTCCACCTTGGAAAAAGAAATCATTAAAAGCCCAGATTTAACGTGACATTTATGCACATGATGAGTGCATGCAAACCTCTGACCATATCTCCGTGTTGTCCAGTATGTGTAAACACTTTCTTTTCTTGCAGAAATAGATGTTTGTTATCATTTAGAAGTGATGTGATCCAACAGTGTGCCCCTAAGACCAATGTCCACAGCTGGGGGTGCACAGTCATGGCATGTCTTCAAGCTAATCAATAACATATAACATAAAAGAATAACACACAAATATTGATATGGGATTCTCTATACTCACTAGAGATTGAATATCATTCAGTATATAATTCAGTCCGACTGAAAATCATTCGGACTACAGACTGAATACATTACAGTATGGAAACGTGTGATCCTCACACAAAAACACCTTTTGGCAGCCTGTGATGAAGCACAGTAAAACAATGCAGTGGCAGTATGGCTAAAAACTCCTGTCGCGAGGGCATTTCTTTCTTCTTCTTTTTTTAAACCACACGACTTTATTAAATGAACACAGCTACACCTGTCAAACACGGCAAAGTAACGTTAATAATAACGGCTGCACACTTCTTAGCGGGTACAAATAAAAGACGAGGTCAGGTCGTGAAAACACACCTTGTTTTGGCTGTGCTGAAGTCAAACTCCTGGAGCTTTCAGCCTCGTTCCTGTTTCACTTTTGGTGAGCTGACGAGCTAGCCAGCTAGCTGCGGTAAACTTAAAATACAAGCATGCGTTCCCGGAGAGTGACTGGCGCTCACTGAAAACGCTGCTGCCGTGGTGGGTAGCTCTTCCTACGACTGCGCCGTTATCGCTTAATGCGGCACATTTCATAGGAAAGCGGGTTTTCGGAGCGTTTGACGCGGACCATCTGTTGGTACGAACCACCTTAGCTTAGCAGGAGCAGCGGGTCACGGCTTGGTCCGAGCGCATGACGTCATGCTCGTGTGCGCCGAGTTTTTTGATGCATTCAGGTGAAAGTAGGAATTTCGGAACACTTGTACAAATCGTTTTTTAGTCTTCACTCATCAAAACGTTTGACAGAAAATTAACTTAATTTAAGTCTTTCAAGCAGAAAGGCCAAACATTTACCGTTCACCGTGTTTAAATGTGAGTACGTGCTGCTTTTATTTGTTTTCATATCAAAGCCGATTTGATAAGGTTATGCTTTCGAGCTACAAAGGCAAGATGCAATTAAAGGCATCGCCGACAGCTCTCAGGACCAGAGTTGCTATGGTTGATATCTTATTAGTTTTTATGTTTATTTCCTATTGGCTTTTTGTTTTTAATTGATTTAAATTTTGCTTCAGTCTTTAATTGTTTGAAAACGTTTTATAAGACTTTTTTTTTTTTTAACTCACTCTCTCTCTCTATATATATATATATATATGTATTGACCTCCAACAAAAATGGAGGTCAATACTGATGGCTCTATCGCTGTCATTTTATTTGCTAAGACATTCTAGGATACTGAAAGTTAACTAAATTATTTCCTAAAAACTGAGTTCTATAGACCAGCGGTCCCCAACCCCCGGGCCTCGGACCGATCCGTGAGTTGTTTGGTACCGGGCCGCGAGAGTTGAGGCTCAGGTGTGAAATGTATGGTTTTCAGCGTTATTTTGTTATCGTTTTTCTCGTTAACTCGGTTTTCCTGGGTCTTTTCACGTGTGTTATGAATAAATCTTCTTTTTTTATTTATTTATTATTTTATTTATTTATTTATTTATTTATCTATTTATTTTGTTGTATTTATTCGCGACACCTTAAAGGCCGGTCCGTGAAAATATTGTCGGGCATAAACCGGTCCATGGCGCAAAAAAGGTTGGGGACCGCTGCTATAGACTATTCTCATTTTAGAGGCAACGATCCAAACATGCAGCAGGAAATTTGAGTTTATTTCCAAACGCTTTAAAATACAAAAATCCATAAGTATATAAAACATTATATACATCTTCATGTTTTTTTTGTGAGAAAGAGCTTCACACCAAGCCTATTTAGCGTCACAGTTTCAGTCATCACTCGAACCCTTTCAGTCACTACAGCTTCCTCAGTTCCTCTATGTGGCCGATGAGCTCCTGTGGCATTCCCAGTTCTGATACCAGGTCAACGCAGCACTGCAGGAGGAGGTGCAGCTCCTCAGTGGACCCCGAGCAGATCCTTTGTGGCCTGTGAGGAAAGTCCGAGTCCATTGTCTCTCCCTTCCTACAGCAGTCCGACTCTTCACAGCGCTGCTCGCAGCAGCCCCGGTCTGCCTGTTCCACCTCCAGGTCCTCCATGCTCTCGGAGACGTCGCTCACACTGGGCGGAGGATTCTCCAGAGCATTCTTGATACCGTTCGCTATTTTGTCTTCATGCTGCGTGACCCTGTGCAGAAGGTCAGTCACAGAGGATGGGACGGGCTTTTCCGGATGCTGGATCTGGCACCAGCACCATATAGCGCTGCGAGATACAAAGAAACAACAGAGTCACATTCAATGGCACACAAAGGACATTTCAATGACAGTCGGTACAAAAGAGACTCGGGATGTTTCTGTGCAAGAATGAGGCTGAAACCTCTGAGAGGATTTCCATGTGGCATGAACGAGCACTTCTCAATTACTGAGATTTTACTGTGGATGCTCTCTGTTATATTTGATTGTTTATCCTTAATATATCCTTCATTGAGCAATTATTACAATCTCGTGATTTTTTAGAAACTGAGGGGGAAAAACATAAATATCACTTTGTAAAAATTTCTCATTGGACAGTTTCTATTGGCAGGGACAATGACTGACTCTAAACTACATGATTATAGGCAGAGTCCATTCCTGTTGGTGCCTTTTTGGCTACTTTATACACATCCTATTTGAGTCAAGCCCACCTTTTATCAAGTATTCAGGCTGCTGCTGGTGTAACAGCGTGGTGTCATTTTTTTGGCACACTTTGGGCCTCTTAATACCAGCAACATTTAAATTGTTGTGCTTACCCAGCAGGATAACACACCATGCCACAAAGCTCAAATCACCTCAACTTTTCTTTCTCAAACGTAACAGTAAGTTTAGGGTGAAAATTCCCTCCACAGAATTCATGAATCTGCCAATTTTTGTCATTTTAATTTAATGTTTATTTGTGCAATACTGGTGGATGGACTGATAGATGAGGTCAGGCAGGAGTCTCTGTAATGAGAGGAGGGAGGTGGTGGAAGAGCCACCATGCCACCGTGTATGGGGCAATACAGTTAATCAAACTTTTAATCAAAACTATAATTTGTTTCCACGAATTATAAAATAAGGCAACAGATTTAATTTCTTCTTTTAAAAACTCCAGGGTAGACCCAGAATACTCTGGGCTGGACAGATTACATATCTGTCTGACCTAGGAATGCCTTAGAATCCCCCAGGAGGATCTGGGAATTGTGGCTGGGGTCTAGGAGCTCTGGGATTCCCTGCTTAGCCTACCTACCTACTCTCAACTCAACTTCGGATAAGAAGAAGACAATGCCTGGCTGAGATACATGTGCAATCAAGGAGCCCAAACCATGTATATCATGAAGTTTTAAATAGACATGTGTATAATCCCTTTAAAATGATGTCACTTTAATATGTGACATCTTATTAGATGTTATCATGTTATTGTAAGGAAAACAATATCACGTGACAAGTCACATGCGGGGCAGATGCATCATGTTATTGATGGTTTACCTGACGATTCCTCTGAGTCGTCCCACAGCCACAGTCTGAGCTGCTCCCTCATTGAAGCCCAGGCTGAATCCCACCTGAAGCGAGGCATCCTCACCGGTATCAACTCCGTCCACAAACCCGTCCTGAGAGAAAACATGAGCGAGTTAAACACAGAAGGGCATCACACCACAAACACACACACAGGACGTTTAGCACACAGAGCCGGTGTGAGTGAACATTTCAGGATCCGTTTTTGATGTGAGCTAACTTTACCCTCAGTCGCTTCTTCATGTTGGAGGTCCACTCCTTACTCTGTAAACTAAGCTCGTCCGCACTCTCGTCGAAGACATCGTCTCCGCTCACAGGCAGAGCTTTAACCCAGGACATGACGATTTAAAAGCAAAAACCCCGTTTTAAACGCACTGGCATCTAAGCTAGCTCCTGCTTCTTCTTCTACGGCAAGCGCGCTTTATCCTCGGTGGAAAACTGTATGTGCGTGCGCGCCACCCTCTGGCCTGGAGTACAAAAAGCCGTTAGTCATTCAATTCAACGGCAGTGCTACCGATACCAATACCGATACTTTTAATCTATAAAGGCGGCTTATGTAGGGGAGAGCAGTGTGTCATGATTTATGATGAGATAATCATCATCATTTTAATGACTGCTAAATCACGATTTAGCAGATTTAGCATGATTTTTACTTTCTACAGTACTTACTTAACATAGCAAAACACACTTGTCAGATTTTCGTGTATTTTGAAGCTGGGTTATTTGGAGACCTGGAATGTACCCATCCCTGAAGCACCTTGGTTCAGCTTGTATAGATTATCTACTATAGGCTATAAACAAAATACACATGAAAATCAACATAGAAAGGTTCAGACAACTTTCATAGTGTGTGTTTGAGGTATATGTGTATTTTTCCAAAATAAATAATTTAACATAATTCAATGAGCTACATAGTAAACTTACAGGATAGAAACAAAATATCAATCCTTTCACACTAATCTAATACCAGTACCAGTGTTGGTATCAATGCTATCGATATCTGAATTAATCCGCCTGCCTCTTCTGGGAGTGCCAAACTAATTTTAGTTCATGGGTGTCCAAATTCAGGAGCTGCGGGAGGAAATTAAAAAAACAAAACAAAAAAAAAAAACCACCACAATAACCTGTAAGAAAACAATAACAAAGAAGTCTTTGTATATGTATTAATAGGAAAAAGTTTATTGTCCATCTTGCAATGTCATGTCAGAAAGTGACACAGGTGATTGTGACATAAAGTAAAAAGTTAAAGTATATTGATCAAACTGGGCGTGATCTTAAAATTAAGAACTAAAAGTTAAAACAACAACAACAACAACAACAACAAAACCCACAAAATTCCAAGATAATGAAAACCAATAATAAATAAATGTAAACAAAAAACAAAGAAAGAAAAAAATACAGCTATCCACACCTTGGATAGGTCACCAGTCTATCCCAAGCCAAGTTACAGATAAGATGAATCATTCTGATCTCACATTCACGCTCTGCATAGTTACATCTTTGCTTTACTTGAAGGAAACAATTTGTGCAAAGGAACATTCTGAGCTTCTGCTTCACTGACAGCCTGTCTGTGATGGTTTGTATGCATACGCCTGAACCAAAAGTCAATTCAAGAAGGTCTTATTTTAAGGGAGGAATTTCCCTTTAAAGAACACTCTTCTTCGGTGGTATTGATGTGTAAAATGACATCCTAGGGTGCGCACTGCCACCTAGTTATTTTACCCAGCAGGCACTGACAGTTTGAGCCTGCAGAGGGCGCTGAAGACCTACTTTAAAACTGAGTGTGGTCCACACGCTACATCAACACCATCATCACCATCATCATCACTGTGGTTCAGCTCCGAAGGTTTCCTGCAGTCTGTTTGCTTTATTCTCGTCTTCTAATTCATTTTATATTTTATCTGTGTTTTTTTTTTTTAAATCATCATAATTACACAGAGGATGCTTCATCTGTTAGTACTGCTTATTTTGTTTTAATACTTAATAACGGCAACATACTTATACATACTTGAGTATGTAAACCATCATCATGTTTGATTGCAAGGTTTTTAAGATAAAATGGAAGGATTAAAAATATGGGTTTGGGCGTTTCTTTAGTGTTTGTAATTATGCACTGTCGAGAGGATTATTTGGAGAGGCAGCGATTAGCAAAAATTCTTACAGCATCCGAATTAAATCAAATAATAAGTCAAAACGTGGCTTGGGTGTGGCATATGTTTATATGTGACATATCAAGATCATATAAAAACCAGAACAACACAAAGAAGGAAAAATAAACAATAATGTAATTTTCCATGTAGCTCTTTAGGACATGTTGTAAAGGACTTTTTATTAGTGCTGTGCATTACTGCAACTTTTGGTATCGATCTGATACCGAGCACTATTGCCAATACCAGTACCAATATTGACACTTTTGACTTGGGAAACCAGCTTATGTAGGTGAGAGCAGTGTGTTATGATTTATCAGATGAATCATCATTCATTTGCAAATTGTGAACACATTTGATTGACCACTAATTCCCTGTGATTTAAAATTTTCACAATAATTATTTAACACAAACACACCTTTCAGCCGTCCATGCTTTTTAAAACTGTGAATGTAAATGTGCTACATACTATAAATAAAGTAGACCTGACATTCAACACAAAACGGTTCAGACATTTTTCATAGTGTCTGTTTAAGGTTTATTTTTTATTTAAAAAGATCTTCAAGGATAGAAACAAAGTATCGATCTTATCATGTTAGTATCAAACTAATACCAATATCAGCATTGGTATCATTATTTTGGTATCATTATTTGTATCGATCTGCCCACCTCTTCTTTTTTTTTCATTTAAAAAACAGCTGATTAGCAAAATGTGGAACAATATAAATGCAAAATAAATGAATCTTGTGTATTTCACAATAAAACATAATTTCAGTGTGAGAAACTGCTCAGACGCTGCTGCTTGAATCACAGTCTGGTGCATCTTTACAGCTTCCTGTTTAAGTTTTCAAAGAAAGAAATGTCATCCGTCATGACAAACACATTATTCACTCATCCATAATGCATCTCACCTCCCTTTTTCCCACTGTTGAGAAGAGAGAGTGGGAGAAATGGGGAAAAAATAAAACAAGCCCCTTGTTTTATTTTCAGATTTTCTCATTCTTCATGCCACGCTTTATGGAAAACACAGGAGAGAGTGGACAGCGGGTAAATGCATTTCACCTTGGTGGAGTGCATTTGCAGCCGTGGACAACAATGGCCTTGAGAATACTCTGAGGCCACGGTGGAGTTGTCTCTGTTCTGGAAATGGAGTCGGCCCGGAGGCCTCATTCGCGGCAGCCACACCTTCAGTCCCCCTCGCTCAAAGAGTCAAAACAACCAGCCAGGGCAATCACCTGACACATTTCCATCCAATTTCCACTGCAGAATGTGTTCATTTTCAGGCTAATGGCATGTCATTTTGCAGGAGCCTTTGGTCAAGAATTAATCCTGGAATCAAAACAGATTTTCCGGGGAGCAATCTTCCATCAAGTATTGATTTTTTTACACTCACAGAGCCTGTACTCCCTAATTTAACCTGACAGCCAGCAGCACAATGGACTGGGAGCACCTTGGCGTCTCACAGAGGGAGCTCTCCTCCTCCTCCTCCTCCTCCTTTTCTCCACGAAGTGAAAGAGAGATTGGGAATGGGGAAGAAAAAAAAAGGACTCCCTGATGTATAAAACAAAGAGCACTGGTTACAGAAAACAGAGAGCTAAAGCTTCCGTCTCTCTGTTTTACCTCTAATTATGTTTTCTAGGATAGTGCAACTTGGGCAGGTGAGGCTGAGAGGGGAAGAAGGGAGAGTGTTCTGGGGCCATCAGCTATCATTATGGGCCTGTTGACATCTGCCTGTCTTTGAGTGATTCTCATCTGTGATTTCCCCTGGTCATTTTCTGCAGATGCACGAAGAGGGGTTTCATCATGGCCCCATAAAAAAGGCCCAAAGTGTCCGCGCAGGCCTTCACTAATAAGAAAGCAAAGACGTGTCCGACCATGTCACACTCCTCTCCCATCCATATCCGCTCTCTTGATGCCTTCAGATATGCAATCATTCTCTTTTCTCTCCCTCTCCCCCTCTGTGTGTGCTGTAAGTATACTATACCCTACGTAGAGGTCAGTTGGATGAGAGGATGATGGAGGGCAGGGCCAGTCATTTTCCTCTAGCTCTTAAAGCTGCGATGACCCATGCGCAGAAGAGTTGCACTTTGCCAGAGGGCCTTTTCACGTGCTGTGTACAAACTACCTGACAGAAGGGAAACTGTTTCACTTTTTAATCTGCGGCGTGTAGCTCATGGTCGTCCATTTCAAGCAACATATGGAGCGACGTTTCTGTTTGGTCATGAGATTAGGTCACAAGTTTGCAGCACACGTCCCAGTGCTAAATGGATATGATGAGTCCCCAAACTCTTTATGCATAAATATGGTATACATGTTGTCCAAATCACCAGGGTTTCCAGTATACAGATGGGGGGGGGGGGGGGGGGGGGGGGTTCAGTATGGAAAGCAAAGGCAAAAGCTTGTGCTCATACATCTGGTGTTTTTTTCCCATTAAAAAAAAGGAAAACATCTTGATTTGGATTAAATTCCAGTTTATCCATTTTAAATAAAAGAAAGATCCGGTTAGTGTAGTCGTGACTTTTTCTGGAAAAAATCTGATGTTTAGAGAAATAAACTATTTTTTTCCCTTAGTTGCCAAGGCATCTGTCAGAGGACAAAGGATGCATGCCCTCAGCGTTGCTATGGCTTCTGCTCTAAGAGACTGTACAGACATAATTAAGGTGCAAAGTTCTTAAGTGTTTTATTTACATAGAGTATATATATAAATAGTCCTAACCCATTGAGATAAGAGATATATTGATACAGCAATTTAAATTTGTGACCAAATGTTTTATTTCATTTGATTTTGACTTATTACACAATTAAACCTGCTCAGAAAAAGTGTTACTTGTCCACTTTAATATCGGTCTTACTACTTATGCCAGCAACTTCTAAATGAATGGCACCAGATTCAGAGTAACAGCATTTTCAAAGACATCACCTGTGTCATTAAAATTGTAAAATTATGAGTGAAATTTTTGAAGCAAAGCATATAGTCTGTATACGAGAGATGGACATGGCCACTGTGACATCATCTGCCAGTTAGTGAAGTCACGTCATGAAGCCTTAGACTCACCTTTTTTTTGTAGTACAATCTTAAAGCATACCCAACTTTATTGTTTTTTTGGACTCTGGTGGGGTCTATATTAAAAAAAAAATAGATAACATGTTATGTTCTGAAGGACGTGAAACTAGTATTTACTAAAGTCATAGGCCGAGTGTGTCTTCTCATCAATCAAACTTCTTTTTGCACCTACAGAAGTCGCCCCCTGCTGGCACATTAACTCCACTTTTCAAACAAAGAAAATTGGATATATTTGTTTAAAGTTTGGAGGATTACACCAATCAGGCACAACATTTTGACCACCTGCCAAATATTGTGTTGGTGCCCCTTTTGCTGCCAGAACAGCACTGACCTGCCTATCCGGTCGTTAAGTCTGACGTCACTAGCCGTGTCTGGGCCTAAACTCCGCTGCAGGTCCATATATCAAACGATCACTATGGCATTACCGAGAGTTGAAAAACTGTCTAAAGTCTTTCATCTTTAATAAAATGATCAGCGTTCTGCTCTACCAGGTGTAACAATTGAGTTCAACATCCAGGCATCCATGAAAACGGAATTTATGACATTTAACGGAGTTAGAAGTTAGCAGGAAGTTAGCTCGCTAGCTTCTATCTAAATACAATATAGCATGTCCTGACTGCGGGGTTTTGGAAACAAATTAAAATGTACAGCTCTGTTATCACTTCCAACATAAATGAAGACAGAAAACTAAACAGCAGTGACGTTTGTAGGGTTCCTGAAGTTTGGCTAGCTGGTATATAATGATGTGCTACGTGACCGCTAGCGACACAACGATGTTAGCATAATATAAACAAGCTAACTTTTTTTCCACTCGATAAAAGTTAACGTGAGTGTTCTCGTTGGTCAGGAACAAATGTAATCGCATGGCAGGATGCTGTAAAAGGACCAAACTTCAGCCAGGAGAACAAGTGAGAAAATCCATCCACAATACGAGGTTAGTCATTCATATACTGCTGCATGGGCTGGGCTGTAGTTACATCCTAAGGTTTTAAAAACTGAGCTTAAATAAATGATTAGCGGTAATAAAAGCCGAGGGAGGTCAACGGTGATCACTGACTGTTTTAGGAGCTTTGTGAGATTAAATAGAAGAAAATACAAAACATTAAACATGTTAACAACACAAAAGCCATATTAAACGCAGACTACTTTAGGCCCGGAAGTAGGATTCGTCACGTCATCACTTAATGACCGGATTACTCCCTGTTCCAATTCTAATGCTCACATGACCATTGTTGGTATTTTTGGCGCTGCACAGCGGTCAGCATGGGCGCTCTGACCGGTCTCCAGCTGTGCATCCTCATACACAAAAAACTTTGATGCACTGTCTATTCTGACACCTTTCTATTGTTTCTATCAGAACAATTTGTTGGATCGGACCGGATGGGCCATCCTTCGCTTACCACTTGCACCACTGAGCTTCGACTGCCCATGACCTTTGTCTAATCCCTTTTCCTTCTTGGACCACTTTTCATCGATCACTTGCTCCCTAATATATCCTACTCGCTTCATAATCTTATGCCTGATTGGTGTAAGTCCCCTTTCTTTTTGTTGCATACTGTTAAATGTATTACTCTGTTTTCAAAAGTACTGCATCACCTACTTGTTACACCTACAGGAGCTGCCTGACCACGCCATGAAGCTCCCTGCACACAGTTTTTGTGCTGATGTTAATGCACAAAAACTTTATGCACAATGCACCTCAGCACTCTCATATCCCGCTGTGTAACTTTATGTGATCTGCAGTTTCGCACCAATTTGCTGTGGTTCCTAAACAATTCCACTTTGCAATAACACCACTTACAGCTGAAGGGAAGAAATTTCACAAACTGACTTGTTCCAAGAGCAGCATCCTGTTACAGCTCCACACTTGAATCGTGAGCTCTTTACACTAACCTATTCTTTCACAAATCTTTGTAAAGGTATAATAAAATATAACGCAAGGTCAAAGTAACATTATGTATTTAATCAGGAACAAAAATGAGTTTGTGATGGGGCCTTCAGCTATATTACACATAAAGCTTTTATTTTATTTTATTTTTACCAAATATCTAAGTGTCTGGCTGCTTACTCTGTTCAAAGTGATGCATTCAGTATTTGTATTTTTACGGCTAAAAGCTTGTATTAAAGAGCTGGATGTGAACTATTCATTGAAGCGTTATTGACCATTTTCTTTATAGATCGTGTTTGTGTGAAGCAGGTGGGAAGCAGAGTGAGCAGGCGCGCAGCTGCAGCTTCTCCCCAGGTTTGCTCGTGGTACTTTGCAAACACGCTCCCGCTCTAAAACAGAGACATCACAGCCTAAAGACATGCATTCAAAACCCGGGCTGCTAGAAAGTTAAATGGGCCGATGCAATCAGCTGCTCAAGTCAGACAGGTGTCTCTGTAAAGACCAGGCTATTAACTCCTCTACCTGCAAATACCTCGCATTGTGTCATTGCTAATAATGCTGAAAAAAAGGGCAGGGGAAAAAAAAACCCAAAACAGAAACAAGAGTGAAAGCAAAAGGGATCATATGCATGGCCAACCTCGATTGCATGTGAGGATTGGTAATTGCACCCCCAGAGGCATCTGGGTGTGCAGAGCAGCAAAGTGGGAGACGCCTGAGCAGCTCGGGCTTCACAGTCAGTGTACCAACATCTCAACCCCGAGGAGGAAGTGAAAACAAGAAGGCGGAGGAGCGGAGGGTGAGGGATATACAGACAGTTCATTTACCCAGAACATCAGCCCACCGCGCATTGTCTGAAAGATAAGGAAAGTGAATGCATCATGCCTGATGGAAAACAAAGGCAGCAATTTAAAACCATCTGCATCCAACACATGCACTCTCTCCCTCCACCTTTCTGTTTCTGTGTCCTGACTGATATTGAAACATAATCCATTTGGAGCGCCGACGTGTCATTATATTTCTGCTCCCTCTCCCCATTCAGGACAATTTCAGGTGGCTGCAGGTTGAACAGGAATGTTTTATTTCAACCAGTCAGACAGTCAAGAGTCTTCACTTTGAATCTGCTCAGAAGACAAAAAAAAAAAAAACCTCCCCAAAAAACTGAGATACAGAAACAGGACTTACAGTTTTACTTTAAATTCTTCTTAAGGAGACCTCAGTTGCTCCTGCTAGCTTCTGCAGGTTCAGAAATAAATATATATATATTTATATATAAAAAACAATCATTCACAAAGATTCCGAGATCAAAACTCGTCTTTACTGGGCGACTGTCTTTACTAGAAACATCACACACCACAAAGGCCTCTGACTACTGTATTCTGCACTTAGATCTTAGCAAAGAAAGAAGAAAAGAATCAAATGTAAGTTTTCCAAGAGTTTTCTTCAAAATGCGTGTTGAGTCTTCCTTTTGTTTTACTGTGTATTTC
The DNA here is from genome assembly GCF_963576455.1 of Neolamprologus multifasciatus. Lineage (NCBI taxonomy): Eukaryota > Metazoa > Chordata > Actinopteri > Cichliformes > Cichlidae > Neolamprologus > Neolamprologus multifasciatus. The sequence continues at coordinate 21,880,560 of NC_140447.1, read as the reverse complement.
TCCAAGCCAGTGGTTCTCAAACTGTGGGGTGCAGGGGCCCCACTGGTGGGGCGTGGATGACCAGGGGGGTAAAACATGAAGGGAAAACGAAATGATATTTTACCAAAAAACACAACTTAGATGATTTTTTTATTGTTAACAAATGCTAAAAATTGGAGAGTGTGAACTTTTTTTGGCTTATGAATTTGGGCATGTGAGAGTTTGTGCAACACTGTAAAAGCATTTTCACTTATTATGCTTAATATCCTTCATTAGACACTCAGAGGAGTTCACTTATAACTCAATCTACTATAAAATCCTAAACGCTCAGAAGTGTTTGTTGGTGAAAAACATAAATACAGAACAGAATTATATTTGTTAACTCTTAGGTTTGGGAAGTTTAAAATATAAAAGATGTCAGAAGCTTGACCCACACTAAAGTAAGTATGTTCAAATTAAAATTTTAAGTATCATTTTAATATACTTTTAATGAAGACATTACTAATCCATGTAATCAGTTAGGTCTTTGGTCTTTTTCTAAAATATAAAGTTAGAAAGGAAGCTGGAAAAAAAGGTTAGATTATGGGAGCTTTTGTTTTTTTAAAAATCTACAAAAATCATTTTACAATAACTTATTTATTCGTTTTTTGACTAACTGTTTCAGCTTTACTGCATACTCAGTTACCAGGGGCAACAAACCTACCTTATTTTTCACCATCCTACTACCTGGTCAGGCACTTTTTTTTTTTTAAGATCTGTCTTAATTTCTAATCCTTGTTTAGATTCAACAAGGTGCTGGACAACATTTGTCAGAGATTTTGGTCCATATTGACATTAGAGCATCACACAGTTGCTGCAGATAGGTTGGCTTCATATCCAATGTGCCGTAGAGTTTTAAAAATGCTTAGTTGGTGCTAAGGGGCCCAAAATGTGCCAAGAAAATATCCCCTACACCGATGATATAAAGCAGGATGCATCCATGCTTTCGTGCTTACACTAAATTCTGACTCTACCATCTGAATGTGACAGCAGAAATGAAGACTCATTAGACCAGGAAAGATTTTCCAATGTGTTACTCTCCAGTTTGGTGACCCATAATGAATTGTAACCTCAGTTTCCTGTTCTTAGTTAACTGGAGTGTCATCTGGTGTGGTGTTCTGCTGCTGCTGCTGCAGAACACCACACCAGATGACACTTGTTACTTAACAAACTCAAATAGCTATTTGTTACTCTGGTTACAACGAGTGGTTATTTGACCTACCGACCTATCAGCTTGAAGCAGTTTGACCTCTTCTCCTCTGACATCAACAGGCATCTTCATCCAGAGAGATGCAACTCACTGGATATTTTCACTGGAGCACATCATGTTCAAAAGCACTTAAATGACCTTTCCTTCCCTTTCTGATGCTCAGTTTGAAATTTAGCAAGTCATCTTGATCATGTCCACATGCCTAAATGCATTTAACTGATGCCATGTGACTGGCTAATTAAATATCTACGTAAATGAGCAGTTGAACAGGTAAAATTGGCTGGCAAGCGTAGAAGAAGAGGTTGTCTTATGAAGATGATCAGCTTTGTAAATTTTAACCTTTGATTTTGCTCTTTTCTTTTTCTTTTTGTCTTCTGTTTTGTCTTATTCTGACATACAGTATCCCAAGCTGAAACTGAAAGAGCATTAATAAAGGTGCTCTAAGTGCATTCGTATCATTTTTTGAAAAGTTTTGTGAGTGTGAGGAGATTCCTTTGTATACATTCCTTTGATCAGCTAATAAAAAAACGCTTTCAAATGTTTATGATGTCTCAACATAGTTTGATTCCCTTTACAAAAAGTATGAAGAGCATCAACAACAGACAGGCTTTAGCAATAGGATTCAGCGTTCTTGATTCAACAAGATTTAAGTGGTTAAAACGTAAAAATTGCGCACAAATACGAACAAAACCTGTCAGCGTGACACATTCATACCCTATTCACGACCGATTCATGACTGATAAAAAGCTCGACATTTACTCCATAATATATGATGAGAGCTCCTTTTAACTGAGCCGTTAGACTTCAATCAAAAGCCGTGCGGTACTGCTGCAGAGAGAGGATGGAAAGTAAACTTTTATCAGCAGCAGAATACAAACAGCTCGAGAAAACAGATATGGGTCAGGAGCTGCATCTGCACAATTACATTGTTAATGGCAAAGACAATGAAAATGGCGCGGATGGAAAACAAAAGAATATCAAATAACTCGCTCGAGCTGCGTACACCTCAGCCATCGCTACTCAAAAATACATCCAGCGTTTTGAAATGAAGGGTGGAGAGGGAGTGAGCGAGAGGGCTGAAAGGAAGACAAAAAAGCATCTTGAACATCAGTTTTCAGTCTAATGTTAATAATTTATGTTGTCTGTGCTTTTTATTATTATTATTTATTTATTTACTACTTTCTTTTCAGCAGCCTGCCCATTTTTCAAAAGCATCATGGACAGGGAAGCTGTATCAAACTTTTGAGTTTAGTTTCAAAAGGCTTTCTCCCTGTTTATTTATATATTTCTCCTTCTTTACACTTGTCTTGTTGTTATTTGGTGAGGCGAACACATGAAGCTTTGATGAGAAGCAAACCTGACACGTATTCTTCTCTGGTGACCCCGAGCAAATGCAAATAAAGAGGTATGTATTAAGATACGCGACTCTTTTTTTTTACAGCGTCTTCTCTCATCAAAACACTTTAAATGGCCAGTTACATGCATTCATCCACTCTTCCATTAACAATAGGTCAAACGGGTCAAATAACTCTACATCACCTCTGATGTGGAAGTTTGTTCGGGGTGATTCAAGATGCACTTGACCATGACCTCCCAAAGAGAGAGTCAGGACAAGTGATTTTATTTGGCACTCTCAATAACTCCGACTTTGAAAAGATGAAAGGAGAAACAGAGATGTTTTTAAAAAAATATTTGTATGTTGCTCAAAACTTTGAACTCCACTGCACCTTGTACCCTGAAACACAAAATACGAGCTCAACGGTATTCAGGAGAAAATATAGTGTAACAAAAAAAAATTGTTTCAACTTGATGACATTTATTCAGAGTATTTACTGTCAATGATTAGTATCGTTTAAATATTTTGTGTAAAAATAGAGCAAACTGTAGCTACAAAGCCAAAATGGTTGCTGATGTTACTACCCTCTGCTAGCTTGTTACATTTTTTTCTCCATAATGACCTAATTTCAATTAAAAGATGTACAATAACAAACAGGTTAACCAACAGGGAAATAAATAGGCAATCTATCAAAATCAATCTAAACTGCATAAATTGCAGTAGAGACATAAGCTAATGTGGCTTATAACTGCCACTCGCCTATGCTAGTTGCCGTTAGCTGGACGTTAGCTAGAATTTTTAATTTAGCAGCAGAGCAGCACAGTGCCACGGTGGTTAATACTGTTGCCTTACAGCAAGAAGGTCCTGAATTTAATTCCACCATCAGGCCTGAGCTGTTTTATGTGGACTTTGCATGTGTTTGCGTGGGTTTTCTTCTGGTACAGTCCAAAATCTAAAAGTAGACAATTTTACCACTGTGAACATGTTCTCTCTTCTTTGTTCTCAAACATTGTTCTGTTATAGTGCTTATTGGGTGTTTTCCTGTCATCTTGTGGCTGCTGCTGCCTGTGGTCTCTGGAAGCAGGATTGACTCTGCTTGACATCCAACAACAGAAATCTTAGGTTAGTGTCTGAGTCCTGTTAAAAAAGGCTTGAGCTATTCAAGCTGAGAGGCTTGTTTGCACATATGCATTGTGGATAAACTTCCTGTATTTGATTGGAAACTGATGAGAGACCAGCATGCTAGGCAAGCTGCCACTAGCTCTACTTTCACTGTGCTGAGATCTGTTAGCATCTCTGCTTTGTGTGCAAACAGCATCATCATCTCAACAGATGAGTTTTCTCTTACTAACGACCTTGGTCAAAATGTGATGTAGAGAAGTTAGAGTGTGGCGCGAAATAAATTTTTATGAATTAATTGAGCACATTAGCAATGTCAGTTCCTGCCGATCATATTTCTAGTGGCTATTTTGGACGTCGTTTCATAGAAAAAGCATAACTATATTAGCTAAAACAATCACAGGTTCCCACACGTTACTATGTTCTGGCCTTAAATGACAGATTCTATCATAACACACAAACACAAAAGTCATGTCAAACAATTGTTTATTACTAATTATGGTACAAATCAATGTGACAGACTTGAAGCTTTTTTTTTAATTTTTGTTTTTTAGAAATACACAAAGTGCTGCTTAACTGACCAAACAGATATTGCTCTATAGATTACAGTTTTCAGTCTATATATAAAAACGAAAATAAAATAAATCAACCTCTGCAGGCTCTTCAGCTTTGGTTTCTAGTTCTTTGACTATGAACAAAATTTCAAGCCAGTTTGTCTGTGTTAGTAAAATTTCACAAACGTATTTAAGGGTGGTAAACAAATAATCCTAATTGAGCTAAGAGCAACATTACTGTAATCTCCTTTTTCCTCTATGTACGTCTACAGAGCTGTGGAAACTGAGAGGTGAACGTATGGCACAAAAAAAAAGAAAGAAATAATACTACAACAATATAAAAGAGATGACTCACATGTGGCTCAGGAGACCACTTCACAAAAATAAAACAATCATGTGTCACGTAATAAAAAGAAAACCCACAAGCCTCTCCTTCCCATTGAAGGTGAACATGGACACACACAGTGCAGAGTTGTCATCTTTTTCATCTTTTCTACTGACCTGCGGATGCTTGTATGGCATTTTTATGATTCTCACAAGAACAGTACTGAGGTAAACCTTGGATGAACTAATGTACAATTCTACTCTTCAATCCTTTTCTTCTCAGATTTTAAAGATTGTCAACATCATGAATCTATTTCTCTGTACAATGTGCATAACTATAGAGCTTTGGTCCAGCATTGAAAAGTTGAGCAAAGGCATGACTCCTTTCTGTGTCGTCCTTTATTTTTTGTTTTTGGTTTTGGTTACAGCTTTTATTGTTAAGCGTCACAACGGATCCACTGCTGCTTTCTAACATCTGTGCAGAGGTTTATTTCTTGGCCAAAGGTTTGCCTGAAGTTAAGTGTTTTTTTCTTCTTCTAGAAGCAAAATAAAAATGCACAAAATCTGTAAGTGTGAATGCATCGAAAAGAAAAACAAAACAAACATCTGTGAAAAGAAGTACAGCAGGAGCTGCTGTGGATGTGCAGATGAAAATTTAGTGAAATTCTCCACAGTCTGCGATTGCCTTTTCTGCCTTTTCAAGACAACCTCAGTGATTTCTTTAAAAACACAGACATGTAAAGCTTTTTCAAGTGTTTTTCTACCATTTACAGTGGGGGTGTGTTTTCCAGGCAGCGCAGAAGAACCTGGCAGTTCACAAAAAGGAGTGAAAAACTGAGATAACCAATGTGACATGAAAGGACATATATCGAGCAGACACATGATTCTGAATAAATTGCATCAAATTTCACCTCACTTCAAATTAAGTTCACTCACTCTGACATGTGACACTTATTCTCAGCATTCACCTATTTTTTTTTCATATGAGGGTTTTTGCAGGAGCCAAATATTTGCAGTGACGGTTTAAGAGGGTTTTCTTTCTCTTTTCTTTTTTTCCCCCCTGGATTATTGACATTTCTGACAAAGTAAGAGCGCGCAGGAATGGAGTGCGAATTACTCTAAAAATCAGTGGACTGAAATTGAACACTTCAAGTTAACCTCTTAAATTAAAAGGTGTAAGATAAAGGATGGTGTATTTTTTTGTTGTTGATTTTATGAGCATGACATTGACTTAGTTGAAAGGAATGCAAAATACAGTGGAAAAAGAGCAATTTGTCTTTGCAAAAGAACACACTGATGTTTGGTCAGTGGCAACAAAAAATGCTTCAACCACACGTTTGGCTCATTTCATGTAAAATAATTATGAAAATTCCGATTTTTAATGTTAATTTTGGCCTTCCTGGTGAAATTCATATACACTATCTTATCATGTGGTGCGATTTGAAGCATGCAGTAGCAAATCGGCTCAAAAAGAAAATACATTTTCATCACGGCAGACACTTTTTGGAGCTGTTTGACATGACAGTTTTGACTCTTTTTTTGTTGTTGTTTCGTTCAACTTGACCCACAGAATAAAACACTTTAGAAAAAGGGGAGAGAAAGTCGTGGGGACAGATAAATAAAAAGGTAAAATTTTCCCCCAGTCCTTGAGCTGAAGTTGTGTGTGTTCTTTGGCTATCAGGCTTTGGCAATAGAATGACACAGTAGCTCGAAACAAAGCTGCAGTAGACTTGACAGACACCGAAACCCCTCCTCCTCCTCCTCATCGTCATAGTTATCATGTGACAGTCCATAGTTTCTTAGTTTCTTTAGTCCATCCTTTGAATCCATCTCATTAACTTATTAATAAATACCTGTAAAAGTTGTACAAAGTTACACTGTGACTGAAAATATTTGCAGATGAAACACAAGTCGGAGGCAAACAACATTATTATGCAATTGTTTAACAGCAAAGGTTAAATTTTTTTTTTTATGTCCAAAAAGAGATTTTTTTTTAATCAGCGTGATTTCAATTTGAAGACAGCATTTTTCTTTTTTCCCTTTTTTAAATATTTACATACAAACAATGAAGAAAAAAGTAAGCGAGACAAAGATAAAATGTATACTCAACCTCACAGATATAGCTTAGATTCTGCCAGTACAAATGTAAAAATTTAGAGCACATTTACATTACAAAATTATTCAGATGCAACAGACTTTGGTAAATAGTGTTTCGATTTGGTATGATCTCTCTACTAAATCCCTCCTGGTGGGAACCAAAATTTGGGCGATAGTCTGGTCTGTAAGGCCAGAATCTAAAAACTCTTTGAAACAGCACACCGTATGTTTTTTACATAATTCTCAGATATTAATCTCTTTTTTCATGTTTTTGGTTTCGCCAAGGTAATTTACATAATTGTGGTAATCACACTGACAACACATAGTTTTTCGTTTGCAAACTCATGACTGTCCATCCGGGTGACTTGGGCAACATTTTGTCAGTTCTCATTTCGAGAGGAGTTCATCCACCTTTTGTTGTTTTTAATGGCTGCCACTTTTCCACTCCACTGTTTGGTCAGAGAGCTCGTTCATTTCGGGAGCTCCTCTAGAGAATCAGTGAGAGGGTCCATTGGTGCGGCAGCGCCGAGGTCGGGCTGTTTCAAACGCTTTATTGTGTTTTTCAAGGCTTGCCTCTTGTTGCAGAACCAGACACGCACCACCTCCCTGTCATAGTTCAGTTTCTCCGCTATTTCCGTCATTTCCTGTCCGGAGGGGTGCGTGTTCTTCTCAAAGTGGCTGTTGAGGATCTCGAGCGCCTGTGGGGTGAAAGAGGTCCTCCGCTTGCGTTTTTTCGAAGGTTCGCTGCCGATAAACTCAGTCAGGTTCTGCATGCCGGATCGGTGGCGGGCTTCAGCCTCGGCCATCCAGCGCTCCAGAACGGGCTTAATCTTCTGGGCGCTTTTAGGGGTGATGTCCAACTTCTCAAACCTGGCAGGATATAAAAGGCCAGGGTTCAGTTTGCCTGTAAGACTGTTACCTATAGTGTTCTCTTGGGCTTCCTGTGGTAGGAAAAAGTGGCTTCTCAGGATGGTGTGTCTGGGGAGAATTGAGAAAAAACAATCTTACTTAGGTGCCCTGCCAGAACAAGGGATAAGCTGCCTGCCTTTAAGTCTCCTCAACCAGAATGCCACAGGGACTGAGACTAACATCCAGGTGAACAAACTCTGCATCCTGCACCTGGACACACCTGAGCTGCAGCAGCTCGAGGCGATGCTTTGCCAGTGATGTGTTAATTTTCTGGACGAGGCTCTGGTTCTCTGTCCCAAACTGGCAATAGTGGAACAAGGAGATATTGCCAATGGCTAGCAATCGAAATATTTGCTCTTTTAAATATTTCTTATGAACCAAAATCACAAAACGAAAACGATCCAAATATCCAATTTCTTCTGCTCAGGTGAAATAAACCCCCACCCCACCTTCCCCCCCAAAAATCCACTTATGCATGCAGTTAAATATGGCACCATCATTTATTTACAAAAAGAGCTTGAATTATTCATCAAAATGTACATTTAATACATTTTTAACCTTTCTTTCATCTTCTAACAACCTCTCATTTTATATTTAATAAGAATACATTTACAAGTCCTGCAACTTTACTCATAATTCAGCCATTTCTCTGCATTTCTCAAGTCACAGGAAGTAAGACGAGAGGAAGGCAGAGTTTTTAAAAGCAATGCTAGCTGGCAGCTCAGCGACTGTCGGGTGCAGTTTGGACATGATATGAAGTCTGAATTAGATGATGTTTACTAAGAATGGAAGAACAGCTATTTAGGATTCAACATCATGTCATTTTGTTCAGGAGTTTGAATGGCAACAGCCCAAATATCAGTGTGTTCACTGCTTTTTTCCTTGTATGGAACTGAATAACAACAGTGCAGTTTGAGGTAGGTATTTGATATGAAAGACATGACAGAGTTCGGAAAATCTGTTAATAAACTAACAGCACATTTGCCTTTTTATTAAAGACACTAGTACTTTAACAAGTTTTTGAAAGAAATATCCATAACTGTGGACTTTGCGAGCCTTACGACAGTTTGTGTTCTGTAATCATTACAAAGTTGATCGTACGAAAATGTCCATGTTTCTAATAAAAGAAACCACAAACCGGGCAGCTAATATTTGCCGAAGATATTATTTGGACATAAAAACTTGATCCACAAAGCTGAAGTGACAATGTTTTGTGGCTATTTGTCACGTTGACAAAAAACATGAGAAGAAACGGCAGACGCTGCAGTTTTAATAAGTTTCCAACAAGTGTCCAATTACAGTACACCGCTATGAGCAGTTCCTTGACCACTAGTGATATTAGCATGGTAATTTCCATTTATTTCTTCAAAGTATGTCATAATTTTTTTAATAGCAGGTTATGGAAAGTGGCAGAAATTTAGATAGCGAGATGAGACATAACGACACACGATTCGGTTCTAATAACAGTTACTCTTAAAGGCCTTATTCCCAAACATTATGGGAACATGACAGGGACACAAGTGTTATTTTCAAATGTTTTTTAGTCTAAAAACCTACAAAGGTTAACTGTACCAAAAAAGTTGTAGTGCGGTTTTGTGGCTATTTCTCATTTTGACAAGAAAGAAAGTCACGGACACGACACTTTCAACATGTTTCCAAATGCATGTCCATTTAAAGTAGTCCAGTATCAGCAGTTTTTATTTAAGGAGAAAATCAGGATGTTTAATTACAATATTTTTATTTCTCTGGTCCAGGAAAATAAAAATCTTTATGACTTTTCTACCTCTTTCCATTAGTCTTTGCACTGGTGACTTGAGCATTCTATGGATTAACTCAGGATTTTTGCTTTTATTTGATAGCAGATTACAGAAGCAAAAATTTAGGTAGCAAGATGAAACATACCAAAATTTAGTCTCAAACCAGAGATGCTGTGGTTATGGTTTTAGTTAACCTTAAATTTAACTACATACCCAATAAATAAGGTCTACAGATGATTTGGTACTAACAACATCAACTCTTAAAACCATCACTTCCAAACATTATTGGATAAATGAGGACAGAAAGTGTTGGTTTCAAATGTTTTTCAGTGAAATAACTCTAGAAAGAAAGCTACACTGAAGCACTGCTCTCTGTGGAGCAAACAACGCAAAAAGAGACGGTTTTTAATAGCGAGGGAAACAGAGGCCCAGATGCCCATGCATGCATGAACTTTCTCTGTTTCTACACCTCGTTGGTGCATTCCTCTTTGTCGACAGGCGGTATTATTTATAACCCCGTCCTCCTCCTAAACACAGGAAAAAGAGGAGGGCTCCATACTGAGGGGAATACATTAGTAAATATGAAGAGTCACCAGAGACAGGACATTTCATGGATCAACAGGAACCGCGGATACTAAAATGAGTTGAGAGCTGCTCAGCTGGGGTATGCACTCCCCTCCTCTAGTGCATCAGCACGAGGGAGCGAGCCTCTCTGGCTCTTCTTAAAAGTACCTAAGGAGCTCTGCTTAGACATGCTGCATGTTTGGACTGAGTTACAGTTTGCTGCAGGGTTTACATTCAATACCTACAGAGAGCTATCTGAGTGGGACATACATACAATCAGGCTCGCCTCACTCTACTCTCATTTTTACATCTGGTTTATTACAAGTCCAGACTTTGTGTTCTTGTTTCCTTCTAAACTCTAAATGCAAAATTGTTGCAAAATGATGTCTCTTGACAGTTACCATCATAATTATTCAAAGACTAACACTGCTCATGTTGCTCGGCTTGTTTAGATTGATTTCGACTGTGTTGTTGTTAAGGCAAGTTTTTGCACGGCTGCATTATGTTGATGTTAAAATGTTTGGCTACTTTTGTTGAACCATTATGGAAATCTGAATTTAGTTTATAGCTATCATATGAGCCATATAAAACTATATATATGACTGGTGTTCTTCTTTCCTAAGCTTGTTATTTTTATTAACTGTTTGTTCACATCTGGATAAAAAATATGTTTAAACCATCAAATATTTTAAACCTGAGCTCAGCAGTTTGAAACAATTCAAAATATCCATCTTAAACCCTGTAATAAAAACAAAAGATAGCGATTTTATTTACTTTAAGTTTTCATTTAGCGTATTTTCCCAAAAGGGGCCACTCAGGCACATCCCTGGCTTGATGTTACCCTCATGTAAAGCCTGTGCCTGTTTAGATAAACTAATAAAGTGCCTGGAAACATTGTGAGCAATGAAAGCAGACAAGATGGAAGCATCTGTCAGTGTCTGTTCACTGTCTACGTCGGGAGCCGCAGCCCCAGAGCTACTGTGACGTCCCGTTTCCTCCTCAAACTTCATGTCTATGTTGATGTTAACTAAACTAAAGCATGTGAAGTTAGCCCCACTACTTAAAACATCTGGACATCATGTCGAGTGTCATACAAACAACAAAAAAATTGTCTTAACGGCATTAATAATAGCCCACAGAGTGTTTATTTTTGAAGCTAATGGCTTTTAATGTGTGTTATAAATATTTGAATTATGTCTGGCCGTAAATATTTCATGTGTGATTTGACGACTGTAAACATTAGTGCGGGCCTCATAAGAACCACCCGCTCCTGTAGTGTTTCACATTTTATCGGCTGTTTGATGTTGATGTGATGAAATTTTTAAAGGTGCGTGGCAGTGCCGTGTCACATAAACAGTACAGGTCATCAGCAAATGCACATGCACTTTGAAGGGACATTAAATTTAATACAGAAACAAGATTAGGGACTTTTATTGAAAGAGATGGATGCAAAACAGGAGAAGATTAGATTTGAGGAAAACAAAACCCAGTTAGCGTTAACTTCCATATCTAATCTGGACACTTAAAATACTTTTGTTTTCTATTTTACACTGTTTAGTTCTCTTTTAAAAGCAATATTTGGACACCATGTGGCCCAATTATTCTGTCTCAAAATGGAAACGTGGCTCATTTGGTATCTGCATGCAAAACGTCAGTCAAGTGGAACAACAGGAGGAACGAAACACTGATTGTCTGATAGTCTCATGAATGTATAATGTCCCATTTATGACTAAACTGTCCTCATGGAAGCAGTAAGACACGGCAGTCTTATTAATACATCATCGCCGTCAAGCTCCCTCATGTTCAGCCAGAGCGAACAGCACCGGGCCTTAGTAATTATTAAATGCTTTAAGTGCTCCGTGTAATACTTGCGTATGTATTTTGCATAAGTGACGGCCAGCTGTCATGTCAGGGGAAGGAGTTTAAGTAGAGACATGAGAGCTTCGTTTGTCAGCCAATTATGTATTTTAATATGTTAACGATGCCCGTTAAAACACGGATGAGAGCACCCGACAGCTCATTGAAGCTGCGCTGCTTTCACTGATTAGAAATACAGGTAGACAATAGTAGTCGAGTTGTTTTTATTTTTTCCCCCTGCGTTTGTCCTTACCTGCAGATGGCAGACTGGCTGTAAGCCGGCCCCTCGGCTGCGCTGAGCGCCTGGCCCACCTGAGTCTGTGTCAGGCCCAGGGACAGCCGGCGGATCTTGAATGCTTTGGCAAATTCACGAATCTCCTCCAGGTTGACCCCGTCCACCTCGCTGGGGGCGGTTTGCGGGTCTACAATACAACACACACATCTCATTTTATTAGCCCTCTGCTCACCTTATTTTTCAGAGTGAATGAGGCAAACATCCAACCATATGCGATCATGATGCCTCTAAACAACTTTAAAAAAAAATAGTCCTGCTCTGGGTCAGAACTTATTATTTCTCTCTACACATATCTGAGAAATGTTTTGAAGAATAAACTCATCTGAGGTTTGAATACAGGCGTGTTGTGGCTTTGGCTTTGGCAAGTGTAAATCTTTAATCTCACATATAAAAGCATATGGACAAAACACAGACGACACATGGCTTGTTAATTCAAAGGAAAGACAGATAGGTGCTGTGCTACTATAGCTCTCTGTATGAATACACATATATTTCGAAGCTGGCTTTCTCAGAAAAACATTAAAGAATGTATAAAGAAATTATTTCACCCATCTGACCCCCCAAGTCAACACAGTTCAAGCCTACAAAGCAGCGGCGAGCCTCGCTCACAAACGATACCCTGCTTTTACACAAAGAGAGGCTGTTTGTGAAGCTCCACATTTGAAAACTTCACTGAAGAATTTCCCCGCTAATAAAAAGTGATTTCACGTTGTACATCAATGTCAGGTGCCCTGGCATCCTGCTTACTAAAGCAAAGTTTGTGCCTCTGAATTATTCATCCTGGTCATTATCAATGAATTATTAAAGGAATCCTCCAAGCGTATTTAAGCAAAAATCTATGGGCCTGCCATCTCGCTGTGCCTCATAAGTGACGTGTAGCGTATGCGCCGTGCTCCATACGTGTGAACACACGGAGGACTCGCAGCTTCCTATCATCTTCACAGTGATGAGCATCCTCCCATCATTCCCACTGGAGCCTATTTGCGTAGCGGTTTGAAAGACTAGCGGCAGCCGGATCCATATTTTTCTTTACCCAAACACGATTTAAGATTAAAGACCTTCTCATTTACCTCACAATAATGAGAGGCCTCAAAAAAACAGACAGATTAGTGGACAAAAGGCTCAGTTTTAAAAGCACTGAAACAAAGAAAGGAAGGCTGACTTTTCTTTACAACAGTAATACACTTTTTACTCTTAATAATTACGACAGGACAAAAACAAGTGAAACAATCAATGTATCTGCTTGAAAGGAAAATTAGGAAGAAAATGCTGCCTCCATAAATTACAGGCTAGATTCGTGCTATTATGTGCCAATGTTTGTCTTTCAGTTCAGCAGAAAAATACTTCTTTTATGCTTTTATTTCTACTTGAAGTGCTAATAAGTGATGATGAAGTTTGTAGTGTAGAAATTTGGAAAACATGACTCAGAAAAGTGCGAACACCAGGCGAACCTGATGATCAGACATCCTATTTATCCGAACACGTGATTTGATCCCACGGGCCTCTGCAATCGCAAAAAGGTTTAGGCTATTTAAGCATCTTTGTTCTGGAAGCAGCTGTATGGATATGATGTAAAACAATGTTATTGTTGTTGCTTACGGTGATGAATCTACAGTATCTGCTTAATAGTACTCTGATTAACTGTTTCCTTTTCACAAAACCCAATAATGTCTACTTCAAATTAGGAAGGTGATCAATGATCATTACTCCTCCAAATAGCTGTCTGATCGCAATATATGCATCCGCACCTGCATTAGCTTAAATGAATCCAAACACTCTTCCAGATTATATTAAGGAGAGCACTTTTTTCTGCTTCAGTAGCTTAGCTGTCCTTCTCCACTCCAAATAAAAAAAATTAAAACAAACTCAATAAAAAATATTGCTGGCGTTAGTCCTTCTATTAAAAGAAATCCTGAGGTTTTCGATCTGTTTCTGGCACTTTGTTTTTGGCCAGCGAATGCTTCTGTCGCTCTGATTCTGTCACGGGATTTTGCTTTGCCTATGAATGCTGTAAGTGATATTGAGAGGAAGTGATATGGCTCGCACTCAGCATAAAACATTAATTTCATTTACCATACAAGTGGCCCGCTATGATTTTTGTCCTCATAAGATATTTTCTGAGCTGCAAGTAAACATAAACTAAACACAAGGTCCACAACAAGTTGATCAATGGCGACTTTTTTTTAAATTAGATTCAGTGGCATTGTAGCTGCCTTTGAAATGAGTTTACATGGAGCTTAAGAGAATCGACTCTGACAAATGAAATTTATCTGAATAAAACAGAGTTTTTAAAGGCAATAGCTGCACGCTGACAGGCTGTGGACCAGTGATTTATAAGGCCCTGCCAAAGCCCACGCGCTGGCAGAATGAAACTTATGCTCATTTTACATAACAGACGCCAGTTTGGATTGTCTAATAAACCAAAGAAATGACAGTAAAGGAAAAAATAAAACAATCCTAGCAGGCAGGGATCAGTCAAAAGCTGTCTACACTGAGAGTAATGAAGATGTGAAGTAGCGATGCTAAAGGTTTGTTTATTAAAATTAGAAAAAAAGGAGAAACATGTAGTTAATGCAGCAACGCAGACTTTGTTTTTATTTTCTCTGGTTTTAATATATTTGTTTCTGAGATTTCTGTCATTGATGTTGCAGTATTGGGCAAAAAATTTAAATTAACATCTCTTTCAGTGATTCTATTTATTTGAAAGGGACTATTTGTTAAATAGTTTTCTATTATATATATTTATTCTGTTCATATTAGATTGCAACAGTTTCCAAGTTTGAGTTTGTGTCAGCTTATGTTGACTCCTGATCGTTAAATCTTTTTATTATTGGTTATTCATATATAAATCCAGCTGCTTTAAATTCCAACTAGAACACCAAATGTTTTAATCCGCAGCTTTAAATTTTGTTCTCAATTTTGGTTTCTGTGTTGGATTTCCTTGTTTTGGTTTGGTTTTGATTGTTTAAAAATGCTGCTTTAGATCAGTTTTTAGTAGTCGTGTGTTATTGCGACTGGTACACGCCCATTTTATGGTTTTGTTTGCCCTGTGTTTTTAGCCTTTTATTAGGTAGTTGTTTTTGATTTTACTGTCATAAAATGAAAACTCTACAATGTTTTTATAAGGTATTATATGTGCATAAATGCTAGGCAATGTACTGCCATAGTATTGATGTACAGTATAGATGAGAACCTTCAGATGTACCTGTTTACCACATCAGGTTGCTCAGTTTGCAGACAGAGATTTTGTGTATTACAGAACGTTATGGTTGGTATTTCTTAAACTGCAAGTTCAGAGCATAGTCAAACTCTTATGGTTTTTTTATATATAGTTCAATAATGGCACTATTCTCTGTTTTTAATCATATTTATGCATTTTAAGGTTGTTTTTTAGTTCTTGCCTTCGCTTAGATGCTGACTTCATTAAGGTAGTATTTGGGAGAAGGCGTTTTTTTTCTTATTTTCTTTATTTCATTTTATCATTGTGACATGCTTATCTTCTCTCAGTTTTACTAAATTCTGTTGACATCTAAATATATTATTTCTACTTTTATTTCCTTATAAATGGACTTATATTGAGCAAAAACGTTAAATAAACATATAATAAATAAAGATTGTAGGTATAGAACAATGCAATAATGTAATGCAACCACACAAAGCATTTGATATAGACCTTTGTAGAGACCTTTGTCACAAAGCGCTGAGATGTGAACTAACACACGGAATGTTGTTACTTTTATTCTTTAAGAAAATAAGAGCATGCCTCAACTTGAAATAAAAACATCTCTGACAACTGGAGAAATCCGCAGTGTTATGTGGACTGAAACACTGGGGATAATGACAACACATTGCTCTTTCAGCGATCGACAACCTTCCACCTCGGCTGTATTGAATGACAAAAAAATATTTCCATGGCTACGTTCCGCTAGTTGTGTAATTCCTCTCGTTATAAATCACATTATAAAGCGCTGTGTTTCTCTGAGCTGTGTTGGACACTTACTGCTGACCAGCTGCCCCACGCTGAGAGCCGAGGAAGAGGAGGAGGTGGAGGAGGAAGAAGAGGCCTGGTGGAGAGGACTCTGTCTGTGGGGCATGTGGAGCAGGTTGGGCTGAGATGATGCGGGGCCTGTCTGACCCTGCTGAGCCTGAGGCAGCTGGACACAAACACAGAGAGAGAGAGAGAGAGAGAGCTGACACGATACACTGACAGCATGTTTTACTCTCTGTGCACATCGTCACAATAATCAGAATTTACAGTAATCATGTCATTATGGTGATTGGGCCACAATATCAAATCTAATCAATTAATCAGCAGCTATTAAATTAGCCACTTAGAAGGTGAATATAATTAGATTTATCTTGTACCTGATGATTACTGCCTGCAGTATTTGCACTGACAGAGCAAACTATAGTGCCAATAGTCTGCTCAATAGACTAGAGCAGTAGTTTACCACTGTATTTGGCAGTGAGGGTCTAAAAGGAAGCTTGTTCAGCTCAGGCACTCCACTGTCTCTGTGAGCTTTATAATCGCCTATCTGCAGAAAAACAATTAAGAATCTTCTTCTGCTCGTCATCTTGATGCTAATAACGGCAGCCTGAATCCAAAATAAAAACATGTGGACACAGCAGTCCCCGTATCAAACATAATTCATGATCTGCAGGCTACGTGCTCTGATGGAAAAAAAAAGAAACAGTGTATTTTCATGTTTTATGCACATTTGAATTGCTTTTACAAGATCAAGATGGTGTGTCTCCACTCTTAAAAGCTGTCTCCGCCATAAACTGGGCAGGCTTCTTCTTCTCCTTCTGTGCTATTAATTATTTTCTCTGTGGCATGTGTTTGTTTGGATGGTGGGGGGTGTCAACAGCAATGCACACACTGTCAGGACTGTTGACAGGCTCAGAGAATTATCTAGCTTCACTGGAAATATTCGAGACTGCAGGCTCTGACAACCGTAAATTATGCCCGCGGAACAATGTGTACATGCGGGGCTTTGAAGTGGAGACAAAAGCATAAACATTATTACAAATGCATTAATTCATTCAAGAGTATGATCTGCCATTCTCGGGGGGGAGGGACCCACAATTCGGTGTCCGCCCGCTAAGAGTTCATCCATCCTGGACTGTAGAGGCCTTCAATGTGAACCTTTACCCTATAATTCAGCCCTGACATCATCATTATCAAGTCAATAACTTTTCACTGTCGGCGTGAATGCATCTGGTGCTGCACGCGGAGGTGTTTGCTCGAGTGTTCCTACTTACAGTGTGAACTCAAAAAAAAGGGAAAAACAGAGCTGGGTTTTTGTGTGTCTCTCTTTAAATAAAACAAAATATTTCATGTTCAGGTCAGAAAGGACAAATCGTAAGGATGGAGAGTGTGACTGAGGCAGGAGGAGGAGGGTGAGTGAAACGGAAAGCAGGTGGAAAACAGAGTGAGGAGTGTTTCAGTTTTAAGTGGGGTGATGAAAAGTGGTGTGTTTTTTTTCTTATGTTGGGCTCTGCAGGGGTTTAGCAGTCTCGCTGAGACTGAAGCTGAAAGGTTGGTTGACAAGCACGCACACACACACATGTGTGCATTGTGAAAATTGTACCAGGAGCTACAATTTTCCAAGTGGAGTGATGCAAATGAGCATTATGAGTGTTGAAGCGGGAAAAATATGAGGTGTTTATCATAAAACAGAGCTGCCTTGGCTTTTGCTTTCATGAATAAACAGGCTAACTCTAGTTTGACTCCACTAGGTGTTGCTCATTCGACGGTTTTTAAAACACAGCTCGTGATCACTTGAGGAGTACGAGTTTAAGAATGTAATAAGCTGCTCTGCAAGCCTTCCTCCTTTTTATACGTGTGTGTGAGAGAGTGTTTGTACATGAGCATATATGTTACCTGCTGTCCAGGCTTGATTGGTGACAGCGTGATTCCCTGGGTGTTGATGACAGGCAGGATCTGATTGCCGATCACTGTGGCGATGATCTGGCCTTGAGCGTTGGTCAGAAGCTGAGGTGTAATTGGCTGTACCTGCAGTGCTGGGTTGCCACCCCCTGATTGGCTGGAGGGCCCTGCAGAGTTGGGCATCAGTGGGATTGTTCCAATTATCTACAAAGGGGGTAAGAGAGGAGACAAAATCAGCTGGGTGGTTTTAAAAAGTAGAAAGAGCGGAGAGGCTAAACGCTACTGGAGGTATCAGTTGTAATGATATCTACTGCTGTGAGTCTTTAGGCTTTTTTTTTATGTGTTTCTGATTGGAAATGAAGTCTAAACTGGTCATATCTCATGTTATGTGGTTAATGAGAGCGCTCTGCTTTTGAGCTGGTCTGTTTGTGATTCGGGGAGGAAAAAACATGCAGAAGTGTCCACTGATCATCTGTCACTGAGGTGGTTTTACAGCCTAGAGCAAGTGAAGCCAAAGCAGACTGCTGGGAGCGCACTGCAAAGGTCAGCGCTGAATACCTGTGTGTGTGATGGTGCACACCACTGAGTGTATTATCCATCACCAGGCCAAGACTGGGATGATTGTGAGTGTGTGTGTGTGTGTGTGTGTGTGTGTGTTTGTGCTTAAGTGTCTTTGTCTGTCTCTGGTGAGAAGCAGTGAGGCTGCTGAGAGACAGAGACCCCCATTTCACCCACTCACACACACACCAGGCCAGGCAGGAAGAAGTAGAGAGAACAAGTAAGAAAAGAAACAATAAGAGGAGAGAAGAGGAGCAGCAGAGAGTGAGACAGGACCCCGTGTCTCTAATTCAACTCTCAGGGTCCCAGGGGTACTTCACCCCTCCTCCTCCCTCCCTCCATCCCCTGCTCTCCTCTCCTCTGTGGCTGTAATCAGGAAGGGCAGATCAAAGGGGGCAGCAGAGTGTCACTGCAACATTTTAGCTCTCAGAGCTGCCAGAGTGTGGCCAAGAGTGGCGCTTTAGGGGGGACTTAGCGCCTCTTCACCATGATGAAGGTTAATGTCATCTGGGGACTGGTTCTGGGCAGCTCCTGAGCAGCAGTCGCCCTGGCCCCCCCGCTGGCCGCCCTCCTCCACCAAGCCTCATTACACCAGAGAGCAGCTCAACACGGATGAGACGCCCATCATTCTAAATTCTGTTATTTGGCAACCGGGCAAAGAGCTACTTTTGCTAAGATTGCACTGTCTTGGACGCTTTCTTTTTATGTTTATATTTCAGTCCGAACTTCTGCACCTCAGCCCAGAGCAAAGCAGAGGCACAGTCTTCTCTGGTCCCTAGCTCCTGTTTCCACCACCGCTAATGTGTTTTAGCGCACGGTCCGCCTCCCGCTACCCCCGTCTCTTTGACATAATAGGGAGGGATCAGCGAGAGAAAGGTGGGCCGACAATCTGTAATTCATCCCTGCCACGGCTCATTTGCTTACGTTGCTTCGCATTAGGGGAGAGATAATTTATCTCTCTCTCCGCGCTGGCTTTACAAATTCCCTGTAATGCTCTTCTGCCACTTAGCATATTTTATTGCCCTGCCTGACGCTTGTGTCTCCTGAGTCCCACTGATCCCGCTTTGCATGCCACGGTGGCAGGGAACTTGTTCCGCTCAATTATTCATCGTCATTGGACTAAGTGGTTGTTCTATAAGCATAATAAAAGAGCAGGCGACTGACAGCTTAGCTCTCATCCCAGTCCCGCTATGCCATCCTTCACCATCTGCATATCTCAGGCAGATGTTTCGTGGCGCTGTCACAACTCTTCACTCAGGCTGGAAGGGCAGGGCAGGGATGTGACAGTGTAGTGAAGTACCTCGGTGTTAACTTATGGTCAGGAGGGAGGGCTTTGTTGTATAAGCTTATGGGAAGTCCTGAATCAACTAATCCTATTTATTTTTCATTTCTGAGCACTGAGCCTCAATGATTTTTTTATGACCACAATTAATCTTTTAGCAGTGAGTGTTGAGCAGAACGCTTTGGTCAAAGGCCATCATTTAACCGTAATGCAAGAGACACTTTGTTATAGTAGAGCAAAATGAACCTCTCCTTTTCCTTATTTACCTTAAAAAACACGAGTCCCAAACAATTAGGTCAGTTTATGTGTGAGTAATCTCTGTCAGTCAAAACAACATTTTTCCTTCTAATCATTATCACTCCTCAGGAAACACCTGGAAAAAATGCACCTTTTCCTCCTCAGACACAGTTGTTATAGTTTCTTCAGTTCTCCTGCTTTTTTGCCTTAGCGGTGCAGGCTTGGTTATTGGAACAACTTTTTCCATATATAACAAAATGTGGGGATGGCATCGTGCAGACTGCAGGTAGCAAGCATAAGTTAATTGGTTGTGAACAAAAGTGAGTGGTGCACGTTTTACAAATTGAAAGCTACATTTTTTCCAAAACATACTTCTACACACGAGTGAATGAGTGAATGATGTTGTCTTTGGCAGTGAGCATAGAAGCCCCACCCACCAGCACTTCAGATCTTCTGTTTGTAAGGGACAGCCAATCAGAAGAAAGGTGGCTTAAAGAGCAGGGGGAGGGAGCTGAACTATGATTCAACCAAAGTTACTCTAGCAGTGAAGCTAGAAAATGTTTTCATGTGACAAACTAATTTATCTAGTTAACAGCACAGTTAAAGTCCTGTGTTTGAGTCTTTTTAGCAATTGCTAAAGCTATTATGATAATATATTTATATATGAAGCTACTCTGCTCATGTTTTCCGACTGTGTACTTCCAAACCTGCAGTCCCCTGAAGCAACCAGAAGTGAATTCTCTTACTCTACAGCTAGCCTGAATTTCATGGATAAATAAAATCATTTCCTATTTGAAAATGTCCAACTGTCGGTTTCTTTCATCACACAACCATTTCATAAATAAGCAGCCTTCAGGTACTCCTCCCATTGACTGCTAACTCCCTCTCCTCGCATGCCTTTCCGTTTTCTCACCTTTATTTGGCTTCCCATGTTTGCTTCCCTTTCCAGTTCGTGGAATGACATGTGAGAAACATGCCGCTATCCACACAGCAGAACTCATTAAGATTATGCTGCTCTTGTTTCCGCAGAAATGCCATCTCATCTCTCCGGCCAGGGCAATCTGTGTCTTTAGCCATGGTGGCCAGGCAATATCTCTGCCCATTTTCTCTCCACCACTGTTCATGCAGTGAATTGAAACTCGGGAAGAGAAAATGTTTGGGAAGTTTGGACTTGTGTCAACATACAAGTCTAAAGAAAGCTAACACTTACAGCAAATTAAAGCTTCAAACAGCAGACTAATAATGGTGCACCACAGAAGATATTTCCTGTTTCCTATCTGTCTCTATTCTATCTCTATTTCTTGTATTCATATACAATTAACTCTATATGGTATTGTGGCTCAGCTTCATCTGTTTTAACTAACTTTGCAGGTTAACAGCAAGTGCAACTCTTACCTGTTGCGTCAGTACATGATGTGAAAGGTAGAAGATGCTGGGAGAGATGTGAGGGAAGATGTTCATGCACAAAGCCAAGGAACCTGTCCTAATCATACCAGGATCATTTCAGGGTTTAAGTCAGGAAACAGCCCTTAATGTCCCCAGTGCTCAATGCAATTTTAACTGCATTTTAAAACAGCGAGAAAAGAATTTGCACCGAAGAGAAGAGGTTCACAAAACGGCCAGAGATTTGTTAAAAAAAAAAAAAAAAGATCTCAGGAGTGACAGTGACTTAATAATTGTGCCTTTTATCCGCAGCTGTTAATCACTGTTGCAGAGGCAGTGAGGATAAAAGAGCCTCATTGATTTCCCTTGGAGAATAAAAAAAAGCTTGGGCCAATATAATTAAGATTTAAAAACATACTGAACTCCAAACATCCACCAGGTCTGACACTTCTCAAGGTTCTCAGAGCGCTTGCTTATGAAAAGGTCTTTTGGGAGAGTTGGCAGAGGAGGTGGCACAGAGGCACAATTTAAATTCAAGGAAAGGTAACTTTTTACTCATGTATTACAGACATGACACATAACTTGTCCCTAAATTCAGTTTAAGACATATCTTAAAGATAATAGCTGCTCTCTAGTAAAGACAAAATAAAGCCGCTGTGTGTGTTTGTTAGACCTCCAGCCTTGTTTGAGGTATGCATTAGCCTGTATAATATCTTCTGTGGTTGGGGGGAAGGAGGAGCAGGACCTTCTGATAGGGCAGTGCATGTTTCAGAGCCCTCCGTCTGAATAATGCTGCGGAATAATGAGGTGGGGAGCAAAGGATGTAGCCTAAGGCTTTGACCGTCTCTGTGACCTGATTATGTCAGGGAGTGTCAGCCACCAAGACACTACAAAAGCACAGAGCATCCCGTCAAGTCCATATCCACAGTGATCTGTTCCCAGTGCTCCAGGCACCTTGTGAGCCAGGGAAGTCCATACTGTCTCATTAGCAACGTTTAGCATCAAGAGTTCGGACACACTTTACTATACGCAGTGAAGCGCGGTCGAACTGGTGGCTCTGAAATGCTCCTGCAGTCGGTTAATTTTAAAATCCAGCATGTTTTTGTGCTAAGAAATGTTTCAACATCAGCATACCGTGCAAGTGTGAAACAGTGATGAAACAGGGGTTAAAGTAAATAACACGATGTGGCACGAAAGGGCACGCGGTCCATACAATCTTCCTTTAATATGTGCTGTGTGCACCTGAGATAAGATGATTCATTAGATAAGGCCCTGCAATGACAAGCGTCATCGTTCAAGCCTCTGGCTACTGATGGAACAATTCTGCAGCCACCCTGTGAATATGACAAGGTCAGCATTTTGCTGCGCGTGAGGATAAAAGAAGGAAGGGTTTTGTTTATTCCCAAAATGCTTAACATGATGTGGGGTGGCTACTGGATTGTAGACAAACAACTTTAAGACTAGCTACTAGAAGTCTGCATGGAAAGATCAGACGGTTTATTCTGAGCTGCACTTTTTCATACGTGATAGATGAACTCCCAGCATCTTCTAGAGCTCTCTGGAGTTTTTATTCAGTCCTATATTTAAGCTCGTTGCACTCACCTGTCCTTGTGCGTTGGTGACCAGCTGCCCGGTGGCCCCTTGCAGGTTTGACAGGGCGTTGCCAAACACCTGTGAGCCGGCGATGGATCCCATGGCTGCTGCTGCCGCTACCGCCGCCTGGCTGGCCAGAGGATTCATCTGGAGAGGGCGAAGACATTGTTTGATGGCACCGGTGCAGATGTTTACAGCACAATACAGATTCCTACAGATGCAGGTTTACAGGCGTCACACTTTTGTTTATTGTTTGTGGGGCCAGAATAGGCCAACTGCAGTGAGGGCTGCACAGTCCATCATATAGTTCCCAGAGGTCTGTGCTCCTGGACCCAGTGGGAGGCTCGAGGGTAGGGAGGAGCAGCGAAAACAGGAGGGCGGTTGTGAATAAGTGGCCATTTTACCACTCTAAGTGCTTTCTCTGGCCCCCGGGGCTCCCCGCGGGCCGAGCCGAGTCTTTCCACCCGCAGCAATGACCCAACAGCTTCCCGCTCTCACAATAGAGCCAGGCGGCGTGGCCATGCATCACTGTATCGTAAAACCGCTTCAATATGCTTCGACTCAGAAATCCTCTGACTCACTGTTACAGCTGAAGCAGAGGAGGGTTAAAATGACCGTCTTTGCCCTCGCTGTAATGGACTCATCTGGTCTGGCCTGTGGTTGTGAAAAGAGGCTCGGTGCATCAGGGAGAGGTTGTAGAGCTCTGCCACATTGCTGAGATTACCCATATAAATCAAGCTAACCACTTATTAGGGGGCTGAAAATGCACTGCTGATTTGGTTGTAGTGCAGCAGAGCAAAGTCTTATTAGGTTGAGTAAGTAGATCAAAGACCAAGAAGAGATAAGAGACCTCCCAATTACTCAACAGAATAGAGAAATAATAGAAACACTGCTTAAGAAGCAGGCTGCCCGCTCCCCGCTGCTAATGCTGGTCGGGTACATGTTTAAATTAAAAGCAGGGTTTATTTACGAGATTTAAAATACAGCGTGCTGCGACAAAAAGTCTCCCCAGAAACATCAACTTTTCCACACTTTCTCTGCAGCGAATTCAGCTCTGTTCATGTGAGATCACCCAGTCGCCATTCATCTTTTACCGTACCCCACCACCATATATATATTATTACACTTTTCGAAATCAAATGATGAAAAAATGCCACCGAGCGATCGATACTTTTTCATTGACAGTAAAGGTTAAGCACATTAAGAATGACACTGCATTTGTCTTATGAAATCATATTTCATGTTGGTGGCCTCAAATTGGCCGTGATTGATATTGCCTCCTCTCGTCTGAAAGTCATCCAGTTTTTCCTCGATAATCGCAAGATTGTCTTTTATGTGTCCAGCAGTTGTTCTTTGGATATTAGAACATCTCAAAACGCTGAAAAACTGCACGCCTACTTTTAGCTCTATATATGTAGCATAAGAGAATTCAAGCTGAAATAAAGACTAACATAAGCAGCACAGCTACAGCACATCGACTACAGGCAGGATTATCTGAGTTTACAGTGCTGCTACATTAAAGAGCATCAATGTACAGAAGCAACAATGGGAGGTGCATGTACGTATCATATGGCAGCCAGTATTTCTTACACAATGTGTCATTTTTAGTATGTTTGAATCTCCATTATGTCTCCATTAGAAGATAAAAAACAAGAGTAAGACTTTACTCTTATATTTTCTCTAAAAGATGCATTTGCTTTTACTAAACTGCCCTTTGACCCACATCCTTGCTAAACACTGATAAATTATAATTCAAATTTCATGTGTACATTAATAATCTCAAGGGGCTGGAAGCATTTGGCAGTGTAAGCAATTAATTAGGTTTTATACATGACTACTTATCAGTGACATATTTAAAGGATTTTTCATTCAAAAATGTTTTTATTTTTTGCAGCAGTATTAAGTAGAATCAATAAAACCAACATTATTGTTATTTAACCAGTTTTGTTAATTGGGTTTCATTTTGTCAGACAGTCATAAATAACAGGGAAACACAGTAACACAGACTCACTGCCTTTACTGCATACACACCGATTGTGCTTAGGTACAAAGTAGCCCCCCAGAGGCTCCTACATAACCCAGGAAAAACCTGATTTATAACGGTGACTGTACTGACAAATGGCATATCCTGATAAAAGTGTAAGTGGTTATATTACACATGGATTTTTTTCTATGTACAGAAAACTTTGGCTCCCACTAAACAGGTTTTGGCTTTCCAGATGCAACTTTTAAGTGGGGTTTTATAATACTCAAGCTTATCCTCCTGAGGCCTGAGCTCTTGTTTGGGGTGCATTTATAATTTCCTCTAGCTATTTGGCATTAGTTGGACCTTATAAAGATAAAAACTGAGCATCAAATTTAAACAGACACAGATGGGGACAGTGGGTTTATTTTACAGCATAGCACAGCGCAGTCACCATTGTTTAAAAACTGTATTTATTGATTAGAAGTGAGTATAGGAGGCAGAAAAGCCAAAATGTAATGTCCCCATAAGAGGATGAAGAGTCTCGATGGGATAAGATGAAATTTTATTAATTATATAGCCAAAAAAATAACTGTGCCGTATGGAGTCCAATTTTGTGTCTGGATAAGCTTTGATTATACTTTTACCTTTATTACTGTCATTATGCAAAAGCAAAAATTGTAGAGAGATTTGTAGCAAAAGTACCTTTATTGTGATGAAAAAATAACAGCAGTAATGCTTTCCTGGAAGACGGATAAAAAGGAGTCATCACCGCTGACTTCGTATACGCTCAAAGGTGAATGTGAATTGATGATTGTTGTGGAAAAACTTTGAGAATCAGTCGAGAATGTTTTGAAAAGTCGGTGACACATGAAAGCTGAAACAGCTCCACATCCTCCTCTGGCATGCTGCTCCCAGTAGTGCTTTCTTGGCTTTTAAAATGTCTTTTCAAAAACAAAAACAAAAAAATAAAAGCAAAAAAGAAGAAAAGAAATGGAGATCACAGGGCGTGATCTATTTGACCAGCTTTGTCTTTCACACAGAACGCACACAAAGCAGCATTATCGCCCACATTATCATCAGCAGTAAAGCCTAAAAACTGCTAATCCTGAAAAATACCACAAGTATGAAGCGACTTGTAGCGAGACTGAGAAACTGAGAGGCAGACGATCTCCTCCCCTCGTCTACCTGAAGAAGAAATAAAAGCTGCTCCGGCCGCTGTGGTAGCCCAGGTGAGACAGGCTGTGAATGTAAAATGCTGACTTGAGAGTTCTTTGAGCCGTGTGGGTGAAAACACAGCACTCAGGGCGCTGCGATTGTGAATGGGGACACAGAGAAGAGCCAACACGGTCAGTTAAACAGAGTTAAACAGAGGCTACAGATCAACACACAGATAATGTGATCTGCTCAGGCGAGCACGCCCAGAGTCTGCCTGAAAATCTGCTGCGCTCGGCGTCATTGTGTGAGTGATGGGTTGTTGGAGAAGCTTTCAGATTTATCTGAAATATTATCATTGAGCCTCATTCGATGATAGGCCTTTCAGATGCTATGTTATTCGGGTAAATCTAGGTGAAAAGAGAGCAGGCTTTATTGCCGCGTCTCTGGCACGGGATAATATGGATAGCAGTTGGAAGGAGAGCAAGGAATAAGGAGAGGCGAGGCTGTGTTCAACACCTAAACAGGTGATTTTCCGCCACGGTGACTCCTCTCAACACCTCGGCGGGAGGCACAAAATGACAGAGCTGGCCTAGCATTTGTACTGATTGCATGTGTTGGAAGAGATAAACAGTGATCATCCAGTTTGTAGAGCCTGCATGTTAACCATTGTGGTTTATTCTTTTCATTCGCTACGAAAAAGGGCGTCTGAGAAGATTTTTGGCAGATCGGGATGCTCCGGTTTAACGCAAGTGTTGAAATAAGCTCACGTCGGTGTGTTTATTTAAAAAAAAAACAACTAACAGTTTTAAGGTAAAATTCAAGCCAGCAAATTCAAAGCCTCCATTATATCATGTGACAACATTTTGTCACCTTTAGCCCCCTCCAGCAGCTCCTGGTTTAATATAGGCAAACTTGCAAGGATACACGGGGATAAACACACACAAAATAAATGTGTCTGGCAGGGAGGAAAAAAAAGCCTGCAAATTGTTAAAAATGCATCTTTTTCGGTATGAAGGGGGGAGTCTTTAAACTCCGCCGGGCTCTCCGTCGCCTTGTTTGACCATGAGGGTCACCTGGTGCAGCAACCCATGTAATCTCAGGAATAGAGGGAAAAATAGTGTCCCCGCAAACCGTGGAGAGACCCCTGAAAATAAAATCGTCTGACACGAACAACTGGAGTTTATTCTTGGTTTTTGCTCTTTTCATGTGGCCGTTTTAAACTTAATTGCTTTTTTTTTCCTTTTCGGGGCCTGCACTAGACAAAAAAAAGAGCAAAGATAAATGGACAAGTGGTGGAGGTGCAAGCAAGGGGGGGGGGGGCAGATTTGTCTACGCTCGGGCTCGGGGATTTGTGCGAAGCGTATTTTCTGCTCATCTGTGAGTCAAGAAAAGAATCAAACGTGCGTTTAACCTAACAGGGAAATTTCAAAGAGAATTGACCTGATGCTGAAAGTGGTTACATATAAACTTTTTACAGGTAGAAACAATCATCTACAAAAATATCGGAAAGTTTTACCCTCAATCATCCAGCCACAGCTGAATCAAAGTGGACCCAGCAGGGTAAATCATCAGTCAATACCACTATTGTTTCTGTATGAGGAGAATGTCCTTTATCTGGAGCATCATGGAAGCTTCCCTCGTCCGTCCTGCCCCCACATTTCTGTCTCCTCCCTGCTCTTTTCCCACTCCGGAGTGAATGTAATCAGCTGTGACATGAGAAAACACGTTCTGTGTCTGTCAGGACTCTGCAAGTCTTCCGCTGACAGTCCTCTGCTGACTCCCCTCCTCCCCCAAAAAAGCGTCCCCCCCACCTCCCTGCCTCCCCTTCCTCACATCCGCTGTGCTTATGAACATCAAAATGCCATTAGGCCCTCCAAAACACCTCTAGTCCCTTGGTTGGCGGGATCCTCGTACCGTGGTCGTGCACTCTCAGCCCTCCCAGCGCCAAATATTGCTCACCACTGGGCCTCAGCTCCAGCCGTTGTGAAAAATAAACCCCAAAAAGAGCCATTTTTGAGGAGAAATATTGGAACGTGAAAGACAGATAGAACAACTGGGGCAGATAACACCCGGCAAAATACAATAACGCTGCATCCGGTGACAGTCGGGCATTGTAATTGCTTAAGGCAGCGTAGGGATGGTGGTGGCAGCGGGTGTGGACGTGGAGGTGGCCGAGGTGGCACGGCGGGTGCTAATGGAGTGATGTCATATGGAAGACCAGAATGACAGCTAGTTAACTGAGGCGGTTTGGCTGATCAAATAAAATGCATTAACTCCAGGAAATGGATATCGCGGGCGGTCTCAGAAATGGCCATATCTAATGAGGCGAAATGCAAATGAGGGAGGAAAAGAGTCGTGAAAACGTTTAAACTAACTATAAAGGGATGATGGAGTGTCGGACAGTGGCCGTCAATCTCCCCGCTCATTACCTTCATGTGAAATTAACAGCGGCTTTAATCATTACATAAAATCTGCTCCAGCCCATTTGTTGATAATTGTGAGGCACGGCGGTTCAGAGCGGGTTCCTTGTCATTAATCACCGCAGCAGTATATTTCCACTGGTTAGGGGACACTCGGAGAGTAAAAATATAAGTTATACTACTGTCCTCCAACACTATTCCTCTTCCTGGAGAATGATCTATAATATTTAGCTGTTTCCAGATGTATTAAATTTGAAACTACTTGGTGATTAAGTATCTACAGGAAAGTGCTGACCATTTCAGCTCATGATGTGACATATTTGGTGCAGTTATTTCTGTACCATACTAGCGCTGGGCTGGAAATCACAGCGGCGACCAGCGTTGCGGGAAAATATACTGCTGCTCCGGCTATGATTTCTTAAAGTGGGTACCTGGCCACGGGAGAAAATGAAAAATCAAATCATTAAGCGATCCGACTGTGGAGAATCAACAAAGACTCTTCTCAGCCTTTAGATGAGCATTACCTCAAATATTCAATGTTTAATAAACCATATTTCTTGATTCTTGAGTTGTATTTCCACTGGACTGATTACATCCCATTGCTTTTCGTTTAGGTGGAAATGGCATCTCTTTTCACTCTGCTGTTGTTTGACATATAAATATAGCATTTGAATGACTTTAATATCTTCCTAATCAATGTCCAGTGATCTTTTGATGTCCTCAATTCAATATAGGAAGGGTCATCCATGCCGCAGCTTTATAAACACAATAAAGGTAAATGATTACTCTCCACAGTGGTGTCCAAAAATACGGCCAGTAATGAAGAGAAATGGAGGAGTTTGAGGAGGAGGCCTGTCATGTGTCATTGGCCAACTCTGAGCCCTAAGATTAATCACGAGAGAGGGGCTCTGTGGCTAAGATGTGGTCACTCTTGATCAATAAATCCACCACCCTCCCTCCCCTCCGTCCATGTCTCCTTTGCTGCCCCCCCCCCCGCATCCCTCCCCCCAAAAAAGAAAAAAAAAGAAAGAAAGAAATACAGAGTTGTTGGCATGAGCTAAATCAGCATAAGTGGAGAAGTGAATTGATGAAATACTGCCGTATTTGTATTGATTATCTCAGTTTCGACTTCAAAGGCTTCCCCCCACCTTTGAGGAGTTGACTCAAGGAAGTGCACTTTTCTTGGATTCCAGTTGAGTCTATTTACAAAACCCATCAATTGTACATTCCCGCTAATAATGAAAAAGGGCAGGTAGACAGAGGAGGGGGGGTTGGGGTTGGGAGAAAATGCAAAAAAGCTCCTCAGAGAGTGCAGGTGCAAATGAGAGGAATTTAAACCCACACAGCCCACTTCATATTACAAAAATATACATCAAACCCAGCCTCGGCTTACTACGACTGGAAACACTGCAGAGAAGAATTTCTGATAATATTCTGCAGAGACCACAAATGGGACTTTTGACTTGCTCTATGAGGAGGGTATAATGCAATAACATTGCATTAAAAGGGCCTTTTTACAGCGTGGCAGAGCCGCGCAGCTGTATTCCTCGTGCGAGCCCGGTGCTCTGTTTGCGGTCACTAATGGGCATCAGAAATTACAGGCAGTGGAATCGCGCCCCGCGGGGGGACTGGCCTCCTCAGCGGAGCGGAGCACTTAGACGGTGTCTGGGAGGCTGCTGGAGGAGAAAGGGGGGAACTCAATGTCACAGCCCTGCCTCATAATTAAAGAAACCCTATTCCTTTTCCACTGTTAGGTGAGCCCTAGCTCGGTGCTCCATCTGAGGGCTCCCCTGTGGGCGTCTAATGCGTGTTGCCCCCAGTGTCTATGTGGGCTGATCAGGGAGCTGTGCCTTTCTGCTGGGTGTCTGAGCTGCAAGCCCTCTGCCCACCTCGAGAGTAATGGGGCCAGGCTTAGAAGGATTGCAGATTTTAAAAAAGAAAAAAAATAGAAAAAGTGACGGCAATATCAACTTGGCGAGCTCTGAAAACTCAACAAAACCAGAAAAGCCAAAAAGTAAGTGCAAGGTGCAATGTGGGTGCAGTTTTAAAAGTGAAAGTGCCCTCACAGTTTTCCAGAGGATCCTTGTGAAATATGATAAATTTAACTTTCGCCTTATTTAGAAATTCAAGGCTCATCGTCGCTCCTTAAGTCTCTAGATTTTCTCCCTGCCTAATCCCTCATTTGAAGTAAATAAAAGTAGTAGAGCTGTCATGGTCAGGTTGTTTTCCTCATCTAGCTCCCATGCTTTATAATTATTCATATGAAATGTGGTGCTGTTGATGGGCAACAGTCTTATTTTCTGCTTCAGTCAACAGTGCACATTTGTATTTCTAAATTGTGGAGCGCTTGTTATGTAAGGCAATTTTCTGCCTTCTTAAGAGCCGGATCTCCTGTGCATTAATAAGAGGCTAGGCTGAGCTGCTGGAGAGCCGAGGGCCCGCTCATGCTCTAAAACCACGCAGCTACCAGCAGCCATTTAAACACACAGCCTGCCATCATATACCGCGAGTATATATTTAAAAGTTTTATTTGAAATCTGGGGATTTAAAGCAGGTGTTATTGCGGATAATGCCAGGACGTGAGGACACTTTAAAGCTTATACATGAAAGTAAAATTAAAAGAGAAGAACCCCCAACGTTTATTCTCATGCATAAATATTTTTAAATGGTCTTTTTAATTGTCATTTTCCATTAATTGTATCTTCCTCGCCAAAACTGGCAGAAAAAAGACACTCAAAACACTTTTTACTGGAAGAAATAATTTCAAATAATGTGTTTTTGTAATTCTTTTTATTTCAACATTTAAGAGCGACTTTTCCCTTTTAACGTAAACGCTGCCCAGCGTGCCCCACTGGGCCCCACTGGGCCCACATTTAAGCATGTCATTTTAATTTTGATTTAATATCCTGCAGAATGACGGCGGCTCCCTCTTTGCTAAATTCAATGAGCACAGAGCTGATCTGGAAAATCAATTAATCAATGTGCAAGACTCATTTGATACACATGATAATATAATGGGAAAAATGTCCCCCCCCCCCCACCCCCCCCCCACACACACACAAAAAAGGGAGACATTTGGAGCAAATTGGACAGTGGTGATTTTAACAGTGGTTGACATAAGTAAAAGTGCACTGCAGCGGAAAACAGTGACATGAGTGTCTGAAGGGGCCTCAGCTGGAGACAAAAGCAGCAGTGATGGGCCCGAGATTTGAGGAGGATGGTGGAGTGAGCAGGAATGGGGAGGAAAAGGAGGAGGAGGAGGAATGGGAGGATGGCAAGGAGGTGAGGAAAGATGGAGAGTGCAGACAGCCAGGCCTCTGAAAGGCCGTTGTGGTTGGCAGCGGCTGACCTTGGTGACGATGGGTTTTCACCAGAGGCTTCTAATGAAGGCTGATTGCCAGGGAATAGTGAGGGAGCCAAAGGGGTGGAGAGGAGAGCGTGTAGGGGGGAGAGAGAGAGGAGAGGGAGAGAGAAAAGGATTGAGGAGAGACTCAGGTAATTGCAGCACTTGTGGGTTGAGGCCCTGCAGTCTTGTGATGTCGGGGTGCAGTGGGGAAGAAGAGAGATGTCTGTGGACGCTTTGGTGGTAAATTGTGGAGCACAGGGATAGGAGGCAGGCCCCTAGGCTGTAATTACCCCTATGAGTGTGTGGATGGAGAGTGGACAGGCCCAGTGTGGGGCTCTGACAGCGATCAAGGAGACGACTACGAAGGGGAGAGAGACAGACGGCGGGAGTCTGACGGAGGAGGAAGACAGGACGCCTCCACCTCCGCCAGGCCCCCCGAAAACCAGCCAGCCAGACACTGGACCAAGGTCAGAAGCTATTAGTGAACACACAACACGCTGGTGACAAGACAGCCATGACAAGAACAGCAGCACTGTAGAGGGTGCAGTTTCTGGATGGAGGAAGACATAATGTAAAAGGGGGAAAAAAAGGGGCAATAAAAAGCAACTAATTAGATTAGAGGCACAAAGAGGCGGATGCCGGGCCTCCGCTGGATGGCGCAGCAGGGTCAGGAGGGTCCGGGCAGACGAACTGGAATAAGACATTTGATAGGCTGGCCTAAGCTTCCCGCTGCCATGGATCAGTATGTACTGCCTCTCCTTTCCCCTGCCTGGGCTGATGTAACTCACTGGAGTGGCAAATTACACCAGACCTACAGCTGTAGCCCGACATTATGATTAATTTGATCAGTAATTTCTCCTGTTTTTCATTTTAATCGCCGAGACCATTCTGCTGTGGCAGGTCTTTCAGATCTAATTAAGATCAATTCCGGTGTAACAGACTTGGCGCGCCTTTACCCCGTCAAATCCCTGAGCTCTCCGGGCGTGGAGAAAACCCGCAGCTCTAATCAATCAACTTCCAGCAAAATCCAGCGGGCTCCCACAATCAGCCCATTAACGCACTTAAGCAAATTTCATAATCTTCCTCTGTCTATTTGTCATCACTGTGGTGGCTATTTCAGGCAGCTCCAGGCTGCCTCTGACTGCACTCTGCATGTTGGGGAGCTGCAGACATGAGTGTGTGAAAGGTGTAGGAAGGTAAATTCTCCCTTCATTTAACCACATTAGCTTCACTAATATACGTTTAAAACACCGACTCGAGGGGGTTCGGTCTGCTGCTGTACGATTTGTAGTCTAATACGAGTATTAATGAGCTAATTAATGAAATTTGACTCACAAATTAAAAAATGCGAAACCCTCAAAAACACCAGGGATGTAATGAAGGCTTAGGATTTCTTCTCTGTGAGTTTACAAAGAATATCACACACCTCCCATGAGAAGAGAATTACAATGGGACATTAATTGGAACATAATGAGTGTTTGTCTCTCTGCGGCGCTGCGCAGTCTTTTCTGCAAATAGTTGAATGGCTGAGTGATTCTACTTGTTTGAATAATGACGGTAGGAAATAGGGGTGTTATCTGCAAAATGCTCATTGTATTATGGTAATTATGACTCCACTTTACTGCACACACTGGTTCCTCTGGGTAAAACACAGAAACATCAGAAATGCCCTTCTGTGCTGTTCATTAAAACATACAAAAGCACGATCGGGGTGACGCCGCTCACGTGCGCACGTGAAAGTCTCCACTCGGGGAATTGCATTGAATTTAAAAACTTCTGTAAATGAACCAGAGATGTGGGACCGAAAATCCAATCACTGACCCAAGCGGCGGAGGGAGGCGGAGCTGCTGTTTAAATCCTATTGCAGCCATGAGAGGGTGCTGAGGCCGTGGCCTGTCCTTCAGAGAGCCCCTCCCTGTGTGACCCACTCTTTGAAAATCCCAGCAATGACCCAGAGAAACTAAACCTTTTATGGCCATTTTGCTTCTTCTTCTACACACACACTCACACACACACACTATAATCCTATTTGATGAGGCAATATCTTAATGATACCTGATGTGGCCCCTCTGGCCCCCTCAAAGAAGGTCTGTCCTCAGCCATTGTAATCAGCAACCCTGCTTCCTTTACAGAAACACCACCTCGATAAAGCTCGGGAACTCAGACATGCAGTGAGCTTGTTTCGAAATAACAATGGTTCTGCTGCTTTTGTTTAGATTCTTGGAAATTTAACCAAGTGGTGGTTTCCTAGCAAATTAAAGCTTAAGAGAGTATCTGTTACTTAAGGTGTTTACACACTGTCTGATGCAAGCTTAATGTGTGGTTCTGTGTGTTGGTCAGGAGCTCTTGTATCCACAGTCAGACCGGACAGCCTGTTTGGCGCGATGTAGCGGCCAGCCTTTGGAGCCCATTAAATCCAGAGGCTGTTTTTCCTGCTGAGTCTCACTAGGCCGTGACAGGGCCGGAGAGGGCTGCGAGGGGAAACAAATAGCCCAACTCATCCTGGCCATAAAGAAGCTTGCACCACAACCCAATAAGGGTCTGACGCTGATGAATGTGACCAGGGACAGAAAGGCGACCCTGGCCAGTCTCCACCAGAAATGAAACCACAGGGATATAAAATAGGTTATTATCGTCACACAGTGACAGGCAGACGGACAGAAGGGCAGAGATGGATGGACAGACAAAGTGACTAAAAAGGAGGTTGAGTGGGAAGAGCAGCAAAGATTAAAGGACTGATTACGACTGGAAAGCCTAAGGATAGATAACGTCAGAATCCCTCCTCGATCTGCAGCAGCAGGATACGATTAATGCGTCTCGCCTGGCTGTGAGGTTGGATGTGCTCAAGTGCATCAAGGCTTCAATAAAAACATGCATATTCTAATAGGTCCACGTGGACACCACTTGATAAAGATCATCTGCGGACAAACAATCGAGCGCCGAGTATACAGCTGCTGGTAAAGGCCACAATGATGCGATTCACATGCACATGTCAGCTCATGAAGCACTTTTCTTTTTAAAAAGAAACACTTCCTGGCCTTACTGCAAGATCAGTGAGCAGAGCTATTGTTACTATGGTTGACGTAGATAATCTGTATTAATAAAAAGAACAAATTATTGGGCAACGGCAATGACATGATAATAAATACGTTTTAACTCTGTTCTGATGTAATTTAAAATAGCCTTTAAATATTTACATTCTAAACCAAAACAGAACTAATAAAGACCAAAAATGAAACCTCAATCCACGTAAATATAAGAGTACTGATGCAGGTGAACAGGTTGGATTAAACCAAATCAGAAGTGCCAAATCCACTTTAGATCTACCCTCAGTCATACCAGTTGGCAACCCCCTGGCAACCTCTAGAGACAAGGAAAAATGTATATTCCCTGAATGGTTGGCGAGTGGTTGCTGTCGCTGGAATAAATAGATCTCAAAGAAAGTGCGGCACCAAAAACCTCCTTATGATTGTTTTGGTTACTAGAAGATTGATGTAGTTTGCAAGGAAGATGCCAACTTGCCAACTTCACCTTCAAAGTAAAAGCTCAGTTTTTTAAAACATGCTAGTTTAAGTGGTTTTCCATTTCCAGTTTGTTAGAGAGACTTTGCAGGCAAGTCACCATCTTACATGTGAATCTGCTAGCGGCCAAAGCAATCACAAGGAGGATTTTGGTGCTGCACCTTCTTTGCGATTTATTTAATCTAACGACACCAACCACTCGCCTATGTCTTTGACACTGCATATGTCTTTAAGACCGATTTTGCTTAGTGACACCAAGTGGCCTCCACCAACCACTCATTAATTGTCAGGGAGTACACATTTTTTACGTATCTGGGGCTTAGCAATTAATTTTCCAGCAAACTCCATCCAAAAATCCAAATAGAGTGTGCTGAATTATAAGTTGTTTTAGAGAGAGGAGAAGCTGGACCTGTGCTTTTCTACAAATACATGTTAGTTTGTGGACTCACGGGCAAAGGCATGGGCGGAGTGACGGGTGACGGGAGGCTGCGGGCCGGAGACTGGTTGGGTCGGTGCGGCGGGGACTGCTGCGGCTGCCCGGAGGTGGAGGAGCAGGTGGAGGCTGGAGACGGGACGGAGGTCTGCTGCTGCTGCTGGCTGGGTGGGGTCATGTGATGCTGGGATGACAGCTGGTTCTGGTTATGGGAGTGAGACTGTTGGTGATGGTGGTGCTGCTGTTGCTGCTGCTGATGTTGCTGTTGCTGCTGCTGCTGTTGTTGCTGCTGCTGGTGGTGGTGGTGCTGTATCTGTTGGAGCTGCTGCAGGTGCTGGAGCTGGGAGTTCAGTGATGAGGTAGCTGTTGATGAAAGGACAGGAGTTTGATTCTTCGTAGTGTCTGAGCGACACGCCGCAGAAGTGTTTCAGCACATAAACAAGAGGCCTTCATTATCTGAAGAATATTTTCACACCAAAGACAGAAACACATGCACACATAGAGTGTGGGATGCATAGGGTAAACAGTGAAAGACAGATGTAAATTGCATGGAGCCACAACAAGGTCCTCCTGGGTTTTTATCCTGCATGATGGAGTCACTGAATTCAATTTAGCTAGTTGGAGGACAAAGCTATCAAGCCTGACTGATATAATTGCTCTCCGGAGCCAAAAGTCGTCATTGTCACTCGGAGAAAGAAAGAATCTTTGGTTTAATGGCTCAAAATCTCATAAGAAAGAGACATCCATCTTCCCTGTAAGAGTTCAGAAATAAACCCATTAACTAATTGGATCCAATAATAGCGTGCCATTAGAACGTAATTCCAACATTTAAATGCTTATAAATTTTTATGCTGTTTTAAAAAAAATCAGTTAACACTCAAGCTGCAGCCACACCAGACATGCAGATACTACCAAGTACCCTGAGAGCACACCTGACATAAAACAAATGTAAAAACATGTTGGTGCGACCGCTGTGCAGTTCATTCCAAACACCCGAATACACAACTTGGTGGATCTTCTGTCATTTCACACACACAAACACACACTTTATGTTTGAATGTCAGACGAAAGCCGCAGCACAACACAGACAACGAATGATTTCTACTAAAGGAATCAACCGTAACACCATATGTGCGAAATGGGCTAAAAACAACAACATCTAAGCTGACCTTCACACCCTAAACAGAAGAAAGGACAAACTGAGTTTACACACAGATGTGATGGATAGAAGAGACTTTTTAAAACCTGTGTATGTCTGAACATGTTGACAGTTCAACCGCTTAAAAACAACAAATCTCAACTTTACATATCAGAACATATTGCTACACTTGACTTCCAGCAGACTGTTTATGTGTGTTTTTGCTGTGGACTGCTCGGTGATGCTACACAGCCTTAGACAGAAAAGAAAAGAGTGAAATCAACATTTGACTGTTTCTGTAAAAGATAATTTGGGTTTAGTGGAGACAGGACTGATCTGTATGGAGATATTTCATCTAGCTTTTTACAGTGTAGTGCACAATAAAAAGACATTTCTGCCCTATGTAATTGTTTCCACAGTTAAAGTTACTTTCAGCTGCTCACTTATTCAGAAGAGGGTGACCACAGCAGGTAGCTCTGCATGTTTGATTTGCCCTTCTTAACACAAACCACAAAAGAGTTTGTTTCTCCTCCCAAAATTGAATTCAGCCTCATTTGCTTGTTAGGCAAAAGTGTAAACCACTGCACTATAGAGCCGCTTCAGGTCTTTAAAAAAAGTAAAAAAAAAATAAAAACCTACAACTTCTTTGGATGGAAAGTAGACTCTGATCTTTCAGTACTAGCATTTCAATTCCATTCAATTCAGTTTATTTACAAATCCCAACAACAGTCGCCTCAAAGTGCTTAAAACATCCAGAAAAATGAAAATGTAAAAAGTGAAGAAGAAAAACACCCTTCAATCATGCTGTGAGTGTTGATGTTACATAGTTTGCCCACCAGAGGGCACTCTACAATATGTCTCTGGGTTGCAACAACCACAACAATCAGTTGATTCAAGAACTATTGGACGGTGGTAAACGAATAGTCTACGAGTTGTTGTAACTGCAAAATTAGTTTTTAAACTGCACTGTCGTTATCTTAGACTACACTAATAACTTAATGCACATAATTCTGCGATGTGTCTCTGAAAGAAAAACTATCGGAATTTTAAATCACCAAATATCGGTATCGGTCTTTAAAATCTCTATATCTATCTATACTAAAAAGCAAGGTAATTATAAAGTAAAGACTAAATAAATAATTCAATTAAACTTCTATTAATAACTAAATTAACTACATTTGCCTCTTTTAAGTCAAATGTTTCTGCTTTAAAACTAAAAATCCACAAACTAGGGTGTAAACTGTGATGTCATTCTGAATAACATATAAAGTGTAGCAGATAATGTATTTATACTATATTAACATACACGTCCAAACTAAGCTAAGCTAAATATTTACAGTGTTTATACCACAAAGGCCCTGATAACAAACACTGGTTCAGAAAAATGACTTGTGAGCATCTATTGATAATACGGCCCAGCAATTGTGAACACATCGTAGACAAGCTTGTACACACACCGAATCAATGCACTTAAATTATTTAAGTATGCTTGTCTCATAAAAGATGAATAAAACATCAGGGCAGACAAGTCTTTGATTAGCGTGGTCACTTCGTCTCCAGGACAGGCACAGATGAACATTTGATGAAGATCAGATCATCCTCCTCTTTCCTCACTCTGCAGAAGCCCAGCCAAAGAGAGCCGGCATCTCTCGGCCAGTAAACAGCACACTTTTACATTTCTTCTACCTCCTGACACATTGACACCTCTCTCACACCCCCACCATGAATTATATATCATCTGTGCAAACGGCAAGAGTCCAATTCACACTTGAAATGTTGGGGCAAGTTGTCTAGCAAGCGCTGAGCCCCTGACAGGACCGGCTCTTTTCCTTTGCAACTTCACAACGACAAAATGTTGAGCCCCATTTAAAGATGGAATAAAAGGGAACAAAGACGGAGAAAACAAAAGGGGGGCAAAATGAGATTTCTGTCAAAAAATTATCGAAACCAGGCGAAGATCAAAGACGATTGAAGAATTTCCTCCAGCGCCAACCATTACGCCAAGGAACACGAGGCACAACAAAAGAATATGAAGCAGAAGAAAACAAATACAGAGGGAATATGGAAGAAGCCCCATGTGGCCTTATTATAAGGGCTACACTGCAGGTAACTATATTCTTTAACAGCAGTGCTTTATAAATTCTGTCATCTTGTTAAGACTGTCAGGACCACTGACCCTCCCTTCCTCTCTAACTGGGCAACTGGCATTTTGAAGCTCATTCTTTTAACCACAGCTGTCTGATTGCTTTGGTTGAGCACATAATCCAAACAGCTTGTCTCAGCTAATTGTTTGTGCTCCTTCCTCCAGCAGACACAGGGCCGAGGATGAGAGCGGGAGCTTCACTTGTGATGGAGAGAGGGCAAAAGGGTGCCGGGATCCTATAGAGCTCATTATATCTCCCACTGTCTCTTTGTTGTGTTTCATATTCACTAGTTCTCGTCTGCTGCGATGCAGTCAGCGCTCCCACTTAGTCATCGCGCCTGAGGGGTGGAAGAGCAAGGGTCTCACTTTCAGTGTTGTCACAACTTGCCTATGTTAATGTTTCTAATGAGGAATGAGCCAGATCATGCGGCGCAATGATCAGATGCAAACGAAACTCAATTTTAAACTTTTAACAACAATCATTTGGGACTCCGAGACACCAGCGCTGAGAAGTCTCAGGCCTTCAACCTCAGCGCTTTGAGAAACTGCCTGCCATCTCTCTTTCAGAGCTTCTTCTTTTTCTTTTTTTTTTTCGCTTTAGTGCCACAGTAGAAATCAACTGTTATCTCTGACTGTCCTGGCCCAGGCTTCTGAAGTAGTGGAGGACGAAGCGAGACTGATTGTCAGAGGTCGAAAGGCTAGGTCAAAGCCGGCTCGTTCGTCAGACAAAATGCTATTTTTGTTTCCTGTGCGGTTGAGTAGTGGGGTGGGAGGGCGGGCAGTCTGCTCTCTCATTACCAGCGCTATCTCAGTAGTCACTGCCAACCCACCTATTACAGCACTTTTCTCTCTGGGGCTGATTCAAGCTCCTTGTTTTCCTCCCGATGTACAACACCTGCCTTTGTAACTATTTCCCTTGAATTGCCTTATACACCCATTGCCTGTGTGCTTGTTTGTGCATATGTAAATGAGTCTGGCTACCTGTTGGTATCGTGTCATCCTAACATCCACAGTGCATTTTTCGAGTTAAATGAAATATGAAAACATCTGTCGATGCATTTAGCCTTTCTGAAAAGCAAAAAATAGGTGGTCGTCATGTTATAGCGCTTAGAAAAGACCCGGGCAAGGCCAGCATGAAGAGTGATTGCAGGGTCATAGCAATCACATCTACACAAAGGGACTTTGACTATCATTCGTTCTGTCAAACCGCACGTGATCTGTGTTGCATAAAGTACGGACAGAAGGAGTCGCAGACGATGATCTCATGTTGGAGCCGTTAAAAAGGAAACGATAGTTCACAAAGCTTGGACAGAATGTACTGAGTTTCAGGACTGAATAAAATCTAATGGTACCTTTTGTATATTCATGCATGCACACTGGCTTTCATATGCATCTCTTCCTTTTAAGCCAAGAAAAAGTTTTTCATCTAGCTGCTTATACACTGCTGCACTCTCTGGATGTCTTTAGCCTCACTTAGGAGAGGAGTGCAGTAAATTAAGAGCTAATCAGAAGCTACAGAGGAGCCTTTCCAGGTTGATGAAATTGTCCTATGTGATCCACTCTGTATTTTTAGGAACTGCTCTCGTCTCTAAACACGGCTGTCATTCTCCGACGAGAGAGGTGAGGGGGGGACAAACAAGCTCCCCATTACTGCTCTGCCTCACGTTCCTCTATGGGAGTCCATAAACCACTGTCTCAATTGCCTTTTCAGTGAGTCACACTGATAATTACTCCACTGGAGGTAAGGAGATTTAGACTCTATGAGATCTGGTAATTATGAAGGTGGTCAAGGGAAGGTCATTTTTTACTCTGTGGATTAGATCGGCGCGCTCGCACACTGATGAAGGGGATAACATCGCTGTTTCTGCTCTCATTTCCTTTGCGAAATGTTAACTTTTAGTTCACTTTCATAACACTGATTACGCGTCAAGGTAATTATTTCTATCACTGGTCATTCTGTCTGTCTTTTTTTTTAATTCAAAAGTGATTTATTAAAACGCAGAAAGATGAAAAGAAAGAAAGAAAGTGGCATCAGAGGTGGAGCATTTAGTATTAACCTGATAAATGACAAAAGGCATGAATTTGTGTAAAAAATTGACACAGTTTAGCACAGGAAACATCTATTTTTGTTTTCTAAAGACCATACTGGTGAGATAAGCACACAATAGAGGTCAGTTATCTTAAACTTCCTGAATTTAGTACACATGCTAGAATATTTTATCGCTTTTTCTGGAAATACTTTCTTATGTTTCATAAAGCATTCATTTGCCCACTGAGTTCGAAATGAAAATCTGACTTTCATAAAACAATCCACTTATCATAACTATCATACTAACATTTAAATTCACCTACATCTATCTAATTTTTTGACAACGGACCACTGCTTGCATGAAACACGATACATTATAAATATTGCGTCAACTGTTTTACTCTGACTTGAGCTTTAATATACAGACCTGCATCGCTGAATCAAGTAGAAATTAGACTTACATTTACTATTTATGAATAAAGGAATAATGGATCATTTCTGAGGATCATTGCTTCCTTTTTTTAATAAGTAGCACAGACTCATTACAATCATTCACCTTAAAATTTATTAACACAATGGTTGGTTTTAGTCAGTTTTTTAAGACACTGCAGGCTGGATTGAGATGGCCCGCAGGCTGTTTTTTGCCCTTGTGTGGTTTGCAGCATATCTGGTTCAGTTTTGGTAGAAACACTTAGACCAGGAGTGTCGGTGTTTAAACTGTGGGCCACATACACCCATAAACTCTGATCTTAAATGTGCCGAACCAGCTAAACTCCCCTTTGTGTCAGTGTATAGATGTTTAGGTAAACATATAGTATATAGTTTTATGTCATTGAATTATTTATCGATCATTTAATTGCTTTGGTTTAGTATGAACGGCTATTGGGAAGGTCTTTATTAGTGGGAAAAGCTGTAAAACTGGTGAAAATACAGTTAAAACTTCAAAAATTCATTCAGTACCTTCCTTCACTTGTTCTAAAGCACATCCAGTGGGCCGAATTAGAGTCTTAGCCTGGCCAATTTTGGCCCCTGGACTTTATGTTTGATACCCTTGATTTAGACTGTCAGATAAAGGCAGCAATACTGAAAATACTTCAATACTAGCTCTGTATTAAAAAGTAAAAGTATGAAATACTTAATACTTCATAGTTTACACCTCATACAGTGGAAACTATGATAACAATGCTAATTAAAGTTTTATATATTAATTCTTTGTTGTTGTCTAGATCTCTAATGTCTGCTGATCAATACTTGTTGGCTGTACCTAGACCCAACTTAAAGAAAAAGGTGACGGTGCTTTTGAGTTTGCGGACCCCGGTGGACACCGTTGACACCTTTAATAATAAACTTTAATAATAAAATAATAAGCTGCAAACTGCTTGTCAAAGTTGTTCAGTGCGTTTGTACATGTTGCTGCTAAAGTGAAGGTTTTTCTTTCAGAAAACACTACGATTTTTCCATGCAGCAACCAGCTGGCATTAATAACGTCTCTTTCTTTGAGTAAAGAAATTACGAATCATCGAGTGGCCCATTTAGTCTTAAAGGTCATGAAACGCAACAATCTGGTTTGGTATTTTGGCAAAAAAATGGAAATAATCAAGTGAAGTATCTCATATTTGTGCCTAAATCCCTGAAATAAAAGTTAAGCTAGAGTTAGAAAGAAAAAGGCTTAGAAAAACAAACACACGTTCTCACTCAGAGCTTCTTTTTTTTTACAGCTTGCAACATATTTGTGTTACATTCCTTCACCGGCGAGTGCATACAGCTGGTAATCACGTTAAGGGGATGGAGAATAGATACCTGCGTTGGCAACGGCTGGAATGAACACGTGGAAAATGAAACGTTAAAGGAGCTCAAGAACTACTGAATAAAAACATTACTCAGAGAGCCACAGCAGGCAATATCAGCATTTCAGCTGCAGGAGGAACTCAGCGACTACAAAAAAGAAAGAGAGAGAAAAAAAATATAGGTAGTTAAGATTTGAGCGGAGTCGCAGTTACAGGATTTTGGAGAGTAAACCACATCGCTTGTAGGGATCCAGAGATAATGCTTTCACTTTGTGATGCAAGGCAATATCAAGCAGTGTTGCAGGATTCTCACTCTGGGGGAAGCATTTCAAAGAATCAAATCCTCTCCATGGAGTTGTTACACATACAAGAAAATCCCCGTGTGCTCGATAACGTTGCCCTTTTGGTGTTGCTTACGCTTTGTTATTGATTTCCAAAGTGTGGTCCGGGAACCTCTGGGGGGGTCCCGACAAAGTTCCAGGAGGTCCCAAGCAGAAAGAGAGAGACCAAGTTTATTTTCCCTCTGATTTCAATCCTTAAGATTTTTATTTTTTCATTTTTGTGCAGTGATCTTACAGGTGAGGGTTTTTAAAGATTAAACCAAAGCGACTAATTAGTTTGAAAGTTTCTTAAATTAAGTGGCAAACTTTCTGCACTAATCCTGGTTTCAAACATTTTTTACAGCTGTCTCATTAAAATCTCTTTGAATAAATAAAAGAAATACTTTATTTTGTCTAAAGCAACTAAAACGGCTTCATTTATGACCAAACCTTCACATTCTGAGATATTTTCAGGCTCCATTCAAACACACTCCACATAAACAGTATGTAATGCAGTGAAACCCAGTATGGGGTCTCCTGCTTTTGTCCTTCAAAGTCCAGAAGGTGTTGAGCCCCCCCACCCGTGCTCCCCCTTCCTGAAAAGAGCCTGTCTGCCTGGCAGGACAGACCGGGTTATTACAGCGTGTTCATGGTCCCATCATGTGTCGTCAGACCAAAGCGGAGGCCGCGAGTAAAAGCCTCATGCAAAATTTATGTTCATGCGGCTGTTTCAGTGGGTGGAAAAATCAATATTGCGGGCCTGATGCACGGAGATGACTGAGTGCTCTCTGACTGACAGTAAAAGCTGAGAGAGATTGAGGGGCTGCATTTACTGCTCTAGAAATGGAGTGGAGTAGAGTCGCCCTAATAGTCTAGTTCACCTTAAATTTGAATTTCATTGTGGATTATTTTGGTAACAACTTGAATACTGAGGGGTTGAAGAATTACTCCATTAGATTGAAAAGAGGACTAAGCAGGATTGTTTCCAAATCGTCTCGAGCACATCTTGCATCGTGACTTCTGAGCAGCTACAGTATTGTATATTACGGGGTTATTAAGCCTTCCCTTCCTTCCCAACTTACACAGATATAAAAATGATTGTAGAATAATCAAAAGACAATGTGGGTATGAGGAGGACATCACAGGGCTTTTGTTCTGCGCTGCTTCGCTTACATATGCTTTTGATAACGTGCCACATACCCACAGTGCATTTGGGGAGGAATGTGAGAAGAGAGCGAAAAGAAAGT
Organism: Neolamprologus multifasciatus; assembly: GCF_963576455.1. Classification (NCBI taxonomy): domain Eukaryota; kingdom Metazoa; phylum Chordata; class Actinopteri; order Cichliformes; family Cichlidae; genus Neolamprologus; species Neolamprologus multifasciatus. The sequence goes on along the minus strand of NC_140447.1, from coordinate 21,836,072 downwards.
GAGAAAAAGAAATTCAGTGGGATGAAATAACCCCAAACAATGGGATTTGCTTTCCATTCTTCTGCCTCCATCTTCTGTCTTTAATTATTCCCTTTGGTTGTCTGAGGGAGCGTGTAAGCACTTTCACACAGCACAACATGCCCAGCAGCACAACACTGTCTGCCTTAGTGATGTGGAGACTTCTGAGTGACACTGAGCCTCTTGTGATTATTAATGCTGTTTAATACAACACAGAGCAGCCACTATGACTGAGGGAAAAAACAGATTTCAAAATGCATGCATTCAAAATGCAATGTGAATGGAATTATGTACTACATGAGCACTGAGCACTTGAGATACCCCCCCCCCCTTTTTTTGTCTTTTCCTTGCTACATAAACAATGTGTACACCGCAAAATGAAGGCTAATGTTTTGTAGATGCAACGATAACAAGCGGCCCAGTGTGCTTTATTTTTGCACACAGCATTTAATGGAACCACAGCTGATCCTAGTGGGATCCTTTGTGCCGGTTTAGTAGTTTCTTCCTGAATCGCATATGAGATATTTGAGAGCCCAGAACGATGTATGATGAATGAAGTAGCATGCTACTTATACGCTTATCGTGCTCACTGACTAGCAACAGGTTCAGCAAAGGGCAGCGGCAGTAAATGAAATTCCGCACCAGGACAATATATCATCAAAAGAAATGTATGCACCCGAAACTTACAAGCCTTCTTCGGATGCGGACAAGGTGCCTGACGGGGTTGGGGGAAGGGAGAGGCGGAGGGTATAGTGAGGAGAAAAAGAGAGGGGGGTGGCTGAAGAGAAAAGAGGGGAGGGTTTTCCTTTTTTTCTTCTTCTTCTTTTTTTCCTGGATGGGTGAAGAGCAAAGCAATGGGAAGCAGCAGCAGCAGATTTTGTTGAATCAGTTCTATTTCCATACTGGCTGATCTGTGTCTTTTAACCATTTCACTGCAGCTGGAAAATGAAAGTACCAGGGCTAATTTCACAGTGAGAGCTCACTGAACAAAACCCCCCACGGTCTGTGGCAAAAGGTGCTAAGTCTACTTTGTCATTGTGAATTACGGCAGTGTAATTCAGGAAACAGCCTTGTGCATGACAGAGAAGAGTAGGAAAAAATGTCCAGAGGAAAAAGAGGAAAAAAAATGCAAGAAAAGCCTTTTTTTCCCCTCCCCTCTATACCCTCACATGTACTTAGTGAGTCTTTCTTATGATCTGTAAGTATCAGATACCTCTCTCCAAACATGCCGTCCTGTACTGATGCCACGGGATCCATCTGTGATGTGTCTGCAGTTAGTCCAGGAATAGCACCCGCGGGACTTGCGCACTCCTCAGGCCTCCTGCGGGACCTTTTAAGCTGCATTGATACTGATAAAAGCCCCCACAAATCTGGCCCCAAGATACCTCAGCCATTAATTAAGGTAATTAGGCCCTGGTCAGCAATTAGTAACCACAGATAGCTTTTAGCTGGTGAGGGGTTTGGTTCCACACCATCTGCTGACAAATGTCACCACGGACTCTTTGGTTTCACACGCGGGGAACCGGAGAGCTGTGTTTAAAAGTGACCTCTGTGTGATCCAGACTCCCACAGCTCCTCTACTGCCGCCGCCGCCGCCGCTGCTGCAGGATCACTTTGTTTGTTCTTCTCTCAGGTTTTTTGCTTCTTTTCTCTTTCAAACACGAAAGAGCGAGCTCTATGAAAATCCATACATGTTGTACACGGTTAGAGCGAGAACAGGAAACGTTCACTGCACAAGTTATTGAACAAAATTAAAACGTCTGGGCCCAGTGTAAGGAGTATTGATCAGCGCGTAATGCTACATTGATTTGCTAGTATTATTAAGTCCATTATAGATCTGTTTTGATAACATTTTACTTTATATTATAATGTTATGTGCATATGTACTTACTGTGAGTCAATTATGCAGATAGGTATAAAACATAACAGTGACAACACAAATACCTTTGGAAATCATTAAGAAAAAGCAGAATAGACCTGCTGAATAAATCTGGGAGAAACATTTGTGCCCTTTCTATTAATATCAAAACACAGCAGCGTGCATGCTTCATCCGGTGGCACAGGTATGTGATATAAGGCACCCTGACTGATAAAAAGGAGGCTGAACACACAAGTTCAACCTCAGAGGACACATCACGCAATAACTCACATTATTGGGGAATGGGAAATAAAGGATGCCGCTGTGCTGCTTTACACAATTCCACATTTGAAGCAATCGGTGATAACACCATTTTCATTCCAGTTCAGTCCCATAAAATTACCATTAACATTACAGCTCATGCAGAACACAGATAAATGTAAAATGTCACCCAGTTCTGCCAGGCAGGACTTCCAGTTCCACAAGATTACCATCTCTGTCTGCTCTCTCCCACTGCACCTTGTCTAATATTTCATTTACAACATTTCATAAGTTCATTTTCCCCTCACTGACCATGTAAATCACAAATCAATTTTCATTTAAAATGCTTGACTACAGATTGTTGCTGAAAGCTCCTGAATTGCGCCTCAGCAATATAGCAGACCTTTAGCAAATCTTTCGGAAGCGGTGTGGTCAGAGGAGGGAGGCTAAAAGTGAGATGTAATTTCCACAAAACAACTCTGGGGCCGAGTGGTCAAGGCATTTACTGGAAAGACTTTACAAGTGCTGAAATGCCACGAAAACAATGTATTGTAATTTATACCCCATTCAATATTCCCTCATTTAACTGGTCCACTCGATGGGAACGATTAAAACAGATAAACTCTATTGATTGTGAATAATTGTTTGGAATATTAATCAACATGCGCAGCTATCATGGTGTAAGATGATTTCATTGAGAGTGTTAGGATTAGATAATTGAGATTTTATTCAAAAACGGTTAATTTGGCTAAATGAAGCCAGCAGTGTGGCTGTTTCACATTTAGAAACTTAATTACAGCAGCTAGTGGGTAATCTCTTTTAGCTCCAGAGCTCGGGGAATAGCGAATAGCCGGATTGCTCCACGTGTTTTTGATTATTCACATAACTGGAAGCTAATTTCAGAATTTGCCATCTAGAAATTCCGCCTCCTAATTCGGAAAACGATCCTCTCCTAATCCACGCCGCTTTATTGCCACCCTGAGTAAAATCCATTAAAATGAATGCATCACACTGCCTGCACACACAGCGCAGACGGACACTGTGCGATGGTGAGCGACCGCCTTGTAGACTGTGTGTTTATGGCAGGTGGTTTTGCAAAGAGCCTCCCTCAGTGTTTACCAGTGAGGGCAGATGTCAGGGTTTGCTGTGGAGGAGCAGACACAGCCACATCTGATTAACAATATTATTGTCCTCCTCCACACCGCCATAAAGACTCATCCCCTCCCCTCTCCAAGCCTCCCCCTTTTTTCTTTCCTTTCTTTCTATTTCGGGCTCTGGCAGCGTGCTGTCCTGTGGCATGGCTGAACCAGAGTGACACCGCCACCATCCATAGAAACAAAAAACGAGCCAAGAGCCAGAAGGTTAACAGACACAAACACACACAAAACAACGGTTTCTTACCAGACACAAAACACAGAAATGTCTGGGGATGCATACATAAAAAAAATTCATACTGTATATTCAAGAAACACAGAGGATCGTTGTTTTTTTAAGCAATTATGGAAAATATGTAACTTGAATACAGAACAAATGATTAGCATGGCTGCAACAAGTGAAGCAGCAGGAGGTGAAATTTACTTACATCTCAGCTTGAAAACAGACATCAGAGTATAAATGAGCCTCATGGGAGAGAGCGAGTGTGTGTGTGTTTATATGTGCATCAAACCCGCGTGGTTGATCCTAACCCTCTTAATGCTCTGCTGTTTGTTCTGATTGGCGATTTTTCCCCTCTCTTTTCTCCTTTCTGTCGCCAAACTGTCACGAAGGCACTAACCCGGCACGTTTCGGAGCTTCTTATTGAAGACAAACAATAAACCACTGGCAGATATCAATGGCAGAAATGAGAACTCGGGTGCCATATCTGCTGGGACTGGCTGGCGAACCTGCCTCTGCCTGCGCTTCATCTCCAGCAGCACCTCTCACTCTCAATTATTTGGCTGCTGTCACAACAAATCAATCAAATTACCGCTCCAGGACTGTGTGCAGCTGCTCCTATTGCACCGCTAGTTGCATTAGCTTTGAAATGTATGAGGTCTACATTTTATCACTGTTATTTATTTAATGCGGCTCTCTCCCCTGCGAGTCATCTTACAACCACAGCAAAGTTAAATCATTAAAGGACGACGTGGAATACATACTGCTCGAGAACACTTCAAATTAAACAGTGATAAGGGAGAAGGGATGGGTTTAGCCTCTATTGTGTTAAGATGGCAGATGCGGGTGAGGAAGTGTGGACTGCTTGCGCGTGGCGCTTCCTAATGCACTCTTCTACTGGCTGAATGTGCCCACAAACAGCAGCGGCTCGTTTCTTTTCTCTTCTCCCCCTCCAAAATGATTTGAAACATACACAAGAGAAAAGCAGCCGCACAATGAACGGCTGCTGTGTTTGTAACAAGCCCAAAAAGAATATCTGAAACTCTCCGGCTCTGCTAATGTAATGGCTAAAGGGACACGGAGGCATTCCCACAGAGGACAGAGGAGGCAGAGGTAGTCAGCGGCCCGGCCCGGTGAGCTAACCTCTTAAAGGAGCAGCAGTCAACTGAGGCAGAAGAGATGCAATCTGACATGTCTAACTAGTGTGGAAACATTTGGCTCTTCCCCCCCAGGAGCCCACCCTTTGGTGGTGTAATGAGCAGAGTGATTTCCCTAATTTGTATCACGGCAAAACCCACAACCTGCGAACGACACCGCTGAGCGTTTTCATCAAAACGGCAGACATGCCTTTGATTGGCACTGACACGGGGTCTCATTACTGCAGGTGAGTGGGATGCCAACCTTTATCAGGAAGCTTGAGTGCTGTTTTGTGTTTCCTGCGGACGAGTACAGAGGAACAATGCTCTCACCTCACCATTAGAACTCGGCTCTCTGATGTGATGTGCTCCCTGGCTTTCTGCTGAGAGCAAATAAGATGGGATATGCTTATTAATATGAAAGCGCTCCGGTAAACTAGCTTCTTGCATTACCTTTGAGTGAGTCGTAGAGGAGAGGAGTAGACAGATGAGACTTTGTTCTGCTTCCTCCCAATGAGCATTACATGTATAGAGCTTTGAAACAACTAGTTTTACAAGTACGGTAATCATGCTTTGCTTGTTATGAAGTAAAGGCCTATTAAAAATGCAGCAGAAAGGTAGCGTCATATTCAAGACCAGAAATCTGCAGATGTCTGCATCAGTCGTGCATACTTAGATCTGAAATTGTGAAAATCGTGTATGATTTTCTTTTATTTTTATTCCTATCAGCCGTCATATTTACAGACCTCTAGCATGACCCAACCTAGTTTTTGCCTCTGTGAAGTCAGCTAGAATTGTGTGCACTCTGTCACAAAAGATAACTTTCTCCCTTGTTTAGTTTCATTGGGGATTTGTTTTTACTGCATGTTTGCAGGCATAAATCATTCTGACAAATAACCAGTTACACTGGTGCTTGTGTTTACTGAGTCTGCCACAAGATGCTGCTCAGTTTTATTTAAGCAACTGCTCCAACTTTATAGCACAACCCCATTACAGTGATAGTTATTCATCACAGTCTGAGAGAGCTGCCCTCCTAAAGCTAGTACAAGTCCAGTCGCTTCCCTTCTGTCAACATTTATTCTCACAGAGCCAGCTTTGATTAGCCTGATCAAAAACGCTGCGGTTACTGTTTCTCTTTTCACTTCATTTCCCTCATTAAAGGTTAATATAAAAATGCAAAAAGTGCATGCACTGAAATCCCTCATTTCATCTAATATAGCTAGTGAAACATGACACCCTGACAATGTACAGAGATTTAATGTATCTAATATCCTCTGTCCTAAACCGCCCACTCCACAAGACAAACAGCCTTATTAGTTGGTCATTAGCTGCCTCATTACATTTAAATACAGCCATTGGCTGGGCTCCTCCCAGAGTCTCATTACTGTGCCTCACTGTTGTCTTCTGTCTGATCTGACACTAATTAGCGAGCAGTGTGAACGCTGTAAACTACACTCGCTCCCGAAGTCGTGAAATGAGCCGACTTCTCCCTGGCGACAGTGCGGCATCGTATTATATGTGTGATTAATCAGGCCTGGAGGGTCTGGGAGGGGGAGCGAGGGGGACACGGGGGCAGAGGCCAGAGCTGCAGTTGTCTGACAGAGGTGCTGTGCCAGCAGGCCTCATTCAGCGGAGCTGTGATGAACTCAGACAGGGGAGAGTGGAGGAGCGCAGCGTGGCTAGAGGGGCCCGGACACAGTCAAGACATTTAGCTTCACTCGTGACTTGTGTCACTTTCTCTCCACGGAGGTCCCTTCAATGAATCCCCTTCAGATAAGAGGACGTGCGAACAGGCAGTCTGTCAGTCTGCACGCTTAAAAAAAGATCTGCCACAGAGGCATTTCTCCACAACAGTTTTTTTTCCCCCTCTGTCTCTCTCTTTGTGTCTCTGATGGCTGTAGAATTTTATCAGGACATTGGACTCAGATTCTTTGTTGGTTTGTTTGGCAGTGGACAATATGGATGACTGAGAGGTGTTTGTTTTGGTGTTCTGACACCCTGACAATGTGTTTGTCGATCAGTTCATCGGATCGCTGAAGCCTCTGGGTTGTCCCTCACGCACCACGAGGAAGATGTGTTGAAGTGTGAGTCAGACGGGCCTGCTGGGCCCATTATCGTCCACTACTGACGGATACATTGAAGGGCTCGCTGGATAGATGCGGGTTTATTAAAAGCTCTGCCTACAGCGATGGCTGCTGTTATTTATGCATGTTTGTGTCCATTAGGCCTCTACCTCCACATTTCCTCACTCAGGGCATCTGTCCATCCATTTCCCCCACATGAAGCGAGACTTCCCTGCACTTTGTGCTGCACTGGCATTATTGTAATCTCCCTCCTAAAAACACACTGCTTTACATGTAGCCTGGCATCTTTTTACATTAGTGCGGCTCTCTCATCTAAGATTTATGACTGACGGTTTCTCCATCCATCCCTCAATCTAATGGTATAAAAGAGACAATGTTTTAAACATTAAAATGAAAACCATTTACAACTATGATCAAAAGAGAACACTTGGGCATTAAAGTTTAAAAGGCAAGGATAAGTACAGCCATGTGGATGGACAGATGAGGTGGAAAAGAGATAAAAAAAAGTGAAGTACAGTGCACTCTTATGCACAGGAAAGAGGCATAAAGTGCTTCTGTGCTGCACTGCAAAACGCTGACCTGTAATTAATATGGCTGGTTCCTCTGGGCAAGTCGAGGATAGCTGCTTTTTGGGATCTAAACCCCTCAAGGACTCTTACCTGGCCGAGACCTCTAAAGCATTTTGTTGGGGAAAAAACATTGTTCAGTGGCTTAAAATGAATGCGCACAAAACTCTTACTTGTTTTATGTATTACTAATAATTCCCGAATCGTCTGCTCTACACGAATACGAGGCAATAACAATTCCTGAGAGTAGCTGAGTCATTTTTCTGCAGCTTCTTGTCTACAGCTCCCTTTTTCTCACCTTGCAGGTTCTGGAGGGGGAGCGTCATGATGCCCCCCGCAGCAGCAGCAGCCACCAGGCTCTGGATGTTGGCGGTGGGCAGGGAGAGCACCAGGCCCTGCTGCCCGCCCAGGTGCCCGCCTGCGTTGAAGGGAATGAGGATGGGCTGGTTCAGGCCTGGCGCCGCCCCGGACATCACGCCACCTACCGCGTTAGCCAGTTGCTGCGCCACCAGGAGAGACTGAAGAGGGCACACATAAAAACACACACACACACACGCATAACATCATAGGTCAGATAATCGCGGATGCTTTTCTTTAAAATGTTATAAAAGTGAGGTTTAATACGTCATTCGATATATTTCTATGTTTGTGTGAAATAAATTGTGTTTATGATCTTATTACTTTCAGTAATTTCAGATTTTACACACACACACACACACCCACCCACACAGACACAGACACACACACCAATGAAAGTCTGCGTGAATATTATAAACTTACATCAGTATTTTGATTAAAGTTGCAACTTTAAGCTATAGTTTTTTATTTAGACCCACTTTAGAAGACACTAATGCCAAAAATGATTTCATAAAGCAAACAGTAAAACATTTAGTGTGATATGGTTAAACGTATTGTTAAGACACAGAACTGTGCTAAAATCTTGAGGCCCTTGTTTCTTTAGATTTTGCTTCCAAGGTGTCAGAATTCCATGTCATCCTTTGAAATCAATGAAAGGATGTCAGGAGAAAAGCACAGAGTGTCTATAGCTATCTGTAAAACATGGTGGAGGCTCTGTCATGGCTTGAGGCTGCAGTGGTGTTGGAGATCTTGTCTAAACCGATAGAATTATGAACAACGAAAAGTATCATCTGATATTGATATACCATCCAGTACTATCTGTAAAGCATCTGATTGGCAACAGATTCATTTTTCAGCACGACAATGACCCCAAAGAGTCATGGACCGGCCTCCCCAGAGCTCGGACTTTAAGGTTATTGAAGCAGCGTGGGATCATCTTTACAGAGAACAAACTGGAGTTAACATCCCAAGTAGAGCTTTGAAGCCTATTTAAAAATTACAATAACAGCTGCCTAAGAGAGTTCAGACTGTGTTGGTCACACCAAATATGCAGTTTTAAGCTTGACTCTGTTTTTACCTTATATACTACATTTCCATGTATATTTGAATGTGTTTCAATAAATTACTGCACCTATTTCCCATAAAATAAAGACTCTGCATATTAAGTGATGAACATATGCGCTATTTTAAAATCCTGACATGTTTAATGGAGACAAGTGCAGCAGATGTTCCTTGACTTCATAACCAATCAGTGTGTTTTGATGAATGCAGCTGTTTTGCAGCTGAAAGCTGTGCTGCTTTGCTGTGTCACAGACTGACAGTCAAAACACACTGCTGTTGGTACTGACAGAAATCAAACCCCATCTTTGTGAAAGAGCTGTGATTTTTTTCCTTTCACAGAAATGCAGTGATTCATGTTTCATCCCACTGAACAAATCCCCGGTACCACGGAATAATGTGCTTGAAATACACAGTTTTTTTTTTATTATAACGTAGCAGTACTTTGCCCTTTTGATGAGTGATATAACACATCACTTTCGTCTCTTCATGTATCCATTCATTCATATTAGTTAAAGTGGAATCGCTGCAGTCATACCCATAGAAGAAAAGATAAGTTATCACAAGTATCGCTCTGAGATATTTTGCACACTTGAAGCTCTCTTCAAATGTATTTTCCGAGGAAGTGGGGCTGGGAAAAATACACCTACACATTTATCGTCGAGAGTTTTGAGCCCAAAGTAGGAAGGTTTGTGCCATGGCTCTACGAATACACACAAAATTACACATTAATTTGCATTTATTCTCATTAAGCATTGATTAAAATTGGACCGAAGACATTTAAACGTGGAATTTGAGTTGTTTGGGAGTCAAATAATAAAAGCGAGTTGTCACTTTGTGTTGTGTCCCCAACAAAGCAGGCTGCTTTGGACATTAGTAGGTGAGTCTGGGTGCACTGTGGTGCGACTTTAAGTTCACAAAGCTTTAACTCCAATTGTCAGCTATCTGCTTGTGTTTTGCATGGTGCGTCTGCAGCTTGCACAGGATGCAGAACGGGCTGACTGGTGTGAAGCGAGCCCACCCTGCTCTCGAGCCTGGTGCTCATAGGTGACAGGCGTGTCACTGTGATAACCTTGTGTGGTGCATAACGCCCGCTCCCACTCCGACGTACATGTGATCGCAGTTTAAGAGGTACAAGGTCACGTCGGTTTAAAACCAAAAGGCATGGCTAAAATATCCGCACTAAGAGACAAATGAACACCAGTTTGTGTTTCTGAGCTGTTAAAAAGAGAAAAAAAAAAAAGAGAAAAGCTTGTAGAGGTGAACGCTGCTGGCAGGAGTTTTCACACGCACGCTGTAAAGGATTCCTCTTTCTCAACATTTGCTTTGATACGCAGCAACAGTGCATAGCATATGACAAACTGACGCTTCTGACAGCATTCGAAATGACATTTGCCATTAACTTTAAAAAATGAATTAATAATTCGGGAGCTCAAAGAATCCTCAAAGGACACTAACAAAGGCGACGCGTTTGTTAGCTGCAAGTGACACGTGTTTAATCTCGGTTTTTTAACTCAATTTAATCTCAAATCGAAGCGGCGCATAATCAAAGACGCTCTTTGAACATTTCATCTCTGAATCAAACAAAATGAGATTGCCAGGCTTGACAGTAAAGACAGCCTCACATGGAAGGGAATAACATTAAAAGACAATTCTGCAATTATCAGATGTAGCCCTGATTTATTTATCATTACTGGCAGCTCTGGAGAAGCAGACAGCTGTTAGGCACAGAGGCAGCGCTGAAGAGAAAGCACTGTGGAGATTCTTTAAAGCACGAGTGAGCTCTGGGTGTTTAGGCTGTTTGTTGCGCCAGTTTAAGCCTGATTATGATCTTCATCTGCCGTGCGAGGGCTGCATATGTGCGTGTCAAAATCTGAGATGAGAAAGAAGTTAGCGAGAACATAATTAGCTCAGCTTTACAGCCACGCAGCGAGCGAATCCCCCGCGTCGCTTATCCGGATTTTACAGGCAGTTCACCCTCTGCCTTTTCACCTGATCCTCTCACTCGTCCTCTCCATAGGTGCTGCTGGAAAGCTGCTGTACAGTGCTTGGCAGACCTGACAGCTGAGTGTTGAGAAGTGGTCTCCCAGGGGCCGCACAGGCGCACGGACTGGGTGTGTGTGTTCGGCTCTGGAAGGGGAAGCAGCCCCACTCAGGACTCGATGTGGTACCCAGCCTCTCTGCCCATCAGGGGAGAATAGGCCCTTCTATCTGCTTGGCAGCTCTGGCACTGAGAAATTGCCCATAATCACCCAGATAGCAGACTTTTGTCATCCTAACTGCGAGTGGGAAACAGAAGGAAGGTAGATTCATGTTGGGTAAACTACCATCGGATAATGGTTGTTCGAACAATATCCGGCTCTGGAGCGAGAATCTATCAAAACATATTGATCCTGGAACAAGAGAATTGGGTATGGCATGCGGAGCCCCTTTGTTTCTGAAAAGTGTTAGCTTCACAGAGACTGTACTGACAGCATTAATATATTAGATGGTGACTGTTGAGAGCCGCCTGCTGAGGCTCAGACTGTAACTGCTGCCTGCTTGAGAAGCTTTCTTTCCCCTGTTTATTCTTCTGTTTATTTCTTATCTAATAGTAAAACAGCAGATTTGACCAGGGAGGGTATGTTATCAGAACAGCGCTTTTAATTAAGGACATTTTTTATCGCCACTTACGCAGACTGACTCTTTCACTCGAGATTCGTCACCCTGCAAACCTTCCCAACAGACCTGAATTGCTCTCCCAACGTCTCATGTTTCCTCTTTTGTCTCTCCTGATGAGGACTGACTGTCATTGACTAACACTGAGTGCAGGGAGAATGGCCTTATTAAAGCGGGTGGAGGAAACCTGACACTCTGCGAGTGTGCATGTGTGTTGAGCGGTGACATTGAGCAACGCTAATGAGATAGATGTTCATTAAACATCGCAGAGCCACCAGGCCAATAAATCCAATCAAATAAGACAATGCCTGATTGAGCTATTAACAAGGCTGCAGGCTCTTTGCTCCCAACGTTGTTTTGACAGGCCCTGTATTGTCAGCTCATTAGTGCCACAACTCAATAACATTTGAAGATGATGTGTGCTGATTAAATACTTCACAATTTCACAATTTTGCTGAAAAGAATTCAGAGGATTCAGCTCAGGCGTGTTTCAGTCACCACATGCACTGAGATAATAAGACTCAATCTCAATCTGGGTGTGTAATCCGAGTACGCATAACTAGAAGACCTGTGACTCTGATGAAAGTTGGTATACTTAAGAAAATAAAAGCGTGCCTTATAAAATAGATAGAAAGACATTATTGGCCACGGAAATTGTCCCGCTTATTAAAAATACAAAGAAAATAGATCAATTAATTTAAAAAGGGATCATTTTTAGAGACTCTGAGTCTAATTAAAGCTGCCAAGGACGTAGAGTTATCGCTTATCCATTGAGCTGGTTCATTTTGAGAACAGGCTTGAGAACTGAACAGTACACAGCATTATGTAGCAGAAGTTTTAGGCTTCATCTTTCAAACTGTTAATGAATTTCTTGCAGCAGCTCCTCCTACAGCCTCTGACATCATCAGCACCAGCGGCAAAAAAAATGAGTGGAAATGTATAGAACTGGTTGGAAATTTGGCACCGCAATTGTAAATACAGCAAAAATAAAGCCTTCAGCATCTAACTAGAAGAAATGGGGAGGTTTTTTTTTCTGTACTTCTGTAAGTTATCTAAGGTACCATACATATGCTTCATGCCTAATTCTTTATAATATTTAATTAAAGTGCAGTCAGTCAGTGAAAACTAATGAAACAGTCAAGATGGGGGAGACATTTGAGCGTTTAATTCTTAGCAAACAATAACTAAAGATCTCTCTTTTTTTTAAAGCATTGTGTCTGGATTATTTAATTAAACTGGATGATTTCAAGAACAATTAACATTTGAAGGAAGGTTCTCAGGGGGGTTGAATATGTTCTTTGTGCATTTGAAGAGCCTCGTTTACCTTCTTTTTTTTTTGTCAGCGTATTTCCTGATACTACTTCACCAAATGCCAGAAAAGTGCAAATGCCTTTACTTTTATTTGTCTAATATCTTATTAGTTTTCCTTTAATTAAATCCTACCTACAGTCTGTCAGCTTTATGAGAAATCCAACTTATTTAGCTGAGTATCCCAGCTTGCATCGTGTAAATGTCTTTAACTTTTAAGATAATATAGGTTTTCATCAAGCTCGTGTTCAGATTTATGTGTATCTTCTCACTCACCTGTGGACCCATTGGGTATGCTGGGTGAGTCTGGCCCAGCTGACTCTGCTCGGAGGGACTGCTGCTGGCGTCAGACTGAACCGATCCGTCACGAGCTCCTGAAAGAGCAACAGGCAGAGAGAGCCATGTAGCAGAGTCCAAAGAAAAAGGGAACAAAACAAACAAACAAAAATAAAATCCACCTGAGATAGAGGCAGGCTGGATAAGTAGATAAATGCACAGCACACGGCGCACTGCGATGTTACAACATAGAGTCTCGTACAGAACAGAAGAGGGCAGCTGGGGAGAAGGGGGTGGGAGTGGAATTTGTATTTAAGTGCTTTATCAATAACCGCTGTAGCACTGAATAAATTACCAACCAGCGGAGAGGCTCATTGATGGGGGATGATGCATACTGGCGGGTCCCCGATGGCCTAGATTACCGCTGAGAGATAGAGCTCCACCACAAATGCAGGGGCCACATTATTCAGCCATTTACATCACTGAGTATCACTCATCTAAACCCACCACCACCCCCCCTGCTCTGGGCCTGCAGCTATGAGACACAATTAGACCTGTTTGCTATGAGGGCAGAGTGGAGCGGAGCAGACAGGGACATGATAATAAGCTTGCTGATGGCTGCAGGGAAAATAAAGGGCACCAATGATTGGTTATCGAAGCAATCCCTATCTGAGAGAATCTCCCAGCAGTCCTCTGAGTGTGGACTGCTCTAAAAGGTCTAAAAGGCTGATTTGACCCTCACCCTTTGACCCTGATGATATGGAGATCATGTGATGCCTTATTATTGACACAAAGACTTAAGGGCACTTCTTGAAAAATCTTAAATGATCCTAAATATTTACTATCCGACTCTGGCGATTTAAAAAGAAAAAAGAAAAAAGAAAACAAAAGACCCTGCAGTAAAAATCAGGATAAAGTTCAGCGAGAAGTGCGGATTTTACAATTACACGATCTTAAAAACAACATCAAAGAAGCTGACAAACACCTGATAAACAAGGCCCAACACACACAGTAACCTTTTATTGATTTTCATGAGAAGACTTCAAATATGAGAGTTGAAAAGAAGCAGTTTCATGGTTCAGAGGATTAATGTGTTTTGAATAAGTTGGTTAAAGTGAACGTGTAGCGCTGCAGAAATGTAATCTTGCAAAACTATTGCAAGGTCCCTCACTTTCTTACATTCTTCCTGTCAATACAGTAGATTTCTACTCATAGATTAATCTTATTGATGGCACGTTTTATAATGTTAACCTTAACCTGAGTGAACAAAGCTGCCTCTGATTGACCTTCAAGCTCTTATCCGAGGTATTTGCGAGTTCTATTTGGAGACATCTTTATCAAGTGATGGTTCTTAGAAGATTTTTCTTTTTCCTTTTTACATTGTATAATCATTTGAAGAAAGAAAATGTCATCAGCGTGACATCCTGTCCTTTCCTTTTCAGCTCTGATTGATTTTTATGTAAAGGACATTTTTTTTTGTCTCTTTTTACAAAGTTTAGTTTAGTAATTTCTAAAAACTATGGGAAATGTGTGCGCTTCCTCTGAGTACCATGTGTGCAGATAATTAATACATGATTTTTTTAAATTAAAAGTTCCTTATAAATGTATTTAGTCTACAGGTCATGAAAACCATGACATGAATTTTCTTATTTTGCAACTTACCAAGAGTTGGAGTGTATGTGAGAACTTCCTTTTTCTGCCAAAGTTAAATTTATTTCACCTGAGAGATTTCTGTATTCATTCATTTTTTTCTGCTCATCTTTTTGAGTTGAAGCAGACACTTTTGGGACAAACTAGATGCCTCATGCTATCATGCATCAGTTAGGGTTCAGCAATATTTGATTCGAAACTGATGTCTGCTTAGGTTTCTCATTAGATCTGAACAACTGTACCTACCCTATCTCAATGAGGTGAAATGGCTCACTTCTTTTCAAGTCTGATTTTTCTAAATAAAGGCCTGAAAAAGCTTCACCGTGAACTGACAGCTGCTTATATTTAGTCACAAATATGTCACATTATGTCAAAGATGGTGTCATTTTTTTTAAATAAAGGCAATAATTGGCCTTTGTTGCACTGTGGCTGTGTCACTTCCTGCAATATTTCACATTGTCCACAGTGGAGAAATACAAAAAAACATAATGTTGATGTTATGTTTGATGTTTTCTTTTTGGATGAACTTAGGTGTAGGTGCTCGCTAATGCTATGCATTTTAAGTTTTGTGGCTAATTCATAATAAAATCCAGTCTTATTATATGCTGAGCATGAAGAAATTATTTACTTTGTATAAGCAGTACTTTATTTTTCTACACTCAAAAACATATTTATGCCCAAAATATGGAATCTGGAAGTATATGGAAGTATATTTTTATTAAAAAATAATCTTTTGAATAAATAAATTTTTGATTTTATATATTTCATTTGCACTCAGGATGTTGCGGGTAAACTGCTGTTTTTTGAACAAATCCTGGACCTAGCCAGCAGCCATGGTACCATGAGAGACAGCTACCATGCTTCCAAAGCAACCAGGCTTTGCTAGCTGGCTGGTTTGAAGGTCATTTAGAGCCTCGCAAACCAAACATTGACCACCTGCTTCATGTTTCCTGTGAAAATGATATTTTTCTTCATCTTGACATCTCATTGGATCTTCTTCTTCATTTGGCTTCTCCCTTTCCCTTTGCCTACATATCTCTCTATATCCCAAGCATTGCCTTCGGTCACATCAACTCTCTGCATGACTTCCTTCCCTACATCCATGAATCCTCTGTCTCTAACTTTGTCTCCAAAACACTTAACCTGAGCATCTAATCCTCTCCCAAAGAAAATCTAAACATTTTCAAATCTGTCACTTCCAGTTTTGCCTCTTTTTATTGGCTAGACAATATAAATCTTGTATCTCCACCACAAAAGAGACCGTTTAACTTTGAGGGTTGTAGACACTTTGTCAATTTGTCCACAAATGTGTCATATTTCTCTGGACAAGCATCAGTCAGGGGGCTTGCGTTATACCAGAAGTGACAATAACCATGATATTAGAAAATGAAATGCTGATTTGATGTTAACAATACAGTTATGATAATTATTGCTCTTATGCACTGTTATACTCACAGAATCTCTCCCTACACTCGTATTATGAGTGTGAATCACTTGCAGAAATGAAAGCAAATCAACAATAAACAACATTAAAGGTGACTCATCTGAGGAAAATGTTGTTTTCATGCAGTCTTTTGGCTACAAGAGAAAATCTGATATTCTGATATTGCCCTGCTAGCAGCTGTTGTTTGTTATGAGAAAACTGAATGAGTCTTGCTATTCTGCTGATCCTTAAACATCTGAAAGCTGAACTATGTGTTGAATATGTTGCAGTGCTATTGTGGGACTGGACAACCTGTGGTGGAAAGAAAGAAAAATACTTTTTTTGTAGTCTCTCAATAGACTAAAATGTTCCTGTTTTTTGGATGAGCTTTAAAATTGAAAGGTTTTCATACTTCTATTACTCATAGTTACCAAGTAAATTTACAGGCACAATAAAACTGACTTACTTATTTCAAAATCGCAGATGTACACAAAAAGAGGTTACATGTCATGTGGAATTTAATAAAACCGACCATGTTTTGAACATAAGATACAAAAGGCCTCACAAAAAGTTAACACATCTCTTTAAATGCACTTTATTCCTCATAAAACAAGTCTTCCCCTGAATATAATGGTAGATGAAATCAAACCAATCATGTGGAAATGGATTTGAAGGCCGCAAAACCTTGCTAAACTGCACAATGTCAGCAATGAATTGAAAAAAAAAAAAATTAATCACATTTCCACTCAAAAAATTGATTTTCTTCAATGGTATATCACAGCTTTTAAATAAAGAATACATCCCTGATGCATTGTGTCTTTTTATTCACGGGCTTTCGTTTTTTGTTAAATATACTGGGCATGCAGTGGTTTCTAGTACTTTTATAAAAGCCTCACACAAAACGTACTATTCAATAGCCTTGCCAGCAAGATCTTATTGCCTGTCAAGTATATTTATGCAGTACATTTTAAAACTCCCCTCCGCCAACTAAAATCATTTCATCTTTGCATAAAATCCAAATAATTGGTGAATGGCATGACCCAACAAATGAACCTCAAGCATTTGATGGTTGATGTGAAAGCCCAAGGGGGAGCCTGCTTTTCTAGCTGGTTTCTACCTCTGGCTGGCTGGCCCTGCTTCCCGATAAAGGTCCACATCCTCTCGCTTATCAACCTCGCGACGCAGTGGCTTTTTTGACAAGCCAGTCTCTTTTCACCAATTATTTCACCCATTACAGATCATGCCGTGCCCGGCCCCACCCTGTGCACTCAGTATCTGGAATTAAGATCAGTCTGAACATACAGGAAATACTTTGTGGCTGTATTACAGTCAATAAAAAGCAGAGATACTACAAAAGCCGTCATAATCTGCTGTTATTTATTTGGAAAAGCAGAGAATAAATATTACAGGACCATAAATTGTTGCACTGGATGTCATTAGCCGTATTGTCTCCAAGCAGTTAATTCTCAGTTTGAACCTTATCAAATGAAAGCAATTTTCCTTCCTCCAGACTTGAAACGGCCTTATTTTCATTTACTGCAACTCAAACTTTCCAAGCATCTCAAAGCAATTCTCTAAATGCAGCTGCCACGCTGTGATAACAATAACACACCCAGTAGTGCTACTGAGCAACTTCTCCGCCAGTGAATTATCCAATTACCATCATAACAAAGTCAATTAGCAAAATGAGGATATTCATCTAATAATGAAAGAACAACACTTTATAAAATCACCTATAAGCTCCAGAGAGTGGGGCTGATGACTGTAGTTAAGATACTGGTTGTGAATAATGGATTCTATCTGATAAACAGTGCGGGAGACTTAATGAATAACGATTCGTTGATGCCTTTCATTGCATCATTTCACAATAACTTAGAAAGCTTCATCCCCCTTGCAAATATCTGTAACGTTAACATGTTTATCGCTGGGGAAGAAATCGATAATAAATAAATACACATGCACATCTCCCCCCAAAGGATTTGTGTAATTTCTTTAACTAAATTAAATAGCTGACAGAAGAAATACCCGGGGAGTCAATCTTCAATTCTTCTTTATTACTAAAATCTCACGTACACGTTTGGCTTTTCTTTCCCTAAAATAAATAAATAAATAATAAAAAAAATCTTCTTGTCCGACGTGAATGATTCTTAAATGTATTTCCAGATGGAGACTAATGCAGAGGAGGAAAAATAGAGTATATCTCGATCAAACCTTTACTGAAAAGAAACGCCTTTGATGCCGTGATTATACACAGGTCACACAATGGATAAAATGGAATGAATGGATGTATTGATGTGAGGGGAGATGAAAGAAGAGGCCAGATGGATAAAAGAACAAGCGTCGTGCATTCAGCATAGCTTTACATTTATCTAGGACATTCAGGGTACATCTCCTTTTTTACTTTATGAATTCCTAAGCAGCTTTAATTGCCGTTGTAACTGCGCAAAGTGCCCTTAAAATACAGCTTCATCTGGAGGAACAAAAGCACCCTTTAGCCCACAAATGTACATACATGCATGGCTCCGTGGCCTTGACTGCTTACACGAAGCAGTCTTTATTAAATTCAAACTCTTTCTGACTGAGACATGACGGGAACATCAGAGCAAATTCGCTCTTTTAAAAAAATGTAAGCGGAATAATTATGTTTTTTACAGAGCACTGAGTGCAGCTGGATGTGAGTTAAGCCATGGAAATATTGCCAATATCCACCACTATATAAATTCTCTCTCATTGATCACCAAAGTGGCCACTGGAGAGCAACTTTCAATGCCACACAAGGCAGAAGGCCTCTCAGGGCTACGTGGGTGCTGTGGGAGGGAGGGTGGCGGGGGGGCAAAGAGCTATATTTATTTGACTTCATTCGGCCTGTCTTAATGCAGCGAGCCCCAAGGACTGCACCACAAAACAATTAGCCTGGATTTCAGAAAGCAATCAGCACGCCACCTTGTCTAATGCAACCGCTTCATACATTGACAGTCTGTATAAAGTGGGTGTTATTGAAAGCTTTGTGTTCACGTTAGCTTTCGCCTCAGTGCATTTATGAATCAATTTTTGCCCATAAAAGAAGCTTTAACACTTAAGCTATTTTAGTGGAAATGCATTATGTAAGTTGTCAAATGTACGAGAGGCCCGGTAACGATTCAGGCTCTTCAGAATGAATAGCCGGCCCCCATTTTTATAATGGTCCTTTTGAAAATGTCTGGCTGAGTGCGTGTGTTTGCTATTAAGATGTTGCCAATCATTTTTCCACTGAAATCTAATCCATGGAAAATAATTTCACATTTTAAAAAAACGAGAAAAAAAAAGAGTGAAGATTAAAAGTTAATTACGTCCTTAATTGTTTGCTCAGCGGCGCTGCGACAACACGCGACACTATAATACGGTTTTCATCAACAAAAGTGTGTTGCGCTGCTGACTTGGAGCATTTATGTTGGACGGGGATATGCGGGCTGTCGGAGCGTAAAGGATGAGCGCGAATAGACAACAAGCCACATCATACACAAGGTTTAATTCCATCAATACACAACCAATTGTCCCAGATTGTTTGACCATTGATTTTGTTAATACCACTTGGAAAGTTGATGTGGCATTGCGCTGAGAGCCGAGAGAGACAGACCATTTCACTTTCATTTTTCTATCTCAAGCAGCGTGGAATAAAGTCTAAAAAGTAATGTTACACCCAAGGCACAGTGCTTTATAGAAGAGAGCAGCCTGTAATATGCAGTGCGAGCTTTATAGTGATTTACTTAACTCCTTGTAGAATGCAAGAGAGCCAAAATCACCAGTGATTTAGCTCAGTGTTTCATTACTCCCACCAAAGCCCTCAACAATAACACAGGGCATAATCTGCTGCCAATAACTCCAGGTGCTCTTAGTCAGATGGCTCCCTCTGGACCTGCAGGGAAGTAATACTCTGTTTAGAGGCTGGGGTGGAGAAGCTGCAAGGGATAGGTCAATAGTGTTTCTGGGGATAGAAAATCACCAGGGACTGACTTTTGAGTGTCTGCCGGTAACACTATTAGCTACATTATGGCTACTGCTGCCGCTAGGAGAGCTGTCATTTCCTTAATTAAGAGCACAGCGAGGGGCAAGAGGGAGAAGAGGCCACGGCAATCTCTCCGGGCCTCCCGCATTAAAGCCTGATTCCTCATCGCGCAAGGGCGGAGACCTTACAGGGGAGAAAAAAAATCTACCTCATTCGTTATTCTGGCACAAAGTGGAATTATGGAGTTAGGGAATTACGTCGGAGGTGGTGCCAAACAGAAAGGATTTTACACCTCAGCAGTTCTGCGACTTGTTCTGAGGCCATGTTTAAGCCAGAAGCAGATGAGGAAGATCTCAAAGGACAGACAAAGAGGAAGTGGACGCAAAAGAAGGCGACAGGTTATGTATGAAAACAACAGAAAACAGTGCACTTCAGTTTGTAGGAGAATGCCTGCAGTTTGTGATGAACGGGTGAGGAATATGCATGTAAACAATGCTTAAAGCAGCGAGGGTCGTGTGCGCCAACACTTACGCTCTCACTCATGGCCACAGGTCTTCACCAAAAGGCTCTCTGACATGAGAGTGCTCTGCTTCGCCTCTTACCTGTCTCTCCCTTGATGCTGGAGTGGGGATGGAAGCGGCACAAGCACAAGAGGGACCAGAGGGAGGTAAATTGGTGAGAAGAGGCAATGCCCATTTCAAAGGTCAAGAAGGAGAGATGGTGTGATGACGAGAGGAAGCAGGAGAAGGGAGAGGAGGAGAAGAAAAAGAAGGGGAAAAGAGGGCTTTTGTGTTGCATCCTCACAGGGGACTCGGGACACTTTGCACATGAGCACATCTGTTATGGAGCGTCCTCCTCATTCCCAAAGCAATGTCAACCTGATTAGCTCAGGGTTGAAAGAGGCAAATAACAATCTAAATTATTCTTCATCCTTTTAAGGCCATCAGTAAAGGAGGGACGCTGCGATGAAGGCTAGTCTTAGAGAGCTGTAAGCCTTTTAGGAGATACCTGCTTCACTATTGCTCCTCCTCTTAAATTACTTAAATGATATTTGCTGTAAATAGGATTCTCCCGCCTGCAGCCTGCAAGCCAGTGATGAAAAAAGGCCTTCCTTGCACTCAGTATCATACCACTATACTTTGTTTTTTATAGACAAACCCACATAGTAAACCTACAGCTCTTCAAAGTGAAGCTAAAACATTTTAAAGCAAAAAATTGCAATAAATAAATAGAGACTTGAGCTGTTTATTGTGAACTATTTCAGCGTCTCTGTTTTTTATCATGTGAAACGAATAAATCTGGGTTTTAAGTCACTGGTTGAACAAAACAAGACATTTAAACCTTAATTTCTGTGATGACTCCTTTTTTACTATTTGCTGACCAATAAATTAGCAACTGGAAACAACCTTTAGCTGCAGCCTTGTCTTTGACTTTAAAGTAAACTGAGGGTAGTAAATAACAAAAACTTTGATGCATCCCACTTAAAGAGCTTCAAACTTGTATCTTCACACTACAATCGGGTTAAGAGGAGGCTTTTGTTTTTTTAAACCTGCATCTGGTAAACTGCAGGACATATAGAAGTAGCCGGTGGGGTGCGAGCCCAATCCAGCGTGGTGTGTATGAGTTGTGTGTGCACATGCAGGGGGCTAGACACCCACATGTCATGCCTGACACATCAGCCTCGGCCCCCCAGGCTATCTGGCGCTAATGCTGCCTATGTCCCACTTTCTACCCCTTGCCCCTCAATGCCTCCTCTCCTCCTCCCCCACTCCTCACCCGTTTCTTCTGTCATAGAGCTATAATAACAATGGATCACAGCAGCGCTGCAGCACAGGCTCAATCACCACAGGATAACATCAGGTGATACGGGCTGCACAAAAGTATATCTTACCTCCACTGAACCTGAGCTAAACGGAGTTTATCTAGAAATGAGTTTATCTGGCCAAAGTATTAGTTCTTACTGTATTGGCCTGTTGTGGCCATATTTACAGAGCTGAGTGGGTACAGGTGGAAACAAGCAAATAATCATACAGCTAAAAGGCACCCCACCCCAGCCCACCACTCCCAGCACATTATTCTGGTGGAGCAGACAAATAGTGGAAGGAGGGACGTCAGGAAATAGTATTGCTTTGAAGTCCATAACTCTGTTCTGGAGGAAAGAAGCATCACAGTGTTATTCCTCATCCTCAGATATAAAGGAAAAAAAACATAATAACTTCTCGATAGCCTGGATCTCCACTGCCCTATACTAGCTCTCCCCCTTCGCCCGCCCACACCCCTGCCTCATCCACCATACACCCACTTCTCCTGCCTCAATCTTTGGTTTCAAAGGAAGCGAATCAGCCAGAAGGACAGAAGGTTATGCATTAGTACTGGTCATTGCTCAAAGAGCGAGCGTTATAAATAATAAAGGCTTGTGAAGGACACAGGGGCTCTGGGATGCATCTCTAGTTCACGCCACACAAGTCAAAGACAAGACTGTAATTTCTATTCCGAAAATGTGACCCTTGCAGCTTCAATTACATCTCAACAGCACAAACCGTGTCCATGCCAGGAGATGTGATGCCTCTTTGTTAGCTCTACATGAAAGGCTTAGAGATATTGGTTATGGAGTGGATGCTACACATGCATGGTTTGTTTTGTTTTTTTGAAAATTATTTCCCAACTTAAAGAACGTGAATAACTAAAATAAATGCATACTCAAATTCAATTTATTTTCTCCCCAGATGCCCACCTATAGATCTTGTAATCTAGTCAATCTTCTCAACTTTAAGCCAACAAAGAATGGGGGAGAATTAAACTGGCAGATATTTTGAAGTTCTACATTTTGCTCAAAGTCATTTCTGCATAAACAAGCATCAGAAACGTGATGACCTTTGCTGCTGCTCGTAGCAAAAACAAGAAGTCCGCCTTGTGCTCATCCTCCCTCCTCGCCATGCACTGATTGTGTTGCGCTAGCCACGGGCTCTGCGGGCACATTAGCCAATGTATTACACCTGCTTTACAGGCATGCATTAAGCTTGTTTTAGAGTTTGCGCAGACAGCTGAAATCCCCATAATGAGATCCACCTCCCGGGGAGAGACTTGTTCCCTGTCGGCCTCCTTTATCCACTCTTATTTACTCAGCGTGGCCCATTCAACGGCGGGTTTGCGCCACTTTATTACTTAACCTCGCCACACAACGTTACGAGGCTCTTTGCATCAGCAAGCTGCCTTTCGCACCATGCATTCCGCTCGCTAAGCTGATTACACAAAAATAATAAGAACCCGTGCCTCGAGCGGTGTGCGCTTGTGCACGCCCCTTTGTGTGATTATATGTGTGCATGAAAGAGATTTTTTTACACAACACAGTTGTTTTGTCTCATAGCTGCAAAATATATCTAGCACCAAGTATGGAAGCATTCAGAGAAACAAGGTCCGATCTACAAATCCAGTTCAAAACATTATTTTTAGGTTGTTTTCTAAGAATTCTTGAAAGAGGATTCACCTCTGCTCGCTATTTATTCGTTTTAATTGTCATATTTTCATATGTCCACTACACTGAGAAACACTTTTCCATCAAAAGGACCTAAAATACATTTCAAAATGCCAACTTCAATTTCAGTGACAATTACAAGCATTTAACAATCAAGTAAAATTATGAATTTGGGGCAAAATATCGTCAAACTCAAAATATGTGAAGCTGACATCATGAAAAGGTTAAAGAGAAAAGCTGATGAAACCTTTGGCTTGCAAAATGTGATTAAAATAGGAGTACTACAATATCTGTAATGACACAAATCAATATTCAGTGGATATGATTTCTTTCCTGGATTCAAATTAGATTTGTCTGAGGGGCTCTATGGATGGAAAACATGAATCAGAGAACTGTGAGATGCTTTCTTTGAGTTTCTTGGAGATAACAGATATGGATATGTTTACCTATGATGCTGTAAATAAGCTGTATCTTAAGGTTATCTGATTACTGTCTCAATGGTCTGATTTTACCTTTATAAAAAAAGTGCGTCATCAATAGGTTTCCAGGATTAATCCATTATCTTTCCTAACATGAGGAATGAACAAAATGCAGAAAAAAAGGTGTTCTGGAAGAAATATTTTTTTTAAAATATTTTCATGCTTAATTTAATTTTATTGCATTTACTAAATGTTTACTCATATTTGCCTCCTACCTGACTTGACGCCCTGTTAAAGAAGCTTCGAGTGCGGCTTCATGTTTTTTTTAAAATTTGGACGCTTATTTTTGGAAATAGGCGTCCAAATTACAGCTCAGCGACTAGAATGGGAAAACATCTCAAGGAGAAATTACGATGTTCTTCCTTTTTACTTTAAAAGTGAACATATCAGAAATGGCACCGTTCAGTATGTTTTAGTACAAAAGTAACAACTTCCTGTGTTCCTGTTCCTGTGTCTGCAAGTAGCGGCAACAGCTGCAACCATAACCAAGCTGGATGTGAATTCCCTACTCTAGTTTGGGATTATTCCTAAATCATCCCTTTGCTGGGATCAACACTTGACTATAGGCTGCTTCACACTGTCTTTTTTAACATAGGAAGGTTGCCCTCAGTTATGATGGCCAGTGTTGTTAATCGAGCAGATTGGACCTCTTTCAGTTAGCTGAGACTGTTTTGTTTTGGTTGATGTTTTTGAGTATAAGTGTTAAATTGTACAGAATAGAGCCAAAGTGATTTATCACAGATTTGCTGATTCTAGTTATCCAACAATGCCACTGTCTAACTAAAGTATACTGAAGTATACTATAATTTTCCTTTCTCAATATACATTTAAAGATATGTTTCTATGAAAATCACATTTTTCAAAAGTCCACTAGCGGTCGAACTTTAGTCCAGATGAAATTAGCATCAGTAATCCAGAGTCCAATCTGATTATAGATGGGAACGAAAACACCCAACAGCACGCTGGTGCGTTACAGCAGACGTACCGTTCGGGTTGGACTTTCTGTTCCGGATGACCTCCAGCGCTGGGAATCAATGAAGATTCATTTTGTTCTTTTGGGGAGGGGGGCGTGCCTCTAGGTGACCTTTGTGAAAATGTTCCACCATTTTGCCAGAATCCGTATAAGTGCAGACCATTTCATGTAGACAGTAAGTGTATGAAATGAGTGCTCCTGTCGTTCCAGCCTGGCTCTCTTTGACAGCATGATGATAGAAGCGTCACATCCTTGGGAGAGTAAATGCAAACTGACAAGAGATGAGCCTTTGGTTGCTGAATATAATACCGAATTGTGCTCTGAGTGTCTTATTATCTTGTCTGTTGATGTCTGAAAGGGGGAGATTTGCTTGAGAAGAGAAGACAGAAACTGTACGCATCCAACACCATCTCGTCCTCTGGGAAAAAAAAAAAAAAGATTGCTTGCCCTACTAACCACAGCTTTCCCACCTAATGTCCACTTCTACTTGGAATAAATACAAGGCAGCAGGATGTTTGTGGTGCCTCGTAGCCCCTGTTACCTGAAGTGGAAGACTATTTGCACAGGCAAGCTTTTAGGAGGAGAACGACCCTTTCACAACTGCAGTAAGCATGTGGTGGGTGTAGAAGATGGACAATTTACTGTAGACAAACATGACCGCTACTGTCATTGTCTCCCCCTGACTTCTTCTGGCACAAACTCTTTTAAACACCATTAAGGCTACAATGCAAAAGTCATACACGAGGCCTACGGGAAAGAAAAGTTAGCTTTTTGTCGTCCTTACAAATATAAAAACACATAAATGGCACATGTAACCACATCTCAGTGCAGACGCTCATTAACATTGATACTCAGAGATGCAAAAGCTGTTGTTATCAACAATCTTCCCCCCACCCCCACCCCCCCAAAAAAACAGCAAACAAACAAAAAAAAAAAAAATCTTGTATAACCTGGAGTCTGTCACTATATTTCAAACTGTTTGAATCATGAATCGAAAGACTCAGTTAAATTACAGGGGAACAAATGAAGTCTCAACATGATTTACATTCCCTTAAAACTATTAGTGCGCCGTCTATTCGTGCACGGCTGTCAATCAAAAAACTGGAGCAATTCTGTCAGGGATTTTTTCAAAATAAGAGGCGTAAAACAGGACAAAGTCGTATTTTCTTCTTGTGAATGTGAGGAATGAAAGTATGCCATTATCTCGCTTCCTCACCACACAGAGTTGAAACACATAAAGAAAACCATTGAAAAATATAAGGCTGAGTTTAAAGTCCTGTCTCAAGGTTGGAGCATTTATAATCATAATAGAATAGTGAATTGGAGCCTTAATACAATCTCTCTGCAGCCACGAGAGCTCCCTGCAAACACGGGTATAAGCAAATGTAGCTCATAATGACAACAAAAGCTGTAGTTATTAATTACAGGTGAAGATCTTTCTCTCTTTAAACTATTCATCCACTCAAAATTGGTCAAATTTGTCACCTTTTAAGAAATTAAGTTAAACAGTCTAGTTTATTTAAACCTTTCTGGGCACATGTCTTAGGCTAAGATGACTTGGGAGAAACATCAGAGATGTTGCTATGAATCTTAATGGCAAATACCAAAAAAGAATTACTTAAAAACTAAAAAATACCAAAAAGTTACATTTGCAGGAGCATAAATTACCACCACACCATGCCTTTCCTTTTCAGTCCTGAAGCATTTCAAGAAAGAAACATGCTGATTCTCTTCTTCCTCTCCAACCCCTCACCCCTACCCTCACCCCCACTCTTTACACTTTCTCCCTCACAGCAGAGGACATGACTACGCCACTTCTCCTCGCCATTCCCTGACAGGTCGTGTGGGCAGCGGTTCCCAAACTCAACCTGCTGCTGGCACAGCCCAGGGCTCTGCCACCGGCCAGAGAGGAAACGTCTCCCCGAAATTCACAAGTTAAAGAAGAGCGGCTCCGACTAGACACATGTCCGATGATGACAGACCGTCAGCAAACATCAAGCAGTGCTCCAGGAATTACTGGATCTATTGCATGTTTGTTCGAAGCATTTGCTCCATTAACAAAGCAAATTAATAGCATCAAATAAATATATCAAAAAAAAACCTAGCAATGCATCTGATTATATTTTGGTGTACACACGTGAGAGAAAAAGACATAAAAAGCAGTGAGAGGACTCAGACAGAACTGATCAGAAAGGAAGAAAAAAGGGGAAACTTGATGCTTATTAAACCAAATTGCAACACTTTTGAGACAAATCCTGCAGAACGCAGTCCTTGTTTAGAAGACTAGCCTCGGGTTATTCTTGAAATAAGGATTTAAAAGACAACCGAACTCTCTCAGATTGGGTCTGAGAGTAAAATTTGGCTCACCCTCCTCCAAATTCATATTTTGTTTCATTCACAAATATTTGGCCACATCACTCTATAGGCATGCTGTTATACTTTCTTCCACACCCCCCTCCAACACTCACACACACACACATTCAGATAGAGACACACATATTCAACATATTAATGCCTCTTTTTTAAAAAAGTTGCACTGTTTACTGCACCGGAAAAAGCAATTACATATCAAAATCAGTCACACACAAACCCACTTCCACAAATACAGAGACAGCCTAACTTCCAGACCATCAAAAGCTGAGGAGAAGTTTGGATAAATATTCAGTGCCAACATCTGAAGCCATTAGAGGAGAATTTTGTCACTTGCTTTCTTCCACATCAAGAAAAAGGAAAAAGAAAGAATATAATAAACTAATATTAAAATAAAGATAAAAAAGGTTAAATACTAAGATGATGAGATAATCAGCTTTTTAAATCCTTCAGATGTGTTTCTAGAACATTTTAAAAGGTCTTTTGCAAAAAAAAAAAGAATCAAGCAGAATAAATAAACTCCATAATATAATCATTTAATATGTGAAGATGGATAAAACTCACAAATATGGATAAAAGTACATAATTCCCATTGAATTCTGTAATCTCAATTTGCCTCAGTGTGACAGAAAAAATAATAATAGATCTTCAAATATTCAGATAATAAAAGCAATGATGAAAAACAAAAGTTTAGAGCTAATTTTCATTTTTCATTACAAATTATAATTAGAAAACTAGCTAAAATGATTATTTCTGTCATTATGCTTATTGATTTATAACGAGGCTCGGTGATTGAGTTTTTAAAAAAAAAGCACACACTTATCTAAACACAGCCCAAACAGTCTCAACACTCAATTAATGAGATAACTGCAGAAATAATGAGCATGCTGACTGAGAAATTGTCTAATTTTGAACACAATTCCCAACTTCTAGACTAAAAACAAGCAGCATTAAAAAAATAGAAGTCTCAGCAATTATGCAGACGCTGTGATTTTATATTTGATGTGCTAAGAATTAATACAATAATTTTGGGAAGAATGCATGTTATAATTAGGATCAGTTGCATAAAATTCATCATTGTTTAAATTATAAATAATCAAGAGTTTCTCCATTTAGATTAAGGATGAACTGTATTACATTATCAGACACTCTCAGAGATGTGAAGTTGGAGTGAAAGCAAAAAATATTCTAACTGGAAAAAATTAGTCAGTTTGAGATCAACTTTTTAATTGATCTTATAATAGAAGAGACCCATAAAACGCTGCTTTCATAAAATACACAACAATATTAAATACTTTTTCCCTCCAATCATAACTTATTCAGGACTAACATGTAATAAAATAAAAATATACTGCAGCTTAAATACTTGTGCACATTTTCTGAAGTCTATAGGTGAATGAATTCTATTAACACTAATTTAACCATTAACAAATCTAAGCACTTGCTCGTTGCTGCACTTAGTTTGCCGCTGCTGACACCTGTCCCAGCACTGGAAGCCCTCTGCTTGTACTAGTTCTCACCCAGACCTCATCCAGCAGCTTTGTGGAGGAGAACGGACGGACGTGAGGTGTAAGTTGACTTACCGTAAAGCTTGTTGGGAGTGCCCTCTCTGTCCGTGGCCTCGGAGGGCAGGAGCAGGGGCTCGTCGTTCAGATCGCTGTCTGGGGTGGCCGCTTTGTCGTCCGCCCGGAGTTCTGCCACGCTCATGTCGCTGCGCAGGGAGAGCAGCGGCTTGCTCAGCTGCCCTGTAATCATCGGATCCTGGAGGGAGCTGAAAGCCCAGGTGGGAAACAGGGAGGAGAGGGGGGGGGGAAAAAAAGAGAAAATGCCCCTGGTTAGATGTGCTTCGTGGTCTCACCCTCACCGGCTCCTTCTCTATGCCTCTACTCACTCTCTCTCTACCCAGCTTCTCCTTTCTATGGCTCACTCATCACTCTCCCTCTCTCTCCTGCTCCCTCCCTCTCCAGCTCTCTCTTTTATCTGAGGCTGGTGCTACCCCGCTGATACTGCCGGCTGCTGCCTGGTGAAGAAGTGTTACGGATCGCGTGGCTTTGCCATTATACCCTGCAGTCCTAAAACGGTGATACATCCATCTCCAAGGGCTCATTACTACCTGACATGTGCCTCATCTTCAGCAAACACTAAGCTGACAGCAGTCTACAAAGAGGGTCCATGGGCTGTGCGCTGATAAATAAATGAAATAAATCTAATTCTACATCTAAAAGGAACATATGAGCGACAGTACACACCGCTGATTATATCAATTTTCACATAGTTTGCGACAACAGATGAGATTAAGGGTGACACCGCGCAGCAGAGTGGGACAACGTGAACTTAAGGCCTGATCTAAACAAGAGATGAAGTCGCCGATGTTCCCAAATTTTTATCCCAATTATTATCTTTTCTTTTGTCAGCACTTCAAAACAAGAATGAGAAGCATCAACGTAATGCGATTAAAGTATTAGCCTAAACTGAGGAAAATACACAGTGTGCTAAAAATACATAATTTAACGGCAGCACTTGCGCCTTTTTAAGTCTGTTTTTTGTTTTCATTTTATGGAAAACTTTCTTAAAAAGGAAAAACTTCTCTTACCAAGACAAAGCTCCAGCAGAAAAGATGGGAAAAAGTGTTTAAGGAAAGTCCAAATGTTGAAAAGAGTCAAAGCAGCAGCTAAAACCTGCTAAAACCACCACAGCACAGGGACTGGCTATTGCATGCTTTCTACTGAACCAGAAGCAGCCTCCTCAACCTTCCTGCATTTGAATGGCCACCACAGGTTCAAGCCTGAGGTAGCTTCCTAAGACAAACCCTGGAGATGTCACCTCCTCCCTCCCTCTCTCTCCCTCTCTTGTTCACACACACACACACACACTCTCCCTCCCTCTCTGTCCCTTCCTCCTTGTGTCTTCGCACTGGAAAGCTCCTCAGACAGCGTTCATCCCACCTCAGGCTCTGAGGCGCAGACACGGAGCAGCAGGACTACGGCCTTCTTTCTTATTTATGAATCGAGTACAACCTAAATACGTCTGAGCAAAGGACAGGTGACCATGCGGCTCATACAGGCGCAGAAAAGGAAAAAAAGAAAAAGAAGGGTGAGCCTTATCTCGCCCCCTGCACCCATCAGCAACCCCCACAACGTCTATTAGGGTGGTCAATGAATTCCTACCCAGAGGGGCCTTTTTAATGTGCTCATCACGAGAATCTGCCCTCTTTGATATGACACATGATAATCTATGAAAATGTTAATCAATAGGGGTAGTTTAGGCTGTCGTTAAAAAAAACGTGAGCCGACTGGTCAATACTCATATCCACGGTAACAATGTCACTAGTCATCAGGGCTTCATTTGTGCAGCACTTAAATGTGGGACACTGCGCATCAATGCACCTCTCGGCCCGCCGAGGTAAACACATTTTCCCCTCTGTCTGAGCTTGGCCGCACTCTGCATGCATGTGGGTCCACCCCCCCAACCTCCACCTCCTAGCTCCTCTCCTTTGAGTTGCTTGATAGGTCCACTGGAGGGCAAAATTAATACCTAATTGAATCTTGCAGTCATCAAAATAATCAATAGTTTTTTATTATTTATTCTTCACAGTCTGTTGACTGTTTGAAAGCTCAGAGGGACAGCGGAGAGCACAGGCAGCCCTGAAATTTCTACCGTTTCACAATGTAATTTTCACTGGGGCATGAGAGTTTGCAAGACCTATAAAAAATGAGAGCAGTGGTTTTTGTTAGGAGGTGGGGGGGGGGGGGGGGGGGAATAAAAGGAAAAATGGGAATCTTTGCCCCAGCAGCTACGATGAAAAATAGAATAAACAAGCTACTGACACTTCAGAGAAGGGCAGGGTCCTTTCTGTCCATCCCTCCATCTTTTTCCCTTTCCCTTTTTCTCCTTATTTCATCATATCAGGAGTGTGGCGCTACCTCTCTAATGCTGGCATTTCTCTTCCTGACAGACTCCAAACAAGTGCTGGGAATGAGATCAGAGCTCTAATCTTCCCCTGGCCTCTGAGGCTCCAGGATAAGGGGGCAACACATCTCTCACCATCTCACACAGCTGTTAATTACTTCAAAACAGCCAGCTTTGCTTTATTGCAGTCACTCCAACCAAAGTGCATGTTTTTAACTCGTTTAGGCTGAGTGAGTAATGAGATAATGCTAATCTTGTTACAATAATACATAATAAAAAAAGGGATATTTAAAAAGTTGACATCAGAAATTGCATTGCTGCTTCTAAGGACGTAACGGATTATCTTCATTATTATAAGTAGCCCTGAGACCTGTGATTAGCAATAACGTGAGCTACTGATGGCAAGAGCAGACATGGAGAGACCAGAGAAGGTTTGTCTCCTCACCCAGTCTGGCCTCGGCTCGGGAACAGGTCGCAGAAACAAGAAAAAGCACTTGATGCCCCGCTCTTCGCCTCACGCTCACCAAAAGCCCTCAGTGGGTGGAGAATCGGTGGTTAGCAGAGCGTCCCGACTGTCATCAGATATCCAAGCTTAGAGCTGGTGGTTTTACCAGTGCCGTTCCAGTGTGAGAGGTCACTGGGTGGCGGTCTTCAGCATGTGATCGAACACTCAAGGTGAACACTCCTGGTTCACGAAGAAAGAAAAGATAAATAAATAACACCCTGTGTAACTGTCATGGTATCATTTTATATTAATAAATGATCTCTGGTAGTTTTAAAGTATACCACATTATATGTGACTCCAAAACCGCATTACTTTCTTATCAACAGGGGAAAAAAGCAACAAATGAGGATGTTTCAGAAACAGGAATAGTGTCAAATTAAAACTGAACAAAAAAGATGTTACATAGTTACTGTGTAATGACATAAACAAGGGTAGAAAGTCCATTTGAAAAGCAGCTGTCTGATGGTAGATTAGTTTGATTAGTTCAGCAAAAATTTGCTGATCAGAATTTTTAAATGTAAGAATTGTATCCTGTTGTTTGCTATACACAGATTGTGAGACAGTTAAAATGTTCAACATGTGCATGTATTTAAAAAGCTAGGGGTCGCCACAGCAGGTAGCTCCTTTTTACGCCGGATGCTCTTCATGTCGCAACCCCAACGAGGATTGTGTCTCCTCCTGGGATTAAACTGGGTCTCTTTCACTTATTAGGTGAACGTGTAATATATCCCACTGTGGGACCACTCAGTATTTCCTTGCAATTAATATTAAAGGAAATAAGTTAGAGATATTAGAGATAAACTGATGATGAAAAAAGGCATCAGAAAGGCAAAGCGGAGCTACGGGGAAAAACTAGAGTCACAGCTACGACAGTGCGACTCTAGGAGCCTGTGGAAAGGACTGCGGACTATAACGAACTATAAACGACCAGCTTCTTCAATGATGAATGCCGATGCTTCACTGGCTGATGAGCTGAACACGTTTTATGCTCGCTTCGACGCCGCAGCAATGAAAACAACAAACGGCTGCGCGCGCTCGGAGTGCACCAGTGAAGAAAATGCATTCATCATCACAGAGCATGCCGTGAGGAACACCTTCAGGAGGGTGAACACCAGGAAGGCAGCAGGACCAGATGCAATCCCTGGCCGGGTCCTGAGAGCCTGCGCTGACCAGCTAACACCGGTGTTCACGGAGATCTTCAACCTCTCCCTGGCCCAAGCTGTGGTTCCCACGTGCTTCAAACAGTCCATTATAGTTCCTGTTCCAAAGAAACAACAGCCCGCTTGCCACAATGACTACCGTCCAGTAGCACTGACCTCAATTGTGATGAAGTGTTTTGAAAGACTGATGAGAGATCACATCACTTCTTCACTTCCTGCCACCATCGACTCACTTCAGTTTGCTTACCGGACTAATCGCTCCACAGACGATGCCATATCTCACCTGCTCCACACATCCCTGAGTCACCTGGACACTGGCAGAGGGAATTATGTTAGGATGCTGTTCGTGGACTACAGTTCAGCATTCAACACAATAATTCCCTCTAAGCTTTTCACCAAGTTGACGGATCTAGGACTCAGCTCATCACTGGGTCAGTGGATCCTCAACTTCCTCACAGACAGACCCCAATCAGTGAGGGTGGGAAAACAAGTCTCCCCCTCCATCTCACTCAGCACTGGAGTGCCTCAGGGCTGCGTTTTAAGCCCCCTGCTGTACTCACTGTACACTCATGACTGTGTAGCCACATCAGACACCACCTCCATTGTCAAGTTTGCTGATGACACTGTTGTTGTAGGCCTGATCTCCGACAACATCGAGACGGCCTACCTGGAGGAGATTAGGAACCTGGAGACCTGGTGCCAGGAGAATAACCTCCTCCTAAACATCAGCAAGACTAAGGAGCTGATCGTGGACTTCACCACAAAGCAGGCGAGGAATTACAAACCCCTCATCATCAGTGGCACGCCAGTGGAGAGAGTGGACAGTTTCCGATACCTGGGTGTCCACATCACTCAGGACCTGTCATGGTCCTGCCACATCAACACCCAGGTTAAGAAAGCCCGTCAGCGTCTCTTCTTCCTCAGAAGACTTAGAGACTTCCATCTGCCACTGAAGGTGCTCAAGAACTTCTACTGCTGCACCATCGAGAGCGTCCTGACGGCAAACATCTGCACCTGGTTTGGGAACAGCACCAAGCAGGACAGACGAGATCTGCAAAGAGTGGTGCGCTCAGCCGAACGCATCATTCAATCAGAGCTCCCTGACCTGCTGTCCATCTACACCAAGCGGTGCAAGTCCAAAGCTAGGAAGATTATGATGGACCTCTCCCATCCCAACAATGGACTCTTCTCACTGTTGAGGTCTGGGAAGCGCTTCCGCTCCCTTAAGGCCAAAACAGAGAGAATGAGGAGGAGCTTCTTCCCCCAGGCTATTCGGGCCCTGAACCAGGTGTAGGACTGTACTCTCCCACACACATCACTATAAGACTGGACTCTCACACACATCACATCACCACACGCACCACCACACATTTCCTATAATTTCCTATAATTTATAATCTTTATAATCTCTCTCTGCTGTTTGCACATTTTTATTTATTTTTATTTTTACTGTAAATTCCTAAGTTAATTTGTAAATTTTGTAGTAAATTGTAAATACTGTAAATCTTTTTTCTGTCATTTAATGGTCGGGCATTGCGCAGCTACAAGCATTTCACCCCCCATGTCATACTGTGTATGGTTGTGTGTGTGTGACAAATAAAATTTGAAATTGAAATTGAAATTGATCATTAGTGGCAGCCATATGTCTCAAAACAAACTTTTGTCTCACAAAACCAGCCTTGAAGTGAGACTGAAAAAACCCCGGAGATTAAATATTCTGTAATCTTCTGAAGCGCCTTTGTTTTTTTAAAAGTTGCATTGTGGAAGAAAAGTGCAAAAGAACCACACAGTCTGTTGAAACTTTAACAACTATGGTTAATTTTGTACATATATCAATATTTAACCTCCTGAGCTCTTGTTTGGGATGCATTTTTAATTTCTCCTAGCTATTTGGGATTAGTTGAACCAGAAAAGTATAAAATCTAAATATTATGTTTGAACAATGGGCACACGCTACTTAAAAAATTACAAAACACTTTATTGAGCAGCATTACGAAGAATATTCAAGAGGTTAAAACATGTTTAGAGTAATTATTAGGTGTGGAATTAAAGCACGGTTCAATAGCTTCAAATGATCTCCAACATACTGGAGGCATATGCAGGGTGATTTCAACCTGGGACAGGCTGCAGCACACCAGCCTGCTCTGAAAAACGCACGACAGAATGAGGTTTATAATCCACCCGAAAGACAAAATTCTCTTTCATGCTTTCTTTGTCCTTAAACATTAATGTAACGTCAAACCATCAGCTCGCTCTGTAAGTTAACATGACTTTCCGAGGTGACAAATGTTCTCCAATCTCTGAGAAATCAAACACAACAGCTTCATTTGCTGCTATGAGTGACGTAAAAGGCACGTAAATACTTTAATTATCTGATTTTTTTTGGACCTGTGTAATGCAAACAGACACATACGCTCAGATTAATAACGCCTGATATCGGCGAGTATTCATCTGCTTTAAGATTAAAATAAGGTTTCTTTAATATTTTGTAAATCATTTTATTTTGCACCTTAAATGAAACCTATAATGTCTACACTGAAAAAATGTATCAACACTTTTTGAAGCGATCATTATATATTTTATGAATATGTGGATGTGCTGTGATGGCCGAGCATATGGAGATGTGTAATGTGGTTTGTTAGGTGATGATTTGTCTCCCCCTTAGGGTTATTAACCAAACTGTTCTTCTGTCTATGCTTTCACTTCATGCCTTTGTGCATCTAAATCTCAACAAGTGCTGTTAATAGTGTTAAATTACACTTGGAAAAATGCAGCCAATTTGTATTATTTTATCTGCAGCTGATCTAACAGACTGTTATCGGGACTCATGGGGTCAGGGGTGTAAATATCTGAGACTTGAGATGATTTTTCTTTTCGCGCTCGTTAATATGATCAACAGTTATCCCTCTCTCCTCCACTAAAGCTAAAACGCTCCCCAGCGGACGGTCGGCGGGTCAGTGAAGGCTGAGGGCTATCAAAGCAGTGTATTAAAAGGAGCTCTTTGAAGCTTGTAAACCACGGTGCCCAGCAGGTCCACAACAGATAGACGCCTCTGATTGGTCAGGTGTGTGTGTGTGTGTGTGTGTGTTTTCTGCTGGATCGATCCACCGAGCTGACATTCTGGAGCATCAAAGCTTTCGGTGCACTAATCTGACTCCTCCTATGAGGGCGAGGGTTGTTTTTACTATTTTACTTTTTTGTCCATGAGGTGCTTAAACTTTAGATGGGGCTCTTGCATGTTTATGATGGGAGAGCGGGCAAAGCATATGTTTTGGAGGTTTGAAAGGGAATGAAAACAAATCAAGCTTGGATACTGTATTTATTGAGCGATAAATAATGCAAAACTATAGAGAGAGAGCTGGAGAGAGAAGCAGAGAATCACAGGGCCATCCATTGGGCGTACCACTGGCAGCAGCAGAGGAGCGACACCGCAGAGATTCACACACTGCTGCTCCTCAAAGTCAGTTTCCCCTCACACTGTCTCTGGAGACCTGCGCCACATACACACTCATGAAAGGTGTGAAAATCTGATTTCCCAAAAAGGATCGGTAATTCTCTGTGAGGGTGGAAGCCGCAATCAATAAATCATTGCTAAGCAGATTGTAAAGAAAAAAAAATTATTCCCCCTTGGTATCGGTGCATTAGGATTCTCCTGAGGATGGATGAGGCAAGACAGGGGTGTGAGACAATCTCAATAAAGAAGAGGCAAATCATACCTTTGGCATTCATCTGGACTCAGGCAAGTAGCTGTCAGCAGAGTGACGGAGGACCGGGCGAGTCGACCAATATCCGAAGCCCCCATGTTCAGAGAAGTCTGCAAATATATAAAACAAATAGCCTAATTATTACTGGAAGTCTTGCTGACTGTGTTTGCTTTATTAGTGAATGCACAGGGATTTCCTTTATTAAGGCAGGCATAGGAGACAACCTCAGAAAAGTACTGTACTTTTAATTGTATGTAAATCTACCACAGATTTTACTTCAAGAAGAGGCACAATAAATATTTTCAGCTGCTACTTCTCATCATAATAACGCACAATCTGGATGCAATTACTGCTTATTACCAAGTGGACAAAGTATTCATATTCTCTACCATCAAAGGTAAAGATGCGCCCATATACATATTTAGCTTCTTTCCTACAACTGTAACACTGCTAAACACCATGTGACAGTAATTATGTACAACCCTCATGTGCAATATTCCACTACCCAATTCCACATCCCATAACTCGGGACATACCTCACTGTGTACATTTTATAATATGTAAAATAACTCATGTAAAGTGCACTTTTTTACTGCTCAGCTTCACACAATTACAACCCTCCGGCATATACATTACACAGACAGATGCACAGCCTGTAAATAAATAACTCATGTTCAGTCCAACCATGCAATATTGAGTCCCAATACTTTTTACTCTTTAATGCTTGTCAGTAAATATTGTATTTTATATTTATAATATTTATATTATGTATTTATGTAAAATGTTTATTTTATCTAAGCTTTTTTTCACCATCTTAGCAACTATTACCTGATTTTGTTATGTTTGCTTAATGATAATAAAGTGTCTTGAATCTTCAATACAGTCTTGGCAGTAAAATGCATATTTAAAGTATTAAAAATATAATTTAATATTCTTCTGAAACCAGGAGACTCAAACAATAGCTGAAGGATTAATTTAGCCACCACGTTCAGACAAATCTGGACATACTTAAATCGAAT
This sequence comes from Neolamprologus multifasciatus, assembly GCF_963576455.1. NCBI lineage: Eukaryota > Metazoa > Chordata > Actinopteri > Cichliformes > Cichlidae > Neolamprologus > Neolamprologus multifasciatus. The sequence continues at coordinate 21,798,465 of NC_140447.1, read as the reverse complement.
AGTCTTAATCATGTCAGTTAGTGTTGTTTGTCCTGTTTTATTCAAAATGTCTTAATTAAGACAAAGAGAGATTGTGAATTAATTTAAAGTCCTGTAAGTTATCATTTTGAGATTATAGCTTCATTTAGTGCTCAATTACTAGAAGAACATTTTGTGTATTTTACCTTACATTCTTCTGTATATCTGGCTAGTGGCAGTAAATAATCAATATAAAAGGGGACAATGTGTACAGTAAATACTTTTGCCTAATAACTCTTGTAATAATACTCATGATTACTTCAGAGCCATTACTTTTGTAAAAACCACTTAATTATAAATAATAGTATTGATGGACTTTAAGCAAAAGTAGCATGTTTATGCTGTTTGGAACTGTTTGGAGCTATTTTTAATATTTACTATAAATGATATAAAATTCTCCTCTAGGGAAAACTACACTATTTGCCACTGATATGTTTCAGACAATTAATACAACAAATTAAAATACTCAGCTGTATACAAGGAGGTGGATTTAGCTGGCTCCTTTTAGCCACTTATTTGAATACATTTTAATGACAGCAGAAATCAGCCTTTTTATCATCCCCTTGGGGAAAGTTTGGAGGACTTTTAGTCCAGGTTAATTTATTGTATCTGGCGACCGTTCAAATTTTTAAGGTTGGTCTATTAATGTTGTCAGTGAAGATGTGCTTTATGGTTATACCTAGCTTTACTGCAGGTTATTTGGCTGCAGTTTCAAGACTGTTAGCTTCAACTGAAAAAAAAAAGACATTTTCTTCACAAGTTTGCCGTCTGACACTTAAGAAAAGAGACACTTGGATTGTTAAAACCGAATAAAACTTGCTACAAGTATTTGCCACGAAAACCATGAAAAACATATGAACGGTCACCTGGCATCGTTTTTTAAGTAATCGTCTCCTTTTATTCTGTCGGAGTATCCGCGTTGTCGTTTCTCTATCTGAATGACTTCATTACCCATAACGCCTTGATACTCGAATTCAAGTCATGTGATTTAGCTTATGACTGGAAGCAGGTTTCGACAACAAACATCACTTTGCTGTCACGTAACAGCGGGTGTTTCTGAGATTAAACAAAGCTTTAGCGGAGATTTAACGGATATTTTTAAAAATATTTGTTAAAGTATTATAGCTGTTACCTTTGGATATATCGCTAAATAATATCACAATGGCGGAAGTGGAGGAGCAGGTAAGCTCAAAATGCTAAAGCTAGCTAGCTAAATGTTTCTGTTTTAAACGCACTTGCATCAAAAATGCATTCAAAGTGTGCCTGTGAGAGCTGTCAGCTGTGGTTTCATTTGATTTAGCTTCTCATCAAGCCATTCTCTGCTTGGAAAGCTAACATTTTAGGTGCTAATTTAGCTTTGCAGTTGTTTGGTATATATTTAATCTCTAAATAAATAGTCATGGCCTCTGAAACCATGCTTTAACATTAATATATATATTTTTTAAAGCAATCCAACATTTTTCTGCTTTTAGGTCAGACATCCAAGTGAGGAAACCACAGATGAGTCTGAGGTAAGAATCAAAAATACCTCATCATTTTAGCTAATCTAAGATGAATTTATTTTAAAAAATCTTGATATATATTTAAAAATAATAATAACTGGAAAAAATGGACTTGAATGTGTCATGCAGTTGCACCAGTATGTCAGTGTAGACATGCATCACCAATAATATACTGTCAGTGACAGAAGTGTTCATATTTCCGTCAGGTTTGGATGCTTTTTGAAATCTCTGCCTACTGAAGGGGCTGTAATACATAACATAGCCTTTATCAGCACAGCTTGATCCCTAAAGGATCTTTGTCAGGTTCTGAGAGGTGTCAAACACTCATGAATTACATATAGCTTTCCAGATCCATCAATATTATGACTGAACTCTGGCATGTTACAGTACACCTGTGCTTTGGAGGATCTCACATGGGCTGAATAAAATATAACATTACACATCACGCTGACAGGAAGGAGAATTTTTCTTCATCGGTAGCAGAGGATGGAATCATATATAAGATATATGCTGCATTTTGGACACCTGCACCTTTCTCAAGCTACTACTTTTTTTCTCAAGAAAATAAACCAGACTTGTAAATAGTGGTCTGTCTGTGCACCATGTGTTCAGTAGTCATGGACAAACACTCACTGGACTGTGGGATTGCAAGTCTCCTCTGAGTGGCTGCTGCAAACAGGTGATTATTTGCTTACAATATTGCAATATACTGTAGCTGGCTGCTGTTGTTACCAGCTTGACAGCAGCCTCGCTAGATGAAGGCAGCGAGGGGCTGTTTGCTCTACACTCTACTAACAGAAGAGATGAGCAGGGTAACAATCTGTCTGAGCAGTGGCTCTGGAAAGTCAGAGGCATTCTCTTCATCAACGTCATGATTTGGTTAGATTAGTCTGATTTGTAATAACATAATGCAATAATAAGCCTGATTTGTAAGTGCTTTTTAGTATGCTCAGCGGATCAAACCCTTAAAACGATAGATTTAAGCAACATATTAGTCGACTGATTGCACCAATTTCCTCCTCTTTCTGCCTCAAACAAACTAACATGGTTAGATTTAACAGTTACAGCGTTCCCCTTAAAAGCAGACAAATGGGCGAGTCTTGCTTGAACCTTGAACATTAAGCTAGATGATGACACGAGGAGTCTCATTTAGCTCAGCTGTCAGTAGATGGAGAATATGGCAAAAATGGTTACAAATCAAAAGAAACCCCAGCAGCTGAAAAACGAAAGGGTGTGTTCCATAAAAGCCTGTCAAAAAATGTACTTTTGTGGTCCCGAAAGCACATAAAAGGTAGAGAATGAAGGGTAATAAATGGAAGAAAAGACATCATGCATTGTATTTTTAGCAACTTGCTGGACCACTATAAGGCTCTAAGTGCTCTACATGATTCTGCCACTCCTTTAGAAGCAAATGAAATGGTTTAATGCATATTTTAGCTTAGTTTAGTTTTATTCAGTCATCACATATTGCACAGACAGTGTAAACAGCACACAATAAATCAGGATCTCTGCACCATGTAGTGACTGAACAGAATCAGGCAGAAGTAACGCTTCTGTAAGCCTAGACTGCGGTCTTTTAATTCCAGAAAGATTAAAATGGGAACAACATACTCGTTCACACCCTCAAGTGTCAATAATTGATGATGTCTTTGTGCTACTGTTGGAAAAGAAAAAGCAAATTAATTAAATTCATTTGAGCAATTTTCAATAATTTAACCTCAACACTAGAAGTTCACTTTGAGTACCAAAATCTAAAAGCTAATTTGTTAAACAGCATTATGGACACACTTTAATTTTATGGACAAAGGACCAAGCTGATGTCAGCTGGGAAAACAGTTTAAGCAAAGTTTTTATAGCATGTTATATGCTGGTTTCATAAACGTAGGTCTTTGGACACGACCCATGCAAATCAGGAGTTTGGTGGGAGTGCCACCAGCATGCGTGCTAGGATTGAAATTCATAAATGCAGTTAAGTTCAATACAGCTGTTGATAATGACATCAAGACAGCCACTGTTAATATACTGCAGGTTGCGAGACTGACAGGAAATGATGATGTATGAATTTGACAAGTCTATTACTGAATTTGGGATTGTGGGCAGTATAAAGCTGCCACTGATGCTATGATCAGGATAAAGGTATGATCTCCAGTTATTTAAAAACAAGAACAGTCCTGCAAAAAATGGACAAAGCAAAGTTAGAAAACATTGGTTTCGGAGCTGTAAAGAAATGGCTTTAATCCAAACCAAGTGGACTGAAACAAGCAAATATAATGATGGAAAAAAATTATTACCAGACTCCTGATTTTGTTTGATATAGGCAGGAACCCATGCAAGCACTGAAACATACAAGGTGTGCTTAACTAGGGTACATGATAATGTTAACTTTGTGTATTTTATCCTGTACATGCCCAGGTGTGACATGTATAGCTCAATAGTTTGTGTCTAAATGCTACGTTTCTGAATGCCATAATTCATCAAAGATCATATTTTTAAATGTAAATTGATAGTTGATATATGACAGTTGTAAAACTGTTATTACTGTGTAACAGTGTGTCATAAGCACCTTGTCCTGAAACTGTCTGGTCAAAAATCTTCTTTTAGTGATATTCGTTCCCTTCTTAATCATCCGGAAAGAAACAAAACAAACTTTTATGGACAGCAAATGAGTGACTTTGGTTTGAATATTGTTTGCATTATTTTATAAACTGAATCATTCAGTGGATCAGTGTGAACCTAATAACCAGCCGTGTTAATAATGCATGTGGCTGTTTTCTGTAATAATGGATTGAATTTGTTTTGTTTTAAAGGTCAGTCCTCGCAATAAGAAATGTGAGGAAGTGAGCGATATGTTACGTAATCTTTTAATATACCCAGGTGATTACTGTTAATATCTTTTATTGTTGTTAACATGCAAAAAATGATAACAAAAAACCTGTAGCAGTGCGTCTTCTCTATCATAATTTATGATCAAGCACAATGCCTAGAAGCAGAAATACTCAGTGAGGTGGTTTGATAATCTTGGTGGAGAGCACTGTGTATGGCCTGCTGTGTTGTTTAGCTGTGTTGAGTTGACTTTAAAGGCTGCAGCATGTGATTAATATAATTTTTATATATACTATATGTTGATCTTTCCCTTACTTTGCCACCTGTGTGTAAACTGTGTTTATGACACATGATGATTTGTTGTTTGTCTTAATAATACAGGGTACACGCCTTCGTTTCTCCAACTAGTGTGGTCCTCGCTGTGCAGTATATTTAAAGCTGAATGTTTCCCTTCATGCTCTATTTTAACAGCCAATACTAAAAGAAAATGGCAAAAATGGTTACAACATCAAGGCCAGCTGAGTAGTTGACAAAACAAAGAGCAACTTACAAGAGATGGCAAAAGTTTTAAAATGGGTAGTTTCTCTGTGGGGATGAAGTTTGCCTTTGTTGTCTGATACGCCTTTGAAACCCGTGACAAATGCCCTCGCATCAGAAATCTCACAACCAGAATACACAGGAAATAGCCTAGATATGGCGTTGTTGAGTGGGAAAGGATTGTTTTTGAAAATAACATTTTTTCCACGCTATTGTCCCCCACCTCCAACCCAGTAGCACATAATGGCAGACAATGTTTTGAGTTGATGCACCCTCTGGGCAGCCACAGACTGTGCAGCATTGGTTATAAACTGAATTATGAGTAATATTCAGGCTGTGACTGGCCGCAAATGTTGACTCAGGCTGGAAAGTGTAACACAGTATAATACCTTAAGTTTGCTTTATGAAAAGACTATAAATTCATGTATTTCACTGGGGATGAACAGTGTCATGAAAAGATGTTGCTTTTATTGTTTTATCAAGCATTTCATGCAAGGTGATGGAAATTTTGTCTTTGTGCATACATCCCTCTATACACATATGTTCATGTACACAGGCTTCAAAAATGGATTAATCACAGTTATTGGAGACTGAAAGCAGCAATAAATGCTGCTGAAAGGAATCCCAGTTATGTTTATACAGTAAATTTGTGCATTACCTGCATATTAGAAATGGATAAATAGCAGTAAATTAAATTAGATCGGTTAAAGCAAAACCACCAAACATTTAGCAATTTTGTCTGCTTTTAGGTTCTCAAATGTGAGGATCTTATTCATCATTTCATCATTAAGTATAACGTAATTCAGTGATTGAAATAGCTGTTGTTATAGTGTTGTCATATTTTTAACTGTTTTCTCACTTTTGATGAACAGAATAATAATTCAAAGTAGAAAAACCTGATTGGTCTACAATAGAAATTTTGGCTGTTTGTGTCATTTTGTTGTTATTTATTCCTCCAGTTGTACCAAGGGAAAAGGAATAAAAGGAAATGCTCTTTATAATAAATAAAAAAACATTATTCAACTCTTTATCTCAGTGTCTTTTAAGGGTTAGGTTAATATAACCCTATTTGTTGATTTGCCATACTGTCAGCAAGGCTTGAAGTGGCATATAATGATAATAAGATGATTATATGATTATAGTGAGATAATGATATGTGGGAAAGAATATCGGTACATCTTTGTGTGTTTCCACATAATCATCGTCTCATTCAGCTATTAGGAATTCATGCAAAAACTAATAATTTGCAGCAATTTGTTGATCGGCTGTTAGTACTTCATTATGATAAGTGTGATAAGTGATAAACCCCAATTCTAATCAGTTTAGAAAAACATTAAGCAGGGATGTCACAATACAAGAAATTGAGTAGTTCCAATACCAAATGTATTAAATGATTCTCAATGCCCAATTAAATACTGTGCTGAAAATAAAAACAAAATTATTATTTCATTTACTTAAACATAAACTGCTTTATAAAAAGTCATTTCAAATTGTGTTGGTAGTTGACTTGCAGCCTATGTATATACACAGACTATGATATCTATATTATTTTATTTGTATCTTCTGAGAAGCACAGGTAAATTCACTGACCTTCAAGTGATTTTGCTTACATTAGTCATATCACTATAACCAAAACAAGTATTTAACCATTTTTGGTGCCCTCTTGATTGTTTTTGTAACAGTGACATTCACTGTTTCTCATAAAAACAAGCTCAATTTGTCTTCCAGAGTAATGGTGTGTTTCTCCTTCTCTGTTATCTTAGTTCACACATCACTGCATTTGTTTTCTGTCAGAAAGGATAAAAATGGTGTAAAATGGTCTTTATGTCTGTTGGTATTGTGGTGCACATGTTTTTATACCCTTTTGTGTGCTTGCATAAAAAAAGATGCAAATCAGGGACTCGCGTGTAAAAATGTTGCTCCATAGAGCCCCTAGTGGTCAAAAAAACTAAATAAGCCACCTTTAAGATGTAATGTTGGATAAATAGGGATTTTTGTCATATTTTGTAGCACGCGTTTCATAAAAATCTGATTTTAATATACAACATCAGGTTAGGTGGAGATTTTGCATATTTCTTTTCACTGCAGTGATGATTGGGGGGATTTTAGGAACAGGAATAGCAGTTGGAAAATATCATTAAGAGACTGCTTTCTTCACCAGGAGGAGGACAGCGAGGAGGAGCCCAAGCTGAAGTATGAGAGGCTCTCCAACGGGATGACAGAAATTCTCCAGAACGATGCAGCCAGCTGTATGACCGTCCATGACAAGGTAGAGGTTATGATCCACCACCCGCAGGGGCATTTCCGTGTCAGGTTCACCCATCTCGCGCAGACATTTCACATTGTTTAGGTACACATTTGAGAGATGTCAGCTTCAAAGTTGGATTTCTTCCCTTCTGTTGAATCTGTAAAGGCAGACCCATTATTTTCTCACCTTCCCCTGCTTTTCCCTCTCAGGGAGGTGAATCAGAAGGCATCAGGCACCATTGTCTTCTCTTCTTTTTATTCCCACTCTTACATATTTTTTGCTCCTCGTCTCCCTTTGTTTTTTAAGAGGGCCACTCTCGGCGAGATGGTTAATCATCGTGGCACCAGCGGCACACTTGCACGCCTGAGCAGAGCAAAAGTCATACCCAGTTATGTCTCCTCACCTGATGTTTTATTAACCACTATTGATGTTTGTGTATTTGTTTGTACTTTGAGGATTCTGTTCCCCCTTTTTTTCTTCTTTTAACCTAAAAACAGCAACTGTGCCACAGAGAGAGAGACTGCTTTGCTGAAAATTTAAATTTGATCTGACTTGTCTTTCTTCTTGGGATTTCTATGCTTATGTACTTTTTGCCATCCAGCTACCTGTGTGGTCACACCACCACTACCCTCCCCCACCCTCCTCTTCTGTGGCAAACTCCCACAACCCTAAAAGCCACCGACAGCACATACTGCCTTATGTTGCCTCATATTTTAAGTGTCTGAATCGGAATTTCATTTGAACAATTCCATTCTGATAAATCCCTTTAAAAGTCGCTCCGCCTCACAAGGTTGAACCCTTTATTTATTTATTTTTGGTTATTTTATTTGGGGAGATTGCAGGGGCTCTGTCTGACATGCTCAGCTGTGCCTGTAAATATAAGCATTTCATTATAGACTGCACTGAAGCATGCTGGCCTCGCCGCACATCCACATGCTGGTCTAGAAGGGAGGGGGATTAGGAGGAGGGCATGGAGCAGGGGCTGGGGTGGAAGAACACACACTTAATCTAATGCCAAAGCCCCCGGTTTCTATAATTTTTTTGTCCCAGTGGACTCGTGTACACACTCGCACGCACACATACATATGCACACGTGCGCTTCTGCCGAAGCACAAGACACGGAAACCAGTTGCTGCTCAGTAGAAATAATAGTCTTGTGCTGGGCAGGGAGGTGATTGGGTTGCATGGGAAGAAGTCAGATGTACAGTGCATTTATTATGCTTAAGCATTTTAATTTGAGGGGGGAAAAAATGCCATTTCACACTGTCTGCTTTAATAAATAGGGCTTTTCCACCCCCTGCAATTTCACAGTTTTGCCTCCAAGCCCACCCAATCCCCACTTTGCCCATGCCACTGCAGATCCAGGAAATATTTTTTTATCCTCTCCCACAGCCGTCATAAACACAAGATTTTTTTTTTCTGGAAAATCTGGAATTGATTTCAGGTGTCTTCTGGTTTAATTTACATTACATTTGTCTCCTTTCAGTTTCTCGCCTTAGGTACTCATTTTGGAAAGGTCTTCCTGTTGGACATCCAAGGAAATATTACTCAGAAGTTTGAGATTGTGAGTACATTAAAATTCTTTGGGTTATATTAACCAATTACTTGAATTTAAAACACTTTTTTAGCCTTGTTAGCTCAGTGGATGCAATGAGAGTCCGCTGTTTATGTTACTAACTACATTATATTGTTGTTCTGTTTGTTTATCAGTTGGCAGTCGAGGAAAAGTTTTAATAACGCTGAGATTTTCTGTAACTTTAACCTTTCATCCAGTGATGTCATCAGTTAGAAATCTGAATTTGCTTTCTTGTGTAACTAAATACCTGTAAAATCAAAGTGATACTCATCTGCTGTACTTGGAATTCAATTCTACTTTTACTCCAAGACATATTAAACACATGAAATAAAGAAATGAGCCAAAAAACAAACATATTAAAATAAAGTTAAAACAAAACAAAACAAACATGTCAGAGGGCAAGAGCCATAGCCTGTATATTAAAGATGGGCAAAGTCACTTTGACGTCACCTTTTGGTTGGTGAAGTCTGATGTTTGAAACTTCAAACTGAGCATTTTCGCCATCGCCATTTTATACTTAATGTACAGTACTGCATTAAATTTATTGCCAGGCTACAGCATCACTTTATACCCTACACAGTAGCATACAAAATCCTGTTTTTGGTAATGAAAAAAAATTGTTTTGCCAGGCTGAGCCAAGTCAACATTTCAGGTTATTATCTCAATTTTGAGCTTATTTCATCAGAAGTTTGAATTTGTTAATTGAAAAGAAAAAAAACAGTTGTGACAATAATACAAAACTTTGACTTCCGCATGAAAAAAATGTTTTTTGATTAGTGGAAACAAGATTGCAGATAGCTTAACCTGCACATTCTCAGAAATCTGACTACAAGTTGCAGTGATGCAAACCTCAGCATTTGTAATTAGTCTGTTTGGTACTAATATCTAGTATAAACACAGTATTTTGATTAGCACAAGGATACCTGTGGGAAACAAAATTGAGTAGGTTGTTGTTGTGTCTAGCTTGTCAGTTTCAGCCCTGAGTCATGCACACCAGCACACATGAATATGTAAGAGACATCACCATTAGTAATTTAAAGCAGCACTATAAAATTTTCCTTTAGCTTTTTAAAACATGAAAGAAACATGGATATTCCAGAGCAATCGAGTACCCTGCACACTTGTTAATAACAAAATAAGCACGTCATGCTTTGTTATCATTCTTGACTCTAAAAGGAGTTTTAGAGTCATTAGCCAATAAATAAGATAGGAAACTGACAAATGAGACCACAAACTCATCAAGAAAGTGTTTACTGAGGTCACAGCTCGAGGAAGCTGACCACTGGATAACATAGATTTTTGCAACCCCATTTTTAGCCATTGTTTTTAGTTCTGCTGTCTTCAGAAACTGTATTTTGTTATATGAATGACGCAGAAAGCTTTAGTAGTGAGACAGACAGTGCTGTGGTCAAGACTGATACTGCTGTTAAATCATTAAAGGTCTAAGTGGAATATATATGGCATCATAATAAAGGTAAACACTGAGTCAAAAACCACAACTGGCTGATCAGATACCCAAAGAGGTTTTTGGGGTTTTTTTTCATTGTAAAAATGCAATTCTCCTCCTGGCTGATGAAACTTTTATATTCCTGAAAAAAAATACCTAACAGTCAACAGTGTTAACTCGGGCCCTGCAGACAAAATAATACAGTTTAGATCCCATGTGGAAGCAAAAGGAGATATTTTGAGATTTCACGTAGTACCCTGAAGGAAGATTTCACACCCAGAAATGAGCTTGCCTCTCTCTAATTTACTCCTACTATTTTACTACATTACTTCCACTGATCTGGAGGGAATGAACTCTGAACAATAATTTAATTTACAAGTCAAAAAAACAAAAACAAAAAACACCCCCAAACAAAACAAAAAACAAAAACTCCGTAATCAGGGCTGATTTGGTAGGCAGGGAGGAGTGGGTTTACATTACTGTACCTGCACTCGTGTTTCCAAATGTCGCGCGCCTGCTGAGCATGTTGATTCAAGTGCTACTTACCAGAGAAACTTACTGCCAGTTTTTTAAAAAATCATAACCTGAAACAGGGAGGTTGTTTCACAGAACAGGAGAGACACAGCTGTGCTCTAGCTGTTGGATTTAATATGATTACCAAATAGCTGAAGCAACTGCTTTGGAAAAATTGGAAATCTATGATAAGCAAAACAACTTCTTTCCTCTTCGAGTCTACACCGAGGCACCGTCCTCACTTTAGGGACGTTTTTAAAGTAACATTTGCTGTAATTTATGCCATTTAGTTGATCCTTTTATCTTAAGAGCCCTAAATTTAAAAGCATCTGCAGCAGAGGGACCCCTAACATTTTCAGTATTAATGCACTCTCTATGCATTGACACATATGGGACCATGCATCCATTGCCTTTTTTTCTTTTTCCTGGCATTTCACTTAGTTGGGGTAAAATGTCAGCTAGCAACATTTGGCCATCCACTATGATACTCGCCCACCTCTTTAAAAAAACGATGCCGTGATATTGTGTCTCCGCAGAGTTCAGTGAAGATCAACCAGATCAGTCTGGATGAAAGTGGAGAGCATGTGGGCATCTGCTCCGAGGATGGGAAGGTGAGATCTCTCCACTCATCACCGCTGGCTAGTGATCTCTGGGCCTGCAGCAAAAAATGAAATCACCAATCAGTGCTTCTCATCTTTCATAATTCATCCTCTGATTCATATAAACTCGCCTTATCAGCCTGAAACTTTATCATAATGATTTGGAACTAGCAGCAAATTTTTAGACGGCACTTCCTCCGCACTCGGTGCATTAACCTGGAGTTTTATCTTCTCCATATCTACACATAAGCCCCATATTTTTTTCATGATGCGGGAATTTATAAAAAGCTTGTAACAATTTTGAAGCATGGGGAGGGGTGGGAGGGAAGGATTGCACTCAGATCCGTTGAGCTGTCAGTCAGCCATCAGCCCATCTATGGATACCCTCTCCATGTTCTCCACCTTGCTGTTATCTTGTCTCTTCTCATCATTACCACCATCCTTCATGGATTTTGCAGTCAAGATATGCTTTCTGATATCGCCCTCCCCCTGCTTCCAGCACTCTGGTGGCAAAAACAAGATCTTGTCGCGCAAAAAAAGTGGAGCAGACAATTAAAATCAATGCTATAGCAATTGTTTGCCCTCACCAATTCAGCTGGCTGATAATCCTTTGAAATCTAACTTAATCCTTAACCACTGCTGCGGTTCAAGAGATGAGATAGCGTCAGAGTTTTATATTATTTCCCCATCTTTTTTTGGTGGTGGTGGTGGGGCTTCAGGTAGAGGAAAAGTGGGCGTCGTGTACTCTAATGGTACATTAAAGGCTACTGTAGCCAACTGAGGCTGTGGTCAGTCCACGATTAGGATTTCTGCTGTAAACCCTGCAGGGTTCGAAGAATCAACTGGCTCCACTAATTGGTGACCCAGCGGAGAAGTAGGGAGCCAATCAAAAGTCTTTTCTGACCACACTTCCCCCCGCTGGCCTCAGATAGTTGCAGAGGCAGCAATTAAAGGAGAAATTTTGAGTTATTCACCTTTGCTTGCTGTTCTGCTGCACCGTCTCTGTTCCAGGTTCAAGTATTCGGCCTCTACACAAGAGAGGGCTTCCACGAGAACTTTGACTGTCCCATCAAAGTAAGTTTTTCTGCAGACTTGCAGTGTTATAGGATGGAAAAGAGAATGAATAGATTTCGCTCTTCTAAACTATTAAACGTTCTTCACAGGTGGTCGCATTACACCCTCAGTTCACCAGATCCAACTATAAGCAGTTTGTCACCGGGGGCAACAAGGTAGGTTTGAGTAGTACTTTTTACTCGTGCTCTTGTTACACCCAGTTTTTGTTTTTTTTTGTTTTTTTTTAAACCGCCATTTTCAAGACATTTCCTGCCGCAATAATGCGTCCTGATTATGTCCGGGTGAAACCGAATCCTGCACACCGTCTCGCTTTGGCTCGGCTGAGGGCGACGCGCAGGCCTTTGTCTGGTGTGAAAGGCTCTTACTTTTCTGTCTTTTCGCTGGAGTGCTCTCGGGAGAGCTGCCCATTTTCACAAAGTGCTGTTCGCTCAACAGTGTTTGAAAGGCAATGCTTCACAAGCACAGCAAATAGATGTCATTATCAAGAGGGTACATAGTCTTAGGATTTCCGGGCGCATACGGTGATCTCTCTCTGGAAGTTGCCTCCGCTGGGTATGTCATCGCGGAAGTTGAAAAGCATATTAGACATTAGATTTATCATTTTCTGCTTTTTTCTTCATCTTTGAGGTAAAAACAGCTACCTACTAGCGCTCGCCTATTACACTACTACAAGCTGCACAGATGTGGTGCCATTGCACAAACCACCTATAAATAAAGTGTGCTGACATTTATACAACAGGGGAGAGGAAAAACTTTTACCACAAAACTCCATTGTTAGTGTTACTTTGCTATTTTCTTTCAATTGGCACTGATTTCTCTCAGTTCCAAGTTGTGAAGGCCTCCACAAGTTGCCTGTGATGAAAATCAATACCCCTCAACGGGAGCCACATCCTGTCAAAGGAAATTCAATTTTGTTTCCCCAGTTCTTTTGTCATATCATCTTTTTGTCGAGCAAACTGTTTATTAACATAGGCCAAATGTTGAATTAAAGAGCCTATACAAATTTCTCCCGGCCGCCTTGGTAATAATATGCACTTTTCGGGGGCTTTTTGTATCACTTTATATAGTGAGAACCACAACAATGCAGGGAATGTGAACGAATTTGTCCTCCACAGAAGGTGCGGTGCAAGGCCTGAAAACTTAACTCAAGCTTTAATTCATGAAATAGCTCTCAGGGCCATCAATGCCACATTGCATTGTGGTTAAAAACACACAAGCCACGCACATCACTCAAAGCCCTCTCGGAGCTTTCGCAGCTTTTTCGAGACGGCACAAGAGTAAAGACGGTGCACGCAAAAAGTAATGAACTTACTTATTCGTGTATCTGACATTGTTATCCACGGCACCTTATGTTAATGCCGTGTATCCATGTTATGATGAGAAGGATGTATTAAATCAAAACTGTAATGCCTCATATTTTCAACACCATCTTCACAAATGATCTCGGCCATGTGGATGTTTAATGTTTTCGTCCACCAGTGGAGCTGGTGAAGCTTCTCCCTCAGGTTGACTCACGTTGAGCCATCCATCTTTATTTTCTTTGTGCTTAAATGCTCCAAAGTGGGATTAAGTCTGCACATGTGGAGGAAAATAGGGCTTTACTTCATGATTTTATCAGACATAGCTTCCTAACCTCTTGTTCCAGTATAATACACTGTTCATCTACTGCCCTCTGTAGGCTGGGGTGTAATATTGCACCCTTGAATTAAATGTTCTTACTTTTTTCCCCCCTTCAAGCTCCTTCTGTATGAGAGAAACTGGCTGAATCGCTGGAAGACTTCAGTTCTACATGAGGGCGAGGGAACAATCACTAATATCAAATGGAGAGCTAACCTGATTGCATGGGCCAACAATGTGGTGAGATCTCTGCGACAGTTAAGCAAACCCCGATCCTTCTGTATGCACAGCTTCGTATGTAAAAACGCTTCTTTTTTACCTTCAGGGAGTAAAAATATATGACATCAGCACAAAGCAGAGGATCACCAATGTGTTGAGGGATAATGTGAGTTTGAGGCCCGACATGTACCCTTGCAGCCTGTGCTGGAAGGACAACACCACTCTCATTGTCGGCTGGGGTTCTTCCATTAAGGTTTGCTTTGTTTCCTGCTCGTGTTAATATTACTCACAGGCGCCGGCTGTGGCGTGCGTTCAGTCTAATCTTCTTATTTCTCTTCAGATTTGTGTTGTGAAAGAGCGAAATCCAACTGAAATGAGAGACCTGCCCAGCCGCTATGTGGAAATAGGTACAGAGCACCCCATTTCGTCTTCCACATATGAGACCACTGAAAAATGTGCACACTCCGAGTCACAGAGTTAATGAAATCTGTGCACTGAGTAATATTTTTACATAAGTTAGAGATTGCAAACGTCCTCTGTGCCTCGTAATTTAGCTCTAATTTTACATATCATTGAAATCGTGTGGTTACGATATTGATCATCCTAGTTAATCCTATATTATTGATTGTGCTTCTGAGGAATTTATGTGCTCCTCTGGCAAGACAAAGGCTCACACTGCAAAAACATTTTGGGAGTGGCTTGGTTTTAAAGCTTGGGGCTGATCGGGGCACAAAGTATAGATGTAAATATGATATTATGGGAAACTTCTACCACGTCAACTGCAGAAGAAGGCAGTGCTGCAAGAAGCTTTAGATAAATTGAAATGGCGCTCAGGTTCAGTCTGTGCATACTGTTAAGATGGAAAAACAATTAAATGAAATAAATGCATTTCATCTCCTTTTTCTGCTTTCTAAAGTCTTTAACTGAGAAACAAAAAAGTTTAATAGTTGCTTACTTTAGTAGTTGTAAAGCTAAAGGCTGCGTTATGCACGTATCCTTTAAGTTCAATTGATGTATGAAAACAGAAGGACACTTAAGTATAACTACACAATAATGTGAGGCATTAAAGGGAAGAAATATTTCACCTTGTTCTCACTCACTTTCTTTAAATGTGGATTGTTGAAGAGATGATCTTTTGTTTCTTTTAGTTTCTGCTTTTGAGACCGAGTTTTTCATCTGTGGGTTGGCACCGCTGGCAGATCAGCTGGTCACCCTGTTCTTTGTGAAGGAAAACTCTGATCAAATGGTAACAATATTTTTTCTTTTAACATACAAGAAAGTCAGTAAGTTGTTAGGCATTTTTTGTGCATCTTTGCATCTGTCTATATTGACACTGGATTGTAAATGCAACAGTCAAGATGGAAGTGCATACTTTAAGCTTTAAATCAGTGGGTTTTCCAAAAAGGTTGTATTACTGTTTCATTCATAGTACCTAATTTTCAGAGTGACAGGGAGTTTCATTGCCAGGTGAGGCCTGTACCCCTCGTCACTCCATGAGAAATTAAGCAGATAAAAGATCTGTAATTGACTCCAAGCGTTGAACTTTTATGAGGTATCTTTTTAGTGGAATTCTCAGTATGAAGTCCAAAGATGTGCCAGAGTAAGTGGTCATCATTAGGCTAAAAAGCAAAAACCTTAGGAGTAACTAAATTCAATCTGGTTCATTCTTAAAAAGAAGGAATCCACTGTCCGGCTGAGCAGCACCAAAAGGCTGAGAGACCAAAGAAGACGTTGATGATAAGTTATTTCTATGGTTATGAAAAAGAACTTTGCGACATGTAACCATGTCAGAAACACTCTCAAGGCAATAGATGTGTCGTTGTCATGGTCTACCATCAAGAGATGCCTTCATGAATGTAAATATAGTGCGTTTACAACAAGGTGCAAACCACTGGTTACACTCAAGAAGAAGGCCAGATTAGACTTTTTGGAAAATCTCTAAAAGAGTCATGAAAAAGAAATGGAGATATGAAATCAAGATTAACTTTTGCCAGAATGATGGGAAGAGAAACAACTCATGATCTGAAGCATACCAGATCATCTGTCCAACACGGTGGAGGCAGTGTTATGGCATAGGCATGTATGACTGCCAGTGGAACCAGGGCACTAGTGTTTATTGATGATGTGACTGCTGATAGAAGTAGCAGGATGAATTGTGAGGTATACAGGACAACACTCTATATTCAGATTCATTCAAATGCTGCAAAACTGATTGGAGAGAACTTCATATTGCAAATGGACAGCGGTCCAAAGCAAACTGCAAAAGTAATCCTGCTTTTTTTTTTAGTCTTTTACTACAAAGGATTTTTACCCAGGTGTTAAAAACAATCCAAATTTTTAAATTTTTTTTTTTTTTTTTACAATTACTGTTGATTGTATAAGAATGGCTGTAATTTCTAAACAATTAATGCAAAAGTTTTTGTTAAACCCCTAAATTAAAGCTAAAAGTCTGCAAAAGTGTGCACAACAAATGTGTAGTTGTTCAAAAACCCAAGTCAGATATAAAATCATTACATCTGTTTGCAGGATGAGGAGTTATGTGCGCGGCCTCGCCTCGACATCATCCAGCCTCTCCCCGAGAGCTGTGAGGAGATCTCTTCAGACGCGCTGACGGTGCGCAACTTCCAGGACAATGAGTGCAGAGACTACCGCCTCGGTGAGACTATAAGATCTGCTCCCAGAGAAATGTCACGCTGCCTTTTACTGCAGCCTGATTTCATTATGCATCGATTATCAAATGTCCGCTGTAATGTGGGAGTACGCAGAGGAATAAATGTATTTTCATCAACAGAGCATTCAGAGGGAGAGTCACTCTTCTATATCATCAGTCCCAAAGACATCGTTGTGGCAAAGGAGCGAGACCAGGACGACCATATTGATTGGCTGGTCCAAAAGAAGAAATACGAGGTTTGTGTTGTTGAATTTCATGAGGGTTGCTAAAGGTTAACGGCTGCAAGGTCAGAGTTTGATTTTGTGTCCTGTTACTGCGCTTTTAACCATGACATCAGGAGGCGCTGATGGCCGCGGAGATTAGCTTCAAAAACATTAAGAGGCACGACGTTCAGAAGATTGGAATGGAATACATCGACCACTTGGTGAACACGAGAGACTATGACAGCGCTGCGAGGTAAGTCCTGCATGTTTGCAGATGAGCAGTGTTGGCATGAGATATGTAAAGAACAAGATAATGTTTTTAAAAGCTCAACCAAAGAAAGTGCTTAAGTCCCTCAGTGACTAATATATTGCTCTAAAATTTGGAGGTGATCCCATAGAACATTAAGCTTTTTCCTAATTTGTGTGACCCTGACCTTTGACTTAGAGCTTGAAGTATTACAAACTAAAATGGTGTATCTTTATTCATATAATTGGACCACTTATGCTTTCTCTTCAAAAGACCAAATGTAAAAAGCAGAATCTTCTTTTTATCATTTAAATGATTCAAGTGTTTTGTTTTTAATTTAAATGTATTTATTTATTTACTTTTATTCAGAAAGTGTCAAAAGGTCCTGGGGAAAAACATGGAACTGTGGGAGAATGAAGTGTACAGGTTCAAGACCATTGGACAGCTCAAGGTAGGTTTTAACGGCTGTGCTTTGAAGGCATCACTAAAGTGGTTATAACGTTGCAATGAAGTGCGACGCTTGCCCTGTGGAAAGTTGTGTCTCTTACACTGTATGTGGTGCCACTTCTGTCATGTTTCAGGCCATCAGTCAGTATTTGCCAAGAGGAGATCTGCGTCTCAGACCGGCCATTTATGAAATGATCCTTCATGAATTCCTGAAAACTGACTATGAGGTAGGTTACACCCCCACCCGTCTGCAGTCTTGGCATGATGAACGTACGACGGCTGATAGTGTGTGCTGTATTTTTCTGTAAAGGGTTTTGCCACCCTGATCCGGGAATGGCCGGGAGATCTTTATAATAACATGGCCATCGTTCAGGCTGTCACTGATCACCTGAAGAGGGATCCCACCAACAGCACGCTACTCACCACGTTGGCTGAGTTGTGAGTGGTCTTAACTTGAATATTACTTGAATATTGAATATTACAGCACGGAGGCCATGTTTTTAGGAGCGATTCCATGCGTGTCATTCAGTCTGTAAACACAATGAATTCTCATAAAACTTTGTAAGGGTGTAAACTGCGGTAATGTCAACAATCCATTAATATAACTTAGAAACTGCTATGGTTACACCTGTGCTGTGTTTTCTCAACATATACAAAGTACCATATGAAGATTTGACATGACATGATATTTTAAATCTTAAAAATATCTTTAAAACATCACTTTTGACCTCTGACCTGTTCTTCAAGGTTGATCTGAAGGTCAAAGTGATCATAAGGCTCTACAGAGCTATTTAAAACTATATTCTATATTTCTTACTGTTTGTATTAATAACATGTAGTATATAGAATGATATACGGGGATTGTAAATATCACCTTGCTTTGGACCTCTGACCTCTTCTTCAAGGTCAAATAAGGTGAAATTTTCAAAAAATGTCTTTCATCTTTAACACTTTGCTTAAATTTTGACTGCCTTTGTTTATATTGGCAACATTTAGGAAATGATACTGGTATATGGGGATTTTAAATATCATGTTAAATTTGTTGTGAGTTGCTGGTGTTCGATGCTGTTTCAGGTACACCTACGACCAGCGATACGACAGAGCCTTAGAAATCTACCTGAGACTGAGGCACAAAGATGTTTACCAGCTGATCCACAAACACAACCTTTTCTCTTCCATCGAGGACAAGATCGTACTCCTCATGGACTTTGACAAAGAGGTAAAAAGTCATCACCGACTGATTTCCCCTTCATTTGTTACTTATAGATGTTGTTCTTATACATTTAAAGCATTTAAACTGTATGACTTCATGTTGTCAGAAAGCTGTTGACATGCTTCTCGATAATGAAGATAAGATATCAGTAAGTACTCCTGAATTCTTTGAATCTTCTTTATCTTCCTGATTTAAACAAATGATTCTGAGTGACGTATTTTGTTTTGACTCCAACAGATAGACAAGGTGGTGGAAGAACTAGCAGACAGGCCTGAACTTCTACATGTGGTGAGTTATATTTGAGCACCTTAGGTTACTGAATTCAAAACAGATGTTATAATGCAGGGAGTTTGACCAGCCTTTTGCCCACAGTACCTCCACAAACTGTTCAAACGGGACCACCACAAAGGCCAGAAGTACCACGAGAGACAGATAGGCCTGTATGCCGAATACGACCGGCCAAATCTGCTACCTTTCCTGAGAGATAGCACCCACTGCCCTCTTGAAAAGGTACATGTCATCCAATCATAAATTCACGTCTTTAGAAGTGAAGTTGGGCAACATAAGTCATTTTGTTGGCGTCCTTAGGCTCTTGAGATTTGCCAGCAGAGAAACTTTGTGGAGGAGACAGTTTTCCTGCTCAGTAAGTGTTGATTAAGGATTAAGATTCGTACTCTCATTTGAAAAGATAAGGAAGAACCTAATCAGACATGTTTCTCTCAGGCAGGATGGGAAACTGTAGACGAGCCTTGCAGATGATCATGGAGGAGCTGGCAGATGTTGACAAAGCCATAGAGTTTGCTAAAGACCAGGATGACGCAGAGCTGTGGGATGATCTCATCTCTTACTCTATTGACAAACCACGTATGTCACCAAATCTCCTATCAACTCAGTCATGGTAAACCTGTGCATCAATAAATCTGAACTTCAGTTATTTCTTGCTTTTTACTTTATTTACTCCAGCATTCATCACCGGTCTCCTCAATAATATCGGCACTCATGTTGATCCTATTCTGCTCATCCGTCGCATAAAGGAAGGCATGGAGATCCCAAACCTCAGAGATTCCCTCGTGAAAATCCTTCATGACTACAATCTACAGGTCAGACATGCGTCCTGTAGATTAGCTTGAAATTTTTTCCACACCCTTCAGCCCATTTCAAATTTACTGGGCCGTTTATAAGATAAAGGACATATGCTTTAATATCTTAAGAAATAAGTGAAGGAAATTTCAACAGTTGTTCTGTTTGTCCACATTTTGTCAGTCTGCTTTCTCAAAGAAATACATTGCCACAACTCCTTGGCTTAACCATCTTACTTTGGTGTGGTATGGAAAGCTGAAAGTAGTTCTGAAAAGAAATCTATTCTTGACAACTCACATCGCAAAAGCCAATCACTAGTCCGGATTAGACCCCTTGGTAGGGCAATCGTGATTTAAGATCCTATCGATCATTTAAAGCTTAAAAGACAGTTCTTTTCAATAATATAGTTTGTTCTAAGTTCAAGGGATATATACAGAGTATAAAGAGATATAAAACCTAAGATGTAGATATTGGGTTTTTTGCTATTTCTATGTGCTCTGTGGAGCGAATTTGCTGGGACATCCAGTCCTGGGGAGATTAGCAGCTGTGATGAATGTTTTCCACTCACAGTAGAATGATGAATCTCAAATCTTTTGGAAATTGGTTTATAAACATTCCAACACTGAACTTTAAGGTCATGATTGTTGATGTCTTTCCTCCTTGGCATTAACTTACATTAAGCATTAACACACCTGAATGCACCAGACCGGCAAACTGCTCAAACTTCTGCTTCTATAGATATGCTCATACTCACTGATGATCAGTTAATCAAGTGAGTTTGATTAGCAGCACCTGGCTGCTCTCTCATCTTCTTAATTCAGTAAAGATGTATGCTCTTTTTTATATGACTCTACTGTTAGAATTTAATTTGACCTCATTCGAGGGTGGTTTTAAATTGCTCAATTCACCAATTTCTGTACCTCTTATCCTGTTTGTTGACAGCTCGTTTGATTTCTTGTTTCTAAGATTCTTTTAAGGGAAGGCTGCAAAAAGATCCTGGTGGCCGACTCCCTCTCCCTGCTTCAGAAGATGCATCGAACACAGATGAGAGGCGTCAGGGTTGATGGTGGGTGCTCTTTGGTGTTCGTGCAGCTCCTTTTAAGATTAGCTATATTAAACTGGACTCTTAAAAACGTTGCTGATTTTCTTTTCAGAGGAGAACATTTGTGAGTCATGTCATGCTACAATTTTACCCTCAGGTGAGTCATGTAATGTAGGTGTATTCATCTGTTTTTAATGTTGTATTGCATTTGAAAACTCTTCTTTGCCAATTTTTGCAACGTGTGTTTCAGACATGGCCAAAACCTTCAACGTGGTGGTGTTCCACTGCAGGCACATGTTTCATAAGGAGTGTTTGCCATCTTCAGGAACAGTAAGTGACATCTCTATATGCCGTATCACGCTTTACACATTGGTGCTGGGGTATTTTATCTGAGAAGCTCAAATATAACTTCCTGTAACTTTTCGCTCTTTCCTGTCTCAGATTCCCGGGTTGCAGTTTTGTAACATCTGCAGTGCGAAGAGACGAGGGCCGGGAAGCGGAATACTTGAGATGAAAAAGTAATGAACGGTGTACTTAGAGTCTTATTACTGAACTCTCATGTCAACTCAGCACATTGGTCAATAAATATTACTTCCCTTCAGTCACTCTACTCTAAACTTGCAAAAATCATAAATATTTATGTTTGACTGTCTCTGTACATTTACGTCTAATGACTGCTTGCTTCTGATGTGTGTGTGATAACCTGTATGAAAATTAAAATGGAATTAAAACAGTTTGTGGTTTGTGTCTGATAATTATACACATCTTTGTTAAAATCCACTTCAAGTTAATTGGGTAAAAATGTATTCAAAGGTAGAGATGCCTGCCACTCGCCGAGCCTGATTCTGCAGGAGGTTTCTTCCTATTAAAAGGGAGTTTTTATTTCCCACTGTCACCAAGTGCTTGCTGAAAGGCCTTGAGCTGAGTGCTTTTGGCACTATATAAATAGAGTTGAATTGAAAAGTAGAGTTTAAAATGTTATCAAAGTGCCAATAAATAACCTCAATGAGAAAAAAGATTTTTCTTTACTGACTTACAGTTTGTATTTCATTTACTGTAGTAGCAGTGGCGGAAAACATTTGCAACTCCAGCAGAGATTCAAACTTCTGTAACGCAATGTACTTGATTAATTGGAGCGCAGACATTTAAAACTACTTGAGGCCTGACAGCCTGAATACACTGAATCATTTGTGATAACTGGTTATTACAATTTTTGATGGATATTTTTATGAAATGACAGCTTCACTTTCGGGTTATGTTTTGTTTTTTTAAAGGTTTTTCATGTACACCTCACCACTGTCTCGCTGAACTCGGCTCATAAACTTTAGCAAACTTCAGCACTTCATTTTTGTTCTTAAAAACCAGTACCAGCACACTAAAGGTGTTCTCAATTCTCATCTCACTCTTCAAGATTGCATTAAACAACTGAATTAAAAATGCACCGGGCTATCTCCCAGACATCTTGATACCGCCACAGGTTTGTCATCTGAACCAACTGCCTTTCCACTTTTCATCCTCTCTGTCCTAACTTCCTCCCTACTAATCTTCTGCACTTCCTGTTTCACAAACTGTCCTCAAGCCATTCTTCTCTCTCTTTGATTTTCTTCCTTCATTAGCTCCTCAAAGTAATACTTCCTACTTCTCAGCACACTTTCTTCATATGTTTGTATATTTCCATTTCTGTCCTTAATAACACGAACATGCTGCACATCCTTTCGAATTGATACAAGTCCCTTTCTCCTTCCTTAGTATCCAGTCTCATTTAAATGATCATTAGAATTAAATAAGTATTTCAAGAAATTATATGCCACAGTAGAGATTTTTTTTAAATCATCATTCATTATATGAATTTCTGAACAAGCATCAGAATCTGCTCTCCCATTATGCTCTCCCGTTCAGTCCAACGAAAAGAATATTCGCAAAACACAAAAATAGAGTTTCAAATACAGTGTAAACAGTATAAATATATATATGTAGATGTAGATGTGTGCGTTTGAGTCATTATTTATGTTGTGTGTACGTTCGGTAAATAATAATAATAATAATAATAATAATAATAATAAGTAGACTGTAATTATCTGTATCAGTAGAAACCGTTTAAAAGCTGTGACTGAATTGGGTGATTAAATTTTCCCCTTCAAAAACTACAAATCTCGATTTTGCGGGCGCAATGAGCGCTCTACGTCATATCCGCCGTTTCCCTCCGGAAGTACAGTTAATTTTTATTCACGGAAAAAAAAGAAAAAAACAGCTGTTGTTGAAAAAGAAAACATCAAAGTGAGTTTCATGGACAAATTCCGTGCTTTACCTGTTCGCTGACTTTAGTATTGTGAGGACTACAGTGTGGGAGCTGTGCTCGGTGTGTCCCGCCGTTCTTTAGGCTGATTTGGAGCAGCGAGGCTCGGTTCGCTCATTTGTTGCGAGTTGGCTGCTGCTGCTGCTAGCTGTTAGCTGTTAGCTTCCATCACTGTGGACTTCCAGCTAGCACGCTAGCCACGCTCAGCTAGCTAACTGACCATTTCTGAGTGTCTGATGAACTCGAGTGACAGTAAAACCTGCTGGCTGCCAGACAGCTAGTGAAATAAGGCGCGTAGATGGGGAATTAGTGCGTGAAAGTAGATCGTACATTGTGTGACTCGTTAGCCTCCTAGTTTGCGATTTATCACTGTTTATGTCAAACGTTAGCCAGCTTTGTTGCTTGTGGAAGAAATAGGTAATAGTTGATGGATTTGCTTATAATTACCTTATCATTGCTTATCATTTCCAAGAAAGGAGGTGTTCCCATTTTACTGAGAAACTCCATGATGCTGGAAAAAAAGTGAATTACTTTGTAACTACAGGATTATTTTCCTTGTAAGTCCTCGCCTCAGCTTTATCATGTTTTTGTGAAATATTTTGCAGAATGCCGGCCTCAAAGAGAGGATCGGCCCCTCCAGACTCACAGTCCAAGATAAGGAAGTTGGATGAGGACGGAGAGGCTGCGCCATCCAAAACTGTACCAGCCGCCAATAATCAGTCACATAACAACACAGGAAATATGAAAGAAAAGACAGCAGCCCCACGGACTAAGAAAAAACTCTGTGCTTCACCGGAAGGGGGACATAAACTAGCCAAGTCCCCCAAACAGAGCTCGCCTCCGAAGGATTCCAGCAAAACTTCCCCTGACCCACCTGTCAAAAAAGCCAAGCTCCAGAAAGCCACAAGTGCCTCCTGTGGAGAAGCTCCCTCACCAAGAGCGAACTCCAAAACCTCCCTGAAGCGAACTGCCTCCACAGACTCTGACGAGATGAGTAGTGATGGTAGTAAGGCTGACTTCTTCAGAGAAAGGGATGATGAAGACAAGGCCCGCTGCATCAGAAAATACTCAAATCGAGTCAAAGCCAAACGAAAGACGGAAGAGTCGCCTTCTGTCTCAGAGGATACGAGTCAAGGTTTATCTTCTCCACCTAAGGACCTCATACAGATGGACCACAATTATGGTATATTCACAGATTCACCATGTCTTGAAACTACGGATGAGGCAAATGAGAACATTAAAAAAGAATCTGCAGAATCTTTTACTGAGCAAGAGAGACCACAAATATCAGCTATTGCACCACAGGAGGTGTCAAAGGAAACTACGGTCTCTGTAACAGACACCAAATTTGAGTCTTCAGCTAATGAAAGTAAACATAAAGAATTACAAAATGTAGAAAGCCAAAAGGGTGTAGATAATGAAACACCAGCATCATCACGAGACATTTCAGACCATCTCATATCCGAGGCTGAAAAGAAGGATGAGAAAGAGTTTGTTCAAAAGGGTTTAGATGATAAAACACTACCATCATCAATGGAAACACTAAGTTCGGCTGCTGGAGAAGTGGATCCAAAGTGTAAAGATGAAAAACAGTCTTGCATGTCAGAAAGTCTGAGAACTGAAACTAAAACAAATGAAACCACACAGTTTGTTTCTGGAGAGAATAAATTGAGTATTCAGTGTACAGCTAAGGGAACAACTGAATCTGCCATCGTATCTGCAGCCCTTAGTAACGAATTCAACTCTGCATCAGAACAGCAGCTTGTTGAAAGTGGAATTCCAGAGAATGAGACTCAAGCAGACATTATTGTCAGAGCTCTAGCTACTTCTGAAGGGGAATCAAATCTTGTAGACACGCAGGATGAAGTGCCAATTGCAGTTACCGACACGTGTGTTGATGTGGAAACAATGGTCATAAGGTCTGAGGAAGAGCTTCAAGAAAGCGATGGAAAAGGAGCTGACTTCCAGTTGACTCGGGTCGTCTCTTGTCCTGGAGGTTTGATTGAGAGACAACTGAGCCATGACTCTGTGACAACTGACAGCTGCACTGAAATATTGACCCCTGATTGCGAGGCTGTTCAAAGAGAAGTGATTTCCGAATGTTTTACAGTTCCAGACGGTCAGATAGCACCTAGCGTAGATCTGCAAAATCAGGAGAACCACAGAGTTTTTGACAACACTGCAGAAAAGCCTGATGATGGAGTTAAAGAAGATTCTGAGAGCACAGAAGGAGACATGAGCATGATTTGTGTCACGGCAGCAAGCAGCCAGATCAACATGGATATACAGACTGCAGCAGCATCAGAGGAAATTTCTGTAGTGGAAACACAAAGACAGGAAAAACAGGATGTTCCTGAACCTATCGCAGACATATCTACAAACTTTCACGAGGATCATGTGGGAGAAAACTGTAGTATTATGGAAGACAAACACTCTGTGAGCTTTGGACATAGTAGTGGAGCTGAGACTGAAAATAAAATAGAAACACAGAACATAGTGATTTCAGAAGTTTCTAATACAGAAGTGCAAATTCTTGAGACCCAGGACATCTGCAACGCTACTACAGCCGAATCCACAGAGGTTCATGATATGGATGATAAATCTGACAACATTAAAACCTCTGAATGTGCTGATGGGTCTGAGAGCCAAGAGAAAATACAAACACAGAGCTTATCAGCTTTGGAGGTTAGTAATCCAGTGGCTAAAGTGGAAGTACAAAACCAGGAGAGGCCAGACGGCGAAGCCACGAGTGACAAAGTTCAGGAAGATCTGAGGACTGCAAACTGTGAGAGCAGCGAAGAAGCTGAATATGTTTCTGCTGTGGAAAAACGAATGGAAACACCAGACGATGTAGAGGCTGAAACCACATCAGTGGAGATCTGTAACATTGAGCAAACGCATCAGATGAGCCAGGTGGACAGTGAATCTACCACAGCTGAATCACACATGGATCAAATTGTTGAAAATGTGCAATCTGTGGAAATGCAGACAAAATTAACAATGGAGGTTTCATATCCATCCGCTTCAGTGGAAATCCAGAGAAGTCAAACAGAAGTGGAGCTACAGACCACATTGGGGACGAGTTCTGACATTGCACCTGGAGCAGGAATACAAAGTCACAAAAATCATGAAATCAATGAATGCAACACAGACGACATCCCTAAAGAGATTAAAGAAGACCCAATGATTGAAAATTTGCAAACTGTGCAGAATGAAGATAAATGTGTGAAACTAACTCCAGAGATTTCTGAAGCAGCTCATTCAGTGGAAATGCACTGTGAGAAAAGTCCAGAAGTAGCGGAGATGGAGTCTGCAGCAACATCAGAGGAGGTTTCTAACATACCTGCAGCGCAAATACAAAACCAAGAGAATCAGGATGTTGGTGCACATATTACAGACACAGTTTATACAGAGTCTGTGACTGTCACTAAGAACGAAAACAAAACAGAAGATCAGCCTAAATCGCCAATAGAATTTACCGGACATGCCTCTACGATGGAATTACAGAGTGAGAAAAGTCAAAATGAAGTTGAGATGGAAACTGCAACAACATCAGAGGAGGTTTCTGACACATCTGCAGTGGAAACAGAAACCCAGACGAGTCAGGATGTCTGTGAAGATGGTGCAGGCATGCAGATCGACTCTGTGACTGTTGCAGAAAATGAAAACAAAAAAGAAGAAAAGGCTAAAACCACACCAGAGATTTCCGAAGTGGTCCCTTCAGTGGAAGCACAAAGTGAGAAAATTCAGAGTGAAGTGAGTATGGAGTCTACAGCACCTTCAGAGGAGGTTTCTAAGATACCTGCAGTGGAAATCCAAAGTCAGATAAGCAAGGTTATCACAGAATATAGCACAGATGTACATACAAAGTCAGTGACATCAATACCAGACTCCCCTAAAGAATCCACCTCAGTGGAAATCCAGCTGGTGCAAAGTCAAAATGAAGTGGATGCGGAGCAGAAAACACCAGAGGAGGTTGCTAACACACCTGCATTGGAAATAAAGGGCCAGGATGTCATTGAACATAACACAGACATACTCATGCAGCCCATCAGTGTCTCGGAGAATGAAAATGAAATGGAAAAACAAACTCCATCAATATCAGAGGCACAGATTTCAGTGGAAGTACAAAGCGGCAAAAGTCTATCTGAAGTGGAAATGGAGACCACAACAACATCAGAAGCGCTTTGTAGCCCACCGGCAGCGGAAACGCATAAGCAGAAGAGTCAGGATGTCAGTGAACACACAGAAGATTCATATACACAGCCCGTCGCTGTCCCAGAGAGAAATATTGAAATGGAAGAGCAGGCTAAATCGACACAAGAGATTTCAGTGGAAATACAAAGTGAGAACAGCCTAAATGAAGTCGACATGGAGTCTGCAGCTACATCAGAGGAGATTTCTAGCACACCTGCAGCGGAAATACAAAATCAGACGAGCAAAGATGTCTGTGAACGGAGCACAGACGTACATACAGAGCCTGTTACTGGTGCAGAGAATGAAAACAAAAAGCAGGATACATTAATAGCAGATATTTCTATTTCAGCATACAGCCAGGAGATACAGGAAGCCACTGAGCCTACGGGAGACATATCTAAAGAAGTCCACAAAGGATTAAGGAATCCCACAAATTACCCCAACAAAGCACATTGTGTCACTGCTGCTGAGAGTCAGGTGGGAATGGAGACAACAGAAGCACCAAAGGAGACATCTGAGCCAACAAATAACCAAAGCCAGAAAGGTCAGGAGGTCAGTGAACTGACTATAAACACTACAGTAGAGAAAGACTTTATTAATGCTCTGAGTGAAGAGGAGGATGATAAGGTTAAGGCCGACTGTGTCATTGCTGCTGAGAGTCAAAGAAAAGTGGAAGTGCAGACAACAGAAACACCGGAGGAGGTTTCTGATCTCAAGAATGTGCCAGAAACACAAAGTCAGAAAGATCGGGAGACCACGGAGCTCAACACAGACACTGAGGCAGGAAAAGATTTCATTAATACTGAAGAAAAGGATGACAAGGTCGATGCTGAATGTGCCAGTGTTACTGAGAGTCCAGGAGAAATGGAAATACAGACAGTAGAAGCACCAGAGAAGATTACTTATCTGACAAATAAACAAAATCAGAGAGGTCAAGAGGTCAGCGAACTCACTACAGACACTGAAGTGGAAAAAGATTTGACCGGGACAGAGTGCGAGGAAAAGGATGTCGAGGTTAACGAGGAAAGTTTAAGCGCTGTTGAGAATCAAGGAGAAATGGAAGTGCAGACAACAGAATCAGGAGAAGAAAGATCTGACGTTGAAGTACACAACGATGGAAATCAGGAGGTCGGTGACGTTCAGGAAGATCTTATGTCTGCACGCTGTGAGACTAGAAATGAGGAAGAGCCTGCTTCTGAATGTGTTAACATTTTAGAAACTACTGTAGAAGGGAGTCCTTATCTAGCAAAACAGCAAAGTAATGTTACTGAGGAAATAAATGAAGACACTACAGGCTTATTAGAAATTCAGAAACAGAGAGGGCCTCCTGCTGACGTGGATATAACAAGTGAATCAACAGAAAGGGAAGCTTCAGTGTTAGAAGAGGAAACCGGGAGCCAAATGTTTAATAAGGTCAAGGCTGACGGATCTGTTGTTAACATCGAAGGAGAAGGAGCGGACAGCAGCGAAGTAATGCTTTTTGTTTGTGGGCAAACTGACAACAACGATGTCGTAATTCAGCCTTCTGAGGAGCAGATTGAGATGGTTAATCAGTCAGCGGTCGGGCCCCATGAAAACCAGATAGTGTACGAGCCCATTAGTAGCCCAGAGAGTAATGATGATCGTGATGTGTCTGCAGCGGCAGCAGAGAAGCACGATGCCGTTTCTATATTAGATATACAATGCACAGAGGCTCAACAAATGGAAACAAACTTTTCCAGTAATGAAGACAACAGAGAAATTGGTGGCATGCAGCTGGTAAATGAAGCTGCTAAGGAGGAAATTTGTGTCCCAGACAGCCAGGCAGGGGTTGAAATGGAAGTACAAGCGCAGCCAGCACAGTTGGAGCAGAGTAACGCTACCGTGGATGTGAAAGAAGTTGCACCGATCAGCTCTGGCAGTGACATGAGCGTGGCAGAAGGAGGGTCAGGAGATGCTGCAGAAGTGAAGAGTGAAATGACAGTGAAAAGTGAAGGAAATGGCATTTCAGAGTGCATCAGAGCCACTGAGTTTTCTGAGCAGGTGCAGCACAATGCTGGCGTTCAGGAGGCTGCGGGCGTCACGGTAACAACAACAACTCCACCAACAACGACTACATCCTCCACTGAATTTAAGGTACCAGGTGGTGCATCTGAGGAATATGTGATTTTAGAGCCAGTCCCACAGAGTGAAATTCACTTTGATATCGTCACTCAAGCTGCAACCGAATCAGGTCTGGCGGCCTCTCTTAAAGAGCAGGTGAATCCAGAAAGTGAGTCGATGGAGGAGAAGGCGGAGAGTGAGAGGACTTTAAATGGTTCCGAGCAAACTGTGTTTACTGAAGCGGCGGCTAGTTCAGCTGAGGTAGCAGAGCAGGAGACAAACATTTCACCTGTGGAGGAAGACGTTCAGGTTATTCAGCCTTCTGGCCACCAGTCATCTCACATGGTGGACATGAATACCTCCCATGACTCTGAACCCCAAAGCGTGATTGAAGACATTAATGTAGTGATGATAGACGATGCTGAAGATAACCTGGACATACAAGAAGTGCAGATTCTAGAGGACATCGAGATCGGACATGAGATTATAGTGGTGGAGGAAGAGAATGATGAAGACAGTGACATTGCAGTAGTAGAAAAGCCACAAGAAACAGCCGAGGCAGGCCCGCCTGAGGAAAAGGTGAATGAGAAGTACATATGTAACACTAGTGGGCCTGACATGAGGCAAAACAGCACAGCTGAAAAGACCGAAGAGGAAAAGAAAGCTCAAGAGCCAGAAAAACCCAAGAAACAAGAAATGAACACGCAAGCGAGAACCAAAGCTCGCCTCGCAGCTCTGGCTGAGCAGAAGGCTGCGGCAGCTAAGAGAAGTGCAAACAGGCAGCAGCTGAATCTCTTAGCCCTGTGTCAGGAGATCGCAGAGGACATTGCCACAGACAGCATGCTGCTGAAGAGGATAGAAGAAGAAAAACAAGCGGCAGCAGCAGCAGCCAAGAGTGAAGCCAGCAAGAAGGAACGCCCGCCTGTTAACACGCAAGATGCCAACACGGTTAATGTCGCAACTCCTGCTGGACCAGAGGGATGCGCCCCTCCTTTGGTGACCCCTGCTTCTGAGGCACCCCCAGCCCAGCCCTCAACGGCTGATTCAGCCGAAACTCAGCCTTCCGCCGAGCCTCCGAAGAGACGTTTCTTCATCACGCAGATTTCAGTGCCGCTGAAAGTCCACGAGAAAAAGAAGCTGACTCGATATCAAAGACTCAGACAGGTCGAGCTGCAGAGAGAGAAAATGTCATGGGCACGTGTGAAGAAACTAAAGTCTGACCAAGCAAATCAGATGTTCTCAGACATGGATTGGCAGGCACCTTTTTCTGCTGCCTCTCTTTTTCCAGTGAGCCCTGTTACCACACCACCACCTCAACCTGCAGCCAGTCCAGCAACCTCCCAACTGAGTCCTTCTGCATCTAGCAAACCTGCTACACCGAAGGCAGAAGCTCCCAAGGATGAGCCTAAGGCTGAGCCGGCTAAAACCGAACCATCTAAAACTGAACCCACTAAAGCTGAAACCTCCAAAAAACAACCAACGAAAACTGAAACTCCTAAAACTGAACCCCCTAAAACTGAAACTGCCAAACCTGAAGCCTCTAAAACGGAGCCTCCTAGTACTGAAAACCGTAGAACTACACGGCAAAGCAAGGCTCAGACTACTAAAGCAGCAGCTACTCCAGAGCCCGCGCCAAAAGTCACAAGATCAGGAACCAAGAGAACCCTCCCAGCAATACCACCTCCCATGCCCAACGGACTTAATGCTCAGAAACTGAAAATGGAAGTTGAGTACAAGCCGTACAGACCCAGGCCGAAGTATTCTCCTGACGATTTTGAGCTGGATGATGACCCATTACCAGCAAAGCCGAAACCACCCAGCCTCCAGTCAAATCCTTCGGCTCAGCCTAAACCCACTCTACTATCAAAGCCCACGCTCACAGCGCAACTTGCCAACCAGGCAAAACTCAAAGCTCAGACCAAGCCTGCTGGGCAGATCTCAGGTCAGTCAAAGCCCTCTGTTGCAGCTCCAGCTCAGTTAAAGCCCGCACAGTTAAAACCAGCTGTTGCACCAGCAACACAGTCTAAGGCCACAGCTGCAACTGCAGCTTCATCCAAACTTGCTTCTTCAGCGAATAATCCATTAAAGTCTCCAGTCCCGACTGCAACTCAGTCTAAAGTTGTTTCAGCTCCGGCTCAGTCCAAGCCTGCAGCTTCTGTTTCACCTCAGCTGAAGACTGCAGGTGCCGATGCAAATCTAACACAGCTGAAACCATCTGCTTCACCTGCAGCTCTGCCTGCTGTTGCAGCCACATCTGGGATGAAGCCTGCTGCCTCTAAGGCTGGTGCAATTTCAGTGCCTCAGAGACCCACAGATCCCGCATGTAAAGAAAATGACAAGTGCAAGGTAAGTCAGAAATAAATTATTCTATGATCAGTGTCACAGGTGCTGTACATGTTACTTACCTTATTTTCTTTCATACACAGAATGCAGCTCATCCACTTTCATCAGCTCCACCTGAAGAGAGCGCCAAAGTGTCTGACAAGCTTACAGGTATCTGTGTATATTAATTGCAATCCTGACTCAGATTTACCTCCATCAGCTCGGATGCTTGATCCAGATTCAGATTAATCTGGATCAAGCATCCAGGGAGTCTGTATTTTCAGTTATGGTAGAGGGCTGCACTACCAGTGTACGATCCACAATTTTTTATGAGGAAAAAAAGTTAATTTTTATCATTCAGATTTGAATTAGGCCATAGACTAGAATAATTTATCAAAATAACGAGGCAAGCAAAACACATTTTAAATCCTGCTCTTTTAGGTTGTTTCTTACTTCACCTTAATCAAAATAAATGCATAGAAATGTTTAAAAAAAGTGAAATTCACATCTCTCATCTTTAACCAGTTTATTCTTCCTGGCAGGCCGACACTGTTGCATAAACGTGGTTCTTATCTGCCTGCTTATAGGACAGCAAACACAATATGCAGTGTTTGGATAGCTGTTAGGTTGAAATTCAGGCCTCTAAATACTGATTACATTAAGGTAAGCACCCCTGTCAGCATGCACTTAGTTGCGTCTGCAGCTTTGTGCTGGTAGTTTTATGTCTCACATTGCCGAACACTGGACCTGAACAGGTTACCCACAAGGTCACGTTTCTTTAAAGGGAGAGGCTAATAAAATTATCTGTCCACCTCAGATTTCAGCTTCTTTCATCAGTTAACCGCGAGTGCAGCACATGTTGTCATACAAGTCCAGTCTTGGATCTTTAACTAATGTTTCAAAGCATTAACTTTTCCAAGATCAGCGCTAAATGTTATTTATTTATTTATTTTACTCTCAATATGTTGTTTAAGTAAATTAGGAATTTATATTTTAAGTTATTTTTAATTTTATTTTGTCAACAACCTTCTTAAATGTGTGTATAATTAAGTTGCTGTGTAAAATCCTTTCTTTTATACGTTGATCTTTCTCCAGAGAGTAAAGCAGAAAGCTTGAAGGCAGCAGAGCAGACATCAGGAAAGCCTTGTCAAGAGTAAGAAGCTTTTCTAAAGTTGTTTGACATGTTTTATTTTGGGGGGTTTTGCCTCTTAGCGGTTGAAACCTTCAGTAAATCGATGTGTTTTTGTATCACAGCAAAGCCGTGAAGCCACAGGATGGCGGGGCTCCTCTCTCCGAAGCTTGCCTGCAAAAAGAAGTCAAGAAGCTAAAGGAGGCTGACAAAGATGGCACCCAAACAGTTATTGTGAGTGAACGAGATAGTTTCTTCTGACCTCATTTTAAATCCTGCGCTGTTGCAATGGAAAACATGGATCATAAGTTGGGTTCTTTTTGTGTTCTGTCACTCTGGAAAACTAAGTGAAATTGAATTCTTGAGAGTGAGCTTATTGCTTTGCTTTGTTCTCACAGGATGCAGGACAGAAGCATTTTGGAGCAGTGGCCTGCAGTGTGTGTGGGATGCTCTACTCTGCTGCCAACCCCGAGGATGAATCTCAGCATTTGCTGTTTCACAACCAGTTCATCAGCGCCGTCAAATATGTGGTGAGGGAAAGTCACACGCCTATGCCTGTTAAACTGACTCCCTGGATCAGGGCAATAAATGCCCACAAATTTATAGATATGGCTTACCAAAAATAAACAATGCAGCGCAGGGACAACTGAGGCTTCCTGATAAAGGGAGTCTTGACCCTCGTCTTCCACTCTATGCTGCACTACAGTGAGCAAGACTGCAGGTATTTGATGAGATTCCTCCTTAGGATTGCCCGTTGGACATTTTTCTAACTTCCCACCTCTAGAAAAGTAGGTCAGCACAGCTCTTTGTTTATTCAGCTCAAGTGTGATTTATTTTCACTGACTTTTCTGGTGGCAGAAGAGACAGTAAATAAAGTTAAATTGAAAATGTAATTTTATTTGGTTTACGTCAAATGATTCTGTCGGCTTATAAGAAGATTTATTACCTGGAATGTTTTGCGCCTATTTGCCAAAATTGTCCAAGATTGGGAGTGACTGCATATAGAAAGTGGATTAATACCTACTTAGGACATTTAGACGACATAATTAAATACTTTCTATTCTTTTTGCTTTCCTGTTTTTGTCAGGGATGGAAAAAGGAGAGGATTTTGTCCGAGTTTCCAGATGGCAAGATCATTCTCGTCCTGCCAGATGATCCCAAATATGCTCTGAAGAAGGTATGTTTACACCAGCGTTTGCTAGCGTGGACTGTTCAGGGCTTATGTCTGGATTGATAGTTAGGTCCCCAAAACAAGAAGTCCCCAGTTTTTATATTTTTTGGCTCTGTCTTTTACTGCCACCGAGTTAACATGAAATAGCCAGCATGCAGTTGAATTACAGACTGCTGTAATTCTACAGGTTGCAACAACCTCCTCAAGTGTATAAATGTATAAATACATTTAATGTATAAATACATTTAAATAAAATACTCTTTTGAGAATCCTTTGCAGGGAGTGACTGTCTGAGGTAGCAGTCACACAGGCCTAGCAAAAGGTAACAATAGGTACTTTTCTCCACTAGGGAAAAATGTGTATTCCCTGACATGTTGCCAAGTGGTTGCTTTGTGTTGCAAAGAGGGTACTCCCGTGATCACTAGAGGTGGGCAGATCAATCCAAATGTTGATAATGTCGATCCCAACACTGGTATTGGTATCGGATCGATACTAGCACGATATGATCGATATTTTGTTTCCACTCTCTAAGTTCAGTATGTGTCACACTGCATTGCGTTAAATTATTTTTGGGGGAAATGGAAAAAACACAAACCTCAAGCATGCACTAAAATTTTATTTATAGCCTATAGCACATTTAAAGAACAGAAGGCATTTAAATTCTACATCTCTAAAAAAAACACCAAACTGTTTCAAAATGCATGAAAAACTGAAAGGTGTGTGTTACTAAGTGGCTTGTACTTTAGTAAGTAAAAATCACAGAAATTTAGTGGCCATTAAAATATGTTCAGAATTTATAAATTAGTGATGATTCAACTCATAAATCACGACACATTGCTGTTCCTTACATAAGCTGCTTTTTTAAGTTAATAGTATCAGTATTGGTATCGCTAGTATTGGCTCTGTATTTACTTAGTATTGGTTCAATACCAACATTTGCAGTATCACACAGGAAGATGTTGACTTGCCTGCAAATTGATAACTGAGCACTAAGCTGAAGTTAAACTTGAGAAAGTGGGACGCAAACCAGAAACAGAGAATGTTCCCCTTCAAAGTAAAAGTCGTAATTTACTACTACTACTATTGCCCGCCACCCCTCCCAGGGTATGGGGTGCCACAGGTAGATCTCCAGAGATTTCTGTCCTGGGCCATTCTTTCTAGTTGGGTCGAGGTGCAACCAATATATTTTAAAGGGTGAAGGCTTTGCTTTGAAGGTGGATGTTCTCTTTTCTTTTTAGTGAGTTTTTGGTGAGTGTTTGCATTTCATTCAGCAAT
The DNA here is from genome assembly GCF_963576455.1 of Neolamprologus multifasciatus. Taxonomy (NCBI): domain Eukaryota; kingdom Metazoa; phylum Chordata; class Actinopteri; order Cichliformes; family Cichlidae; genus Neolamprologus; species Neolamprologus multifasciatus. Next base: position 21,762,917 of record NC_140447.1, on the reverse strand, counting down.
AGCCTGCAACAACTTGCCAACTGATTGGGTAATTTTTTCCCCTAGCAACGAGCAGTTACCTGGGAATCCCTTACCAGTCTCTAGGACTGTGTGGCTCGGGCCTAAGGTCTGAAACTCAAAGCTTTTACTGAAGCTATTTACTGTTGTAGGGTCTTTCATCGCTCAGTTTTTGTCTTCAGCAAGTAAAATGCTCATTCATGTTTGGGGGTCTCTGTGTGAAGTAAGCAGCCAACTTTGCTGCGTTTGTCTGAGTCTGAGCACAGAATTCACCCTTATGCACTTAATAATTTAAAGAGCTGTAAACAGCTGAAATGTGAGCAGACAGACTGCATAACCTCTGCCAAGGCTGAAAAGCACATCACAAGAATGCCTGGATCTGGATTAGCTCGTTATATTTCTCTGAAACAGTGTATCTCAGTTTTTCAGCTTGCGTTTGTAAATGTGACACCAAAACTCCAAGTCTGCACTGCCTTTGAAAAAAAAAATGCTGAAGTCTCACTTGGACTGTATCCTTAGATATTCTCCAATATTTATCATCCCTGCATTAGCATACTGATTCTTGGATGTACAATAATCTGTTCCTCAGGTTGAGGAGATCCGGGAGATGGTGGACAATGACCTCGGCTTCCAGCAGGTGGAGACCAAGTGTCCCTCAAAGACCAAAACCTTCCTCTTTATCTCTAATGACAAGAAAGTGGCTGGGTGTCTCATAGCTGAGCACATACAAGAGGTAAGAGATGATGATGATGAGCACATTTGTGAATGATCATCGTGTAAAAATTGGGATAAATGAAATTCTTGGCTGATACAGATGTTTAAAATAGCTTAAAATATGAACTAAAATATTGCTTTTTGTGTTTCTAATCTTTCTTTCTTCCTCATGTAACAGTTTTAAGGTATCTGAGCATTTAGACGGACCAAATGGATATAATACAATAAACAGATGTTCGACCGCATCAGTAAGTGTCCGTTTATTCTGTGACGTTTACTGAGGATTGTGCATGCTCACAGGGGTACAGGGTGATTGAAGAGCCCATGCCAGAGGGTTCGGAGGGAGAGAAGTTGATGTTTGAACGTCAGAGAGCTTGGTGCTGCTCCACAACGCCAGAGCCCGCCATCTGCGGCATCAGCCGCATCTGGGTGGTCAGCATGATGAGACGTCAGGGCATCGCCTCGCGCATGCTCGAGTGCCTCCGGTCAGTACGGCTGCAAACCGCCAGCCATTTCATCGTCATCATCTCACACACACACACACACAATCAAAGTCATATTAATGCAACTATTTGTTTGTTTTTTTGCACAGGAATAATTTCATATACGGTTCATACCTGAGCAAAGATGAGATCGCCTTCTCCGACCCCACTCCCGACGGGAAACTCTTCGCCACGCATTATTTCGGCACTTCCAAGTTTTTGGTTTATAACTTCGTGAGCGGGACACGCTCGCACCAACCCAAAACCCAAGCAGTATGACGGTCTTCAGATACCGTAACGATGGCTTCATCTGAGACGCTCACCGACCAGTGGGACATCCTCACCAAACACTGAATCTTCACGTGTGTTTTAAAAAGAAAAACCTCCTCGGAGGGGTTACACATTGGTTCAAATCTCAGGATGAAAACAACGAGGTGTTGTTGAAACATGATATTTCACCCTTTAATCCTTCCCCGCATAGTATTTTGAAGAAAAAGAGTATTTTCTTTATACATTTTTAAGTAAACAATTGGTTTTATTAGGAGAATAGAGTTTACATGCATGATCTGACAGCAATAGAAAACAAAGAGCATTTAATCGTTTTATCTTTTGAATCCTCGTGAAGCGTAACCATCAACCTGCTGCATTAAACAAATGGTTATTTGCAAGTTTGTTCCTCAGTCGGTTTTTGTCATTTTTACACCCGTTTCCTGTAGTGGAGTGTGTTAAGCTGCCGTTGTCTCCAGATGTGTTTAAGCGACGTCGATAATCCCTGAAGGGCACAACTGCACAATTTCTTTTGAGGGGTTAAGCTGTGTTTCCTACACTTTGATTTCACTGTCATGTTTTTATTGTAGTATTTCAGAAACAATTTCAACACCTTGATTAGAGCGATGTGGGTTAGAACTGTAGCTTGGGCATTATTTGTGTGCTCTGATCTTCTGAGATCACATTACCTGACTTTTTTTCCCTCAAGCCGAGCCATATACTGTACACCGTTTAGCGGGGCGTTATAGCCTAAACAGTATGAGTGGTGTCTTTAAATTTCACCAAGGCTGTCTTTTGCTTTGTTTGTGCCTGAATGAATCATGTGTGACTTAAGTTGTTGATTTATTTTCTTTACTTTTTTAGCCACATGTTCCTTTTAAGTAGCATCTGGCTTTGTTTTTTTATTCCAATAGTGTAGATTATCATCTTCCTATTCCTTAGTAACAATGAATTAAAATGTATATCAAATTATCATGTAGATTTATGCATAGTATAACAAGATTTATAATGAAAGATGGGCAAGTTCTTAAGTGTCACGTGTTAAATGGTGTTTGAGTGAAGGTAAATATCAACCAGGTTCAGCCTTTATGATTGAAAACAGGGATATTTGCTCAGTGATCAACATGAGGGGTTTAGATTAACCCGTCTCTCTTCAGATTAACAGTATCATCGTAATCCACCTCTTATTTTCTTCTTCCTCCTTGTTAAAGCGGTTGATTTTAGAACGATGTGGTTGTGTAAGAAAAAGACATTTGATTTATACGAAGCTGTTATGTAAATATTTATTTAAATAAAAGTAAAATGTAAAACATTTTTGGTGTTTCTGATTAGCTGCTTTTGACCTTGTATGGATTTTTCCCCATTTTCTGTCATGTAAATGCTGTTATAGTCGTGGCTTCTGATATTAAAAGAGTTTCAAATAACGAGGTCAGTATACACTCGCTGGCCATTTTATTGGGTACATCTTACCAGTCTTTTGCCTTAATTCTTTGTGGCTTAGAATCAGCGACATTCCTCAGAGGTTTTGGTCGATTTTAATTCAGCAAGCTCTTAATTAAGAGTCATGTTCAAGAATTATTTGTGATCATTTGAATTTTGTGACATGGAAGCAGCCATGAAAAGATGGGAACACTGGTCAAATGGACATGGTCAGCAGCAATTCTGTGGTGATTCGGTGATGCCCAGTTGCTATTAAAAGTCCCACATCCTCACATCATCAGCAGCCTGAAATGTTGCTGGAAGGTGGGATGGATCCATGAGTTTATTTTTATGTCAAATTCTGATCCTAATGAAAACTCCTAAGACCAGAAACCGTTTTTCTGATTTTGGTTAGACTGTTTGTATAGTCAGTTTCCAGAGTGTGGTCTTCTGCCGCTGCAGTCCTTCTGAGATGCTCTTCTGCATACCTTGCTTGTAATAAGTGTTTGAGTTATTGTTTCCTTCCTGTCAGCTCAAAGCAGTCTGGCCATTCTCTTCTGACCTCTAACAGACATTTAGCTTAACAAACAGTTGAACAGCACGTTCAAGTTGATTGTATGTGCAAATACTCGCTTTGAACCAACAGTTTAGGCTTAATGTCGTAATCACTCAGTTTTAGACCGTTTTTTTCTGACTCGACTCTCAGCGATGTCAGCGAGAGTGGATGTCCCTAATGTGGTCATCTCAGGCACAGAAGCCCCACCCACTTGCGGTTCAAACATAAAGTTGAGGGAGGTACAGACCGTGATCTGAGCTTAGTATAAGATAAACAAGGATTATTTTCAATAGTGAATCATGCAAAGCTACTATACTGAGATTGAAAATAAATATACGTAGCTGTAAATCAGCATACTAGGTCTGCTTTAATTGCCCGTGACCCTGTTTTTTTTATGAGTGATGCCATCTAGTGGTCATCGTCCTGGTGCATCTGTTTTCGGTGATAGTCGAAGGATTTTTACCCTTCTTTGCTTTGATGTAAAAATCGACTTCAGCAGAAAAGATCGTCTTAAATTGTCTCAAATTGTGGGAAATGTCTGGCTGCCGTGTTTTCTCTTTGTAGTTGCACATGTAAACACTCCCCTCTTAGCGCATTCCTAGACGCTCCTGTCACAACACGGGCCAGCTCGATGGCAACTTCTGAGAAACAAAACAGCCTTAGAACAACACAAATGCTTCCTCAAACAGAGTGAGAAAACAGAGGTCTCCGCTCCTCTTCAGAGATCTGCTGATGCTAATCAGCAAGAGAAAACAAGCGAGCTGAGCTTCTTGAGGTGTCTTTAACACAACGCCCACCTCAGCCTTTAGACTTTTACTCACCAAAAAAGGCTAATCTCCAAGACATTAATCACCCAGGATTAATCTATAAAAATAATCTGGACTGAGTTTAGCGTAAAAGAAGTGAAAAATAGAAGACGAACATTTGGAAACACATACTTTTAATTCTTAAATGTCAATTTTAAAAGACAGAAACGTCACAGCTGCCACATCGTAAACCATAACACAGTTTGTCCTAATGATAGAAACCAGGTTATTGCAAATATGCATTAAGCTATGGATACTAAGCGAAAACCAGGAAAGGTCCTATTTACACTTTAGTCAACTGATACAATATGTATAGTACAGAATTTGAGTTCCAGGCCACAAACTGACCTGTTCACTCTGCGGGGTTTCCTGACATCTGCTTGGGACTTAAACTGTTTAGTTTTAAAACGAGATTACAGTAATGCTCTGAGTGCTTGTTTTGACAGGCAACCTATAGGGTGAGAAGAGCTGCTCTGGAGTGTAAAATGGCAAATATACACTTGATGTGTCAAACTTTTGAACAAGCAATATAAAAAGACAAGTAGAAGCACAAGGTCTTGTTACACACGGGCAAATGCGATGGTTGAAAAGGGTTAATCCGCTAGCCTGCGCATCTGTGACGCATTGTTACACACTTGGCATTGGCTCAAAAGACTTGACATATGATAGTGTATCATGCCAAAGCTATGGCAACAGCAAAAAAGTAGGCACCAAAGAAAATATTTCTCACTGTGGCCTAATAATGAACACTTATTTTGTCCATATTCGGTGATTATGTGAAAAAAAGCTGCCCCTTTTACAGTAAAGGACAATGCTGTCCACAAAAATTGTACAGTACATCTAATACGTCCTGCTCCGGGAGCCTTCTATTAACGACACCCTGACCTTTTCCAGGCTGCACCACCACTACAACTTCGCCTTCAGGTTGAGGCTCCATCATTGGGTGAACTTTGTTGTCCATCATCTTAAATTCAGTCAGGCCGGGCAGCATGCCGTTCCTCTCGGCCCACGTCTTGGTGTCTTCTGAGCTGTCCTTTTCCTCTGTGATGCTGTCACCATTTGCGCTGCTTTTGCTCACCATGCTCAGCTCGTCCTGACATATGTCCGACTCGCTGCCGTGGGGCAAAGAAAAGTAGGTGCACTTCCTGGAAAGCAGTTTCGTCTTGTCTTCTTCTGGTTCAGGTTTTGTGGCGAACAGAGAATAGGGACTTTTCTCCTCTGTGTCCTCAAACGCTCCTTTGCCTTCAGGAGTGTTTGTAAAAGATTTGTTGATTCCAATTGGATCTGAAACAGACTTTCGGATGAGGGTGTTGTCTCTAAGCAGCCAGCGTCCGCTATCAATGGGAATGCTGTCGCCGGGCCCGACCTGTGCATTAAAAGCGATGCATCTCGTCGCTTCACTTAAGGTGTCGAGGGCATTTGTGGAGTAGAAGTATGAGAGCTCAGACACTGCTTTGGATCGGGCTGTGTGGAAGGAAGCGAGGATGCCCGACTGTCCACTTTTCTCCTGCTTTGGCTCAGATGGGGGCCTTTCACTTGCTTCCTCATCAGTATTAGCATCCTTCTTGCCATAAAGCCTTTCGATTGTCCTCCTCACGAAGCCTTTAGTGATGGATTTCCGCGCCGAATCATCTTCCCCACTCGACAGTTCGCTTGAAGTCTGAGATTGATATCCACCACTGACGGAGGTCTCGGCTCTTAGCTCAGCCAGCTCTGATGTGTGAGGAATTGGGAAACGAGTTTGCTGGATGTTGGTGGCGCTCCTGGCTAAGAACATCTCCCTGATGGATCTGACCCTGCTGCCTTCGGGCTCGGTGGTTATAACGCCACTGGAGTCGTAGCTGAAGGATAACGATGACTGGGGAGCTGATCGGGTGCAGAGAGTCACCTGAGATGTGGGTGATTCACAGGGTAAATCCTCGTCGTCTGAGTCCTGAGGGGCCTCTTTTTGCGAGTAAAATCTGACTGCAGAACTTTTTGTTGTGCTTTTTCTTTTCTCTGCATCAGCAACTCGCTTTTCTAGAAGAATTACTCTCTCTGCAACTGACTGGGAAATCATTTCTTCAGACTGGACCTTCTCCACAGACTTTTCAGAGGTAGTGCCTTCAGACTGTGTTGCCAGTGCAGGAGCTGCTTGGTCGGTTACAGTTTCTCCTTTATATCTGTCCACATGAGCTTTTTCCTCCTCTGAGCTGGACTCTTTTTCATAGTAACTTAACTCTTCAATTGAGCTGGTGATTTTTTCCTCTTCATCTGCGTGCTCTTCAAAGCTGTTGTGATCGTTCCCGCTATCATCGTCTGCATTAAACCTACAATGTGTTAAACTCTCTTTTTCCAAAATCTGATTTTCTATTAAATTGCTATGCGTGCTATCACTGTTTGTCCTGTCATAAATATATGTCTCCTCAATGTAAGGGTCCTCATCTTCTGAGCTAACCTTGTCTTCATTTGGCTCTTCAATCAAAGCTGTTAAAGACGATGAAGCTCTTTTCTTTTGCTCGCGATCATCTGGACGGTCACAAAGCTGTTTCGCCTCCATGTCCTCCTGCTCTTCCTCAGTGCCAGACATGCTTTCTTCAACAATAACCTGCAGCTTCTTGCTATCAACCTCTGGCTGCTCTTCCTCTGAAGATGGCTCGTCCATGTCTGAGTTTCCGGTGCTTTCATTAGTCAGTCCCATGCTGTATGTTTGGCTCGGATGTTCCTTCTCAGAGATGGGCTGACACACAGGGGCAGACGAGTCACCTTTGCTCATCTCGGTACACGTGACCTTCGTCCGATTTTCCCTGTCTAGGCTGGTTATGCTTTTCTCCTCTCTTACATTTAGTTCCACGTAATAGCTGGGGCTTGGTAGCTTGCTATCTTCCTCCTCAGAGGGACTTTCAGGTTTGGACAGGTCTTCACCCTCAATACTCTCGTGTTTGGTCTCCTCACATGAAGTTTCCGACTCGTCCCCTGAGCTCTTCAGCTCACCTGCATCTGAATTGATCACACTTTGCTTACAACTCCCTCTTTCTGCTAATTCTTTACTGGCACTTGTGTTCTTTTTCTGCCCTTCATCATCTGCACCTGAGTCCTTCTTGAAATTTTTCTTACTCCCGACTTCTCCTTTGATGATATTCTCCCGTGATGTGTCCCAACATGACTGCAAGTCCTCCTTGTTCTCTTGTAGAATCAATGCTTTACTGTGAAGCCACTTTTCTTCAGTAACAGTAGGGTTAGCTGGTGGATCATTGTCTTTAGTGGCTGGGATTGTCGGTTTGTCCTTTGCTTCCTCTGCCATCAGGTGAGGTTTGTCTGCTCCAGATTGTTGCGTTTGCTTAATGATGGACCTTACATCCACATCCACTTTATCATCTGGTGTGGAATCCAAAACAGTGGCGGCTTTCCCTTTGAAGAAATGATCAGCAATTTCTTTACTGCTATCTTTCGGTGACAACTCTGTAATGTCAGACTCACTTTTTGGACTTAATGAAAGAGAAGCCAGTTCCTCCTTCAGCTTCTCTGGTACATCGAGGTTATCCATGATCTCGTCAATAATGTTTTCTTCAGCGACACGCTCTTGTTCAGGGTTCTCTCCAGTTAGGAGTTCTGCCTCTGAACCATTTGGCGTTGAGCTGCGGCTTTTGCATTTGTCACTGAGTTCCTGAAAGCCCTTCCAGCTCTGCAGGAGCTGCTTTGAGGTCGTTTTTTGCAAATTTGACAAACTCGTCTGTAATCTGTGGGAATCCTCGATTTCGGCAATTTCTCTGAGCGAATCGATCATTTTTAAAGCCTCCGCACAGCTGACGCTGTTTGCGTTCAGCTCATTCCTATTCAGGTTTGTAAGCCCTTCCTGGAGGGTCATGACCGCCAAGAAAGCGAGAAGCGCTTTAGATGAGGAGCCAAACGTAGACGCTACGTGGGAGGAGAAGTCTGGCAAGCTGTTGGACTTTTCCAGACAGGATGGACGTTTGTTTTGAGTCATCTGTCTTATTGACTTGATTGAGTAGCAAATCTTTTCAAGGACTGGTTTCATGCTTGGCTGGTTTGCAGTGTTGAATGGCTTTATTATTTGCACGTTTGTCATAGGGTTCTCTTGATCTGCTGCTTCACCTTCTGTCTCGTTCTTTTCAATACACTGGTCAGCTTCCAGTGGCATGAAAGTGACAGAGGTCAGCATTTTATCCGGTTCAGCTTTTGAATTTAGTGACTGTGGTGTCTGGTGATTTTTTCTTAGGATTGATGTTTGTCTCATAGTTGTTTGCTCTGATGGGTTGTCAGAGGAGAGGTCTTTGGAGAGCAACTTTCTACCTGACTTGTGTTTGACAGGCGGTAACGCCATGTCCAGAGACTGGGAATATGGAGAGAGTCTCTTTTGCACTTTTGGTTTATTAGTCTGCTTTCTCTCAGTGGAGGGGCTACCATCTGAAGCTGCATGTTTTTGTGGTCTGATGTTTGGAGACAGAGTTTTATCCACAGGGCGGTTTTCGAACTTCCTCTCTGGAGATGGGCTGGTTTTTGCTTTTGCTTTTTTCACCAGGATCTTAGGTGTTGACGTCTCTTTTCGAGTTTCTTTACTCATTTCTCTCACTTTAAATGGGGTATTACTTGGCACTGATGCATCATTTGATGAGATACTGGGCGATGACAGCCTCTCATCAGATGTTAAACTAGATGGGGACACAGAAGTACCACACGACAGGCAGCTCGTCAGACCTGACCAGTGTGCCGCTTCTAGTTGGGCTTCGATTGGTCGCTGTGATGGTGTTGAACAGATGCCATCACCTCCCACAGTGTTGTTCTCAGTAAATGATGTGGTTTTCTCTGGAGTGGCCTCACTGCTTAAAGCATATTTATCAACAGAAGCCTTTCTCACTGACATTTTCCTTTCAAGAGACAGATTACTGACCAAAGTTGCCCTTTTAATAGAGGGTGTTCTTGAGAGCGATGCTGTTGTGTCATCTGTAAATGATACGGCCTTGTCAGACGTAGGACTGATGGGTAATGGATTATTATCTGTCCCTTCACTACTCACTGATAAGAGCCTGTATAATGGGCTGCTGTTCACTAATAACGCATCTTTCATGCAGTATTCAGTGTTTGATAGCTCTGTGCTTTCAGCAAGAGGAGGTGGCAGTGGTAGCTCCATTGAAAGCGTATTAAGTGGCGTTGCTTTTTGGAACGAGATCTGGACTGAGCTTGATTTATTTTCCACTTCACTGTCTAACAGTGTTTCTGTTGAGATCTTATCACTTGGTGGCACAGGATGGTTTATTTCTTCTTTTTGGGATTCGTTCTTCTGGTTTTCTGTGCTTTTTGTGCTTGGAGAATGATGAAGTTGCTGCCTGGATGTAGCTTTCTCGACGGGTGGACTCGATTTGTTTTCAAAAGACTGGACTCTAAGTTTGACAGATGTTGCCAGTGAACTCTCTGGTGGAGGTTCTGAAGTTTGACACATTTGTATTTCCGAACACTTTACATCTTCTGCCACATCGATCAGGTCATGCTTATTTTTAGGCTCTTTATACTTGCCATTTTCTGCTTCCAGTTTTTGACGTTCCTCATGCAGGTGAGACGGGTGGTTGAGGTGGGCTTTCTGCAGCCAGCTTTCTACATATTCATTTGTAACAGCGCTGGAGGTGCTAAAAGCAGGCAACACGCTTCCATTAATATCATCGGGCTCGTTTTCGCTCCTTTTCTCCACATGCATCGATGTCTGCCGTGTCAGTATTCCCCGTATCTGGCTGACCTCATTGGGAGAAACATTCATCTGGCTTGTATCAAAAGAAATTCTCTCTATGGATTTTTTTAATACTGATTGCACATTTGAATCTTTGTCCGTGCTTCTTGTTGTCTCATCTGACACTTCTGAGCTCTTTGCTGTAACACCTCTGTCCCTGTTTTGTGCTGGTCTCTTTTTAAGGTTTTTCGATGACTTAATTTTGTTTCCATAAATCCTCCTAATGTATCCGGCACTGGAGAAAGCTTTTACTTTTTTATGTGCTTCCGTTGCCTCTGCAGTATTCTGGTTTTGTCTTTTTCGTGGTGTTGCGAGCCTCCGAACCACCTTGGGCTTTGAGGATGCCCTCTTATCCATGCCGGGGTCTTTTTGATGGGTCTTTGTTTGGATTTTTCTGGGTTTTTGGAACTGCTGCTGTCTATTTTTTCCTCTCACGACACCATTGTGCTGCAACTTTACTGACATACTTTCACTCTTCCAGATACTAATGGACTCGGATGCCGTTGACGGTCTGCAGAGTTCTGATTCAAATTTATTATTCGATGACATCTGCCCTGTTTCTGAAGTAGGTGGACTTCCAACAGTCGTAGTAGTGTGTGCACAAACATTTGCAAGGAAATTGTCCTGGCATGTTTGCTGTTCATATATGTGTATGACTGTCTCAGTCACCTCCTCTCCGCTGGATTCACTCTGCACGATCTCACTCATTTCTGCAGATTTAAATCCAGAAACATTTTTACTGTTGACATCAACAGAGCTGAGTCTTCTTGGTTTGGGCACCGGTCTAGTGCTGCTCTGCTTGGCCATGCAATACTGCTCTGTCATTGTTCCATTTCCTGTCTGCTCACTGTAGGAATAAGAGCCAATAGTTCCTTGCTGAATCCCATCTTCTGTAACTGATATGATACTCTCCACAGAGGCATGCTTTTTGCAAATTTGCTTGTATCCTGGTGTCGGAGCTCTCCCAGGGGACAATGCATCTGAGTGGTTTTTGACAATCTCCTCTTCCTTACTGCTCTCACTTAAAGCTCCATTACCAAGCGATGGTGGATCATCGTCATTGTTGTCTTGAGTTTTGTCCTTGTGCCACTTGGTGTCGACAGTGGCAGCAAGACTCTGTAAATCCAGTGAGTTTGATTTAGGCGAGCAGATGTCCAGCTCTGCCTCAGTCTCCAGTAAAGAGCTCGCATTATGCTGGCTGGTCACGCTTGAGCGTGTCAGGGTGGTGGTCCAGTGGATGGCTTCCTCTTCCTTAATTGTCAACCTCACCTTCATCTCCACCGTCATGCTGCCGTCCTGATTCACCTGGAAGGACTTCTCAATATTGTCGTCGCTGGGCAGCATGTAGTCCTGCCCTTCAGCTTCATTGCCATCTGTCTCTGCTACAGACTCCAGGATGCGATTTGACTCCAACTCAACAGAGTTTGTGGGGTTGCTACGTATATCACAGGAACTCTCTGCGATGGTGCTGTGGATCTGATGAACGATGTACCTCTCAGATGACGAGGAAAAATTCCTTGACTTCCCTTTACCTTTTCAAGGAGTCAGGTGAAAAAAAAAAGAGTCAAAATATCCAAGGATTGAAGAGGAGAGGACACCCGAGAAGCATGAAGGGAGAAGAGAAAGAGCAAAAGGAAAGTTAGAAAGATGATATGAGTGCTGCTCATCAAGCAGACTAGCCAGCCAAACCAGTGATTGTGTATGTAGGTCATCTACAGTATTATGTACATATCGTTGCCTCAGCACTTCTCCAAGCTTTATCCCATGAGGCCAGGTAGATTACTCCAGGCGCACTGATTGTGTCATATGAAAAGAGCTCTGCTGAACTGACGCTACTCTTCGAATTGTGCCTGCAATGTATTCTCCTCATGTAAATACGATAATTTAGTCTTAAAAACCTTAAAAAAATAAAATAAAAAATGTTTATTTGAATATAAACTTACGATTCAAAGCCTTTTGCCTCTTGAGACTCATTTGCTTGGTACGCCGCCATGTTGGAGATGGAGATTTCTGTGCACTGTAGTTTGCAGGCCTGAATGGCTCCCTGCCCACAGCTACCACAGTTCCAGAGCACAATATCAAGCCTGGAACACCATCAACCTGCAGCAGACAAGGGATAAAGAAGTTAGTCCTTTCAAATAATCTTGATATTAATAACATGTTAAAAACTGGCAAATTGCATGCATAACTAGAAAAAAGTATTATTTTCTAATTATTATTTGTGAATCACCCACAGGTTCTGATTGTATTAGATCCTTGACCTAAAGCCTTACAGTGCAGTATCCCAGAAGGCCTTTCTGGGTATTAGGGTGAGTGGTCAAAGAAGCTTAACATTTTCTCTCCTCATGCAACAAGTATTTTATGCCAAGGTTAAATCAGTCTCTTATGGGAAGTGCAATCTATTCAACAATGATACTAATTTGTTTCCAATTAGAGGAAATGTTTTGTGAATATTCATTGATTCTTAAATCCTTTTTCTATGTGTTGCACTGACACAGAAGAACACTCACACGTCTGCCATCAGGAGTGTGTAATTTCACCACATGGAACTGCATGAGCTCTGAGATATATTCCAGGATAGCCTCGTAACTTGGAGAAGTCTTCTTGTGAAGCACCACAGTGTGTTTTACAGAGGGGTCCCCATTGCGGAAAACCAGTAGGTTCTTGGGTGTGCGAATAAGCACTGGCTCCTGTTTGTGGATGCTCTGGCCTGGGAAAAACCGACCCTGCTGAATAGTCCGACGGCGAGAGCTAACCGGTCTGGCGTGGTACCAGGGTGGCAGCTTCTTCCTGGCCAGTGCTAGATTGATGGGCTTTACCTTACGGCTATCGGAGCAAATGTAGGATTTCCCATCTTTAAGTTCATCCAAAGATTTGACTGCATGAATCCCCCGAGGAGTGGTGATGTTCCTCACCCCAAACGGCAGGGGCACCTTCTTGGAGAGACTGTCCAAGAGTGCATCAAAGGTCTTAAAGGTGCGGTTGTTGATGACAAGGCGCAAACCATTGAACTGAGGATCTCCGCTCTTGTAGAAACAGACCCGCTTTGATAAGATAGGGTCAATGACGCTTGGGTGGCGTGAGGTGGCAAACGTTTGCCCACTCCCCGATGACTGGTCAGGGAGGGCGTTCCGAAGTCCTGCCTCATTCATCATCGCTGATTGGCTGTGAGAGGAGAGAAAGAGAGGAACAGAAGTTCAGCAAGAACAACGGATTTTCCTTTACTGTTGTGTTTGACTGGTTTTGATTGTTGCCTTTTGGTACAAAAAGCTCCTCTAGTGTTGAGTTATTGCTCAGAAGCAGCCCAAACTTACTACATATGAAATATGAAAATATGAAACACCTTAGATTTTGATGTTGGCAGAGTGACTGGAATTCTTCCCTTGGCTCTCCCCGCTCAGAGTTTCTATATAAAGTCCATGTATGTTGAATTTTCCATCCATTGGACTCTTTAAAGTGGTTTCTGTGGTGTCAAACACTGCACTGCTGCTGTTTCTGAGATAGACATAAGGTATTCATTTTGCTGGTGCTGTGACACACTTGCCATGGTCATACAGCAACAATGTTGATATATGAAAGCAGGAGGGGCTGCGGGGTATAACTGCCAGCCAACAGGATGCTGGTCTTTGTTTTTGCATTTAATTCATTTTCACTTGTTTTGTTGGTTTCTTTTTTTTTGTGCTTGCTGTTTGTTTAGGTTTTGGGACCAGAAGTTAAGTTAGACCTCAGTCACACAGACCTCAAGACCCACAGTGACCCCCTGACAATCTATGGTGCTAGACAAAAATATGTATTTAGTGAGTGGTTGGTGAAAAATCGTCCCAGTTGCTGGCAGTTTGAATGGAAGACACTGACTTGTCTGCAAACGCTCTTAGTCTCTGAGCTAATCAGATTAGCAACCAGTTTCATGACACCCAGCAACCACTTGCCAACTGGTTTTCCCTCCTAACCAGTGATTACTGGGGGGACACTGAGTGTTCTCTGAGCCTATGGGAAAAAAGGGTTTCCTGAATTGATTTCCCACTTACTGCCATGAACTCTGTCTACAACTCACAACCATTTGGTGAATACACATTTTATCCTGACCGGAGGTTACCAGATGGTCTCCAACTGGTCTCTAGGCCTGTGTGACTGTTTGCAGTCAGAGTTAATATACAATCAATCACAAAGTTAACCCTGCACATTAAAAAAATGACACCATTAAGTACCCATGACTCCAATACGCCCTGAACACACATCTAAATGTGAGACACTGGGAGTGAGGCCCCACTGTAGTTTCCTGCTGATGTGTCAAAAGCATCTTCGCGCAAACAAACAACACTCGGTCTTCTTTGTGAATCAACTTCATATGTCTTTTTTTCTTTTCATCAAATGAACCATTTCCAGTTATTTATATCAGATGTACATTAAATTAACATTTAAGTATATTAATAATTATTCTTCCTCTAATTTTGGGAGCTATTGTTCATTGACAATCAAATGCTTTTTGTCCATTTAGACAGGTTTTCTCGTACTTTGTGAACACCTACTTGACCTTTTTCTTCTCTGAATCTTAAATACACGTATCCTGCATTCAGGGTGTATTTTATAAAGCTGCTTCATGAATTTGGATTAAAGATGACTGACTGGGATTTTTGCAAAGACACAAACAACTTAACGCCATGTTCGAGGCAAACAGCTGAATGACGTCTTCTGAGCATATGTTGTTTACTTTGCCCAACTGCTGCCATCAGGTAACATGATCTAACTTTTGGGAAACCAGCCAGTTGCGTGGCGTCTGCTTCTGATTACCTGGCTTAGCGGCGCATAAGTGACAGAAATATTTCACAAATAATTCCCTCTTACCAGTTTTACTTTGAGCATATACGTAAACATGCCACAGTTACATGTAATGTTCAAGTTTCCTTTTTAAAAATTTACGGTGCCATTTAAGCTATTTAATGTTGATTTATTATTGATAGTAAAGTTAGTTGGAGCAGACTATAAATAGATTTTTAAAAAAGCATTTTCAGAATGGAGAAAGTATATATAGGCTATCGGTACATAATCTGTTAGGATTTTTATGGTGTTACAAACACTACAAGTATAAACACAGTACACCTGAGTAAGTAAATAGGTTAAACAATAGCTCAGTAAGTAAAAACAAATGAACAATTGTATGATTTCAGTGGGAACTCACCTTCTTTGGCATCACAAAAGTCCCAAATGTTTTTAAGAGGATCCATGAAATGTTATTCCGTGCTCTACATTGTGACTGCTGTTCAACTGACTGCACAGTAACAGTGTATTTCGGGAGACTCCATCATAGTTAATTTGCTTAATCTTTGCTCAGAGTTAATCTGCGCTGCAGGTGCAGCGCTCGAAAATCCTCTCCAGAAAGGTGTGTCACAGAGAAACGTGGGGGTGTCACGTCAGGTTAAAGAAGTAGTCAAACAGATCTCAGGTTTATTAACTATGTGTTTTAAGTTGAAATGTAATTACACGTCATGCATGTGCGTCTTCACCTGGGAAAATTTTGCAAGCAGCTGAAGAAAATCTGAAAAAAATTGGTTTTCCCCACCACCATTTCAACATTCAGAGTGTTGAAACTTCAAACAACTTCATATTTGAAGTTGAATTATGAGGTTACACAGGTTAAAATGTTTGGTTTTCTTTACAAGTGGCAACAGATGGTCCACTGATGTCCACAATATTTGTGCAGGGTTGTAATCTCATTGAAGACCTCTTTAAGTAATAAGGATTAAGGGACTCTCCATTCACAGGACCCACAGAGACGATCACTTGTTTTTAATCAAATGGGTAAACATGCACCTTTTTTCCTTGAGAAATCTCATGACTGCTTTATAATTTATAATAGAGGTTAGTTTTGTCTTTGTTTTGAGCCTCTCTGAGCAGAACAAATGCACTACATGACACATAAAAGTACAATAACAAACACTCGCAGACTTTTAGGACTTTACTAAACAAAAATAGTGTTTGTTCCAGAAGTACAATTAGGTTTAGAAGGGTAATGGACTCCAGTTGTAGATCAGGTTAAAAGGTATTACTGCAGGCATTAGCCAGTCACGAATATCCTTAACCGTGAACGATCACGAGTTGCATAACAGTTACCAAAAATGGGCTGAACTGAATCTATTTCTGTAGTGAAAGGGATTAGTGTGCAAGGATGACTTAATTCCACAGTAAACCTGGGGCTGAAGTGAAGGAATCAAAGGAATACACAAAAGTTATCGGGTTTCAGCTCAGTACAAAAGGATAAAGTGATGACACTCTGTCGCACTGTTTATTTTACTGCTGTAAAAATATCTCAGGTGTGTACGAAACACACGATATGTGCTGTAGGAAAGAATTCCTGCTGAGCCCCGACCAGACAGGGATTCAGGAATGCCACAGGAGGCTCCCATGATCTCAGCCCATGACCTGTTCCCAAAACAACAACGAGCACAAAAATGTGAAAAATCCTTCAAAGGAAGCAGGGGGCGAACAATGGAGGAAGCCCTCAGTGTAAACAGGTAGGCCCGAAGCCTGAATGCCCCCCATTCCAGCCCTCCACTGCAGAGAGATAAGAGACAAGCATAGGCTGAAACGGAGAGCGAGGGTTAAAAACAGTCTGGTTACACTGATAGAGCAGTGCGGATCCCGCCAAACACTCACGAATTGGACTGAAAATAGTCTTGAGCCGAAGCTCTGCACTTAATGGAGCGCGGCAGGTAATAGCAACAGCTCTCTGAAGCTCCATTTGTCACATAACCTTCCACGTCACAGTCAGAACAAACCAGCTGGTGACATGAATACTGTTGTTTTTCCTTCACGTGAAATCACAGGCTGCCATGACCAAGACATCTGTCTCTGCGTTCCGGGTGTATTGCCACCCTTTGCCATGCTCTATATTTAAAGCCCGTGCGCCTATACTGCAACTAATTGGCGCCAAGTTAGATTCAAACCTATGCTGTTAATGGGAAAAAATGTGGGATATGTTTTGGCCCTTGTCCCCTTTCTATATTTGGCCCAGCGTCTCTCGTGCAGCTGTTCCTCCAGATCTGTCTCCCTGTGTTTCCATCAAACACCTCTCTTCAGTCTGCCTATATTGCCTCAATTCAAGAGCCTCTGCCAGCCTCCATCAGGCCCTGCTACACAGAAAATAATAATAGTTTTCCTCTGATGTTGAGCCACATTTGGGCTTTGTGTTATGACTTAAAATAAAATGTGCTGCATTTTATTTTAGCCTGTTTAGCCTTTGTAAGTTGTGGAACTCCTGCCGGCACTGCAGCTGTCAGAAATTCAATTAACAACGATACAGCTGCACTCTGACCAGAAACATTCGCTCCAAATTAAAGTCGTGCAACCGAACCCGCAACTATGACCTCTTTTAACTTTTCTTGCATCCATGCGGGCACGCTATTCCTACAGAAGTTTTAAACATGTGTGATAAAGTTGATGAATTCCATTTTCCTCCTCTTGGCGTCGATTGGTTTAACTAAAAAAATGTGGCTTGGCAGACGTTTACAGAAAAATGTGCTTACTATTCAAAATTCCATTCAAGCCTCATGATGTTATATCTATTTTCCCCTCCCAACTTCCAGTGGAATTCCCAGATTTTGAATGAATCCGTGCCAAACAGGACTCGTAAGGTCACACCACCGCCCGTTCCGACCCCTCCGAAACCCCTCGCGCAGCAGTCAGAGGTCCCCACCCCGTCCATTTTGAGCACTCCCTATCAGCTGTGCCAAGCTTTTAATCTGCCTGGTGACATCCCAGTGTTTCCTGCATAGGACAGAGGCAGAGATAAGCACACTCTTCGGTGCGGTAAATCACTCCGCACCCCCCCCTCGTTCACTGATATCACCATTATTCAATTAGGTTGTACTCAAACTCACCAACATTCTTGGTAATTACAGTAAAAAGCTGTGCACGATAATTTCATGGCTGGAATCTTTTTCTTTCCTTTCAACAGCATCCCCTTTAATTATAAAAACAAACAAAAATCCTGTTTAGTGGTAACTACACTTTTTTTTAAAAAACTTTTTATTTTGTACTTTTTCCAATTTTATAGTACATGCAAACAAAAATATGAAAAAGCAACACAAAAGAAACAAACTAAAAAGAATGAAGGACACCTAATCTGTGGAAGAGGAAAAAAAAAACCCACGAGGAGAGGTCCCTGCCTTATGGGGCTGAGTGAGTCTTATAGGCTATCCATTTTGTCCACTTTTTTCGGTGTTTGTCAGATTTCAGTCTCAAAGTGTAGGTCATTTTCTCCATTATATATATCAGTCCATTCTTCCAATTTTAAAGGGTGCTACGCTTTTTTTTTTTAACATATTGCTTTTCTGTAAGAAATCAAAAGCACAGGTTGTTTCTATTAACTGAAAATGTGCATTTTTATATTACAGTGCATCATAATTCTACCTTCCTTTTATTGTGACAAGAAAGTAGAAATCTTTGTCTTGTTATATCTTCCAGTTTTTCATCACTGTGGTTTTGAAATCATGGCCAGTGGAAAACTGACTTAATGCAAAGCATCTCTATCTCTCATGTAAACCTCATCCTATTATTCAAAAGGCCAATAACAGTTAATAAGGCTGATATGGGCGTGTACTGGTGCTATGCAACAGCCTATCTTGGGATTAGCTCTTTGGATTAGCATTAGCCTTATAGCTCACTGGACACTATATTAGGTACATCTTTGCAGTGAACTCACTGTCATGTTCAAGAAACCTGGAAGCACCCATCAGAGGATGTGCGCACTGTTGAGATAAAGGGATGGAGACGATCAGCAACAGTATTCAGGTAGGCTTTGGCATTTAAATGATGCTTGGCTGGTATTAAGGACCCCAAAGTGTGCCAAGAAATATCTCCCATATCATTGTATTGCCACCACCAGCCTAAACCACTGACAAAAGGCAGGATGTATCCTGCTGTTTACACCCAATTTGGACCATCCACATGATGCAGTAGAAATCGAGATACATCAGACCAGAAAATGTTTCCTGTTATTAGCTGACAGGAGTGATGAGGTCTTCTGCTGCTTCAAGGTTTGATGTGCTCCATGTTCAAAGATGCCCTTCTGCATGCTTGGTTGTAACAAGTGGCTATCTGAGTTACTGTTGCCTCCCTGTGAGCTCAAAGCAGTCTAACCATTCGCCTCTAATCTCTGACATCAACAAGACATTTTCATCCAGAGAACTGCCGCTCACTGGATATTTTTGGGTTTTCAATCCATTCTCTGTAAACCGTGGAGCTGGTGGTGCGAGAAAACCCCAGTAGATCTCGGCTGATACTCAGACCAGCCTGTCTGGCACCAACAACCGTTTCACATTCAAAATCACCTAAATCATCTTTCTTCCCTATTCTGATGCTCAGTTTGAACTTCAGAAGTTCATCTTAAGCATGTCTAAATGCCTAAATACACTGAGTTGCTGCCATGTGATCAGCTGATTAGTCTATTGGACTATTTCCATAAATGAAACAGTTGTACCTAATGAAGTGTCCAGTGGGTGCACATTAAAAAGAAAAGTTGAATGGGGAAATTTACGTAAACTGGTTCGGCACATAAATAGCTCAGACTTAATCTTTCATCTGAGCAGCAGAGTGTAAATATAACTATATAAACAAAGTTTCTTTCCAGTATTACAAAGACGGAGCCAGAGTGAAGGGAAAAAGTATTAAATAAGGAAATAAAGACAATATACAATGGCGGATAAGAAAATGTTCAGCGGACAGTGTCTTTGCAGTGTCCCCAGATTGTGAGGCTACACTATATCAGCATCCAAGCCTTTCAACAGAAATATAAACACTGATATGCACAGAATGTGGACTATTATTCCCCAGAGGACAGTGGCAGGCAGGGTCCTCCTCACCAAAGGGCTCAGTGCCGCATGGCTATTAGCTTTGGAGGGCCCGGGCTGAGGGCCAGTCCGCTGACGGGACACCCTGGCTACACACGACCCAGATAGCAGCCCAGGGTGAGGAGTGATTTATCCGTCTGTGCTCGCATCGGACAACCTTCCTCTGATTAAGGGTCAGTCACTGAGCGGCAGGGCTGAGTGGAGAGGGCGAGACAGGCGGCCTCCCTGTTTGAGACACTGGCATCCTGACCGCCACTCAAATGGAGTTTCCAGACGCTGCGAGCGGCACATGTACTGCACGCCTACAATAGACACACGCGCACTTATGCACATTATTACCAGCGGGCATATACACAGGAATGTGCACGTAGTCATTATTTCTACTCTTTTATGCATGACTTACACACACTTTAACCCTCACACACACACACCAAAGCCAAGATAAAGACTTATTGAGTTGGCCTTGACTTTCTCTGAACCTGACAACAAAAGGATGTGGTGAATCCAAGTCGCCCACTGTTTGACTTGTCTCTGTGGACTGTTAAAGATCAGTGCTCCTGATGTTCAGGGTTCACAAACAGGTTACCGCCTCAATCAATTTCAGCCGAGATCGTGTCTATTGTGTGCGTGTGAGAGAAAAATGACCCAAAATACTTTTTCATGCACTCATTGTTTCTTGAAATCAGCTCTTGCCTTCACTTGGGGATTATTTTAATATTTGTATTTGTATGAGGTTTTTCTCTCTTAAGCTCTTGTATGAAAGCAGTAAATTGGGTACTAATTGGAAACATTATTTAATCTGTATATCTTTAAATCTAAGCAACTTAAGTAGGTCCATCTTCCTCTATACAGTTGGATTGTTCTGCATTGCTATTGACAGTTTCCCTTTTCTATGTTGTGGTTGTTGTGGGTCCTTTCACCCTGAATACTTGTAAATAAGCAGCTGTTGAGCAGAATTTGGTTAACTCATATTTAAATCACACACCGTACTTCTGCTTGAGCGTGAAACTCAACTTCTCTTTTCATTTCAGCTGCTGAATGGTGAACTGAAAGAAATTACAGGCTTGTTCTTATAGTCAGAATTTCCAAAAGAACAAGGCGTGCCATCTGTCCGTCCTCTCTGACAGTCAGGCTAGTTTAAAATGCTCTGTCTTATTGTGGAGTTTAGTCAATCTAAACACATAAATCTGAGCTAACAGATTTTCTTTTTAATGATCAGTGGTCTTTTTTATCTGGACGTGCAGCAGACATTTTCACACAACAAATAGGCAGATAACAGTTGCCAGAGGAAACTCTAAACGATTATCACTGCAGTTTGAAACTTGAAACAATACACTATACACTATACAACAATCCTCTGCTTTTCCATATGTTTACAGCCGCAGCCCCCCATCTGATTTTTACAATCTCCCCAATGCTCAAGGAAACAGGACAAAACCAGGAAATGATGATGTCAGATATAGAAATTATGCAATATTCAAAAGGCTTTGCTCCACATTTCCATCAACTATTTGCTCAGACCAGCACATCCAGATGGCCCGAGCTGTTTGTAGCACTAAATAAAGAGCGTGATGCCATGTATGTAGTCAGGGATCCCTATTAATTCCTCCTTTTAGCTGTACAAAACATGGTGCGGCCAGCACAGTATGTCATCAGGTAGTAAATAGAAGCAGCCTGGACATGTGTGCGCACAAACACACACACGTACATCGCTGCATGTATCTGAGTTGCTATAAAAAGCTAATTATGATCACTCGATAAGACCTCTGTAACAAAAAAAGATGAATAATGATTAATCAGGTAAGACTTCTCAAATAATTACTGATTCTAGTACGATCAGAAAATAAAATGTTTTATATTTAATGCAGAATAATTTTATCGTGCAAGTCGTTAAATCTATACTTTCAGAACAGAAACAGACAACATTGTATTTAATGTAACAATACAATGTGAAGATTTTATCAGATGTCCTCATCATGCTTTTCAGACAGTCAAACTGACCAGCTAACTGAATAAATAATTAAATACAAAATGCAGTTTTTAAATGGTGATTTTATTTATTAAAGGAGGAAAATGATCCCCAAATTTATCTGGCCCTGTTTTTCACTTCACTGTGGGGGAATTTTGCGTGTAATTCAGCCACACTGGAGGGTTTTCCAGCATGAACAGCCTGTTTAAGGTTGTGCCAAAGCATCCCAATCTGATTTCAGTCCAGACTTTGACTGGGCCACACTGAAACCTTATATTTTTTTTATTACATTTTGTGTGTGTGCGTGTGTATGATTGAGAGGTGGACTTGCTGGTATGTTCATAACCAAAGTGTGCTTGAGCTTCGGGTCCTGAACTTCTTCTTCAGCATTTTCTGAGAGGAAGCAGAATTCATGAAGCAGCAAAGCAGTCCCGGACCATTACCTTACCACCATTATGTCTGACTGTTGGCTTGATGTTCTTTTTATGAAATGCTCTGTTAGTTTTACACCAGATGTAACGGGACTCAAACCTTCCAAAAAATGTGTTTTTGTCTCATCAGTTCACAGAATATTTTCCTAAAAATCTTGCGGATCATCCAGATGTTTTCTGGTAAATGTGAGATGAGTCATGCAATTTCCCCCCAGTCTCTTTCTGATTGTCGAATCATGAACTCTGACCTTAAATGAAGCAAGAGAGGCCTGCAGGTCTTTAGATGTTGCTCTGAGGTCTTTTGGGACCTCCTGGATGAGTCGGTGATGTGCCACGATGTGTTGGTTTTTGAATCTTTTAGCCTGCTTCCCTTTGTCAGACAGGGTCTACTTAAGTGATTTCTTGATTCATGGGTGGGATATTACTTTTTCACATAAGATCAGGTAGATATAGATAGCCTTATTCTCCATTAATAACTGAATTTTGTATTTTCGCTTGTTATATTTGGTTAAAATTTGCTTGATGATCTGAAACATCAAAGATGGACAAGTATGCAAATAACCAAGAAATCAGGAGGGGGGCACATATGCAGACTCACTAAAGCCATTTGTCTAACATCATGCTGCCTATTTTTAATTTTTATTTTCTAGGAGTCTATTTTTTTCTTTTTAAAATATGGGGTGGGCAGGTAGGCTGAGATGTCCAGGTTCTGGTCCTTGTGTTTTAAAGATTTTAAAATAATGTATTTTTATGAATATATTATTTATTATATATTATATTATATTATTGTTTGTTTAGCATACATAAAAAAATCTATTTTAAAAATCAGCATATTATCTGTATATTAAAAATTACAGTATAATCAAAACATTCAAGTAACCTTTATGTCTTCATAAATTTAAAATATTTGCTGTAACTTAAAATTTATGTGCAGCAAAACATTTTAGCGTGTAATCGTGTGCATGCTAGATATCGTATATATGTAATTATAATTTTTGTTGTCACGTTTATTTTGACTCGTGGTGTTAAAATAACAAGTTATTTCAATGGTGTGTTGCAAGAAATGCTGAAAGCAAAAGCAGAGCTGGAGCTTAACATACCAGGCCGTGCATCATCACTGCAGGGCTTCTGTCCGGGATTACCCGGCTATCCCACCTCACCTGCATCCACTGCAGGCTCACGTGCTCCCAACTAACCACACACTATGCTTTTTCCCACGCACTCTGCGGTAATCTCACACTGACTGGCTAAATTATCAGCCTTTTACTTTACAACAGGGGTCTCAAACTTAAATGTGCTGTGGACCACTGCTGGCACTGTCATCTTATTTGAGGGCCACTTTAGTCTTTAAGTAGTACATAAACAAACAAACATGTCCAAAACTGTAGTGTTTTGTTTGTTTTTTGAAAATTTAAAACATTGTATGAAAAGGCAAAACTACAAACATGAACACAATTTTTTTCTTACTCTGCTAACTGAAGCCTTTCATTGAACTACCAAATAAACAAACTGGTGCTCTCTCTTTCAGGCCAGACACGTGGCAGCACTTCTACTATAATTTTGTTTCGTATTTAACAAAATAAAAATGCAGACATAACTATACACATTAGCTTTTGACTGCTAGTGAAAATTGTTTTCTTTACAAATAACTCTCTGACTGAACTAACACAGCCAATCCCTCAACATGTTTGTGCTCTCTGCTCATAATGCCCTTATATTAAATGCTTTAGAACCTATTTTAAAATTGCACTCAACAACAAACAAATCCTTCCTAACACAAAAAGTAACTGCATTATATTTATTCCTGTTAATACACAGGCCAAGTAGGGGTGACATGGGCCACAAGTGGCCCCCGGGCCACAAGTTGAGACGCCTCCTTTACAATGTTCTGCATTTACAACAATGTTAACAGAGAAATTGCTAAATGTTTAATTTTTCATGAGTTACAACATTTTTGATCAGATATACTGTGCAGTTAAATTTACTGTTTAAAGTACATCAAATACATTTAAAGAGACAGGATAAATTAAAGGAAAAAATGGCATTATTTAGCCCTAGCCTTAAAAGCTTTGGAAATTGTGATCAACTTTATCCTATGAAACACTTCTATCCGGATAGGAGTGGTTTATTCCAGGATGACCGCTTACATGAGTCACAGTGGGTCACTGAGTGTTTTGATGGATATAAAAAAGTTATGTGAATCATATGCTTTGGTATCTATTATCACCAGTTACATTCTTATGGGAGGTCTTGGACCAATACCATCATTCAGGCCTTACATGGGTAAATGTCTTTTGAAGGAATGGTGTTTTTTTTACATATTTGTTTAGTAACAATCAGTATAAATGCAAGAGAAGTATTTTGTTATATAGTATATAAAAAACTATTTTTATATATACAGCATCTTTATATAGTATTTTAATCAATATGCCAATGTGTTTTACATTTATTTTTAGTTTACATACATACAGTGTTTTACCTGCCTAATTACATCACAACATCAATATTAAACTTTAATCATATAATGTTATCTTAGATGTTTTTGTGCTTGGATGTTGAACTTGCCACATTATTGTAAGAGTATGTGTTTTAAAGACACACACTTGGTAAAGGCTGAACAGTGAGCTTCGCGTAGCCCAGCACTCAGCTGACCCCTGGTGGCTACAACCAACAACACAGATGGCTTCTTTACAGCCTCCAGAAAACGCCTACCACTCTCTAACAGCATTCAAATATTAAAAACCTGTTGAATTTAAAAAAAGATTTTAAATATGTTAAAATATATGAACGCAGCACATCGTCACTAACAGATGGGGCCTGCCGAGGAGGAGACAGGGGCTTCAGGTGGAGGAATGAGCTCCTGAGGAACTGGAAGTGGGCTGTTTGCTATTTCAGTGAAAATGTGTTTGATGTTTGTTTGAAGTTCATAATCCAATAACACTAGCGCAAATACGCTTCCTGTGTAAGAGACAACCTTCAGACTCACAGTGTTATTGAAAGAAAAACACCAAACAATGTCTAGACAATGTTGTGCTGCAGTTTATTAAAATGTTTATCTCAAAATATGATATCAAAACTTTTTTCCAAAAGTTTCCCAAGGCCTCACTTGAGACGTTAGGTCTTTATAATGAAAACTATTGGAAAGCCATTAAAATAATTACCTAATTTAGCAGGCTGCCTTATTCTGAATGCAGTATTTTTAATTCATATCGAGAGATTAGCATTAAAACTGTTCTGTAATCACTTATAAAATTGAAACAACTGATTAAAAGAGATACTGAGCTCAAGTTTCAGTTTTCTAGGAAGGTAAAGTTGACTTGAATGTGGGTAAAATCTAAGATAAATGCACAAACAACAAAAACGTCTCATAAATTGTACAACCCCACAGTTTCAGCAGCTCAGACATACAAACACATACACACAAAGACACACTCATTCACACACAAAAACAATGAGACAACAAAGGCAGGTGACCTGGGTCATGACACTCTGCCCTCTCCTCCCTTTATTTAGACTATATTTTTATGTATTTTTATTTTTTAGGAAGTCCTACCGGTGATTCCCAAAATGGGTCCAGTGGTGTGAATTTCACAGAGCATGGTTTCCTCTCGGATAGAGGATGTTCCCAGCCAATCTTTCATGGATGGAGCAAACAGAAGTCATCGGAACGAGGAAGTGGGGACAGGTGCTCTCTGAAAATTCAGTGATTGAAAGAAAGAAAGAAAAAAACAGAGCTATAGACAATGGCCCACGTTTATCTTGAGCTGCAGTATTTTGGATGTTATTAAATCAGTTTGTTGTAGGATCTGAAAGATTCATGTCACTGTTTATTTCACTTTTAGCTGTTTACTCAATTTTTTACTCAAGTGTCTTTTCATTTTCACAATCCATGACCTAGCTTCTATTGGCTTTTAACTATAAATCAGTTACTTAAGCTTTTTCATGAGTTTTTCTACTTCTTTATTTACTTATTTACTTCTTCATTCTCTTTTAGCTATCTGCTTAAACTGTTTAGCTAAGGCCTAACTATTATTAATCCTTAGCTAAGTTATTTATAAACCATTTCTGTTGTTTTTAGCTAAGGGCTAATTTCTTATATTTAAGTAAGTATTTCTGCTGTTAGGTTTGCTATTTCATCTGCAACTGAAAGTTTTTGTATTTTTTCAGGTTTTTCTTTCAGAAATTATTATTTATTTCAGCAGTTTTTAGATTGTGTTTCAAACATTTAGTCCTCATTTTTCGGTTACTTTTCCTGAACTATTAATCTGCATTTACGTAGCCTGCTGCTTTTAATTATATTTCATTAAATGTTGTACTTTATGATTACCTTGTTTCAGTCACTTGTTAATTGCCATAAGCTAGCAATTACATCGAATGTTTTTAAAAAAATCTGTTTTACCATAAACATGTTAGTTGTAGCTAGCTAATTAAGCTAACCAAATAATGATCTAATTTGTTAGTATTTGTCTGTTAAATACTTTTAGCTATTAAACCACTTAAATTAAGCAAATGATTTCAGTAAATTGTTCACTGAGTACATTTCAGCTACATAACTTTATGATTTTTATCTGGGCTTTTAAGCAAAAACGAATGGCCAAGAAGTGTAAGTTTGCGTATGTCAGTTATATTTTATTTTATTGTTTTCAAAGCTTTAAGCTCTTGTAGAGCTACACAGGTTTTTTTTAAAAAAAGTTTTTATCTTTTATGGTAAGCACATTGAGTTTACATTTAATGAACTGTACAATATAAATAAGACTGACACTATTTAGCTTTTCCATGACAATATTTTAGGATATCCATTGTATTTTATCTACATTTCATACATTTTTGCCCTTTCAACTTTTCACTTTGCTTTTAAAGTGTATTTTAAATTCATGTTGTAATTTTCCACATTATATATTTGGATTTTGCATTCACTTCTCCTCAACGCTGGCATCAAATTGAATTACTCATTAATGACTAATCCTATTACACAATGTTCTTTGTTCATCATTGCTCACTTTCCTTACTTGTTTCTCAAGAAAGGAGCCAGCAGGGAATCCAGTAACAAGAGGACACAAAACTTAAAGAAAGCAAAGAGTGGCTGAACACTCTGCCAACACCTTTTAGCCTCCCAAAGAAAAAACACAGCCGAGAGGAAACTGACTGCTGATGTAGTCATCTTATACTCACTACCCGCCTGGACACGAGCTAAAAATTGTCCTGAATGCCACAAGGGGATTCAGACAAAAGAACAGTGAGTGCTGAGCTGATCAGGAGAGGCCTGGAGTTGATTCAGCTCCCTGAGTCAATTCCTGACTGTGAAACAAATGTGCTAGCCAGTTTGAAAAATGTTCTCTGGCACCAAACCACAACTTTATAATCAGCACTATCAGACCTAGCTTCTGTTGGCCTTATCTTACTTATTTCTGCTGCAACACTTTATCATTTCTGCATATTTTTTACTCTCTTTTGAAACACCTTTTTAAGAAACGAACCAAAACGAAACACTTTACGTATGTAGGCCACCTCTGCTTTGAAGCTAGGCTGAGCACCAATACTTTTATACCTGCATGCAGCATCTTCATGTCTCTTAATATTACTATACTCCTTCTATTGGCTTGTTGGTGTTTGAAATTACATAATGTATGCAATATAAAATGAATGAATGTATTATGCATCATATTTTGTGATTGTTTTAATTTCTCTAAATGTCCAGCTTTTTTTGCACGAAGCAAAAATCATGCAGTTGAACTTTTAACTAATTTATATAAAACAAAACGCCTTCCTGTGAAACATGTTAACATTGCCTTGCAACCATGCAATTAAAAAGACTTCAAGTCAGTAATCATTTATTACAGAATACCTGTTCAATTAATTAAAGCACAAACAAATTGCTTACATCTGACTTTGTCGTCATAGAGAAAAAAAAGAAAGCTTTTTAGGTCACAGCATTGAGTGGAGATTGACTGTATCTGTGAAACTATATATAGTGGGAACACAACTGGACGATGGTGTGACAGGCAGAGACCATAAAAGCGATCAGGCCTGAGAGGGATAGCATATGCCTGGGATTATGAACAACCAGCCCTGCTTTAGACAAAGGACACACCCTCTCATGCAGCTGTCTCGCATGCTGTATTTGCAATCTACTATCAATGACTTAATCAGTTTGCAGCCCCTATCTGTCGCTCTCTCTGAAACCCAGACTTTCAATAGTTTGCACACAGAGTTTGGATTTATGTGCGTTACTGCGTCACACTTGTGTTGAAACTGAACCCATTTCAAAGTTTTTATTTATTTGTGCGTCATTTTCATTGCTCATCAGTCTTCTTACAATCGACCGATTAACTGTTCAGAATAGAAAATGCCAGGAAATAGTGAAACTGTACCATTGTGAGTTGTAGCACAAATTGATGTAATCAAATTCCTTGTTTTGTTGGACCAACATTGAAAAATGTCAGCGAAACACAGCAGATCCTCACGTTTTTTTGAGCCACGGTTTCATTTTTTCTGTATGAATGGTATGAAAACCTAATAGGACAGTATTTTAGTACACTTGAATATAATAACTTTAATTACTTGATTACTTTATTGTTTACAAGCATTTAAAAAAAAAAAAAAAGAAGCAGCATCTATTGTTGTCGGTGTTGTACAGCTAAAACAATAAATTCATACAAAACAATTAGAGAGATTTTAAAAATCAAAGCACAAAACGAGAAAACTTCAGTAAAACCACATACGTAAAGTCGTGCCTGGCTTAAAAGCTGATGTGTACCTAAAGGCCTGATCTCCTTTATGTTTTTTGGCTTCAGATGAAGCAGACTTCAGGGATCTAGTGGGAGTGTACAAAGTTAAGAGATCAGAGAGGTAAGGACGTGCCAACCTATGCAATGCCCTAAAAGCAAACAGTGAAATCTTAAAATCAATTCTAAAACTGCCTGGTAGCCAGTGTAAAGAAACCAACATGGGGGATTTGTAGTTGTTAAGCACTGAGTCGCAGCGTTTGGGATGATTGACACCTGAATTAAACCTATTACAACAGTCAAATCAAGATCAAATACTTATTTATTTTAGGTGGTTTGTAAGGTCTTAATGGGAACCAATTTGGCAGGTTGTGAAAAGTCTCCTTGGGCAATGCTTATGCTGCAAATGCTGGTAAAATATCAGAAAGTCCAGTACTTTTTCAGCCTTTTTGCATAAATCTCATTGTATATTTGCATAGTTACTATAAAAGGTATTCTAGTCTATTCTATAAGCTGCTGAAAAAAGTCAAACCAAGCTGCAGTGAAATTGTGTTTTAAAATAAATACAATGAATGGATTATTTCTCACTATTAATAATGTGTTACCAACCTTAATAGAATAACTTTATAGAAAAAATACTTTTATATAATAGTTTATAAACTATTAGCTTTTTATTTTTTCTTTATAGTAAAATCTTATTCTCATTCTCGTGACATGGCTTTTTATTTGCTCTCCTTGTTACTGAATGGTATAATGTTAAGAGCGAGAACTCAATTAGGGATAAGTGCTTGCACCTGGAGCCAGCTCCTCAGGTGAGCTGTATTATCTATACTGTGCTTTTGCTGTTTATTGAGCATATTCACGCACTGCTGTGGTGACATAATAATATCTGCTAAAACCTCTCGGAGGTCAAATACAGCCGACGGTGCCGGTTTGTTGAATCAAACTGCAGCTGTCTCCTTTGCGGCTACACGAGGCTGTATTTGTCTGTGTGTTTGCGAAAGGCAGCTACCTGAGATGAGATTAGGGCAGTGCCATGATTAAGTGCTGCTGTGTTAATGCAGCCCGTCGTGCTGCTGTAATCTCTGAGTGGCTCCCTGCGCACTGCCTGGCAGCGAAGCCCCAGGACACACGGGTACACAAAAAACCTCAAACACACACACACACACACGTGCACACTACTGCTGCAGTGGGAACATCATGAAAGCCCTGATTTCCCGAGCTTTGAGCTGTGCTCTCTTTGCCCTGACAGAATTTCTTGCTTTTACCTGAAAACATTTCAGTGCTGCTGCTTGATACAAACATCACTGCTATAAATAGGCTGAAAAACATTAAATAGATGCTCTTCTTTCTTATATGTGGGACAATATGAAAACAACCAGTTGTATAGTATAAAATATTATATTAAGAAATGCTTGTTTGTGTTATTATGGGGTCTACCTCACAATATAAAATGCCTTTGGTGACTGTTGTTGTGATTTGGGGCTATATAAATAAATTTGAACTGAATGGCCTCTTAACACCATAAACTGTAACTAGTTTGTTAAATACAAAAGCAAATTCTTTTACTTTAGTAAGTAATTACATGTATTTATACAGTGTTTTTTTTTCAGGAGACCAATCACCACCTGTGTCACATCCAATAAAACCAACAAAACAAAAAACATAAGACCAGAAATAAAATTACAACATCTACATTCTA
Organism: Neolamprologus multifasciatus; assembly: GCF_963576455.1. Lineage (NCBI taxonomy): Eukaryota > Metazoa > Chordata > Actinopteri > Cichliformes > Cichlidae > Neolamprologus > Neolamprologus multifasciatus. The sequence continues at coordinate 21,732,279 of NC_140447.1, read as the reverse complement.
CTGCTGAGAAATTTTACGTTTTTATAAATCTTGTTTAATATAAAAAGTAGAATGTTTTTCAAGCTGTTTTTAAGTGAATTTGATTCGATTATAAATAAAAATGAAATATAAACAAAAGAAATCAATCAAATAACTGATTAAAAGTTTCCATTATATCTTCAACATGTACATAATTTTATCCAACACCTCCCACATCTGTCTGAATTGTCAGATTTCCTTGTTGAGCTCTTCCTCGTCAATTAGCCCGGGTCAATTATCGTAATGAGATAATATCACGGTTGACGTGGGGGGTCTGCCTCTCCCTAAGTCCGCCCAGGTGACCCCCACCCACTGTGCTGATGCCTCGGGGATCGTGGCCTGAGCCTGTTGTTATGCACCTATTAGCGGTAACGACAGGGAGGATAAACCTGCCACTCAGCTGCAGACTGAATTTAAACACATTCAGAGCCATTACGCTGGATTCTCCTGCACGGCCTGGAGGTAGATACGTCGGTTTTGGGTGACAGAAGGGAAAGCAAAACACGTAGCGAACTGTGGGAAGAGCGTCAGTATTTACCCCGAGCCCAACATCTGTTTCTGCATAAGAGAATACTTAAAACATTCAGAGGGAACAAAGTGTACGAATATATATACACACCTCAGGACCATGTTTCCTCTGAAGTGCTAAAAATGGCTCGTGAGGTCAGGGTGATTGACCCCTGAGAGAAGAACCTCTTCCTTTTAAAATAGGGAAAACCTCTATTTATAAAATGGGACTCTTGCTGTGTTATAAATACATCAAATTACCCTCAAGGTCTGGGTTGATCTCTTAAAGATTTTAGCCCGATAAGTTTGATTCATGTCAAAGCGACACACGGGCATTAGTGGATAAATATATCATCGCCGTTCGGTATACCCACAGAAATAACGCCTGATGTCACTGCCATGTTATTAAGCATAGCTGGAGGATGGATATTGAAGCGTATACCTAATGCTCTGTTGTTAAACACGCAAAAAGAAACGGTCACCATTGTTCAAAAGACGTGTAGTTGTCCACGCGTAATTTTAATGGCCCCTACCATTAATCAGAAAAGACTAAATCATTTACAGACAGGATATCCGGAGCAGAAACTGCTCTCCCATGCTGCGAAAACAAGGCGCCATGTGTAACGCAGGCACTGAGATTGCCTCTACTGTGTCCGGGCCAGGAAGCCGGGTCGCAGCCCTCCGCTGCCCTGCTTCCAGGTGAGCAACTGTTTCTGCTGGGAACGCGTTCAGCTCCGTGTGGAAGTCGGAAAAACAAACAACCACATAATGAGGAATAAGGCTGGGCCACATAAAAAGGTGAATTTGTGCTATAATATATTTTTTTAAATAGCTAAATATTGACATATTTATGAAATAAAACATACCCCAATATAAAGTTAAAATGTGAAATCCGATGCACTTCATCAAATGTCATTATGAATTTAAGAATATAGACAAAATAATACGCGAGAGAACAAGACTATTTGCAAACATTTATTTCTCAAAAGTGCAAAAGTATAAAAAAAAAACATTCAGTATATACATAAACTTTAAAATAGTGACTGTACAATATTTATCATCACAAAATGACTTCATATCCCTGCGAGAGAGGAAGAGAAAAGTTCAAGCCAGTGTTCCTACTAAAATCCTCAATGGCTTTATTAACTGTTCTTGTACAGTACAAAGCTGGGTTTAAAATCTCCTAAACCTCCTGCTTCAGTAAAAAAAAACCAAACATTTTTTGTTCAGATTTAGCTACGGAGATTTGAGGTCAGAGCATGTGTCCTTGTTGCAGGGTAACAGGCCGGGCAGGAGGTTAGGAGTTGTTGTAGCTACAGTAATACACAGCTGTGCTGGCGTCTGACAGCACCGATGATATGAGGCTTTCAGGTCCTTGCATGCCTGCCTCGTGTGACCCGTACGGCAAGCCTGTCATGTCCGCACGCGCTGAAGAGGAACTCAAATACTGCTCGAACTCGCTGCGGTCTACCTCACCGATCAGGTCAGAGTGGTGCATCTGCTCCACGCTGTCTGCTGAGTGAGGGTGAGCGTCAGGAGGTGGGGAGAGCTGTCCTGCTCCACCGGGGTGCCGTTTGGTGTGACTGGGATTGCAGTGGTGAGGGTAATACATGGCTAAAGGGTTGGGGCACCCCATGTACGAAGGGGGGAGCTGAGGGGGCTGCTCTTGAGCCGAGGCTGGGTGTCGGTGCACGATGGCGTTGCTGTGGTGGTTGGAGAGGGGGTCCTGGGGCTGAAATTCTGCAGCTTGTGACTGGTAAGAGTATGCAGGCATCATGTGACAATCCTCTTGTGAATGGGGGGGAAAGAACATGGACTCTGACTCCACAGCGTCCAGGGGAGAGGTGTCAGGCGTGGGCAGGCTGTAGGTTTCATAAGAGGGGCCTCCAAGAGCCTGAGCATCACGGTAGTGACTGAGCGGCTGTGGAGGAACCTGGAAGCCGTGCTCATGGTAGCCAATGCCAAGGCTATCCACACACACCCTACTCTCCCCGGGCATCGATGAGGCTGTGTGATCTGACACGCCGTGGACCAGAAAGCCAGAGTCCAGCCTCTTAATCCTCTTCACCTGCTTCCGCCGCCGGGGCCGGTACTTGTAGTTGGGGTGGTCCTGCATGTGCTGGACCCGCAGCCGCTCTGCCTCTTCCACAAAAGGCTGCTTTTCTGTTATAGGAAGCGATTTCCATGATTTCCCTGCAGGTCAAGAAGACAGTACACATCAGTGATATGTCAGCAGATACTGTGTGCAGTCTGGTGATGCACACAAAAATAGCCTGTTGCCATTTTAGGGGACTGGGACAGTTTTTTGAGGTTACACCTACAGCCAACTCAGACAAGAGTAACTTTTAAAAACGTCACGTCATCTACTGGGAAAGGACTATTTACATTTATCTGAGAATAAAATTGACATAACAGTAAAAATGCAATCACGGAAAGACTGAAAATCAGTGGAAAATAAAAGCGTGACTGCACAGATGTGACAAATACAGTTGTTTAAAAAAGTATGAACGTCCTTACCCAGCATTTTGCTCAGCTCTGCGTTGTGCAGGTCCGGGTTTTGCTGCGCCAGTCTCTTGCGCTCATCCTTTGCCCAGACCATAAACGCATTCATGGGCCGTCGGATCCGAGGTTCGCTTTTCCCGCGATTCTGGCTGCCGGAGCTGGACGCGCACGGATCGTTTTTCACTTTTGTGTCCCCAAGAGGACTGAGAGGATCGGCCCACTGGCAGTGTCCCATTCCAGGCATCATGACTGACAGCGTACACCTTCCCTGGGTCTGATCGTCGCTGGCGTAACCCGCATCGGGACTACTCATCTCTGTCCAGCTGGGAGGATTGGAGAGAGCCACCGGACAGCTCGCAGAGGCGACAACACACGACAAGTAATAAATTCTTAATAATAAGTTTTTTTTTTTGTTTTTTTTAACAAATCAAAGAAAATTCAAATGCGCCTTGCTTTCAGAGTGGAATGAAAAATAATTAGTCACATCCATTAGCGTCTCTTAGAAGCCGCTTGGACCGAAAGATACCGACTACTCAGCAGTGAGCGTGAATGTCGGTGCGCTATAAACGCAGAAGCAGCCAATCGCCGTGTGGAGGGAGTGCCCACTACTACAAAGGTGTAAAAAAGTTCAGAGCACGCCCACGACCCTTGTTTGGAGTGGTGACATCCTTCAAAGGGGGAGGAGGGGGGAAGCAGCGGTATTTCAAATAGGTGCAGAAAGTCATGTGCAGCTAGATGTTGAATTCTGCAATGAGTTTAAACACGTATCCGGGCATTAGTGCAACATTGTCAGACTTTGCATTTGGATTTATGCGTTTGGATTAAAAAGACTTGAAACTAAACCAAAAAAACTTTTAAATCCACAATAAACGGAGAGGCAGAGCCACGCGCGCCGGTCGTGTTGTTATTCTCACCTCGCTCTCGCGTCAGACACCAATGCCTCATCACCAATCTGTGTATTTGCTCCTAAACTGCGTTAGAGGCTCTTGCAATCTAATGGACTTAATGGCTCATTAGCTTTTACGCACGGCAAACTTTCTTTGAGAGCAGCATAATAAGACGCGCTGGACAAAAGACGCCCATTGAAGATTCGACTCTTCTGAGAGTGAAATGAACAGGGGGGGGGGGGGGGGGAATAAACATTAAAACCACAGAGTGTTGTGATACTGGAGCGCTGCCAGCTTCTCTCTCAGCACCCCGATGTTCAAAAAGTCAAGAGTTTCTCCTGCTGTAGACACACCGACGGTCTGGGCTTCGATGTCAGCAAACAGCTGATTGATTAAACTGAGGTCTCAAAACTCTCTTAATCACATCCCTTAGCCAATTGAGAACGTGCTTGCTTGGCAGCCTTATTAAAGGGCTTTTTAATTTCATTCCCAGCTATTATACTGCACCCTTTTCAACATCGCAAGGAACTTTTAATCTGCAATATCTCAAATATCACGTCTAATAATTACTTTCATCTCATTAGGTGCTCATTCCTGTCATTTTGCTCTCTATTATACTTTGTATGAGTTTTAAAATTAAAGATAAACCTGATTTTACTATGCAAAGAATATTTTTGCTTTCTATATTTGCCCTTTCCTTGTGACTTGAAGTCTCATACTGAGCTGGAGGTTAAACCTTTGGCAAGCTTCTCTTCGAATATGGAGATGACATCAGCCAGTAGTCAAATATAAACTTTATAAACTCGCATGACATGCACGGACACACACACACACACACACACACACACACACACACACACACGCAGACAAATGCTATTGAATTGTGCAAGAATGTTTTTTTGTTGTTTTTTGGTGCAACCGACTCAGACCTGGGTAATGGTGCAAAGGTTAAAGCAACCTGTTGCACCTGAAATATCCAGACATGGTGTGTTTATCTCACAGAGAATGAAGCCCCATGTTTGTGGTCAGAAATCCAAACATCACCCCCAGGCCACAGGATTTCTTATCAGAGCCAGCAGACCCCAAACTGTCAGCTCCGTCTTTTCTCGGACCATTCCCATCTTGTTGTGGTCTACGGCCTCTCTGACATGTCAAAAGGGGCTGACAGAAATATGACAGATGCTTATGCAACCTTTTCATGCCCCGAGCAGACACCAGTAGTACTCCAGAGCATGCTGGGTGACCCTCTAGGGGTTAGGAGGAGGGTGTTTTGGATGGAGGTCCAGCTGGGAGCTGCATGGGACAGGATCTGGACTATAATACTGTCATCGTCTATTTTACCGCTGATGACCTGATAGGGTTTTCCCCCTCCGTTCCTAAGAGAAAAGAGAAAGAGGGACCCTGTGTGTGTGTGTGTGGTGGTTGCCTGTATGTCTCTGTGAATGCGTGTGTTGATATGGGCGTGGGGTATGAGTGTGCCCTGACGGCCTCTCTCTCTGTGTGGGAGTGAAAAATCCTGGCTTTTGATGGGAGAAGTCATAAAGTCTGGAGTCGTAGCCACATTTCCTCTACAAGGTGAGGTTCAGAGTCAACCCAGAGGAGGGGAGGTGGTGTTGTCGGTGTTGGGATGGTGGTGGGGGGGGGGGGGGGGAATGTGGAGGTGACACGCCTCATACCCCCCTCCTCCTTCCATTCCTCCCCAGTCCCTCCACCAAGTCCCCCACCCCGTGCCTGGGGAGTCTGGGGCTGGGTGGGGGCCAGGGCTCTCGACGCCAGCCTCTGGACTCTGCGCTCAGGGAGAGGTCACTTGGCTTGCTTACACAATGGCATTATCTCAGTTCCAGCCTCGGCTACTGCAGCGGTGAGCACTTCCTGTCCCTCTGCAAGCACTTCCTGTCCTTGGCGTAGCAGCACAAACTGTCCGCCTTCCAAGTGAGTTCTGAAACGCAGTTGAGCTGCTGGTCGCCAGTCTTGCTGTATAAATGTCTGTGGGTGGCTTTCTTGGGAATTGCACAATGTGTTTGCTGGCTCCTTTGTGCTGAGCGGCGAGGCAGGAGTGTTAGTTTAAATCACAGGAACGGAAGGTATATATATGTTAGCACTCCACGCTGATCCCCTGAGCCGCTGGAGCTGCACAGGCCACAAAGTTTAAACAATGCTCTGGTAATTAGCAGCAAGTGTTCTGAATATTCTGCCCTATCCTTATAAAGAATATGGCCATAAATGGGTGAGTGGACTGGAAAACTACATCAACTGATTGACAATGGTTTTGAAACCTGCTTAACACACATATTGCACAAAATGTGCCAAACATTGACTACTTTAAGCTCTTCAAATGTGAAAAATGTCTGCCTACAAGAAAGTTTATAAAGAAAGAAAAACAGCTTTGTCCAGTCTGGGTTCTGCCTATTCCACTAGTGGGATGAATACAATTAAATCATTCCTTTATGATGCCTAAGAACATAGATATATATATATGGCTTGTCATCCATTGTTGTATATGTAAACTTAAACTTGCATTAACTTAAATTTTTTTTTTCTTTTTAGCAAATAAAGGCAAAAAGCTGTAAAAAAAGAAGGACATATTGCCTCCGTATAAAACCACATTACCACTTAGATAATTATATAGATAGATAGTTACATAGAGGGCATTTTTACCAGGCAATTCAGATCATTATGCAAACTCTTTTGAATCAGATTTATAGTTGTTTTACTTTAAGACATATGCTAGTCTCACACGTCACACAACTCCAGAGTGTACCATATATTAAGTCTGACCTCAAAATACAGATGATCTTCTCCACCTTACCTGTATACCCCTGTGTGGAGCTGCTTCTTAGGGTCTGTTTCAGAGTCACCACAGCTGTATGTTTAGCATATGTATTAGCAGCATGCTATGATACTTAAATTAACACTGAAACAGGGAGAAGCAAGCAAAGAGGAGACAGGATTATTGGTTACCTATTTTGTACTTAGAAAGAGTGGGAAACTCAAGCTGGTTTGTAAAGCTGGGATGCTGTCTTGTTGCTCGGGGACTGGAGATATTCACAACTCATAGCTTACACCTAAAAGTTTATAAGAATATAATATAACTAAAAAAAAATCCCTGAAATGGGAGTTTTAAATCCATTCATCCATGCGCAGAGTGTTGGATGAATCTATGAAGGAGGAATCATTACCTTTTTTAAAGTTACCTGGCCACCTGTCCAGGGTGTACACTGCCTCTCGCCCTGTGGTACCTGGGATAGGGTCCAGCCCACTGCAACACTTATGAGTGGAAGACAACGGATGGCTGAATGGAAGTTATCATAATGAATGTGCTTTCTTAAAAAAAACAACAACAACAAAAACAACTGACATGCTGCTTGTGAAGTTTGTATTTTATCACAGACTGTATAGAAAAGATGGCAGTAGCTTCTGGGACTGATTCCCTCTTCACACGTACACAGCTATTTTGGTAGTCATAGCGTTTTATATACATTTTGGCCTAACTGCATGTTGACTTTTTTTTTTTTTTTTATCTTGTTAGGTATGTATCACCACCTGTTGCTTTAGCATGCTCTGGGAAGTTAACATGATGTTTTGTGTTTTCATTTAGACAAAGATTTTTTTTAAAATGAAAGTAGAAAATCCCCATTTTATAAAATACCCTTATGCGTGTGGACGTAGATTGAGCTTAATGGCTAAGTTGGGTGAGACAAAAGAAAGAAAGAAAAAATCGGGCACCAGTAAACACTGTCCTGATGTGTTAATGGTTTCAACCACAAGTTTCAAGTCTTATTAATCACCACATGATGTTGAGGTTGTAAATTATGGCTAGGGTTAGAATCCCATCTAAAATAGATGATAATGGAGGGTATGTTTAATGTGAGTACTACCATACAGTGTCACAAACGAGAAAGATGGTCATGGCCAAAATATTCAAGAAATCACAGAAATTACTTCACTAACCAGCTGGTAGTGTAGGTGATATGGCCATCTTTTATATACAGTCTATGCCTCTAATCTGTTTATATTCTTTATTTTAATTTTTTAGATTTTTTTTGGTTTCAGGAATTATGCATTACTTTATTGGAATGTAATAAAGCGCGAGTTTAGGGGAAAAGCAGTCTTTTACACTCAGGAGTTTAGTCTTATTGTGGACTGGCTTTAAAAGTGTTCTAATTTAAATTTCTGTCCAGTCATTAAACAATGTAATAGATCCTGTAACAGAAAATAAATAATACTGAAATTAGAGCTGCCCATATGGAAAAGATATATATAAATCTTATAAAGTTTTTATCCGTCTTGTATGAAACTTGTATGAAAAGCATACAAGAGTGAAAAAACATGTAAGATCCCTTGAAAAATTCTATAATGAAACTTGTATGTTTTGTATACTTACTAAAAAAATATATGAAAGTAATGAGAAAGTGGCCACTTTCATGAGTAAATCATATATGTTTTTACTATTTCTTTTCCATATGGGTGGTTTCGATGGTGTATCACACTTTCGGGCTGTAAATGTTTAGTGTCTGGTAATTGAAGCTTTGTTAAAGATAGAAAATAAATTGGAAGACATTCAGCGTTGGACCTCTTCACTAGTGTACAGACATCTGTTGTTATCAGCTGCGAGATAGCGACTGTTTAGATTGTCTGATTAGGCTATGACTTCCTCCAACACCTGCTCGGGGGTGCGGGAGGTGTTTCAGGATGGGGGGGGGGGGAGAGCTCTTTAGCTAAAGAGGGAGTGTGGGGGTTAAGGAAGCGAGCACATAACAGGTGTGTGAGGGAGAAAGGTGGAGACAAAAGTCAGAGATTGAATCTGTAGATAGAAATCACACTTTTTTCTGAAGCTGGAACATTTCAACTATAGTCCTTCCTCTTGTCACCTGTCAAATGACAGAAGCCTGCTGAGGACCAGACACGGGACTGTGTCAATAAAAAGCACAGTTCCACTTATTTAAAGCTCGTGCTGTGCTGCTGGTTGCTCTGTAGTAGCCTGAAAATCACCCCGCATGTGAGATAGTAGATATGAGAGATCATCCACAGGCTACGGTGGTTAAATTATGCGCACATGAAGGATGTGAGAGTCTGTGTTGGTTCATGTTTTTTCCAGAATCCGCTAAGCAAGACTGTTGGTTACAGAATTTGGGGACTTGAAATTATGGCAAATGACGCAAAAAAAAAAGAGAGAGAGAGAGAGAGAAAACGATCACGTTGTCTTAAATGTTGCGTCTCTGTCACATGCACTCACAGATGTTTTGTGTGTTATTGGTGGTATAGTCTTCCCCCTCCCTCTGGGGATTGCTGGGAAAGTTTCCTTGCCCGTGAGCACACACTCTAACCACACTGAAAGGGTAGCGCAGGGATGTTGTCTGCCCCAGACAAGAGGGGGGACACAGAGGAAGCCGTCTACGCTCTCGTCTCATTGTTCTGGAGGCGTTAATCTGTCAGGGATCTGCTGGGAATCAGGTGGGAATCTACTCAGCCCCTTTTTGTGTTTATTGGCCAGTTCATTCCACGTTTAGAAAAGGGGACATTTTGATATCTTCGCCACCCTGCCTCCACCCACCTCCTGCCTCATGAAGATGCTCTAATGATAAAACTATTTCTTGTTTGTCTCTGCCGCTCAGTTTGGAGATGAGCACATCCGCCTTATCTTCTCGTCTCGCCCTCATTCTCTGTATGTTTTACAAAACTGAAGTCTGCGTCCAAGACAAATCTTAAATATGCTTTTAGTCATGCTAACACGAGGATGTTTGGAAACTGTTCGCCACAAGTTGAGGTGACCTCTGGGTTTGCGCACTGCCAGGGGTCAGCCAACAATAAAGCGGAAGCAACAAGTAAAATAATCAAAGTCTCTTTCCTGAGAACATCCATAGAGCTGAAGTTTCACTCAGGCCACTTAGAGGATGCAGCAAAGCAACGCTGTAATATCAAGGATATTTTATGAGTCTTTGAAGGAGGGGCTGCAAACGTGGGAAGACTAGTAAATGAATGCATCATCCTGGCAAAAGTGGTAAAATTCACCTTTCTACGTGGTACCTTTACAAGCAAAGAAAAGGGAAAAATACTGTAACTCTTACCACACGCAGACCCGTGCATCACTTTTACTCACTGGATATCCTTTAGCATCAAGGTTGATGAACTTTATATCAATGGGTTTCATGTTGGCTGTCATCGAATTTGACAAGCAAGGGACTGAGGGACACTGCACAGTCATAATGGAGTGACTTGTCAATCACGAAGTGGACAGTTTATCTTCTGTCTAAATCTTCAGTTTAACTGTAATTTGACAAAATAAACATCATGCATTTTTTCAAAAGACTTTAGACCATAAATGCACCAGGAAAATGTTTACCAAAGACACAGGTAAAAGAAGCCGAAGACTCAGTTTCTTGTTGGCTTCTAAAAAATATTTCTGTAACCAGAGGAGTTATCCTTTGCTTCTGAACTAGCTTCTCTGTTCAAACATAGAAGCTAAGCTAAACAGTCCATTTTCTTACAATTTATCAACAACATTTCCTTAATTATTGCTCTTTTAACCAAGACACACCCTTACATATATTGCTAATTGTATTGTTAGTAGCATATTTGGTCTCCTTACCTGATCTTCTCCCAAGAAATAAAAACATCTTGTTGAACTGCATCTAGAAATACTTGCAGTTCATTTATAGTGTTTTAATTGTCGTTCATCCATCCATATTTGAAACAAATACGTGTTGGATCCATTCATCATATGGCAGAAAGAGAACTCCTTAAACATAGCACAAACCGTTGACATTGTGAGAGAAAATCCTCTTGTTTTCTGTGAGTTTCTGAAAATGTGGACGAAAGGCCAAAAAACACAGAGTTTTCAGAAATACCTGCGCCATATACTTGTGGACAGAGCCTTAACTGCAGACAAGAACGTGTCAGTGATGACCTCATCCACACTATTAACACCAAAAAGTCACGATGCTAAGATGACTCTCCATGCCGACATCTTAGGAAGCCACAGCGATTCATTGCTGTAATGCACAGCATGACGATCTAACTGGTTTCCAACATGTGAACAGTACAAATATAAAAGCTGTAACTGATGTTACAGCTCTTGAAGAAACACTTTTATCCGAAGATCGACACATCATCAACCCGGCGAGCTGATTATTATAAAGTTCTCCTGTATTTTCTATTAAAACAAGACACTTAAGCAGCGAGCAGTTTATTGTACTTACATACATTTAACTTCAAGCCACCCTTTGCTGTCCGGGTGACGTTTCCTTATTTTTAAAGTACTGCATTCCCACTTTGTTATCACAGAAAAATCTATTAATAAAATGTCATGATTGATGGATGAATTACAATTAGCAAGAGGGGAAAGGGAAAACCCAGGTTTCCTCACTGAGACGAAAAAGCTAGGTCAGCCACACGGGAGAGCGGACGCTTTCATCTCTTCACTTTTACTGGCCCAGCCCAAATCCTCCCCACCAGCGGTGCAGCTCATTGTCCCGACCGAGTCTAATTGAAACCAGTGTTTATCATTTTTATGACTTTATCCAAGAAGACAGGGGGTACGGCGGGCTTCCTGTTCTCCAGGTTTTCTTGACAGACCAGTCGCATTATTAGGGTCAAGCTCAGCTCCCATCTTGCCACTGCATTGTTTCCACTGGTGCTATGACCATTCCCAAACTGATAAGATTCGTCTATTTTGAGTCCGTCTTTTCTTTTTGTCCTTGGCACATGACCGTGTGCCTGAAATAACCTTTATTTTTCATCCACTTATTAAAAACTTGAACCACACGATACAAAGAAGTTTAGCTGTATAATAAAGAATTTTTCCTGATTAATTGAATTAATCTAGAAATGCTCCAAAACAATAACTAGTCCACTCCTGTGCCAACAATACCCAAACACCCAAAGAGCTGTTTGTCATTTTCAACACTTACATAAGCCCCACACTGACTGTAGTCTTTGTGTGGCAAAATAAGGAACTGCTTTGTAACTATTGGTGAAAAAACAAATGATAGATTATGTTCAAGCCACATTATTGTTTTCCTGACAGCCACCAGCCACATAAATACTACTCCCTGCAACTTGACCTGCATTTGACCCCACCGCCAGTAGAAGTCCCTCAATTCATCTAATCTGTTTTGCAGAGACGTGACGATGCAGTTTGAAGACGCTGCTCTTTCATTCTCCGATAAATCTAAATCAGAATATCATCGAAACTCTGAAATCAGCGTCTTTATAATGAAAGCCGATGAGTTAATTACTGATCAGACTCTCTAGACTCTCCAGATTTTGGAAATGAGGGAAGAAAGGAGACAGTGAGGCCTTTGTACATGACAATCAGAGCGTGAATTGATTCCTCAGTCGCTCAAACACTCCCGATCCTTTCATGTGTGGCCTTTGCCTTGTTGAGGCGCTAAAGCGTCACCGCGGAACAACAATGCTGATACCCCCGAGGTGCTAACAGGACGCCATGTTGGTCCAGTGTGGCCAGAGTCAATCAATAATAGCATGTGTGATCAGTGGCATCGCAGCCAGTAGGAATCTGGATCAATAGAGGTACGCAGGGAACTTCAGAAACAGAAGATAAGAGAAAATCCTGAGCTGTGGTGGAAACAAAATCATAAGACTTTTTTTTTTTAATGGGGGACTTTTCATAGTGTGTCTCTTGCTGTGAAATAATAATGACATTTCTGGAGATTACAGAACAAATACTCCAAAAGTCATGCCTGGAACTTCCTCACAGACTTTGCAACTTCTCCTTTAATGGACCGCGGTTGAGAGCTCCTTGAAACTGCTTTCCCACATCAGCTTTGATCTTTAAATGTCCGTTACTGATGTAAGCATGCTGTCGCTGAACAATCAAGGATGCAGATTTTATGCACAGAAATGAGCTCCCAATCAGCTTTACTTCAGACATACCAGAAGCTACAATAATGTGCAGACCTTGTCGCGTTTTATTGTGCAAAAGCGACAGAAATGGCCGAGGAATGCGCCTCGTGTTGTTTTTGCACAGCTGTGGTTTTATGGAGGAAATGCACTGTGTGTGTGAGTGCTTCCTCCCTGCGTTGTTCCCTTTACACTAACGCTGTATAGAAACAAGTGTCACTGAGAGGAAGAGTCTGCCCACCTTTTAATCGGATTCACACATATTTTCTGTGAAATTGTTTCTTCGGGTTGAAAGCGTACCCACCCACCCCCTCTTCTCAAGCTCAATCCTCCTGTCAAATTAATGCCCTGTCTTCCTAATTAACAATCACGAGGCAGATGGATGGGTGTCAGTGGAATAAAAATCAGCCTCAGGTGTGAAAACTTTGCCTTCACCTTTTTAAAAATGTTCCTTATCGAGAGGGCTGATATTAACATGTTCCAGGAACGCATCTTCACAGTGAAACCTGTCTGTTTTACCCACGCACGTCACTGTGAAAACTACGCCATGAGATCACTTTACCAGCTCATTATCTCACATATCTGGCCTATCTTAAACTTCAAGGAGCTCCGGTGTTTGACTAAACCTCTCAGAGTCTGAAATCACCTGATCAAGATTATCTCCTCTGTTCATTTACACACAATGGTCTGGATCATCAATATCTGCTCACTGAGGTTATAAGGCACCAAAGAGGAGCTGCAGCCCCAGTTTGCCCTCTGACCCATTTGAGGTTAAGTTTTAGCCACACACTAAACAAACACTGTTTTCAGAAATTACAAGATGTTATCTTTTAAATAAAAGATAACAACCTTTCTTAACTTTTTAATTTGGTTATGCCTAATTACGTAAAAAGGGTGAAAGTTAACCTGAACCTAAAGTTCTGTTTTAACGGCAAAACTTGATAACCTGGAGTTTAAAATGACTATCAAAATCTGACTTTAACCTCACCCCAAGTGAACTGTTCTACTCTCGACCAATGATTTCAAATGACTAGCCATCTTTGTGCCAAGCATTTAAATTGAATGTCATCTTTAAGCAAAATTCACTCAAAATTAGACCCAAATATGAGCCACTGGATTATCCGAACTCTAACCACTTGATTTAAATGTTTAAACTCAAATCAAACTGGATTTACAGCCAAACCAGAGGATTATCCTAAACCCTACAATTTCAGATGTGTCCTTAAACCAGAGTTATTCTCAAGTAAAAAAACAACAATCCAAAAAACAGTTGATGCTAAAACTGTTTTCTACATTTTAATCTTAGACTTTGAACCTATGAGTCAGACGTTCTTAATCTCTTATTTAAACATTTGAGGGAAACACAGGAGTGGACATTGGCCTTGACTATCCAGTTCACTCATCCAGTTGGGCGAGCCTTTGAAAATTTCACTTTCTATCCTAAATTGGTGAATGTTAAAAGGTTAGACTTGTGCAGAGAGTATGAAACCACTGGCAGCATCTGGTGGCAGAAAACAGCTACCCTAGCTTGGTCCAAAGGTAACACAACCCACCCATTAGGACCTCTAAAGATCAGTAACTTAACATGATAGTGTGCACAATGCGAGGTTTTGCAGTGGGTTACGTAGCCTACTGAAGAGCAACCTGTGAACACTTCACATTGATTTGTAACATGCACAGCCAGCAACCAGTCAGCTTAAAACCACAAATTGTTGTGCTTTAAGCTTTTAAGAATCAGGCTAGCTGGTTCTACTTGTTTATAGTTGCCTAGCTAAGCTAACCGGTTGCATGCACCAGCGTCATATTTACAGCCCCAATGTGCGTCATCTGTAAGCTAAGACTCGCCATAAGGTTAACAGTGATGCTATGTGGTAGATGCAGTTACATAAAAACAAAGCTAAAGCACATTTTAGCATTGCATGTCAGCCGATTAGCCTTCCTGTGAATACTTTGATTAGATAACCTGGGAAAAAGTCGCATCAGGAAACTCGGGGAAAGTCCCTCCTGATATCATCACTGACTGCATTCGAACAAAAGCCTGCTACCTGCGCTGACACGCTGCAGCGTGTGGAACAATGGAGACCCAAGAGGACTCTATATGCAGTTGAAAAATTGCATCCACATATTCTGATCAGTAGTCATGAAGTGGACTTTGAACTTTGCAGTTATTGTTGCATTCTGTGCAGCAGCAGGTTCAGCTCTTTTGGCCTGATACCATCCAAAACATGTGTTATCGTCGCAAGCTGTGCAGCATGAAGGCTTATCAGATGGCCTTGTGGCCTTACAAAAACAAGGACTCTATCATGCCTTAGCAGGCCCCTATCTGGCAGCACTGTCACAGAATAATAACAAATGCAGCAATTCACATAAGATTTCTCAAGATGCTCCTATAAACTGGGATAGGCTGATTGAATCTGAGATTTAATGCAGGAAATATACCAAACCTAGTCTGATACATAGGTTAGTTAGTGCAATCTTTTACTTTGATGAATGCTACGAATTAATGTTGTTTTTCAAACAAATTTAAATATGCGTCATCTCAAATATGTTTTTTCATATTTTCCCCTCCAAAAGTGGACTTCATGGCCTTGGAAGATCTTCTGTCCCTGACTTCCACGTCCCAGATTTTGTCTCAAAGTAAATCAAAGCGGCGAATTTCCTCAGCTCAGAGGAAAACCCCTTGGAGGAGAATGAGTTGATAATGTCCCTGCGTGCCCACGGCTTCCTCTCGGATAAATAAATACATAAATAAAAACACGCCTGGCCACTTCAGATTTATTGTTCCTCTGTAGGCTGTGAAGTAGGGGCTATATTGTTTATAGTAATTAAGTCCATTAACAGATTTGGCCCAGGTGGGTGAAAGGGGCCTCTATGACATCCTATCACCCCCTTGTAAGCAGCTAGTCCCCACCAGGGCTGGATCACTTCCATTTAAGGCAGTGATGGCCAAGGAAAAAGGGGGATTACAGAGGTTAGCGTTGGTTTGACTGGGCTGAGACTGTGTCACGTTTTCTGGAGTGATAAGAGCCGGAGCAGGAAGCTGTGAGAGGGCAGGAAGGAAGAGAGCTTAGGTCTGGAAGGAGAGAGGGGAGCTGTGGAGATGGAGGATGAGGGCAATGAGAGATGTAGGAAAAGGGAGTAGAGCAGGGGAAAAAAAGTAAAGAAAGAAAAAGAAACAGTGCTGTGTGGTGTATTTTCTCTGCACTGTTTCATGCACACAGAGAGGCTGGGGAGAGAGCTGTGCTCTGCTGGGAAATACAAAGGGAACCTGGGGTCCAGGGGGAAGTGAGTGGATGACTAAATTTGGTCTGAAAGGCCACGCTAACATACACCTGCTTCCCGCAATCAAACAGGCCACACAATGATGACAATATCAAGCATCAGGCTTTTGTCTGTTAGCAGACCCAGCAATATGAAAACATACAATGTTATACCTCAGCTTTTCCTAAAATCAGAGCTCTCAAGTGTTTGTGAAACTGAAATGTGCTTGAGCAGGCATGCAGTTTGTATTATATGCACAATCATGCTTCAAAATATGTGCAGCATGAACATGTCCTTTTACTGTAATCACTCTGTTTTTTCATTTCATTTTAACACAACTTAGCAAAGAACAATTTCTTTAGTTGACTCTATGAAAAATGCCAAAGATAACCCAGTTTGAGAGGCATAAAACTGTATTTTTGTACAAACAAATGATTCTCAAACAGCTGAGAGTCGAACACTTGACATATGTCAGAATGGTGTCAAGTGTGGTGTTAATATAATTGTGGAAACTGGACAAGAAGAGGACAAAGGAAGAAAAAAAGTGGTAGGCATAAAAACTATTTACAGCATATGAACAGCATCTGAATGTCATGCTCTGGAGAAATATGAAAAAAAATTCAGAAACGAGCGGGCCACGTGAGATGCATCTGGCACTTTGGTGGATTTCTCTACACCCTTCAGTGGAAGGGTGGCTGTCAAGAAGCCCGTTCTTAAGAAAAGGAAACAGGAAGAAAAGGTTGAGGTATGCCAAATTACACAAGAACTGAACTGAAAATCAGCTGCAGCAGGTTATGGCGCGATGAATCCAAATTTGAATTTTTGTTAGTTTTAAACCACCATTAAAATGCAAGAAGAAGGTCAGGAGAGAGGCACAACATGAGTCTGTACAGCCGTCTGTAGAACACGGTGGAGGCTCTGTCGTGGTTTACGACTGTATTTAAGCCAGCAGTGTTGCAGATTTTGTCAAAATAGTTAGATTTTGATCTGCTATGCAATATCAGTGTCATTTTTCAGCATGACGATGATCCCAAACAAACTGACCCTGCAGTAAAAGCATACCTGGATTAAAAAAACGGATCACTATCAATCATGTGTTGGCCTCCCCAGACTCCAGACCTCAACATTATTGAAGCAATAGTCTGGAATCATCTTGACAGAGAACAGAGTAAAAAGGAGCCTGGAGAACTATTCCTGAAGACGACTTAAATAAATAACAAGAAAGCTGACTAAGAGAGTTCAGACTGTGTTGAAGAATAAAGGTGGTCATACCACATATTGACTTTCCAGCTAATTAGAATTGTACAAACACTGCTTTTGCCTGTTGTATTGTATTTCCATGCATGTTTGCACATATTTCAGTAATTTGCAATTATTTCCCCTTTTCCTTGCAAAATATAAAGACATAAGAGGTAGTTCAAGACTTCAAGACAGCACTGTAGCACCAGAAAAAGTGAAATTTCAAAGGCCATATCATTAACACAGGATTTCACAAAGCAATGCATGACTTCATCTTTCACTTCTATTTTTTAAAATATGGTTTTCACTGTTCGAGAGCTTTAGAGGTGCTCGTAGGTGCATTTTGCTACCTTTGGACAGAGACAAGAATTTTCTGCTTGTTTCTGGCCTTGGTGCTAAGCTACTGGTGAATGTAGCTTTGTGTTCATTTTACTCTTAGAAAGAAAGCTCACCAGTGTATTTCTCAAAATGTATTTCTCAAAAGGTTAAACGGATATTTTGAGTAAAAGTTGTGATACCACAGAACTCTGCAAATAATTCATTATCAGCTCTGAGTGAGAGATAAATAAGGCTAACCTAAAGATAAAGAGGAAACCTTTCATTTGCCTTCAGGTCAAACAGGATTTCACCTGCAAGTAAAAACGACGCGTCTTGAAACGTTTGGGTTTTAAATCAGCAAACTTGCTAAGCTTTAATTTGAGAACTCCCAGGTGAGAATATCGACCGTACAGGTCAACCACGCGCTCATCTTTTCTCATTTTTAATCAACCTGTTCATCTAAAAAGGATTTCTCTATTTTGAGATTTTAATCCAGTGACTGAGTTAATCTCTGAAACTAAGGGATTGGAGGAGGGGAGCGGACGTGGCATCAAAGCCACTCAGCATCAGCTCTGCTCTCACAATTACACCCACAAGGCAACCAATAAATCACACTCTCATAATGCCTCTCAGAAAATTAATTTTTTTTTAGGTTCGGGTCTCGGTCATGTAGGTCAGATAGTGGAAGCTGGTTTGGTCGATTTACAGGCATTTTTCAGTCAGATTAAAACACAGGAAGACACAAATGTAAGCGAGGGTCAAGCATCTGTCAGGCTGTGTTTGAAAACAGCAGCTCGGCTGAATGCGATCTTTGATTTTTCACCTTCGGTCCAAAGATGATGGATTGGATTCACATCAGCACAATTACTGCTTCTCTATGCTGAGTTTTCATGGAAAACACATTTAAGTAAAATGTCTTTTTGTTCTCTGAGACCAGCAGCTCTGCTTCTCTGTTTTACATTTGGTTTGTTGAGTCCTATTGGGAAGGTCAGCACAACAGAGGAGAGCCCTCTGCTGGAACTCACATGCATTACACTTCAGGTTAGATTGAGCTTAAACCCTTTTAATCTTTTTTCTTTTTTTCAAATGCACATTACTAAATACATACAAGACATCTATCTATATCTCTCTCTATCTATTGCAGTAAAATGCACATGCAGAGGCCTTTTGTCCGTTTAAGTGCATAAATAAGAAACTTCCTCAAACGATAAACTGGTTAATCAAGTTAAGACTATATTACCATATTTTCAGCAGTGAAAAGCGCACAAAGGCGGTGGAGGTGGCAGCATCATCATCTTTCCAAAAGTACAAACACCAACACATGCTTTTTTTGAGTCACAATTTAGTCAATGAGAAGATAATTCAATGACAAATATGCCTCCGTTTTCTTCACAACTCTGTATTTTATAACACTGAAGTCTTCCACATTCAGGGCAGAGCCAGAGAGTCTAGCCTCTACTTGCCCTCTGATGTATTTATTAGTGGTCTATTACTGTAAAGTTGCTATCAGCAACTTGTGGGGGTTGGGAGGGGTCTCCCAGGCTGCCACTAAGCAGTAAATAAATATGAGGCTATTGTATTCCTGTAGGCTCACTGTCCTTGCTCTCCCATGCTGAGTAAACGCTCACGTACAATGGGAGGCCGGACTGCCTTGTCATTCCTGATCCCCCCTGCATTGCTCTTCTGGGTCCTCTGCCTGGGAAAGCGGCAGCGGAGGAAAGAGGAAGCAATGAAAAGGGGATCAGACGTTAGAATATGTGTCTCATGCCAGAAATAAGGCTGATCTAAAGGTGCTTTTCCTTTTTTTACGCTGCAACATCAAAGGAAACACCACCTGATCTCATGTGAAAAATAATACAAACTAAAATCATTATCCTATTGTTGTTTTTCATGCAACATAAGTAAGCATGTTGACTAAAGCAATGCTACTAGGTACAGTTTTGAGGTAGGTGTTGACGTCTGATACATTTTTAAGCGAGTGTTACATGTTTTATTGTATTTTATCAGCTATCAAGCAATCCTCTCTTTAATTAACGTGGTTTTAGAGGTTAGGTTAGGGGGGTTAGGTTTTAGGGTTAACCCTAAAAAATATCACATAAATTTCACTTGGTTTAATCAAGTGTTAACCTTCATTATAGTGTCCAGTCGAGGCCGTCTCCAAAGTGGGTCAAACTCCATAGACTCCAATGTTAATATTCTCAATGTGATAGTAAGAATTAGTTTGTCTGACAGCTTTCCAGATGGAAATAACTCTGGGTGCAAAAAGACTTGTGGTTCTGTATAAATCTATATGAAACTTTCTCCTCTGACCTCTGTAAACACTTTGCTGTTGAGTTTTGAGTCATTTAGAATAAAAAATGTAATGTATTTTATACATTCTGGATGTGCTATGTCTCAAGACAAAGAATTAGCAAACATATTTTCCACTTGCTGACTAATGACTTGTTGGCAGTTTCACTGTCAGGCAATGAACGACAGGGGTTTTTATG
This sequence comes from Neolamprologus multifasciatus, assembly GCF_963576455.1. Taxonomy (NCBI): domain Eukaryota; kingdom Metazoa; phylum Chordata; class Actinopteri; order Cichliformes; family Cichlidae; genus Neolamprologus; species Neolamprologus multifasciatus. The sequence goes on along the minus strand of NC_140447.1, from coordinate 21,712,196 downwards.
TTCACTTCACTTTTGTCTGCGGCTGACTCATTAATCCACACACCAATCTGATAGCAAACACTCTTGTATGTTTGGGCAGTGCGTGCTAGAAGGATAAAATAAGCAAAAAAGACCTTTTATAAACTTTTATATTTTCTCTGGTAGAAATTAATTATTTTAACAGTGCATTTTTAAAAAATGGTTTGAGCTCTATTAGCTCTTCGTTATATGAAGGCTATTTTTTCTTTAACAGTCATCCCTTTGACATTTGAAAGAGGAATGGTAACTTTGACTGATGTGAGTCACTAAAAGGAACCTCTTAATGCTGTATGCAAAGTTAGTGGCTTTTTGTACAGTTTGTTGTGCTAACAGTGCTAACACTTTCCAGAAAATTCTGTGGTTTAGTTTTGTTTGAGTGAGTTAATGAGTACTATTGTAGACTTTTTTTTACCACTGAAGTAGCACGTGTGGATTCACTTTGCTAACCATGGTAGCTAGCATTAGCACACATGGTGATAGCTATGATGCATAACGGGGTAAAGCAACCAGTCTTTGCTTTTAATTGCAGTCATCAGCTTTAATGAAATTTACTGTTGAAATTAAATTGTAATTTTTAAGTTTTGGTTGTTTGCATAGCTGCCATTTGCACCTAAATTATCTGCTACTTAGAAGTTAAATGTTCTGACAAAGTCAGGTTATAAATGCACGACTTAGTTTGTGCTTGAGCAGAGTCTGTTATCTTGTGTAACTGCTTGCTTTAACTAAACGGAAAAAAGCAAGAAATTGAAAGTTGGAGAGGTTTCTTGCCACCTCAGGTGGCCTGGTGGAGCTTCCTTTCCAGTTTCTCCACAGGAAGAGCGCCAACAGGGCTGCATGGTCACATAGAGTTCCTTGCATGAAAGGAGAAGTGAGGCCTTGAGCAAGGAAGGTTGCGCAGTACCGTCCCCATGGGACGGTATTATTCAGGCCTGACCCGGTCCCGAAGACCTGGGCATGAGGCTGCCAGTACCAGGCACAGGCGGATGCTGCCGTCCTGTAATCACCGATGACATACATGAAGTAGTTTTCCAGATCAGGTTTTCCTGTCCTTCCAGCTGAGAGTAGGGCAAACAGCACAGGAAGAATAACACAAGTCACAGCCCAGCACAGGGAATGTGGCCTTTACAAACACAGCACAAATAAAAAAAAGTTAAAAGGCGTGCTGCTCTCCTCCTGAGCGCCTCTGAGCGAGGGAAGTGAGGCTACGTCCTGAGAGAAGGCTCGGCCTTCCTCAGCACCCCCGCAGACTCAACAATAACCTGCCAATCAAACCGAAAACTGTTTACTCGGAGTTACCTGCCAGATCTGAAGCCCGAATCAAGACCACTTTTCTGACATGCTGGGCTTGTCTTGTATGTATTTTGTCTCAGACTTATCTTTATCTCACCAGCCTCTGGGTGTTGAATCAGGTTTTTCCTGCTAATATTTGCAAAGAAAACTTTCCACACTTTGCAGTTATTCTGACACCTACATGGTCAGATTAGTCAAGCAAAGTTGTGTTCAAAGCAGAAAATGTTGCATTTACTAGCATTAACACTGATTTTGCAGCCCAGATTCATGCCTTTTGTTTCTGACCAGATTATAAAGCTAATCAACTCTACAGTCATGTTGAAAAGAGAGTACACCCTCTGTCACGTCTAAGGTTTTACATACCTTGATGTAGTGAGCTAGCACTAGCAGTTTTTAAAATAAGGTAAATACAACTTCAGATGAACAACAACACATGACATTTTATACCCTGTTGTTATTTATTTTCAACAAAATAAGACCAAAATTCATAAGCAGTGTTTGAAAACTAATTACAGCCTTACTGGTTTAAGAGGGTGTTAGCAGCCAGGTGCTGTTCATAAGATGCACTTGCAGGTCTCTGAGGCTACGTCCACACTAGCCCGGATAAATCCGTGTCCACACTAGCGTTTTCAGTTGTTTTCATAGAGTTGTGCGTCCACATTGAAACGTCTGAAAACGCTTATGTTCCAGTCCTGCGCATGTGTGAAACGCAAGACGATTCAACCTGCCTCATTTCTGTCTGCCGTTTATTTACTTTCCAGCTCAAAAGCGGCAAAATGTCGTGGAAAAGCACCGAGTTTTTTAAATGGACTAACAATGAGGTGGAGTTGTTGCTGCGAGTAACACAAAAGTACAAAGTTGCAAAAGCAAGTGAGAATGAAAGAATTTCAAGAAAAGCTATCTGAAGCATGTACAGACTGTTATTAATCTTTAGGGCAGTCAAAATTGAGAGCAAACAAACAACTGCTGTATAATGCCCTCCGCTAGCTTAGTTTAATTGTTCACATGACTGCATCACATGACAAAAATGTGTCATGGTTTTTGAAAAGTTCCAGGTTTGCTGTCAACACCGCGATGCGTAAATGCCGTTTTCAAATGTATGCTTTTCGGAGAGCGTTTTCAAAACGCTGCGTTTTCCTTGACCGAAAACGCCGCCTCAGTGTGGACGGACGGCCAAAACGGATAGAAAAACGTATTAGTGTGAACATTGCCTGAGCATTCAGGTGTGTGTTAACACAATGACAAGGAGAAAAGACACCAGCAAAGATCTTAGAAAACTAATTGTTGCTACCCATCAATCTGGGAAGGGTTATAAACCGTGATTTATAGAAGTCCTTTGGACAAGCAAGAGCAAAGTTGAAATCTTTGATCATAAGCCACAGCACCACGTTTTGAGAAAACCAAACACAGCATATCAGCACAAACACCTCATAGCAACTGTCAAACTCGGTGGTGGAGGGGTGATGATTAGGGCTTGTTTTGCCACCACAAGACCTGGGAACCTTGCTGTCATCGAATCCACCATGAACTCCTCTGAATACCAAAGATTTCTAGAGTCAAGTGGCTGAAACTGGATCACAGAACAGCCCAATGATGACTACTTTAACTTCAATGAACTGAAGCAATGTTGCAACAAAAAGTGAGTTAAAATTCCTGCAAGTAGATGTGAGAGACCAATGAAGAAAACCATCACTTCGTGTTATTGCTGCTAAAGTTGGTTCTACAATCTATTAAATCATGAGCTGTTCTTAGCTTTTCACACACTTCTTCAGCGTTTTGGGTTAGTTTTTTTTATGTGGCAGTAAAGACTTTTTTTTATTATGTCCTGATATGCAAAACTGTAGAACTGAGACTGCACTTTCTTTTTACAATGACTGTTTATGTTTTGCTTTCCTGCAAATCTTGACCTCTCAGATATGCCTTGTGACCCTTTGTGGGGGTCCTGGCCATGAAGACAATGAGGCTTTCCCTCCACTGTAACTGTGATATCAGTGCATTATAACCAAAGCAGTTTTACAGCAGCAGCTTAGCACACAATGCTTTGCTGTCAGGTGCCACCAACTTACCTCGTGCACACAGTCCGCGACCTGCTGAGGGGCCTGGTGAGCTGTTAGGATTTAGACCCTGCTAAGTCAATCAGCGGAGGTGTTAAAGACGCCACCTCAACACAAACTTACAGGTTCCCTTTGACAAGCTGGAGAGAGGTGGAGGAAGTGCACAGAGGTGGTGGATTTTAAAGTGGGTTCAATACAGCGTTAACAGTGTGTGGAAATACTACGCAGGTGCAAAAGAGCTTGCAAACAAAACACATGTAAATGTGAAACAACAACCCCCTGCAGCTTTTTTGTGCATAAAACACAAACATAAGCATTTGCCATCTTACTTTACTACAACATGATCAATGCTACACTAGTATCTATTATGCTAATCGTGTTATATAAGTGCTATAAGTCAACAAACCAGGATTTTTCTACACGTTTAACACACTTGCACGGAGCACATATGTTAGAAAAATATGTCACATTTAAAACAACTAAAACACGACATGCCTATATCAGCTAAATAAAATAAACAAACAACAATGAAAGTGGAAATAATGGAAAAGTCTGTTTATCTGCCCCAACCTAGCATGTTCAGCTAACCGGCTTCTAACTAACAATGCACAAGTAAACAACCTTTACTTCTAAGGCTAAAACCTCTGCAGGATAATGCTAATAAAAGTCTTCTCATGAAAAAAAATGCTTTTTTAATTCCTTTATGCTAAACAAACAATAACGCAAATTATAAATCCAACCAGTTAACGTTCTGATATTACATTTGTCTAGCTAGCAAAGTTTGCACTGTAATTATAGCGTAAGAACAATGATGTTATTTTCCAATGGCTCATTTCCAGGAGGGGATGCGGACATGTGCAGCTTTAAATTTCAGCCTTGATAATGCATAATGCACATTTAGTCATCATGTTCATGTTTAAAACAAAAACTGTAATGTTTCAGCAATAAGCCTGTTACAGTCATACTCCCAAACTACATATATGGTCTGTGGAAGTTTGACTGGTGTAGTAGCACTAAGGTTTATGGACTTAGGTGTCGTGCAAAATGTAAATGAGCTTAAAAAAAGGGGAAATATAAGTAGAGTAATTCTTCCTCACAGCTCTGTTATTATTCCAGAGAAAAAACGGGGCAGTATTAAATAATAGGAAATGCAAAAAATGAAATGTGCATAGGAAAAGAAAAATTAAAAGCATGACATTAGGCAGCTCTGCGTCATTTAATTGGTGTCTCGCTCTCATCGCACACAAACATGCACGTGTATTTTGCAACTGAGCCTCTGGACATACTTGCACAGTGAGTCATGGAGCATCAGGAGACACTGAGGAAGAAGGTGTGACGCTATTTCCTCATGAAAAAAATAAATGGTATAAATGACGTACATGGCATTCTGATGACATTATCTGATGTGTTTTTAAGTTGGAAGGAACAGTAGATGCACATCTGAGGTGTTATACCTTAACAGAAGTATAAAAATCAGTCCAGACAGAAATAAACACACGTGTTTCTGGTCAGTTTGAGGATTGTGCTAATCATCCTCTGAGTGTTGTTGACAGGCATTAGTTTCTTTGCTAAGTGTATTGTATCTGCACAGCAGGTTACAGTGCCACACCCAGCAGCTCCCTTCTCAGTCTGCTTCAGCCTTTCCAGTCAGTTGTCTGAATCTTGGTTGGAATCAGGGCGGAGGTCATCATAACCAAATATGGGCCCGTTTTCCACAGAAAGGTATTGGACTTACTTCTTGCATCAGCCCCTTCATTAGGCACACCTGTTCAACTATTGTTAATGCAAATATCGGACCAGTCAAGGGATTTAAAGGCAGATAAGGGAGAAGCTCTGTAAATTCAGTCACATAGACATGGTCAAGGTGACCTGCTCAAGGTGAAACAGGCCATAAGAATGGGCGAAAAAAATGATTGAAGACACTTTGAATGTGGCATGTTGGTATTGCAGAAACTGCTGATCTACTGGGTTTTTGAGACACAACCATTTCGAAGGTTTAAAGAGAAAGATCCAAAAAAGAGAAAATATCCAGTGAGCAGAAGTTCTGTGGGTGAAAATGCCTTTTTGATGCCAGATATCAGAAGAAAGCGGCCAGACTACTTTGAATTGATATGAAGGTAATAGTAACTCAAATATTTACTTGTTAAAATTAAGGCATGGGTTTACAACACATTTCAACTTGCTGCAGAAGACCACACTGAGTGCCACTCCTGTCAGCCCAAGAACAGGAAACTCATGGGCTCTCCAAAACTGGACAGGAGTGAACTGGACAAATGTGTACCCATCTTCTGATGGCTGCCTCCTGCAGGATAAAACACCATGTCACAAAGCTTAAATGATCTCATTCTTGAACATGAAAATGAGTTCAGCGTACTCAAATAGCCTCCAAAGTCACCAGATCTCAATGCATAATGCAGTAGAACAGCAGATTATTGTCATGACTGTGGAGTGGACAAATCTGCAGCATCTGTGCGACGCTATCATCATCATTAACAGTGTTTCCAGCACCTTGCTGAATCTGTGCCATTAGTTCTGTAGGAAAAAGGACTTCCAACCGAGCTGGGAGGTGAGTATATATCCTCTCATGAGGATAGTTTTGGTTTTATGTAGACAGAATTTAAACATGTTCTCTCTGTTGTTTGCCGTTTGTCAGTATAATACAATAGGGGCATAGTTAGAGGTGTAGCATTATTGTTTTATTCTTGCATTCAGCTTCCGGCCTGCAGTAAATCCTGCTCGTGTGCTGGTCTACTTGAAGGTGACCAGGGTCTTGATCCTGCCTGTGAGCACACCTACTGAGGATGCAAACCTGTTAGACATGCTGGTGAAAAGCCCTTCTATCAGGACTACTCTGATGAGGTTATTGTAATCTGATAGTCATTAGACTGGATCATAATGAGGTGAACAGACAAACACATTAAATTCAGCTGGAAACTCTTCTGTACTGCCTGAAATGTCATGTTATTGGACTACATGTTGTTGCAGTTGCAGAGGGGGGAAATGATGAAGCCTTTATTATTTCTTTAGGATTTAAAAAAAAACCTGTTGAGTGTCTCACTTCATGGCTCTTCCTGTTTGAGTTTCCTCACTCTGCTCCGCACAGAGCAGACGTCCCTGCAGGATAATACTCGGATGAGCATTATCTGCAGAAAACAGCCTCAACTTAATCCAAACTGCACTGAGGGCAGGAAACTATTGACGACCCCCGTGTAGAAGGTGAGACGAGAAAAAAAGCTAATTATAGCTCACAAAATCTCAAGAATTCCACGCGTCCGTGAACACAGATCTCTTTTTAGGTTTAATATAAACCCCAGCTATTTCTGTGTCAATATTGAACATGCAGAGATTACATATTTAATCTCTGACGCGGATACTATTTTATGGCCGTGGAATGCTTTTGCTGAATTACAGCATGTTTGACATTTCGAGATTCCTCACATTCTTCACCGGTGATAAACTCCCAGTACGCTTCTGTAAGCCTACCGGCGCAATCCAGATGCAAAAATAACCGGGGAAGAAGATGACATAAAATATTTTGCAGATGGTCCAGAAATTCAGACCTGAGACTCTTGTAATCTGTGAACACTTCACATATTTCTTGCGGTTACTGTCATATGTGAAAATTGAAGCTTGATGTAGGTGATGATCTCACTTTAATTCAGGTTTAAAGATGATTTAAAAAAAAATACTTTCACTCTAATAAATCAGAAACCTGATAAAACATAGGCCTGTAAATATTTAAGTTTCATAAAACTAACAAAGATATCTGAATTGCCCATCTGACATTTCCACCGCTGTTTATTGTTGATGATATTTTCACCTGAAACACTGATATCATCCAGTTGTTTTTCCTTCAGGAAGTTCCTGCAACTGCTCATTAATTGTTGCTGAGGGGCCAAAGTTTGAGAAAAACAAGCTGCACCACCAGCTCCAAGTTTAAGTTAACTTAAGAGGGAAAATAGGGGCTGAGGGTAGATTTTATTGTTGCATTAATGGACCGTTCTTGCACCGAATGTTTGTGCGCTACCGTGTTTTTCTGCATTTCGCCTTGCCGTGTTGTTTTGCAATATTGTCATGGGAGTTGAACTGACATCAGATTTCTTCCTCTCATTCAGGTGGCGGGTGGACTCTAGCACTAGATCTTCATTTTCCTAATCAGCTCTTCTGCTCTCTCCTCCAGAACGGGTCGTCCTTCCCTCGACCTTTGTGCTCATCCATTTCCTTCCAACTCTTTTAAGATTTCTTGTCCTTTTCACTGACTCATGATGTTTCCTTATGCAGATCCCTTTTAGCCAGGCACATTTAAGTAAGGACGTATTGGTTGTACTTAGCCTGTTAGGGCCACCTTTAGTACTATGTTGAAGCTTTTTGCTGCAAAAACATCCTCAAATACTCTATAGGTTTCAGAGCCAGGACATTTTCAAGGAGCAGGTAAGAATATATTTGCTTTGGAGTTTAGTTTCAGTGGAGTCGAGGAGCATTTTATAAATAAACTGGGAGTCCATCCAGCGTATTTCACGTGTCTCACTCCTGTCACAGCTGGAAGAGGCTCCAATCCGTTCTGCAACAATGACCATTACAGGCAGCAGAAAATAAATAGATGCCTTATATTATTTTGCAACAATATTTTGCAAAAGTTGACTATTTTCACGTATAAATAAATGTTTTCAGTGTCTTTAAAGTGAGTAGTTACCTGTCAAATCAAGATGATTAACACTTGAGAATCTGTCAAAGTCTTATAATAAGTTTTGCCAGTGATCCAATAGTCTAACAACTACAGTGACCAGGTAGCAAGCTTAATGAGGAACCACGGCTGCAACCACACAACATTTTCATCCCTCTTCCCTCCAAACCAGGCTCACGTGACGCCTCGTGACCTATTACATGTTTATTATGTGAAAGCGGTGCAGCACAAGAGTTTAAACATAATTTTTGGTTGGATAATTGTTTTGAAACACTGAAAAGAAGTACTAAGTAGTAACATGCGTACAGATGAAGCTTATGCATAAGTCTAATCTAACTTTACATCACTTCCACTTTCTCATGCTGTCAAGCTGATTGTGACATCACTGGTATGGTCCAATCATCTTTCTTCTTCAAAGCAATCAGCCTTCACTTCCCGTACATTAAATCTCACTGCACATCTGTCATTCTCTCTTGCAGACGCCTTAATGCAACCCACCTCCTCCCCATCTCTGCCTCTCCCTCATCAGTCAGTCTCCATTTAAGCCTCCATCTTCATCTCCACCACCATTGTCTAGACTCTGGGGGGGTCCTGCCCTGATCCCTGTCACCGCTGGGATCACGTTCTGCTGTGATGGGCCATCATTCCTTTTAAAGATCTCTCCTTATTGAAGTACTTTTAGTTTCTGGAGATTTCAGGTTTCAATCTTGTGGTCTCGGACATGTTTTTGTTTGTTTTTTGGAGACTTCAGGCCTCTGTCCCCTCACATTCATCCAGCACAGAGTTCAACCTCGAGGCTCTGACACACAAAATATGGGACGGGAAGTAAACATTTTCCTAAATGGGTAAACATTTGGCAGCCAAAGTCATATGAGTTTGGAGATATGTCGATTTTTGGGGCATATTTTTAGAGCCTTTGTGAAATGTTTTAAAATGAAACAGGAAGTTGGGAAGTTTATAGCCCCGCCGCCCACCCTACTTCCTTCGCTCAGCCATGAAAGACATGTGGAGAGAGATAAAACAGTGTGTCAACAGACTGCCAGAGGCTGGCCAGTATAGCTCTGACACAGTTTAATGTTACAGATATTTAAAATAGTTTGTTATCTGCTTGTACACCAGTTTCTGCTGTGACTAAGGCTTACATGTGCTTTATAAACCATTATTAATCATTTAATTAACCTTTAAATGCTGATTAAGAATTATAAAGAGGAAAAATCACAGTAAAAAGTTGCAAGGTTGCAAAACAACACCGTGGCCACTTTAAAACCTCGGCCAAATAATACTATCATTGAACCGTTTCCTCACCTGGCTTATGTGTGCCCAGCCCAATTTTACTCTTTAAGTGTGTGTGTGTGTGTGCTTGTGTGTGTGTGTGTGTGTGTGGGGGGGGGTATGTATCCATGATCGTTTATGTTAATGAGAGTGTGGGGAGTGAGTTGGAGGGCGGGGTGTTCTGCTTTTAACCATGTAAAGCACTTTGTGCTACATTTTTGTATGAAAAGTGCTTTATAGATAAAGATTGATTGATTGATTGATTGATTGAATCAGCACTCTTTAAGTGTGTGTGTGTGTGGGGGGGGGGATATGTGTGTATTCACATCGTTTATGTTAATGAGAGTGTGGGGAGTGAGTTGGAGGGCGGGGTGGGATGGGCTGCTTTTAACCATGTAAAGCACTTTGTGCTACATTTTTTGTATGAAAAGTGCTTTATAGATAAAGATTGATTGGTTGATCGATTGAACCATTTGATCTTCATTATAAAAGGCTCAGTGGAGAATATGTACAAGCCAAAAATGTTTGTGTTTATTTAATAAAATAAAGACATTAAAAAAATGCCCAAAAGCACAAAGTTTATTTACCAGCATGGATTTTAACAAAATCTGCAGGATTCATTCCTCAAGTTACTGACATTGATTATTTTAAAGTTTAAATTAATGTAAAAATAATCATAGTTTTCTATCACCGTTTTCGATTTAAGATCTCAACAACAACATGATCATTAAAATGAATTTGTTAATTATTATTTCCATTATATTTTAAATGACATGGCATGGAAGGACAACACACTCAAGATCTACGAACAGAACTTGACAAAAAAACATTTGTAACATATATTATGACACCAGATGCTATCTGGCATTATAATTGGAATATAATTTAAATAAATATGCCATTCTGAACTGTTTCATGAGAGCAAGCGTCTGGGTATGTGACTGCTTTGCTCTTAGTAACTGCTGGGATCCACTGACTCGGGCCTCTGGAGGCTTGGACCCAGGTACTGTTCAAACTCGCTGCGATCCAGATCATACAGCATGTCAGCCTTAACCCGTTCTAAGTAGAACTCCAGGGATGGCCCAGGAAGGCACTGGGAGCCTCCATAGACCCTGAATTCCCTCTGATTCCCAATGGGAGCTGCAGGACTGGAGAAACCTTCCTGCATGTGGCACTGCTGAGTGTCAAAATACCCTTGAGCCTGTGCAGCGTACGCAGGAGGGTTTGAGTACATGATAGGATTATTTCGGGCTGTGGCTTCTTTTGCTTGGTCTGGGAAGTCAGCGGTGTTTGCATAGCTGCTGTGACAAGGGGTGTAGTTAGCTGAAGAGTTTGGGAAGGTGTGTGCATTTTGGAAAGGCTGCTGGTGATTCTGGAGCAGGTAGGTGAGGTTGTAGGGGGGTCTGAAGCCTGAGCTGCATAATGAAGGTGTCGATGCTTCTGAAGTCTTGGGGCTTTTCTTATGCTGCTTCCTCCTGCGGGGTCTGTACTTGTAGTTAGGATAGTCAATGGTGTGCTGCACTCTTAGACGCTCAGCCTCCTTCATGTAGGGACGTTTTTCAGCCAAGGACATGGCTTTCCAGGTTTTCCCTGCAGAATAACACAGCAGTAAGAGCTCTATACATTGACTAGCTTGATAAAACTGACCTTTGACTAATAAAATAAAATCCCGGTTTGAGGCCATATCTGAAACATGTTGTGTTATTTAAGAAACAAAAGACACAACTTATTATTTTACCTAGTATTTTGCTCAGGTCGGTGTTTTCCAGGTCTGGGTTGAGCTGTGCCAGCCGCCGGCGCTCCTCTTTGGTCCAGATAATGAAGGCGTTCAGGGGCCTCCTGACCCTCTGCTGTGCCGCAGCAGATTTGGGTTCGGGGCTGGTGCAGCTGGAGTCCGAATTCACCGACAGCGGGCTAGAAGGCCCTGAACCCGGGGAACACACCTGGGCCATCGGGTCTCCGTCTGCAATTGGCAACTCTTCGCTTTTGAAAGCGGAGCTGTTCGTGCAGAACTGGAAATCTGCGGGGTCCTGACCGAAGTACATGTTTGCAGATGGCTCTGTTGCTGGCTGTCATCCTCCTGATGATGAAGAGTGATATATGTGGGCGCTCCTCCAATGGGAGGCCAGGAGGAGTGGATTTAAGGTGTGAATTCCAGGTGTGTTCTCAGGTCTGTGACCCGGCGACCCAATCAACGATTTTACGATTTTACTTCAGATTGGGGTCCGTGTAGAGTCTGTCTAAACCCCACATTTTTAAAAAAAAAAATCGAATTAGAAAAATAAAGTTTCACCCGTTTTATTGCCAAACGGAATAAAGTCAACGTAATTTGTGTCTTTATCCACGTGTAGATGACACAATGGAGGTTCTGCACTGGGACAGGATTTATGTTTGTGAGGTGAAAACGTGACACTTTTATATCTTCTACATAATCAAAAAAGGTTTTAGACTTGTTAACATACTCAGATACAAACACGCTCTTTAACTGGACAAAATACACACACACAAACCTCATTTTTTCCTCTGACCCACCTATTAAACCCGCGTTAGTAAAACCAAATCACGCCTTTTGATCAATAGTGCCTGAGGACCAGGGAAGGAATTGATGAGCCCACATCAAAAGTTTTCATGAGGCAAGGCTGGTTACTAATTACACTGTGTCTTTCAGCTCTTATCGGCCATCCACTGTCTTTATCAAAGTTCATTTTACACGACTGAAACAAACGTGATCAAGGCGCGTTTATAACGCGATTACAGCTCGCAAATGTTTGCGAACACGCACGCAGAGAAAAGCGTTGATAGGCCCACACAAAGACCTATGATGAGCCATTATGCGGGACATCAAGAAGGAGAAATAGCCTGACCTTATCGGTCTCAGCGAAAAGATGAAATAAACAGTGGAACAGGCTGACTGGCTCCCCCTAAAAAAGTGGATTGAAATCCTCAGACATTCAGACGCACAGAAACCGCAGTTGGCGCATCGCTCTCCAATTCCAGCTCAAACTGTCTGTGCCAGCTTCTTCACAAAGTTTTATCCTAATTTAATTCCAACACACACACACGAACAGATTTTATTTAATTTGCTGCGAATATTAAGGCTTTCCTTCACACTTTATACAGTTTGTAAACGAAGAAAACTGTCAGGACCGCAGTTTCTTTACAATAACACACACAAAAGGATATAGCCACCAATTAAGTCCACGCAATGACATTATAGTGATAGCAGCAGTCATTTACAAGCACATTGGGATAAAAGTGACTTTAAATGAATAGAAATGACCAGCCCAGAAACCCGGGAAGGCTGGCGCTCCCTCTGTAATGCAATTGGATGACATTACAGGTGCTAGCTTCCCCTTTACGGTTTCCACGAATGTCTGCCTTTGCAACTGACGGCATACATTAGACAGACAATATGTGCATTATGCAGACAGTTGCAACTTTGAGTCTGCAATATACTGTGCATCCGTGAGACCTGCACCTGCTCTGCATTATCTCTTCAGCAGAGTCACTTACGCGCAACTTTAAAGTGTAAATGTTCTACGGTGCTGTTTAAAGTACAGAGGGTTAATACACAAGGGTTTGCACTGATCTTAAGGCGAGTTCTGCTAGAATACACATATTGGAGAAAACACAAGTCCCCACTTTAAAGGGCTTTCCAGTGAGCCTCGGAATGAGCCCGTAATAGGAGGTTTTTATTTGCTTTTGTTTTGGACTTTGTTTTAGCGTCGCAGTCAATCAGGTGAAATGGAGATCTTTAAGAAAATCAATAATGTGTCATGCAGGCAAACTCAATAATAGACGTGATTAAGGTGAGTTGTTTCAACCGTGTTCCCACTATTGGCGACCAAATATAAAACTAAGAGTCAAAACTGATAAGCTGGTATCTAGCTTTGGTAAAGAAACCAATAAAAAAAACTTTTAAAAAAAAAACCCATGACAAATGTGGAGGTTATATGTCAGATTTAAAGTCGAATTACTCGTCAGAATAACTGGTGATTTGGTGGTGGGGGAGGTGGGGGTGTCCTTGTTTCACAGCTTGTCAGAATTATAGGTTGAATCCACATCCGCGAGGGTAGAGCGGGACGCATGCTCCAACGCGCTGTGAAATGCGCTAATGGATTTAATCAATTACCTTGAATGGCGCAGCGTGAATACAATAATGTTAGTTTCGGCTGACTATCAGCGCGAACTGAGAGGGCAAAATATTAGCCTCCTGAGACCCAGTAATTAATTTTTTTGCACTGTAGTACACATTTAGTTTTTGCTTGTACCTCTCATACTCTGCTTGCCACTCTTCTAAGTCCTGATGTTTCTTAGAGAGGACAACAGTACCTTTAAAATGATATCACATGTGTGGGGGTGTGGCCTTGCCAATTGTCTTTTTCCCACCTTTTCAAAATGACTGGGATGCCCACAAGCACATTTTATGGAAGAAAGAAAGATAGATATTTACATTTAAAATGTTTATTTTAAATCAGATTTTGATTAATTTTCAAAAATAAACATCTAGTAAATAATTTGAGGGGTTTTTAAGAATTAAGCTTATTTAGTTTCACAGAGGAAATGACTAATTTATTAATGTGTACTCTGGTGCACGTCGGGACTTTGTACTTATATTTATTTCACCTTTTCCTAGTGTACAACTCTTTGACAAAGGCAGAGAGAATTCTTAACAGAATAATTGAGGGAGATTCAAACATAGATTTTTCAGAAGATGAGAGTCATGTGAGCCAGAGAGGGTGAGAACCCAGGAGGAGCCACACGAAGATTATCAAGATGCAGTGGCAGATGTAATAGAGAAAGACACAGGGCCACCTGAAATCTGTCGTCCTATCTGGTCCAAAACCAACATGTAGGAGAATCTGGAATTTTTGATTTTGAGTTAAAAATAAAATATGGGTAAAATGCAGAAATGTTTTCCAGTAAAGTAAAAAAAAAAACAAGAGTCGCAATTATAGCTGAATCCATGACACCTGATTGTTTCAAGATCACGTCTTTGCTGAAAGTTGTCAATGATCTCAATGTGCGACAAGAACTCACAGTATCTGGAGTTCAAGCTCCTCTTGGCTGAGAAACCAGGGACAAACATGTGAACAAGACATGAATAATACCAGTAATGAAGAGTTCTCTCCAAAAATCAAGAAAAGGAAACCCCAACCAGATGAGAGTGTAACAAAATATGGTTCACTCCACTTGCCTGAAATGGTTAACAGTCCAAGGCATTTCAGTTGTAGAATGGTTGGGTGCAACAGTAAAACATATGTGAGATGTGGGAAGTGCCAAATGTTCCTTTGTGTCTCCAAATAAAAAAAATCACAGTACTTCCTCAGATATCATAAATGAATAGACTTTTGTGAAATAGAAAGCCCAGTGCAATCACTTGTTCCTGATCCAATGGCTTACAGCTAGTGAAGTGTCAGTGACTTCTAAGTTGACCCATGATCTACATTTTTATGATATTGTTATATAAATAAGTTTTAATATCCTACTTACAAAAATTTCAGTGGAGCATTTAATTTTCTTAAATAGCTCTTGAATTTTGTTAGTTTCACATTCGTGATCAATGAACTCCCCTTGTGCACTGAAGTGCACATGTTGTAAAATTTAAATAAAATGAGTTAAAAACAATTTTGTTTTTGTAATGTGTTTTTTTTACCATCCCAACACTTGATTTATCTGAAAAAAATCAAAATCAAAATACTTTTTTCCCCTGGGTCTCAAGCTCTGTGTGTGTGTGGATGATAAGACGGACTACTATACTTGTGGGGTCCAACAGTTACTTATGGGGACAAAGTGCCCGTCCTCACGAGTTTGAAGGCATTTTTTGAGGCTCAAAATGGGGTTTTAGTGTCAGGGTTACAGTTAGGTGATGGTTAGGTTTAGGCTGAGGGTTAGGATTATGCATTCATTTTTCATCTTTAGGGTTAGGGTAAGCAGCTAGGGAAAGCATTATGTCAATGAGATGACCTCACTAAGATATGAAAACGAGTGTATGTGTGTGAGTTTAAAGTGAATAGATTCTATATTCCTTTTATTGTATAACCCACTCCAAACCCCACCACCAGCAGGGCTTTCCTTTGCTGAAAAATGTTTGAAAACATGTTAAAAGTCCTTTATGTTTGGCCTTATTAATGAATCCTAATCTATGAGGTGACAGTAGGGTATCAGTGCATTGTTTCATAGCCAAACAAGCAGTGAGCTGCCACTGAATGGGCACTATGCTTTCTGAATAGGGATTGTTCTCTGTGGCTTTCTGATCACAATGTGCCATTGTATTGGACAGAACTCATATATGGGACACTCCTCTCCTTCTCCACTGTGGATCAGTGATGATCAGGCTGGCACAGGTAGAGCTGTGCAGTCAGGACCTGTAGGAATACCAGAGGGCTACCTTATGAAGGGACAGGTCAGCAGGCTCTTGGAAACGCTGGATGATGCCTTGGTTGGATATTTACTATATGTGGAGCATGCACTCAATTGGTTCTGGTTTTGTGATTTTCTGCTTGTGGGCTCTAGTTTTCCGTCTCTGAAGGTGCTCCAACACCCATGTTCTTCTTGTACTATGGATATCAAGTCATTTAAGTTTGCTGACATGGAGACGCTTTCTTCAGGCTTCTGTCCAAAGGACAAATCTGATCAAAGCCACAGAGGTGCAATGCAGGAGGCCCGTGTCTTGACCTCTGACACTGCAGCACTGTATTCTGCCTCGGCTTCACTGTCATCCCATTGACTTTCCTTACAGTGCCTCATTCATAAAGAGCTGCATTGTTTTATAGCTGGAAGGTGTGAAGAGGATATGATGGTGTTGTCTCAGGTGACCGTGATCTTCGCGGCGAGAAGCTATATTGCATTGTTGAAGTATTGTATGGGCACAGCAGGCCAGCTTGAGATATACTCTGTCAAGTCTCAGACACCATTCTATGCAGTGGTCTGGTTCCCCCGCCTCCAGCTTCACTTCTCAATCATTTGAGCAAATTCAACAGCAGATGAGGCCTGCAGATTCCCGAGCGTCAGCTTCCACACTCCCCGTGTAAACAGCGCCCTGCCCGGCCGGCCCAACGTCAAGCTAGCTGAGAGGATTACATGCCCCCTGGTGTAGACAGGCTTAATGTGGCCTCATTAACAGAGCACAATGATGCCCCCACCTCTGAGCAGAGATAACAAGCAGAGCTCATCCAGACTTCAAACACAGCTCAGACAAACTCGGGAGCCCAGGCGAGGCCACGGAAGACGAAGAACTTCTGCACTTCTGCACTACTTTAAGTAGCAACTGCAGACTTTATCGCCCAAGTGTGCCAAAAAAGGAGAAAAAGTGCCATTTCAGCATCTAGAAATGTGAAGATTTTAATGAAAGAGGACATGCACATCACCGTGTAACTGAGAGTACGGCAAAAGCACAAATAGCATGAATAAAAATCCAGTAATATAATTTTTTATGGGACAAACTGTCTTGTAAAAAGTGCAAAGGAGGAAATTATTTAATGTTTTAGAGGAAGCCTTTTTAAAGGCCTTCTGCTTGTCAGTTGACTTGTGTGTGTGTGTGTGTGTGTGTGGCATTTTTGAATCTTATTTTATTTTCTGCACTAAGTGACTAATTGTAAGAAAAAATCACTAATGAGTAAATTAAACAGTGCTCTTGTGTTCACAGTATTAAATCACAGCCTCCAATTCCTCTGTCTATCTCCTTCCTCCTTAAACTGCTTTCTAACTTCATTTCATTTGTCTGTCATTCAGAGCTGCTCAGACTGAGACTGGCTAATGAGGCAAAGCTATGATCTCGCCGCAGAAGCAGCTCCATTCTTTGTAAATTAGGAATTGTATCCTACACTGATAAGAGCCTTATTTGCACAACTGAGTTGACATCTTTTACTTTCCAGAGAGCTGAGCTTTGGACATTGGATGTCCTCTGTCCCACGGTTTGAAACCAAACTTGATCCCAGACCTCCGCCTCACACCTGTGCCCGGCACACAGCGGAGAAGGAGTCGTGCATTTAACTGTAATTAGCCCTGATTATTATCTGAAACTGGCCTGAGACTTGCGAGACACAGCCATACACAGCGTCTGTCTTAAACGGCTCATTCAAGGCAGCAGATAATCAAATCGATGTGCCGTGCTCAGCGCCGACAACAATGTCTGAATGTTTAATTAAACAGTGTGAACTGGTTAGACTCAGACATTAGATTATTTGGAGCAGAAACCAGACACAAAACGCCCGTCTGAAACAAATCTTTTTAGCCAGCTGATTGAGGAAAATACTTGATTCCACTTTGTCATTGTTCTGTGCAAACCTTCAGGCAGCCACACGCTCACAGGGCCGATGTTTGTGCCTCTTTGCACATAACAAAAAAAAAATTGTTTAGCTCGCTCCTTTTCTCTCTGTTGCTCGTCTGAGACCTGATACAAATTCAAAAGGATCTGCTGCTTTGAAGATAAGAGCTGTAGTTCTGCCATAAACAATGATTGTGCTGTTTCTTTCCTGTGGCGTGATTTATTTAAAGTATTATGCTTTAAGGATTTGGGCAGGTTTTCCTGGCAGGGCCGGCTGTGTATGTATCCACCGGCCGTATTGGATACTTGAGGATTCAGGAAAACACTCAGGGAACCACAAGGAAAGTCATCAAAGTGAAACCTTTGGCTCGCGGGGTAAAAATTTACTATTTAACTGAAGCTCACCTGAAAAATGATATTTTTTTAAACGCTTAACGAAAACTTTGCATCCCTTTTTCTATTCTTGCATAATTAAGATCTGCCTGCATTTAGTAAGGTGGCAATGGGGGTGGGGGGTGGGTTTAAGACAAACACAAAGCTCGTGGTGGTGCACACACGCACAGGCATATGCTTCCTTTGATAAAGTGTTTTTATAACAGCACAAATTCTATGGCAGCCTCCCTCAAGACAATATCTGTGCAAAATACCAAGTTATTTATAGGGAGTGTGCCATTTCAACTCCAAAAAAATAAACACGAGCGTAATAGCGAGCTCAGGAGAGATGCGATGAAGCCGCAACCAGTGAGGTTACACTCCGGCACAGGCTTAATTTATAGAGTGCGAACAGGGGGCAAAATAGAAATCTCATCAGGATGCATTGAGTTTTATTAGATATGAATGATGTCTTGATTCAGCTTTCATGTCTCCAAAGCATACAGAGGCAAGGTTGTATGTATGTTTTTTGCCTGTGATTGTGTTCCAAAACAGGGGGAGGGGGAGGGATCTTTTGAACGTCCACACCAGGATACAGCTGCCTGTGACTAATTTCAAACTCCCCTTCTAGGGCCTAGGCAACCCATTTCACAAGTAACACACATCACCAGGCATCTGTTTCCTGTTTTCATTCTTTGAGTTATCTTATTTTCCTTATTTCCCCCTCACCTGTTACAGTTCACGTTCCTTCCATCATGCAGCACGGGCCACGGTCGTGCTTGGACATGAGGCCGTCAGATGTTGGCCACCGAGTAGTACTCATCATACGGTTTGTGGCATAAAATCGACTAATTTAACTGTATTAATAAAAGACAATACAGTGAAAAATGTATTTTTCAACATAAAGTTTAATGGCAACACACAGACTACAGTTTTCCATACAAAATGAAAACGCTTTCAACACCCCCAGCTCCCTGTACATAAACAGCATTTTTCTCCTAACACCTACGAGCTGTAATATTTCAGCAGTTTTTCATCAGTTGGTTTCAGGATCTTCTTCTCAGGCATGTTAACAACCCAGCCTGGAGAAAGGCCAAAGAAGATCTGTCGTATATCCTTCCTCATGGCCAGCATGTGATACAGTTCATCCTTTGAAATATCTGGCAGAATGTAACCATACTTCTGTGCCAGAGCTAGCCGGGCCTGCTGGATTTTGTCCGGGTCTGCCAAATAACCCCGGTTGTCAGCACTTGTGTAATAAGGGAGCATATTCTCCCCGGGCAACATTCGCTTTGGAATCGGCTGCCCGCGGACAAAAAACGGGACGGGCTTGATGAGGATATCTGCAAAAAGTGAGAGCACATTTTCAGGCCTTTTATCTTAAAAAAATATTTAAAAATAAAATACAACGACTTGGATAAGTGGATAAGATCAGTCATTAATGAGTTACCGAGACTTATGGGATCATAGAAACTGGTTGTGATGACCCCTCCGTTCCTTTCAATAGCAGCTATGGCTCCTTCAGTCGCTCTCTGAACCTCAATGTTGATTTTTGCAGCAAAAATCTCAGCGCCCTGGAACAGGACAAACACATGAGCTTTAGTCAGAACTGGCTAAAATAATAAACTAAATAAAAATACTGAGGAGTCAAGACCAGCATCTTAATCTGTTACTGTCACAGTGACAACACTGTCATGTGGTGCCACCTACTGGTATGTCTACTGAAATTCTTCAGTTCTAACCAATTAGATAACCTCACAGTGATTTTAAAGCCATTCTTACAGAATAAAACCTTTGCTGGTCAAACTATAAGCTGTTTAAATTGTTTTCTTTGTCTTGCAGCGGCTATGCATAAAGTCTTCAGCTCACAGGCTCTACTGATGACAGAGAAAATACATTTGTGTGTTTTCCTCATCAATATTTAAGATGTTCTGCTCATAAAACAGATAAAGGAAATGAAAAGGTTATCCATTAAGAAACCTTTTACTTTCAATTTCCATGGAAAGGAGATCCTTTGGTGTTTGTAGCATAGCATTCATAATTTATTTGACCTCAATAATCACGTCTCTCAAGTCTTGTTTTTGTGTTGACACTAAATACGCCAGGAAGTAGCTGTTTGTCCTCAGATGATTGTTAAATGATTTTAAAATCAGCTGTGATGAAAAATCAAGCTTCCTAATTTGATCTCTATGAAACAGATGAACAGATCAAAAACCTCGTCAACAAGCTGGACTCCATAGTCGCGCTTCAGGGGCTGGATTGTGACTCCTCTGGCATTGACGAGCTGAGTCAGGTCTATAGGCTGAGTCGGGTCGACTCGTCCCAGATCGATCAGGTACTGCAGCCGTTTTAGCGTCAGAGGGTGGTACTGCGGACGGCGACTGAGGAGGAAGAAGAAGTACAAATCAATATGCACTGCTCAGAAAAATGATGGGAACGCTCGATCAATCATAGCAGCGTAACACAAACTGAGTTAAACTTCAGGGATATCAATCTGTCCAGTTAGGAAGGGGAAACCGCTGTGAATTCATTCGAGGTGCACCTGCATCTTTGCTCTCTCCTTATCCCTCATGACTAACTTTTGTTTATTGCTACTGGCAGCATGAGATGGTAACTGCAGTCCATTCAGGCTGCACAGGTAGTCCAGCTCTTCCAAGGTGACAGATATGCAAGTGACATCGCGAGAAGGTTTCCTCTGCCACCCGCCACAGTCTCCTTATATCTCCTCCCTTCAAAACTGTGGAGGACATACAAGGGGATGGGACATTACATGGGGCAGTATTTGATCTTTTGAGCAAGAAGGAGAGGAGCAGCATTGCCCATGCTCTACAAAATGACCTCCTGCAGGGTGCTCAGGCACATTTCTGGCTGTCAGACTCCATGTATGTGGCATGAGGGCCTGATGTTCTTCAGTGGAGTCTGTGCTCTCATCTATGAACAGAACAAGGTGCCAGTGGCAGACCTGTCACTCCAGGTGTGCACTCACAAATGGCAGTCCAGCTTCACAGCATGACTCTGATGCTGGTATTAAGATATCAGTGTGGGTAGTGCTGTGTAGATAAGGTGTACTGACTGAGTGACAGATAAAACAGGTTATAAATAAAGCTTTGTTTTCTGATCCGAGCTTGATGGCAACCAAGTGCATCTGCCATTTATGCAAATTCGGCGTGCCTCTTACTCAAGCAAGCATTCATCGGTTAGCTTCACAGATAAAAGGCATTTGACGCTTTTACCTGTGCCCTTCATTGAATCCGTATTTTGGTATGGCCAGGTAAAAGGGAGTCTGCCCCCCCTCGAAGCCCAGCCGAGGTCGGTTCCCTCTCTGCCGCTCTCCTTTGTGTCCTCTGCCGCTCCTGTTGCCACCATACTGCCCTCTGCCCCGGCGTTTCTCCTGCGACACAGGACCATTTAGGACCATCTCCTCTTGCTTGCACATAGAACAACTATCTCCGCTGGATTACTTTAGCTGACATTAGCTGCGTTAGCCACAGATAGCTACAAAATTTACGAGAGATTAAAACTTACAGTTTGCCGGGCTCCTGGTTCAGGCCGTAGGTTCGCTAATGTTATCCGCGGGAGGTTCTGCAAAACATCCAGTGCTTTACCGCCTGGTTTCTTAGGGAAAGACATGTTTCGGTCGCTCACATGTCAAAGCTAGCAAACCAAGGGCATAGAGGTCACGTGACAAAGACGGCAGCGGAAGTATTTCTCGTTGACGCTGTTACGTTTCAAAATAAAAGAAAGGGGTTTGGCGCTCCTGTTTTCCAAAGTAATCCGTGTTAATATGCAATTTTTGTTATTTAGAAAACAGCCAAAATGGTCTGGCTCACAACATTAATTAACATATTTTGAAAATGTCCCAAGCAAAGGCCAAACGTTGCTAGAATTCTTACTAATATTCAACATTCAACATTCACCATTATTATTTTTTTTTTACAACCTTTCCCGTAGTATTGTCTCTGCACACCACCACTGTGGATTTTAAATCAAACAATCAATATGTGCAACGACTAAAAAGTGAAAAATGACTTGGGGAGGAGGAAAAAATTTCCTTGGGATTGCATCAGGAATAGCATCCAGTGTGAAAAAAGTCTTCCAAGTCAAACATGTAGAGCCACTTTCAGTTGCTACTTGTTTGTGGATGTTTCTGCATCCAGTTTTTCCATTTCATAGCCAAAAAGCATGCTCTGTTGGGTTGAGATCAGTTGACTGACTTGACTATCGAAGAGTATTCTTTGCTTAAAACCCAAACCTAAACAAAAACTCTTGAGTTGCCTTTGTAGCTTGCTTTGGTTCATCAGTAATCACTTTTGCGGCATTTGGCTGAATCTGCGAAGGGAGTATTTGTACACTTCATAATTCATCCTGCTGCTTCTATCAGCAGTTACATCATCAATAAACACTAGTGATCCATTTCCACTGGCAGCCATACATATCCACACCATTACACTGCCCCCACCATTCTTGACAGATAATGTGGTACACTTTGGGTTGTGATCATCCTGGTACAAATTCACCTCGGTTTCATCGCTCAAAAACATTTTTTTTTCCAGATCTGTATGGGCTCTTTTAGATGTTTTCTGGAACAATCCAATCTAGTTACCACAGCTCTGCAGATCATCATTGTTCTTGGAAGTAGCTTATGTTTAAATATGTAAAGGTTCTTCTTTTTTTATTATTATTATTTATAAAATTTTGAATTGTATTTCTTCAGCTGTGCAGTCACATTGTCTGTAATTTTCAAATACAGAAGTGTGCTGTGGAGGATTTAACAGCCCTCAAAGAGGCGCTCATCGACATTTCGCTCACCCAATGGCTGATGTGCATTTGTAATCGGGCCGCTAACGACATCTAATCAAAACGCGGAGGGGGCGGGACTACGAAGCGTGCCTGTCTTTAGCGAGTAGAACCCTAACCGTCGGTGTGGTTGTTTTTAACATCACATTTCAACTTCCAAGAAGAAATTCACGACTGCCAGCAGGGGCAGGGGGCAGCGATACTTTGACCTCCATGGTCGGTCGGTATTTTGTCCTTCAGCTGTTTTATATTTGAACGGCAGAGTTGGACAAATCTCGACACGGATTGACAACAAAGGGGGGGCACCGTTATTAGCTAAGAACAGCTAACTTCTCCCGACATAACAGCTGCCTCAGCGCTGCATGTGCGGCAATAACATGTCAGCGCCCTTACCTGCCATTGTGCCTGCTGCCCGTAAAGCCACTGCAGCGGTGAGTTAACAAGGCGACACAGGTCATTCACATGTTAGTGAAAAAAGAAGCTGTTATTAGACAATAAAGAGCCTAGTTTGTACCAGCATGTGCGAATAGGTGTTGTTTGTTTTGACAGGTTATATTTCTGCATGGCCTTGGCGACACTGGGTATGTAGAGAGATTTGTTTACTTCTTGTGTGTAATATTGGTGTTCATTAGGACCCAAGACACTTTTGCTTTCACCTTAACTATAACTGTGTCCAAAATGACAGACATGGCTGGGCAGAAGCTTTCGCAGGCATCAGGATACCACATGTGAAATACATCTGTCCACATGCGTAAGTATATAGAGCAATTATAACAGGAAAAGCAGGTTTTGGGAAAGTTTTAGAAAGTCCGTAAGCGCTTTATGTAGACTTGAATGCCGTATTAAAGGCTGTGAAAATGTATAAACCTGTTGACACATGTAGGGCAGTTAGGGCAAGCCATAATGTTACTCTTTTCCTTTGATTACAGTCCCATCATGCCTGTTACTTTGAACATGAGGATGAACATGCCTTCTTGGTAAGCCTCACAGTTAAGGAACATTTTTCAATTGAGAGTGTGGCTGTCTCATGTTGGATGAGCCTCACATGTATCTGCTCCCTTTCTACAGGTTTGATATCTATGGGCTGAGCCCGAATGCAAATGAAGACGAGGCTGGAATTAAGAGAGCGTCAGAGAACAGTATGTTGAAAGAAGGATTTTGATCCTTTTCAGGACTTTTCTTTAGTCACATTCAAACATAGGGGGTTTCCTTAATTTCATTTCAGTTAAAGCTTTGATAGACCAAGAAGTGAAGAATGGGATACCTTCACACAGGATTATCCTGGGCGGATTTTCACAGGTAAGTGTGGGATGTGCAGGAATGATATGTTATATAACCTTTGTGTGTGTGTGATTTAAAGGCAGTGTTATGATGGCGCATTACTGCCACTGAAAGTAAAAAAAAACACTGGGTGAGGGCTGGTAACATCTTGCGAAAAATTATTTTTCTTTTAAGTTTACTTACATAAGAGAAAATTGAGAGAAAAACTGGTGATTTTATAGGAAGAAAACAGCAGATTTACCAGAGAAATGTGTCAAATTGATGAGAAAAAACGTGGAAAGGTTGTGCATTTCATTTTTTTTTTGTTTCAAGGACAAGATATTTACAGATTTTTAAAGTTAAGTTGGAAAGAAATTCACAGCCATGAGAAACACTAAAAGAATATGAACAGCACTTCCTTTTCAGTCATATTTATCCAGGCAGACAAAAAGCTACACTCAATTCTAATAAAATATGTACTCCTTTGACCTGAAGTAACAGCACCAGTCGCTGCGTACAACTTTAATCTTGAAAAAACACTTGATGCTAGGTTATGTTTTCTTTCAACTGCAAATGTGCAGTGAGGAAGGTGAGTATAATCATACAAACCACATATTTTGGTCCGTTAATAGTAAGCACTTATCAAGGAAATATTAAAGCTACTTTTGGTTGCTCCCTCATGCACAAGGTTGCCACATTGGGTCACTCCTTATGTTTGATTTGGCTGATATTTTACACCGGATGCCCTTCCTGATGCAACCCCAAAGGGATTTGTGTCTCCTTTTAGTTGAATGTGTACATAACTAAGTCATGGAGCCATAGTAGGAGGCAGTTATTATATAGTGTATTATTATGCTGTAAGCAGTTAATACAACAGCAGTCATCAAACATAGACTGAAAATAGGTTAAACAGATGTACTGTATCTAAAGCTTAATAACTGTTTGTGTAATCTATACAAAAACAAACTAAAAATTTAACAATTTGTTCTTATGCTTATGCGCAGGACTATTTTTTTGCTAATCTGTTTCTTTCAGTTGGTATCAAACAGCACAATAACTGAAACGATTAACTTGATTATGGATGTATTTTGTGTCCAGGCACATCTTAAATTTAGGCAAGAAAAGCACAAAAAACAACTAGGTGCTGTTTTCATGTACTTTAGGCACTTAAAATACAAATAATTTATTTCCAAGTAAATTATTTTAAAAGAACAAAAGAGGACTAGAACCTTTAATCATGCAAACATACTCATGTTTTGACACTGCTAAATGAGCCTTGTATGTAAATGTGAATTCCCTTTATTTGACTGACAAATGTGTATTAATGAAGAAGTGTATTTGTCATGTTTCCTCTACAACCACATTCTTTGTATTTGTATCCTCTAACTGTAAGAGAGGCCTGTAGTGTCACAAACGTTCTGACTTAGACGAGTTACTTGTGTTTTCTTGGAGCTGTCATACTTGCACTGGGAGTTGTTTATTCTTTAGTTGGGTATGTGGCCGTTAGCTCCCACCCGTGGATTATCCCATAGATTTAAAATTCTGTTCAGTCGTTTATCCAATGAAAACTGACACACACTTAGGTTTTGCTATGAAAACTGGACTGTTTAAATCAATCAAGTGTGGATTAATCAAGTGCTGTCTTCAAGCTGAGGTTGTGTTGATGTGTAGTTGTAATCTGTTGGTGTTAGGTTTAGTATCTTTGTGAGAATGACGTTTTTTTTGTGTGTGGTTTTTTTTCCCCAGGGTGGAGCGTTGTCTCTCTACACGGCTCTGACGACTCAACAGAAACTTGCCGGTGTGGTCGCTCTCAGCTGCTGGCTTCCTCTCCACAAATCCTTCCCTCAGGTAGAAACATTTCTGAGGGTGCAACCTACACTTTTAGACAGATCCACCTGAAATTTGTAGTTCTTCCTTTGATAATTGACACTTCATAAAGTTGTGAATGCAAGTATTTTCTTTTGGACCGGTTAATAATAAGCACATATATGAGTGTTTTTTTTGTTGTTTTTTTTTACTTTGGGGATGATGTCTAATACATTTAGTAAGCACTGTATATATACATGTAATGCTTCAAATTTTTAATTAATTAATTTTTTTTTTTAGCAAACTACTCCTTCAATTGGATTACACTACCGGGATATCCCACAGCCAGCTCACATTCACTCATAATCAGATAATAAAAATAATCCTAATCTGTTCTATTCTCAGGCGGCTGCCAACAGTGCTAACAAGGACATGCATGTCCTGCAGTGCCACGGGGATGCCGATCCCCTGGTTCCCTACGCATTCGGCATCCAGACAGCAGAGAAGATGAAAGGTCTCATCAATCCTGCCAACATTACCTTCAAGTCATACCGGGGTCTACCTCACAGCGCATGTCCAGAGGTGAGGGTGGGAATAAGAAAAAAAAAATGGCACATTTGACCGTGGAGCTCCGTCTGAAATGCTTTTTGCATCTTTTTGTGTATTTACAGGAAATGGTGGATGTCAAGCGATTCATAGAAAAGCAGCTTCCTCCTATCAGCGACGAATGAACACGAGTGTGTCCGCTCACCTGATCAACATCAACAGAGTCCTTTGAGCTTGACTCCAGTGAGACTACACGGACTCGAGGACCACTGACTTACTTAATTAAAAAATAAAAGAAAGGAGAAAAAAAAAAGAAACCTGCTGCTACTCATAGATAAGAACGGGGCCGTCAGCCTGCGAGAGGCATGACTGTACTGATGCTGCATACTGACCTGGAGGCACACACAACCCTCAGTGTTACAGTAGAGTAACTAACAGTAGTTGCTTGATTGTGAAGCTACTTTTCATTGAGACGAGCCATTTCTTGCAGGAATTGTATGTATTATAACAACTAGGGCTACATTTCATGGTTTAATACCTACTCTCTCACAATAAATGGCCTGTTGTTAAATGTTTTTCTTTTTCATTAATGTAGCTCTTGTCTGGTGATGAATTATTAATTAAGGCACATCGGCAAGCTAAAAGGTCAAATATTTATTGCTGCCAGCTTCTCAGATTTCTTCTTTTTTCCTCCCTTTAGTGTCACCACATTGAATCATCTGCCTGCATCTCCCTCTATCCCAGCGTCCTCTGTCACACCAACCCCCTGCATGTCCTCTTTCCCCTCATCCATGAATCTTCTCTGATGTCTTCTTCTTTTCCTCCTGTCTTGCATATTCAGCATTCTTGGTCAAGCATATCCACTATCCTTCCACTTCTCTCGTGCGCTGTTCATTGCTTTGGATGGTTGATCCCAGGCATTTAAAATCATCCCCCTTCACTTTTCCACCTGCCCCCCTCTCATTTAAACACATGTAGTTTCTCTTCTGCTTTCTTTCATTCCTCTCCTCCTGCATTTGGGTTTACATAATTGTAGATACAATATTAGCACCTGGGATTTCATCAGCCTTCTTACCTGATTAAGTAGGACAGCCAATATGTTGTTGGCTGTCATAAAGTGTAAGTCGTTTCTGAAAACTGTTCTTAACACACTGCAAAAACTACAGTACTACATGTGCAATACATAATGAGGTGAAAGCATAGACTCTACTGTGAATGTTCATGACACGTGACAGGAGAAGCAACGTATGATTGTGCTTTATTTATGTGAGAATTCATATAGTTATTTCACACAAATTCCTTTTTAAATACACAAATATATCAGTGGTCATGGTCATGTATTCAGTTTGTTTTTCCCTGTTTTGCTTAAATTAAATATAGACTAGTATCACAGTATTCAAACACAAAGACAAGATCTATTTCTGGGTATCAGCTCATCAAGTTGTAAAAACTTTGATCTTTGAGAAGAGCTAAAAGCACCAACGTGTGAAGTCATTGTCGCACCATTCGTTTTAGACCAAAGGTGCTAGTGTAGAAGATCTTATTCCAAGGCACTTTCCTTCTTCTTAATTTTACCGTTAAATAAAAACTACTAGTTTCTACAAGAACTGGATATGCATTAAGGCTCACAATATACCTAAATACAAATGCAGTGCTCACAGATACATGCGTTCCCTCATTAAACAAGGTAGAAAAGTGCAATGTCAAGCGCTAGGGAGTATATAAAAATATAGATATGTTTTAGACAAGTAACTGATGCTGAACCGAGCATTTGTTCTTGTTTGCTCCAAAGGTTTTGGTAAGCTAATCGTGGGTAAATAAACAGCAGTTACAGCTGGATAAGTAGTGTTCATTTTCACGTCTGTCTTTCTTTAAATAGCAGGACTCCAACATGAACACGAAACTCCTTCGGGTGGGACGCATGCGCTAGAAAGCATTGTGTGGCAGTGGAGAGTCTATGGCTCAGAGGGAGACTGAGACTCCTCCAGGCTCTTCAGCAGATCTGCGTACGCAGATGAGTTTATAAAGCGGGGGTACGAGTCTCTCTGCATCAGCGTGTAGATCTGCTGCTGAGCATCGTCGAACGTGTGCGAGGTCGGCTCAAGCATATTGCGGTTTATCACTTCTCGGACGCGTGAATCCAGACTGACCTGGAGAGGACGAGGAGACAGAAGAATGTTCAATAGCACGGATGATGGATTAAAAAATGCACATATAAAAAGACAAAACAACTTCCACACGAGGATTTTATACTCTGCGTGACACTTTGAGATGCTTGTTTAACTGCTCGTTACTGCAAATGCCTTATTAGCCAATCACACGGCACCAACTCAACACATTTAGGCATGTCGACGTGGTCGAGATGACCTGCTGAAGTTCAAACTGAGCATCAGAATAGAGAATAAATGTGATTTAAGTGAATGTTCCAGTTGGACTGGTCTAAATATTTTAACTGCAGATCTACTGAGATGTCTCCACACAACCATCTCTAGAGTTTAAGCAGAGTGGAAAAGAGAAAAAGAGGAAATATCCTGTGAGTCTCAGGTCTCTGGGTGAAAAAGCCTTGTTGATGCCAGAGCTCAGAGAACGGTCAGCCTGCTTTAAGCTGGCAAGAAGGCGACAGTAGCTCAAATAACTGCTTGTTATAAGAAAGATATACAGAAGAGTGAATAAACAACATGCTGAATCTTGAAGCAGATGGCCCACACCAGCTGAAGACCACTCCGAGTGATCTGATGTCCGCTAAGAACAGGAAACTGATACTACAGTTCACACAGGCTCACCAAGACTGGACAAAAAAAGATTTAGATTTCTGTCGCCTTCTATCAGCGGTTCAGGCTTCTGGTTTAATAATGTGTGGGATATTTTCATCACACACTTTCAGTCTTTTAATAACAACTGAGTGTCGTGTAAACACCACAGCCTACCTGGGTACTGATGCTGACCACGCCCATCTCTTCATGACCACAGTGTTCAAATCATCAGAAACTGGTCTTTTTAACTTGGCAATAGATTCCAAGTTGACCAGATCTCGATACAATACAGCAACTGTTTGATGCTGTTGTGTCATTATGGAACAAAATCTCAGAGGAATGATTCCTCTAATTCCTCAAATAGCTGACCTGATTGGCTATCTCCCTGGACTTTTTTAGGGGGGAGGTAACAATGTTTAAAACAACAATAACAATAATAATATTTATATTTATAACAAGGTGCAATAATAATTAATGTGCAATAATAACAGTGTGCAATAAAAATACACTTATTCTTCTTTTTTATTACTAAGTTATTATACTGTGTTGTGTTGTTTGTGTTGCGTTGTGATGTGTCATATCGTGTCGTGTTGTGTTATATGTAGTGCCGACGTAGGACAGTTTTCCAATTTCATTGTACTATTGTACTATGTATGACTGTGCAATGACAATAAAGAGTTATCTTATCTTATCTATCTTATCTCTCCAGCACCCTGTTGAGTCTGTGCTATGATGAATGAAGGCAGTTCTAAAGGCATAGGGGGTCCAGCCTGGTACTAGCAACATGTAACTAATGGAGTAGCCAGTGAGTGTATATCAACGAGGCTTCCTGCTACCAGCTTGAAAATGTAAAATTACTGCTTTAACCACTTTTGACTCAAAAATATCTACTTACATGCCTTCTTTTGACATAATCCATAAATTAGTAAGGCGACATCAACCTGTCAGTTCACATGCCTTTTATATGTTGTTTAGTGGTCTCTAGCTAGTCTTTTTTCCTTTTTTACGGCTGTTGGCTGGTTTATGTTACTGGTTGCTACACCTACTGTTGGTGGGTTATTAACAATACTGTTCTTGCAGCCTGTCATTAACATGATATTTATAATACTCCACTTGTAGTCAGTGCTGTTATACTTTGACACCCCGACTCTATATACACTCTACACCCTAAAACAGCCACTGTGAGACTTTTGGTGAAGTTGATCTTAGAGCTAAAAAAAAGGGAACATAAAAGCTGCCTGCAAAGCAGCAAAAGCAATCTGCAATATTACGCCTCAGGAGTGAGAATGTGTTGAGTGTCAGCATTTGAACTGTAGTAAAACATATGCGATAATATGGTTGCTATTTAGGACAAAGAAACTGAGCTGATTATTCTTCCATCCAAAATTTATTTACAATAAGCTAATCTGCAGATTATGAAAAATGTTTTGATATTTTAAAAATGATAACTTATCATAACATATCTGAGAAGATCAAGGCTAGAGAACACATTTATGATTTTCTGTTGATAAACTTAGATATGATCATTCTAAGTATTATTTACTCACCTCTTTAGGGGAAAGGATGGAGATGAAGTCCTCATAGATCTGGCGGACTTTCTCCTCGACCACAGTCTTGTTCGTCTCCTTTTTGAGCTCCTCGCAGGCGAGCCAGAACATCATGTTCTCCTCGCTGAACTCTGTTCTCAGGAACTGCCTGAAGCAGCTTCGCCCGGCTGCACTTTTCATCACCCTTTCAAATGACATCGCCCAGGAGCGAGTGTCTTCCAGAGTAGGCTTTGGGCTGGAAAATAAAAGAATAATGGATGCGTTGGCATGTCACCGAATTTCCACAGCAATGTCACAGATTCTGTATCGCTGAACTGTTTCTCACCTTTCTTCGCAATTAGTGGTTTTGTCCGTCCTGCTCTCAAACGTGGACCTTTGTATTGTTTCGTCTTCGTTTCTAACAGTCAAACTGAAAGACAAATAACACGGAGAGCTTTGATGCTTTGATCATGAATGTTTTTAAAGCAGTTTGTCAACTGGTTTTCAGTTTTCACCTAGACATGAGCTAGACATTCAAAATTGGAAAATCTTCTAATGTGACCATTTGTTATCAGACAGAATAAATACATGTTATAATTCAATGCATGGCAAAATACATGTGGAGGCCCTTAAGGAGACATGAAAACACCCGCTGTTGTTTGAGTTTGTGTCACACTGGGCCTACGATCAGAACTAATGGGATCCGTAGCTACATTAGCCATGCAGTGTGCTGACATTACCATGAGAATTAAAAGTAATGCATTTGTTCCTCAGTCGCTGTGACGTGCATCACGACTGTATTTGTCCTTACAGCCAATAAGAGAACATTTTAAACATTTTGCTTGTGGCTAAACAATTTAGAAATAATGGCCGACTGCTCATAATTTGTTTGCAGGTGTACCAGCTAGCCTCAAAGCAGACATTGTGTAAATATGTTACATGATGATGCAAGTAGCAACCTCTGGAGCCGAAAACTGCATTTCCTCTAGTGGCCACTTGAGGCTGGCTCCATATTCGAGTCAATACCAACAGACTTCCGTGTTAAAATGCTCAAATTTAGAGCATGAAAAAATACGTTTATAATCTGGTATTTTTTAATATGTAAAACTCATTGTTCAGGATACTGGCATTAGCAGCCTAGCTGTGCAGATTCACAGCTGTCCAAAAGTCAATGCAGTGCACCGCGGTTGTACTTTTGTGGAAAATAGATTATCTGACTAATGTCACTAATGTCATGTCTGTGAGGTATAGCCATCCAAGATGTTTGTGCTTCAGCTTTGCCGAGTTAAACTAGTATTTTTTTTCCTTTTACTTTGGGCTTCAAATCAAATCAAATCAAAATTTATTTATATAGCACATTTAAAAACAACAGTTTTGACCAAAGTGCTTCACAAATTAGGAAAATAAATAATAGGAAAATAAAAATAAGACAAATACAACGCAAGATGAGACAAACATAGAAACCAACCAAATGATAATCAAACTATCTTACATCAAAGCCAGAGTAAAAAGATGGGTCTTTAAACGAGATTTAAAAGACTGAACAGTCTCAGAAGAGCGAATGGCAATAGGGAGGCTGTTCCACAGTCTAGGAGCTGCAATAGCAAAGGCGCGATCGCCTCTGGTTTTCAACCTAGACTTAGGTTACATTAAGAGCATCTGGTTAGAAGATCTTAGTGCTTTTATAGGATTATACAAATGAAGAAGTTCTGTTAAATAGCTAGGGGCAGTGTTATTTAAGATTTTATAAGTGAGTAAAAGAATTTTAAAATCAAATTTCACAGGAAGCCAGTGTAACTTGGCTAAAACTGGAGTCATATGATCATGCATTCTGGCACCCGATAAAAGGCGTGCAGCAGCGTTCTGTATTAATTGCAACCGGTGAAGAGAGGAGTGAGGGAGGCCTAAATAGAGGGAGTTACAATAGTCCAGTCTAGAGGTAATGAATGCATGAATAAGCTTTTCAAGGTCCTTGGGGGAGAGGAAAGGCTTAGCTTTAGAAATTTGACGTAGCTAATAGAAGCTGGATTTAACCACAGTAGATACTTGTTTCTCTAATTTGAAGGAGCTATCCAAGAGTACCCAAAGGTCTCTTACAACGTGGGAGAGGTAGCTAGCAAGTGGGCCAAGGGTAACAGTTAGTTGGTTCAATGGAATATGGCTGTCAAAGACAATAACTTCAGTTTTACTGTCATTCAAGGTTAGAGAGTTTTGAGATAGCCAGGTTCTCACATCATGAAAACAGTTAAACAATGTATACAATGGATCTGTGACATTCAAACCGCTTATTAGTAGATCCAAACTTTTCACACAACTCTATGCACTATTCATTGGTTTGACTGCAATCTTCCCTGCATATCAAAAGTATTCTAGAGTCAAATGTGAGGCCATCTGTTGAGCAGCTAAAGCTTGGCCCACGTTTGGTTCATCCAACAGGACAACAATCACAAGCACAGGAGCAAATCAAACAGGACTCTATGTAGTCCTGTGAAAATCTTCTTTTTCACATATAGCTAGAGCCTTGTAACCAGGCTTGCTAGAACTAGCTGATCACTTAACACTCCACCCTCTTGTCCAGATACAGTTACTTCTGGATCCCAAAAAGTGACCAATACACTAACCTTAAGGCCTCAAAATGCAGAGGCCAAAAGCAATGTGATGGTTGTGATGGCCACGTTTTTATGGTGTGCTTTCAGGAGCAGTGTTTTTCTTTGTATAACTCCTTTCGATATTACATTATAACTCTGCTAACTCTTTACATTCACAGGGAAAGTGACATACACCAAATGCATTATATGGACTTTAAAATTTCTCCAGCAGCAAACAATCAAAAACTTGAGGAACCATTGGTTTAATATTATACAGTCTAGCCTCATGACTTCCCTTAAATAAAACTAAGAAGCCAATCCCAAATGGTACACATTAAAAATGGGCTGGTGTCTACATACTCTATATGTAGACACTAGTCTGAGATAATATCAAAACCCAGAAATACTTTAAATTTCATGCAATCTGCAGTCAAAAAATCTATTGCAAACACTGATTTCCTACAGTGTAGTGTAGCAGGAGCACTATGCATTCTATAGTTTCTTCTTCATTTGAAATGAGAGAACATCAGTTCAGGCTGATCCACTGGGAACGTTTGCGTAAAAAGTATAGTGTGTCAACTGTCCAGCTCATCCTGTGAGTCTCACCTGTGTGGAATTAAAACGTTCCCTCTGCCTGAAGTAGCAGCTGGCTGTCGGCTAATTGGTTCAGGTGAGAGTCCATTGTGAGCCATCCCACCTGGGAATGTGGTGTTTGAAGCTGTGCAACAATTAAATTGAAGTCATACAGATGTAGAATAAAAAACGTATTACTCATCCCCAGTGGAGTGAATTATCGCGACCACGTTCTGCATACAACAGGTTGGCTGTCCTCAGAGGAAGCAAAAGCAAATAGCTGATAATTCCAAAACAAGTTTAACCCCCCCTGAGGCCTCCATCCGACGAGAGCCAGCGCCGGTCACGGGGCCACTGAGTTTCTGTTTTTCTGGGTTGCTGCGTGGATGGTGCTGCTGGTAAATGAATGAGAGGTTGGAGTCAAAAGGGAGGTGCATCTGTTGTTGAGCTGTTACTACAACATACGTCTCATTTTATTCCAGACGGAAACTATTAGATTTTTATTTGATTCAACGTTTTCTGGTTTATGTCTCTGCAAATTAAATATCATTGTTTGGACAAACCAAGACAGTTGGCGGCGTAAACTTTTGCTCTGGGAACTTGTAATGACCACTTTCTTCATGATTTGCTGTTTGTGGAAGCTTTTTTGGGAGCAGGGACCACTTACAGAGGACAAAATAGTCCTAATAACAAACTGAATATACACCTTCACTACCATTTGTACTCTTATGCTCAGCACTATTTGCGTTCTAAAACTTTTCAAGCAAAATACTCCAGAGATGTGATGTGATGGCTCAAAATCATATGAGAGTTTCCATAGCTTCAGAGTTAAAAACATTAAGCTCATGCTACTCCACAAAAGTTCTCTTTTAGAACATCAGCCAGAGATGTTGGCATCGAGGCTGATGGAAATATGAACACCAAACATTACCATCAGATTTGATCCACCATCACATTTGAATGGCAATGGCTTGATTTTTCAGTATTAAAATGATCACAAACACACTCCTAATGCAGTAAAAGCATACCTGGACAAAACAAAAAACACAAAGTGGTTGTCTGTGAGTCATGGATTGGCCTCCCAGTAGCCTGGACCACAACATTACTGAAGCAGGGTGGGGTCATCTTGACAGAAAACACAACAAAAGGCAGCTAACGTCCAAAGAAGAGCTTTGAATGGCCTTCAAGAAACCTGGAGAACTATTCTGAAGACTACTTAAAGAAATTACAAGGAAGCTTGTCTAAATAGTTCAGGCTGTGTTGAAGAATAAAGGTGTTCATACCAAACAATAACTGTCAAGCTCATCAAAATTGTACAAACTCAGTTTTTGTCTTATATACTGTGTTTCCATGTATGTTTGCACATATTTCAGTAACACATGCACCCAATTCCCATTTTCCGAGGAAGATATACAGACATGAGGGCTGGCTCAAGACTTTGCACAGTACTGTCCCTATCTGTAGATATACCTATTTTAATAATACAACAATCTTATTGGTTGCAGAGCTCTAGGGATCCTGAATCGCATTTCGAGAATCCTGCAGCTCTGTTGCGAAATGAGTTGTGAAAACACTGGATTAATGTGATGACTGGTTGTTTTCCTGGTCCACTTACTCAGCAATCAATAAACTCAGTGTTACATCAGTAGATTTTTCTGTTTAATCTATCATAAATGACAAAAACGCTATTATAGTCTGTGAAATCTATGTGATAGAATTGCCAAAAACCATAAACATTGGCATTGTGAAGTCACGAAACCAGAACACTTTAAGGTTTGGGTGTTTTTTTTCCATCAGGTGCTTATCAGCTGAACCTCTTCCTTCCCTCATGCCTCTTGACAGGTTATATGTAACACATTTTGTCATACTCGCCATCTTATTATAGAGCATGAGTGCTGTATTTTGTTTGTCATATTCTTGTTTTTAACTTGAACAGGAAATTCAAGGAAACTGCTGCATATTTTTATTTCTTTTTAAGACCGGTTTCATTTCCTGTGCATATTTCATTGCTTTTAAAAGAACTGTCCTTTTAGTCTTATTGCTATCTATTATGCATTGCTATAGTTGTGTAGTTGTGCTTGTAGTTGTGATTCTGTTTTAGATTTTCTTCTTTTCTTCTTTAGTTTTACCTAGGTGTAGATAAAATACAACACTGTACGGTCTGGCTACGCTTTAGTGCAGTTCACTGGGCAGGGTTGTTCAGCGTTTTTCGAGCGTGGCGCACTCCTTTCTGTGGCAACTAAAGTGATTTGTGGATCCCACTTTGGTGCCTAAAACACGTGTTTTGGAAGTAAAAATAACAATTGGTGATCAGTGGGAGACATGAAAGCAAAACAGAGATACTAAAATTGCTCAAAAACAAGATCCACTTGAGTGGGGCTGTGGCAGAGACATAGAATAATGCATGGAGACAATGGCATTCAAAGCAGCAGCTCACTCAGGACCAACAGCACCTTGCATTCCTATGCCCAGCCCTCCACTAGCTAAAGAAGGCAACTACCTCCCCTTCACTATCTGCTTTCACTGCGTGCAGCCCCCAAACAGCTGCAAACGACACCCTCCCTCCCGAATTGTACGTAGCCACAACATTTGACATCTTGCTCCTTGTACACACGCATGCCATATGCCCGCTGCTTGCTTAAGTCCCACAGTCTTATTAGCTGTGAAATTAGCTACAGCTGACCAATACAGCTGCTGGACCAATTTTGAGTGAGTTCAGGATTCATCACACAACAACAGCTAGCAACTCATGCAAAACTCATGAACCCGTGAAATTTAAGAAAATGTAATTAATGAGAGGACTTAAGTCATCAGTGTATAAATCTGTGTGTGGACGTCCCCCACCCTCCCCACTCAATATGCATGCCTTGGTCCACATCTTTCCTAGCTCCAGCCCTTCTGTGTGGGATTCAGTGGAGTGTTTCTCCTTACCAGGAACAGCTACAGCAGCAGCACCAGCAGAAGCAGCAGGCATTTGAGGCGTTGGTGGGGGTGTTTCCCATTCTGTGGCGCGCTTGGAGGACACTGGCAGCTGCTTCTTGATGAACCTGCATCTGTCTCTTACGCATCTCCTCCCGCTCTGAGCCCATGGGCTGAAAGCAGAAGACCACAGTGAGAGAGCTGCGCGGAAAGCAGGGTGGTGGTGATGGTGGTAGGAGAGGTTTCACTGGAAGATCATTACCGCATTAAGCGGAAGTATCACACGCAAAACATCACAGTCCAAGAAATCGCAAGAGATTAGAGATCTGACAGCCGGCGCGCAGCTCTAAGGAGGATTGAGAGAAGGAAAAAAGCGACTCAAGCCTAAATGATATGGAAATCTCGTGCTGAAATCCGTGCTTGGTAAATTGAAACTACCTGAGGTGAATAAACGTGTCTTGCGGAATGCGCGAACACTTCACGATCTGCAAGCGAGAGGTCAACTTTTGCACAATGCAACAGCAATCGACATGAAATAGATAAATATATGAATGCAAACAGCTCGAGAAGCCAGTGGATTTTTTTTTATCAAGGGTTTGCTGGATTATGCTGAATGTAACAAAACCCAATGTGATGAGCAACAACCCCCGCCCCACTGTTTCCCCCTCTCTCTCCCTCATCTCCCCTCTCCGTCTGTGAGGGATGAGCAGTAATGATAGCGACAAGGCGTTACTCCTGGACCGCAGCAATCGCATCCTCGGGAGGATACACGATACAAGGAAAACAGTCTCCCTACAGCAAGCAGCCATTTATAGGAACATAATGCAATCATTATGATCAGAAATACTGATAATTTCGCGTCCACTCACATTATTCTCTCTCCCTTTAGAGGCAAAAAGAAGCAGCAGATCTGCTAATATCTAGGTTCGTTTAATGATCGATGACTTTATTTTAGCACGGATGACAGTGTGCACGAATTGTCTAGAAATTAATTCTAATATTCCTGGTTGCTGGAGGAACATCCAGATACGAAAGCTTCAGCCTCACTGGACCCTGTAACTACCAGCCTTATTTTCCAAAAAAGAAAAGAAGAAGAAGAAGAAGAAAAACTGCACAAACAGTCGTGCTTTCAGTCGTTTTTAAGACGCTCTCGCTGTTATAAAAATATAAATGTGTACTCACTGTGTCACCATGAATGCCAGAATACAGGTGATTTTTGGCTCGATCACGTCCGTCTGCCTCGGCTTGACACAAACCAGTTGGTTTCCTCTATGCGCATGCGTTTCCTGCAAGTGTGAAAAGATTTTTCTGCGTCCATGCATTAATTGCCAGAACACAATGTGCGCTGTCTGTTACAGCAATGGCTTCTTCTTGACAGATGGGGCAGGAAGTCTATTGCGCGGCACAGATAATAAACAGAGATTCTTGTAAATTATTATTCATGGGGGGTTTTGTTTTTGAAGGCAATGAAATGCTGCTGGTATATAATCAATAAAGTTTCTGCGATTGGGTCAATTTCTGTTGAATTGAATTATGAAGAAACGTAATATATTCTTAAATCGTTGCCTGTGTCACTCATAATCTGGTTGGTAGTGCATTTATTTTACTGGGTTCATTTTTGGATTCTGGAGTCAGTGGTGGCAGATATTAAGACGCTGTAGACGTAGCCCTGACTAATTTAATCAAACATCTGGAAGATCCAAATCAACATCTGTACCTAGTGTGCTTCCAGTGTGGTCAGCACCACTTGAATCCACCAGAGGGCAGCGGCGCTCTATTTAAAAACGCCGGGCCTAGCAGCAGACCCCCAGGGGATGCTGAACCCAATGGAGGGCAAAACAGGAGAAGTAAAATTTGATTAAGTGACTGTTAACTAAACTGAATCTAAATTATAAAAAAAACAATCACTGTACTTCTTCAGCCATGACAAGATTCTGCTTTATGTAGAGAGCAGGCTGCATAAACCCATCTGTCCTCATGCTGGGCTGAAGCCAGGATTTTAGATCAGTTTTTATCGCTAAAAATCTCTGGCTTTTATTAACCATTTATTCTACACAGTTCATTTAACCACTCAGTTATTTGTCTTTTCAGAATATGCAATTGTGCTGAAAATTAAAACAGAGTCAAATATAATGCTGCAGTTACGAAAATGCGCTGGAGCTTTTTAGATAAATGCTACTTATTATTGTACGTCAATCCATGTAAACCTATGTAATTTAAAATCATTTAAAATCACACCTATTGTTTTTGAGACTCTGGTGTCAGTCTCCATACTTTTGTTGCAGCTTCTGAGTCGGGTTGTAACACCATGTACTGCAGTGATAGGTGTACATGGTGTCACAGTGACAGATGGGTAAACATAGGTGTATTTCTAAATGACATCACCTCACTAATGCTTAATAGTGTGACTGGATTATAAATTGCTATAGAATATAGAATATCTCAAATCATACTTTACAGCCCTGTAAAAAGTATTTTATTTTTTTGCATATTTCTCACATTTAAATATTTCAGATTATCAAACAAATTAGAAAATTAGACAAAAATAACCAGAGTAAATCCAAAATGCAGCTTTTAAAGGATGATTTCATGTATTAAGGATTTTTTTAGTTATCCAAAACCCACATGGCCCCGTGTGAAAAAGTAATTGTCCCCCAAATCTAATAACTGGTTGTGCCACGCTCAGCAGCAAGTACTGCAATTAAGCCTTTTTGGTAGCTGGCAGCGAGTCTTTCACGTCACTGTAGAGGAATTTTGTCCCAGTCTTCTTTGCAGAATTGTTTGAATTAAGCCACATTGGAGGGTTTTTGAGCATGAATGACCTGTTTGAGGTCACGCCAAAGCATCTCAACCTGGTTTAAGTCTGGTCTTTGACTTAATTACACTCTAAAACCTTCCTTTTTACTTTTCGAGCCTTTCAGAGGTGGACTTGGTGGTGTATATTGGATCATTACCTTTCTGCATAACCCAAGTGTGCTTGAGCTTCGGGGCCAAACTGTCATGTTATGCTGTGTTAGTAATAAACAAAGCAAGCCTGGGAATCCAAGGTTTCCAGAAATCATTAAACATATAAATATGGGACTAGGAAACTCTCAGCTTAGAGGGATAACTTGACAAAGGACACATGGAGACTCATACAAAATACACAGAAGGTAATGAAGGAAGAGAAAACAGGTGCACAGCTGTAGAAAACTAACCAAACACAAGACTGAAAGAACAGAACAGGAACACTAAAGGGAACTAATAAATCTGAAGCCATCTATAACGAACACAAGAAAATACAAAATAACACCATTAATAAAGAAGTATAAAATAACACAGAACATAAATTATTTCTCAAAACTCAAAAGGAATAATGAACTAACAGAAAACACAAAATCAAGGGCATGAGACCCGGGGACCGTGACACAAAATGATGGCTGGACTTTTGCCTTCAGGTAGAGCTTCTATTAGAGAGCATAATTCATGGTTCCATTAATTACAACAAATCACCCATGTCCTGAAGCAGGCCCAGACCACCACACCACCACTACCATGTCTGACATCTTGGTACGTTTTTATGTTGTACATAGAAAATATGCAGGAAGAAATCAGGACTGTAAATGTATGTTATTTATCAGTAGTTTCAGCAAATAGAGACATTCATTCTAGTCTTTCTTAACACAACTGTCACATTTATCCAGGGTCTGGACCAACTCTAGTAGTACGCTGGCTTATGACCATGTCAGGTTGGGGTTGTGTCTTCTTTTGCTTTTGAACCAGGGATCTATTGCACGTAGAGCAAATATGCAATTAACTATTTTGGAGCTAAAGCTTCACAGGTAAATACAAACTTCAGAAATAGCGTTTCCTGCCACATTTATCATCTCATGGCGACCATTTGTGTAAGTATTGCCCTCAAGTTGTGAACCATTGGGTAAAATGACCAAACTGCATATAGTTTAAATCAGCTCCAACTCCTACAGCAATAAAATGCTGTGTTTATACCTGTGAAGGATCTTAGTGGCTCTTTCAACACTGCAATTCAAAGTTTAAAGGCAGAGTTCAAAAATAATTTCAAAGTAAGCCTTAAATAAAATTTTGTGTTATTTGCAGAGTGCAAAACACCCTGGGTCACAAAAAAGAACACAAAACAAAGTGCAAAAGGTAATATAGAAAACACAGTTTTGTTGTCTGCAGTTGTAGTCTTTGAACTTGTGGACACCAATTTAAAAGATAAAATCTATTCTGGAGACAGCAGCTTTTCATGCTGTTTTATTCTGAAGTGTTGCGTAATCTAACCAAAAGAGAACGTTTTCCTGCATTAGAGTCCTATCCTGCAGTGACGTCGCAAGGCTGCAAAAGTTAAGCCAAACCACAAGTGCAAAAAAAAATGCTGTCCCTGAATGGCCACTTGAAGCTGGCAGTCAATTTCCATAAATGAGAGTCAACCATGTTTATGCCCTGGTACAAGTAGGCACAACTACATTGGGGTTATTTTTTGCTTATACAAACTGTCTGGTAGGTCTCACCTCAGGTAATCTAAGTCCTAAAAAAGCCCCTAAACCACAAAAGACAACATGACAACAGCTAAAATGCTAACTTTGAGGCCTCTCAATCTTTCTGTCCAATGTACGACCTCAGGCGTCTTCCATACACGCAAAGGGGAAGAAAACTAATCACACTGAATATGCTTATTTTTTTACTGTGCAGCACATTTTGTGAAATGAGATTATGCATTTCAGCTGAACTGGCATATGCAGCTGTGGAAATATGCTAGCTAGTTGGCTCGCAGCAGAGGGGGAATGCCCATGCCTTTCCACTTTGTATGTGTGACGCAGCTATAAAACATATTCAACACACACAGAGTCTCTCGCCCTAAGGTTCGCAATAAATCAAACATCTCGTCGCTCTAGTAATCTTTAAGAGGAATTGCCTCTTTAATGCCGCCTGCTCTCCGGTGAGATAACTGTTACTGTGATCTACTGCTGGAACATGCAGTTATGAGCACATGTGTGAATCTTTTAATCTTATCACATGGATGCAAGCGCCTGTAACCTGACAGCCAATAGGGCTCTCCGATATGGGCATCATTTTCAATTCAGTATGGTATCAGTCTCAAAGCTTGCAGCCCTGTACAAAATGATCCAGCCTTCCAAAAGACATTCAGTAAATCACCCACCCAGCTGTCTGTCGAGGCAGTTTCCAGCAGAGTGGAACGCACGAAATGTGCAGCTACACTCGCTCCGGTTATTATGTCTCTCATTTCACCATCTTCATTAAAAGTCATTACTCCTGCTTTGGCAGTGAGTAAAAAATCTTCAAATGAGCTGAAAGTAATTGTTTTTCTCTCAGTTTTTGCTCAGTGATTTAAAATAGAGTTACACACTGCGAACTCCTCGCCAGAGTTTATCTCAGAGTTGCAGAAGTTTCCACTATAATGACTTCACTTCCTTTTTTTTTATTATCAGCTCTGCAGCTTGACTGGCCATGTTGGGCTGTTGCATATCTGAGTGAGTGGGAGCCAGAAATATCCTGAAGGCCCCTGCAGGGCACTGCTGCACAGTATGTTTTTTTGAAGAATATACCTGAATGTGTCCTCGGGTGAATCACATCCACACAGCTGACGGATGTGGCTTAATCCTGGGACTTTAAGCGAAAGTAGACATGCAGAAGCAGAGTACTTAGTAGCACATGAAAGCCTTGCTCATATATTACTGGATGGGAATTACTTGTGGATTTTCTCATATATAACTTTAATGTTGCAGCTGCTAAAGGTTGAGCAAATTTGATTAACTTTATCGCACATTAATGTTCCCCCTGGGATCAGGAATGCCCGTCTTAATCTATAATAAACGTGTATTTAATCTTTTCGGCACCATAGGGAAAGGCTGGTTAGCGCCGTTTCCTCACAGCAAGGAGGTTCCTGGGTTTAAATCCACCAGCCAGCAGGGGCCTTTGTGTGTAATTTGCATGTTCTTCAGGCCCCATGAGGGCTTCCTTCGGGTGTTCCAGCTTCCTTACATAGTCCAAAGATGCACATGTTAAGTTAGTTGGTGATTTTAAATTGGCCATAGGTGTGAATTTCTGCGTCTGCATGAGTTCTAGGACAGGTTGCTATTGGTTACTCCACCACTCATTCTATGACAGCTGGGACATGCTCCAGCATCCCTGTCACCCTGACATGGATAAGTAGAAGAAAACGAACGGATCGATTGTTAATATTTGTATTATTAAACTATAAGTAACCAAGGACTAACGTTGCCAAATATTTTTTGTGGTGTAGTGGGATCGAATTATAAAAAAATATAATTAAAAAAAAAAAATGAAGTACTGCAAAGTACACCTGAGTACAAGTGAGATCTTTTGTGGCTGTCTTGCTATCTTTGGTTTCCACCACATTGCCAGAGTCACCCACAGATTGCGTGGAAGATACTGACTGACATTTGTTAACTATCCAACAAACTGTAGTGAAACTTGAAAGAGTGCAAACTGCAAATGGAGAACGTCAGACTTTAAAGTAAAAGTTGCACCTTTTTACAGTTGAAACCGTCATGTTTAAACATTTTGAGGTCTCCAGGTTTGTGTAATATGGGCTCGAGCAATCATTTTAACAGGAACTGCCAGCAACCTCTAACAACCGCTCACAGCTGGTCAGAATTATAAATTTGTCCACAGTGACTGGTGGGTACCAGTTGGTCTTTAGGCCTGTGTGCCTTGGGCCTTACACTGACATCAATAAATATTGTCTGTGCCATGATATGGTGATGTTTTAGAAGATTTTATGTCTTTTACGGCCAAGGTCACTACTCATATTACATAATATCCCATCCCAATATTATTACATAAAAACACTTTCATTTAGGGGTGTGACTGCTTGTGAGCTCCTTGACTTCTCAGTACTTCACATGTTACAGTAACCTGTGAATTGTGCTGAACTGTGGGCCGGATAAGATACGAAGACCCTGATGTTTTGGCCACTTGGGGACATTAAATACTCACCATTCGCATCAAAGAGACGACGTCTTTTAGGCTAACATCACATCTTCTGCATTATAAATCTGGTCTTTAGTGTACAAAATAGTCCACTTACAGATGAGTGAAAGTTTTTTCCTCTCTTCTTTGAACTTCAGTGCATTTATAGAAACACATTTCCCTCTGTCAGAGAACTGCAGCTGGTTTCCGGCAAACTGTTCTTACTGGAGGAAACTGGTTTGCTACAATGTTAACCAGCCACAGGCAACTACAGGGACCAGAAGAACAGAAGGAGCAGAAGACCTCCGACTGCATACAGCTTAAAGGAGGGGCGTCATCAGTCGGCAGACACTTTCATTTCGATGAAATGAAAACTTCAGAAGTGTCTTAATTTGTTTTCCCTCCGAGCCCTTCTTAGATATTTAAAGTTTTGGGTGCCGCTGTGATTTTCTTTGTTGTTGCGGAAAGCAATACCCTGTGACAGATGCTTACAATGAACATCCGCTATATGACTCTTTGCAGAAGGGAGGTGGAATC
Organism: Neolamprologus multifasciatus; assembly: GCF_963576455.1. NCBI lineage: Eukaryota > Metazoa > Chordata > Actinopteri > Cichliformes > Cichlidae > Neolamprologus > Neolamprologus multifasciatus. Next base: position 21,667,978 of record NC_140447.1, on the reverse strand, counting down.
ATAATGATGAATATTACCTTTGGAGGGCTTCCAGTAGAGCGTAACACTTTTATTTTTTATTCAGGACCTGAATTAAAAATGTATGTTTACTGACAGTGCAGGTATGCTGATTAATGCTTCATCCACCTTCCAGATCCCCGTGTGGAAGACCGTGCTATATTTCTCCTGTATCTGTGTGATATCATGACTTGCTTGACTTGTTTTGACACATCTGATGACACCTATAGCACTGTGGTGACAAGTATATGTGAATACTAAAACTAAACACAAATGAGAGTTATAAAAATCTCACATTAAAGCCATGGGCATAGATCTGCTCCTCTAAAAGCTTCCACTCTTCTGTGAAGGCTTTGCAGAAGATTTTGAAGCCTTGGCTGCAGGGATTTGCTCTGTTAGCCGGCATTAGTGATGCTGGACACTGATGTTCAGAGATAAGGACTGGCTTACTATCAGAGTTAAGACTTAAAGAAAAAAAGTTTTCTTTTCTGGAGTTACTGAACCTGCTGTGGCATGACCTTAAAAAGGTGAAAACCCTCCAATGCAGCTGAATTACAACAATTCTGCAAAGATGAGTGGTTCAAAATTTCTCCACAACACTGTGAAAGACTCACTGCCAGTCATTGCAAACACTTGATTGCATCTGTTGCTGCTAAGGGTGGCCCAACCAGTTAGGGGGCAAACACTTTTTTCACACCGTTGCATTTGCATTTTTGCCACTGCTTCTTGCAAGTCTAGTTACAGTTACAAACAGAATTCGACATTTTTCAGCACTTAAACCAACAAATACACTTTCCTTAGTCCTCTAATGACACAATACAGCCACAGTGTTAAATATACATTATATAATATAGTTGTAAAAACTCTGTTTTGTGCTTCTTTTTTCCCTTAAAAGTGCTTGTTGCTTATATATACACTCATAGGCAAAGAATAACAGGAACAGCTAGCATAACACAAAGCTTTTGAATACACTCGCCCTGCAGTGAGAATGCATTCCCAGGGGAAGGAGTTGTAATGAGAAGCACAGAGAGCAGGTAATGGAGTGACAAGTACCAAGGTACTTCATATTCACGCCTCATTCGCTGCCAAAGAGGAACAGTTTCCAGCAGAAGGTGGAGGAAGGCAAACACATAAAAAGGCAACAGCAGACGACCCCCCTCCCAAAAAGAACCCCCCAAAACTGCAGCTCTTTTGCGTTTGGCGCTGATTCCTTGGTGTATTTTTGTGTATTTTTTTCTCTGCAAACTAAAATGATTCACTGCATCATTCTTTGATTTCTGTGTATACCTCCTCCTTCCTCTCCACCCCCCATCCTTCTCCTCCTGCTCTCTGTCTCCCTATGCTCACACATCTTGTGCAGAGGACTGTAGTGACACCATACATTTTGGTGTTTTCTTCAAAGTCGGGCAGTCATGTGGACTCGGGCTGTTTTAAACATCTTTCTGGAAGCCTGTTAAGGTTTAATGTTCTGCCACAGCTATTACTCTATTACAAGGCTCACCTCATCTGCTGCGGACAGTGACTTGAAAAATATGGCAACTAATTAGGGATCCCTCTCAGTTAAAATGAAGGTCGGGAGAAATGGAATATGTTCCTCCAAAATAATTGGACCGAGAAAGTGATGGCTTGCTGCACTGACACAGAAAAAAATAAAGTCAGTGACTCGGCTTTCACCTTTTTGGTTGGTAGGATTTGTCGAGGATCCATCGTATTTGTTCTCATGAAAAAACATTTATATACACAGTACTATAGATGTATTATATATAGTACTGTACATTTAAAACAGGCTCCAGAAACACATGTCAAGTATGACTCTTATTTCTGCTGCAGCAGCATGTTTGGCTCTACCCCCTGAAAATCATTGTAAATGAAAGCATGACAAAATATTAAAAGTGAAGTTTTTCAGGCAAGACTTTAAACTTAATGTTCATTTTTTGTGCATTTCGGGTCACAGAAATGATTCCCTGAAAGCTTTTTGCCTGGAATTGCAAGGCACTTCTACACAATCTGCATAAAATGCAAGAGGAAGTCAGTAGGTTCCAAAAACAAACAAACAAAAAACTGGCAGCAGTTGTTAAGTTAAGGGGGGTGGTGGTGGTGGTGGTGGGGGGCTCATTATGCTCAATTCTACCCTTTATTTATATTCCAGGACTCCATAAGAGCTTTTTAATTTTATTCATGGCGAAAAAGCCCCTCGGTTCATTATCCGTCTGAAAAAAGCCTTTTTAGTCCGTGCCTCTTTAAGCCTCGTCTTCTTGACTAAAAGCCAGCTGTTCTCTCTCCCAGGTTGTCAAATATGCTGTTTTGTCACAGTCACTTGCATCTCGGAGTTGCTTTGGTGCCGCCATACACATGCTGTGGCAATACTGGACACCAAGTTCAAATGTTGGGAAGGTGTGGTGGTGCAAATGATTGTCTGCCTCAGGGGTCTTGAACCTGTGGTTCAAGACCCCTGTCATCTACCAACCAGAAGATTGGTGGTTGGACAGTCTGCATGTCTACGTGTTTTTAGGCAAGATACTACACTTCAAGTTGCTCTCCATTGCATTCATCAGTGTATGAATTTGTGGGAATGTTAGATAGATAGGTGCAGACACTGCATTCAACACTGCTTGAATGAATGGGTGTGAACAGGTGAGTGTGGCATTTACATAAAGGGCTTTGAATGCTCAAGTAGATCAGAAAAGACAATTTTTTTAAGTCACTTAACATTAATCTATGAGTCATTCAGTCACCTGATTTAAGGAATGAGCCAACACTGGTTCTACATGCATCAGACAAATTAAGTTTATGTGTAAGTTCAATAAGGAAGATCTATAATCATTCGTTTGCCTGCTTTCCTGGGTGTTAGGCTGTTTCTTGTTCCTTACATCACCCACAATCTTAATACTGTCCAGTCATCTTGTTGCTTACCTTCTTTGGGCCGATCAGCCTCTGCTATCTCCTCCACCTGTTGCAAAAACACATCATTTATCACACTTCCTTTAGTTGAATCAAAATGTCTTTACTTGAAAACCCTCTCAGCCATGGATTGCCCTCCCTAGATCTCAGACCTCAACATTATGGAAGGAGTGTGCGATTAGAAAAGAACAAAAACCAGCCGACATCGAGGGAAAACTTTGAATGTCCTTCGAGAAACCTGGAGAACTAGATTTGTACAAATTCAGTTTTTTCCCCTTATATATGCTGTATTTCCATGTATGTTTCTGCATGTTTCAATAAATTGCTCCACATATTTTTCCTCTTCCTAGCAAAATTTAAAGAAATGAGGCATCTGCATCATAGCCGCTGTCACCCAATGCCTCTTAATCTTGCTCAATCCAAGTAGTGGTAGCAGTGATTAGCACAAACAGTGATAAAAGCACACATACATTTCTATTCCCCCAAACTATGGAGTCCAAATGGCAAAAAAAACCCCACTAACTGTGGCTGACAATAAAGAATTTAACAGGACATGGGTTTGTTACTCTTTGCTAAATATTAATGGAAACTGTTTCATTTGTACAAACACATTAAGTTCACAAAATTGCTTTAATAGCTCCAGAGTTACTGTTTCAAAGTCAACCTAAATATGCTAATAGATTTTCGTCCTTCACTTCAATTACTCCTGTTGAACAATTCCAGTTATTGTGTTTCTATAATGCTGTAACAACAAAGCATTATTGTGATAAAAATGCGAAGTCATATTGATAAAAAGCCTTCTTCAGAGTGTTAAAACATTTTAATTAAATCGTAAAGAGTCCCAGAAATGTTGTTTTCACTCAAGGTTTTGTCACATAATATATGCATGTTGTTTAACCTCACATACATATATTAAAAAAAGCATAACTCATAAGTGTATCCACCACATTTAAACTGGTTACATTTAACAAACTGTCAGACAGAATACACCTGTGTAGTTGCAGCTCCAGTAACATGCCACTTGTGTAGGTGGAGGGATGTAAATAAAATGACATGTTCTTATACAAAAAAGCCCGTGTTGTTGCGTCCATGGACTCAAATGTGGTGCAGATGTTCTTGGTTTGTTTATGTAACAGAGACAATCGTGAATACTCGACACATTATTGTGGAGCAGTGTTACATGCTGTAGTGTTAATAATGCATCATCAGTGGTCTGCGCTGCACTGAGCAGTGCACCGAGTCCACTCTGTAGCAAACTGTGTACAACAGATGAGGGTGTGAGTGAGTGAGCAAGGGCATTTTCTCTGCTTTGATTAAATTTATCAGAAGCCTCATTCATATTTATAGAATAACAAGCTGAATATCCAGACTGTTAAACAAAATTACCTTTTATATTTACAGACAACAGCTTGCAGGGAAAAACACACCAACCAACTTTGAAAAGACTTTAGGGCCAGACATGCTTAGTTATTGTCATTTTGCTGTTTCATGTCTATTTTTCATGAAGTTTTTCAAACTCTTGGTTTAGTGTTTCCCTACTAATTCTTTCCTCTCTGACTTTGTGTTTATTTTCCAGTTTTGCTTTGTCTCCGTCTTCATGTTCAGTGTGAGTCTTCTTGTCTCTGTGATTACTGCCTTTTGGATTCTTACATTATTTATATTGACGGATGATCTTCTTGTATGCTTTACATTAATTTTGCTTCCTCCCCTTATTCCCTGATTGTTTTCATCTGTTGATGATTGTGTGCACCTATATCTCACCTTTATCCTTGAACATAACCTGGTGTCTCTTAGGCAAGCTTTCTTGTAGTTTCTTTTGGTAGTCTTCTGGAATAGATCTCCAGGCTTCTTGAAGGACATTCAAAGTCTTCTTTGGGTGTTTGCTGAAGTTTAGGTCCTGGGGAGGCCAAACCATTATCAGTCTATGTGTGTTTTTCTATCTAGGTATTGTTTAACTGCTTTGGGTGTTTAGGATCATTGTCATGCTGTAAAATGAAGTAGTGGCCAGTCAGATTCTTATATCTCACTTTTAAGCCAATATCTCTTTGGGAATTAATGTTGTTAGTGAAAAAACATTATTTCATGCTTGTCTATCTGTGCTATGTTTGGTGTTTTTTTTGTAGAAAATTTGTTTTTGAATAAGACAGCTAGTAAAAAAGTGCTAAAAGAGCTTTATGTGTAGATGCAATAGTTCACTGACTGATTCATGTTCAGTGTTAACAGTCATAAAAGTCTTTCAGAAAACCTGGAGAACTATTGCTCAAGACCTTGGAAGACAAATATAAAGAAACAAGGAGTGAGTCAAGACTTTTGCACAGTACTGTAGCTCAGCCTCTCCAAGTTCTTTGTTTTGTTCTCTGTTATGTTCTCCTCTTGCACGACACACTTAGTCTCTGCTTCTGTGTTTGAGTCTGAGTGTTTCTTCTTCACTCACCTCGTTTCACTCTGTGCGCTAACACACCACTTTCCATTTAATCATTAGGTATTGTTAATCTCTGGGTCTCTGCCACAGTGTGTCTTTTATCCTGTCTCCCTCCCATCCCTGAGCCCGATTCTGTTGGAGGTTTCTTCCTGTTAAAATGGGAGTCGCCAAGTGTTTGCTCATAGGCGGTCATCTTAGGGTCTTTTACCCTACATTATAAAGCAACTTAGGGTAACTGTTGTTGTGATTTGGCATTATATAAATAAAACTGAATTTATATGAATTTGTTTATGGTCCTTGTAAACCATTTTTTAAAAATTTATTACTTACTGCTTTTTAATTTGTTTTAGTTAATATTTTGCATCATAGTATAGTATACAATCTCTTCTATATTGCTGGATGCAGATCTTTTCTTATTTTACTTTACTGCCTGGAAAAATGCCTTGTTGCATCATCATGAGCGCCCACAAAACAGTAGGTAATTCACAGTTAACACCATTGGCATTTTCCTGTTATTTTCAGCAGTCTGTTTATGACAAATGTAGCAGGAGGACTCTGGGTGGCAGATACATGCCCACTCACATGCATCAGTTCCTTTACTAGGCTGGCGGGCCATAATCCTTTATTATCACAACAGAAAAGCGTGCCTCTAATGACACAAACACACATTTTCTATAATCTAAAAAGGGAGTCTGTGAAACAAAAAATAGCACATTTTAAAAATATTTACAAGCTTTTTGTTCAGGAACTGTAACTCTTAACGTTTTAGTTATTTTATTATTAATCAGAATGTCACATGCCAAGATGGCAATAAAGGAAAGTGGACTGAAGCAAAACCCAGGGCAGACTGAGAGAGAGGAGAGGTTAGTCCAGGTGAGGAGTTCCACAGAAACATTCCAGAGGATTATGTTTGATGTGGGTGAGGTGGCTCACTTGGTTTGTCTGGGAAGAATAGAGGGGGGACTGCTAGTCTCATTTATGTCTGGGAACTGAGGAGGGTGAGGTTTTCTTTCTTTTCTTTGTGCCTTGAGATGTTATAATGATTTAGCATTATATAAAAAAATGTAATTGAAGGGTTCTCTGATGAAGGATGTCAGAGTTAAAGGACCAGCTCGATGGGAACAGGTAGCTTACGCTGAAGAACTAGCTGCTCTTTGGCTACAGAGGTAACACTGGGAAACAAAGAAATAGAGATGTTAAACTTGAAAGTTTGCAAATCTATGGAAGAGCAAGATTCCCACTAATGAAGCAGAGCATGTGGTGGAAACCTGGTGTTGGAGCTGGTCCTAAGGACTGGCTGAAAATTAGACTGATGCGCAACAAGGGAGTCAGCCGAACAGCGGGAATCCAAGGCGGCCCCTCATCTGTCCAACCCTACCTGCACTTGAAGAGAGTTGGAAGACCAAAACATGCAAATGGCTGAAGGTTATGGCGTGTAAAAAGTTGCTGCAGTGTTTTATGGTAAGCCAGAGCTGTGGCTTCCTGAATAACTTCAAAACTGCTAATGGATGCAGGGTCTGTGTTTAGACTTTTGTGACATGCAGCAGCCCAGTGTCCTGATTATTTGTTATTGTTTTTATCCTTGAGTGACTCACAGTGATTCATGTTCAGTCCTTTTAAATGTTTTACTGTAACTGGTGAAACTGGCTGCTTATTTCTAAAGGCACGAGTTTTCTTTTGGATGCAGACATTCAAGGACTTGTAGACTCAAATTTCCTGTAGCGTGTTATTAATTATTAAATCTCCATATTTGATTTACTTTCAAGTGTGGAGCAATGTCTCAAAATGCCCGTCCCCTCTGAGAAGAAAGATGTAATATACATCTTCACGGCAGGAAGATTACAATCTTTTTTTTTAAATATAGTTGTGAACGGATGGCCACACAATGTCTCTGGTCTCCACATACACAAAGTGTAGTGTGTTTTTAAAACAATAAATAACACTTTTAAGCCATTACACATATTTTACATGATAAACTGAATGTTTTTGACTGAAACAGCCATCACTTCTCTGGCCCTGGTGTCAGTGTCATAAGCCCGGGGATGGACCAGTTGAGCTTTAAGTCAATTAGAAATAGGCACGAAAGCCTGAGATGATACGTGTTACATTTCTTCACTTTGCTCGATTCAATAAAATGATAGTTGAAAATTATTCTTTAACACAAATGATCACTTGCTGGTTTAATTCAATGAAGACATTCAGTGACGTGACTTCAAGGAGTTCCTCGGACTGATGCTGAGGTCTGCAAAGTGGGTCCACTCTTTCATTTTAACAGCCAAAAGTTACTTAATGCTGAACTAATTCCTGTGAGGTTTCTGTAGAGAAGATATGAAGTGTACAAATCTTAGCAAGCTTTCCTCGTGCCCAAGTGACAGCTCTCTAGTTACAGAATTAATTATGATGAAAGTGACTGAAAATGGAAAAACTCACAAAGGAAAATAATTGAGGTGGAACGATGGGCCAACAAAACATTCAACTTTAAATTGATTGCCATCATTTCTTCAGCCTTTAACTGTATGTTATTATTGCAACCTTGATTCATAAATAAAAGTACATCTTTAATTATTTTAAACAATGCACTTTTCCTTATGACCTCATGCTCATATCAGGTGTTAGGAGAAATGATCCATAGGGTTATTTAAGTATCTAGTCCTCTGTTTGCCTGGCTTAGATGAATAACTTTGTGATTTTACTGTGAGTGAGAGCTCAGGCAGCGTCGTGTATGCTGAAGATCATTTCATGTTATCAAGATCATTTCTTGATAACATTTACATTTACAATAATTGATTACGCAGCAGTGGAGAGTGGACTTTATCAAAGTAGATGTCTTTCTGAAAGCGCTGTAACTAAGTTTAAGAATATAATCCAGCCACTGTTATCATCGTCAATGCCCTGTACCAACACAGAGCAGAGCAGCTATCTGAACGCTACCCCAACAGAGGTCGATTATCTTGTTAATAATTTCACCTCCTCACTACGTACGACTCTGGATACTGTAGCTCCTGTGAAAACTAAGGTCTCTAATCAGAAGTACCTGATCCCGTGGTATAATTCTCAAACACGTACCCTAAAGCAGATGACTCGTAATCTGGAGAGGAAATGGCGTGTCACAAATTTAGAGGATCATCATTTAGCCTGGAGAAATAGTTTGTTGCTTTATAAGAAAGCCCTCCGCAAAGCCAGAACAGCTTACTACTCATCACTGATTGAAGAAAATAAGAACAACCCCAGGTTTCTCTTCAGCACTGTAGCCAGGCTGACAAAAAGTCAGAGCTCTTTTGAGCCAACCATCCCTTTAACATTAACTAGTGATGACTTCATGAACTTCTTCACAAATAAAATTTTTATCATTAGAGAAAAAATTACCAATAATCATCCCACAGATGTAATATTATCTACAGCTACTCTTAGTTCCATTGATGTTAAGTTAGACTCTTTTTCTCCAATCGATCTTTCTGAGTTAACTTCAATAATTACTTCCTCCAAACCATCAACGTGTCTTTTAGACCCCATTCCTACAAAACTGCTCAAAGAAGTCCTGCCATTGATTAATTCTTCGATCTTATATATGATCAACCTATCTCTAATAATCGGCTATGTACCACAGGCCTTCAAGGTGGCTGCAGTTAAACCTTTACTCAAAAAGCCATCTCTAGACCCAGCAGTCTTAGCTAATTATAGGCCAATCTCCAACCTTCCTTTCATATCAAAAATCCTTGAAAGAGTAGTTGTCAAACAGCTAACAGATCATCTGCAGAGGAGTGGTTTATTTGAAGAGTTTCAGTCAGGTTTCAGAGTTCATCACAGCACAGAAACAGCTTTAGTGAAGGTTACAAATGATCTTCTTATGGCCTCTGACAGTGGACTCATCTCTGTGCTTGTCCTTCTTGACCTTAGTGCAGCATTCGATACTGTTGACCATAATATCCTATTAGAGCGATTAGAACATGCTGTAGGTATTACAGGTATTGCACTGCAGTGGTTTGTATCATATCTATCTAATAGACTCCAATTTGTGCATGTAAATGGAGAGTCCTCTTCACACACTGAGGTTAATTATGGAGTTCCACAGGGTTCAGTGCTAGGACCAATTCTGTTTACATTATACATGCTTCCCCTAGGCAGCATCATTAGAAGACATAGCATACATTTTCACTGCTATGCAGATGACACCCAGCTCTATCTGTCCATGAAGCCAGATAACACACACCAATTAGTTAAACTGCAGGAATGTCTTAAAGACATAAAGACTTGGATGGCCACTAACTTTCTGCTTCTTAACTCAGATAAAACTGAGGTCATTGTACTCGGCGCTGAAAAGCTTAGAAATATGGTATCTAACCAGATTCTTACTCTGGATGGCATTACCTTGGCCTCCAGTAACACTGTGAGGAACCTTGGAGTCATTTTTGACCAGGATATGTCCTTCAACGCACATATTAAACAAATATGTAAGACTGCGTTCTTCCATTTGCGCAACATCTCTAAAATTAGAAATATCCTGTCTCAGAGTGACGCTGAAAAACTAGTTCATGCATTTATTACTTCCAGGCTGGACTACTGCAATTCATTTTTATCATGATGTCCAAAAAACTCACTGAAAAGCCTTCAGTTAATCCAAAATGCTGCAGCAAGAGTACTGACAGGGACTAGAAAGAGAGAGCATATTTCTCCTGTTTTGGCTTCCCTTCATTGGCTTCCTGTTAAATCCAGAATTGAATTCAAAATCCTGCTCCTCACATACAAGGTCTTAAATAATCAGGCCCCATCTTATCTTAATGACCTTGTAGTACCATATCACCCTATTAGAGCACTTCGCTCTCGCTCTGCAGGCCTACTTGTTGTTCCTAGAGTATTTAAAAGTAGAATGGGAGGGAGAGCCTTCAGTTTTCAGGCACCTCTTCTGTGGAACCAGCTTCCAGTTTGGATTCGGGAGACAGACACTATCTCTACTTTTAAGATTAGGCTTAAAACTTTCCTTTTTGCTAAAGCATATAGTTAGGGCTGGACCAGGTGACCCTGAATCCTCCCTTAGTTATGCTGCAATAGATGTAGGCTGCCGGGGGATTCCCATGATGCATTGAGTTTTTCCTTTCCAGTCACCTTTCTCACTCACTATGTGTTAACAGACCTCTCTGTATTGAATCGTATCTGTTATTAATCTCTGTCTCTCTTCCACAGCATGTCTTTTATCCTGTCTTCCTTCTCTCACCCCAACCGGTCGCAGCAGATGGCCGCCCCTCCCTGAGCCTGGTTCTGCCGGAGGTTTCTTCCTGTTAAAAGGGAGTTTTTCCTTCCCACTGTCGCCAAAGTGCTTGCTCATAGGGGGTCATATGATTGTTGGGCTTTTCTCTGTATCTATGAAGCACCTTGAGGCGACATTTGTTGTGATTTGGCGCTATATAAATAAAATTGAATTGAATTGAATTGAATTGAATTGAATTGAATTGAAGTCATTTAAGGAGAATCTGTGACATGGCGATGAGTCAGAGGTAGAAATAAATGCGCCTTAGAGCCAGAGGAAGTGGTTCAAGTAGATACTTCTACTTAATAGTTTTTTGTTTGATAGAAAGTAAAGGGGGTCACTAATCCAATGTTGGCCTTTGGCTTTCCAATGACCACTATTCAAAGCAGCTAGATGAATTCACCCATTGTGAGCTATGTCTTTCATTAGTGCAATAATGCAGAATCCCTATAGGTCCGTGTCTGTCTTACATGTTAAAATGAGAGGAGCTCTAGAGTTTCTTGTTGAAACGCAGAGCTGTGATGTGCGGGAAGAGAATAAGCATGCAGTTTATGTTTCGTTAACACACAGATAGATAAGAATGTTGGGTAATTTTCAAACAATGTTGCCAATATTTTTATGTCCAAGGTGTCACGATTTCTGCCCGTTTAAACTCTTTGTGTGTTTACAGCATGCACAGTGTGATAAAGCTGTGATAATTTGCACAAGAACAAGCGACAGCCCTGTCAAGAAAAATGTGCCCGCTCTGACCAAACCAGTGAAAATGCAGTGACAGTGTCCCCCGCAATGCTAATTTCTCAAGCACCATGAGTGAAAATCTTTCAGCTGTTTTCTCTCATTTCATTAGGATGTGGCTCTTTTTCATGCACAGCAACAGAATATTGTCACAAAAACACATTTTGACTTGTGGTGTGATATAAACAATAAGAAATTGTTGGTAGATATTCATAAATAAGGTACTACTGTGTTTTTCCCTTCACTTTTTCCCTTGTTAGATCAAATCTTTTTCATGCAGCCCTAATAACATATACATGAGAAAGCTGTAGTATTAACATAACAGTGTTCTGGACCACTGAGTCTATATAATAAGCATGCACAGGTACTTTCACATTTGCAAAAGCCTTCAAAATGATGTCAATGAAAAATCTATGAACGCTAAGGCAAAAAGAAATCAGTTTCTGTTAACACCACGAGAAGATTAAACTTCAACAGCTGTGTTCTACAGTTTCAAGACTAAAACACGAGGAATGAGGGGATAATACAGCAACCTGGAAACAAAGATAGTAACTGTGCAAATACAAAGTGGCAACTTTTGGTGCTACAAAAAAGTGGTCAGTCTGCTGACTGTGATTCAATCCCGGTAAATCCTCCACAGTGAAATGTTCACCTGTACAGCAGAGATAAACAGCCTGGAATAAACGGATTTCGGCTTTTGGTCTAATTTTCCCCCACAAGACAAAAAACATAATTTTTAACCAGCCCACTAATTTAAATTGCATTAATGTGTAAAGTTTTCCATGCTACTTTTAGCAAGAGGTGAAGTCCTTTTTGTTGTTCTACAATTTAGTTGAACTAAGATCAGTTTCTTTAGTAATTCTGCATTTAGTAAAGTTAAAGGCGCTTCAGTAGCAAAGTTGAAAAAGCAACAAAAAACAGGATTTCTTTTGCTCCTAAGCAAGCTGGAGCATTATGCATCACTAGCAATACAGCACAATGCTTTGTTTTTTGGGGAGTTCTTTTTTTGGCACTTAAAAACACCACCACCACATATTCACAAATAGAGCCTGGTCAGTGCTCTGTGTATGGCTAATAGACAACAATTGACTGCCGCCATCTTGGATTTTTAAGTGGGGCTACTTTGGCTTCCTGAGTTGGAAGTCCAACTCAAGTGGATTTTCCAATTGAAAATTCCAACTGGGAGCTTGGAAATTCACACTTCACCAGGAGTGGACAATCTGTTCTTCATAACCAAGCTAGCTAGTCTGTGCTAGCAATAGCATTAGCACCCTAAATGTCCTGTTTGATTTCACAAAACAAGATGACAACATCAGAGATGTCAAACTTGACGCCCTATGGCTGTTGCTAAACCAAAACATGTCCATTGATATTATAATGGATTTATCTATATTATACATGCTCAGTAGTAACAAATATATAGATGCAAACAGAACATTTTTTTTGTTTTCTTCTTTCTTAGTCATCCTAGTGTTTCTGTGGTGCCTTTCTATTGATAGCAAACAAAAATTGACATGACATTTCGCTCTGGCATTTATACTCCCTGAAATAATTTTTATAAAGAAAAATGCGTTTGTCACAGAGAATCGCTGTTTATAGGCAATCCTCTAAATGCTGCAACAAAGGAGATGAGTCGAATCTCCCTATAATAACTCATCTGGCAGAGACGGAGAAGCTGTCAAAGTGGATCTGAGCACTGTGTTACTGTACACGTGTCAGGAGTGAGTGCACATGGTCCGCAAATACTGCAAAAGGGGGATGTTAGTGTTGGAAGTCAAATTACAGTTTCCACCCACTGATTTTTACTGCTCTTGGTTTATTGTAAACTATAAAAAAGATTAGGAGTATAATCTATCTTAATGAGCCTCATCTATGAAGGCAGGCTGGTTTCATACATCCTTGGAGAAATGGTGTGGGCAGACTTGGGTGAGTTAGACTGGAAAAAAGCTAACAAACTGAAAACAAACATAATCTATTAGCATTTTCATTTTCTTCCACTTATGAAAGCAAATTGAAAAAAGCAACAAAATGCTGAAAAGGTAAAATAAAAAAGAGTCAAAGCAACATGATAAAGTTTATAATTCATATTGGAAGTATTAATTAAAATGACCCTTTATGAGTCTCAGTCAAGATACCTGGTGAGACCAGAGCACAGAAAGGTGTGCATAAATAATATTATATTTAATCATCTATTAAGGAAAATGTCATTAAGACCACCTCCATGCACGCCCTCGCCAATATGCACTAGCCGAAATACAATATGAAAACATCAATCAAGACAAGGCAAAGAAACTCCAATGCCAAAATGAATAATGATCATTGCAACAGGGTAGAGGTTAGTTTGTTCCAAGTTAAAGTAATTAGTTTTTGAGAGTGTTGTGCATAAACTCCAATAAGGAAAAAGTGAATTTTGGAGAAGTTAAATTGATAGATTTCTCCTGGAGTCCATAGAGTCGTTATAACCTCTGTTGGTTCAACACTGAATGTATAAAATATCTCGGCAAGTAACAGACAGATTTCTTTGTATAAGACATTTGTAACAGAAAAGAGTTTTGATGATTTCCTAACTTGGGTGACCTCTTAGGCCTCAGTCTTAGGCCGAGGGACTGGTCTGTGACCCAAGGCAAACCCTTGTTGCTTGAGAAAAAGAATCTGGCTGTTGATGGGTGAAATAAATTAGTATTATACCAACAACTTCCTTGTGATTGCTTTGAGTCCTTTGAATTCAAGTTGAACAATTTCTGTTTTTGGTTTGTATCGCAAAGTCTTTTCTTTGCTAAGATAACATGACAGGTTAGTTTTGCAAAGTTGCATCTGAGTAAACTACAAGACTTCTGGAACAATATCATTTGGATAGATGAAGCCAAACTGTCAAACATGATGGCGAAGGGATGATGATTTGGGCTTGTTTTGCAGCCAGGGGACCTGGGGACCTTGCAGTCATTGAACTGACCATGAACTCCTCTGTTTATTAAAAATATTCTTGAGTCAAATTTTTCTGCTCAATAACGAAAAGTTGCCTGACACAGAGTCATGCAACAGAACAATGATCACAAGCACAACAGCAAATTTAAAAAAAAAATGGCCGAAAAAGAAAAGAATCAAGGTCCAGACCTCAACCTGATTGAAATGCTGTGGTGGGACCTTAAGAGAGCTGTGTTCCTTCACACTGATGTGAGGGAGTGATAATGTCACACAGAAAACAATTAATTAAAGTTATTGCTGCTCAAAGTGCTTCTAGTGCTTCAAGTACCAATGCTGTGGAAACAGAGGTACTGATGAATAAAAAAAAGAAATTACCCAAGGAATTTATCTCAGCAAGCAAGTTTTATCTTGCAGTGAACATCAGCTCCAAAGAGCATGTCAAAGTGATTTTTCAACATAATAAGTAGTTTTACTGTTGATACACAGATTTACTTTAAAGTGATTTTCATACTGTGTTGTTACTATTTTTACTTCTCTTTGTTAATCACTATTTGAATTTTCTTCTGATATCTAACACGTGTTTTAGCAGCACAAAAATATCTCCAGCATCATTCTCTAATCTCTGGTATCATAAACCTGTAATCAGGTTGTCTTTGATCTTGTGTTTTCTTTGCGATTCTGAGCCCTTTCTGTCAGCTGAATCGACCCGATGAGCTGTGCTTTGATGAGCTACATCAGGCTCCTCTTTTGACTGTGATGGGTTGTATTTTGTCCTGCATCAATTCATGACAGTGAGTCACATGAAAATTACCATTCCTCTCCTAGAGCATCTACCTTTTTAAGCATACTGTGTTATTTAAAATCACTCTTACTGCCGCCTTTCAGTCAACACATCGGCTGGCTGGGACAATTTACATCAAAGTAGAAAAATTGCTGCCGTGTTGGGATTACATCTTTGAAAGTAAATGGATGTAAAAGGATGGAAATTACGTGACAACCATGGCTCAGGACCAAAGACCACTTCAGCTTTGTTGCATCTTGTAACGGCGTGCAGTCTACATGTAATGTATCACAATGCAAAAACTAGATTTGTGAGGAAATGTGTTATTCTTATACTGAATTAAAAATACATGTCAAGTCTCGTAGACACTGATGACACATGTGGGAGCTCATTTAAATTTTATTTTGAGTCTCACCATGGATCAGTTATGTGGGTGTGTAGAGGCAGGCTAAGAGAGAAGCTTGAGATAAAATGAACAGGTGTACAGTAGGACTGACATAAAGTCTCCTCGCCAAAGCAAAGAAGAGGAGACAACTGATGAGCGAGGGCTGTGAGGAACAGAAACAGAGAAACTTCGAACTGTTCAAACCAACTGATTACTGCACGACTACTGATCTCAAATCCAAAATAATAAGATCTGTGACCACCTGCACAGTCTTTGGAGCTGTATTTCTCTTAGGGGTTTTTTCCCACTGGGTAACAGGTGGTTTAGTGTTGATGAAAAACAAGATCATATTTCCAGTCTGAGAAAACTTGTTTTGGTAATCTGCTGAACACTGCATGGGAAAAGCCAGACTTCATTATTTCCAATCATGGCTTCTCAGCTCGTGACAGCCTAAAACATTTTGACACTTCCTGTTTGGACATTTAGAAACTGTATCTATTGCTTAAAAAAGTGTCCAACTGTCCAATCTAGACTGGGCAAATGATATAAATCTGAAGTTTTCTACTGATTTAGCAGAGGTTTGAATCTTTCTAGTAGAGACAAAACAAAAGTCAGTCATCATCTGACTCTCCATTATGTATTATTCTTTTACACACTCTTTTGGTTCCATTTCATTTCTATTTCCAGTATTTTAAGCTTCAGCAGACAGCTGTATTCAGCAAATAACCCACAATCCACTGCTTGTGCAGCACCAGAAAGTAAATAGACTATACTCCATACATAAAGCCTGTCAGTGGTT
Source organism: Neolamprologus multifasciatus (assembly GCF_963576455.1). Lineage (NCBI taxonomy): Eukaryota > Metazoa > Chordata > Actinopteri > Cichliformes > Cichlidae > Neolamprologus > Neolamprologus multifasciatus. The sequence goes on along the minus strand of NC_140447.1, from coordinate 21,651,788 downwards.
TACAATGGAGCCAAATTGAAACCTTAAAAGCTTTGTGGTTAACCCCCGTCTATTGTTGTTGAGGGAGGCTCTTCGAAATATGGGAAAACAGGGTGATATGAGAAAGAGAGAACCTGAATGAAGGGTAGAAAATGTGTACAGAATTAGCAATATATTTTATAATGGCCAGGATGCATTAAAACTGGACAGCATTCACAAATGCTTCCCATAAAAACACCCGGAGAATCTGTTAACAGTAAAAACAAAGAATAAGCCAATATGAGGAGCAGGCTGTACATTTTCTGTAATAAATGATGAGAAAATAAGAGGTCATCATATCAAAACAATGAAGATGTAGCTTTAATTCATCTCCCTAAACCTTGCCAGTCTGCCTCATTCACATGGCTTGTGAATCACTCCATACTCTGAAACATACATCTGTTTGAGGACTAATATTTATTTAATTATGTTATATAAGCAAATTAAGTAATTTCAAAGTAACCTAAAGCAGGAGTGTTCAGAAGAATGAGGAGTAGATTTTGAATGAGAGTCAGAGACTTGTTGGCAGGGGTGCTTCTTGGAATTGTTTTTAATGGGGTGGTGGTGGTGGTGAGGTTGGGGGGATACAAAGAATGAGCAATGGTGGCCACACCGGTAATCAGAAATAACTACAGAGTTGAAAATTACCTTAGAAGTGAACAGTTCCTTTACTGAGCCAGTGACTTAATGTCTGTCAGAACTCACTGAATCTCGTTGTTGCTCCATGACCACAGTACCACTGACAGTACCAGTCTGCATCTTAAGGTCCAAGAAATTGTGCCTTTATTCTTTAAAATTACAGGATGAACTTCTTTGGAGCTTACCTTTATGAGCCACTGAGAGGCTTTACTTTGCAATACAGGAAAACAAGAACATCCCAGTTCACATGTTTAGAACTTTGTTCGTACCACGAAGAAAGATGATATCGAGCTGAGTTATGTCTCTGTCAATTGGAAAAAGGCCAGATGGGGTGGATGCCTCCCCATACCACCTTTCTAGATGCACCCCTGCTTTTTGGAGCCAGAACCTCGCTGTAATGATTTTTAGTTTTGTGGATTTATGACTCCTTTTGTTTTTTTGTATTATTTGTTACTTTGATCATTTGTCACATATAATTCTTTGATTGTGTTGTCTTGTGTAGTCTTCGTCATTGTGTTAGGTTACTTCCTCTTTTTTATTTTAGTAATCTTTTGTCGCTTGTGCTTTGTGTTTAGTTTGAGCTCAGTATTAAAACTGCCTTTTCAGTTCAAGTTAAATGTCCTCAGTCTGGCATTTGGGTCCACATCTTGTCGCCCACACTACCAATCCTCGGAGTATATCTGAGCAGGCACGTGCAGGGACGGGGGGGGGGGGGGGGGGGGGGGGGGGGGGGGCTAGAGGGGCTTGAGCACTCTTTGCTTCTTCCTTCCATCCCATCATTTCATATATCACTCTCCACTTGCTGTCTATGTGAGAACAAGGCACAACTTGCTATTGCAATAAACTATAATCTAATTATCCACACCTAACAACTCCAGCACTTAATCTATAATAAAATGATGACAGAAAAATGTTATAGCACTGCCTTTAGTAGCCTCACACAGCTCCTACTGTTTCCTCCTCATGTCCTTACCAGGCATGTCTGGACAATGTTATATCATTGTCCAGACATGCCATATACATAAAACAAACACATGCACGCACACACACAGTGACATTTTAGACCTTCTTCTGAATACTGTGTATACTATGGGGATCACGGTGCTGATCCAGAATCCTTACATTATTATTTATTACTAGATCTACAATAATAAAGCAATGAGGAGGGGGAAGTAATAAATATGAAATAATGTATTTATGATGATTCCATTTGTTTCACTATCCACTCTGTGCAGGCAGAAAGCTTATTACATTTTTAAACTGTAGAGATACAGTCATTTTACTGCTGTAAAATCCAAATTTTGTCTTATTTAAAATATAAATCTAATATAATCTGCTTCTTAATGTTTGTTCTTTAAAATACAGCGTGTGTTTTTTAATATATTATAATAATGCATAATTATGTGGACATGTATATTAGATCGTTTTTTAGTGAAATATAATCCCTCCAGAAAGGCAGGAAAAGCTCTGTAACTTACTTTAAAACTAAATATGTTCCCTAAAACGGTGACAGAGCTACATACCCATGACAGCCTTACACAGGTAGCCAGCAGCTATGACCAGCACTACTTGTGCAGTTAATAAAAGGACAGGTAATGTTTGTCGCGCTGTTGCACACACAGCACGCTCGTTTGTTTCAGTTCATCAGTTGCAACAAGACAGCTGACCAACGTGTACATAATAAACTAATACTCCTGTGTGCTACACACTACAGTGTACGTTGTACACCTACTTACTGGTTTTGTCGCATCAGTCTGTGTCTCTAAGTTAATTTGTGTTTCTCCTACAGATCCGGACCGCTAAAAATGCGCGTGCGCTTTGTGAGCTCGTTCCCAGCTCGTAACCAGCGCGTTCTGCCGTCAAGGGCGATCATTGGTTAAATGTGATCATGTGACTGATGCAAGCCAGATCCTTTTATTTAGCAAAACTGTGATTAATAGTTAAATATTATTGTTGAGGGGCCCAGACAGGACTCCGCACGCACACACACATTAAAAAGAATTTTTAAAAAAAAAGTTGCCTCAACAAAAGGGCACTTTGGGCACCCATCAGGAAAGCGGCGGGTGCTCAAGCCCCTCTAGCCCCCCCCTCTGCACGTGCCTGGACATGACGTAACTGACATGAGCTGACTGTGATCCTGTGGACCGTAAGGCGGAGCAGAGTATCGGGTATAATTAAACCAAACGAGAAGAAAGGCCAGAATGCTGTGTCTATTGAGCTGATCTGAACTCGCTTCACTGTTTGTACTGTGGAAAAATGGCTTTTACTTTTCAAAGGGACTTTTCTTGGTAGATCGGCTGCACATTGTTTTTCTTTTCTGAAAGAAGAAAACAATTGCAGAGTAAAAGGCTAGCCTGTGTCCCACCACATTCTGGCCTTGAGGTATTAAATGCTGGAAGAGATAAACATAAAACATAAAAATAGGATTTTTCTGTACACCGGCCACAAGATTCGATGTCAGCGAAGGTAAAAGCACACCGTGCAGAGACAAAAAAAGCAATTTCACTGGAGGTTACACATCTGTGTCAACACAGGGTAATAAATAACACGCTGTTTACTGATTGATTTTGTCTGGTGGATCCATTTACAATCAGACCAGCAGAGAGCGAATCAGCCTTCAATAATTCAGGCTTTGAATATCTGAATAATTAGGTTTCTTACTTTGCGCTGTCCATACTTCAAAAAACAGAACATCTGACGGTGATGTAAAAGACAGAGTTGCTGCAGCTTGCAGGAGAAAGTGCAAGAATGAATTAATAAAGATTCTCATGTAATTTTAAAGGTTTATATGACAACACAAGTCCTCTAAGTCTCGAGCATGAGCTGTTTGTAAGCTCAAACTTCAGAAAATCAGAGGCTCAAACATCATTAAATGAAACATGTGGCACGATTACTTAATAATTACATACAAGTGCAACTACGGCATTAATTCTAGTAACCTATCCTAAAAATATCAAAGTTATAGCCTACTTACTAAATTATACAGTAACTTGAGGTTGAGCTGTGTCAAACCCATTTGAAACACACATTTTTTTCTCCCATGTTAAAAAAAGAAGAAGCTAAAATTAGAACCAATAGGAGCAGGTCTTGTTCCTCAGCTGCCATGTTAACACATGGACAGCTATTATGAAGCATTATTTAATTTACCAGTCATTTCAATGGTAAACAGGATCATCAAATTTCATGTAGAGAATATTCTATCAAAACTGCTACAAATCCCTTCAGCCACAGTCACCACTCAGGAGGTAGAGCGGGTCATCTGCTAATCAGAAGGTCAGTGGTTCGATCCCAGGGTCATCTAGTCTGCATGTCTGATGGATCCATCGGCATGTTAATGTTTGGCAAAAGCACTGTGTTTGTGAAACCCGGCAACAAGGAACACAAAACCCCACACAGTGCTCCAGCAGTGAGTATCAGATGTACCTGAATCTGTTAAAAAGCCATAGACTGAGCAGCAGGTGTACTGTTGCCTTGATATCTTCCATTGTTGTGTTGCATTTGCATTGCATACTAATGATGTCACGGGAGTTTCAGGCAGCCTTGCCATAACGTTCCCACACAAATTGATTTTGTATTGAATTGGATAATGACCAAAACTGAGTAAGTATAGTTGAGTGAAGCTGAGTGGGTGCTAGTGAAAAAAAACGCTTCAGATACCACAATCTGCACCGTACCAGTGCAGCTTCCATCACTACAAACTGAACCACAATGCTGCAAACCGCCTACTTTCTGTGTAAACTTTGAATAAGATGGAACATTTCTCAATATCAACCACATAACTAAGCTGATACATTATGCACAGATCTGCAGCTGATTTAAAACAAACATCCAAACCAAAAAGGGACATTACACGTCACCTTTTAAATTATAAATTTAAATTTCCAGTTCATCAAATGTCACTTAGTGAGCAGTCCTTACCCGAGGAAAGAATCTCTCTTCCTCGTCTGTCCTCTCATGCTTACATCTTTTTTGCATCTGTGAGAGTGTCGCACATTAACACTTCATTCCCCCCCAAAATCCAGCAACTGCAGCTTTAGCTTAGCAGACACATTTGCCTGTTTGAAACATTGCATTCAAAATGACTTGCCAGTTTAAAACAGGCACTCTGTTTAAACTGCCTCCTAGCACTAGCTGCATGTTGAAGTGAACACATGATCGACTTACCTGTCTCCATGACACCGGCTGAAAGGACCACCAGACTACCACGCATGAAAAATTAACTTGCCAATATATTTAACCTAACCAGCTTTAATTAACCTCTCAGTGTAATACAGTGTTTCCTAAAGCTGCTATTTTTTATACTACAGTTTGTGATGCTACAGTGACTTCATTTTGCATAGATGATTACTTTTAACTGGACACCATGCAGAAGTTTTCCTGCAACCAAGTTAAACTTCTTTGTAGCTTTTAATATTTCACTAACTGCCAGGTGTGAGATTTATAAGGTTAATTTTAGCTGAGAAAAAGCTGGTATATGTTATAGGATAATTACTTTAAACTGTCTGATTATTCCCATTCCCACATGTACAACAAATCATTCCTCTGGCACACAAATGACTAAAATCTGTATTTGCATTAAGTCCTGTTTGTAGAGAATTAATGGGCATCTGTTATGATTTAGAAATCTATTTGTTGAAAGGGATACCTGATACTCTGCAGCACATTGTCATGGTCCCTGTGTGTCGAACACAGGACTTTGAGTTTTCTTTAGCTTTGTTTTTTCATAATCTTTGTTTCATGACTTAAGGGTTTTCTTGGAGTGTTTTGTGTTCTGGTTTCATACTTTCTGGCACTAGCATTTCTTGGTTTCAGTCTGGTTTATGAATCCCTGGTTATTCCTGCCTCCCTCGTGTTTCTGTGTCTGGCTCCTGGTCTCAGTGTTTGTACTTCCTGTTTTATTTTGATAGTGCCTCATCTTATGCGTGTGTGTGTTGTTTAATTTTGTGTCCTTGTCTCGTTAGTTAGATTCTGCTCGCATGTGTTTTATTTACCCCAGCTGTACCGTCATGTGTCCTCTCTCACAGTATGGTTTCCTGGAATATATAACTTGATTTTCTTGTTTTTTATTTTATTTTTTCAGATTTTTACATCTGTATCGTTTTGTACTCAATTTAAAGTTAATAAAGCTGCTTTTTAGTTTAACTCCCTTGTTCCTGAGTCCTGCATTTGTGTCCTACTCAGCCTGCCACACAGCCAGTCTTGACACACACTTCCATAAATAGCATATCTCTCATTCTTTCAAGATCTCACTCTTCTGATGAATTTGAGCAGCCTTTTAAGTTTGATGCTACAGTAACAGGAGTCTGAATTTTCATCCAATATGGACTCTGCCCTTGAATAATGTTTTTTAGTCTGAATGTTGCTGGCCTCATGCTGCAGACCTGAGAGATAGCCCAACCTCGAAAGGAAGAAAGAGGCAGAGGAAAGTGTGAAGAAAACAAAGGAATGAATTGATAAATTAATAAATAGAGCATGGGATTAATACTATCCCTTAGGTATAGCAACTCTGCATTATGTCCGGCGGCAGATATATTTTCCAGGGGCCTTTTGTAATGTTGCACTGGAGCAAACTCGACATCTAACATTTCAAATTCTGCTGGTATACAAATCCTCCTCAAAGTACTCCACAAACTTGGTCACAGATTTACAATATTTATCTGTAGAGCAGCAGCAAGAGGCATTCAAGCCAGCCAACGTTGTTCAGGAACAAGATTTTGTGTTATAACATAAATAGAGTACTATCAGAGACATGCAGACACAGGAAACGATAAAATGTGCAGCAGCTTTACTTTCATTTGCCGAGACCAAGACTGCAGAGGGAACTTTACTTGATTAGTTGGTAGCTGACATTAAAGAGTTACAACATGCACAGGCTGCATGAAACACTGCAGCTGGTGACACACTGAGGGTTATAGAGGAGGGTAAACAAATGTAAACAGTGTTAGTTCAATTTTAGGATGTTGAGAAACATATTAATGGCCGCGGACTTTAATGCTGAGGCTTCGAGTTGGTAAGTGCACCGCATTTGTTCTGTAAATTCTGGGGTCATTTGTTCTGGATGATCTCATCCTCTTCTGAATACAGAACAGCCATTAGCCCGACACTTCTCTAGGTGAGAATTGAAAACCAACTCTCCTATATAATGTAAGAATTAGCTGAGGTATTCCTGAAAAGATCTTGTAAGCCAAATACAAGGGATAACTCCAGGAAATATAGAGTATACTGGAGGCAAAAAAGACAGAAGCCTGCATGACTGGTCAAGTAAAGTACACCTTTAGTTCTGGATCAGACCTTTTTGTGCTTTCAGAAATGGGACATTTATTTTTGTGGCATAGATTCAACAAGTGCTGAAAACATTCCTCAGAGATTTACTTCCAAATTGAAACAATAAAATCACACAGTTGCTGCAGACTTGTTGGCTCCATACCCATTATGTGAATCTCCCAAACGTGCTTTATTGGACTGAGATCTGGAGACTGTGGAGGTCTTTTCAGTACACTGAGCTCATTGTCATGAGATGTTTGAGATGATCTGAGCTTTGTCACATGGTGTCAGGTAGGCTGTGGCACCACCACAGACACCAAAAGCCATGATGCATTAAAAATCACTTAAATAACTTTTCTTCCCTTTTTTAATGGTCAGTTTAGCAGGTCATCTCGCCTGTGTCTACATGACTAAATGTTGCTCCCTGTTATTAACTGAGCAGATATTTGCATTCACAAGCAGTTGAGCAAAATGACTAGACCACCAGGAAATGTCCTGCTGTACTAGCTGTCCAATAAAAAAAGTGTATTAAATCATTTTCACCAAACACCTTCATCGCTAACTAGTGTTGTTGATTGAAGCCATTTTTTAAAATGAGAATGAAATAGATCTTCCTGAAGAAAAACTTCCAGGATTTCTGCTGTTGTGTTATCATTTTGCACCATTTGCCCATGTTGCGTACTAGTGCACAACTTTAATTTTCAGAAAACTGAAACCATAAATGTAGCAGTACAGTAATCAAATGTGTCCATATTGAAACATTTAATTGTTGCTAAATTCAACAAGCACATTGCAGTTAAAAATCCATCACAGTTTTTCTATTATTATTATTGTTGTTGTTGTTGTTGTAATATTGCTTTCGCAGTTTCAGCAAAACCTGAAAGTTGTGTCTCTTACGGAGCCCCGCAGGGGACATGGGAGAAAAAAAAAATTAAGATGGACTTTTGCGAGATCTCGCAAAAGTTTTGCGAGATCTCGCAAAACAAACTCGGGTTTGCGAGATCTCGCAAAAGTTTTAGCCACATTCTTCGAAGTCGACCGGGAGGTCGAGGCACGATGTGCCGGGAGAGCGGTGTTCCTCCCGGCTGTAGTAGGTCTTGACCTCCCGTTAGCTTAGAGATGGTGGGTGTCAGATCTCCGAAAACATCGGAGGACTTATGCAAATATGTGATGTCTTGTAAACTGAGCAGATATTTGACGTTTACACAACTACATTCACGCCTCAAAATATCTTAAAAGTTTATTTTGTGACCCAGAAAGAGTAATATTACAACTAAGTAGCTGCCGCCATTGTTGGAATTCAACTTTTGCGAGATCTTGCAAAAGTCCGTCTTAATTTTTTTCTCTCCCATGTCCCCTGCGGGGCTCCGTAAGAGACACAACTTTCAGGTTTTGCTGAAACTGCGAAAGCAATATTACAACAACAACAACAACAACAACAATAATAATAATAGAAAAACTGTGATGGATTTTTAACTGCCATGTGCTTGTTGAATTTAGCAACAATTAAATGTTTCAATATGGACTAGTCTCTGGGTGCAAACCTCACCTGATCTTTATTTTTATTTTTATGTATGAGCACAAGACCAACAGCACAATTCGAAGTTACCTGTTGAGGTTCATGCTTTTCCTCCTTAAACCACATGGAGTGAAATCAGCTGATTGTGGTGCAAGCTGAAAGAAAAAAGCATTTTTGTTTTTATTTTCTTTATCTGTTGTGTGCAGATAATTCAAGAAACTTTGTAACACAAGTGACAACATAATTGTAACAAGTATGTGATGTAATGTGATTACAGTTACTCTGGAACACATCAAACACACACGACTGGTCACCTCTAGATAGTTAACGTTATTTAACTTTATATTTATTTGTTATAATCTGCTCCACTTACCACTTTTTTCTCTCCTTCCTCGTTCTTGCTCTTTTTTTCTCCCCACTGCCAGAAGGATAACCTTTCATTTTGGTTTCAGTGGCTTTGCTGTCATTAGGGTTGTTTGGAATCAGGTGAGGCCCCCTTAGGGAGGCCATATCTCTCCTACTGTCACTGCAAACGTTGCACATTGCCACACCTGTACTTGAACGTTTGTCAGCCCTTGGGCACTTCTGAACATGGGTTTTGCATGATCGTCCTTTGCTAGTGTTGTCTGTTTATCCAGTGTATTCAACATGTAAAAAGGTCTGTTTTGCAACTGTTGCATAAAATAGGCTTTTCCCAGCTGGTCATGACGAGCATATGAAGTCAGTCCAAATGGGAATATAATTTAGAGTCAATACATAACCCGAAATGTAAACCTTCTTGTTATCTTCATAGGTAGAGGAAAGAGCTATGGACAAAAGCATATGTGATGGACTAAATAAACTCTATGCAGCAAGTGCCAATTTGCAACAGACCAAAAGCAATCACATCCTGACTCCACGACAATTTTTTGAATGGTCTAACTCACATCTCCTGAATCACTCAGGTCTGTGTTTCAGAGATTTTGACGCCGGTGGGGCAAGGTTGATGGGACATTCTGAATCCATCAGAACAGACCGAGGAGCCCGCAGCCATAACAGCTCTGCTCCAGTCGATTAAACCAAGCTGAAAACAGGCAGGTTGTCTTGCAAAGAAAATACAGACGTTACAAGAAGTTATGAGGGTTCAAAGGCTTGAAATAAGGTGACAAATATCAACCCAACCCTTCAAAGGCCTGTGATTCAGCCATTTTCCATAACACATAGATTTTTGCGTGGATTCATTAGATTTACAGTTGCCGTACAGAAAACATCAGCTGATTCTGATTGGTCAGGTGGGAGGTACTCACTGATTTAATATAGAAGGAGCCATATGATTTATTTTTTGCTGTTATTCTGAATATCCACATTCATATCCATATCAGATGATTGAATTTGTGCACTCTTTTGGAAAATATGTCATATGCATTTTTTCATGGTCAAATGAAGCCAAACAGCATTTATTTAAATATATAATCATATCTACAATATCAGTCAGTCCTAAGGTCTCGTATAATCTATGTTGAGTATGAAAGCCAGGATGTGGACTCCCTTCTTGCCGCCTACTCTGAGCCAGTTTGCGACTATTTGAGTAAAGCAAAGTCATTGTCCTGTCCAAGAAATCAGTTTAAGATTCATTTAAACGTTGTGAAACGGTGTGTTATTCTGTTGGAAGCAGCCATCAGAGGATGAGTAGGCTGTGGTCATAAAGGAATAAAATGTACCGAGACAATTCATTTCATCAAAATGAAGACTACAGGCTACACATGGTTATTCCTCATTAAAGCATCATTTGCATGGGGACATCCAGTCTAGGTTAACATGAAATTCATCACAGGTATGCAAGTTCTGCAAACCTTGTGGCGTTGTTTTTTTTCCTTTCAGCATTTTTAATAAATGAAAAAAAAAAAATGCTTGGAACAATCCAGAGATATTATTTTGAGTATGGCTCCAGTGATATGAATTATAATCTCTCATTTTTAAGCTAATTTAATGTAAATCCATCATTTATTTATTTTCAGACATCACTTTTATAAGTAAAGCACAACAGGTTTATAAAACGCGTTGTGTTGCTGTACTGCTTAGTTGCTAAAGTGTATTTCCAGGTAAAACATTTTCCCAGGTAAAATGGGAACAGTGCTAATTGCCCCAGGCATTTCGCTTAGAACATGTAAGGTCAGACATGTATCTGTATGAGAGATACAGCCCCATTAGCAGGCTATGTGTCAGTCTGATGACCATTAAACCGATGATACTTGCTGGTTTTCACCCCAATTAGGTGTAAATGGGTTGGCGAGCCTCTGGCCCCAAAAGGTCTGGCGCAATAAGAACTGGTTGATGGTGTGTAATATTGCTTATACTTATAAATTATTCAAGGCCTGAACCAAAGTATTGTGTATATATAAAAATCCCCATGTGTTCTTTTCTCAAAAGGAATCAAAATTAAATTGCAAAATAATAAGAAACAAACAACTGGTGGTCTGGGGAGGCACAAATCTGCTGTTTCTACTTGTAGTTCGAATACTGATGAATGAAATTTATAGATCCGGCTTCTGAAGCATGAGCAACGTGAGATTACCAGCATTACTTTGGGTTTTTTTTTTGGTTTTCTTTACAGACATCTTTTCTGTCTGGTCTCTGACTGTGACTTAGATCAATTATTTGCACAAACATTGTTTTCTGACAGCAGGCCATCCACATGAACTTCCATCTGTAATTGATGTTTGCAACTCAATAACTTTTAAAAGTGAAGGAACAGTTGAACCTAAACAGGCATTTGAGCCCATGTGTTTCAGGATCAGGACTGGTCCTGGATTCCCAGTAACAAGCTCACCTGTTTCCAATCATCTCCTCTCCTGCGAGTACTTAAGGTGGTTTTTTACCTTCAGTCTTTGCTGGATTGTTGAACTGGCAGCTGCCAGTGAAGCTGGCCGCCCTGCTTGTTTGGCCTTGCGACCCAGCCTGAGTTACTTGTTGGTTTTGCAAACTCATCCTGGAGATCGGAGAGTGGGAGACTTTGTGTTCTGAGACAGATTCTGAGGAGAAGATAAACTGTGGAATCGCCTCATCTGTTTGGAACCTGGACTTTACTATCATGACCTTTGTGTCAACAAATCTGTTACAATTTTCATCCCCTGCATCAGCGGCCATTAGTGATGTGCGATATCACTGATTTCCTTTCCGATACGATATCAAGTAATATTCAGGGGGTATCGACGATACTGATCCGATACCGATACTTTGTACAAAAACTTATTTTATTTATTGTATCTCAAATTATAGCATCATAATAATTACAGGACATCAGATTACTTGTTCTTATCACTTAATAATGCAGGATTCATCATATAGAAATAAAATACCTGCAGTTGTGAGCTATTTGAACACCTTGCCTGCCTGCAGCACTAAAGGACTCCGTGAGAGACGTCTGTCTCACCCTAGCAGCACCTGTCCCTGTCCTCCTCTTCAGTTCATCTCAACATACACCTGAGGACCACTGGGTCGTCAGGTGGAAGCAGCCTCTGAATTTGGAAACCCCCGCTGTTTCCGGGCCGGCCAATAATAACGGTGACATTTAACGTATTTTATCCAATAAATAAACTCCCCACATACATATTAAAATGTATTCCCCCCCAACAGCCCTTTTGAATGCCCTTTTGGCCTAGTACGGCCACAACACCTCACTCTTGGAGCACTTTTTTGCCACATGTATCGCAAACCACGTCTCAGCTGTTTGTGGAGGTAAAATAAGTCCGCACATGACGCTCAGCCATTGTTGTGAGTGCGCGCGCCAAGGGGCTGCGAGACATTTATACAGCCGTATTTCACACATGACTATGAAAGGCGGAAGAGGAAGTAGTTCCTTTGAATGTAGACAATCCGAATGTTATAGTTTCTTTCCACTGTGTTCCTGTTAACGATAAACTACAAATTTACCCTAAATTACTAAAATATCGATATTTTAATGTGAGAATCGATTCTAGAACATAAATGACTGGTATCGGAGGAATCGATATTTCAGGATCGATCCACACATCACTAGCGGCCATCGCAGAAACACTACTCAAAATGAGTGTGAACGGAGCTGAGAGAGACAGTTATCCAGAGCTCTACAAAAGCTGCACAAAAATAATGACGAATTTCATGAAAAGTTTTAGGATATGTGGTATCACCATGATAGTTCATTAAAAATATATATTATTGTTCATGTTAAATAGAGCAACACACGTAAGGCTGAAATTTGGGGTCTGACAGGTCCCTTGGCTCATTCAGGCTCAGGTTTACGGCTAGCCAAAAGAACCATTAGGCCACAAAGAAATGTCCACACGTTTTCTTCCACAGCTGATGGTTTACATCTCTTTGTTTTCTTTTGCTGATTTATTTTCTTATTAGTCATTTTTCACTCACTGGTTATGTTGATGCATTTAAGCATTGAGAGGTGAGACTGAGGTCTTAGAACTACCCCTTGTAGATCGGGCTGGGTTGTTTTCCCCTTTATAAGCACGCTTGTCCTGTCTTTCAGTGTAACAGAATTTATTTCATATAATCTTCTTTATAAAAGAAGTTGTTTTGTTTGGTGCTGCTTTTCCATATATATATTTAAACCTTGTGAACTGAATGCATGCCTATGGCTCATCTCATATTCAGATAGTGCCTGCTGCAAAGCCATCACATGGAGCATGGAGCCATTCCCAAAAATAACGCTGCACAATGAAAATAACAAGGTGCGAGCGACACACCTGACTTGCTAAAGCTTTAACCTGGAGCACCCGGGCAGAAATGCCAAAAGACACCTCGTGCATAAATGAAGAGTGCCAGCAGCTTTGACAAAATGGCACTAATTGACACCCAAGGGATGAGAATGAACCGGATTGTCTACTCCACCCTAATTACCATCTGTATGTATTCACCTAATTGTTTCTGTCCTTTTTATAGTTTGTCTGTTCTCTTAGTTGCTGTCTCCTCATGAATGTCCTCCTTGTCAACTGTGGTTTTGATTCTCAAAGTCTTTGCGAACCAATTGTTTGGATTCACCAGTGTTTTCTCTTCTGGTATTTCTTTGCTACATCGTATTTGGACTTAGGTAATGTTGGATCCCCAGCCTTTTGCTAGTTTTACATGCCACCATTTATTCCCACTTCCTCTGCTTTCATTTTCAGCCTCCTGCCCAGCCTGTACAGATGCTCTGCTTGCACTCTCAGCATCACGCCTGGATGCTGAGGTTTTCCTTAGCAAAGGTTCTTTCCTTGCTTCTGGCATCTCTTCACACCTGCTGTCCACCTGAACCCTGCAATTACTGTGTTTTTACAATTTATAATATGCTAAGCATGTCTACGAATAATTGTTTATTAATAAACATCCCCACAGTCTGTTATGAAATATTTCAGAGTAGCCTATAGATACATATGTTCTTTCACGCATAGTGGTCACTACAGTGGACAGCTATTCAAAGGGTGCTTTCTTGTATTTGTGTCAGTGTTGATGGTATACTTGCACATAAACCACTACATTGGACACTGATGTGTCACTCCATACACATCAGTTATCCACATAAGTGGACATGTAAAAAAAAAAAAAAAAAACTCTTTGAAAAGTACATTTTTAAAAAAAAATGAAGCTCAAATCTGATTTTCATGCCTAAAAATGAATAAAAATACTTAAGAAAAAAAATCCTGATTGGGGTCATTAATTCATTCATTAAATGGTTAATATAATTATAAGGTTATTTTAGCACCATTGTCATTTAGACCACCTGCTTCTTATTATAATGTTGCTGAATTTGTAAACTTCAAAGTATGCAGTAGATGTAGGTTTTTATCTTTTAGGCTTAGAAAAATCAGAAGTCATAATAGGATGGATTTCATGACTAATAGCTATGTTTGATATTTTTATGGCTTTGTGTTTGGACTTGGATACTTTCAGGTGTCGTTCCTTTCAAATAACAATTAGCATTAAGAAATGATTCAGTCAGGTTCTTGTCCTTTTGAATCAGCCTGTGATTCACACCATGACCCGCAGCGATGTAGCTCGCGACCTGCAGCCCAGTCTTGCTCCACAGAGTAGGGATGAGCAGGCCAATTTAAATACCAGGAGTTGATAAATGAATAAACAGGTATTTTCTGGATAAATATGAAAAAGTGTCTGAGAATGAAAATACCCCTAGGAGAGCCTTCCCTGCCCTCCCCTGCGTGATTTCACAGTAGGTGTCCAATAGCATGCTGTCATTGTCATATGGACAAAATTTAAATAACATGCAAAAATAAGAACAAGTAAACAAATCAGTTCTGGCACAGCAACGTTCCTAGCTTTAACCACGGGACTTATGACAGACTTGTCGCTCCTGGCGGGGATGATGTTGGCTTATCAAGATGATTTGTGTTATTTTGAAAGATGAGTCAATTCTGAACATTTGGAGTGGAATGAAAAGACAATTCAACTCAGTGCTTCTTAACCAAGTGTACCACTTTAAAATATCAGAGGAACACAAGTGATCGATCATCCTTTGACCTCCAGATCAACTTCCTGTCAACCAACAATAACTTAAAGAAACTTTATTCCTTAAATGATCATTTATTTTGCATCGCGGTGGTGATTAATCGGAGCGCTTGGACTTTCAAGACGCTCAGTTTTGCTGCTGATGGATGCGTGGTGTGTTCCACTTTGACGGGGCTTATTAGTAAGAGTAATGCCTGCTGTCACGAGGCCACCGCTTCCCTCCCACTGATTCCATGTGTTGCTGTGTGGGACGTGAGATCTGGATTTGTTCGTCATGGTTTAAGAATAGGTGCAAGTGTGTCATTCCTGCTGGTGGATGTGTGAACATCTCAGCGTCAAATCAGAGGAACATCTGTTACCTTCATTTAACTGAAAAATAATAATAAA
Organism: Neolamprologus multifasciatus; assembly: GCF_963576455.1. Classification (NCBI taxonomy): domain Eukaryota; kingdom Metazoa; phylum Chordata; class Actinopteri; order Cichliformes; family Cichlidae; genus Neolamprologus; species Neolamprologus multifasciatus. The sequence continues at coordinate 21,636,490 of NC_140447.1, read as the reverse complement.
AAAAACAAAACATAAATCATGAGAAAAGACTTCAGAGGAACTGTTTTGATATAAAAAAAAAATGGAAAGTGAGCAAAGAAGCAGGAAGTCAGATTGAAGTGGCAGCAGAGCTTCATTTCTACTAGAGCATATAGGACCTCATAGAACCAGAGGAGAGATCTTTAAATAAACCACACCACCTGGCCATCCTTTCTTCTCTGTGCGATGTTCATCTTCTGTATCAAACTGAAATTATATGACAAAATTATAGTGCCAAGATGCAACTAAATGTTGGTGGTAATTATTTTAAAATGTCCCCAAAAAAGCCTCGCATGCTTTCCATCCATCCCTTGAGATTAATGATTAAATGGAGTTTTCTGAAAAAAGGAGGCAGCTGTTCTGAAATGTGACCCCACTTTATGTTTTATGGTTTTCGTACACTTTTAGTAACATTTTAAGATGGTTGCACCCAACACTTATTATAATTATAGAAATGTTCCAGGAATTAAAAACACAATCGTGCACCAATTATGGAAGCACCAAAAGACCAAAGTGACGAATGTTAGGGATGTTGCTCTTCTTCTTCTTCTTCTTCTTCTTCAGTTGGCTGCTTTCTTTATGGGTCACTACAGCAGATGATCTGCCTCCAGCATCCTCCTTTGTCACACCAACCTTCTGCCTCCATCTGTGAATCTTCGTTGCTGTCTCCCTCTTTTCCTCCTGTCTGTTTTCTCCATCTTTAACATTGTTGACATCCCCCCTGACATTTTTCTCTATTCATAAGGCATGAATAGATCCATGCCTTTTTATCCAGGATTCTGACCCTCTCGTCCCATTCAAATGTCACAGCAGAATTCGAGACTCATCAGCAACATTTTTCCAATCTTCTATCTTTTGCGTGAAGGCACCCTGTGTAGTCTTCTGCTGCTGCAGCTCGTCTCCCTCAAGGTTTGATGTGTTGTACATTCAGAGATGCTCTTCTGCACACTGTTGCCTTCCTACTGGTTCAAAGTAGTCTGCTCATTTTTCTGAGAACCACTTCTCGATAGGTATTTTCTCTTATGCACACCATCCACTGTAAACCCCAGAAATGGTTCCATGGGATAAACCTGCTACATTTTTAAATACTCAGATCCCTTAAATCACCATTTCTTCCCCACGCTGATGCCCAGATTTAATTTCAGTAGATCATTTTGTGTGCCTAAATACATTGAGTTGCAGCCACATGGTTGGCTGATTAGATATTTACCTTAACGAGCAGCTGAACATTTTTTAAAAAAAAAAAACAACTGTTCTGGTTTGCATCTGTGACTGAAAACAAGTTGATTAACAAACCAAATCTGCTCTGTCGGTGCAACAGAAGAGTCTTCACTGAAACCATGTTGGATGCTTTCAGGTGTAAATTGTACGTCTCTCTGCCATCAGCCCTCATCAGTCTCCTTTACTGAAGGATGCACAAAGGGCTTAATTGGCACAGGTGTGTGGCACAGGTTATCCTCTCGGGGTGCACCTGGCACTCTGCTCTTTCTCTCCACTCCACTTTCTACCACATCTGCCCCACATACAGAATTTACAAGCGAAGGGTGTTCCAACTTTTAAATGCAACTGTTTGTCTACAATGAATCCAGCTCTCCTGTTTTATATTATCACTGTCAAAAGAGTTGTTATAATACGAACGGGACTCTCTGACATAACACCAAATTATAGTTTATATAGTTCTTGTACTTGTTGCATAAAGAGTGTGTAAAGAACTCACATTGCGCAGCCAAAAGGACAACTCAAAGAGAGATTTCTCCAGTGTTTTCATGCTTTTTATTAAAGTGGAAAGAAATTTGAATACATGTTTAATTTTTTTTTAAAATCTGCACTGGAGGCAGAGTCGGCTTCTGCTGATTATTTTCCAGAGCTGCTTACAGTCCTACCGCCATGGTCACTTAGCACATTCTCACTCCCATAACCAAGTTATTTTACACCAAACCAGACACATAAAAGTAAAGCTTCTGATAAAGACTATTGCAATGCCAGAGACTTTTGACAAATACGCTGAATGAAGTTGGAGGATGAATACGATTTTATTTTATTTTCCTCCCATTATACCTCACCAGCAAAATAAACTGTTTTGCTTTTTAGTGAAAGTGCAGAGCAGTTAGGTAATTATGCTATTATCATGCTGTAGTCACGTTTCCATCAGATGCAGCACAAAATTTAACCAAGAGAAAATTCAAATTAAGGTTGAGTATAAAATTTAAGTCCCATACTTATTTTTTATAATATCTTGTTTATATTGTGCATAATGTTGTTTAACTTGAACACATTGCACAGTCGGCATCCTTGGTTACTTTTAGTTACTTAAGCACCTCCCACTAACACACCCATTATTTCCCCGAGATATCCAATGCACTACATCAGGATGGCACGGGATTTAAAACTCCAATAAAGTCAGAGAGGGACGATTGGGAAATAAGACGCAGGTGAGAACAAGAATATCAGGAAAAGAGTGAAAACAAAATAAGGCATATAGAGAAACTAATCTTTAAAACAGGAAGGCAAACAGATGAAGAACTCATATGGGCAAACATGGGGACAGAGATCAAATTACACAAGAGCCTGAAGGAAACACAAATGAGTACAGCAAAATCAGAAAATATAATACAGAAAATGCCAGTTTTATTATATCAAATGCTTTATATTCTCCTCCCTGAAGTATTTGGTTTCTCTACAGGGGAGCCATAAAAGTCCCGGTTTTGTTTTTTACCTTTCACTCTATTCCCCTCACCTTAAGATGGTGCACATCACTTTCCAAAGCTTTAATCAGATTACGAGGTTAAATATTTAGATTTATTTGGGAGAGGAAAATGTAAAAATCTGAGACAGGCTCAGACAGCAGAAATCTTGTCATGGCTCTCAGCTGGCTGGCTCCTTCCAAAACAGATTAATTACACCATTGTGATGCTGCTCTGCAAAATGGGGTTTTGTTGCTTATTCACGGTGATGGATTGAACCCAACCAGTCACTTAATTTACTGTTGGAAAACAAATGGAAACACATTAGTTTGAAGGTAGAATTTGTCTAAAATATCTCAATTTCAGAAGAGAAATTACCAGTTAATTAACAGTAAAGTGATATTTAAGAAAATAAATTAATAATGCAAATATACGACAAAAACAAGTACAAGCAATAATCTAAACCCTCCTCAGTACATGAAACATATTTAATGATTATTGGTGAAACATACTAGATGCCCACGTGTTTAAGTGTAATTACAGCTTATTACAGCTCTTTTTTTAGTGTAGTCGTGCTTAAATTAACCTCGTAATAACTAATTTTTAAGTGTCGATGACGGATGAAACCCTCTGTGGTCTTTACTTTTATGAAGGTGAAACATTTCAAATTTATACAACAGAACTGAACACAGGTGAGCTATGACGTGGTAATTGCAATGAAAAAAATGCCTTGTATTTTACCAAGCATGAATTGGAGTGAATCGGAACTACACTTAAGAGCTCCAGTCATGGGAAAATGAAACACCTCTGGAGGTGTTCTGGGGGTGTATTAAAGCAGGTATAATTATCGTTCTCATATTAGTAATGGATCACATGATGATTAATGCAAAGGAAATCCCTTGTACAAAATTATCATCCAGCTCTAAAGTTCTTTAAATCATCCCAGAGATCACTGGTTTGGTTTTCTGAACGTCAGCCTCACTGTTCTGCTTCATCCTCACCGCAGACAGCAGCTCGTTGCTGCTAAAAAGCAAAACTGTGTGCTACCTGCTGTGCACCAAATGACAGAGAGTATTAACCAGCTGGTGAGCATTGTGGAGCACTTAGCGTCTGAAAAGTTGTAAAATTAGATGTTAGTTAAGATCAAAAACAGCATTAAAGGAAAGCGAATATTGGATAATATACGCAAATCTGTCAGCATTACTGCGGTGATGTTTCCCCACAACAATCTGCACACTTTGAATGCCAGGTGTCGTACCTTTATAGCCATCTGGTAGAAATATTTTTATTGTTTGGTGTGTTTTCTGTTGTTTTGATATTTTACATGCAGTCTCCACCTGCTCAATCCAACTGCTTGACAGATAATTCTAGGCGGGCTCACCACCTGAAACACAAATGAAAGGGTATATATGAGGAAAAGCCATGAAGGAAGAATATCTCTCATTCAAAAGAGACGATAACTTAATAAAAAACTAACGCATGATGACAAAAACTATGATGAAATGTACTGACACTTTAATCCACATCTAAAGACACATATGAAAATATTCTGGAGGGAAGAGATCCAATCAGAACTAAGGATGTTTTGTAGAAAGGCGGGAAAACATTTGCTTTTGATCACTTTGAACTCCTTCTGCAGTTAGGTTCACCTAATGACTGTAGAAAACACAGTATTTGGGCAAACTGTGAACAAATTGATCTGCCCTGACAAACAGGTAGGGGAGGGGGTGGGGGAGGGCTTCCATGCTTCCTGTTTGTCATGAAAACACAACAAAATGTGAGTGCTTGGGAGGAAGAGAAGAGCAGACATGTGGACGTGTTTCGCATTGGATGTCAAGGAAAATGCGATGCTTTGTGAACTGTGTGGAGAAACTTTCACCGGTAAAATGCACTAAACTTTTACTCTTTGTTTTTTAGTCCACTGACTCAACTTTAGATTTAATTTGCTGTCAAAATGAACGGTGGATCATCTGCCTCCATCCCTATCCCAGCATCCTCCTCTGTTACACCAACCCTCTGCACATCCTCCTTCACCGCATCCATGAATTTTCTCTCTGCTCTCCTCTTTTTCTCCTGCCTGGCAGCTCTATATTCAGAATACTTTGTCCAATATAACTAAACCATCTCAGCCTTGCCTCTCTAATTTTACCTCTAACTTATTTCTGGGAAAGTAAGGGAATTCTGGCTTTTGGGACAGAAACCTCAATCTCCAAGGTGAATGTCCTTAACCTATCGCACCTCCAAGTCTAACTTTCAGTGTGAGTTTACCTAATATGGACCATGATTGTGACTGAAAGTCTTCCATCACTGCAATTTCTAAAGCCTGAGTCTGATTACCTCTACTGGGCTTAAATTACAAAAGGCTGAAAGGTGATTATGGATTTTTTTCCCCCACTGACTCCAAGAACATGATGTTTGTACCAGGTTTAACATTGTTTGTTGTGTGCAATATTTAACAGTAACCACCGCAGCAGCCTGAAATGATGAAAGATGTGTTTTCATGCAAAAACTGAGTGCAGCTTGTTCAGAAATGGTGGGAACAGACAAAAATGAGTCAGGCAGGAAATGTTTTCTCACCACTTAATTGCAAAGGGCCTGTTTGTAGCTGTGCAAAGCTATAAGTCATCATCATTCTAAATTCTCAGTACAATGCAGTTACTCAATATTTGCTAGTTCTGTGAACTGATCTGCACTAAAACATTTGTGCTTCTATGACTAAATAACAGTATTCTCCACCAGTTCACTGGGCTCTCATTGAAAACTATAGAGGCACTGCAATCAAAGTCCCTGAGGGCGTTTCCTTGATCATTGATTTCAACCGGTGCCTTAGTGAAAGGCGATGAGTGGTGCAAGAAGTCTGTGGCGTCAAAATGAGAAATCCTTTGATCTGCCCCGGCACATGACGATAGCAATCCAGCTGTGTTGGGCAAAGACCAGTCGTGCCCTTGATTATTTCAGGTTTCTCCTTATTCTGAATGGCACAGCGAAAGTCGATTCTGTGATGCATTCAGTGGCTCTAAAGTGCTTTTGTGCATTAAGTGGCATTCTGCTGGATCAGAACGACAGCTCAAGGTAGTTAATGAGGAAAAACACAAGATGATAAGGCGCTACCTAGAAGGAGTCCAAAAGGACGACTTCAAAGATCTTATATGATAACTTTTACTTGTAATTGGAGGTTGTAGCAGGCTCGGCATGACTGTTCACTTTCTGTATCTCTTCAGTAAACTTGTGTTTATGTTGCTAAAGTCAATTTTGTGTTAGTTTACAGTTGCTAGTTTACACATTTACTAGTGTCAGGAATGCAGAGAACTACATGATTTGAACCCGCTAAAGAGCAGTAGCTGGTGTTTTAGCTGCCTTCAGTGCTGCCACTATGTGTTGATATATTATAACAGGACACTAGCTGTCAGTGAATGTAATGCATGTGTACATAGGTGCACTCACTTTTACTGCCTCATCGTAACCTGTATATAAAAGATGGATGTAGCCATTCTGACATCATCAACGACCGTGAGATTTTGGAATTTTTGCTGTCACCATGTTGGTGTTTTTTAGTGTCAGAAGTAACCATGGCTTCAGTTGAATGCTCAAAGTAACTCACGGTGCTATGAAAAAGTATTTGCCCCCTTTCTGATTTCTTAGACATTGCTGTGGACACAGGACGGAATTTTGGCCCACTCTTCTTTGTACGCCGTTCATGTTGGAAGCATGAACGACCTGTTTAAGGTCATGTCAAAGCATCTCAATTCAATTTAAGTCCAGATTAAGACTGGGTACTTCAAAACCTCCATTGTGTTTTTCTTTTTTAGCCTTTCAGAAGTGGACTTGCTGGTGTGTTTTGGATCACTGCTGCATAACCCAAGATGCCCTGTTGAACCTTGAGGTACAAGGAACAGGGAGAGACCAGACAGACATGGGGACATAACCGACAAGACAAAACGCATGATAAAACACGAGAGACACTGAATACAGAGCTTAGGGACAAAGCTAGGACAGACTGGACACAAAAAAGGAACTAACACAAGACCTAGAAATACAAATAACAAAACACAAAGGCACCCAAGAGCTTGAATATAAGTGTCTCATAATTTCAAAGAAATTAAACAAAAGTCTAGAACAGACTTAAAATACAAAGAACTAGGACGATGACACATGAGGGGGGTAATATGTTGCAAATAAGCAAAAAACGAAGACATCAGGAAGGGGTTAGAATAAAAACATCTTACGATCATGATGATACACCATAATTCACAGAAACAAACAATCAGTGTAACTGAGAAGTTTCACAGACTGTGAAAGGTTAACTACGAGGCTGTTTTTTCATGTCATGCCATAACCTGCTGATCTGTTGTGACCAGTTCTGTTAAACCCAAAGGTGAACCATGAATTTTACACTAATAAAATCTGCTTCGTCTGAAGTTCCCTCACACAAAGATTTTTTAAAGCTCTATATTATAGTAATCAGCTTCACCATAGCATCAGTTTGAGCGTTGTTATATTGGCAGCCTTTAAGGATTATCATTAATTACTTTTTCCTCAGTCACAGAAAACCTCAATAAAGTCAGGAGGTACACCGGTTCATTTCTCCAGCAGGAAGCATGATATGAGTTGATGGAATGAGCCAACTAGTCTCAATTTGACAAGCATTTCATTTCACTTTATGGGCTATATATTGCTACTTCTTCAAAATTAAAACCTCTGAAATGAAGAGAGATTTTTCACTGGTTCTCTTTTATGACTTATACTAAACTACATATCAAAAATGCATGGTGATGAACAATCTTAGATCACAGCCTCAGAGCACTGTAGTTAAAACACATCACGTAGATTCTGTTATCCTGCGTCCTCAAATAAATTTTTTCCTCCAATCAGGGCGCATGAAGAGTTGATTCAATCACAGACAAGAGTGATGAATTATGAGTTGTCAGCTAACAAGCAACTTGTCTAACATACATGAAGTAATGTTAGAATTTCTCCCTCCAAGGAACTGGAGCATATACTTCTTTGACAGGATATTAGCGCAATTAACCACACAGCAATCCATTATCTGTCAGACAGCCTAACAGTATTAACCATGTAACCTGAACCTTGAAATAATTGCCAGAAAAAAATTTTCTGAAGGTTTTTGAAACTGGTTTGTTGAACCTTTGGTAATATATATATATATGTTTTAATTCAATTCAATTCAATTCAATTTTATTTATATAGGGCCAAATCACAACAAAAGTCGCCTCAAGGCGCTTCATAGATACAGAGAAAAACCCAACAATCATATGACCCCCTATGAGCAAGCACTTTGGCGACAGTGGGAAGGAAAAACTCCCTTTTAACAGGAAGAAACCTCCGGCAGAACCTGGCTCAGGGAGGGGCGGCCATCTGCTGCGACCGGTTGGGGTGAGAGAAGGAAGACAGGATAAAAGACATGCTGTGGAAGAGAGACAGAGGTTAATAACAGAGATGATTCAATGCAGAGAGGTCTATTAATACATAGTGAGTGAGAAAGGTGACTGGAAAGGAAAAACTCAATGCATCATGGGAATCCCCCGGCAGCCTACATCTATTGCAGCATAACTAAGGGAGGATTCAGGGTCACCTGGTCCAGCCCTAACTATATGCTTTAGCAAAAAGGAAAGTTTTAAGCCTAATCTTAAAAGTAGAGATAGTGTCTGTCTCCCGAATCCAAACTGGAAGCTGGTTCCACAGAAGAGGGGCCTGAAAACTGAAGGCTCTCCCTCCCATTCTACTTTTAAATACTCTAGGAACAACAAGTAGGCCTGCAGAGCGGGAGCGAAGTGCTCTAATAGGGTGATATGGTACTACAAGGTCATTAAGATAAGATGGGGCCTGATTATTTAAGACCTTGTATGTGAGGAGCAGGATTTTGAATTCAATTCTGGATTTAACAGGAAGCCAATGAAGGGAAGCCAAAACAGGAGAAATATGCTCTCTCTTTCTAGTCCCTGTCAGTACTCTTGCTGCAGCATTTTGGATTAACTGAAGGTTTTTCAGCGAGTTTGTAGGACATCCTGATAATAATGAATTGCAGTAGTCCAGCCTGGAAGTAATAAATGCATGAACTAGTTTTTCAGCGTCACTCTGAGACAGGATATTTCTAATTTTAGAGATGTTGCGCAAATGGAAGAAAGCAGTCCTACATATTTCTTTAATATCTGCATTGAAGGACATATCCTTCAATGAGGTTCCTCACAGTGTTACTGGAGGCCAAGGTAATGCCATCCAGAGTAAGAATCTGGTTAGATACCATATTTCTAAGATTTTCAGGGCCGAGTACAATAACCTCAGTTTTATCTGAATTAAGAAGCAGAAAGTTAGCGGCCATCCAGGTCTTTATGTTTTTAAGACATTCCTGCAGTTTAACTAATTGGTGTGTGTTATCTGGCTTCATGGACAGATAGAGCTAGGTGTCATCTGCATAGCGATGAAAATTTATGCTATGTCTTCTAATGATGCTGCCTAGGGGAAGCATGTATAGTGTAAACAGAATTGGTCTGAACCCTGAACCCTGTGGAACTCCATAATTAACCTCAGTGTGTGAAGAGGACTCTCCATTTACATGCACAAATTGGAGTCTATTAGATAGATATGATACAAACCACTGCAGTGCAGTACCTGTAATACCTACAGCATGTTCTAATCGCTCTAATAGGATATTATGGTCAACGGTATCGAATGCTGCACTAAGGTCTAGCAGGACAAGCACAGAGATGAGTCCACTGTCAGAGGCCATAAGAAGATCATTTGTAACCTTCACTAAAGCTGTTTCTGTGCTGTGATGAGCTCTGAAACCTGACTGAAACTCTTCAAATAAACCACTCCTCTGCAGATGATCTGTTAGCTGTTTGACAACTACTCTTTCAAGGATTTTTGATATGAAAGGAAGGTTGGAGATTGGCCTATAATTAGCTAAGACTGCTGGGTCTAGAGATGGCTTTTTAAGTAAAGGTTTAACTACAGCCAGCTTGAAGGCCTGTGGTACATAGCCGATTATTAGAGATAGGTTGATCATATTTAAGATCGAAGCATTAATTAATGGCAGGACTTCTTTGAGCAGTTTTGTAGGAATGGGGTCTAAAAGACATGTTGATGGTTTGGAGGAAGTAATTATTGAAGTTAACTCAGAAAGATCAATTGGAGAAAAAGAGTCTAACTTAACATCAATGGCACTAAAAGTAGCTGTAGATAATATTACACCTGTGGGATGATTATTGGTCATTTTTTCTCTAATGATAAAAATTTTATTTGTTCATGAAGTCATTACTAGTTAACGTTAAAGGGATGGTTGGCTCAAAAGAGCTCTGACTTTTTGTCAGCCTGGCTACAGTGCTGAAGAGAAACCTGGGATTGTTCTTATTTTCTTCAATCAGTGACGAATAGTAAGATGTTCTGGCTTTGCGGAGGGCTTTCTTATAAAGCAACAAACTATTTCTCCAGGCTAAATGATGATCCTCTAAATTTGTGACACACCATTTCCTCTCCAGATTACGAGTCATCTGCTTTAGGCCACGTGTTTGAGAATTATACCACGGAGTCAGGTACTTGTGATTAGAGACCTTAGTTTTCACTGGAGCTACAGTATCCAGAGTCGTACGTAGTGAGGAGGTGAAATTATTAACAAGATAATCAACCTCTGTTGGGGTAGCGTTCAGATAGCTGCTCTGCTCTATGTTGGTACAGGGCATTGACAATGATAACAGTAGGTGGATTATATTCTTAAACTTAGTTACAGCGCTTTCAGAAAGACATCTACTTTGCTAAAGTCTACTCTCCACTGCTGTGTAATCAATTATTGTAAATGTAAATGTTATCAGGAAATGATCAGACAGGAGAGGGTTTTCAGGAAACACTGTTAAATGTTCAGTTTCTATGCCATATGTTAAAACAAGATCTAGAGTGTGATTAAAGTGGTGGGTGGGTTCTTTTACATTTTGAGAGAAACCAATTGAGTCTAATAACAGATTAAATGCCATGTTGAGGCTGTCATTTTTAGCATCTACATGGATGTTAAAATCACCCACAATAATTATTTTATCTGAGCTCAGAACTAAATTAGATATAAAGTCTGAGAAATCAGACAGAAACTCTGTGTAAGGCCCAGGTGGATGATAGATGATAACAAGTAAGACTGGTTTCTGAGTTTCACAGCTGGGGTGGACAAGGTTAAGCATCAGGCTTTCAAATGAATTAAAAGTCTGTCTTGGTCTTTCATTAATTAATAGACTGGTGTGAAAAATTGCTGCCACACCGCCCCCTCGGCCTGTGCTTCGAGATTTCTGGTAGTTAGAATGACTCGGGGGTGTTGATTCATTTAAACTAACATAATCATCCTGCTGCAACCAGGTTTCTGTAAGGCAGAGTAAATCGATTTGTTAATCAATTATTAAATCATGTACTAACAGAGACTTGGAGGAGAGAGACCTAATATCTAATAATCCACATTTCACTGTTTTACTCTTTGGTTCAGATGTGGATACTATGTTGTTCTTTCTTTGTAATTGTTTATGTTTAAGTTGTTTGTTGCTGGTTTTTAGTTTGTTTTTTGTCTTTTTGGAAGCTGACACAGTCTCTATGGAGATGGGTTTTTGGGGGGGTAGCAGGAGGAGAGAAGCTGCAGAGAGGCGTGTAAGACTGTAACTCTGCTTCCTGGTCCCAACTCTGGATAGTCATATTTTGGGGGGTTTAATAAATTTGTCCATATTTCTAGAAATGAGAGCTGCTCCATCCAAAGTGGGATGGATGCCGTCTCTCCTAACAAGACCAGGTTTCCTCCAGAAGGTTTGCTAATTATCTATGAAGCCCACATCGTTTCTGGGACACCACTCAGACAGCCAGCAATATAAGGAGAACATGCGGCTAAACATGTCACTCCAGGTCTTTTAAAAAGGATATATATTGTTAACTTGGATAATTTTTGAGACAGTTGATATTTTTGTGCAATTTATTTAGTTTTTTTGGTGGTTTTTTAGGTTGTTAAAAGTCACAATGGTGACGATAAAGTGCTGTCAAAAAACCAAAATACTCAAAATACTAAACCCATGTATCAAATATGATTCACTTGTGTTACAGGAACCAATGCTAAAAGCCCCAACTGAGAAGTCAGCTTCATTAGGTACACCTGTTCATCTGCTTGTTGTAAACTGAGGCACAGGATTACCAGAAGGTGGTGTAATGTTGTGGGGGATGTTTTCTTTGCACATTTCGAGCCCCTTAATATCAGTTCCGCATCTATCACATGCAAAGTGAACGTGTTAACTAAGACAGTCATTTTAAAATGGGGCACACAGTTTTTGGCACTCATGCTTCATTTGAGGTCAGAATAGAAGTAGTGTACAAGTAAGTAAGCTAGCATAAAGACTTAAAGTATTCAGTCAACCTGCAGTATTTCATGCCCTACATGTGTATTGTAGAAATGTTTAGCTGATTTAGAGTTTAGAAATGTGTTAACATAGAATCTAGAATTATTGTAGAGACATTGACACTGCCCTCAATGTAATAAAGGCCTGATGGTGTCCTGAATTTAGGAGTAGATGGTAGGAGACCCTCCCCAGTTGAACTGTGAAAGTAAAACAGAGAGGAGTTAATCCTGAGAGGAAATTCCCCAGAGAATGTTTGGGTGGGGGTCTCAACATTTGACCTGGATAACTGTGGTCTGGAAGGGAAATGGGTTTTTTATGACCTCTAGGGAGTCACCTACACCCACAGTGTTTTAACTGTCACGCACACTCACTTACGCGCACACACATACATACAGGTATGCGTACACAGTCACACACGAGCACTCACATAGACACAGACACAGAGTTTGCAGCACACCGTAGGGGGGTTTTATGATGGGGACACCTCTATAAAGCTGGCTGTAACTAACAAAGGGGTGAAGATTTTGCAGAGGGACACACCGGCCTCGTCTTCCCTTCTAGAAGTGCATGCTTAAATGAAGATGAATAAAGATGAATAAAAGTTTTGTGAAAATGACTACTGAGTTCCGGTGCTGTCTCTGGAAGTTTCGGCAAATAAAAGAACAGGGGTAAAACTGATTTCGCAACAGTTTTGGTGCCGAAACCCGGGATTCGCTCGAGGCCCAGAGAGGATGAATTGGCAGAGCTGAGATCGTGAAACGAGGCGAACAGAGAGCCATCTCACATGATTAAAAGGTAAGCACGACCTGTTTATTTTCGAACCGTGCATATTGTTTAAAGCCTAAATTATCTGTTCGCTAAGTTGAACGTATCTCAGTGTAAAATCACTCAGTATGTTAAAGAAACAGTGTGTGATCCGTCTTAGTTAGTAATTAATAGAATCGGTGTTTCATCCGTGGCGGTGTGTGATCCGTCTTTAGTTATTAGGAAAAAAGTGCCGGTGTGTGATCCGTCCTCCGTGCGTTAAAGCAGGAAACTTGTGTTACTATTAGTTAGAAAGCGGGGTTTAAGGCCTCGTCGCCGGCTGAGGGCCGTGTGTGCTCCGAGTTTGGCAACTCCACCCTCCTTCGGACGCGTCGTTGGGACCTGTGGGACAGGAGCCGGGGTGGTGACCTGGGCACCGGGGGCGCCTTAAATAACTAAAGCTAGGTGTTGGATCCTAGTCACGGTTGATAACCTGCATGAGAGTGGGTGCAAGTTGCTTTGTTAGTGAGAGAACGACTGCTTGGCTCAGCCCACTGACTGCAGTGTGTGTAGACTGTGTAGTTGTGTGAAAGCGCCGTTAGAGTCGGCGTCTCGTCTGAAGTACGGGAGTCAATTAAAGTAACAAAAAGAATTTGTGTCTAAAAGTGTGTGTTTGTGGTGTGCAGAAATTGCGGCAGGAGGCCGTGTCGCGAATTGTTGCAAACTGTGAAGTCAATTGGGGGGTTTAATTTGGTTTTATTTTTTATGGGGAAGAGAAACTGCGGTATCCAGTCCGTGGCGCAGTTTGAATAATTCGTGAGGCAAATGTGGCGCGATCTGAAGATCGTGAGCCTAATTGTCCTAGTTGGGTTGAGGTGTATAAGAGCGGACGGCACCCGCTCTTTGTTCTGATTAGGGCGTTGTCCTGAATCAGCAGAAGTGTCTCGCAGAAAGTTTGAATGAAGTGTTTTTGAGCCAGCCTCGAGGGGCGGGTTCACAGGTGGAACGAACGAGGAGTAAAATGTGCGTGTGTGTGTGAGAGAGAAAGAAAAGGTGGGGGTGAGTGACCAGCCTGTAAGTGTGTGGGTGAATTCTTTGATGACAAATAGGGAGATAAAGTAGATTAGTTGATTTTCTGTGAAATAGTAATAGTCAAGAAGTCGTAGTTATCAAATAGGAGAAAATGAACTAAAGTAAATAAAGCAAATTAAAAGTGGATTAGTGTTAAGGTAATGATAAATAAATTGATAAAATTAACAGTGACATTTAAAGCTGACCAAGTATTCAAGGATGAATGAGAGCTGTTGGGGTGAAAGGAAAATGAGGTTGGAGGAGTGAGTTAACAGGTTAATGTGTGGGTGTAAAACAATGGGGTAAAAAATAAAAATAAAAAAGAGAAAGAAAATGGTGAAAACAAAGAAAATAAAAAGTGTGGAAGTGTGAGAAAGTGTCTCCAACTGGGGGAAGCAGTGATGCTATGGGTCACCTTCTTCCCCTGCTGGACACAAAAGAAAACATAATTTGGAGTGTTGTGGATGAAAAGAATTAATAACAACATCAAGAAGATTTTTTGTGTTTGCGGTTAAGATCAAATAAAAATTTCATTTTGGGGGTTTAAAGTCAGTAGAGTTCAAAACAAAATAAGTAGAAATGTGTTGCTTTAGGAGTGATGAAAACATCTGCAGTGAATAATGAAAGTCTCTCAGTCTGTCGATTACAGGTGGGGAATGGACCTGGATCAATTTTCCACGGGCAGCAGTCGGAAGAAAATTATAGGTTAAAATCATTAGAAAAAATAGAAACACCCAGCCAGAATTTTTGGCTGAATTGTTTTGCAGCTTCCAGTCCTCATCCTGAACAAGCAAGCTCCAAGGAAGCTAATCTCTCCCTGAAGACACCGAGTGCAGTTCCAGAAAGCACGAGCATGAACATCAACAGTGGACAGAAGTCCAAAGAGACAATACCAGAGTTATGAGCAGAGAGGTCCAGCAGCACTGTGGGCAAACGGCATCAGAAAGAGAAGATCCACCATCTAGATTGGATGGATGGGGATGCGTTTCCAGCAAGCTGCAACCTCACTGTGTGTGAAGGACCTTTGAGAAGACTGTCTGAGTTTGACATTTGCCATGTTTGGAGCGAGATGGCAATGAAAGAGACAGTGGGACAAAGAGATACATGGGACAAAGCTGAAGAGAACTGACTGCCATTGGACAGAAAAGTGGGAGAGAAGAACGGAGAGAAAGGAGCAGAAGAGGACTGAGGCTGCTGTTTTAGTTTGGGGAATCAAATTGGGTTAAGGAATCCGGGGAGACAAACGACTGCCTGGGAGTGGAGGATTGACACAGTGTCCAGACCACCACAAAAGGGGGAGGAAGACAAGCAGTGAGGTATGCAAAAGTACTGTTAGGAAAAATGGAAAGTGACACCACACATGCACATGATATGCACCAGAGATAACACAAAATCATACACAAAGTCGCACACATCCAAAGAGGGTATTTTTAGAAGGGGTTAACAACACACAGTGTGGTTGCCGATGGTAACCTGCAAGCATTTGGGGTTTAGCTGTGCCTGACTATGACAGAATTTTTCATTTAGATGTTTCTGAAACAAAATTTGGAGTGAACGAAGTTTTGTTTCGGAAAAAAGGGGGAAGGTACATAAAAGGATACACAGAAATAGAAAATGTATTAACCCGACTAACACACACACACACACACGTAATGAAGCTCATTAGGATCAAAAACAATTTTAAGAAGGTAATGCTGTTACCATCATCCTGTCTGGTTTATTGAGTGGGTTGAGAAGTGATACATAGACGACTGAATCAGTATTATTTTGGGGAAGATTATAGCAGGGGTGAACAGAATCCTGCAGCCAGAGTTTAAAAGAGTGAAACTAGCAGATTTTTTGTTTTGTTCTGTTTTGTTTTTGTTTCTGAAGTATGGGGAAGGTTTTACCATGGCACCAAGTTTTAGATTTGGTGTTTTTTCACCTATAAGAGAGAATATTCTGTGACAAGTCCCAAGACCGGGCTTCTGTATTTTTATTTACTTTTGTTTTTCAGTTTTATCTGTTATTTTTCATTTTATTTTTATTTTTTGAACAGTGCACTGATTTCTGTTTGTGAATTTCTTTTCTTTAAGCAGATCTGCACGTCGGGAATTAAAAGTGGTACACGTCGTCGAGAAAATTGTTGCAAGTGAGTTTCTCCACATTAAAATGGGCTCTGGAGAAAGCCACTTATTTGGGACAATTAGAAAATGAGAGTCCCTGCCTAAAAAGGATTCAGCGAGGTAATCCGACCTAAAGTTCTTCTTTTTCCTTTTTGAAATGACGTCATTTTGCTGAGGGTGGAAATCAAATGCGGCGATAGTTTCCACTATCAGCAAAGAAAGAAAGAATGGATGAATGAATGAATGAATGGAAATAAAAACAAACTGACTGACTGGTAAAAGCTGACAAGACTTGACCACGACTCAAAGTTAACCTCCACCTAGACAGGCCAAAAGGGTGGATGAATTTATATGTTTCTTTTTACAGGAGCAGAAAGATGACAGCAACATCTGAGGTTGCGTGAGCTTTGGCCGTACCGATTTAACTTTTAAATGCCACTTTCTGTGTTTGTGAATATACCAGGGGTGTGTTATTCATGGGCTTATGTTGCTCACAGAAGTTACTGTGAGAAAGTGTGTACACACCTGCGCAGCGCTAACATTTGCATTCTCTTTTTTACAGCATTACAGTTCTTCATGTGAGTTCTTCAAGTTTTGTGAAAATGACTACTGAGTTCCGGTGCCGTCTCTGGAAGTTTCGGCGAATAAAAGAACAGGGGTAAAACTGATTTCGCAACAGTATGACAAACATACGTTTTACAACTAAAATTTGCTCAGCTGTATGATCTTTAAATGTTCTTTGACATTAAAGTGGAAGCAAAAATGCCACATCCCCAGCTTTGGACCCTATTTTGCAAACCTCTTTTCTAACATCTTAGTTGAATTTTGAGTTTTGATGTCACCTTTTTCAGTCTTTTAATGTCTCCCTACTGTATTCAGATGCTTTCAGCCTTTCTGGTCACAGTCGCTCAGCATCCTATCATTATTCCGTCAGAAGCACTCTCTGGCCATTAACAGCTCCCTGCACCATTTGAGATAAGAGTCAGGACTATTGGAGCCAAAGCCTCCGTTGATCAGAAGCAGATGCAGCTGATGTGTCGACTCCATGTTTAGATTTAATTGTTGGAGCAGCTGGGCTTTTAGAAAGAAACGCTGTACAGAAGATGATTTCACATTTTCAAGACTAGATCAAAAAGAACTCATTGCAGCCTCCAAGAAGCCATCGTGACTTTCTTTTTGTCTGTGGCACTTCAAAATGTGACTTATAACCCCATCACTGCCCATTTTGACCCGATTTAAGGTTTTCTTTCAAGAGCAAAAATAACGACTTCACTTCAAAACCCAGAGGGGACGCAAAGTTAAATTATGAGTCAGGTGAAAAGGGACATTGTATATTTCATTCTGTCTGTATTCTGGGTGAAAAGTAGTAAAAAAAAAAAAAAAGAACGTGTATGACTGTGCAGTGGAGGTTCCCGAGAGGCCTCTGCTTTATGCTTTTGTTGCAACTTCAAAGAGTATTTCACAAGGGAATGATCTTTACTCCTCCTCTTCCCCTCCTGAGATCAGACAGTATTTTTTGAGAGGGTGGGGGACACTTCTTTGTAGGGGTGGGTTTTTATAATCGATTTATCGATTAAAATCGATTCTGGCTTGGATTACGTAAAATCGATTCATTAAAATCCTGAATCGATTTTTTAATATAAATTTATTTTGCCCGAAATGCCAGAATCTCTGGTGAAATCTCACAAAATTTCAACAACCACCAAACAGCTAAGACAGTAAATGAGAGCAGGAACACGGATTCTGCACAAAGACTTAAACACACAGCGCAACCCGCGGATCAGAATCAGTTAGATGTCGCCTTTCTCACGGTCGGGGCTGAAAGCCGACAGCTCGCTGATTCTGATCTGTCGGCGGGTCCGCGCTTTGTGTTCACGCCCTTTTTGCGCTGATTCTAAAGCTGTTAGTTTGATGTCTCTCCAAACAATATTGACCGAACCAGCAGCAAAAGAAGATCCAAACTACGCTTCACATAAACATCGTCATGAATTCACTCTTACTTTTACTGTTTTGCTTCGACCATGATGCACAGCTCTCTCTCTCTCTCTCTTGCTCTCTCTGTACTGTTTTCTGCATTATTTGCTTGCTTGTTACGCACAAGTCTACCGTTGTTTACAGCGCTGTCGGCCGACGTTTTTTTTCTTTTTCGTTTTATATACTTCCGAAAAGAAAACCTCATTTCTGCCGTTCAATACTGAACAAATTTAAACTTTTTAAAATTATGCAAAATGCAAAACGCTAAGCCCTGTCTCTAATAAAACCGCAGTAACTTCAGAGATGATGTTCATATGTTCATTAATGGTTTTCTTTTGTTTTTGATGTACTGCAGAATATTTGTATAAAATCCCAGGCCAGGAAAATCGCCTTCATGTTTTTCTGTGTTTTATCTTCAGCTACTTTGACACACAGGCATCTGCTGTGATGCTCACACCTTTGATAAAGTATTGCGTGTGTCAGCTTCCTTTTTATAGCTACAAAAATATGTAAATGTACTGATCTGAATTATAATATATCTGACTGTCAAAATTTCCCAGATTCAAATCGAAGTGAATCGAATCGAATTAAATCGAATTAAATCGAATTGTGGATCGAATCGATTCGGGACCTTGTGAATCGGAATTGAATCAATTCTAGAAATCAGTGACGATACCCAGCCCTACTTCTTTGTGCTCCGGAGAGTCACAGTGTTCGGCTTTCCCTCAACAGGTGAACTAGATGAAAAAGAGATTTTGATTTAAAAAAAAAAGATGTTATGTTGCATTACTGTTAGATTACCTAGAAATTCATTTGATAGTGAAAAAACTCTACATTAGTTGATCGTGGTTCATGTACAGAAACTCAGAGAATGTTCTTTGTTCATAATTTCCACTGTGCTTTAGTGGACATTTGATAGCACGCACACATATATTATTCTCTCGCACCAAAAGTCTAATAAAGTCATGTGAAAACATTTTTCACGGGTTCCTGTTCAGCACTGTGAAGTACACCCATACTGCTTCCATAGCAATTAAGGGCCATAATTTAATTTTTAAAAACAAAAAACTCCCAAACTTTTTCTTTTTTGCACTTGATATTGAAATGAACTGAGTGCACCTACACAGCAAATCCAGCATGTCCAAATTAACACTGTCAGATTTGATTTCAACACTTTTAAAGTGTCTATATGGGTCCACACCAGAGAGTGTTAATTTAACTCTTTTTGGAGAGTTGGTATGTTAACTCTGATTTAGTGTTAAACACCAAATCTGTCTGGAGTTGATAATTTAACACTTGGTGTTAAGAGTTTATATATTAACTCTCAAAGAGTATTTTAGTTTAACTACGTAAGAGTTATCTTCTAATTAATTCTAAAAAACGGGAATTTTATTGTTCTGAACTTCTAGAAATTTCTTTTGGAAATAAACATTTACTAAAAAGACGCAATGGTTTTTGAAAAACATTTATTCTGAACTGTGCACCACAATTTCAAAACATTTTCTAAAGATGTAACAGTGTACATGTTCTCACTTTCATTAGAATTTCGTTTATCAAAAGGTCTGACATAGGTGAGCTGGTAAATGCAAATAACAGCATTCTCATCACTTATTTCAATAAATACAAAATACAATATGCATGTCCTTCATTCATCACTTTGTAGAACTTCAGCGCACTTCTGCTCTCCCCCATATTCCATCTTCACAAGCATATCCTATGTGGAGATTGAATAAAAATTAGTTGACACTAATTAATGGCACAAATCAATTGCAGCACAGTAAAAAAAAAGGAATCCTTTTTGAGCCATTACTTGTGTAAAGTATTTTCCCAAAAGACAAGGACACAGGCAACAGGTAATACTGAACTAAATGTAAAACCTCAACCTTTTTCATTTTTACCTAAACCGTGTGCACAAAACTCTGGAGGGATCTAAATGCTAACGTAGAACTCAGTCGGGACTCGGGACGTCTGCTACTGCTGTTTGCTCGTTTTTTATGGGAGATCGTTTTCAGGCTTCAAGTAGCACCATTATACCAACATTTCACATTCTAGACATTGTTTTAAGTGTATTTGACCAAAAAATTTGACTGAAAATTCACATGCAAGCTTTTTTTTCAAGGCTGTGGTATTTGCCCGCAAACAATACCTTTCAGCTAGCTAAAACAGAATATTATGCTATCAGCGAGCAACATGGCTAATGCCTTTCACACAGCTTTGTCTCAACTCCAAAGAGCCACAGAAGTAAAAGCTAATAACAATAATTGAAACAATCTTTGAAAAAATGACTTACCAAGCATGGCAAACAACTCAAATATGTAGAGCAAAATGTTCTGAAACGGCTTCACTTCAGCTTCGATTGGAGCCGTGCTGGGGGCGGAGTCTGTGAATTTACTCTATTAGTGTCATAGCCCCTGTAGGAGTTCAGAGTTAAGAGGTTAAGAGTTAATGTTTCCATTGTAACACCTACAGATTTGAAATAGAAACACTCATTTTTAACACTCGATTTTAACTACTATCATTTTACACCTCAGAGTTACATTAAAAGAATGTGACTCTACTTAGAGTAAAATTAACTCTAAGACTACTAACACCAAAACATTTAACACTTTTGAATTTGCTGTGTATGATTAGAAAACAGCACAACTTTTCTAAATGAGCCGTAAGTCTAACCACACCTGTGAGAGCTATTTGAGGCTGTTTTTCCCCGTTTAGTAAATTTGACCCAAAGAGGATAGGTGGCGGTCAGGTGCTGCTAATCAAATGCACTTGATTATAATAATAATAATAATAATGTATTGCATTTATATAGCGCTTTTCAGGACCCCTCAAAGCACTCTACAATTCCACTATTCATTCACTCTCACATTCATACACTGGTGAAAGCAAGCTACAGTTGTAGCCACAGCTGCCCTGGGGCAGACTGACAGAGGCGAGGCTGCCATATTGCGCCATCGGCCCCTCTGGCCAACACCAGTAGGCGGTAGGTGAAGTGTCTTGCCCAAGGACACAACGACCGAGACTATCCGAGCCGGGGCTCGAACCGGCAACCTTCCGATTACAAGACGAACACCGAACTCTTGAGCCACGATCGCCACAAACTGATCATCAGCAAGTGTGAGTCTCTCTATAAAAGTTTACTGAGCCAGAGCTTTCAGGTAAGGTGTGTGTTAATCAGTGTTGGGTAAGTTACTTTAAAATAGTAACTTAGTTACATTACTAGTTACTTCTATCAAAAGTAACTCAGTTACTTCAAGTTACTCGTTACTTTTAAAGTAACTAGTTACTAGGGAAAGTAACTTTGGTTTTACTCAGAATTCTCTTGTTAATGTGTTGCTTCCATAACTTTGCCAGTCTTCTAGCTTGCTTACTTGCCACAAGTGCACTGTGCCACCTACCAATAGAAAGGAAAAGATAATGTGCATATTTCCACGAGAGAATGCCATGATTCTAGCCTACGTCACAGTGTCATGTGCGCCTTTTACATCCAACACAAAAACTGCAGTTGTGGTGCTTTGATTGTACTCAGAACTCGGAAATTCTGCCTTCTGAATAGGAAGATGTAGGTAACACCAGACTGCAGATGAGCTGCATACAGGGCTGGACTGGGACAAAAAATGGGCCCGGGCGTTTTGACTAGAGACTGGCCCGCCATTATAGGAAAAATCATAAAGCCTTTGAATGAAAACAAACGCTGTTGTGACAGTGATGTTCACTGTTTTGATGGTATATATGCATCAATCTATCAATCCTTTGTTGTAAGATTCAGATAATTATTTTTTAAAAGCTAGACATTTTAAATGAGAATAAGAAAGAAAAGTATTTCTTTGTGCCCACCTCTCCCTGTTAATGCCCTACTTGGCCCCCCTGGCAAAACTTTGCTAGATCCACCCCTGCACAGTTACCAGCTGTCAGCTACCTAAAAAAGGATCCTGGGGTTATCTGTCTCTCAGAAACAGTTCATAACTTCCCTTCAACTCATCCATGTCACCTAAAAGGTAATTAAAAAGTTTAAACCTGTTTCTCCATCACCTGTTCAGCTCTGATGGTTCAGTAAGGACATCTCCTGGTTTCATCTTCATGTTTCCCTCTCACCAGATCACCAAACCGACATCATGACCAGCAGCTTTACAGCTGTGGCTCCAGCAAACATCAGCTGATACTAGAAATTAATATTAAATAAATTCTAACAACAGCTGATCAAGCTTAAACGTGCTGCTGTTGTTTAGCGCGACATCGGCTGGTTTCCTCTTTCTGGCGCAAAGTGGGCGATAAACAAACAAGAGAGCCGATCAGCTGATCATTGATCAGTTTTCATGATTGAAGTAGAAACGGGAGAGGGAGGGGGGAGAATGAGAGAAGAAGAGGCAGCTGTGCAGCAAAGACACAGAATAACTCCAGCTTTGTGTCTTTTTCATTGTAGCTGAATTACGGGACAAACTGTTCCTTTTCACCTCAATAAGAAACGAGTAATATTTTCTCTGAATACCAGACGGGACGGTTGGCAACTCTAATAACTTATGAACAAAATAAAGTTCAACACCATTAACTTCATAGCACCACCCAGGTGTATAGAAACTCCGTCATGCTAGCTAGTACGCAGTACGGAAAAAGTCAGAATAACGAAAATAAACTTCACCTAAACTTGGTTTATATCTGACCCAGATAGACTGCAGGTCATAACTTCTTACCTGAAGTTCAGTTCACACTTGGGTATCCCCGACAGAATTTGTTTCCCCTGCGTCGGGAGCACACGCTGGACTGTCCAAATCAAGGACAAACAGGATCCCACATTGTTGATTTTTAGTTTACAAACACTTCTTATAATGACTAACTACTCCTGACATTTTTGAGATGTTAGCTCGTTATACAACGAAGTTATAGTGGGATACAAATAATATCAGGCTGATCCTGCCACAATTTGTTCCCCCTGTGTAAATCACGGACAAACAGTATCCCACATTGTTGATTTTTCGTTCACAAACACTTCTTATTATGACGCATTACTCCTGAAACTTTGGAGGATTTAGCTCTTTATATAGTAAAGTTACAGGAGAATAAAAATAGTTATCAGCCAAAACGTTAATGGTTTATTAAAATAATCCCACCTGACACCCGTGAGCAATAAATATATAATTTTCTGTTGTAACCCTCAAACTGAATGGTAATGTAACGATACTAATTTTTCACAAAATGAAAACATCAGTACTTGTTGCGTGCTCCCAGCACAGGGGAAACAAATTCTGTTGGGGATACCTACTTTGGCACAACACCGGCGGCCGCCTCGGGTCTCTTTTCCTTCTGCGTCCCCTTTCCCTCATCCACCTGCTGCCTCCACCACTTGCTAATGTTACAGAATCTGTGGAAGCTCCGCGATGCCACCACACGAAGTAACGAGTAACGACCCTATCTAAATCCCAGTAACGACTAACGCGTTCCTGATTTTGGCATAATAACTAGTTACCGTTACCACAATAATAACGTAGTTACTGTAATGCGTTACTTAATAACGCGTTAGTCCCAACACTGGTGTTAATGCAATGCTGCAATTAAAAGCAAATGTGGCTCAAGGTGAGGGACTGCAATGTTCAGAGACTGTAGAATCGTAAAAACAGACTCTACAGGCTGCTGTTAGTATGCTAAATGTTAAAGTTGATGACAGTACAATTTGAAAAAGACTGAACAAGTATGGCTTGTTTAGAATGGGTTACCAGAAAAAAGCCTTTTCTATCTCTCTAAAAAAGAAAAAGGCAGCACAGCTTAGATTTGCAATGACCAACCTCGAACAAACAAAGACTTTTGGAATAATGTCCTTTAAACAGACGAGACCAAAGTGGAGCTGTTTGGCCATAACGCACAGCACCAAGTTTGGAGAAAACCAAACATCAGCACAAATGCCTAACAGCGGTTCTGTTGGGGTGCACTTAGTTTTCACAGGACCGCACAGCGTTTTCCTTTGTTTTGTTTTTTCTTTGCACGAAAAGAACACGCTCAGACATAACCTTCTTACACTGTTATTATAACAGCAATATGTCTGAGTTTGCTTTCACGGTTGTAATTTGAGGACATATTATAATTTATTAATTGAAATTTAAAAAAAAAAAAAAGATGAACAAAAACATTTAATCCACATACAGTGTTAAACTGTGTTATCCACAGATGGACCGTTGATGATTGTAGGTGGTCCATAATTAATCAAACATCTTCCACCGAAAAGAAAGATGGAGGCACCTCTGACCCAGCCTCCTGGATTCGTCCTGGAGCAAACACCTTGTAATGCTTCTTATACTTGAATTAAGTTGTATCGCAACCCTTTAAAAATTTTCAGAGATTTTTAAGACATACAATTTATTCTGGCACAGTTTAATTAAATTTTAAACTGAGCATCAGGGGACACTCTCCATATACACCAAATGAATCCAATAAAGATTTTTGTCCCAAAATTTGAACATCATGTTCAGAAATTAGCCATCTCTCTCACATCCTCTTGCTTTTAAGACTTCATAATCACGCTCTATATTTGGCCGACTGCATTGCCAAATTGCACTAAAATAACATAATGATGCTATTATGTTGCTCCAAATATCCTGCTGATCGTGATTACTTTGAAACCATCCTCACTCCTGAAATCCATTTTAAGCAGTTTTCCTTTCTGTGGTGAATCTGTTTCTGCAACCTGCTGCTGATTTACATGCATCGATCATTTAAGAGTTTGTTGAAACTTTAGAAGAGGGGAGACGTTTGGCAAAGCTGACATCATTCTGCACCGAGCAAAAGGGAGGGAGAAAAGAAAGCGTTATTCAGCTGCTACATTTCAAATATCATATCTGTGACCTTTAAGTGCTGGCATTTTAAGTCCTCTGTTCTTTCTTGACTTTAGCTGGCTTGTCAGCTCGACAACCTGAGGTCAAGAAAAACTAATCCAGACAATTTACGTTTAACAAAACCATCACCCTGATTTGTCTCACCGTGGCTGGCGTAGCTCGCTTTGATTTATCAGTTTCATATAGAACTTGGACAAAGGATTATGAGGTTGTAGGAAGGTTACATATGACAGAAATGGGGCTCAAATTGGGTTTTTGTCTGACAGCCCTGCGGGTAGACTTTCAAAGGCGGCAGTGTGACTAGGCCACCTGTAGCACTGGCTCAAGGCCCACTGATTTGTCCCTGAGCTACACGCTGAATCCTTACAAGCATCATCCTGAAGTGAAGCAAATCATGAGCGATTTCCCATAAGCAACCAAAATAAACTGCTCATAAAATTAAAGCAACACTTTGAAAACACATCATATTTTAATAGGGGGAAATGAAATCATGCTGGATAGCTATACTGGTAATGGTTAATCAAAGTGGAAAAATACTGCAGGCTTGCCCATTCTGCAAAAATGTTATTGCAGCAATTTAAAATGGGTGGTGTCTTGGCGGGATTTCCCCATCTGGACCAGGGTATCACTGAGCTCGTGGACACTCTGAGGTGCAACCTAGCAGTATTGGATAGACTAAAACTGGCCTAACCTGGCACCTCTGGTCAGATTAGGCAAGCATAGGGACAGGTCAATGGTATCAATTCCTGCATCCTCCAAAAACTTCCTGCATACTCTCGTTACACAAGATCATTTACCAAGAACCCTGGACCCACTGCACCAGCGTGCACCACCCTAATGACAGTGAGGGTGTTGTTGCTTAGCCTGTAGATTCCTCCCTCCATGGATATGATTTCTCAAGTCATCGCAGGGCACCAGTGATGGACCAGCCAATGCTGGTATTCCATGGCAAATCCCATCCATGCGTTATGGTGCTGGGCAGTGAACACAGGGCCCACTGGACAATGTTGAACCTCCACACCACCCTCATGAAATCTGTTTCTGATTGTTTGGTCAGAGGCATTCACACCGGTGGCCTATTGGAGGTCTTTTTGTAGGGCACTGGCAGTGTTCATCCTCTTCCTCCTTGCACAAAACAGCAGATACTGGCCCTGATAATTGGTTAAGTACCTTCTAAAGTCGTGTCCAGCTCTCCGAGTGTAACAGCCAGTTTCCATGCTTCTGAGACTGAGCTAGGAGACACGAAACTTTCTAGACATGGCCATCCTGCAGGAGTTGGACTACTGTGCAGCCTCTAGGACAGGGGTGTCAAACTCAAATACACAGTGGGCCAAAATTCAAAACTGGAACAAAAGTGCGGGCTAACATTAATATTTATTGAAAAACAATCTTCCTCCAGATATAAGAATGAATCTTTTCTTACAGTGTTGGGAAGGTTACTTTTAAAACGTATTCCATTACAGAATACAGAATACATGCCCCAAAATGTATTCTGTAACGTATTCCATTACGTTACTCAATGAGAGTAACGTATTCTGAATACTTTGGATTACTTAATATATTATCATGCTGTTTACAACTACGTGAATGTACTATTGCTGTGATTTATTACTGTTACTGAAGGTCCGCGGCTCCGAACCGTAGTAAAGGGACCTCTGGCTAATATGGTGGGTTCGTGTCGGGCTCGTAGCCGAAAACTAGCTTTACTTTGTTCTCTGGGTCAACTTTGCTAGCGAGAGACAGAGAGAGGCGTTGAAAGGCTGCTCCAATGGAACTTATTGTTTTTGGAGGAAAACACGAACACGGTGTACAGTCGAGTCTTAATAGCTTACTTACAACTGGGCTCGTCAGGCACTCTTCTTGGCTGTAGTGGTTATTATTATATTTACATGCTTCCAGCTCCCGTTTTTGCTCGATGACAGCTCGTACTTTTCCTTTTTCTCCCTCCCTCGCTCACAGACACATAACGTGTATGGCAGTCCATTCTCCCTGCAGCACGGACTACACTGTCTATGAGGCTACATTCTTTAGAGCTATACCTGTAGCATTCTGCCTATTAGCTTAGCACAACAACAACAAAAAGGCCTCTCTCACCCAGGAAACACTCAGAGAGAGAGCGTCACACTGTAACCATGGCAACCGTAATGCTGCCACCTGGAACAACAGAACGTAGCTGTCGAACAAAACCCAAACAGTCCTGACCCGCCACAATATGAAACAGGAAAATACCCCCGTGTAATCCATTTATTTCAACAAAGTAACTGTATTCTAAATACCACCTTTTTAAACGGTAACTGTAACGGAATACAGTTACTCATATTTTGTATTTTAAATACGTAACGGCGGTAAATGTATTCTGTTACTCCCCAACACTGTTTTCTTATGGACTCAAACATGTTTTGCTGAAAAACTGAATATGGAACAAGCAAAGCTTAATGCTAAACGATATATATATTAGCTGTATAATACCAGTAGGCCAGCTCTAATAGTAATTTGGCATGGCTTTGGCCAAATGTAATTAGGCTGTGGGACAAATTTGGCCCGCGGGCCAGAGTTTGACACCTATGTTCTAGGAGGTCCATGTATCCCCTCATGCTACCATTAGTGACTCTGACCCTTGCCAAATGCAACACTAGTGGGGGAAAACAGTCAGAAAAGATGAGGAGGGAAAAATGTCAGTGGCCTGTTTTTGTCTTTTATGTTGGAACGTGGTTACGGTGTACAGACCTAATGACAACTTAAACCTTGTTTCCTCTGGTTGTTGTTTATTTTTTTCTGTTTTCATATAGCTCCTGCTGAGCAACAACATGCAAAACATGCAATGTTTTAATGAGCTTATTGTTTGCAGCGCTTTTAGGATCTAAGATTCTGGGTGCTGGGGCGAAAGCCTTGTTCATGGTCAAACTTCACAACTTCACATTATACAGGCTACTTGTATTTCACAAGGTACTTCATTAAACCGTAGCTTGAGGTACATTTTAATTAATATGAGTGAAGAGTTGTCTCTGGCCACTCTGCATCTTGCTACCAGTACATTTTTCCATTTTTAAGTTGCCATTTAATAAACAGTGTGCTCGATCTTCCCATATTACAGCCTGTGCGCCTCTATTAGTCAGATTTTAGGGGTTGTAAAGAGTATGTATGAATCTATAACGACACTTTAAACCAGGCCCCCATGCTGCTCTACTGAACATCTTTACACTCTGATAATTCAATTGCTGCTGACAGGACTTAATAGAAATGCACTTCCAGTACCTTTAACTCCCCTCTCTGCCTGATATATTTATTAATACTTGCCTCTTGAGTTCCCTGTAGTTTCCCAGAAACAGCTGTCTGGTGCGCGACTGGAGTCAAACATGCATATGTCAGTTTCCAGCTACTTATGCTTCTGGAGAACTGTGGAAACTCTTTGGATTTCAACCTTAATGAGCCATATGGGGAAAATGATCATTGTTTTTGCGTCATTAGGGGTTTTTAACTTGCAGTATTGACTGCAGACCCTGAGAGCACAAGCGAAGATTTCAAGAGTACAGTAACAGTACTTCAGCATGTTCAAATTTAGCAAGCCTCTGTCCTAGTACATTACAACGACAAAACATCATGAAATAACTACGTTTGCCATTGTCAGCAGCACTCTCAAAGTGATTATGCAGCTCCTTTTTTCAGATCTGAGGACATTTCAGGACAAATGTTAAAATTACATTCATTTTCTCTGAGGAAACTGATCAAATGAAATGGGACCATTAGAATTATCAGCAGCACAATACCGCAGACTCTTATTAACACGTTTCGTTATCCCTGAAAATGCCCCCCCAGCTTCAATGCGTCAGCGGTGGTGTTGTGAAACCATATTAATAATGTGGCAACACAAAAGCTTTTCAGGCTGATCACTTATTCTCTTGGCCTAATGCACAGCAGCATTAGCGTCAGTGCTTCTATTATAAAATGCAAAGTCAAATCAGAGCTGGTCCAGCCTTGTGTTATTAGGTGCAGATTGGAAAAACAGCATCAATGGTGATTTACCAAGTTAATTCCTCGTTCTTTTTTTTTTTTTTTTTTTTGACAAACCACCACCAAAAAGCAAACATGTAACCATAAATGTATATAGCAACGTTAATTATTAAGCGGTGCTGCCTTCTGAGCTTCATTTCTTCAAGTTTGTTTGGCTCAGGCGTACAGCGGCTGGCTGTTTGTTTATTCAGTCTTTCTTCTTTTCATTTGAAAACCTGCGTATTTTGCTCATGAGCTCTTCAAAAAGCATTTCTATTTAAATTAAGCAATGTACTGTATTTAATTTTTGTTTAAAGGTCACTGCTGCCCACGTTTGTCATCAAAATGTAGAAGCAAAAAGCAGGCATCTATCCTGAGAAATCTTAATTTAATTCAGCGAGCTACAGTGGAGGGTTTCTGACCCATACATCAAATAAGAGGCTGAGTGGATGAGATTGAAGCAAAAGTTGGAAATTACAAAGCACTGTGGGAAATTGCTGGTAATTTAAGCACTTTGCATTTACAACATACAACAGAAAGTAATTCGATTTGTGGCCAGGACTGGAAAAAGAAGAAGCTGTGCAGCGTTGCACCACTGAAACCTCCCTGCAGCTAAGCTGTAACCAGCAGCTGAGCAGGAAAACAACAAGAAGCCACAGTCAAGTTTTAAAGCTGTGAAAAAATTTTTTTTTTTAAGTCAAATGATAAAGCTCTGAGCCATATAATGAGGTCATATGAACTCAGGCTCAAATAAAATCAACACACAAACAAGACAAAGTGACACAGCTCATCAAATGTCTAAATGTTGTAATTGAAGTTGTGTGTTTGTCACGGCCCCGACAGGCACTGTCTTTCTCTCTCCTCCTCTCTCTCACTCCCCCAGTCCCTCACTCTCTTGCAGGCTCTCTTTGTGTAGGGTGAATGCTGCTGGAGGGCCACATGAGCAGCAGCTGTCTCAGGGCTTCAGTCCGCCCTTCGGTTATTGGGTCCTGGTAGGTCCTGGGTTCAAATCCTGCCTCAGGACTTTATGTGCGGAGAGTTCATGTTCTCCTCATGCCTCCTCAAACCTAATCCAGTGACGTCTTGATGCATTCTCAATCATCCAGGTAAGTAAATCTCCCAAAGTTGATTCTGTTCATCTGGATGTAGCGTTTTCTACGTCCAGTATGGAAGGATGCATTTAAGGAAGGGCAGTTCTACCATTCTTCAGATCATAGTTGCTCTAGTAGTGATAATGAGGTTCTTGTGTTATCTGTATGTGTTGCTTAAATACAGTTCCTTCCTGTTTGTGTCAGGCAGTTTTGTACTGCTTCCCAGAAAAACACTTCTTAACCTGTGATAGCTTACGAGACGCTTTTTAGTGATCTCATGGAAATTAAATGGAAAAGGACTCCTACCTGAAAGCCTTTCCTGCCTGCAGACTCCCTATCTGCAGGCATAGGAGCTCTTACCTGGAGAGTAATCAGTCATTTTCCCTTCCCTCTAAATTCTCACCTGACAGTAACCCTGTACAATCTTTATAACTTGTGACACCGTCTGTGTGCTGAGTCCACCTGTTCTTTTTCCAGTTAAAACTGGAACTGGAACAGGTGTACTTGTTGTTCCTAAAGTTTCCACAAGTGCACTGGGAGGCAGAGCCTTCAGCTATCAGGCTCTTCTTCTGTGGATGCAGCTCGCAGACACCCTCTATGTTATGCTTAAAGTGTGATATTTCACTCCCCTACCTCTCTGCAGGTGTCTCTAGCTCTGGGGCAGTATGTTTCTGATCTCGGGTTAGTGGCCTCACCAACCTGCCCTGTGTGTGTGTGTGTGTGTGTGTGTGTGTGTGTGTGTGTGTTTGTGTTTGTTTGTTTGTTCTTTTTCCCTCTGTGGTCATCTTTTCTCTCTCTCTGCCCTCCTCTCACCCCAATCGTTTGTAGCAGACAGGCATCCTCCCCCAGAGTCTGGATCAGTCAGAGGTTTCTACTTTCTAAATAAGAACTTTCCTCCTCACTTTCACCAAGTTCCTGCTCAACAGGGAATCACTGAGTTTCTCTCCATAACATCATTTTGGCTTTATTACATAAAGTGCTTTGAGATGACACATTTTGTGCCAAATAAAATTGAACTGAATATAGTTTTAGAGGCTTGCCAGTCATGGCACGTTCGGTGGTGGGTCAACTCGTACTGTTGTGTTTTTCCAGTGAGAAACTGTTTTCAAATAGATTTAATCATACCATGAAAATAGTATATCAAATCGTCTGGGCTCCATTTTTATGAGGAACTTGACATGTGGAACTAGTTTAATACAAAAGACTTCACTAATTGTATTATTAGGTTTCATAATGAAACACATTTTATTAAAATTAAAAGATTGTATTAATTTACACATAGAAATGGTGTACTCATGAGACCTATTTTACTAGCAGTGATATAACGAGATTTATCCATTTCCACTGATAAATTGTGAATAAATACGTTTGCATGAATTATTTATTTTCTGTGAGCAGTAATACAAATGCAGAAAACTATTCATTTGTATGCATGCTAGACATGTTACTTAATATAACTAATCTCTACATTTCTTTGTGGGTGGCTTCTACTGGGCAGAGTAATTATGATGGATGGAAAATCAAGGGAATGCCGAGATGGGCGCAGGATTTTCTAAAATGCTGGACTTTTGTCCTGCTGTTTGACTGACAGTAATTGTTTCAATTTTTTAGCATTTCATCTTCCATTAACATCATAATAATAATCATAATATAATAATAATCTTTGGTTTAATAACAATCAAACCAAAGTATACATTTGATGCAGAATCACAAAGGCTAAAATCCAAAGACAGATTCCAAGTTTGGTTAATTTATTCAGCTTCTCCACCTTCCCCCCTCCCGTACTCACGTTCACTCCTCTTCTCTCCGGCACATACCTCCACCAGTCCAGACTCTCTTCCGCCTGCTTCCTGTTCTTGCTACAGATCGCAATGTCATATCCAAACATCATGGTCCACCGAGACTCCTGCCTGAACTCATCTGTCAACCTGTCCATCACCACTGCAAACAAGGAGCTCACAGCCCTCAAACCTCTCAGTCACTCCAGCTGCAGCAATGTCTCACTGTCCTCATGTTCAGCACCATCCTCATGCCTTTCTCTTCCTTTCCTAGCTTCCTCGTGCACTACCACACTCTTTTTTCCTGTCACCTTCTCGTATACTTTCTCTAGATTTAAATAAAAAATATAAAAAAATAAAAATGACAAAACAACTGAGAAGAAAACAGCATAAAATATAAAACCGAAGCTACATATTAAACATATTAAAACAAATGTTTCCTTGCTTCTTCCTTGTTTATTTAATCCTCCGATACAAGATGAGTTACCTTGTTGGTGTATAAAAAGCTGCTAAATCATTAATAGCTTTGCAAATTAGTACCAGAAATCAATTTTACAGATCACAGCACAGGAGCCAGCTGTAATTAGTGATATCCTTCGTGGAAAACTTTTCTTTTTTTTCCCCCTCTGCGTGTATTTATGTCTATGAAGGGAAAATGGCTAGTCATGATCATGCTTCCAGTTTATTTACTATCATTATAAACTAATACATTTGATTATTTCTCAAATGTATCTTCACAGATTAGAGACAAAGGGTGCTTTAACTTTTTTTTAGCCATCTGTGCAAACTATGCCATCACCTGCACAATTCCCTAAGCTCAAATGTAGTACACATGCACACCTGATGCCAAATGTTAGCATGACTGTATCTCCAAAAGCACAGCTGTAATTTTTTTTCATGCATTAATTTTTAAAAGACATTACCACTTAAGAGAAAAGGGAGCATTTATTACATTAACATTATGTTAAATTGTTGCTCTGCTGTGGGTGGGTGTTGTTCATAGTCTCATATTGATGCCACAAATCATTATTTATGAATTGCTGAGGATAAAATACAAATGCTTGCAGCTACATTTCATTCAAAGCTATCCTGAAACATGGTCACAACCCCAACTGCACCACTGGATACAGCTGATAGTGCTATTAAACCCAGCACTGAGTGTGCTAGTGACACCCAGCTGTTAAAAAAATAGAGAGAGAAAGTTACAACTATTACAGGAACGATGATGAATGTGTCATATGAGGAACAGAAAATGTCCCATTAATATATGTCCCAAAATTAAATATTTGCAAATGGTGGTTTATAACATTTTTATGAGGGAAATGCAAAAAAAGTCAGACATTTGATTTATTCATATTCACATGTCAAGCATATGAAAATGTTCCGATATACATTTCATTTTAAGGTCAGTTGTAGTAATTTACTCTTTTTTTGATAGTTTCTGTTCGTTAGGAGACGACTTAATACATCAAACTGCCTGTGATGCATGTGCTGCCTGGTGCACGTTCAGCCACACCGCCTGCAGGATGTTAATTGTTATCGTAAAAAATAAAATAAATTACTGGGCCAGTAATTGAAACGTAAAGAAGGAGAAGAAAAAGTCTCAATTGTCCTCAAATAGTCAGAAAATGAAATTTTTCACAGAATTCAAGATGACATCTTCTGAAAGCTGTGTGCATATATAATTGGGTACAAATGTGCCAGTAAAGTGATGATGCTGAGACATGCATCGATCGTGTCTATTGACGGCTTTCCCTTCTCATTAAGTCATAGGCATCCATCACAAAGCTAGAGGTTCCCTAGGTGACGGTTAGTGGAGGATTGTGGGGAGAAGCGCCAGCGTACTACAGCGGACATGCAGAGGCGGTTAGGAGAGCTCTCACTGTGTACTGGTTGCAGAATAGATTTGCCTCATATCTAAAAGTATGTGTCAAGGTTGTGTGGACCTATACTACGTGCCTGCCTCTGTGTGTGTGTATAAAACACACAGTAGGGAGCCTCTGTACAACCCACTGATGCCAAGCATGTTTTAAGGCCGGAGGGCAAATCAGTAGACGGATGACTTCTGATGCCGTGAGACAGTCGAATTTCTACAGAGCGTGGCTGTTTTCTTTGTGTAATATCAGGCTTCAGTGGGTTTGTGATCTATCTCCAGTCTCATTGTTTTATATATAGAAGCGTATTATCTTGGTATTAGGTCAGTTTTGCTCATCTCGATGCAAAGATAGGAGAGATAAATGTGAGGATTCAGGAGACCTTTATCTGAATTATCTAAGACACTGTCTGTGGTGGATGTTCATGACTAACAGTTTGGAATTAATCATAAATAAGAGCTCAATTTTATCAAAATTAATGACAGAAACGTGCAAAACTGCTGATTCTGTTGCAGATGTGTTGCAGATCCTTCCTTGTGCCTCTAATAATGATCATCGTTGTTAAATGAAAAAAAATGGATGCAAAGATCCCCCATGTGACCTGTTGTGGTTGATGGAAACTGATGGCAGGTGCGACTCTCCAAGCTTTAGTGAAACTGTGAAAATAACACAAGCCAGAAAACTGGAGGCCATCCACCTTCAAAGTAAAAGTTGTGCCTTTTGAAACATGCTCACTGCAGTGCTTGTCCATTTCCAGTTTACATTTATGTTTTTTTGAATTGTGCATCCAATTCCAATCTACTAGAAAAGTAATCACTATGGGAGGATTTTGGTGCAGCACCTTCTGTGACTCTGATTTTACCCAAAAAGAACCAAAAAACTCCAGAAACCTCTGCCAACCAGTCAGAGAAAACATGTTAATTCCCAACAAGGTACTGGGTGGATGTATCAAGTCCAGTGTGGTGGACAACACGTGAGAAACCTCAATATCCATAAGCCTTAAAGCAGGTGTTCATAGGCTAAACATGGCTGAAGGCTGCTTAGAAACCAGGAGCTACATCAAAAGTTGAATTTCATGGATTTGGACAAAACTCAGTTATGGTGATGAAAGAATAGCCTTCGGGGGACCAGGTGTCTTACTCTTTGGGACTGCCACATACTGAGACAATGTCCTGCATTATAAATGGCTCTAGCATTGAAAAGTCTGCATTGCTGGACAGGCACTTTTCTAAAGTTTGGCTTTTATCCAGTAGCTGTGAAGAAAGCAGGAAAGGCTGTTATTACGCTCAATGGGGAAAATTTCAAATTTCACCACATAGTCAGGAGCTATGCAGATTTCTAAGAGAATGATGGAAACTACGACATATAAAAGAAATGCAACAATAGAGGCTAAAAAATGACTATATAGGTGAGGGAAATGGGTGGAGGGCAATTTTCAGAATTCTTTTGCCTTGATATATATTTTTTGCTTTTATCATTATTTTTCAATTTTACACAAAAATGACAAAGATGTCATGAAGTGACACAGAACATGTGGGCAGCACAAAAAAAAGCTGGCTCCTAAAGAGATGCCCAGCTATGACTGCAACCCTACTGAAAGTCACAGATGATTAGAGCACAGAACAGTTTTCACAGTTTCTGGGAAAGAAAAAATTAATACATGAAAAGATTATCAGTCATTTATGCTCACTTTATTTATGCAGAAAGTTGTATTTGGATAAAAAGTTGTGTATTTCTTTCAGAATATGTTTGTCTTTTTTTGTACTTCATTTATTTTTCTGGGATCTAATCAGTTGAAACACCTGCTGGTTCAGTTTCTCAGGAGCTGCTTAATTGATTTGTTTTGTTTATTTGTCATTTTGCTTTTATTTTGTATTTCTATGTCCATTTTAATTTCTAATATGTTAAGATTTATATATGGAAAGCAGATCTCAAGTGCAAACCTAATGGGAGAGTGTATCAATCTGCAGAAGCTTTTGAAATCAGCATCATCACTTCTTTGCATCAGTCTTTTCAATCTGCAGTTATGCTGAATTACACAAACATGATGCTTTTCATCATTTATTGCAAAGATGCATTTTCTGTGACGACAGGCTTAAATCTAAAAGCATTTGAGTTGATCATATTTACAGTGTTTTGTGGTTAAATAGCAACTGTCTCATTTAAGTGAAGTTATTATGGATTATACTAAGTTATTATACTGTACATAAGGATTTACTGAGTAAAAGTCCTCACCCATCTCATCATTTTTAGCTTCTGTCGAAATCTTCCATCACTTTTGCCTCTTTGTCCAACATTTTCACTTCATCATCACCTAAATTTTCCAACTTTGCCCCCATCTTTTTCTCTCCTACCTTGATGTAGAGGACCGCCAGCGTGCCTTCCAATCCCCCGGCCATTGATTGTAAATGTCCCGCTCACTCACAGTGCACATTCAGCATTTCTGAAGATGATCAGCTGTTCCCCTGAGTCATAGATCAAAAACAGTGAGCCCCTCTGGCTCCACACCTCAAAGTGAATCATGCAAACATCTGCAATACGAAGCAGCTTCAGGGGGATTATTTGTTATGATCCCATATTTGCTTGTGTGGGAGATTGATAATGAAGCTGGGCCAATTAACTTTACACATTATCATTCACACAAAAATTGATTATCTTTTTTCTGTATTACCTACAATTTTTTTCTCTTTCTTCTAAGTGTTGGCCACATCGATCACCCACGCAATCTTTATGAATCAAGTCAAGTCATCTTTATTTATATAGCACATTTAAAAGACATCAAGTGTTGCCCAAAGTGCTGAACAGAGGAATATAATACAAAGAATTTAAATAGATAGAATAGAATCAAAAAGGAGTGTGTGTGGTTTCTTTGGGGCCAAATACTATTGAAGACACCATTATCATATTTATAGTGTTACAACGAAAATTACCCCTTCCCCCAAAGGAATGGTTTTACAGGCGGAGGTCCCTTCTCATCTTTCTGACTGCTTTCTCACTAGTTTTGTATTTCAGAATCAGAATCTGAATACTTTATTAATCCCTAAGGAAATTATGTAATGTATTGTATAATGTATTTGGATTGGGTCAGAGTCACTACTGATATCATGAGGTGATACCTGAACCTCACAGTTGTTGCAGAGGGAATCACATGAATACGTGCCATTGCCAGAAGGTTTGCTGTCTCAGTAGCACGGAGACAAGCTGTTATTTTAGGCGAGCTGGACGGGGCAGTAGAAGGTCCTTAACCCATGAGCAGGACCTGCTCCTTTGTGCAAGAAAGAACAGGATGAGCACTGCTATTGCTATAAAATATCCTCCAGCAGGGCACTGGTGTGAATGTCTCTGACCAAACAATCAGTAACCCCAACAACAATGACTGCATATGTGTGGCCAACTAGAGTTTCAGCATCCTCTGTTTGGCACCGTGCTTGATGCCCAGCACCATGGAGCCGACTGGCATTTGCCATAGAATACCAGAATTGGCAGGTCCATTACCTGCAATATTCTTTTCACAGATGAGAGCAGGTTCACCCTGAGCAAATGTGGCAGACGCGAAAGCCCCCGGAGAATCTGTGGAGAACATTGTGCTGCCTGCAACATCATTCAGCAAGACCAGTTTGGTGGTATAAGTCAGCGATGGGGAGGCACATACATGGAGGGCCTCTACACGCTAGGCAATGACACCTTGGACCCAATGTCAGACCCTATGCTGGTGAGGTGGGCCCTGGGTTCCTCCTTGTGCATTCAGGTAGTTCCTGAAGGGTGAAAGAATTGATACCATTGGTCCCCATGCTTGCTAAACCCAATAGAGCGCCGCTGGGACATCATCTTTCTAGTTTGCCAGGTTGCACCTCAGACTGTCCAGGAGCACATTGATGCTCTGGTCCATATGTGGGAGACCCGTCCAGGACCAAACCCATCGTCTCAATCAGAGTAAGACGTTATCAGGCATAAATATCAGCACATGGTAGCAATACAAACTACTCAGTAATATTTTGAGTCACTACAATGGAATTTAGGCAAAGTGGACTAGCCTGCTGCATCATTTGATCACTTTGATTTTCAAGGTTTCTTTGAATTTGGCTCTCTGTAGGTTGATCATTTTCATCAAACACTGCAGCATCATTTCCTTCCTAGTATATTACCCAGGTCAGATCAGTAGAAATACAGAACGATGATGTTATATTTCTTGCAATAATAATTGAACCTGGATTTTTTTTTTGCACATGCAGGTTGTTCCAAAAATACCAAATGTTGCTTTTTGGCACCACGCTGGTCTTCCAGCATCTGCTCTACATGTGATAATTGAGTATAATATCTATTAAGCCTCTAAGTTGCAACAGTTCTCTGCCATATTTTTGTGCCATTTTGGTGACCATTAGGCTACTTCTGTTATCTGTTGCTTGCAATCTTCCGCCCGTATTAATGGAGTCTCTCTTTGCCTCTTCTAGTTGCCTGCTCCATGCTCCCTTTGAAACATCACCACCTTCAAAACACATTCACCTGTTTCCTGTGGAATTATCCGCCCTAATTTATTTGCTTTATCACCTAAGAAAGGACTTACTCTGCCTGTCACCTCCACCAGCATATTTGTTACCCCGAGCTGCTAACATCGTGCACATCCGAGTTTGACGTCACATGTTATGGCATGCACAACTGTATTTGTGGCACTTCAGCCAGTCATGCACCTCTGGATGTAACCAGCTACACAACAGTACAACTGTCTCGTATTTTACTGCCATTTTAATGATGTTCCCGCTCAGAGATACACAGATTATACAGAGGAAGATGTTGCAACTGTTTAAAACTTAAGACTTTGTGGAAAACATCTCAAGCGGTGTCTCCAATCATTCAGGAGAATACTGCAGCAGCTTCCTGTGCTTTAAAGGCAGGCATCAATAGAAATGACTGCGTCATTATATTATGGCAGGGCACGATGCAACGTGGAAGGTTTATTGGTGCATTAAGTCTTTGCACTTTAACAACTGAAGCAGAACTGTCACAAACAATCAAGTTCCTCTCTGCAAACAGTACTCTCTATTTGGACTCTAACTTATTATCTACTGGCAGAGCTTCTGTGTGTGAACGAGCAGTGGTGCACCTCCAACCTACTACCTGAAAGCTGTTCACCCTCTGTCAACAAACACTTTCCTCACCCAACTATTGCTCGAATCTGCTCCTTGGGTCCACTTTTTTCCAAACAAGGACAATCAGTTTCTCTGAATTTAAAAAAAGAAGAAGAAGAATATGAATTTCATGTAATAAGAAGCATGTTTGACTTGATGCCTCTATCAGGAGGATTTACTTTGAAGTGAGTTCAACATAGCTTGGCTTTTTTGTCACTAACTGCCAGGACCAACAAAACCTAAGACCCCAGATGGAGATAACGGGTATCAGCATAGTACTTATTGGCTTTCTTTGTTAACTCCGGCTTTCTGCTTCAGGTTCTTTGGTCACATAAAAGGAAGTGTCTTAGTGCCGCCTACTTAAGTCAGACAGAATATTATCAGAGGGCTGGGGGGGATATGAAGAATAGGAAAAATATGAAGGCAAAATGGCAAATAGGGGTTGCTAAAATAAGACAAGAGACCAGTGCTGCAGAAAACTAATCTTGCGTGAATTTTATTGCTGGGTGTGCTCTCAGTGATAGCTGCACATTAGAGCTCTGAAACGTATACATTTAACCATAACCATGACAGCTGTGATGCTGTATCGCCTAAAGAAGAGAACCTCATAATCACAGTCTTTGCCCAAAGCAAAGCAAAACTGATTTTACTGGCTGAATATTCTAACATGTGCTTCCTCAGCTGCAGTACCAACAGTGTAAAACAGACCAAGCCTTAATACATACTTTGGATTTTCTCCATTAACACCTGAGCACATGCAAATTGTCGGGATAATGCAGAGCATGCAGGCCGAGATCTTCGAATTTTATTGCACAGCTTCGTTCGGTAGTGTCAGCGGGCTATGTGTCTAAAATCTTAGAATCTGCATCACACTTACTGCATGTTTGGAAGAAAAGAATTACTGAAAATGTGGTGGTGAAAAGAATTTTACTAGGCTATGAAAAATGAAGGAAATGAAATGTACAACAGCCAGATAAATGGCACTCAAAATGTGTTTTTGTGTGGAAAGTCACAAAACTCTTCACTTTGCACTGATGTTTACTGCACTGCAAATATCTTAAAGTACTTTTTTTTTTTATAAAACAAAACAAATTAAATATACATAGAAAATATTTGTTCTTGTTTTTGTTGATGTGACAGTAATGTAGTTAAAGATCAATTTAAGCACAAAGGGGGCTTGGTTACATCCAGTGAAAGGTCAAAGTTTGGATGAAAATATTAGAACTTATGAAGATTTATAACCTGAATGGGACAAATTTTTCTCTCAGGAGCTGGAGGAGACCAAAAGTACGCAAAAATAACAACAACAAGAAAACATTCATTCACGACATGACAATAAACACAACTTCAAAAATGTTGTGTGCACGCTGTCTACCCCCTTGCATTGTATTCATGTGCAGCTGTGTGCAACAAAGGGAAGAACGCTGCGTGTTATTTGAAATTGATTTACTGGTTCAATCTGAAAGTTGATCATTAACTATAAATGGTCAGTACTTGGCAGATTTTGGACCAGTTGAAATGTTTGAGGATTAAACACAAAGTACAACACATTGCTTGTTTAAGAATTCAAATCAAAGGAGGTCTTTTGTCTTATTACTTTCCATTACATATCTAAAACAACAGAAGGTTGGCAGCAACACAGTTGATTTAGTCCGCATCGTGACAAAGCAGCCTTTGACTCAGCAGCTCAGACTGATACAGTTTGGAGAAACAATTTATCCCTTTGACCTCAGGGATGGAAGATTATTGCCGCACTTTGTGTTTTTTCCAGCGATGCCAAAATGCCTTTCTGTGTTGGGTGGAAGTCTCATAATTCTCACAACAGAACAACGCGTTCAGTTTCCCACATTTATTGTACGAATCCAGCAGGGAAAACCTCGAGCCAGAAATAGCAGCTCTCACATCTGAACCTACACATTTTCCATCTCTGCTTCATGTTATCAAGTGAAAACACTAAAGGTAAACACCTACAACACACAAATACGAAGAGCCGATTTATTACCAGGCATCACGGCGATGACCTCTATTACTGTGCGTTTCTGGTGAGATGATTTATGAAAAGAAAAACAAAAAGGAGAACGAATCACTGCTGGTTGGAAAATGGGTTTTGATGCCCGTGGAGTTTGTAAATCAGGCAGGAAAAGTGATTCACGACACATAATGACCACAGCTCTGCTCTTTTTGTTCAGATTATGGGAGAAAGACCAGCAGGGTGAGGTTTGATTAAACCAAAATAAAGACGGGTGGGAGTGTTGCAGTAATTCAGAAGGACATCAGAACAATAAACCTTTGACAGCCTCTGAGAGATTCTGACATTTTAAAAACAACAGTAATTACAATTTTCTCATTTGAAATTTGAATTTGATTCTTCCATATTTTAACTGGCCTGTCTCAGAGATCCTGAGAAAATCGATGCTTTAAACTCACGACTGTGCTTATATAATCTGAACTTAAATCAGATCCACTATTCCTCTCTGACCCACTCGCGTCTCCGCGCCAGCAAATGAAACACACGACGATGGCATCCATCTGTCCTTTCGTGCCTGCAAGTTCGGGCGAAGCTGTGAAAGATGCTCCGCCGACCTCCCACACATCTTCACAAAAGCTGCAAATTATCAGCAAACTGTGAATGTCATCTTCGGAGTTGTACACTTGTAAACGGTGAGATCAATCATGGCTCCTGTCAGAGGCAGATCAATAAGTTTTCACACCACGGAGTCAAAGTTAAAAATACCAAGCTGCAACTGCTGAGCGCAGTCATTAGCAGATCGGGCCGGTCAGCAATAATCTCTGCTGCACTGTGAGCCTGCTTTGAGATCATGTTTGGAGTGGAAGTTTACTTTTTTAGGTTCCATCGCTGACCCCAAAAAACAGAGAAAAAAAACTATATTTTTTTTATTTTTTGCTCTTCGAATAGTCACATCTGACGCTGTTTACTTCTGAGCACAGACACAGACTTTACAATGTAATCTTTTTCTAAGTCCTTTTAATCCCTCGCTGCGGTTCGCGAACACTGGTTGAGTTGTTTTCGGTCACACGTACGTGAGCTTTTTTTTTTTTCCTTGAGCTTAGCAGAGTACAGGTTGGTGTGCAGGAAGGCCAGGGCGGATCTGGAATATTAATGCGTTGTATGGACTCCTGAAGGGGAATTCCCCTGAGCTTGCTCAGCTACAGTTGGGGTCAGAGGTCAGGACCAGTTAGAGAAGGAATG
Source organism: Neolamprologus multifasciatus (assembly GCF_963576455.1). Taxonomy (NCBI): domain Eukaryota; kingdom Metazoa; phylum Chordata; class Actinopteri; order Cichliformes; family Cichlidae; genus Neolamprologus; species Neolamprologus multifasciatus. The sequence goes on along the minus strand of NC_140447.1, from coordinate 21,594,629 downwards.
CTAGAAAAGGTCTGGTGATTTGCTCAAGAGCACCTGGTGTTTAACAAAGCCACGTGAGCCGCATTCATGTCTCTCCGCACTGGTCTTGGCTCAGAACAGATGTGTGCAGATGATTACAGCAGGGATCTCCAGCAGATTAAAGCAAAGGTCTGGCTCTTTGGCAACTCTGTGCAAGATTTAAAAATGACAATCACATGCTCATCTGTTACATAATCGCCACCAATGTAGGCAAATTCCACTTCCACTGAGGGGTTGGTAGCTGCAGAGAGATACAATAGCAATCGGTCTGTAGCTTCTGTCCGATGATTACAGGTTGATTTTTGTGGACACTCGTAGCTCCCAGAGGATGAATCCTAATTACTTTAAGGATCTTCTTACTTTTCCCTTTCACTTGTTGTTATTCAGTGCAAAAAGTTACACGTATTTATTGAATTCAGATTAATATACTTAACAGATTTCAAGTAGGTTCTCATCATTTGCTAGGTTATCATACACACTTCTCATATGCAACGCTTTTTCCTGCAATCTAACACAAATGTGCAGCACAGGCTCTGTTCAAGCTCTGTTTTTCTCTACTGAAGTTCTGGAGACACAGCGATCAATCTTCTTAGTTCAATATTTTTGGCGGATGACAGAGTGCAATCTCGTGAATCTAAGTCTTAAATAATCTTCTATGTATGGTCTCATGTTTGTCTAGCACCGTTATAAACTTATAAAAACCAAATCACTTCACACCTAGAGTGACTCTAATATGATGTAACTGTTTCTTTCCTCTTCACAAAAGCCATTTTCACTGTCCTTGCTGGATTTCTTCTTTTTTTCATTCATTGATTTTCTATACCTTTCTCAGTGCTATAGCCTTCCCCAGAATGCACTAGGCAAGAAGTGAATTTCCCAAATTCATTTTGCCCTCCTGTATGAAAACACTGGGGGGGGTACTGTAGCTTTTTCTGCTTTTCAAATATTTGCCCATGTTTTCTCTGAGCCCCCGAGATGAGTTCGGCCCTGAGTCAGAGTCAGAGGATTTCATCTGTCAACAAAATGATAAAATGATCTCCTCCACGGATGACAAATGGAGTAATCACTTTGTTAAGTGCCTCACAATTAAAGCTCACTATTCATGTGAACTGATTAAAAATACTTAAAAACTTTCTTAGCAGTGCATCTTATGGGATCTAATAAGAAAAATGCACAACAAAGTAAATAAAAGTTATTGCGAGTAGATAAGAAACTATGAACAGCAGATGACTAACTCGACCTCATTCCTATGTGGAGAAATTTCAGACTAAACTAGAAATGTAATGAAAGGATACACGTAGCAGAAATGAGTTCATTTGTTATTGTTTGGATTAGCTGCAAAACAGCTTAAATTATTTAATGACTCTTGACTTTTATATTATCTTAGTCCTCAAGTTTGCGATAATTAATGAAGCTTACAGAAGCTCAGTTTCCTGAGGGCCTGGGTCATTGCGTAGCTGCGCCGTAGATGACATGCTTAGGATGATTCGCATTATGATCCATCGTGAAACTTTATATTATGATCACACAAAGCCTCTAATGTTAAAATTTAGCTCTGCATTTCTGATTTAATACTTGAGCCAGTGCAGCCTGGTAATGAGGTTTACTGTTGATCAGCTATAACATTAAAAGCACCGATTGATACTATTAAGGTAGTTAAACATTGCTTATAATCAGCTTACAAAAGAAGATTTTGCTGGGGAGCCTGGCAATTAACTGGATATTGCTTTGACATGTACCACCCATGTAAATATCACTGTGGACAAAGCACATCCCCCCATGTCGGCAGCACTTCCCCACAGTCATGGTCTTTCAGAATGAGACAGCGTGCCCCACACCACACCACAAAAATGGCTCATGTCTGAGAAACAAACCAAAAACCTCAAGTCCAAATCCACAAAACTCGATCCCCTCGAGCACAGTAACAAGCCTCAAACACGGAGCCTCTGCTTCTAGCATCTCAGCGCTGACTTTACAGGAGGCTAAGTAGCAGCCAGATGTTGCTCATTGAAAACAAATGGATTCATCGAGCATCACCAAACGTGAGCACCTCAATAAAAGCTGACGTTTTGGCAGTTTACTGGCAAGTTACCAATCTTCCTACGAGTGGACATCCTAGCAAATTTGCCCCAAAGAAAAACTCAAGAGCTACATCTCAGACTCTACAGGCCTCAGTTAGCATGTTAAATGTTAAAGTTCATGACAGTAAAATTAGAAAGTGACCAAAAAATAATGATTTAAAAGTGTTTACAGGAGAAAGTCTCTTCTCACTAAAAACAACAATGGCAGCATGGCAGAATTGCATCTGAACAAACTACAAGACGTCTGGACAGATGAGACCAAAGTGAAGATGTTTGGCCATAATGTACCAAACACAGCATATCAGCACAAACACTCCAACTGTGGAACATGGTGGTGGACACGTGATAATTTAGGCTTGTTTTGCAGCCAAAGAACCCGGGAAGTCTGCAGTCATTAAGTTGACCATGAACTCCTCTGTATAACAAAGTATTCCAGTCAAATATGAGGCCACCTGTCCAGCGGTCTGTCTTGGCCTAGACTGAGTTGCAGCAGCAAATCTATAACAGAATGGCTGAAAAAGAAGTAAAATCAAGGAGTTGCAATGGAGCAGTGCAAACCTCAGCCCGAGTGAATAAATCAATAAGATGCTTATTTGCAATAAGTTTAAAAGATGAGAGTGAAGCATCTGTTTATGTTTTTATTCTTTAATGTTGGGATTGCATAGACCCACTGCAGTATGTGCAAAAAAGAATAACAAGAAAAGAGATTTTTTTATTATCGTGCTTTTGAAAATGACAGTGTTGGTAATTTTTCACTTGAACACAAACTGCAGCAGACGAAAATGACATAATTACACTCTGTTCTCCCAGAAAATGTAATTTGTGCAAGCAGATATTACAATCCAGTAAGCACCCTTTAGATGCAAGTTCACACTTTCACATACTTAAGGTTGCAAAAATGAGAATCTAATCTACAAAGCAAAGCAAAGCAAAGTTAATTCCCCAAATTAACTACAGTAAGTAGATTTGCTGCCTAAACCTGGCTAAACTGTATTTTTCTCTTAGCAAATGCACACTATATTATCCCCATGTTAGACCTTGTAGCCAGGTTTTTGTTTTCATTGGAAGGCAAACCATTAAAATGAAATTCATTTAATTATATCCATATTTGACTGTTTATCCACTACCTATTATCCAGTTAATGTTTTTCTAATCTAGCTTGCTATGCATTAGTCTCAAGCAGTTTTATAGTTCAAACACCTATTATTAACCCATGAGTCATCATCAACTGATAAGCAATGAATAATATGCTAAATAGTCTATTCTGGAATAACAACGCTCTGTTAAAAGGGGCTATGATCAACCACACCAACAGATGGGATGAAATCCCTTTATGTTCAGTGATTTCTCTGATTTTTCTTTAGACAAACAGAAGCAATTTTCTTTCAGTTTAAACTTCGGTTTATTGTATACAAGTTACTGTCATAATCATTCAGTATCCAGTTCATAAAGCAACTCTGAGCAGGTTTTATCTTTTTTCTAAAGGATTAAAGAAGAGAGCTGCACAAATCTGCCATTTAACACTCTTCTCTCATCACAGTTATTCTACCGACAGCCTGTAGTGTCAGGAGCCATAGAGCCAAGAGAGCTGTTTTTGGCACTCGCAGTGAAGGAGATCCTTTATAAAAACAGAGCTAAGCACAATGCATCAGACTGAGAGAGGTCTAAAACAACAGTGTACACTACAACTGATGGTTTTTTTTAAACATCTTTTAAAAAAACAAAAAACAAATATGGATTCTAAAAATGATCAAAATTAGACTTTGAATCAAGAACATTTGAAATGCTGGGAAGCAAAATGAGATCCAGTGCCAATGGCTTTTCCTTTCACTGAGGGTGAAATGATGGGTCATTCTGGTTGTTTGTTGGAGTGGTCTGAGTGCTGGCTGTGCTGGACCTTGGTCATATATCATCCCCCCTTTTCTGTCCCCGGGTTGAGGCTCCTCTGTCCACCAAAGCAGAAATGGCCCGAAATGCGCAGTGCTGTGTCCAGTTAAAGTGTTTATGACCTCCATCACTGAACACACACACACAACCACACACACACACACAACCACACACCTGAACATCAGCGAGGCTGTATTTGTTGCACCCTCGCCTACATTCACAATTTAAAAGGAAAAACGTGTTTTCTTTGCCCACGGAGAATTTCCTTGAGCCCCTGTACATCGTTAGAGGACCATTTTTTTAATAAACTGCAACATAGATGCAATTTTAATCTCGTCTAAACCTTTTTAGTGCTTCTAATGCACAAATCTTACTTCATTATGCTCAACAGTTTTTACTCGGCTGTGACATGGTGATTGTGGGAAGCTGTGCCTGCAGGTTATTGTCATCGCTCTGTCATCTCATATTTTGGGTGAATGTTGTAGGCGTGTGTGTGTGTGTGTGTGTGTGTGTGTGTGGTGGGTCTAGCCTGATTGCGCGCTACTTCTCCATCAGTGCTTGTGCACGAGGGTCCGCAAAGCTGCCGCTGCTCCTCTCCGGGCGCGCAGTACCATCCCCGAACTTTGATGAGCCGTAACCTTCACCAGGGCAACAAAACAAGCCGGGCTGAATTATACCTGCGAGGATATATTAAAAAATAAAAACAGCGTCGTCTCTTTCTCCCCCCTCTCTCTTTTTCTGAGTGATTAAGGTGAGTAAACTGCAAGCTTCACATTACAGTGCGCGTTTTTCCCTCAACGATTCGCAGCACAGCGCGTATTTTACCGGACGTGTTTTGCCAGATCTGCGCGCGTCTCCACAACCAAAGTGAAGTTTGTGTAGGTGTGATGTTTCTGCATTAATTAATTGATCGTGCAAACTTTTTTCATTTTTATAACTGATTAAAGATGTTCTAGATGCTTTTTTTTTGCAGCTCAGTTGCTCCGATATCACCATATCTTTTTTTTACCTGCCGTATGTTACATCTCTGAATTCAACGCGCAGAATTTATCAGTAACTCGATTTTAAAAGTCTTAACCTGAAAGGATTTTTTCCTCCAAGCCCAACAACAAACAGGTGTCAAAATGGAAAGCACTCCGATTGAAATTTACAAAGAAGACACCAAGTGCCTCTCCTCGCTGCTGGAAGACTGTCCGGCGAATTCAACTGCTTGGGTATCCGGATACTCTGACAGCCGCAATGTGACCCACGATGATGATAGCTGGGAGCAGGAGAGCATGTCTCCCATCATCCCCATCATCACCGCAGTGTACTCCGTGGTGTTTGTGGTCGGCTTGCTGGGCAACTGCCTCGTTATGTATGTGATTATCAGGTAAGGATTTTTCTCCCCACTTTGTATAACATCATAAAGTGTGTGAATGTGTGGATGACTGAATGTGTAAAGCGCTTTGGGGTCCTTAGGGACTAGTAAAGCGCTATACAAATACAGGCCATTTACCATTTACCATAAAGTATAAATAATAAATCCGCATGGTGTGCCAGAAATCACTCCTCTGTTTCTATGGAGAAAAGAAAAGAGAAAAGATGCTATTGTGTCATTTTTTTTTTTTTAAGAAATCAAGATCCAGCCAGAGGAATGTTTTTCTTCTCTGCCTTTGCAAATGTCATTGCTTGGGAATAAGATAGTAAGTAACAAGCACCCAGACTTGGGCTTTCACTTGACCTCCAGGCCATCTGGTGTTAGTCACAGTTCTTGTTTTTGCCTGCATTTTGTTTTTGGATGCGCTTCAGAGACTGAAAAAAAGGTGTGATGCTCTAAGCTCATGAAAGAGTTGACAAAATGGGCATTTAAAATGGTATGAGACAGCATCCAGATAGAGAACGATCTTTTTTAAACCCCCATGTCTCAAAAAAGAAAACAAGACGTCATTTTGGCAAAGAAAGGGAATGTAGTCATTTCTAATCTGACATTAAATGTTCAAAAGCTTGGTGACAGAGAGCTAATTCTACCTCCTCCAGAAAATGAAACATGCCAACTTTATGAATGGCAACTCTCCAGCAAGACCTCCCAGATATATAATGGGTTTCTATACATTTCTCATCAAGTCTAGCCTGGCAGGCATAAAATTAATTACGTCTGAAACCAGTGGTGCTTTGTCAACCCAATAACATGCTAACACCTCATTGGGCTTTATTTATGGTCTGTGTGAGCAACAAATCTTATCTGATGTAACGTGAACTGCTGCAGTGCCATCCAGAATGCTTCAATTCCTCGACAACAATTACCTCAAATCAGGTTGATGGCTTTGCCTGTCTGCAGGAGCGAGCTTTTTCACATCACTTTACAGACAAGAGTGTACATTTTACTGTTTCTCCATAGAGAACAGCTGAAGGAAAAAGATGCTTAATGCTGATTTATTGGGAAGAAATATATGCAATTATTCAAATGTAATAAAGTCAATTTGGGTCACAAAATAGATGTTTAGGCCACTTGTCTGATTTTCAGACATGTCATGTTTTATATGACCAAACTCTGCCCGTTTTACCATATTTCGCTTTTAGATGTGCTCTTATTCCTTATGGTAGATTCAACAATCTGACATAAGCTCCTCAGAGATTTTGGTCTATTTTGCCATGATAGCGTCACACAGTTACTGCAGATTTTTCAGCTGCACATCCATGATGTGAATCTGCCATTCCACCCCTGGCCTCTAAATGGCCATTTGAGTACAGTGAACTCATTGTCATGTTCAGGAAACCAGTATGAGAGGATTTGAACTTTGTGCATTATCCTGCTGGAAGAAGCCATCAGGAGATGGCTACATTATGGTCGTAAAGAGACGGTCAGCAACAACACTCAGGTAGGCTGCAGTGCTCAGAGGAGTTCAAAGGGGGACAAGACAATATGTCCTACACCATTATACATCACCAGCCTGATCAGTTGATACAAGGCAAGGTGGATAAGGGTTTTCATGTTCTGACCCTACCATGCAAAAGTTGGAGAAGCAGTAGCACTTACTCATTAAACCAGGCAAGGTTTTTCCAATCTATTTTTCACTTTTGATGAGTCTATGTGAAATGTAGCCTCAGTTTCCTGTTCTTATCTGACAGAAGTAGCAGTGTTGTGGTCTTCTGCTGTAGCCCATTTGCCTCAAGGTTTGATATGTTATCCATTCAAAGACACTCTTCTGCATACTTTGGTCGCAACGAGTGGATACTTGAATTACTGTTACTCACCTGTCAGTTTGAAAAAGTCAGGGTTATGCTCTGGCTTCTTGTATCAACAAGATATTTTCAATCAGTGAACTGCTGATTTGGATAGTTTCTCTTTTTGGTAAATCCTATACTGGTTGTCCTTTGTAGATCAGCAGTTTCTGAAATACTCAGACTACCCCATCTGACACAAAAATGGGACTTAAATCACATTTTCCTCCAGTCTTATTCTCAGATTGAACTAGATCCACTACAATGTCTAGATCCGCTGAGTTATTGCCATGTGATTGGCTGATTAGACATTTGGTATACAACTGCACTTGAACACGTTACATACTGAAGTAAAGCCACTGAATGTATTTACAACTCCCAGCGAATATAACGTCGCTTATTCTCTGCTATATGTGTATAAAAAACACAATAGCTGCTTGCTAACACATTAATCCACATATCAAGGTCAGTGCCTGCTGAACTAAACCCAAGTGGCTAAAAGTAAACTTGAAAAAACTTTGATATCATGACAAATAAAATTCTCTTTTGCTCAGAGGACTGAGCTTTATCTATGAATATAAAGCTGAAGCTAGCAGCTAGTTAGCTTGAAATTTAATTTACTGCTTCTACATTTTGCGTTAATGACACCATAAATAAAAGACATGCAGTGTGTTCAATAGTGAACTTCTGGTAGACTGAACTTGTTTTTTCTGGTTACAACTATTTTCTTGGGTTTTTTGTCTTCATAATTAGCTAAAGTAACTGGTTGCTAAGCAACTCGATGATATCTGGTTTCAGAGGGCTGTATTAAAAAGAAATAGTGTTTTACCTGTCTCTTTTTCTGGATTACTGCTTGTGAATAGTAGACCATTTAGAAAGTAGTTAAATTACTTTAGCCCACTATATTGTAGTATATAATACCAGCAACTCTGCAAATTGTGCAAAATAACGCCTATTTTCAGGTTGATCTCAAATGGAGGGGAGTTCACATTAATTTTTCCAGTTGGAAACAAATTTTTCTGATTACTCCAACATGACACGAATGCAGTTTATTCTAATCAAAATTTGATTGTGAAACACCGAAGCTCTTTATGATAATTTTGCTGTAATCTTGAACAGAAGTTCATTCTTTTGGATGAATCTTCTAGGTTCTTGCAGATCATACTATAGCAAGTAAATTGCGCAGAAATAATCAACTTTTTAAAATTTCTACACAAACCCCAAAATTCTGCATGTATTTTGCATGGGTGCTACCACAAGTAAAAATCTGCAAATACACAATTGTATAAAGCTCTTTGGATATGGTTTCCTATCAGCACCACTTTGCACATAACAATGAAGTGTGAGCCTGAAAGATTGCATTACAAATTCAAGAAAGCACTGTGGACTAATGGACAATGTTTAATTCATAATGAGCCCAGAACAAAGGTCTTCCACGGAGTCGCGAAGCAATAACGGCTGCCGAGACAGTGCCGTATCTCTCCTCACAGGACAACTTTGTGTTGTGCATATTTAACAGGTACACGAAGATGAAGACGGCCACCAATATTTATATTTTCAACCTGGCACTCGCCGACGCCCTCGTCACCACCACGATGCCGTTCCAGAGCACTGACTACCTTCTGAATACGTGGCCCTTCGGCGAGGTGGTATGCAAGGTCTTCATCTCCATCGACTACTACAACATGTTCACCAGTATCTTCACCCTCACCATGATGAGTGTGGACCGCTACGTGGCCGTGTGCCACCCCGTGAAAGCCCTGGATTTCCGCACTCCCCTCAAGGCCAAGATGATAAACGTGTGCATCTGGATCTTGTCCTCGGCTGCAGGGATACCGGCTTTTGTGTTGGGTGGTACTCAGACGAATAGCGGTGAGGAAGTCTTTCCCCAGTGTCTAACAAAAAGTTTAAGAGTCTCTGTCCACTTTCTATGCATAGCAAATACTCTCCAAGCATGTACCAATAAAATGTTAAGAACAGAAATATATTCAATATATCAAATCCATCTGTCACTGAAGAGTTTTTCATTAGCTACAAATTGAGCACATCCTTCCTGAATATAGATGACGTAAGAAATAAAAAAGCAAGCGTTTAGAGTAAAATGTTCCCTTGTTGAGTGCAGATTAGCTATTCTACAGCAACTTGGCTAAATTGATTGCAGAAAATTGTGAAGTGGAATTTCATTTATCATAAAGTGCACTTCAAAAATAGACTCAAAACCTTTTTGTTCACACTTGGCAGCTGTGTGTGAATGCCTTTTTTTAAGTTTTCACTCACTTAAGACATAATCAAACCTACAGGTGTTTCTGTTTTTATTTTCAGTGTTAATTACATTGAGTTTCATAAAACATGTCATATAAATAAAATTGCCACTTTGGACTTTATTTTCTCTCCACTGTTCTTCCACAGACATAACAGAGTGCGCGCTGCAGTTCCCTGATCCCTACACAAAGTGGGACACACTGATGAAGATTTTAGTGTTTGTCTTTGCCTTCGTCGTGCCTGTGCTCATTATCACCGTGTGCTACTCCCTCATGGTCCTGAGGCTGAAGAGCGTCCGAATGTTGTCCGGCTCGAGGGAGAAGGATCGCAACTTGCGCCGGATCACGCGGTTGGTGGTGGTCGTGGTGGCCGTGTTTGTGGTCTGCTGGACGCCCATTCACATCTTCATCCTGGTCAAAGCTCTCGTCACCGTGCCGGAAACCACCGCCATCATGGCCGCCTACTTCTTCTGCGTGGCTCTGGGTTACACCAACAGCAGCCTCAATCCTGTCCTCTACGCCTTTCTGGATGAGAACTTCAAACGCTGCTTCAAAGACTTCTGCCTGTCAGCCAGACTGAAGGGGGAGAAGGTGTCAGGGAGCAAAAAGGCCCCCAGCACTGTGCGAGAGGCCGCTGTTCCCCTCGAGAACCCAGATGGGACTGGTAAGCCGACATGACTAGCAGTGGAACTGTCTTCAATCTCCCACACTGGAAAAGAAGACTCACAATACCTGGGCTTAACCCACATCACAACAGCAATGTAGACTGGGTTTTGGATTCAATTCATTTTCATTATCACCCAGGGTATAATCATCGATGTGGTTGTCCATAAATCCAGATCAATCCATCCTAGTGTCCTCTGACTTCTGACACTTTCCTTCACAGCAGCCTGTGATTGTAGGTCGAGACAAAGATTGTGCATTTATGGTTTAACCTGGCAGGTGGATGTAAACCAAACACTGTTTCTGTTTAAGTAGGTCAAAGAAGAAAGTGCTGCTTATAATTAATATGGATTACTGTTGATGGAGGTCCAACAATTAGTTGATTAAGTAATTGTTCAGGGAGGGTTTTTTTTAGGAAAAATTAAACATTCGCACCATCCAGCATCCTAAATGGGATTTTGATTTCATAAATAACAGTTAATTAAACATTTTTAAAACAAATTTATGATCGCTTACTGTTTTAATGATGATTTATTTAGCCATAAGTTTAATTTAGACTGCCAACCTTGCCAGGGTGTACTGACAGCTGAGATACGTTACATCACCTCTATAACAGTGAATTGAATAAGTAGGAGATGGATGGATAGGTATTGAGCTTACTAGCAAAATAATCAGCAGATTAGCCTTTCATAAAATCATCATTACACAATATTGCACACACAGTCATGAAATAGTTATGTTAAGATATCTCAGGAGAACTGACAATTATAGGGTAAATGAGCAGGAGACTGATTAAAATCACTTGGCCCATATCAAGTTTCATCAGTTTTGATTCATTTGTCTCTCAAATGCTGTTTATTCCCAAAATTTCCTCCTATCATTTTTCATTTGCCAAATGTGCCTTTAAAAGTCCAGGAAAAAATGTGCAGAAAAATGACTTCAGGAATGATTACTAGATGGGGTCAAACAGCACTTCATATTATAATGTTTGCTATTTTTATTCAATGCATTTGACATGCCGGTGATATTTGCATGAATCGCTGACAGCAGACGTGCCAAAAACATTTTCACATCTGTGCAGAGCCTGAATGGTGCTGATTGACCGCAGTGTGAGAGCACTCACTGACTCATGTTGGACTTTGAAGCTGTGTAAAAGTCAAAGAAAAAAACAAAAAGCAACATTCAGCTGCATCAAAGCAAGTTAATCAATGAGAGAATGTGGAGGGAAGATCCTGGACTTGAATGTGCATTTAAAATTTGACAGAGGGCTCTCTATCAGCTTTGACCCTGGCTTTGTGTCCAGACTGATAAGTTGTTAACTTTATGGTATATAACTAATAATGACATGTGCTTTGTGTATGGCTTTTACCATGATACACATACTGTAGTCCTGCTGAACTGTCATGCTGTTATTGTTGTGCAGTCTGATAAGCCGATTAGCTCTTTCAACAAGTAAAAATACAGAATATTCTAACAACTGTACAGTATCTCAGTCTCTATACAAAGACTTATTTTGTATAGACTGCAAAAAGAAAATCTTTGCACAGACTTTATAAAAATATACTGTATTTGTAGCATGTTAATCATCACTGCTATGATAGTAAAGGCAACATCAGCAGCCATAGGCTTCATGGACTGTGCTGTTATTTTGAATGTACTGCAAATACTACATGAAAGTCATCTATCTCATTTAAAAAAAGCATTTTTAGCTAATACTTGTTGATAAATCTCTTGCTGACACATGTATACGGACACAAAGATAGATAAAGCACAGATGTTCTAAAAATAAGAGACGTTATTCTAAGAATCAACACTGTGATCGAGGCATCGTTGTGGTTTTTATTTATTTCTTTTTCATCTCTGTGCTCACAGTTTAATGCTGTACATTGGCTTCTCCTGCTGTCATTCTTGTCTGTGAAGAGCTTAATAAAACAAGTTTAACAAATACACAATGATTCTTTCCTTGGAGTGTGACAAGCTCGGGGATAGCGGATACTCATTGTTTGTTTGTTTTAAGGAAAACAAATCTCTCTCCTTTTTGGTGACTTGTTTTAATAGATGTTGAAGCCTTGAAGAGATTCTTATTGGAGGCAGTGACTCTGCAGGCTTCTACAGTTTAAGAGTTTTTTACTGTAAGCCATCAGCTCCCCCCAGAGGAAAGAGGATGCAATGTGGGGTCTTTGTTTTGGTTTTTATTTTAAGGAAACTGCAATGATTAATAGCTGCATTCATATAACTTGGCATAAACAGAAGCTTCCGTATAGCAGTCCATATTAGTGTTCACATACTGGATCTCAATTGTGCCACCTCTGCAAGACCACGGGACAAGAAGATACAACAGGTGATGATTGATGATTTCTCCCACATTACAAGCTTCTGACTAAGACTTCTTTTATTATGTTCATTATAATACATCCACAAGTCCCTCAATATTCAAGACCTCCAGATCATTTGATCATTATTCACCATTAATGCACCTGATACAAAATCGTAATCGTTTATTATTAGTAGTAGCAGTAGTAGTAGTAGTAACCTCATTTTTGATTTGTTCATAGCATTTATATTTCAACATTACTAAATTGATTTGACTTATCATGGCAGTGTATGAATTACTGAATTACTGTAGGCAAATTCCAGCACTTAGTGTTTTGGGACTATTTCTGTATACAGAAATGTGTAGAAATAAGCCATAATGAGAACAAACAGACTCGATTCATGTAGGTTCATGTTCTAAGTTCAGGTCAAATGAATTTTATTTACATACAGAGTACCGAGTCTGTAGTCGGTAGTCTGATACTGGAAATATGCGTCATTTTGCTTTAAACAATCCATATGAAATTTCTGTTTGTTTGGATAAGGACAAACTCTTCTAAACTTTTTATCAGTGAAGTAAAACAAGGAAACATTCAGGTTCTGAGCCACTAACACTTTTTTCCTAATTTACATGTTCTGTTGTATTCTCCTTCATAAATGACTTGTCTTTTGAAAAGGGCTCTACAAGTGCTTTTATGGAAAAAGCAGATGGCCGCATTTATTTATGCTTTTAACAGCATGTTTGTTTGAAGGCAGCAAGCATAATGGAAATAAAAGAAAATGAACTAAACAGGCTGGCGAGGCTATGTCTACAAAGATGTACCTAATTTTAATATTATCAGAGTGTGTGGGCGGAGTGGGGGGCATATAGCTTTTAGTTACAAGCTGTGGTGTGGGTAACTGGAATACTTGAGCTTGCTGTAGGTAATAGACATAATATATGAAATGATAGAATATTTCATATATATCATATGAAGTTAATTTCGGACCCTGAATTTTGTACAAATTTTGTGTAGTTGTGTTTAATTTTTAGAATTAGTGCGATCTAAAAAAAAAGAGAGAAAAAGAATTAGTTGAGGAAGTTAATTGCGCCATATAAAGACGAGGCAGGCCAATAATTAAGCACACATACAAAAGCACAGGAGTAATCTGAGGAGGGCGTGGCCGGGTGAGTCAAGACCATGTGACTCCCCTTACGTCATGGGAAGGGCTTTTCCGGGTGTTTAGTTGGACACTGAACTCTTGACAGGCAAACAAACGTAGCTCTTCTTTTACACTTTTCACCTTATTTTTGCCGAAATGAATCGCTTATTTGGCAAAGGAAAAGCTAAAGGTCCGCCACCGAACCTAACGGACTGCATCGGAAGCGTAAGTATGAGGCGGAAATAACTTTTCGGAAGGATCTTTAAACGAAGTAAACAAAGATAGTTAGCTAAGTGTTAGCCAAGTTTCTGGGGACCAAACAGGCCACGGGTTTACATATTTAATTGGAGATATAATTTTCGGAAATATACATTATTTTCTAGATTAATCGTATGTTTTTTTTTTTATGTTTTTAATGTCTCGTAGACTTAAAACCTAACGCCTTGAGTTGATTGTGTCAGTTGGTAAATAAGGTTCTCAAAGCAAACAATCAGTTCTTAGTGTGGGTAATGGGTCATCATTGTGTAACGTTGGGCAGGAATTTAGGCCATTTGACTGTGATTGAGCTCAAACCATGTTGTTCTCCGAGTAAAACAAAGAGAATAAGCAGACATGAACCAATTAAACTGGTTGTCAGATGAGTTTTAGCGCCCACCGCAGAAAAATTACCACGGCTGCGATGGAAAATATTTTGTTTTTAATTTACTGTAACATAAAATACATTTACAGTCTCCACCAAATGGCCAGAAATAACAGGAAAATGCTTAGTTTCTGATAAGATGAGATAAAGTAGATCCCAAGGGAAATCCCTGTTGCCATCAACTGCCTTCACCCAGCTGCCCCAGCACACTGTCGCATACAAGACCACTATTGCTACCACGGAGGTATAAAACATAGGCAGCATAGTCTGTAGATGCCCTTCAACATCTGTAGGACCATTTAGTGGCCTATTCTGAACCAGGAAAAACCCTGAACCCTGAACATTACTGTGTTGTTCTTTAAAAAGAGCTCCAATAATAATATGGTCCTACTGTCAGAGATCAACTAAAATTGATGTCATGTTTCTACTTTCAGGTGGATTCTCGGGCGGAGTCCATTGATAAGAAAATCGCCAGACTAGATGCTGAACTTGTGAAGTACAAAGATCAGATGAAAAAGATGAGAGATGGGCCTTCAAAGGTGAGTCTTGTTGTCCGGTTGTACTGTAAGACAAAGAGGCTGGTATCTCTTAAAGACTTTCAGTACGACATCTCAAGATCAAAATAAACCTCTCTAAAATAATTCCTACAGTTTGTGAGGGGGTTTTCCACAAGTTTGTCCTTTTTCTACCCCACTAGAACATGGTCAAGCAAAAGGCGATGAGAGTGCTCAAGCAGAAGAGAATGTGAGTACCTTTACTTCCTAAAGAAAGGGTAAGTTATTTAATCTGCTGCCTTGATTGCTCTCATAACTTTATTTCTTCACGGCTCCAAGGTATGAAGGCCAGAGAGACAATCTTATGCAGCAGTCGTTCAACATGGAGCAAACAAACTACGCGATCCAAAACCTGAAAGACACTAAAACTACAGTAAGAGAACAGGAACTGGACAAGATCTTAGTTACAGAAGAAAATATTATGTGTGCTAACATGTTTTGTTTTTTTTTTAGGTTGATGCCATGAAAGTTGGCCTCAAAGACATGAAGAAGGCTTACAAGAATGTGAAGATTGATAAAATTGAGGTATGCTTTCAGGTTATTTTAACAGCAGTTAATGTAGCTACTTGGCTGTTAGTTAATAATTAACTAATTAATTATTATTATTGAAATTCAGTTACCTGTCTTAGGTGCTAACTCTTTAACCCTTGAAGGTTTGCTGATAGAATAAAATGAGTCGCTGTGCATCACAAATTAGTGAGGGTGGTCTCTGCCTGTGCAGCTACATCCAGAAAAACCCAGAAACTATTGTATTGGTTGTCAAATACACACGTTAGATAAGTCCTGTACAGGAAAGATCCTTAATGGGGATTGGCTAGCAGGGATTAATAACAGCCCAGATTAAATATGAGCAGAGTGTGCTGGTTATCAAATTACCAAAGATGCTGCTGACACAAATGTAATGCTTCAACTTTTTTTTTTTTTTTAAATATTCAGGATCTCCAAGATCAGCTGGAGGACATGATGGAGGATGCCAACGAGATCCAGGAAGCGATGAGCAGGAGCTATGGCACACCTGACATTGACGAGGACGACTTGGAAGCAGGTCGGGAAAACACCAATATAACAGGATTTCACATATACAGCATTAAAAAAAGAAAACATTACAGTGTACAAAGCTGCAGCAGTTCTGGTCAAGACTTATCTTTGCAGCATATGTGACCAGTGTGTGGATTTCATAAAAAGGCTTCTAGTTTTTCCACTGACATCCATGTGCACACAGGACTTTTTAAGGATTCACGTGTGTAGACAGTTTAAACACAGATCTAAAGTGGTAGAGCTCCTGATCTTTAAATGCTGTTCTGTCCACAGAGCTGGACGCTCTGGGAGACGAGCTGCTGATGGATGACGACAGCTCCTACCTCGATGAGGCCTCATCTGCTCCTTCCATCCCAGAGGGCCTGCCCGGCGACAAGTCAAACAGGGTACTGATCACAAGATTTTTATAGTTTCCTGTGAAATTTCTATTTAGTTTATAGCTTCTTGGTTTGTTATGCTTTCATTATTCATGGGAATTCCTTCTTTTTCTTTTAGGATGGTGTCCTGGTAGACGAGTTTGGCCTTCCTCAGATCCCAGCTTCTTAAAGGAAAATACATCATGCTGGTTTTACATGTATCATAGCCCTTTTTTTCTATTTATCCAACTGACACTCCTGGCTGAAAAACGCAGCAATAAAAACCAAAGCATCTTGTGTCCAATGAATGGTAGAAACTGTAAGGTAAAAATCGGGCATCTTTAATTAAAGGTTATGCTTATGACTCTTTATAACTAAGCTTGTGATTGCTGGAATTAGGTTTCTATTATCTTTGTACAGTTTTTGCGGCACCATGTTGCAAAAAAACAAAATAAATTATATTTTTCAAACAATACTCATCCTTGTGTGATATAGAAATCATTCCATCAAGTCATTTTTTTTGTACAAAAGACAGTTTATTGTCCAGTTAAATTTGTGCATGTGCAGGTGATAACTTAAAACACATTAACTTGGCAATGACTGTTAGCAAAAATAAATATGGAGTTTTTCTTTTTAAAAGCCCTGAAGTTCCAACCACAGCGAGACTGTTTCTCGGTCACCAGCTGAGCCTGTAGGTGTGAGGGAAGATTTTTTGGTGTAGATACTCCACCATGCTGGTCTTGCTTTGCAGCTTTTCAAACTCAAAGTAAGGAATCTAGAAAGAAAAACACAAATTCGGCTATTTCGTTTGAATTTTAGGATTTACTGATCTACACAAATCTAAGAACTGTTGAGGATCTAACCTGAACAACTTCATATCCCAGAAGGCGTAGATGCCGCTGCTTGATGGCCTCTTTTCCAAGAAGCTGCCTCAAGTTTGACGTGAACCTCTTTTGTCCATCGATACACAGAGCGATCCTGCAACGTCACCATACAGCTCTCAAATACGAGCTTTACTTTCACTGCTTTGACATTGAAAACATGAAACTGGTTTACCTTTTGTATACATCATCAGTTTGGCTGGCAGGCAGCACATATCCCTCTTCATCAAGTTTTATTTCAACATCTGCAACAAGAAAAGAATGAAGCCTTCAGTAGATAAGCTACAGGAAACATTTATGAAGTAAACCACTGGTGCAGACCAGTGTGTGTGCGTTACCGAGTGTGTAGCAGTACGGCGTCAGAACTTTTGATCCAAAGTATGAACGATCCCCGAGCAAATCCACCAATCCAGTTTTCACAGAGTTGTACAGATGTGGATCCACTGGTGTCTCCAGAGAGCGTCCAGACATAAGGAAAGACTTGACGCGGTATTTTGGAAGGAGTTTGGGACCCTGATTAAAGAAAAACAGAAAGGTTGACACAGGAAAGTGTTCACATAGCCTGCTATGATGTGTGACTTACAGATTTTCATTTATTTGAAAACAAAACACTGAGCAGTATAAATGTTATTAGTATTCACTTCTTTTTGTTTACCTTTACGTGTGTTTTCTATCCATTTGAAATGAGAAAAACACACAATAAAAACATCCTGTTTTTATAAAGGCTCACAGAACGTGTACACATTTGTTAGTTTGTGTTTTTGGATCTCAAAAAATGAAAACTAGATAAAAGAATGGAATTTGAGGTTTGTAAGTCAAATTTAAATAAAATACAACAGAACACTGTAGAAACAATAAAGTGACCCTTCAAAGTAACCTAGATAAGTAAATTGATAAATAATTTGCTCCTAATGTAAAATGCTGACAAAATGACGAGTAAAGCCGTCACACAGAGGGGCTATTACAAGAAGAAAAAACTTGATTGGTTATAATTCAGTTAATTACAGTCATCATGATTTGAGGAAAAACAAAACACAAACAAACTAAACACAGTGGAATATGCTTTCTGTTGATTGTGTGACCACACTGAAATACTGAGGTACATTTTTTGCCACATAACTAAAATGCACTGAAGCTCACACACCGATGATGAGTTAAGCATGTGGGTGTGTATTCAGGTTTTGCATTGTTCCTGTGTCATTCAGCTTTCCAAGTGTCTAACCCATCACATTGTTCTAAATACTTTACCTCATAGAAGGGACACTCCAACTTTACAGTCATGTAGAGCTGAGTCAGTTGTGCCAGAGCTGCCCGGTCAATTCCCATGCTTTGCTCTACAGGACAAAAACACACAGCAGGAAATGACTTCAGCAATATTTTGTTAAATCATGCACTCATGACACAGCAGGTGTGTTGGCATTACGATTTACCTTGCAGCTGCTGGAGGAAGTAACTGCTGAAAACTTTGGAGACAAAATTAACAGGGAACCTCTCCACCAGGATGCAGGCATGGAGCAGGTTGAGCAGCGTTCGAGGCTGGAAGTGTGAGAAACGCGTGTGTAGGATAGTTTCTACTTTCCCGAACACCTGGCCCGCATTGGGTGGGAGGTATCCCAGCTTCCCAAAAGCCATGATCTGCCTGGCCACCTGGCTGGTGCTGTAGTCATCTGCTCGGTACACAAAGCTCTCAGCGATGGCATCAAAGACGGGCGGGGAAAGGATGTTCCTGCGTCCAAAGAACTGCATCACTTTAGTAATTGTCTCTGGGTGGGAGGTGAAGGCCACTGTAGGAACATATTTCTCCATCGCCTCCATAAAGTAATAATCACTGTGACCAAAGTGCATTAGTGCCCCAAGTACATGGGTGAGCTCCTCATCGGTGAAGTGAGGCACATGCCGCACAGCCTGCTTACACAGATTGATCACAAGAGGCATGGCCTGCATCTGATTCAGGGTTACGAGAGCGCCGAGCACCCCGCTGACAGCAGCAGGATCCATACGGGAAGTAACAGTCACAGCGTGGCTGTGCATGGCATTCAGGAGGTCCCTGTATTTTCCATCTACACCCACACCACCTTGCAGAAGTCTATAAACAGCAACAAGGTCTGCTAGGCTCCAATTGGAAAGCTCCTGCCTCTGGATTTGCTCCATCAACTGCTCCAACATCACACTGCCTGGACCCTCTATGGCCAGCATCGCCTGCCCCAGAGTACACAGTTCCCCTATGGTCATCTCCCCCCTGTCAAGCCTTGCCTGGCTCTCAGACATGAGCCTCACCATCAGTGTGCTCCAGGGATCCAAGTAAAGCCGTGTGCAAGCCAAGAGAGCCGAAACCAGTCCAGCATTAGTCAACCGTCCAGAGTCCTGCTCCAGCTGGAAGCACAGGGCCCTGATAGTGGCCTCCTCCAACACAGTGGGGTTGGTCAGAGCACCACCCTCCTGCTCCAGGTCGGCCACACGGTGAAGGGCTGCTGCGGCCATGGTGTCAGACATGATTTCCACTGAGCGCAGCAGTCTGAAAACCTGCCTGGAGGAGGAGCAGGTCTCCAGACGGTGCAGGAAACTTTGCTCCTCTATAGATGTGGGTCGGTGCAGCTGGGTCAGACAAAACCGCGGGACCGAATCTCTGTGGATTCCCACTGAGCTGCTGTTGATGAAGGCAGGCTCCCTGGCGATGGTGGTCAGACTCCTCGACACGCTGTCCTGTAGTAGCTTCCGGCAGCCCCATATCCTGATACACCGGCCGGCTGATGTACACAGGCAAGTTACACATAAGGCCTGGCTGCTGGTACTCAGAGGCCTGACGGATCCAGCAGGGTAACATCGGATCCTGAACGGAATCCTCTGAATCAGCTTCAGAGCCATGACCCTGGTCCGGGACTCACCGGTCCCAGCTGAGCTAAAATGAAATAAAAACAAAAATATTACGACTATTTTTAAATAAGTGAGAGAACAAAAAACACCAAGAGTCAGAGACTCCTTCCAAGCGTTTTCTTGTTTAAAATGAGCAGTTCATGGGTGGCTTTTTCAAAGACGCTCGAGTGGTATGCAAATAATTCAAGGCAAAGATAATATATGTTATTTTTGGCCATTTAATAGGCAATATTATCCTTGCGTAAATGTCACCTTACTTACAAAATTTAAATATATATGTTGATAGAAAACTAAAATGTCTCTGGTATTCACCAAAATGTTTTAAATACAGGGAAACGTCTGTCTTAGTTTCTTTTAGCGAACCAACCTTGAAGGTTGCTGTTAGCTAACGTTAGCATAGGTGCTAGCCTCATGTGTAACCTAGCAGAGCCGCACTGCTCTTTGTATTAACTTTTCATAGGGCTGGCACTTCGGAATGATAAATAAAAACAACAATGTGACGACAGTAAACTGAAAAACGTTCATACCTGGACCTTCCAACAGCGGAAAAGGGTCAAATAACCGCTTACACCGGAGATGCTACCAAACGTGACTCCGTATGGAGCACGAGGCGTTCAAGGCACCCTCAAAGTCTGGTCTTCTTAATTTCACAAGCGTCTTGATGTTCCAAATCAAGAAGTAATTCTTAAATCAGCATATAACAAGAGAATTGCTGTAGATTAGCATAACTCTTCACACATCTGAAATTCGTGGTGTAGAAGAAGATATATATTTCTTTCTTTTATTATTAATGATTAATATTATTATTTGTATGAAACACCTAAAGGGAGCAGACGAAAGAAGCAGTGTCTGAAATCCATCCTTTCACTGTAACCTTCACTTCTCTTAGTCTCCTCGCAATAAATGTTCATTTCCGATAACTCGTTTTAATCGTCTTCTGACCTTTATAGGTTTTGTATGTCCAATAATCGAGGCAGCATTGAAGGCAGCGTCATGTGGTTTGAAACTTCCACTCAGACACTAGAGGGCGACATTATCACTGCACAAGCCTATTCAAAATAACGTTTTGAGTTTGCAGCCGGTCATTATCATAGCTTAACCCTCCTGTTATGTTGGTTTCCAGGAATACCAATTATGCTCCTGGGTTAATTTGACCCGGGGCAAATTTACTTATCTAAAAGTGTCAGAAACACTTGCATTGATTATTTTACAATTTTGATTTTTTTTCGTTTTCTGTAGTGATGCAGATGACATGTGACACCGCTTATGTTCTGGGTCAATCTGACCCGCAACATAACAGGAGGGTTAGATGGTCTTTCTGCGCCAAAAATAATTTTGTATTTTAACCTGCCATTCTAAAGCCTGGACTGTCATTTAAAGAGGGCGCAGCTGTAAAGTGCAGACGGATTTAGCGTCATCGCTCAAACAAGATTTTGGGAAATGAACACTGTAAATGTAGTTCTGCCAAAAACCGAAGAAAATCTAGTTCCAGGATGGATTTAAGCCCGTCCTTCTCGTCTGGTAGTTTAGCATCCGTTTGTATCTCATAGATAAGCATTTTTATTATACTAGGCCACTCCCTGATATGAATCAGACAGCATGCAGGTATATACTGAGTGAGCCGTTTTCCTTTCATTTTTATAAAGGTCAGATTTTACTGTGTGCACTGAACTTTGCACAAACATCACCTAGTGCTAGCCTGCACATGCTGATTGAACTGGATTGAAGGAAGAGCAGGCTTGTAGAGACTTGACAAAAATCCCAATAGGAGAGAAAAAAAAAAAAAAAAACCTATTGCTTAAGAATTTTGTTTCACCCGAGGCAATAAAATAAAGACAAAATAATGCAACACTTATTTCAGTTGTCATTTATGGAATGGAAACAGCAAAATACAACTTGATAGAGGGCTTTTATTTAAAAAGTTTATATTAGAAAATGTAAAAACTCAGCTAAACCCAATCACATAAATTGCAAAGATGCATTTCCTTAGAGCTTTCCAAGTGCTGCCACTTCACATCTTTACATGACAAAAGACTATTCAGATTTTCTTCTAAGATGTGTAAGTTTGGCAATACTGGAAGTTCACAGCAAACCGTGTTGATAGTTATTGCTTTGGTTTGTTTAAAATAGGGTTTAAACTGGAGAGTTGAGACATGCAGCATGGTGATCTAGCTGACGAAAGAGAGGTGGAGGGCACGGAGAGAACGCTGGTGTAGCTCCTTAATCGTCCTTATCCTTGGCGCCGTGCTTTAGGATGCGTGTGAACTCCACATAGTTGAAATTATTCTTCTTGTCAATGGGGGCCTCCCTGAAGAGCTCATCCACCTCCTCATCTGTAAACCGGTCACCCATTGTTGTGAGCAGCTCTCTGAGGTAATCTTCCTGGATGAAACCTGAAGTGGATAATGGTCAAAATCAGATAAGAAACTGCAACAGTTCCCTCTTCAAATTTTAAAAAAAAAAAAAAAAAAAAAAAAACCATGAGACTGTGGGTCACCAACAGGAAGTTACCTGTCCCCTCCTCATCAAAGCAAGCAAATGCATTCCTGATCACATCCTCGGGGTCTGTGCCATTGAGCTTCTCTCCAAACATGGTGAGGAACATGGTGAAGTTGATGGGCCCAGGTGCTTCATTCATCATGGCCTCCAGGTAGTCATCATTGGGATTTTTGCCTGTGTAGATAAACATATGTGATGCAAACTGAATTCAGAGGAGACTTTTCTATTTTCAAACATCTTCTTATCCTAATAGGAACAAAACGAAATTGGGCAAACATCTTACTGCCTTCAATGTTCTCTGTACTGAGAGCCCTGTGTTTATTTCTCTATAAAGCAACTTTAGCCAGCTAATCCCAGCTTCAAACCATTATTATTATTTTCATTGTGCTTCCTATCAAAGAAGCAGAGTGAAGCCTTTTAAGTGTAGGGTTTCTGCCAGACAAGTTATAAGACCAAGAGTAAAAGAGTAATAAGTTGTAACATTTGCCTGGGTCTTTTGTTTAGTAGTTCTAACCCTTTCACAGTTTACTGAATGTGTTAAAATAAAAAGGTATATTAAACAACAGCAGCTGTACTTCTCGTCCTAAAGCCAAGCTTAGAATTACCAGCTGTTTTCAGACATTAGTCTGGGTAGGCGGCTCCATTTAGGAGCTTGAAATACATGGGTGGAAACCCTGCATGGCAGCAGCATTGGCAGGAACAGGTCACACAGCTATGCGGTTACTGCACCATTTTCTTTTTCTTCTAATGAACCAGTATAGATATATGAAGAGCACCTTTTCTCTACTCATAAACCTGAAAGACTCAAATGACAGAGGCAATCATAATTTTTATTAACAGCTTAAAGCAAATTTAAATATGTGTGCCTGTAGAACAGTGTAAGCACAGCTAACATCAGTACACACCCAAATGAATATGAACAGAGCATGAATGGCATACATTAGACCTCCTTAAGATGTCTGAGAATTTTACTCACCCAGCGAGGCAAGCATGTCGTGGAGGTCCTCTTTGTCGACAAACCCATCTCGGTTCTGGTCGATCATGTTGAAGGCCTCCTTGAACTCCTGAATCTGGGACTGGTCAAACATGGCGAAGACATTGGAGGTGGCGCGCTGAGGGCGCTTCTTCGTGGTCTTTCCCTTAGCCCTTTTGCTAGACATTGTGAATGTTTTGTTTCTGTGGAAATTAACAGACATCAGGTTACACATCTTTTTGAATTACAGCTCCTACTGAGAAACACAAAAATTGGAAACTGATTTAGGTTGGGTTGATTTCTACATCTGATAAGACTAAACTAAAATCGAAAAGACTTCAAGAATTCCAATCAGGATGCAATGTTATAGGGATGAATGCCAACGTATTCCCCATTTACAGGAAACAGCATCATTTGCCAATGCACAACGTGGAAGAAAACACCACAAGACAGACAAATGTTGGCAGCACAATTCAGCATTTAGATCAAAGTAGATTATGCCATTATTCAAAATAAGAGTTTGTCAGTCACATCCACACATGAGTAGCAGGGTAATATAATTCTCTGGCAGCGAATCCCCAGTGAGGTGTCCCTCACTGAGCTATAAATGGAAATGTTCCTCATCTTTCTAGGTTGATCAGCTCACTGCTTTCAAAGAGGGTAGGAAAACTACCGATGTGAGGACAGATGCCCTTATCAGGCAAAGTCTTGAATAAAGAGTTGAACTGTCCCCACATTAACATCTTTATGTTGACAGACACTTTGGGTTTTGCTGCTCTGCGCTCATGGAAAATGGATTCAACCAGCTCAGGCAGCAAGTATTATCTCGCTATGCATGTGATGCCCTGTAAAAACAGTGATGCGGGCTAATATTATCTGAAACACTGACAAGTGCAACAAAAAAGGAAAGAAAATATGAGCAACGTCTTACCCTATAACTTATTAAATAAAAAAATAGAATAAAATGACAAATGTTATGCCTACTGAGAATGAATCTGAAAAGCTGACTGAAGACAGCTGGTGATTGTTGGTTAACTGTGTCGACTGACTAACAACTAAAGCTTATTTACCAATATACATGACGAATCCTTGCCATTTCCTTTTATTAGATAGCTGTACAACTTTAAAATAAAAAACAAGTTTTACCCATTATTGAACGTGTTTATTTTTTTTGAGAGAGCTGCTGGAATTGACCAAGGTTAAAACGCATATATCATATTTACGCGTTTTTAATGAAATGTTTTCTTCCCCAGCGTTCATACAAATGCACAATTGACATTAATTAACTTCGAATAAGCCAAAAAGTTAAACACGATATTTATATGATTTAAAAAGCTGACCGTACCTGCACACTCTCCTGGTTTGCGGCCTATATTAACCAACATCATAATTTATATGAAATACCCAACAGTCACTGGCGATAACCCAATTCACAAACGCATTTTCAACTCACGAAGTTAACCGCGGGATTTACTAGCTGAAAATATTTCTTTATTTACGACCAATTTCGTAACAGAGCCTTTAGCTACGCGGCTAACTGTTAGCCGTGTTTTCAAGGCTACCAACCGAGCGAGCAACATATTACGTTTTCTTTGAAGATATGAAGTTTTAGCAGCGGGATTAAACCCGTGTTTTGTATATATCAGAGTGTGTTTAATGCAACTAAATAGCTCTTAAAATAAGATATAAACACAGACTTACCTGTCAACTTCCAGAAAACCGTCAGCTAGCCCTGTGCCGTTCTTTTACTCAACCACCGCCCTTCACTTCCTCATAATATTGCTGGGTTGCGTACAGAACACCAGACCAAACCAATGAAGAATATGGGGGTGCCGGTCAAGAATGAAGCCATTATTTCTCATTTGGAATTAATTGCATGTTTCAGTCTAATTGTAATTCTTAAATATCTTGTTTAAAACTCAGTTTGAAAACATATCTAAATAATTCTAGCATTATTAGCAAGAAAATACAAAACAATTTTTAACACCCCCCTCGTTGGAGTAATTGTAACTTCCACTCTCTGCCTGCGTTGACGTTCATGGATATGTCCTTTTAAGGAAATAGAGACATACATCCTCCCTGCTATGAACAATTAAGGAAAGGTGTGCAGTTTCAATGATCCCTGTGGGAAGATGGAAGTTTTTAAATTCCATATTTTATTTATTCTAACGTTTCTCTTATTTTCTAAACTATTCAACACATAAATTTATCTTTTTTGTATTTTTTTTAAACATATGATTATAACAGCTGATTTCATTCATTCCTTTAATGGAAAATAGAAATTTAGTCATATTTGGGTCATCCTCATAACTAAGCTACGTTGACACTGATCATTTGTTATTTATGATTCTCCTTTGTTGCATTACCATTGGGCTTTTAATGTTGTTTACGTGTTATTTATTGTTGAAGAATATGTTATGATGTCTTCCTGCATGGGAACGTCCTCGTTGAATATTTGAATAGGTAAATCGAACAAGAAAAGATAATGAAATATTGAAGGAAGTCAAATACTAAACCAAAATAAAATGAAGAAATGTTGACATAGAGGATAATTATAGTGCGACTTGTCCGACGATGGGTCAGACAACAGTTGGTAACACAGTCATTGCTGTAAACAGAGGATTACTGCTGCAGGGCTTCAAAAGCAACACGTGGAATTATTGACTCACAGTTAAAACAGGCCACGTCTGCCTTTGTTGTCCACCTGTCATATCACTTTCAGTGTTAGGGAAACAGCTTCACGCTGGAAAAAGTTTTACTCGCAGCAAAGCCAGTGGAAGAAGCCTAGTTTAAAGCTTCAAACATACAAAGAGGTGAAGCATATGGTTGTGTGCTGCCTCATGAACGCATTGCCCAGGCATGCCCGAAAAGGGGAATGTGGCTCATTGAGTGGGTCTGGTTACAGAAGATAAGTAAAAGTAAAATCATTTTTTTTTTCGTTGTATGCCGCACTTAATTTGTATTTTTAGTAGTTAAACTATTTTTGTTTACAAAATAATTATCTAAAAAAAAAAAAGCTACAACAAATTTAAACTGTGCATGGTTCACTTACCTTTAGCACTGCACTTTCAAAGCTGATAACAAAACGAGTGTCATGACTCATGAATATTTATATATTTTACAATAACCATACTTTTACAATTATACGTATAGATACCAAACTGTTAGTTTCTACTCCTCCTCTGTGTTTAGGAGAGACAAAACCGAGCCACTCAAAATGAAAAGAGAAAATTAATGTTGGAAAATATTTTAGATTGTATTTTAAGTTTTGCATTTTTCTTTTTTACTTAGAATTGCAGTGCTGCATTCAACCACTAGAGGCTGCTACTTACACATGAAACTTCTCGTGCATATTTAAACACTACTTGAGATATTTATTTACCTTTCTTAGAGTGTCACTTCGTGTGAACTGAATATGTTCATATCTCCGAACTTTATATAGCTTCAAAGCATTGATGCAGCACAACACAGAAGATAAAAATAGCCTCAACAGATCCCCTGATATCCATACAGTGGGAATTTCCTGGACAGCTAAACTCAGTTCATTGCTGTGAACTGTCTTTCTGTTCAAATCTTAGTGAGTCAGAGTAATGTTGTGGCTAAGCAAACCATTTCTGTTTTTGAAGTGGGAACCCCACACAACACTAGAAAAACCTCTCAGTATAATGTACCATTACACCAGAGCTAACCATAACCTCAAAACTGTAACCTTGAGTTGAATACACCTACACCTTTGTGGTCAAAAGTGTCAATAATACAAGACTTCACAGGCTTTATATTTACCAGTTTTGTGCTTTACTTACAGTCATAATAACTGTTACGTGCCAAGAGATGTGGCTTTGCTTTTGGTGTCCTTTTTATCTTTAAGGTGTCAAGCCTCCACCTATTGGCCAGTTCAAAGTTGATTGGCATGTGTCTATTGGCTGGTCTGGGCACAGTTGGCCAATCACTCTCCGAGGATCACTACAAATGAGCAGCTCCCTGGCCAGCTGTTGGCTGCTGGTTTCTTCTTACCTTTGCCTCCACCGTGGTGGGGGCCACATCTCTTGGCATGTAAAAATAACTAAGTGCAAACTATTTCAATAAGGTGATAAAATCAACTGTATACTGTAAAACATATTTATGTGGCCTATTATACTCCTCATATACCATGGGGATATCACTGTGCCAATACAAACTTTAAACTTTCAAACAAGCTAGTATTTTGAGGAAGAGTTTATTAGCTGTGGGTGGCAGCTGTTTGGTGAATGGGGCTTATTTTCAGGGCTATTTAGATAGCCCTGATAGATAGATTGGATGTTTTTGGTAGGAGATACTGAGCAGCTACATGCTGTTCTTTGATGCTCAGTCATACGCACTAATTGTGCAGTTTACTGTAGCTTGTGGTGTAACACAGCGGCTTTAAAATGTCGCATTGGTGAGTATGGAGGGGATGTTGAAGGTCTGTGTGTAGAATATAATGGATAAATGGATAAAAGGATAATTAGAAAAAAAATACTATAACAGTTCTGTGCAAGGCAGATGAATCCAACAATGGAGGGATTTTCATACTGTTTGAATACTTAAGAAAATATGAATATAAACTAAATTTATATGTGGCATGGTGGAGCAGCGGCTAGTACTGTGTTAGCTCCTAGCAAGGAGGTTCTGGGTATGGATCTGCTGCCATGGTCGGGTCTTTAAATGCTGGTTTTGCACGTTTTCCTCTTCAGGTACTCGCACTTCTTCCAACTGTACAAAGACATGTATGTTGAGTTTACGGGAGCTTCTAAATTGACTGCAGGTGTGAATGGTTGTATCATTCTCTTAGCTCAGTTAGAGACCTGTGTTGAACATTGGCCCAGAAAACTGTGTCTGTGCACACAGTTGATCGTGCCATCCTAAAATGCAGAATCAAACTTTATCGTGCAAAGAAGCCAAATTATGTGAAAGTGTCAAACAGTTCTGTGCTGAGACACATCAAAATTTGAATTCTTTTTTGAAAAACATAGACATCACATCATCTAGACTAAAACGGAGAGAAACCATCTACCTTGTTATTAGCACTCAGTTCATTAAAATGAAAAAAGAAATGTAATTTTCTTTGTCTTGTTGAGAGGTTTTCTATTGAAACTGAGGCCTCGATACAAAGTAAACAAGACAAGTTTGACTGAAAAGAGAAAATCTGCAGATTCCCTAAACACCACACACTGATGAAATACACACTTGTACACACAAATTATAATAAACTGATTAAGACTAGGCGAATTGAAACAATATGTTAATTAGTTTGAACTTTACTCTGATTTAATGCATAATGAAAAGTTGTGTTTGATTTGATGATTTGATTTGGAGCTGGATGTTCACACGTGAAACCAGTCGCAGACAAACTCGCTGTTTATCTGATGATTTCTGCAACTCCCTGTTTTTCAGTTAATGCAACCAGTTATCACCTTGGAGGCTTGTTTAGTGGGTAAGCTATTTTCATTAGACAGAATGAAGTACTGTGACCCTGCTTAATGTCTTGTATTAGCTCCCTCAGTGTACAGAGGTGGGCTTATCTCTTTTAATGGGCTCACACTTCATGTTGCTGCCATAATGTTTAAGGTATGCTGTCATGCTGATTGCTGACCATATTATTTTGAACACTGATGTGTGAGAGCCAAAAAGGAAAGAATGGTCAGAACAAAAGCCCCTGAAGTGCCCACTGACATGATATTTTTGCCATGGAAATTGTCAGATGTTTGACCTGAAGTCAAATTCCAGAACAAAGTCCAAACACAGATAGAGCTCAAATGATCTCCACTGGCCAAATGACATAAAGCTCACTATATTTGCATGTAAATAGAAACATGTTAGTTTATGTTTATGTGCTATATTAGCCGCTGGATTTTATTTATTTGACCTTCTTAGTAGCTGTTTATGAGCAGAGTGACCAAGAGGAGACACTCATGCACTTCTCCAAATGACAGTGACACTGAAAGAGAGAGTGACAAAGAGACATTAACTGGCATTTGTTGTATGCAATGAGCATGACAATAGCATTGCTAAAGTTAGCAACGGTCACAGCTGAGACCGCTACAGTCAAAAGCCAAGATAAAAAGCTGCTGGAGACTAACCAGCAATGCCACACTTTGGGCTATGAGCCATCATAGTCTTAACAGGCTTAAAACAAAATTAGAAGATATCAGACACCGACTAAAGAATACTAAAAAACCTTGGGAACCTCTGGGGAAGCTTGGCCTCGAGGAAAAGCTGGTTGATGAGGTGCTTTGATGGTGTGGCACAATTTCAATTTTTAAAAAAAGTGGTAGTAAATATATAAATAAATTAAAAAATGACAAATAAAAATAAGCAGCATTCATAAATACAAAACATGTAAAAAAAAAAAAATATTATATAGATTTAATGCAACACTAAAAGTGATATTAACAATTTAACCTTGACATTAATTGGCAATTTAAACTTCAAACACTAGCCTCGTATTTACCTGCATATCAAGCCCACTGGCAGAGACCTGCACCCATAAATGTTTTGCACTATGGGAGTTGACTTGCCCCCAAGCTCTGCTCCTAGCTATATTTATCTCCACTCTCACCATAAAAGGCTGTGACTGCTGCTTGGACTCTCTGACTAAGGCCAACATTATTTTTGTTGTGTAGACCGCAGCCGTGTGCGTGCCTACCTGCGGGTTTGCTTGGGATATCAAACTTAAGAGTGTGTGGAGTTGGACCATCTTTTCATTTAAAGCTTAGAATTGAGAGAGTTTGTCCAGAGTAAGTGACTACTTTGGGGGTAAGATGTGATATGCAAGGTTGTAGTTGTTGCATATGTCTGTGTAAGCATGCCAAGAAAGTGCCTGATTGCCTGAAACTGTATATCATGTCTTTGTAGCTGATGTTGCAGGTTTGATTTGCAGGTTTTATGATGGTTCCCTTAAACTGTCTTTGTTGATCAAGAAACTATTTGTAGTTTTTGGCCATCATACCTTTAGTACACTTAGTACAGTCTAATTTTTTCCACTATGACAATTAGATTAGCTATTTATGTTCAGCAAAAAGAGTCAAAAAGCTTGCTGTGAACCTACCCTGTATTGACAGTGAATCCACATGCTCTTGACCACTAACTAACCTGACAGACAAGCAGATAGACAGGAAGAAACTCGGAAACTCAGGGCTCGTGCGAGGAGCGGCCTGCAGCATGTCTGGATCTATACCGTTCTACCAGAAGCACCATCTCCACTATGACCGCGGCTACCGTAGCAAGGAGACTCAGTCTAAAGTGAGTCAGTACCAGGCCAGCAGCAGATACAGTGCTAGCGGCAGCGCCTCTGCCGCCACCAGGAGCAGGGGGTAAGGAGAAGGAAAGGGAGGTGGATCAACTTCATCAATCATTTTTCTTTATGACAGGAAAGTCCTACTACCTCCCTAACACCTACCCCACCCCAGCTGATCAAGTTCACCTCCATCACCCTTGTGAGATCACCTCCCTGACACAACTCTGGGATCGTCTTTCCTTGACACCAAGTAACCATCTTACTCCCCCATGAGTTTTCTTTCACCTTGATCGCCCCTCAAACACACCTTAGGATTGAAAACAGCTTTGAGTCCTGCATGAAGCCCTGTGCATGTAGCCTGAGAGATGTCCTTTGTGTTTTCATGCATGTTGACCAAGTCTTACCTTTAACACAGTAATGTGTCTAAAAGGGCTACAGGAATTTCTGTCACCTTTAGAGGAATGGCAGTCGTTAGAAAGGATGTAACGTTATGTTATATTAGAGCTATATGCTATATAAATTGACTGAAATAGCATCTTGACCTGTGTATCATACTAGGATGAAAATAAGAAGAGATAGTTTATCAGTCTTGTCCATTTGAAAACTCATCCACTATGCCGTGAATCTTTTTAATTAGTGAGTGTGGGAAATTTGGCAGCTTCTCTTTATTTTTAAGAGGCACAAGGATAGCTGTTCATGAGCTGCTGATTTGTCATCAGTTCACATTTCCTGACATTTAAAGTTTGGAGTATATTGAGCTTTTCTATCCAGGGAATACTAAAGCTCCCATAGTGAGCCTATCTATTAGGGTATCTGGCAAATCCTTAAATACTCTGGCCTGGAGAGTGTGAACAAATCAGAGGGCTTAGATTTTACTATCTCATCTTTCCCTTCAGGCAGCTCACCAGACCCCAGATCAGTGCTGAGGGGAGGCAGGGAGCATTATGATGTGAGAATCAGGGCGATTATGATATTGCTTTTATGGCAAAGATAGGATTGCATTTATGTGGTTATAGGAGTTTCTTGTAATATGGGATAATCTTTATGTCACACCCTCTCAAGTTCTATGAGATTTTCCAATTAAAATCTTGGAAATGGTCAGAGGTAAAGGGACACTGACTCAGATTGACACAGGAAAAATGAGGGCAGCTGTCCTACTGCCCTTCTTGCTATGCCAATCTGTGAATCCTCAAAAACTATTCAAAGATGGGGATAGTGTTGACACTGGACAGATTTCCTTACCTATATCAGGATATTTCACCCTATGAGCCACAGTCATTTCCTGAAAGACACTTTAAAGCAGTTTGTCAGTAATAAATCATTCTAGCATAAACATTACGGAACAAGGCTACGACCCAGGTGGGACTTGAACCCACAATCCCCAGCTCCGGAGGCTGATGCCTTATCCATTAGGCCACTGGGCCATTGATTGCAAGCTCTACGTAAACTAAAGATGGATTTCTCACCTTGCCCTAAATATTTCTTAGAGAAACATGAAATGTAGTATGGAAGTCAGTAGGACAGTTGGGTTTCACATTTTGGTATGCACTGAGATACCAACATAGATGAAGGACACTCATCTGTGAATGACCGAATACTGGCTGCTTTTAGTGGTCGTTAGCGGTGTCAGTATTGTCTTTCACATCATATGGTTGTTATAGATGTTGAGAACTTAATAACTGAGGTGTGCAAAGCTGTAAAAAATAATTACAACTAAACCATCCCCACTACTTTCCAACTGAATTTTAATCCACCCCTGACCTTGGCTTTGTCCCCACATTTTTCTGTTGTTAGTTGCTCTGTCTGGCTGTGTGCCGGGCTGATGGTATTCTGTATGTCTCAGACTTAACGTGTCTTCGCACTCTGGCCTGGAGGAGAGCAGACTAAGCCCCTCACCCAAGAGAGCCAAGCCAACTTACTTGGCTGTGGATAAAGACAACCAAATCATCGGCTATGTAGTGCCTATCTTCAGGGGCAGGTAATAACTATCCCACTATGTAGAACTGGAAATCCCAAGATTGCTTTTCAACAGCCTAAAGTTTTAACAACATGCCTTGCTTTCACGTCCATCCTTGGCTCTGCTTTGCTGCCTCCTAGTCAAGAGTTTGCTACAGGACTTTCAGATACAGAGGAAGCAAGAGTGAGAGACACTGCTGCATACATGGCCCGCAGGGATTTGTTCACCAGTGGCCTGGAGATGGAGAGGTCTGAGCTCATCTCCAGGAAGGAGACCATGCGCGAGTCGGCTGAGCGCATCACTCTGAATAAAAGGGTCAGTTCTCACTGTTTTGAGATCACACAGGGCAGCCGTGCTGTTCTTTAAAGTTTTAAAGCAAACATGGAGAACTGCTTAGAATTTTACATCACAGAAACGGGTCTTAGGTTTGGTCTGTTTGGTTGTTTGTATGCGCTTGCAAAAACCTGCATACTTATTTTTTTGTAAATCAGTCTTCTTCTTGACATTACAGACTCACTTCTCATATTTAAGGCACGTATCATAGTCCATAACAGGGTTATAGAGTGTATCGTGGGTCAAAGAAATGCCTGTGTGGCATTATAATGGCACATATTTTTTGCAAAAGCCCAGAAAAATGTTTCTTGAGCCCGGATTATACTTTCTGTTAGTCTGCTAGGGCCCACTCGGGTCCACTCTGGTCAGAGTGATGCAAATTTCATCATCAAATGGTGAGTGCAAGGGTCTATGCGGATGTCTATATGCCTGCCCACTTTTTGTGACCACGTTGACATCTTTGGAGAATTTACATTAGAATGCACCAAGAAGCTGTCCAAGTATAAGCTAGGCTTTAGCTTTGATATCACAAATGAGCATTATGTATTTGTGATGTTACAGTAAACTTTAGGACATCCCAAATTTGCTTTTGTACTTTTGTAATCACAGTACACCCATCTCAGTCGCTGGGGAGTATATTAGTGAATAATTCTGTAATTCTGCTTAGATAATTATAAGCTAATATTACTTACTATCAGGTTTCACTTTACTTAAGAAAACACAAAAATGGTAGTTAATGGTTAAATAGTGGTTAAGTTATGAGTAACTA
Organism: Neolamprologus multifasciatus; assembly: GCF_963576455.1. Lineage (NCBI taxonomy): Eukaryota > Metazoa > Chordata > Actinopteri > Cichliformes > Cichlidae > Neolamprologus > Neolamprologus multifasciatus. The sequence continues at coordinate 21,560,930 of NC_140447.1, read as the reverse complement.
CTGAATAACTGCTAATTATTCTTCTCTTCGCATTGCTTGGCATAACAGAGGAAACATGGGGTAGTGGTGAAGTAATCCTTAAACTACTGAGTAACAAGTATAACATTTCCATTGTGTTGAGTTATATTTTACTGACATAATGTGATTAAAAAAAAGAAAAAAAGATTTAGGTTGTTAGTTAAAAGGTTTTCCAAAGAAACTCTAAAACTGAGGCCTGAAGTCAACATAGGTGAAGTATGCTTAATCCAAATGAATCATCTGCACCATTCATCTGTGCTTATATATTGTGCTTTTATTGCTCATTACTTGTGGGATCATAGTTGATCCTCCTCTATTATAATATCACAATAAATCCATATTCTAATGCCAATATCAGGCCACAAACCACAACAATATTTATTTATTGTAGCAAAACTGACCATGGTTGATTGCATCAGTGCTTGGGAATGTAAAGTGTCTGTGGCTAAGTGGTTGTTATTACTACCCCTTACACAAGAAAGTTATTTATGTGCCTGGATGATTATGTGAATTGGTACCCAGCCATTCAATGAGCATCATGAAAAACCACACTTACCCCCTCACTGCATTTATATGCCTCCCCTGCCGCACAGCCTTACTACTGGGTGACAAATTCTTCAGGAGATCACGTTTCTTTGGACAGAGGGAAGCAGTGTCTCATTGGTGGTATTATGTGTTGAGATACTGGATAGCGAACAAACAGACAAGACCTCAACACCTCATCTTTTCACAGGACTAAGGAAGAACACATCCTTACAGTTGTAATGTGTGAAGATAATAAAGTAGATGGGTTGGTTTTATTTAAATGTATCTACAAGAAATTGGTAAATGTGGAGCACTTTGTGGTTGGTAGAAGGTAAAAACTGTCCTGAGTGATTTGCTCTATCTTTAGATCCATGAACACGAGGAACACTTCAAGCGTATGAACGAAGACAGCCTGATGCACGCCCCAGAGTTTGTGATTAAACCTCGCTCCCACACTGTGTGGGAGAAACAGTGTGTGCGGCTGCACTGCACTGTCAGTGGGTGGCCCGACCCACGGGTCGTCTGGTAGGTCACCAACAACATGATCTTATGTCTTTCCTCTCTGTTCTTTCAAAAAATGATCTTTATCCATTCCATCTAGATCCATCTAGTTTTTAATGTTTCCTCGCTTGATTTTGTTTTATTCTTTTCAAACTTTTTTTGTCTTTCAAGGTACAAAAACAATGTGGTGCTTGATCCGCTTGCCAACCCTGGCAAGTACAAAATTGAGAGCAGATACAGTGTGCACTCACTGGAGATTAACAAGTAGGTCGTTTCTCCCATCCACAGTACTTAAAGTAGATATCCACATACATTTTATGCCATAAATTAATGCCAATACATATCATCACCTTGAAGATTTTCCAGTGAGCCCTTTGAAAGAAGGCAGGGTATTTTCATGCAACTTGTGAATCCCAAATAGTGCTATACTACAGCTCTGTATATTAAGTTTAACTTAAAAACGTAACCAAAACATCATGGAAGTTAAGATGTTAGACATTAAGATAAAATATATTAGTCAAACAACTTGTTATGATTACATACTGAAAATAAAGTTTATTTAATATCTTCACTGTTTTCCAGTGACTGACACAAAATTGGGTTGAAATAAAGAAGTTTGTTGGGGGCAAAATATGATAGGCTGACACTGCTGTTCCTTGGGCCTCAGTTTGTAGTATATGTATTAAAAATACTTCGTTAACATTAAAATATTTACTTTGAAATTTAGGATTCTTTAAACTGAGTGTTATTTTTTAAAGTAGGCATCTTGCCCTGAATTCAGCATTCAGCCATATATGGACCTATGTGTAAATGACTTAATCTACAGGCCCAGGGTCTTGATGTGTAGCGCAGTAGAGGCCTGGGAGCCAGATAACTGAGAAATCCTTTTCCCCTGATAACAAAGAGGTGGTCTAAAGATAGGTAGTCTAAGATAGTAGATGTAGACGTATTATGTAGAAGATAGTCTACGCAATTTCACACCCCATCTCTGAGCTGAACTTCATGTTTGATCACTTGTAGCACAACAATTCACTAGCATTAAGATTACATGCAGCTTAAAATATAAATTCAACCACTTCTACAAGCTGCTACTCAGTTTAACGGATATCGGTTACATTTAGTGGACAATATTAAAATGATTATCTAATAATATGGCCTGTTTAATAATGCTTTTAGCTGTTCCATCATTTGGCGCAAGCTAAAAATGCTGCTAATGCTAGCAGGTTCAGTGAGCGAGCTGTACTCTTAAACTTTATGAGCGTAGAAGACATACACAAATACTGTCTAGTGCAGGCTAATTAAATAGTAGAAACTTCACTCACCAAATCACCAAAACTGGAGGACTTTTTGGACAGCATATATCTGTGTGTTTTCTGTAATTTTATACATTTATCACTTACAATTTAATCCCAAAGCAGCATTTCTTTATCACATAGAAAACCTATGATGTGCTGTTGAAATTGCATTTTTTTTTAAATTAAAACATCCAGGGGGAATAAGTGTTGTAAAACTGCTTTACTTTATTTATTCTTTTTTTAAACTACTGCTTATCCATCAAATTAGTTAACCTTTCTTGCTAGTCTGTCGGCACGTCACACATCGGATCACTTCATGTACAGAAAGCCACAACACCGAATGCGTGTGACATCACCAGCGTGTCTATTTTTTGCCAGAGTATTCCTGGCCAGGAGTGATGGAACGTTTTACAGTTGGGCTCACATAGTTGGTGTTATTTACATGGCTGAAAGGAATTAGGTTGAGCTGGGGGAGGGGCACCGTGCACATGAATCCTTAACACAGAACACCGAACATGTGCATATCATTGACATTGATCAGCTGATGCTCTCCTCTTTCAGATGTGATTTTGATGATACAGCTCAGTATCGTGTCTCTGCCATGAACTCCCAGGGAGAGCTGTCTGCATTTGCCTCCGTTGTTGTCAAGAGTAGGTTTCACCCAATTCCACAGCTAATGCCAATATGCTCATGATCATCAAAAACATAAAAAAAAAAAAAAAAAAACAAGAGTAATTATATTTTCCTAATTAACTGTTTAAAATTAGTGTGTGACAACTTAAATTTGCATGTGTGTGAAATTAAAACAAATATTCTGTCCATCAGTGTGATAAAGTCATACAACAATCTGTAAATGTGAAATGTATTAAAAGTGCCTCCTGCTGTTCTTCATAGGGTTCAAAGGTGAAATGGATGAGTTCCTGCCAGCACCCAGGCGTAAGTTGGAATTTACTGCCAGTTTTAATTCATGCGTGACTAGTGGTAGGTCCCCATTTAAAATAGGACAGAGCCGTAGGCGCACAGTCAGTTAAAAAGAATTTAATTTTTAATACAAAATAAAAGTAACAGTGTAACAGCGGCACCTAAAAACAATTAAAAACTTTACCTTATTAAAACCAATAAAACTGTATGATTGCCCGTGAGACAGGACAAGCGCTGCAGGGAACCGTTTAAGAACAAATCGACATAGTACACTGGTTAAAAAGGGACGGCAACTCACACATCACCCCAAATGGGCAAAACTCTATCGTGCCTACTGATACAGAAAAATAAAACAAGAAACAAATAAAATCGACAGCCGCAGCAGTCAAAATTACACCAGTATAAAACAAATTAAAACACACTGATGTGTCGGGTCCTGTGCCCGCAGCCAGAAATCCACTGGGCAAAGCAGCAGCTCGGCACTCTGTAAATAAAAGGCAGGAGATGGCTTACGCTGGACAGTAAAACACAGGAATATTCCTCAACTGTATTGTTTTCGTTACCTGTCCACAAGTTCGCATCACACCCTAATAAATGTGGGTCAGTGGCGGTGAAGTCCACTACACTGTTCTGACTGGAACGCAATGTTTCCCACCTACAAGGGTGCAAATAACTGTAAACCTCGGCCACAACAACCAAAGCTCAAGTGGTACATTGTTGTGTAACCTACCGTTCTGACAGAGTTTAGGGGGACCAGCATCAAGCTTTCATGGAAAGAAGTTAAAAACACCAACTTGCCCAACTTGGACCAAGCACTGGCAGCTTCAGGTTTGCTGAGGTATACCTAATTGCCCACACCTGAGCTTATGAAAGGAGCAAAGACCAGCTCCGCCCACCAGGGGCGGTTCCCAGACTAAGGTCTCACCTGTCACACATGAATGAACTTTTTTCAGGCCACTGGAAAGTAAAATATGTCAATAAAGACCGTAAACAGCAAATTGCTATACTAGCAAATAAGCGGATTCTGAACAACATTTATCTTCTTCTTCATTTAAGTCCTTTCATTGGAGCTGTGTTTTGGTCTCCTCCAGTCTTTGGAAAAAAATTATGCAACAGTTACGCTACAGAAAACAGTGGGTGGAGATCTTGGCACGGCCAAAATGACTGGGATCATGTGCAATGAACTTGTGATCTTGCTGCTTTTGAAATGGTGGTTATGAACATGATGATCAGGCCTGTTAAAACACTCGTGATCAGTTGTATTTAAAGCAAGGTTGGTGGATCCAAACAGCAATAAGATAAAATCAGTCTGCTATTAGTCTGCAGTCAAGTATCAAGCTGGTATTTGAATGCAATCTGCTTTTGATAACACAGCAATTAACTGATACATCAGCGAAAATCACAAATTAGTTACCATTTTTCAAATGAGTGTAATTCAGTTTTATTTATATAGTGCCAAATCACAACAGCAGTCGATTCAGTGCTCTTTATATTGCAAGGTAAAGGCCCTACAATAATGAAGAGAAAATCCCAATCACCAGAAAACACTACTCTATAAGCAAGCATTTGGCGAGAGTGAGAAGGAAAAACTCCCTTTCAACAGGAAGAAACCTCCAGCAAACCGAGGCTCAGGGAGCCATCTGCCTCAACCAGTTAGGGCTGAGGGGGAGGAGACAGAATGAAAAACATAGTGTGGAAGAAAAGTTCTTTGAAATTTGTATATCTATTGCCTTATACTTACACAAAAATTCACATCAGCTAATTACAATCAGAGTCCAGTTGGCCACTACAACTACTTGCAATCAGTTTTTGACATTAAAAGAAAAGCAAAGCAATCACTGGGAAAATGCAGATTTTTTCCTTCTGATTGCCATTTTTTTCCGTGGTGTGTAACCGGGCATGTACCATACAGCTTTTTACTAATGAAACAGATGCCTGCAACATGATTGATGGAACACTCGTCCAGTGAGTCCAAATGGATTTAAAAGCACAGCATAGCAAACAGCTGTGTTATAAATCTAACTAACCCCAGTGGGGAGCAGGGTGGTGGGATGTTCGGAGAAGAACAATGGGCGCTATTGCATTAACATTTTTGTTGTTGCTTTTTTGACAATGCAGGGGCCATTACTGAAGGTAACAGGGTGTCAGGAGTGTGGTCTGAAAACGATTTTCTCCAAGCATGGCCGTTTTTGTCTGAATAGAAAAATCCACAATAACATTCATTTACCATAATAGTCTAATTAAACTGCAGATAGTAAGTGTGCAAAAATGTACTAATTTTTTAATGCATGAAAACATGAATTATTTCAGCAGTTGTTTTTGTGAGAGCTGCAGTGAAGTTGAGTCCCCCTTTTGGTCTGTATTTGTGTTTTTGCCCTTTATTCTTTTACATCTTATACACGCTCACTTTTCCACCGTTTTCCATCTGGGTGCAAAACTTTGATAGTTGATGTGTGCAACACCTGTAGTTCCACTTAATTCAATCTCAGTAGTCTGAATTTGTGAGATTCTTTATATATATTTGTGTGTGTGTGTGTGTGTGTGTAAACTGTTTAATAATGATACCAGCCAGAGCTCAGACTTTGTTGTCACATCCTTTTGTATAGTCGGCCCAGTGTCCGAGTACGGCATCACCTTCCAGACTCACATTGTTGATAAATTCGGTGTATCGTTTGGAAGGGAGGGCGAGACCATGAGTCTGGGGTGTACAGTCATCATCTACCCTGCCCTGCATCGCTACCAGCCAGAGGTGGAGTGGTATAGAGATGGTAGGAAGACTTACTGTGATACTGAACAATGCCCGTAATGTACAGTTCTTGTAGATTTAAATCAGTTGTTCTCTGTACTGTAATATGTTTACTTCTCACCTTGCTAATACTTATTGGCCTGCACTCCAGACGTTCTGCTGTCTCCCTCCAAATGGACTCACATGCACTGGAGCGGAGATCGAGCCACCCTGACACTCACGCACCTGAACAAAGAAGACGAGGGTCTCTACACCCTGCGCGTCACCACCAAGTCTGGATATGAGACCTACTCAGCCTACGTCTTTGTCAGAGGTAGGTACATCCTCGCTGAACGGTTTCTTGTCATTAAGTCATAATTATTCTATTCAGGTTATCCTTTGACTGATTTAGAAATTAGGCTTTATCTTCATCTGTAAACATGCCATTTGTTTGGTCATATGCTGCCAGCTGAATCTGACACAGATTCACAGAGCATGCGCAAAAATATCCTCCAGCTTTAATCTCAGCTGTTTTGTCCAAATAACCTTAATAATTCAGATTTGAGTTTTGAGTCTAAACTAGCTAAGCTCTGACTCATTCATGGTCCAGCTGACCAACCTTCATACATCACACAAGATTTAGTATATTAGTAAAATTATAAAAACTAATGTTATATATCTAAGATGTGTTCACATAGATATTTCTACTGCAGTTCTTTTACATTAGTCAAGTGGACTTCCTTAAAAAATGTTTTTAAAGCCTATCAGATCTAGATCAAAGTCACATTAAACCCTGGCACCCGATGATGCAATGGCATCTAAAAGTCAAAGTGTTTGGATGTTAGTGATGGTTTTAAATAGGATATCTCTAATAGATACACCACTGAGTGGCAACTCTCTGGCATCTGTTTAAATAGCATGGAAAAATAGGTCACCAGAGCTTATCTTTGCTGCCTTCAGAGACAATCTGACCTTTGAAGCTTCAGCTTCTACATAGGAACCATGCTAAGTATGAGGAGGCTGAAAAATAGCCTGCTCATTCTTCTGTTATAGTTCAGGGTCATTTGGTAAAGAAGAATCCAGGTACAGTCTCCACAACAAAACACTATACGATCATGGCTGCAGCCATGCTATTCTTAGAGAGCTCTAATCTGGAAGCTGTGAGCTCAGACACATCCTGTAAATATCTGCTTTAAGGAGGAACAACCGTTTCATTTCAGTGCTGTCTGGATAGCAGTGTGAGCCAGTGAACAACCAAAATAAAAAAAACAAACACAAAGTGAATATTTAATTTTACGATCTACAAGGTTGTAAATTCCATACTTTATTCCCCCACATATCCAGTTTAAAATAAACCTGTCTCTCTATTCTAAAACCTTTGTCTCTTTCCTTAGTGTCCTGACTTTACCTACAGATGACAGGCATGTTTGCTTTATTTAAAAGTCACCTCTTTTATCCCTTTTCCCTTCAGCGCAGGCTTGTGCTAATTCTGTCCTCCTGCTTGACCTGAAATATTCCTGGCATTGAACCCTGCAGCTGCGCAGTTCACCCACATGGTCCACTCGCTATAAATCAAACATCCTGTCAATTTATTGCAAAAATAAAGCTGAGCTAAAGCTGAATAAAACAATAGAACGTGCACGTTCAGAGAGCGCACTCATACTGTCCTGATGATATTCTTCTTGCATCTGTTAGATGCTGATGCTGAGGTCGAAGGAGCTCCTGCAGCCCCTCTGGATGTGCGCTGTTTGGATGCCAACAAGGATTATATCATTGTTGCATGGAAGCAGCCAGCTGTTGATGGTGGCAGCTCCATCCTGGGCTACTTTGTGGACAGGTTGGTCAATGTGTCGCTTCCTGCTACTCTAACCTCCAAAGCTAAACTGGATAGACACCACAGAATGAGCTATCGATGCAAAACATAAAACTCTTTCTCAAGTGAATGTCAAAGGAATAAGGCAACACAATATTGGTGATAACATGACTGACAAGTAGTCTTTAGGTGTTTGAAATAAACGAAAATTTTAATGTTTACGCACAGGTGTGAGGTCGGAACCACCCACTGGATTCAGTGCAATGACACCCCGGTGAAGTTCGCCCGATTCCCCGTCACTGGTTTGGTCGAGGGGCGCTCTTATATCTTCCGTGTGCGCGCTGTAAACAAAAGTGGCATAAGCCGCCCATCCAGAGTCTCGGAGCCGGTGGCTGCAATGGACCCAGCTGATCGCGCCCGCATGAGAGGTAGTTGACACAGAGAGGAATTTGACTGTATCGTGAATCCGGTCAAAGCAGCCACTGAGAAGGATTAGTTTTTTTAAAGACTTTTTCACAACCACTAACCAACCACAACCACAAAAATTTTTGATTTGAAATTATGGATCTGTGACAAATAGTGAGGACTGGAGCAAAATATAGAAAACATTTAGCTCACAGAAAATCACAGGACTGACAATGTGTCTGTACTGATCTACTACATGTTCGCAGGTACTTCTGCTCCCTGGACCGGCCAAATCATTGTCACGGAGGAGGAGCCTGCAGGTAGGAGGTCAAATGCTTTTGCATGATGATTTATATCAGAGAGTGACTCAAGTAGATGTAGATTATAAAATTCTCCAACTCTGAGTCCACCTGATTCAGGCTTATTAACCACATTCAGGGAAGAAGAAGAAGCACCTGTGCTTTTTCATTTATGCTCTATTTATTGTCAATGTAATTATTAAAAAATAATAAAGAAGAAAGGAATGATAACATTTCTTGAATAGATGCATTTTCCAATAAGTGGTGGATGTGATCTTAATACATCCATCTGGTGTTGAAGGGTCAATCTTTCTTTTTTGACCATCAGAGGGCATTGTTCCCAGCAAACCCTGTGATCTGCAGGTGACAGAGGCAACCAAAAACTATGTGGTGCTGAGCTGGAAGCCACCCGGAGAGAAAGGCCTTGAGGGTGTCATGTACTATGTGGAAAAGGTAAATTATTCCTCCACTTTTCCTCAGATGCACTTTAACTAAATGTTTCTGTTTTCCTGCATATGAGATTGTTACATTGCCTGAGTTTCAGTGACAGTGTGACGTTTTCCTCTTTGCCCAACAGTGTGTTTCCGATACAGACAGCTGGCAGAGGGTGAACACGGAGATCCCAGTAAAGTCTCCTCGCTTTGCGCTGTTTGATCTCGCAGAGGGAAAAGCCTACCGCTTCCGTGTCCGCTGCTGCAATTCTGCCGGTGTTGGCGAGCCATCTGACCCGACTGAGGCCACCACAGTTGGAGACAAGCTTGGTCAGAAGAGAGATAAACATAAACATAGAGAAGATTAGCTCTGTTAGATATTAAGTCTTATTTGTCACACAGTGCTATCAGGCAAACTGGTCCCAGACCTGTTTTGCAGTCATGACTCCTGCATCACAGATCTGATGAAACTGAACATTTGCACGGTACAAATATATTATGTTAGCACTGACTCAGCCCCAAAATGTAACTATTCTTGTGTGCAGATATCCCATCTGCCCCAGGAAAGGTTATTCCCACCAGAAACACGGACACATCAGTTGTTGTGTCCTGGGAAGCGTCTTGCGATGCCAAAGAGTTAGTGGGCTACTACATCGAGGGCAGCATTGTGGGGAGCAACGTGTGGGAGCCCTGCAACAACAAGCCCGTGAATGTCACCAGGTAAAAATGACCCCTCTCGCTTTCTTTCCGCGATTTCTGATACAAATTCATGGCTACTGCACTTTCTGCATTTACAGGTTCATCTGCCACGGTCTGATCACAGGAGAGCAGTACGTGTTCAGGGTGAGGGCAGTGAATGCTGCAGGGATCAGCCAGTTCTCCCAGCAGTCAGAGGCTGTGGAGGTGAAGGCTGCTATTGGTGAGTACAGTGGATCCATCACATCTAAATACAACAAAGTAATGTAGTAATCAGAGGACGTTAATAATTCCAGTTTACTGCTATTTAGATTAAGATTTGTTTAGAGATGTTAAAAAAACTAAACTGTTGGTGCTATATTGTGCATTTCCGAGCCAGTTGTGCATGAAATTTCAACAAGGCACACCTCTTGGACGCACTGAACACCACAGACTGATCACTGCTATCATTAGCAGACTCTCTATGTGGAAGAAATAATGCAACAAGCGGATTTTTCTTGATATTTTACCATGAATTGGGTTGTAGGCTACTACTGTTCTCTTGAAACATGTCTTCAGCTCCCACACTTTCTCCACCATTGTTCCACTCTGTCACCCTGTCACATTATTCTGCACTGTCGTATGCTCTACCTACCTCCTACCCTGTCTGGCCACATCTCCTCTAGCGCCTCCTCCTCCCTGCACAGCCTGAGGCGGGGCTGGGGGTCAGGACTTGTAGACTTCCTCTAATTTGGGTCAGTGCGATCCAATTCAGCGGTCGTTACAAAGTAGCTCAGTGTCATATATCACCACTATCACCACCACCTCCCCGCATCTCCCCTATCCTATCTCGGGCACAGGATGTGTCGGCAACCCCACATTAGAGCTAAAGGTACCACCATTCGGAACCCCCAGAATGTTATTGTTCCGTTGGTCTGATTCTTTATAACTCAATATTTTTACATTATTTTATTCAACTCAAAGTCAATAAACTGCACGATTTGTTACCTAGCCCTAACACGTACTTTGCATGCCAGCAACAGAAACAGTGTTACTGTTTTAATAATGATGCTGTTTCTAAATTCCTGCACGTGTTCCCTAACAGTAACATCTCTCTGCATTAAAACTAACACAGCTTTCAGCCTTTGGATGTCACTCATTCACTGGCTGGCTTTGCGCTGAGCAGCATGCTCCGTTATCCCTTGTGAAACACTCTTAGCAAGAATGCCAGTGCACATATATTTTAAGAAGAAAGATGTGTTGTTGATGACACATCCTTTTCTGCTGGGATAATGTGTTACTTCAACACAGTCTTCAAGGCTGATTCATCATTAGAAAAACCTGATTCCAATTATATTAACACAGCTGAAAATTGTTGTGCGGATTAAAAAACCAATAAATTTGCTAGATGAGTTACTGGATTATAGTCTTAAAATGGCCAAAAAAACAGCACAAAGTCACTCTAACCAGAACAGAAAGACTAGTGATGCTCATATGTGCATCACTAGTCCTGAGACTTTGCTGCTTAACTAAATTGCGCCCATAAGAGGAGGATTATGCTGGTTTTTGAAGGAAACCATGAACTTTTGCACACAAACGTCAGATTTGGGCATTTTCCCAATCAGAATAGTTTTACTTTCTTAGAACAAAAAAACTAAGATGAGATTCAATCAGCAGTTTTTTATATGACAAACCTATAAATTTATACAGCCCGAGTTCCCAAAAAGCTGGAATGCTGTGTAAAACGTCCATTAAAAACAGGATGCAATGATTTTAAAATCTGATAAAAACCATATTTTATTCACAATAGAACATAAAAAATGAGTGTTTAAAGTGAGACATTTAATTTCATGAAAAATATTAGTTCATTTTGAGTTTGATGGTAACAAGTAAGTAGTATGACTGTATAAAAAGATCATCTTAAAGAGTTAGAGGTTCTCAGAGGTTCAGTAGGTCAGCTCTGTAAGATAAATCGGTGTACAACTTGAAGTCAAAAGATTTAGAGAGTGTGGCGAAATCTGGATGTGTGCGATCTTCAGGCCCTCAAGTGGCACTGCATTAAAAACAGACATAATTCTGTCGCGGGTTGGCCTCACTGAAATCACTGTCTGTTATACAGGTCACTAAGCAGAGCGAGCTTGTTATCAGTGCTCAGTTCAAAAGCCTGCATCTGTGAAGGTATGGAGGTCCATTAGTGCCTATGGAATTGGCGGCTTGCCCATCTGGGAAGACACTATAGATGCTGAAAGGTATATACAGGTTGTAGAGCAACATATATTCCCATCCAGATTCTTTTTCTCAGTTTAAACACTTGACATTCAATTCAGTTCAATTCAGTTTTATTTTTATAGCGCCAAATCACAACAACAGTCGCCTCAAGGCAGTAGTCCCTGCAATAATGCATACAGAGAAAAAAAAAATCATATGATTCCCTATGAGCAAGTATTTTGGGACAGTGTGAAGGAAAAAATCCCTTTTAACAGGAAGAAACCTCTGGCAGAACCAGACTCAGGGAGGAGCGGCCGTCTGCTATGACGGGTTGGGGTGAGAGAAGGAAGACAGGATAAAGACACACAGTTGAACATGTTTTCTATGCTCTACTGTGTATAAAATACAAATTTATGGGATTTGTAAATCAATGCATTCTGCTTTTAATTTACATTTTTTGGTACTGGAATTTTACAATGTGCCAACAAAACACTGAAATAACCTTTGAGTTCACTTGCAACTGAAGGAAAACTCGGAGTAATTAAAACACAGCACTACCACCCGTGAATTAGATCATGGCGTGCTGTTACATTTGGTCTCGATATACAACTTACGTCACTTTTGGAGCTGTAATCTAAGAGATGATGGAATCTGTTGGCATTGTTTCTAAAGTCATGAGTTTTTTTCATTAAGGGCCAGAGCAAAGCCGCACACCCACATTATTGGCCGGCTGTTCTGTGTTATGTGCCTGCGTGCTCTCATAATCCCAATTGAAGCCTGCTAACATGGATGTCACCTGCTGGTCATCTTGTCTTCATTTCCACTCCCAGTCAGATGAAGACATTGTTCTGTATTTGACTGCCAGTTCAGCAAATATTGATTTTTAATGTTTTTGTGCTTGTTTCTTCTTATTTTGTTCTCTTAATGTGGTGCGATTGAGAAATGAGCTGTGGATGGATTTGTGCCTGTTTTTAAAAAAAGCTTCTTCTGCTTTTCTCTGCTAACACCCGTAGGGGGCGGCATCCTACACGGTGTGTTGCCGAAGATGGGGCCGGGGGGTAACGTGGGACAACTAACTGAGCACAGGCCACGCTGGACGGGAACGCATGACACTGTCCAGTTCCCTCCCAACACTATGCAAAAGCGTAATAAAGCTCAAGCTGACAGTGAAGCCAGGGAAGGGGCCAGGGCTGCTAGCTCAGACCTCACAGACCCTGACCCCAGGGAGACTAAAAACAAGTGGGGCAAGAAAGGCGATGGGTCCCGGGCCCCTGAGCTGGCAAAAGACATGCACTCAGAGCCTGTGTCAGGCCCAATTTCTGAATCACATACTGACACAATCACAGCTGCACACTGTGACCTAGTAACTCAGGATCAGGCTGTGGAGACAGCTGATGAGCCTGACGCCTCGCAGGCATGTAAGTTCTCAGTAGATGGTAATCGGGAGAAAGCGAAGCCCCAGAGAGAGTCAGCAGGTGAGCACCGAGGAAAACCTTTTGTCAAATCCAAATAAAACCACAAAGAAAAGTACAGTTTTTACCCACTTAAGAGCCATAGAAATATATTCTGCCTTGACTTCACATCAGTTTTGTAGGTACAAATAGTAACTTGGCTCTTTTTGAAGGTAAGTCAATGCAATTCACCGCCAAACCTGGGTTTAACTCATGCTTTCTGGCCGCCACCAAAACCCTAACTTATATGTGTAGTGTCAATCACCTCAGGACCTGCCACTCCTCTGATTACCCAGAGCACTTTAACACACAAAGACACCAAAGCAATTCATGGCAGGAGCCCCTTAATCACACCCTGTACTTGAAAAGTGGGTCATCCAACCAAGAGAACACTTGTGACCTGAGACCTTTTTGGGAGTGCACTCTGGACTTAATCAGACACCCACCTCCCAGACGCTTTGACCACCTTCTCACTCCTAATCAGGAGAGGGTATAAAGTTCATGTGACTATTTGTACTCGACAGGCTGCTTTATCATCACAGTGTTACTTGATCCTGCTTTTGTGGAGACCTTTGGCTCCCAGTCATTCCTTTAACCTGGTCTCTGAAATCGCTGTGCCCTTTGTTACCAGGAATACAGTGTAACAAGCAACATGTAACTGCACACTTTCTGACTCAGTGTATAAAACAGTGGTTTCTAAATTATACTAATCTTTATTTATCTTTTGAATCTGGAACTAGAGAAAAATAATTTAATAATCTTACGGCTGCTGACTTCATAGTTAGACTGCAGACGTAACAATTAACTCCCAAAATCTCAATGTCACTGAGCATTAAGGTTACAAATGTGTTGGTTTGGACGAGATGTTGTTACAGCAGGTATTAACCTACAACTGTCTCTAAACCCACTATCCAGTAATCTTTAACATTGTAAGGAGAGTAACTGCTGGTCAGTTTCTGCTGTAAACTGTTTCCAATAATGGGACACTGAAGCTCTTCACAGTGAAAAAAGAGGTGTGGGAATTAAAAAGTATCAAATTGTGGCGCTTCAGTTTCCCATTACGTCAGTTTTCACACCGAGGTTTTGCCGTATTAATTTGCGATTTGCGTCTCAGCCTCTCCCACTCCACCCTATGGCATCACCGTCCTAGAGTGCGTGCGCGACTCCATGGTGCTGGCCTGGAAACAGCCAACTTTCATCGGAGGCGCTGACATCACCGGTTACTTTGTGGATTATCGTGAGGTCATCGATGGCGTGCCGGGAAAGTGGCACGAGGCCAACATCAAGGCTGTCAGCGAGAGGGCCTACAGGGTGGGTTGATATGAAAAAACACGATCTGAGCCTGAAGTTATATCTGCTGAATGTGCAAGGGGCGAGTGTCTTTGTGTCTTTGTTTCCAGGTGTCTGATCTGAAGGAGAATAAGAAGTACCAGTTTCAGGTGCGAGCAGCCAACATGGCTGGTGTCGGCATCCCGTCGCTGCCCAGTAATACCTTCCTGTGTGAAGAATGGACCATTGCTGTCCCAGGTTGGTTGGGCCACATGTTTCACCAACTGAGAGAATATTTTAATGAACCATTTGATGAACAACAACAACAACAAAAAAAAACCTTCCAATGCACACTGCTTTATTTTTCTGTCACCGATGTTGCACATAAATACAACTATATCAGAGAAATATGGTAAATGATACAAAAAAAATGAATTATTGGATAATTTGGTAACTTTTAATGTTTAAGAAAGTCACTTTATGTTATAAATATAAGAAAAAATACCAAAACAAATGTTCATCATCCATGAAAATGTCTTAATTGTACATATTTCTCCTGTTTGCCATTTATTCCTGCTGTACCCACAATTTTGTTGTACATGTATAATTACAATAAAGTGCTATTCTATTCTATTCTATTGGAATTGTGAACTGAATATTTACATGTTATAGTTTCTGACAACAGTATCACTTTAGGGATTTACAGAACCTTGAAAGTGACTGAGTAAAAAGGATTTGTTATTTAGCCTCAGTCATCTTTCTGGGCTGCAGGACCTCCACATGATCTGCAGATTAGAGAGGCGCGGAACGACTCTCTGGTATTGCTATGGAAACCACCTGTGTACCAGGGCCGCGATCCTGTCAACGGGTTCTATGTTGACATCAAGGAAGCAGATGCACCAGAGGAGGCGTGGAGAGGAGTCAACACCAAAGCCTTAGAAAAGACATATACAAAGGTGCTAATCAGGAGTGCATTTATCTGAGAGATTCCCAAGTTTTAGCAGGATATCACAAATATATTTCAACATTTCTTTCTTTCTTTTTTTTTTTGCAGATTAAGGATCTTAAGGAGGGAGAGAAGTATGTGTTCCGTGTGCGTGCTCAGAATAAAGCTGGTGTAGGAAAAGTCTCAGACGTGACAGAGCCGGTTCCCGCTCTGACCAAACCAGGTGGGATGAAATGATGGAACAAGTGAAGGTGATACTACAAAATTTGAGCAGATGCGATTTTTACCTTCTTGTGTTTTTAGGCACGAAAGAGATAGTCGTAGATGTCGACGACGACGGCGTCATCTCCCTGAACTTTGAATGTGGCAACATGACCCCCGACTCCAAATTTGTGTGGTCCAAAAACTACGAGGAAATCACAGACACGTCCCGCCTGACCACAGAGACCAAGGGAACCAAGTGAGATGGCAACATTTTTAACATTAAGACTATTTGAGCGTCCCTCTCACCTCTCATGTCACGAATGCTGTGTTTCCTCTGCAGGTCTAAAGTTGTTTTCAATCGTCCCGGGGAGGAGGACATTGGAGTTTACTCATGTCTTGTCACTCACACTGACGGTGCTTCATCCAGCTACACTCTCTCTGAGGAAGGTGGGTTTGAAAATTGAGAGAAAAGAAGATTTTTCATATTACATGATGTGTTGCTTTTCTCATCTTGAGTCCTGAATCTCTTCTTGTTTTCTTTTCAGAGTTAAAGAGGCTGCTGGAGATCAGTCATGACCACAAATTCCCCAGTGAGTGCTTCACATGGTATTTCTGCTTTATTTAGTGGTTTGTCAAGAACTGGACTGACTTTCTAACTATTTCTTCATCACTTTCTTTACACCAGTTATTCCTCTGAAGTCAGATCTAGCTGTGGAGCTGCTGGAAAAGGGCCACGTTCGCTTTTGGCTGCAGGCGGAGAAGATGTCCAATAACGGCAAAGTCGATTATGTTTTCAATGATAATGTTGTCTCTCAGGGGGAGGTCAGTGAGAATCTGCGTTCAGATATTTTACTTGTGTGCTCTACCTGTGTTTTAAAGTAAAATATTTGCTGCTTTATTTGGGGTGGTAGAAATATAAGATGAACTTTGACAAGAACACCGGTGTGATTGAGATGACCATGGAGTCTCTGACCCCGGCGGATGAGGGCACGTACACCTTCCAGCTGCAGGATGGAAAAGCTACCAACCAGTCCAGCTTGGTACTGATAGGGGATGGTATGTTTATTTAAAAAAAAAAGAAAAAAGAAAACGTGACTTTTAATTGTGAATAAATGTGTACAGTCAAGGATAAAAAGCTCAGAACGTTATCCATTTAAAATAATTTAACACTCTGCCACGCTGGGTATATTTTGATTAGGTTTGATAGAAAGTGGCAACCCCACAAATTAAATTAAATAATATCTCTCACGTGAAACAACCAAAATGATTTTACCTTCAGCAGGAAAGCAGACTGTACCAGAGGCCATTATGGCTCAGGTGGTGGATGGTTTGATACCTGCTCCTTCCAGTCTGTCTGCGACTGGCCAGATATTGAATCCCAATTAGTCCTCTTCATGTTTCTCATTGGCATGATCACTTAAATATGGTTAAAGTGGCTTTTAGTAGGAAGCACTTGCCAAATTCTGACACCATCAGAATGTTGCACCAAAAATTGATACATAACAAACCAACAGTGTTTTTCCAATCTTCTGTTGTCCAGATTTGGTGAGGCCGTGCAAACTGTAGCCTTAGCTTCTTGTTCTTAGCAGAGAGGAGTGGCACATCTTCTACTGTAGCCCATCTGCTTCAAGACTGGACGCGTTGTGTGTTCTGAGATGCTCTTTTGCGTACCTTGGTCATAACAAATAGTTATTGGTAAAAGGACTTATATAGTGCTTTTCTATTATAGTTGAGGATTAAAAGTGCTATATAAAAACATTTATATAACATACTTATTCGTCCATTGAGGCAAGCACTTTTTTCTAGTGTTTTCTAATTAACATTCACACTCCAATAAATGCATCGGAGAGCAACTCAAGGTTCAGAAGATGAGCCAGGGATCAAACACACAATCTTCTGATTAGCAGATGACCTGCTCTACTTCCTGAGCTACAGGGTGGCTTTTCTCCTCCGACCTCTGAAATCAAAGTGGCATTATCTCACAGAAATGCTGCTGACTGGACAGTTTCTCTGTAAATCCTAGAGATGGTTGTTTGGGTAAAATCCCACCAGCTTCTGAAAATACTGAGCCCCACATTCAAAGTCACTTAAATCACCATTCTTTCCCACTCTGATGCTTGATTTGAAGCATTTTTCTTAACCATGTCTGCATGCCTAAATCCATTGAGTTGCTGCAATTATTTGATATTTTGATAGAGCAGTTTAACAGGTTTAGCTCATAAAGTGTCTGGTGAGAACTCAACATCTGCAACATATGAACACTAGAGGGCACTGAAACATTTTAGAAATCATGTTGTAATACCTCCAGCTAAATTCGAATTTCATTTAATTGCACTTAATGGTATCTGTGTTGTTTTAAACCACAATTTATGAAAACTGTCATTCGTGTATTTTTCAGTGTTCAAGCAGCTGCAGAAGGAATCAGAGTTCCAGAGAAAGGAGTACTTCCGAAAACAAGGTGAACGCCTGAGCACAAGAGCATTTTTATGACTGATGGATCTGTGTTATTCTCAGAGGCTTAATCTTTTTCTTCAACATTTAAAACAGAACAAAACATAAAAGCTGACAGTAACTCACACAGAAGATGCTGAAACCAGCAAATTTGGAATTTTTGCTTAAAAGTGATGAAGATTCATTAATCAGATTAACAGCTCTATGAAAATTTTCACAAAATTGAGTTTTCATTATTTGCCCGATTGTCATCATTTTACCTGCGACGTTTGTTCCAGGCCCTCACTTTATCGAGTACTTGAGTTGGGAAGTGACACCAGAATGCTGCGTTGTACTCAAATGCAAGGTGAGCCTGTGTTTTAGAGATTTTACTTGTACATTTTTTTTAATGTAACTGAGCTCTGAAAACATCATCCTGCTGTGCTGGATTTCAGGTGGGCAACATGAAGAAGGAGACCTCTGCACTGTGGCAAAAAGACAGACAACAGATCAAAGTGGACGAGCACCTCGGCTTTGCAGAGGGAGTGCTGAAACTGGAAATTGCTCAGGTGAGAGTGCGAGAAAGTGAAGTGTGAATATCCGTATATATGTGTGTATATTTCCGTACTGTATAACCACCTTTGAATTCATTTGCATATATGGCTGTAAATGTGCTGCTCTGTTTCCCTCTGTGTGGATCTTTCTGTCCTTACCTTCCAACAGAGACAGGAATATGTACTATATACATGGAGGGCTGACTGGGCACAGGTGAAAAAAAGTCAAAAGAAAATAAATATTTTCAAAATAAAACAGGAAACAAGCCAGACATTTGAACTGCTCTGTCACAATCTCTGTCTTCTCTTTTCATCTAACCCATCTCTGTCCCTTATCTACTGTATAACTCACGAACCCCTCACATCCCATCGTGTCGTATTGTCTGTAAACGTCTGTCCAATTATGACATGCTTTCCTCACAGGTAATTCAGCATATAAACATGATGTCACATGTGTCCCATTGCAGCGCGACCTCCCCGCAGACACAGCAGACATTGTCGACAGCCCGATCTGGAGAAGACTTAAAGTTGGGATCACTTATCTGTTGTGACCGTGGGCCAACGGCCACCTCTGGTTTTCCCGTTTTTGCCTGAGAATGCTTTTCTTTTTTTTTCGTAGCTGATGTTCGCCTCTTATTTTTGCTTTTGCGTCATATACGTGTGCACTGCAGCGCCCCTAGCTGAAGAGAAGCGCTTGCCTTTTTCAGACGAATACGCTTAATTTCCTTTTGCAAAACCTTCCTGAGTTAATTTGCTGTTGCATTTTTGCTGTCAGATTTCCAAGAAGGATGCTGGTGTGTATGAGGTGATTCTGAAGGATGACAGAGGACAGGACACCTCCACACTGAATCTGACAGACCAAGGTAACTTTGTACGGCCGTACAACAATGAAATCAGAAACAAATGCAGCAAACGAACCACTTAGGGTGATGAAATGTGTCTTTTTTTTAAGGTTTCAAAGACTTGATGAATGAAGTTTTCAGTGTTATTGGTAAGAAGAAATATTTAGTCCACAGATGATGTCATATGTAGTACATATTTAACCCAACACACATTAAATAAGGATGTTTATCTTTGCAGCCAATTCCTCCACTCCACTGAAAATCACAAGCACAGATGAGGGCATTAGACTCTACACCTTTGTCAGCTACTATAACGACTTGCTCCAAGTCACATGGCACTACAAGTAGGTTCTTGGTTAGTTGACATGAACAAAACAAGCAACTTTTAATCAAATCTATACCTGATGTATATTTAATTTTCAGTTGTGAGTTGTCAGGATTAAACCAAGTGTTCATCTTATCAGACGCTTCTGTGCTTTTGTGTCACAAAGTGGCCTTTAACATATACGTTTTTCATATCGTCTCTCTGACAGGGATTCAGCAATTGCCTTTTCTGACCGCATAAAGAGCGGCGTGGTCGGGGAGCAGCTGTGGCTTCAGATCACAGAGCCCACAGAGAAAGACATGGGCAAATATGCCATCGAGTTCTACGATGGAAAAGGTGGCCTCAGGAGGACCGTTGACCTCTCTGGTCAAGGTGAGAGTGTCTAAATGACTTTATAACTGGGCTGATTTCACAGCTTCCAACATGTTTACATGTGAAAAGTTCGATTTTCTTTTGTAGGAATTATCACCTCAGTTATCAGTTAGATTTCTTTAAGGTGATGTTTTGCAATTATTGTATGCTGTGCGACACAAAGATGTATCTTGGCCTGTAAAACTGATTCTTACAACTTTTGTTTTACAGCATTTGATGATGCTTTTGCAGAATTCCAGAGACTCAAGTAAGTCATTAACCAGCCTATAACTAACATTTCTTTTCTGTACATAGCCACAGTCCCAGCAAAGCTTTTCTCATATAAGGAAAAATGATGTAAAGAAAAGTTGAAGTAGAAGTCTTAATTGTCACTTGTCATTCTCAACTTTGACCTAATTTGTCATTCTCTCCTCAGAGCTGCTGCTATTGCAGAGAGAAGTAAGTAGTACTCTGTTTACAATAGCTCCACTTCTTTAATATTTGACCTTTTCAGATCTGATAATGAAGATGCTGAATCTTCATGAAGACGGGTTGCAAATATATTGCTTTTAAATGAGTTACAAATTGTGTAGCTATAACTTTACTGTGACTAAAAGTACAACCAGGGCTCAGTAACTTGACTATTAATATGATTTCAGTTCCTCAATTTATTTTCTTCCTCCACTTCCGTTGACTTAAAGTATAACATGTTGTAGAAAGCAAACAATTTTTACATTCCTAGTTAGAGTCATTTGTGTATTTGACTACTCAACTACTTAAATTGAGTTATAGAAGTAACAAAGGATAAGTCACGTGCTGACATGAGAACAAAGAAACACCCTCTGTCAATTTTAAAAACTCATCTAATCCTTAGAAAAGGTCTAAAAATGAGTTAAATGCAATTTTAGATGAACAACAACACATGACATATTACTTAATGCCATTAAAGTAATTCTTTTGTCTATGACTTTATCAGTGCATCACACCGCTGTGGTTATATACTGGTATATGCACAACTCTCTTAAGGTTGGACTTGGACTGGACCACTGCAGCACACTGATTTTTTTTTCTTATTCAGCTGATCTGTTGTAGATTTGCTGCTGTGCTTGGGATCATTGTCGTGTTGCAAGATTCAATTTCAGCCAAACTTTAGCTGTCAGACAGACGACCTCACATTTGACTCTAGAATACTTCGGTATACAAAGAGTTAGTGGTGGACTCACTGACTGCAAGATGCCTGGTTCCTGTGGGTGGAAAGCAAACTCAAATCATCACCCCTCCACCACTGTGCCGACAGTTGGCATGAGGTGTTTGATTATTGCTAAATGTGGCTCTTTGCATTATGACCAAACAATTCTACTTCGGTCTTGTGATTTGTTCAGATCAAACTTGCTCAGCTGTGGTGTCATGTTCCTCTTGGCAACTCTTCAAAACAACCCATAGTCTTAGCCTATAGAGTCTGAGATGCAGCTCGAGTTTTCTGGAATATCTCTGAGCATTGCACGGTCTGACCTTACAATGGATTTGGCAATAATCTTGAATGTTTTCTGCTTGGGAATAACCGGTCTCTGTCACAGTTGCTGCTGGCCAACTGTGGGGATGTGAGGAAGGAGGACCCAGGCGCAGAGCTTTGAATGCAAACAGTGTGTTTATTTACAGCGAAAATGGAAAACACAACAATAAATACTCAGTGCGTTACCGACTCCCGTGACATGTCCTCTTCCCAGTGCCAGTGTTCCTGTCTCCGCTTCTCAGTGTCTGAGCACCCCGTGCTCACTGCCCTCTCATCTCCACGCTTCTCCTGGGGAAATAACAGGCAGGCGGCTGTAAGACACACGCAATGTGGCAGACTAACCTTACTGACTGGACGAGAGACTAACGTGAAGTCACGCAATGATCCAGCTTCGGAGAGAGCTCCACCACACTCTTAAGTAGCTCCTCCGACGGGGCTTCATCAGCTGTGTGATTGTTTTCAGGTGTGGCAGGGCCACACCTACCAGGCCTGAAGGCGCCTGTAAACAGGTGCTCCCAGACACGCACACACACACAAACACATACCTGCAAGCAGGGAGAACGAAGGACAGCAACACCAAAAACACATATAATGTAATACAAGTCCATAAATGCTCAGGGACCCTGGATCGCTCAGATCCAGGTCCCTGACAGTCTCACTGTAGAATATACCATGTGTTCATCTGAGGTTGTATTTTAAGACCTGCTAAGAACCAGACTGTTTTTATTATGTCCTGATACATAAAACCTGAGAGTGAGAGGGTGTAGCTACTTTCTTTTTACCATGACTATAAACCTCAGTGGGTCAAAGTGAGCTCTATTCTGTGAAGTTTAAATTAACTCCAGTTAGTACTATAGTTTATTCTAAAAACATTAAGAAAAACTTAAAAAATAATAATAATAATCAGAGATTGTAATTTAAAAAGCCAGTTTACCATATTTATTGCAAATTTAAGTCCATTGCAATAAAATTGGAATATGTTAAAAACAACAAGCAACAGCCCTGAACATAAATACTAACCCGAAGACTGTTCTGAGCCACATAAAGTCTTTCATGTTAGATAAAAACACAGTTTGCGTGCACTGTGTGCAACATGCTTTGTTTTTGAAAATCATTTTTCATTAGTTAATATTGTTACTTTTCAGATCGTGCTCGAGTAGCAGGAGGCCTCCCTGATGTGGTCACCATACAAGAGGGCAAGGTAAACAGGTTTAGCTGAATTCATGTGGTTTGCACATCATATAGCAAACTTTGACATGGTCCACTGTCTTCAACTAAGAGTCTTAACCTTTACAGTGACTGCCCTGAGTGTAACTGAGTTGTGCCTTATTTTCCATACAGGCTCTCAATCTCACCTGCAACATTTCGGGCAACCCCGTGCCAGAGGTCACCTGGCTGAAGAACGACAAAGAGATCACGTCTGATGAGCACTGCATCCTGAAGTTCGAGTCGGGCAAGTTCGCCAGTTTCACCATCACCGGCGTGAACACGTCAGACTCGGGCAAGTACAGCATCCTGGTGAAGAACAAGTACGGCACAGAGAGCGGGGACTTCACCGTAAGTGTGTTCATCCCTGAAGAGGCGGGCGGCAAGAAAAAATAAAAGCGGTCCAAATCTTGTCGTAAATATGTAAAAATGATGCGTACTGGAAAAAAGTTAAAAAGAAAAAAAGATATTAAAAAAAGAGGTGGTGTTTGATGGTTTGTGTAGAAATCAGTCAAATAAACTCCCGAGGTGCTGAAACTGAACACGAAAAAAAAGTACAAAGAAAAGAGTTACTTAAGATTATGATTAATACTGTATGTGAACATTTGGTCCAATAATTACAAATCTCACTGAAAATCTGAAGCTTATTTGTGGCTGCCACTATGAAAAAATGTCACGGTTAGTGTGGAATGTCTAGTAAAAACATAAATGTTTTTACATTTGCTACAAATTATGTGGATTTCCCAGCAAACCTGACAAGACAAGTACTTCAGACTGCGTGCAGCTGTCAGATTTACTGAAACCGTGTCATTAAATTGTGGGAAAAATCTCACAGAGACAGCACAAATTTCAATTCTATCTTGCTCAACCTGCAAGAAATAAACTACTTAAGACAGACGTGCCGGGGTTTATTCCGATGGTGTGCTTTGGAAGCAAATATAATTTGTAGCAAAACAGTTAAAATGTGCGTTACAGTGAGATTTTAAACTTATGTGTGTTCCACTTTATTCACATTCACTCTAAATGTTATCTTCTGCAGAAAACAGGACAAGTCAGCTCACTGTCTACTCACTATTATTTATATAACACACCATTTTCCCCAGCCCATAATTAGTAATTATCCTGGATGTTGATGCAGTGAAAACTGTGAGGTCACTGTTAATACCAACAATAGTGGTTATTGTTTCTCTTCCTTTTCCCATTTTTTGATGAGACTAATAAAAAAGCATGTATTTCCCCACCTCCTCCACCTTCTGTCTTTCCTTTCTGAGTCGTGTCACTTTGATTTCAATTCTTCACCTTTTATGTTTCACTCTCTTGTTTCAGTCGAGTTGTTCCGTTTTCACTCCCGATCACTATTTCTGTAGAAGTTGGACAGCCTGAAGATCCACCACCAGCATGGACACAACTCACCCCCTTCACTGTAATCCTGATATTTGTTGTAGGACAATTATCTGCCTTGTCCTCAGGATAACGTGACACTCTCTTTACAAAGAGCACAAAAGAGGGACACGAAAAAATATTGTCTTTTTGTCATAGAGCACAAATATCCAGAACATTTCTAATTAGATAAAAGCCATTTTTACTATTATGTTCTTCAGTTTGAAATGTAATAACAGAACATAAGGGTGTATTTCAGAGCCTAGGGGACAGATATTTTTCTTATGCATCAGTTGCTGCATGTATAAATACATAACTTTTAGTTTTTAAGTTAGCTCATTATTAAGTTGGTAATGAGATCCTTCTTGCTTCACGTCTTGTTTATACTCACCTGAAGTGACAAAACTATTAGTTATACAAGTTTAAATCAAGTCTATTTCTACCATATATATATGGGCACTTATATATATATATATATATATATATATATATATATATATATATATAAATCATACATATAAGCTCTTCATCAAGAGGAATTTCATAAAACCTCCTGACATAGTAAAAATAGTGCATGGTTAATGTTTTACACACTGCACAAACATATCTAATATTTTAAATACCCAAATATGTAAATACTTAAAAGAAATGATCAACTCTCAAACCAGAAAACTGTATGTTTTATTATCGCATCATATCAGAATCTTCAAAAAAAAACCTGAATTACACCTCCTGGCCCACCCCCATGCCTCCCATATATTGTTTAACAATCATTAATATGCACTCACCAGTCAATTTTTTAGGTACATAAATGGTATTCATAAATGTGTCAGCTGCACATTTATGAAGGAATCTCCGGTTCCACCACATCCCAACGACGCTTATTAGATTAAGATCTGGTGACTGGGAAGGTCATTTGATTATAGTGAAGTCATCGTCATGATGAATAAACCAGTTTGAGAAACCTATTTGAACTTTGTGATATGGCCTGTTATCCTGCTACAAGGAACCACCAAAGATGTTACATTGTGGTCCTAAAGGGATGGAAATGGTCAGCAACAATACGTGGGTCGGCTGTGTGGGCCTAATTTATTTAGTGCTAAATCAAAGTGTGCCAGAAAAATATCCCCCACATCATTACAGAAACAGGAGCAGCAGCCTGAACTGTCTATACAATCAAGGATTAATGCATGGTTTAATGTTATTTACATCAAATTCAGATCCTACCAGCCAAATGTTACTGCAGAAATGGAGATAACATTTTTTCAGTGTTCTGTCAATTTTGGTGAACCCATGTGAACTACAGCTTTAGTTTGATGATGAACATTTGAACAAGCGTACCTAATGAAGCGTCCAGTGAGTGCATATCATATCACATAACCATAAAAAACTTAACAAAGGGTAACTGTATAACTAAGAAATCCTAAGAGATCACAGTTCAACTTGCACCAGAGTTGGACTCATTGAACGTTTCAGCTTGAGAGCATTTTAAAGAGAAAAGATTAAATAATATTTTTTCAAATTAAAGTCACAATTCTTTGCAATACATCAGCGAATCTCTCATTACAATCTCTTCTTTCTTCTTTTAGAAAGTTGCAATAATACAAAAACGTTTGTGTTAATGTAAATTAAACTGAGGTGAAGCTGAAATGTAACATTTTGCAAAAACTTTAGTAGCCTAAATAGCTTAGTTATGACAGTTTTTAGCATTTTCTCTATGAGATGATACTGTTTTAGCCTTCAGCGGTAGGTGTGATCTCACTGAGCTTCATGGGTAAGTAGTTGATTTCACTTTCTGAATGACTGTATGGTGATTAGTTCATGATTGTAGAGCCTTACCACACTGCGATGTCTCCCTTCACTGTGGATGAACTCAGGTGGAGGTCACAGAGGGGACACCTGACTTGGGGGTGACTTCATATTGGACTGATGAAGAGGGAAATGTAGTGTTTGGCTCAAACACACCAAAGGAAAAGATGAAAACCACACTTACTGGAACTAAAATGCAGAAGCGAAAGGGTGAGGATTTTCGTTTGTTGTTTAAACGCTGGCAAAATTACAGAATGGTGCAATTTTCCCATGACGGGCTGAAATGCTTACTAATAAATATTTCCTTACAGAATCTGTTTCAAAGGCATCGACTGTGAAAAATGTGGAAGACAGAGAGCAGGGCAAAAAAAGCGAGGCACAAAATGAGGGGGACCCTGCAGAAGTTCCTGCTTTAGATTCAGATCAAACTAAAGAGGCAAAAGTAGATTTGATCAACCAAACGCTGCCTGTTGACCAATCAGAAGCTTCTGAGCAACCTGCAGACAGTGCAGAGAAGCCTGAAGCAGTGGCTGAGACAACCTGAAATCACTGAATGAATATAAACCCATTATATACTTTGCTGTGGGCTTATCATAACATATTAATAATAACAATATTCCACTTTACACTAAATGAAATGGGATGGTAGTATTTTAATAACCACATGCTGTTTTTCAGTATGTTGTGTGTATCTTTTTGCTGTATCTGCCTGAATAAAGGAGCTGTTATACTTCTTTGTACTCCATATTGTACTCTTATGAATATACAGAGTGATGCAGGCTTTCCAGCTTAAAGAGGCGCCTCTCTAGTTTGTACGGACGAATAAAGCAAACATGAGAAATTCTTGTTGTGAAACAGAGCAGAAATGATCCAGATGAACAAGAGTAAAATTTGCAGAGGTCGATTAATGATGACAACGCAAACAGAACGACACTACTATAAATGTATGTTCTAAAAACTGGACTTTTACTGAGGTTGGAATTAACTTGGCTTATTTATTCAAATTTCCTTCGGGAAATGTAAAGCAGCTCTTTTACATAACAGACACATCAGTTCTGGAAATCCTTGTGTAAAAAGTGAAGTAAACTGCCTGGTGTTTTATGGGGAAGTGAAACTTGCCACTTCCTTTTCTCGAGCCAGTGGATGCTAGACTTAATTTGTTCCTCCTTAAAATTCATTTATAGAACAATGTGATGGCACAGGGCCATTGAAATGAGTCTTCACATTCAGTCCAACTTGTTTTGCTTGACATGTATCCTGCTGATGTGTCCTGGAGCAAATCTTTGCTCTGTTGTGACCTCTGACCCCAGAAAAATAAATCATGGAAAATTGATTTTCCTAACATTTGATCTTTGAAGTATCCACTGAAGAAGAAGTATTAACCTTTTGAAATTAAAATATAACCCGTATGACGGTGCAGATCATCTACACTGATTATGCCTTGTACATTTTGAAACTGTTTCATATGGATTGACTGTTGTTCTATTGAGTGCAGTGTCTCCAGAAATACTGTAGAAACCTCATAAAGTGGAGATTTGATTTTTATGCATCTTTATCCATAGCTTTCTCATTAAAAGATGTTTTTTTCTTTAAAATACCTTCAGAAGCTTACGTTCAGAAGACAGATTAAAACTTGAATATTCTTAATTAAGCTGCTTAACATAAAATTGAAGTTAATTTATGTTACCTCTATAGAGTACACAGCAATCTGAGGACATTATACTTCAATGCTGTGCTCTTGAGTTATTGTATTACTGGCTAATCCTATAGCAGCTAAGACAGGGGTAGGCAACTCCAGGCCTCAAGTACCGGTGTCCTGCAGGTTTTAGACATCACCCTTCTAAAACCTGCAGGTGTGTTGACCCTGTGTCAACACACCTGAATCAAATCATTAGTTTATTCCCAGGCCTCTGGAGAACTTCAAGACATGTTGAGGAGGTCATTTAGCCTTTAAATCAGCTGTGTTGGATCAAGGACACATCTAAAACCTGCAGGACACCGGCACTCGAGTCCTGGAGTTGCCTACCCCTGAGCTAAGGGATGGATCAAGGTAAAACGGTCCATTAACTTCACCAAAAAAGAAAGATTTAAGCCTGATTTTAAAAGCAGAGAGGCTCCCTGTGTCCCCAGCCAAAACTATAGTCTGCACATTTTCTATAACAAGATATCTAAAATATGGTGTTTCCAGGATTTTTTAATGGGGTAAAAAAGGTGGGAACTGAGAACAAGGTGGGAACAGTTTAAACAGAATTCGGTGTGGGTTGATTGTTTTGCAGAGTTGGAAGTTTGGACTTTTTTACTTAATTAAAGGTTCAAATACAAATGTCCTAAAGTAAACATGTTCATTATATAGAATGGCACTTTTCACTCATAAACATTACATTGGATTATCATTCTTAATTTATTGACGTGTATGTCACTTTAATGTTGCAGCTGTTGATCACTTTAATGGATAGATAGATCTACAATAATACAGTTATTACAATAATGCAAACATAGAAACACACAAATAAAGTACAAGTGCATTAAACCTGTACCTTTGTAAAATACTAGCTACATAACTGCTGGTCCTATCCATGACTTAACCCAATATTGTAGGGCATTGGAGATTGCCAGTCACATTTCAGGGGTGACCTGTGCCACCACATGCCCCTCTCTGGACACACCCCTGACCTAAAAGTCATATTCTGGGCTATTTTGACAAAATATGGTTGGGCAGCATAGGCCTATTCTGATACCAAATCTTAATTAAAAAGTATGTGACTTCATTTTGAATCCTTTTGATATTTCTCTAAAAAAAAAGTTGAGGCTGTGCACACCACATTTTAAGCAAACTCTCCATTTTACCTCTAAACCTCAAATAACGGACTTCGCTAATCACTAACTTAATCACCTGACCACCTGCGCTGAAATCACGTGCGGCCTCATGGTCACGTGGTGTGCTCCTTCTCCACTCAGCGGCGGTAAAGGCGGAGAGACTCGGCAAACTGCCGGCGGAGAGGCTGAGTGACTGTGTGTTTCCCTGCGGTGAGCCGGTACTCCAGCAGGTAGGATGATTTAACCGCTCTCTGTCCTCACTGCGCTCATTTAAGAGCTGGGGGAGAATTTAAAGAGGCACAACCTGAGTTCCCGAGTTTAAATATTGCCCCTCTGCGCTGCTGCGGAGTGGTTGAAGGAGACATTTAGCTTGCTTGTATGTAACTAATGAGTCCTGTTTGATTGTCGCTTGTGGACAGTTGATATATCGAGTAGAAGTCAGCCTGTGCAGGATAATGAAGGTTTGTGACGCTAACGCGTTTTGTTAAATTATAATAAGCGCCGGTTTTGTCAGGTTAAACCCGTCAGCTGTGTCCTTAAACGCCTCATAGGTTTCACTACAGAAATACTAAACTAAAGCTGGGTATTTAGAGAGCAGAATTTGAATGTAATCTACAGGTGCATGGAGCCTCCTGCTTGGAGTGACTAAATGTCAAACATAATCATTTACAGCTACTTAAATGTGGGAAATTACTACATTTAAAAAACAAACAAACTGTTAAAATTATTTTTTAATTGAAATAAAGCCTTATTGGAATTTTCAGCTTCAGAAAGTCAAGTGAAAAACACACATACAGTGTTGATATGTTTCTTTTATGAATAGGTGAAAGGTTTTAATGAAAACCGATCTTTAACACGACCTTGGTCAAAACAACACCTGGCTGACTCACAATCACGTTGGACAGTTGGATGTAGTGAGCAGTAGGAACGTGCCAAGACAGGGAAAGCTAGATTTGTCCTAATCTTGTAAACAGGATTAACACCTCTTTAAGTCCTGTCATCCCATACAGAGAGACAGGCCAGGATGAGTTCTGGATGTGTATCCGGCCATTTTTGTAATGCAACCAAAAAAGTAAAGCTTTTTGTTATATTATTGTGTTATATTTATATTGTGCCATAAATTACATCATATGAATACAAATTGAGTCCTGTGAATGAGGAAGACGCCCACACAAATGCTGACATTTGAGGCAAAAGCCTGTTGGTCTGCTGACTAATTTTCTGATGAGCTGTTTACCATCGTTACCAGTTAGTTTTTATTTAATTATTTTTGGATTTTTTGCTGAAAAAGTTCATCATTATATTATATTTTAATTGACATTTCTGATAATTGACTCATCATTTAGCATTTATGTTACCAAAGTATTTTATAGTGTTAGCTGTGTGTTTTTGACTCTTTTGGTGGACAAACATGTGTGGCAACGTGGACATTTTATTAATCAAAATGGGTAATCCCTTATTCCACACTGGGTTGTTTCCATATGTTTGATTTGGGGGATTTGTTTTTTTACACATCCTGACACTAGCGATTTATGTCTCATCTCAGAATGCAACCAGAGACCTTTTGCTTGTTAGGTTAATTTGTAAACCTCTACACTTGATTAATGGTATATTAAATTAAATTAAAGGTATATTTAAAAAAGGATAAAGAGATGAATAAATAATGAAAATAATTTAGTTCCAGCCCACCTGGAGGTGTCGATTTTTGTACTTGACATTATTCTTAGCATTTTCGCATGTTAAGACCTTTTTTTTTTTTTTTTTTTTAAATAAAATGTGTATACGTGATTAGTTGTCCTGAATAGTCTTTGTTGTTTTTAAATGTCTCCCACTGTCAGAACAGCAGAGGTGTAAAGATTGTGAAACTGTGACTGAAATTGTATTAATAAAAATATCAGAATGATGCTACTGTTTGCGGAAAGACTTCCTGCTAAGTTGAGGTTTTCTTACGTGACATGCGCACATGTGCTGTCTGCTCAAGAGCTGTCTGCCATATTGGATGAGATACGATCACTGGTTGCTAAGGAAATGCGTATTCCTCAACTGGTTGGCAGTGGTTACTGGAGGCGTCTGGCTGTTGCTTTGGTTGCTAGCAAATTGTTATGGTTATGTTTGTTTCTTTGTCTGCAAACACTCTCAAACAACTAGCCCAGTGGTAGCAAAATTTAGAAAAAGTACGACACAGATGAGAAATGGAGAAAGTTCCCCTAGTAGGCAAGTTGGTCACTTACATTAAACTATGACCACAGCAGTACGCTAGCGACCAAACCAATCACAAGGAGCTTTTTGGCCAACTTGTTGGGAAATACAGGTTTTTCCCTATCGACAGGTGGTTGGAAGGGGGTCACTAACCAGTCTATGGGCTTGCGTGACTGGAACGTTAGCATTTTCCAAGTGGCTGCCATCAACCTCTGGGGACCACGGTTAGGGAATACAATTTTTCCATCATGACCAGTGGTTGCAAGATGATTGCAGACCAGTCTAGGCCTGTGTGTTCCTTCACATATGATTTGGCACGTGCAGTGCTGCTCTCTGAAACCCATTCATTTCTATTACTTGCGCTGCACAATAGTGGTTTCTTGCTGCGCAGTGCCAGCGCGGCTTACTCAGGGATGTGTGGTCAAAGTCTAGAAGACGATGAAGAAAGCATGTGCGTATCCGAGTTTGGTGAACTTTTTGACACACATTTACATGCATAGATAGATAGATAGATATAATACAACGCAAACTCTTGTAGAGGATACAAAGTCAAAGAGAGACATGTTTTGAAATGACAAGGACCAGGTGTATCCAGTACACGTCGAGCGGCCGCAAAAAATGACGTACAAGCAGAGCGCAGCGGCCAGCGCAACACAAACTATATGTCCTTCGCTTTAGCTAGCGGTCAGCGCAGCACATGCCCTCTGCTCTCTCGCTCTTTCATGTCCGTAAACACTCTCCTGATGACTTTATGGACTCGGTCTCTAGTTTCACATCATAGTGAATAAAATGTTAAGTCCATATTAAAAATTATGTTTTGTTTTTGTTTTTTTTGGCTGTATCTGACAAGTTGTTGGGCAACAACTTATCAGTTACAAGCTGAAATGAGTGTACAGTTTCACATCCTCGTTCACCTCTTGCTTGCCACATCCAGTTTTAGAACATATGTGTATTCATAATTGCACTTTGTAGAACAATAGAGGATGTCCATCTTTTATGCTGTTGGTAGGTATGAAGCAAATCATGAGTTTGGGTAGTTTTTTAATCACCTCCTAGTGGAAAATAAGGCTTTTTTGTCCATATTGTTTTTGATTTGTATATTCTTGTTATGTTCTGGATGAATTCAGTTAATTTCAAGTCTGCACACTTTGGCCCCCCAGCTGTACAGAACATCATACCATTCTATCTTTAATGTGGGAACCTAGCAGCTAATCTACAGCCAAATTCTCTGGGGATATCAGCCAGTATTTTCAGACTTTAAGTGCAGCCTGGGGATATCTGGGCCAAGACTTAACTTTCTGTCTGCAGGGAGAAAGCTTAGAGAAAAACTAATAAAGAGCTACAGTATGGTGGCCAATAAAGTAAATTGACAGTTTACCTACATGCAACCAAAGCCTGTTTAAATTTCACTAGGCTTTTGTACTTTTAATACATACCAGAATAATGAAATGTCTTGCCCCATATCTACATTCTGCAAATTCACATGCACATATCTGTTTATAGAGCTTATGATGTGTGAGACAGAAGTGCTGTGGGAGTTGAACTCATTCTAAATTTGGTCATGTGCATTGCAGATAAAGCAGACGGTGGTCAACAGCACTCAACAGGGAGCTCTGATTGTTGTTTTTGTGTTCTCATCTAGACACTTCTGTTTTGAACACAACACGAGCGTTGCAGTTATCAGGGTACAGCTTGCTTTGGTTGACAGTAGGACAGGAAGTCACAGGATATTACAGGAACTCTGTGCACACAGTGTAATGCTGTTATCGTATCATTAAACACTGTGCAACATTCAGTAACCTTTGTGGTCTTCTCAGCACTGAACACCCAAGTTTGAGATACATTGCTGGTATTCTATATACATTCATGGTTTCCATAGAATGAGTAACGGCTATCTATGTCTTGTGCCAACAAATCAGATTTAGTTTGACCTACATGACCTACTTTTGCATTCTTAAATATGAAACATTTGGATGGTGATGTGCTCTGGCACCTGTTGTTCTGCATAGTTTTTCACATTTTATAGAGTAAATTATTATTCAAACCAAAATCCATTGGATCAAAGTGTTCCCTGAAGGTGTTTTGCACTGCTTGTAGACACATTTCAAGCACAGGTTGTCCGTGACTGGGGGCCTGGTGCTGGATTATGTAAGCGTTTTAGCTAAGGCCTGGGGTAATTTTTCCTCAGAGTGCATGTAGAAAGGTCAGAGGAGCTGTGCTGCATGGCACAAACCAGGAGCAGGCTGCTTGAGGAGGACAAGGGGGGTAAAGGAGGAGGGAGCACATGGAGTCCTCAGGAAGGACACCTGTAGAGCAGCGGGACCAGCGTCTGCACCTGAAGTCCCTCTGGACTCTAGTGAGTTGGGGTGCTGCTTTGACTTCTGTCTTACTGAATAGTATGAGCAAAGGTGGCCTTTTTCACCTTTGCTCTTTTTATAATAAGAATAAAGGTTGGTATTTGTGTTTTCGTGGTCATTTATTTAAGAAATGCAGGACAGAAACTGATGGATCTGTGAATGATACTGTTTTTAATTATTGGTCAGTCTGTATATTATTATTTCACCTGACTGTTGAGTCAGTGGAAAGGGAGAGTGAGGAAAATTTGTGTAAGACAACAGAAATGTTTTGAATTTTCATTGATAACGAGGAATATTAGAAGGTGAAATTAGATTCTATAGAAAAATTAGTTGATTAAGAAAAGTGATTAAGTTTTCCTTCCTTGCTTTTTCCAGCCACTGTGTGATCAGCTTCACAGTAGGTATCTTATCTACTGTGAATATATCTACTCTTGTAAACCTGCTCCAGTCCTTTAATCCTAACTTCATTTTACTTTCTGCTGCAATCACTAAACATCTTTACACTATCTTTAGGTTAGGTTTATGATACTGATGAAAAGGTCCTGATGTGCAGAATTAATGGCTGTAGATATGACTGGATCTCCAAAGGACCACATTTTGTGTATTCATCATTTTCAGCTATTATCAGCAGATTGTAGTTCGCTGAGTATGTTTTTGATCTAATGTCTAATCGCATTAGAGTTTAATTGGAACACTGGCTGCCGGTCTTAGAGGCTGAATGGTTTCAAAGTCCAAGCACCTGGTAAGCAGCTCGCATCTAGTCTCTTAATTGTTGTCCCAAACACAACACAATAACACATTTTTTTAATTTATTTTTTTACCATTTAGGCCACACAAATATGAGAACTCATTATCTGCATGTCATGTTTCCTGTTGCAAACCCATACATTAAAGCACCTGAACTCACATTAAACCACAGTAATTGTAGGTGCTGAGCAACATGAGAACATATAATGACAATTGTACGACTTCGACTTACGTCCTGAAGGGATGAAATAAGGTTCAGTAAATACAAATTTGAGCTCTGAAAACATGGCCTTTGTTTGCTGAGGTGTTAGGAACGTACATGAGAAAAGCAGGAAACCCCAAAACTGCATTAGCCGGAGTAATGATGTAATGTAACCTGGAAGTGTAATGTGATAGCTTGTGTATGAGGGACGCATGAGACAGTTCTGATAAATGTAACCACAACTGATTTTTGTCAGTGATCTGAGTCAATAACATTGTCGTAGTGTTGTGTTGTTGTGTAAGAAGTTTCTTTTATTCATTGTTTACTCAATCTAGATTTAAAACTTACACACCGCTTAAAATGTTTAAATCAAAGGCATTAACCCTATTTTACAGTAAATGCAATAAAATAAAATTAGTGTTGAAATCACTGCAAATTATTTAAGTTAGAAATATCCTTAAAATGCATTTCGTGGGTTTTTCTGAAGTGACTGTTCTGATTATAAACAGCATAGGCCAGAGTTCACCTTCAAACCTTTTAACCTAATCCACTTGGGTGTGAACTCTCTTTGTCCATCTACACATCATGTTTTAGCTACGATGAGTCCATAAATTGTCAATTTTATGCTTTTATTTTAAACTTTTAAACCGTCACAGTACAAGAATTGTGTACTGCAGTGGTGGTAAGTTGCAGTTCTTACTTAGTTGTAATATATCCGACTGTCCACAGTACAGAGTCCTATTACACTGACTGACTTATGCTTTATTATGCAAGCTAATACAGGGGTTGTGTTCATGGAAGACCTCGACTGAGAAATATCTTATTACATTTGGATTCAGGGATAATGTTGTTGTATGAATACCAGTAGAAAAGGGTTATGTGTTAACAGTTTACAGTTGACACAGTTTGGACTCGTGCTGCACTGGCTCTGTATTGGTTATCTTTCAGGACCAGTAGATAGAAAACCATCAGGTCACAAATCAAATTCATCTAATGCAAAAAGGTTTTGCCTCATCTGGCTGTCTCTCCAGCCACAGCAAATGATATTGAATCGTCAGCCGGATGGACTAATATGTCAATGATCTTTGGGTTGTGTTTCAAATTAGATTCCCCAAACTTTACCAGCTCATGAGTACCACCTTTTCACATCTTATTATTATTGTTATTCTCTTTCAGAGGTCTTTATTGTAAGGGACGCGTTGTAGTGTCTGTTCGACTATTCTTTGAGATTCATAGCACAAAATTAAAACAAAGAACAAAAAAGAATGATTTTACTTTGCTTAGCTTTTAGTCAGCAGACATGAATGACCTGAAACATTCAGAGAAGATTAATAATATGGCTGTTAATGACATGTCATTATAGCATTGATAAACTCTGGTAGAAATAAAAATGACTGCTTAACCACTGAGTCAAAATACCAGAAATGTTTTTCTAAAGTGATCTGTGACTAATATAAAATGCATTCCTCATGTCCCCTTCAACAATAAAAGGTGATGAAGCAGACATGAGGATTTAAAGATGAGAGAATAATATAATTATATGTATTTAAGGCTTCAGTGCTGGTGATGATTATAGTGAGTAGTGATGTGCATAAAAAGTACAGAAATGTTAGTAAAAATGAAAAAGTAAAAATACAATTGTGCTACCAGTGTGTAACAATGCACTTTATTGTCATTGTAGCATTTTTTTGAATTCTTAATTAACCTAAATTTGAGGTTTTATCACTCCTTTTTCCTCTAACAGACAAAGTCAGGCTGACATGTCAGACAGGTTTCGCTCGTTTATGTAAAACTGTACATAAAACCATCACAGATTTATTGCCAGCTGTACAAACTGTACAAAGGTCTTTTCTAACCGCTAAGGATTGTCATGTTAACACTCAAACTGGTTACAGAGAGAAAAACTAGATGACCCAAGTTGGGTCCCATTGATTGTAACTTCTGCTTCTTGTGGACACAGAAGCACTTTCAGAAACGTGCTCTCAGCAGCCTCTGTGCTGTATCTGAGGCACTGATTAAGTCTCAATCGCCTAGGACTCTTTAAGAAAATGGGACAGAGCCACTGTGTTTAGGGACTGGCATGCATTTCCTTTGCAGGCTATTCTGAACAACAGGGGCCTCACGACAGGAACCCTGTCCTAGAAAGACACAAAAATGACCTCGTGATTTTATTCTGCTGTTAATCCAGACAATATAAGGGGTTGGAAGGTAAAGTTTAAATTAACGAAAGCTATTTTTGCTGACAGGTGAACACCATGAACTATGTGGGGCAGCTGGCAGGCCAGGTGCTGGTGACAGTAAAGGAGCTCTATAAAGGGATCAATCAGGCCACTCTCTCAGGCTGCATTGACGTGATTGTGGTCCGACAGCCCGATGGGACGTTCCAGTGCTCTCCTTTCCACGTCCGCTTTGGAAAACTGGGGGTGCTGCGCTCCAGGGAGAAAGTGGTGAGTGTCTGCTTTAAGTAGAAGTGCACAGGTGTAAAAATCTGCAAATGTGTGCGGTGAATTTAAATGAAAGCGTGCTTGCTCTGCTCTGAAGGAAATGTTTGAACCTAAACATTTCAGTATCCTGGAGCAGATTTTAAAATAAATGTAAAACATGTCTGTTTAAATGTTAACAAAAACGACCATAGAAATGTTTTTAGATAGATCATAATGGCTAATTTTATATTATGTGGGGTGTCCAAGGTTGCACAATGAACCTGTGTGTTATCAAGAAGCTGCACAATAGATTTTCTGTTCATCTGACTGCTCTTTGCCTCTCTCTTTCCATCTCAACCACATTATCATCCAATCCACTCTCTGCTTCTAACAAGAGCACACTGCACTCTCTCTATTTATAGCCTCTGTATAGTGGGTAACTGAGGATGGAGACAGAATACATAGACTAAAGCTCAATTCAGCTTCTTATTCCCAGCTGATAGAGCTTTATCCTCTTCAAAAACCTTGTCTTACATATAGAATAAGCCCGTCTGTTGTAGACTTGCAGGAAAGACTGACAGGAACAGGAAGTAGTCTGTGGTTGACTGAAGATGTTTTCACTTACTCTGTAAATCACAGAGAGGTTTAAAACATTTCTTACTACAAACCAAGCAGGAAAAAATAGAACACAGGTGTTAAATGCACCTTGTGACAATTTAAAAGTGCTTGGAGTCACTTAATTAGCACAGCTGAGTTTAAAGTAGAAGAGAATTATGAAAAACATTTTTTAATGGTTTAAAGAACATGTTATTTCCAGTATTGTAGCAGATCAATGGAAAATTAAAAAATGAAAACCTTTATTTGAGTCCCTGGGTTCCTTCTGGAATTCCATGCATTTATGTTTATGAGATCATCAGTGCCTCTGCTGATTCCCTGCACTGAGCACCAATACTTGAAGATGGCTTAAAAATGGAGGCCAGTAATCACTAAAATCAGCAGATGACTGGATCCCAGGAAAACACAGCTAACATTAAGATTAGCAGGAGAAACAATGTTATTTTTTCTTTAGTCTGACCAAGTTTTGGTGAATGCGTGAAACAGAGCACTTACTGTACTTCACTGAACACACTTGGGTGTTAATACCAATAATTTGGGGGATTTAATGCTGAGAGCCTTTAAGGCTTGTTTGTTTTAAATAATGGGCAGAAGTCATGGCGAGTAGTTTTCTCTGTGGCTTAACTCTAAAGCTTCTGTGACGACATACATATTGTGCTTTTCTGTTAAGCCTCATTAGGGTTTGGTAAAAAAAAATCTGAGGCCATCTGAGGAGAACAAAGTTTAAGCATCTTTTGAAATGTTGTTTGACTGCAGATTGATATAGAGATCAATGGAGAACCTGTGGAGCTACACATGAAGCTTGGAGACAATGGAGAGGCCTTCTTTGTCCAAGAGACGGAGCAGAATAATGTGAGTTTTACCCACTTAATATGAAAAAATTGAGCTGAATTATCTATCGTTGTTCTTTTTTTGTACATGTATTTATTTATTTTTCTCTGAAACAGGAGATTGTTCCAGCCCATTTGGTGACCTCACCTATCCCCACAGAAGAGCCTCTGTTCAGGAGCAGAGAATCCAGATGTGGGGGAACAACAGCAGAGACCAGCCAGCCCCTCAGTCTGGAAGAGCCCGTCTCTGTAAACCTCCACCCCTGCTCCAATTCAGCTGGTAAAAAGAAGAAGAGACGCAGAAGAAAGCACAAAGCTGAGCCACGTAAGGAGGAGCAAACAACGGCATCTGCAGCCGGGGAGCTGGAGCTGTGTGATCTCAGTTCAGATGAAGAGCAAAATGCACACAGTGGACGGTGAGGAGACATGTTTACTCTGAAAATTGAAATTTGACCTGTTCTTCAATGTAACTGAATTATTAATTTGTTGTTTCCTGTCATCAGAGCATCTTCACTGTCTGCAATGAAGGACAATATGGACCACAGACAGCATTCCCCACTCACCGCCCTTGAATGGGACAGCTACCCATTCTCTGATGGCGACTGGTCGCCCTGCACTACGTATGGCCTTTTCTGTTTCGTCCATTCAGATGTTTACAGAGTTCCTACAAGCAGAAAGATCAAACACTTACACATTTAAATCAGACTGGGCTGAATAAAACAAATTACTCCTACAGCATCATAAGAGCTTTTATTTTTCTTATATCAGGGAGGTGCCTGAGCCCATGTCACCGAAGAGTGACTCGGAGCTGATGGTGAAGCCGTCAGAGAGCATGCTCAGGGCTGAGTCGCACATGCAGTGGACCTGGGGGGAATTTCCAGAATCTACCAGGGTAAGAGTCTAAAACTTGGACTAGTGCTAGTTCATATCATTCAGTTATATATATCTAGAGAGTTGCTGAAAAATTCTAAAAGCTATTTATTGTGTTCAGGTCAACAAAAAGGAAAAATGGGAGCCAAAGACTTTGACCATCACTCCCTCAGAGAACACACACTTCAGGGTTATTTTGAGCTCTGAAGCCATGGAGGAAGAATCCAGAGGAGGACGGGGAACAACAGATCCCGTTTGCAGTATCGTAAAACCTGAGCCCCGAACCATCAAACCTGATGAATGTAGCTGCAAAGCGCAGCCCCCTGCTGCTTCATCACATGGTACAAACAATACAGAACCCAAGCCAGACCTTTCAAGTTTGATATCGAGCAGCTTTACACCAGAGCCCTGCTCAAGCAATGCTGACCTCAGTGCAAAAAATGCAAGCAAGGCCAGGTGGACATCTTCACCTCCCACCCGCCAGGACAGCAGCTCGACTGCCAGCGGAGGTAGTAACCAGACCGGAGACTCTGCAGCTGTTTGTCCTGACCCAAGTGCCAATTCAAAAGCCACCGACTCACCCATCAAGAGAAGGGGTAACACTTTTACCTTAATCTGAAAATGCCATATATACTAAAGGAATTTGTTTAAACCTACAGATTTAATATAGAAAAGTTTAAACAAATCATTAGCAGGAGAAAGAGTTCCTGCAATTTCTGATGCAGAAGCATGTCTTCTTAGAAGTGTAGGAGAATTGTTTAGATGAGGAGGGAGGCTTTGAATCTTTCATTTCATTTTATTACAGAGAGAGGTCCTCCCTTACTTGGTCCCCCCTGGCACAGTATAATATTAATGACAAGGATAAGAAAAGACTACAAAAAGAGACCCAGCAGTTCCCCGTTTTTGACAGAAGAGCTACTAATAAACTGTTAAATCGGTCCCTGAAAATGTAAAGCAAATATCATAAGAAACAATCCATAAAAATAAGTCCAAGATGAGAAAAAAGTTGAGAATTTTTCAGAGACACTCTTTCTGACTTGAACCCATTCAGAGTATGTGAATGCTGACAGGAAGGATGTGGTTTCTGTTCCGGCCTGAGTTCATACTCTGTCTGGGGCTGCATTTTGTACGCAGAAGTGAAAAAAAAAGTCAGCAATTTCAAAGAAGTCAACCCTTTGTTTTCATTTCACAAAGTCGTGAGGAAGAGGAGCCAACATCAGGGACCAGAAGATATTTACCTGGAAGACCTCACCGCACTCGAGCCTGACGTTGCTGCCCGGTACTTCCCAAAAAGGTACATACCTGGAAACCCTTTCAGCTACCCTGTTCTGTCCTGCACCCTTAGACATGGTGAAATAAACACTATATACTTTTGAAACACAAATATGAAAACTACTTTCTGATTTTAGTGTCTAAACCTGCACTCTTGTTTCAGTGAGTCAGAACAGGTCAATAAACACTGGGTGGAGACAGGACGACGCTCTGGATCCCAGTCACCCCAGTCAGTGGGGAGTGCAGCAGCAGACAGTGGCACTGAGTGTCTGTCGGACTCTGCTGGAGACCTGCCTGATGTCACACTGTCACTGTGTGGAGGCGTTGGTGAGAACTCGGAGATCTCTAAAGGTAGCTGTAGCTTTCCCTCCCTGGAAGTCTGATTCTGACACCTTGTGCCCTCTGGATTACATGCTGGATCTCTGCCAGTGTGTCATTTTCACTTTGGGGAGGTTGAAGGCAGGCAAATCTGGTGTCTAGGGCAGGCCAGCACCCAATGACATGCACCGTCACTCTAAATGTTGTCAAGATGTTACAGTAGAACTCCTTT
Source organism: Neolamprologus multifasciatus (assembly GCF_963576455.1). Taxonomy (NCBI): domain Eukaryota; kingdom Metazoa; phylum Chordata; class Actinopteri; order Cichliformes; family Cichlidae; genus Neolamprologus; species Neolamprologus multifasciatus. The sequence continues at coordinate 21,519,952 of NC_140447.1, read as the reverse complement.
AGCAGGAATAACAGTCTCACCCTGAAGGACAAAGTCATTGTACGCAGCCGTGAATGTCGAAAAACAGCGAGCATGCTCCTGGTCGCACCTGTTACCTGTTGACCTGCCTTTAGCCTCTTGAGCTGAAAATTGAAAGTATACAGCCAAGGACACATGTTTAACACAGAAGTTTATGTTTGAGGTCTGTTTGAGGAAAATGCAGATATGCAAAAGGTCACACTTTGTAATTTTCCATATCAGTTATTAAACTTGTGCGAAACAAATAAAGCTTTGAATTATTTTGAAAAGAAAACCAGGGTATATATGTTTTTACTAACAGCTCCTCTGCAATATTAGTTTGCAGTATGGGTTGGCATCTTTATTTTTATTGTGGCTCATGATGATCTTTTTTCTTCCAGAAAAATTCATGGAGCACATCATAACCTACAATGACTTTGCAGAGAATCCAGCAATTATTGATAATCCTAATTTGGTGGTCAGAATTGCAAACAGGTCAGTCTTCCTGCAACCCAACAGGTGCACTGTTTCATCAATGTTTTTTATAATCTTTGGAACATCTAGGCGTTATACCTCCTCATATTTCAGGTATTATAACTGGACACTGGCAGCTCCATTGATACTCAGTATGCAAGCTTTCCAGAAGAACCTGCCAAAGGTATCTTTTAGTGCAAAGTCTTAAGATTTAGCTGCTTACATCTGCACACTTATACATATGCTTCTGTTGTTTGACTGACAGGCTACAGAGGAGGCCTGGGTGAAGGAGAAAATGCCCAAAAAGTCGGGACGCTGGTGGTTCTGGAGAAAGAGCAGCGTGAAGCAGGTGTGTTTCTATGAAATTAATAACTTCTTACTTTATACGTGACACTCCTATTTTCGAGTGTAGCGGGCGGTAATCAGTAACTTTGAATTGTAAATGACTTGAGTCAGATGAGAAACAGGTTACCTAAATGCATCAGTAACCATTACATCACTCACTGCTTTGCATCATTATGTAAAGACTCTTCACTCCCTTATGAAACAAACTTTTACTGCACATTGTTTTTTGTATCTCTATATTTCCAATAAGATAGATTTAACAACATTTCTTCCTCTTTTTTAGTTATCATCAGAGACCAAGTTAGAGAGACAGGAGTCTCTGACCACAGAGAGCCCTTCCCTCCACCAGGCCCCAGAAACACAGTGAGTCAGCAACAAAGCTCTGGCTTCCTCACAACACTAGAGTCACACATCAGGACAAGCAGTGTTGGGTAAACATGTCCCACAGAGGGTGGATTAGCATATTAGTCAGCATGCAGTGCTGTCATTACATAACTCTAAATCAGTACAAGTCCAGGAACCAAACAAAAAACAGGTTGAACATTAGTTTGAACTAGCAGATTCTATCTTTAACTATTGTAGAAATCATTGAAAGTGCTTTCAGTTTCAGTGTAAACTGTGTCAAGGGCAAATGAATACTTTAAGTAAATGAATTAGCAGGTCTGCTGCCCTCTTTTGACTATAAATGATGGTGCAAGGTGGAGTTTCGTTCCCTAAAAGATATTTGATATAGCATAAATCTGTCACTGAATTGTCCTGCTGTTGTGCCTATTTTGACAGAGCTTCACAATGACTTAACTCTTTTCTGGGCCAAGGCCCATTTTCTCTACTCTTGACACCATTTGCTGGTCTTCAGACTGTACTCTCCTCTACAGGCAGAAAGCTTCAGAGTGGTCCAGCGATGATGAGACTAAAGAGCTGAATGCTGCGGCTCCTGCTTTAACACCTACTGAGCGCGTGCAGACGGAAAATCAAGCACCACAACCATGTCACTCTTACAAGAAATCCCTCCGCCTTTCGTCTGATCAGATAGTAAGACCTCACACCACTGAGTGATTAACTGGGAAAAACTACAAGCAGACTCATTTGAGTTGTTTAATTTCTGTTTCTGTGAAGTGCAGAGAAAAGCCCTAGATTAGATATTTTATTTATTTTGTTTACAAAACATCCCATCATTGACTCAATACAGCCTTGAGCTACAGAACAGAGTTTTCTATGTTTGTGCAAACTGTAGTAAAATCTTACCAAGATGATTTGTAAAATGTTAGAACACAAGCACAGGCATTCATGCAGAAAGTGACAGAGATGGCACACACATATATAAACATGCTGATAATTGAGAATGTGGACAATAAGGGGGGGGGTCTGAAAGATTACTGCCGTCATGGTTATTACTAAATTACATTTAAGTTTATGGTCTCTATTAGGTAAATGAAATGCTAAGATTTAGTGGCCACAATAGCAGGATGTTACATGAACAAATATGTATTATATCCAGCATTCTTATCAAGCTCAGTATGTTACTCATGTAGTGGAAGGTATCTTATATTGCAAGTAATACTTCACTTTCACACTTTTTGGTGCAGTATTTGTGTTTAAAAGAAAAGTTTAATCATTGTCTCTTACAGGCCAGCCTTAAGTTAAGAGAGGGGCCAAATGATATGACCTTTAGCATAACCACTCAGTACCAGGGAACGTGTCGCTGTGCAGGGACCATCTACCTGTGGAACTGGGACGACAAGGTCATCATTTCTGACATCGATGGGACCATCACCAAGTATGGGGAATAAGTATACTTAAATAAATACTTTGTATTGTCTTTATTTCATGAGATTTCAGTGTGTTTTGAGTCTTCTATGCTTTACGGCATATAGTAGAGTGCACAGGGCAAAATATTTATCAGCAACAGCACGCTAAGAGGGTACTAATTTGCCTTTCTGCACAGTCAGAACTGCAGTTTCACTGCTTAGACTTTAGAGGTCAATAGACAAGCCTCCATGTGGAGTTCACATTGCTAAGCACAAACCTTGTCACTTGGACCAGTAAAAGATACGGAGGCAAGAGTTCTGTTTATTTGGTGCTATAGATGCATAAATGCTAAAAACAGGCCATTTTAGCCCATTATGAGGTGGTTGCTATGCATCAGGATGACACCATTATATATGATATAGATGAGAACCTCCAGGGGCCAAAGATGTACCTGTGTGCCAAGTTTGGTTCTCAATGTCTTGGAGGAGTTTGTGGACAAACAGATTTTGTGTATCATTGTAGTATTTAAACACTTTCCTAACATGCTTGTCTCAATCTCTAGTGTAATATCTAAATAAAGAATTTAATTTAGTGCCAGTTAGTGTAAAATAGATGATAAAATTGTGTTTTCTTTACCTATTTACCTTGTTATTGATCAATCGCTACTCTCTCAGGGTGCAGTGTCCTCATCAGGCTCACTACAGTTTTGTGACTTGTGGTGTTTTAAATACAGTCTGAAGTAATAAGCACTATTTTAACCAATTTTAAAGGTGAATATGCCCTCTGACCTTTTATGTCTCATTTTAATTAATCACAGATGTTTTACTTGTATTGACATTTTAATTTTTTATACTTGAGTGTACAGGTTGGAGTGTTATGATGGTAAACTTCTCTAATTTGTTTTGTTTGATAATACGCAGCATTCAGTCATCAAATATGGATCTCTCAGTATCATTTTTATGCTCCGCTCTGTTAGTATTTAAATCTACTTTCCCCACAGATCAGATGTGTTTGGTCAGATTCTACCTCAGCTTGGTAAAGACTGGACCCACCAGGGAATTGCTAAGCTTTACCACTCAGTGCATGAGTAAGAAACAGTAACAGTTTCCATGACTACACTCTGTTAGGCCATAAAGACGTCAACAAGTAACATGAACATCTTTCCACTGAAGGAATGGCTACAAGTTCCTGTACTGCTCGGCTCGAGCCATCGGCATGGCTGACATGACTCGAGGGTATTTGCACTGGGTGAACGACAGAGGGACTCTGCTGCCTCAGGGACCCCTCCTCCTCTCCCCAAGCAGCCTCTTCTCAGCCTTCCACAGGTAAGAAAATAAAACCTTCCTTTTCTTATGTACTGCTTGTTCCAGTCAACAGCGCTATTTGAATAGCTTAGAATGAATACATGATTTAAGATGCACAAATAAATGTTTGTGCTTCCCAAGAGAATTACAGTGACTATAAAACAGAATTATAGAGGAAGCCTTTTATCACAATGCAAATTACAATCATTTTACTTTTTCTTTTATGAAATGTTATTTTAGCTCCAGTCACACGTTCTCACACTGTGGAGCAGCTGATGACCAGAAACTTTAAAAAACAAAACTTGCAAATATTATCTTTAGCCTGCATCATTAAAATGAAAAGTTTAACTCCTGTTGGTGTCGTGCATTGTGGCTGCTCATTAGATGATTCAGTCATTCAGTGAGTTTGAAAGTCATGAAAAATGAGCTCAGTTAAAAGAAGGACACTCCAGCAGCAGAAGGACTGAGGTTAATTCTTTAATTCTTTCTTTCTTGTTAGAGAAATCATTGAAAAGAAGCCTGAGAAGTTCAAAATCGAATGCCTCACAGACATCAAGAACTTGTTCTTCCCAAACACACACCCCTTCTATGCTGCCTTTGGAAACAGAGAAAGCGTGAGTTTCTCAATTTTGTCCCTGTGCTGTTAGTACTTTTGAGGTTTTTCTCTTTGAGATCTGACTGAATTCTTATGATAAATGAATGAAATTATACTTTTTCTCATTTTTCTTTTGTATACAAGGATGTGTTTGCCTATAAGAGGGTGGGCGTTCCTGCGTGCCGAATATTCACAGTGAATCCCAAGGGGGAGCTGATCCTCGAACAAGCTAAAGGCAATAAAACATCGTAAGTAGGCGACCCATCCCTGGAGTTTGTGTTTGTGTCTGCCAGCTGTTTCTCTCAGACAGACAGTCATTGTTTTTCACTGCTGCTGTTTTGTTTTTTGGCAGATACAGCCGGTTGAGTGAGCTGGTGGAACATGTTTTCCCTCTGCGGAGTACACAACACAACGCCACCTTCAGCTGCCCAGAGTTCAGCTCCTTCTCTTACTGGAGAGAGCCCATTGCTGAGGTGTGCCTCGAGGAGCTGCTTTAACTTGGACTACCAGACCCCCGAACACTTTAACTCTGATTATTTTGTTGACTCTGCAAAGGCTTAATGCCAGTTACGTTCACATGTGCGAGAGCTTTGTAGAGCACTAAGACAGTTTGGAGTATTGATTCACTGCATATTGCAAATATATTTCCTTCATGCGCCTCATTATTTAAACTTCACAGAAAAGAACTTTATCTGAAGGCTTTTGCAGAAGTTTCTTAAGGACTTGTATAGACAGTGGAGCTATAACAGTTGGTGTGATCAGGTTGTCCGACATACGAAGCGTGATCACAAAGTCCTGCGACTTCATGCACAATTTTAAAAAAACTATACCTCATCTAAATTTGGACAATTTCCCATTCAAGGTCGTCTCCTTGTGCACCTCTGGTCTACTTCCAGCACTGCTGCCATTTTATTTCACACTTTTTTTGACTATTTACACTTTTGTGTTTTACAAGTTTAACCAAAACCTTTGGTGTTGATGGTCGTCAGTGGTGTAAGAGCTCAGTCTCTGGGTACGAGACTTTTTTTCCACGTTGTTATTGTATTTTGCACCTTGATTTTCTTTCCTCGGGATCAGACAGTCACTGTGGACTGTGAAGCACCGTTGTGTGCTGGCACGCAGCAGATTTTAGCTAAACCAACACAACCGATTCTGACCACATTGCATGTTTTTCCTGAGAATGAAAATTTTACGTTAAAGATTGCGTTTTTTTGACAAACTGGAGCACATTTAGGGCACATTGAAGGCACACAATTACAAATGAAAAGGACAACAGAATGTTGTGAAACCATCAGCAATGCTAGAAGTACTTTAGCAAACCCAAGAAGACTACATGTGAAGGGAAATCACAAATGTAAACTGGGTATGATTTGAATATTTTGTACGAGTGAGTCATGGAGTTATATTTGCAAATTTAGTGGTGTTTGCAGAACGGCTGTGTAAGCATCCTTTTGCCGCCTTATTTTGTTTATAACGATCTTATTTAATGTGTAGTTTTAAAAAGCTGAAGGATTTTGCATTAATATGCTAAGAAGGAAATTGTGAAATGATTTGCTTGGGTTTAACTGTATTACTGTAATTTAAAAAATGCTGCTACTAGAAAATCATTTTATTATTTTCACTTCATTTTTCATGTTTTACTGATGTTTTGGCAGACGTTACTGTCAGTAAAATTTATTGCACTCTTTCTATGAAAGTAATACACTTTGTGTGAAGAGAACACAGTATTTTTATTTTTTTTTTAGTTTTATTAAGGTAATTTTCTCTTGAGAGTAAGGAAAGTTTCTGCTGCTTTGAGTTCTTTTCTGTAGATTGCTGTGATTACTTTGTGTGGATTTGTGTTGATGTAACAGTGCGAGCACAAAGAATGACCAGATTTCTGATAAATACATGATACAAAAGCAGAAATGTAATTTTTTTTTAAGGTGTCAAAATGCAGATTTGCTGTACATAAACTAATGCATAGTAGTATATTTAAAGTATGTATCTGACTGAAACAGTTAAAACATGTTGGATGATGCATTAATAAAAGAGACTTTATTTAAAGGATGATCGAGACTTATTTTATACATTTAGCATGTGTGTCTCTGTTACCTCAAAGTCGTGGGGGATGCTAAGAGTAGAAAAAAAAGTAACTTAGTGGTTTACTTATATATTAATACTCATGAAGTGAAATCATCTCAGTTATTTGGAGATCAAATTATATTATAGCTATAACATCACAATGAGCTCTAGTATGTCATCAGTAATGTGCACCATACTTCACTCTAAGGCGTCGGTCGAACTACCGCTTTGATGTGCTGGGGTAGAGAAGCGCAGCGCTGAAAGATGACACAACCTCAGATGAGGCTGAGACGGCGAGCTTTCCAGCTTTTAAGACGAGTCGTACTTGGTCTCCTCGCCTCAGTGAAAGAATCAGGCTCGCCGATGTTGAACTGGTGCAGTTACAGAGTTCGTGTGAATGCAGAGCTGTGACGCCAGACATGAAACTAGCAGAGTTCAGCCTCTGGATGCTGCGACTAGACACAAATAGGACTGCGTCAACCTTCTCTCCTTGCTCGGGTGTCAGCACAGCGGTCACCAGATAACGGCCATCCATCGGAGCTGTGAAGATGCCTGAGAACACATAACGATGCAGTTAGTTGAGATTCTTACCAAACACAGTGGCACAAACTTCAATATTTATGCAACTATTTAATCGATTTGCTTTCAATTTTGTAAAGTTACTAAGCTCCAGAGGATTCAGGCTAATAATCTTGGCTTTTCCTGTCGCACCAAGATTATTTTCAGCAACTTCATAAGACTATTTTAAAGTACATTACTTAAAAAGTTATCAAAGAGCCAACGCACTTGCCTCAACACTGCTTTGCCACAAGCAGTTGCTGTGCATCACGACCACTGTATGTGCTGCAACAATAGCTAATTGATAATTAAACTGGGAATTTAAATCTAGTCTAATTAATTAAAGTGTCTCCGGTGCAACTGGGTCATTTATAGTTTGAGCTTAAACAATTTATCAATGAAAAATCAAAATCAACAAACAAAAAAAACCCCAACTAATTTATAAATGCAGAGGAAACTATGGGGTAAGACTAAAATAACAGATACCTGTCTGAGGGTCGTAATGTCCACCATCATTGACCAGCACCTCGTTGAATCGGATGATACCGACAACTCCTTGAAACGGTGGAAGAGTCAGACCAGCTGAGAACGACACTTTCTCCCCTGAATACAGGAAAGGAAACATCACAGGCTGCCAAACATGACGATAGCAGAGGCAGGAATTTGAATAATCACTAAAGTCTGACCTGAAGCCACGACACGTTTCAGAGGAGGGGGTCTGAGAGGCATGCTCACATCTGTTGATCAAATAAAAACAGCTTCATTCACTCTTCCTGCGCTCGGCTGTAATGCAGGACATTTAAAAAGGAACACTTACCTGAGCTCACGTGAGTTCTGGTCTGGAGGATGTCGGTGGGTTTTTGTGGGGATGCTATGAAATAAAACAAAAACATAAGTTGCGCGAAACAATGTTGTGTACTGCATGTACGGTTGTGGTTGTGTCTCACCTGGAGCTCCAGCAAAACCCTGAACAGGCATCATGATCCCATCTGTTCCTTTGGGCAACTTGGATGAAGTCATCTCTCCGGGGGGTCCCGCCTCTCCGGTTTCCATCACAGGCAGCTCCGAGAGTGAGGTATTCATGGGGCCAGCAAATACCTTGGGCCCCTTACTTGACCCCTGGGGCTGTCTTGTGTCAAACACTCTAACCGGAGCACCTGAATAGAATAGATATGGAGTGAGGGATGGGGAAAGGCTAAAGGTCGGTGAAAAACACATGTCTGGAGGGCAGATGCTTTAAGAGACAATACACAACCAGCTGATTTGTTAAACATCATGCCTATAACTCAATGGCACATTCTTGCAGTCATCTTTCTAATATTACATTTGATGCTACTTTATCTTATGAAACACCTTAATTCTTCATGGCACATTTTAAGCAAGGTGCTGGTATCTTTCCTCAGATTTTGGTCCTTGTTAAACATGACAGCACTGAGCAGTTGCTGCAGATTTGCCAGCTGCACATCCATGATGTGAATTTCCTGTTTCAGGACATCCCAAAGGTGCTCTGCTGGGTTGACATCTGGTGACTGTGGAGGGCATTTGTGTGCCTAGAACTCATGTTCAAGTAATCACTTTGGGATTTGATGTTGTTTTATCCTCCTGAAAGCAGACATCAGAAGATGGACACCGTGTATTCATAAAGGGATGGAGAGGTTCACTATTACACCACCATCACCAACCTGCACTGTAGCTATTAGGCAGGATGGTTCATGCTGTTTATGCAAGATTATGACCCTAACATCTGAATGCTGCAGCAGAAATGGAGATTCATCAGATCGGAAAACACTGTTCCAGTTTTGTTGAGCCTGTGTCAACTGTAGCTTCAGCTTCCTGTTCTTATCTGACAGAAGTATCAGTAGTAGGAGTGGTCTTCTGCTGCTGTAGCACATCTGCTTCAAGAATCAATGTCTTGTATATTCAGAGATGCTCTTCTGCATACCTTCGTTGTAATGAGTGGTTATTTGAGCTATTATTTCCTTCCTGTCAGCTTGAAGCACTCTGGCTACTCTCCTCTGACCTCTGACATCAACAAGACACTTTCACCCAGAAAACTGCTGCTCTGTTTTTTCTTTTTCTGACCATTTTCTTTAAGTCTTAGAGAGCAGATCAGCAGTTTCTGAAATATTCAGACGAGCCTGTCTGGCACCTACAACCATCCCATTCAGAGACACATTCTGATGCTGGGTTTGAAATTCAGCAGGCAATCTTCATCATGCCTGCATGCCTAAAAACAGTGAGTTGGTCCAGTGTGAATAGATAGTTGGACTGATCAGATAAACAGGTGTTCCTAATAAAGTGTCCAGTGAGTATAGCATGTCTGTGAACAGAAATCTGCTATAATAAGACGATTAACACCTCCTGATATAAAACCGGTTATAATTTTCAGATGGTATAATTTTTTAGACCATTCAATTCAATTCAATTCAATTCAATTCAATTTTATTTATATAGGGCCAAATCACAACAAATGTCGCCTCAAGGCGCTTCATAGATACAGAGAAAAACCCAACAATCATATGACCCCCTATGAGCAAGCACTTTGGCGACAGTGGGAAGGAAAAACTCCCTTTTAACAGGAAGAAACCTCCGGCAGAACCAGGCTCAGGGAGGGGCGGCCATCTGCTGCGACCGGTTGGGGTGAGAGAAGGAAGACAGGATAAAGACATGCTGTGGAAGAGAGACAGAGATTAATAACAGATACGATTCAATACAGAGAGGTCTGTTAACACATAGTGAGTGAGAAAGGTGACTGGAAAGGAAAAACTCAATGCATCATGGGAATCCCCCGGCAGCCTACATCTATTGCAGCATAACTAAGGGAGGATTCAGGGTCACCTGGTCCAGCCCTAACTATATGCTTTAGCAAAAAGGAAAGTTTTAAGCCTAATCTTAAAAGTAGAGATAGTGTCTGTCTCCCGAATCCAAACTGGAAGCTGGTTCCACAGAAGAGGGGCCTGAAAACTGAAGGCTCTCCCTCCCATTCTACTTTTAAATACTCTAGGAACAACAAGTAGGCCTGCAGAGCGAGAGCGAAGTGCTCTAATAGGGTGATATGGTACTACAAGGTCATTAAGATAAGATGGGGCCTGATTATTTAAGACCTTGTATGTGAGGAGCAGGATTTTGAATTCAATTCTGGATTTAACAGGAAGCCAATGAAGGGAAGCCAAAACAGGAGAAATATGCTCTCTCTTTCTAGTCCCTGTCAGTACTCTTGCTGCAGCATTTTGGATTAACTGAAGGCTTTTCAGTGAGTATTTTGGACATCCTGATAATAATGAATTGCAGTAGTCCAGCCTGGAAGTAATAAATGCATGAACTAGTTTTTCAGCGTCACTCTGAGACAGGATATTTCTAATTTTAGAGATGTTGCGCAAATGGAAGAACGCAGTCTTACATATTTGTTTAATATGTGCGTTGAAGGACATATCCTGGTCAAAAATGACTCCAAGGTTCCTCACAGTGTTACTGGAGGCCAAGGTAATGCCATCCAGAGTAAGAATCTGGTTAGATACCATATTTCTAAGCTTTTCAGCGCCGAGTACAATGACCTCAGTTTTATCTGAGTTAAGAAGCAGAAAGTTAGTGGCCATCCAAGTCTTTATGTCTTTAAGACATTCCTGCAGTTTAACTAATTGGTGTGTGTTCTCTGGCTTCATGGACAGATAGAGCTGGGTGTCATCTGCATAGCAGTGAAAATGTATGCTATGTCTTCTAATGATGCTGCCTAGGGGAAGCATGTATAATGTAAACAGAATTGGTCCTAGCACTGAACCCTGTGGAACTCCATAATTAACCTCAGTGTGTGAAGAGGACTCTCCATTTACATGCACAAATTGGAGTCTATTAGATAGATATGATACAAACCACTGCAAACCACCATCTAATATAAAAGCTACATCTACTGCTATACGTACATGCACATAAAATACAGAAATGTGACTGATGCATAATAAGCAATCCTGCACACCGATGAAGTGGGCCTAGAAACGAATCCAACACAAAGTGCCAAAACTGCAGTATCTACACTTGAGGCCGACTCCATAAGCAAGTCAACTGCCAAGTTTTTGGTAGGTTTAGAGAGCCAATCATTACTTAGCCTTATGTAGCAAATGTTGGGATACTTTACGAGGGAAGAAAATCATGATGGGTGGAATCTGTAGGCTGCAACTGCAAATCATCAGTGTATTTTTGTAGTACCCCCTCCCAAAGCCACTGAGAACAGCAGTTTCAACTTTGGGCCAAGCAATGCTGTGGTGCTGTGCTGGTGTCAATTTTTTTGACACTTGAACCACTTGGTTCCCAGACGACCTTTGGTGGAAGCAGTGCTTTTAGATTCCCATGTTAAAATGTCCAACAACAGAAGGAAATATATTTATAATCTGGCACAAAAGAGAAAATGGCTTTGTTATTGCTAATTTTCTTCTTCGTCACAACTGAAGGCAGGGCTTATTTTTGTAAAACGCAACTGCTTAATTATGAGGGTAAAAGTTGCACGATTAAGGGCGTGGTTGCTCTGAGTGGCAGGCCAGTGCTGCCAGCTGTCAGCTACATGTTGTACCAACAAATCTGAGTTATTGAACTGAACTTCTCAACTATATTTCTGGTACTGGTGCTTACTGGAAGAAAGCTTAAGTGTTTGAGTGCCTAATGAGAAATGTCTGCACACCTGAAAGAACAGTAGGTGATTCAGAAGAAAGCAAACTTTATAAAAACAATTAAACAGAAACCCCACACATGACCACACATAACCTCAGTTTTATCTGAAGCAAGAAGACATGCCTGCTGTTTAACTAATTGGTGTGCGTCATCTGGCTTCAGATGAAGCTGATAAAGCAAAGCAATACAATTTATGCTGTGCTCTCTAATATATCTCTTTTTGCCTATGGGAAGCATGTATAATGTAAATAGAGTTCACAAACCAAAGGGTGAGTACGCCAACCCTTTTTTCGATAGTTGCCAATGGCTGAGTGCAGAGATCAGGAGTTTGGATGGCGGTAAACTTTATAAAACATATTGAATGTACACAATAAGATGCTCCTGGTTGTGCTTCCACCATATGGGTTTCACATTAAGGAACACTAAAGTGTGTTTCCAGCAGTAACGCCTGACAGTCCATAGAAATGTTAAACATTGTTTATTCAGTTTTAAGACTTCCAAGAAACCTGCAGTTGTTTTCATGATTAAAGTACGGCTACTGCTGACCCCCATTAACAGGCTAGCAGCGAGTGATTATCTGAGCTTGTTATTAAAGAAAGAAAAAAAACCCCAGACTAATACCCCATTATCCATCATTTACCAAAACCACACATCTTGGTGCATTCACTAACCTACAGGTGAGGTGAACCGTTGGTGTTTATCATCTAGTGATCTTTCCAGCTTCAGGCACATTACTCATTATTGTTACTCTTTGGTCTACAACATCTAAGTTGCTCTACCAAAAAGGAAAACCAGCACATAAAAGACATACCAGCAGCATACCAAGATACGGCCACATGTTCAATCGCCACACAGCTTATCCCCTCACCCCGGAGAAAAGGATCGTTCACTGCAGAAGCCAGAGAAATCTGCTTGTTAAACGCAACATGTGCAGAGAAACCAGCCCATGGCAGTAAAACAGCACAGGGGGTGTGTGTCTGTGAATGTGCACATGTGCATGTGTTTCACTGGTCTGTGTTTCTTGGTCTTGTCGCTCCTCGTGCAGGGCGAGGTAGATTCTCTGGAGAGTCACGTTTGATCTGAGGGACTGTAAAGCGTTTTCAGACGCAGTGTTACAAGGATAAAAGACGCGAACTAAGGATGTATGCCTGCATATGAAAATGCTTGTCCTGATGAAAGAGATTAGCTGTAAACAAATGCAGCTTGATCAACCATCCACCACAGATTTTCATTCCTCCACCAAAGCAGCATGGGAAATCCTCCCTCTGCTGTTATTCCCTTAACCGCCTGATCCAGGCTTCAACAGCCCCTTGTGTCACAAGAACTGCCACTTTCCACATTACATACCGCATTGTAATAACTGCAATTTGGTGCATATTGACTTTATGACTCACCAAAAACACATTAAGCCTTTAAGGATATGATTTAGAAATCAATAAATCCAGCCTAAGAATTTCATGCTTAAAGTACCCAAAAAAAAGGGGTTGTTGCAAAACATTTCTGTTGGAAATAATGTCACACCTCCTCCACCAGAACAATGAAGCATACATGAGCAGCCACAGAGAGCAGCACACAAACAGTGAGGACTGTGTTTTTCTTGGGGGCTTTTCTACAGGTCCCATCTTGTTTTTGGTTCATGGGGTTATCATATTTGACCGCTGACCAGAGTGTGTGTGCCTTATCTCTAACAGGTCATTAAACTACAAGCACCAACCACAAGCCTTGTCACAATCAGGAAAGCATGCTTTCTAATCTCAAGAGGTTTCCATAATAGAGCTGTACTTTAAGAATCTCAGATCTCCTTGTCAAACATGAAAAGGATGTGTTTTAACGCAAGGGATTATGGGGAAATGGGTATGTTTAAATATGCAGACATACATGGCAATACAGTATATATGGCAAAAACAGTGTTTGTACAATTCCAACTTTAACATTGAGCTTTAAAGGCTGTTTGTTATTACCACCTTTAGTCTATTTGATATTGCATGGTGTTTTTCTGTGTTCATTATTCCATTAATTTGGAGCAGATCCCCAACACCAAAGGCTGAAATACAGCGCCAAACCTTGACAGAGCATCCACCACATTTTACAGTGTCTTCTTCTTTTCTGACCTCATCTGTACAAGCTGACAACCACTTGGAATCATCATTCCATAAAACCTGTTGCGACTGATTTTCAGTCCAGTTCTTGTGTAATTTGACATACCTCAGCTCCCGAGTTCACTTCCTTAAGAATGGAAGGATGGCTGTCAGTGGCTTCTTGACAGTCATCCTTCCACCGAGACCATTTCTGATGAGGCTTGAAGGAACAGTATTGGATCGACTTGAATTGGACGGCTAAAAAACCCCAAACAAACCCATGTTTCTCTGAAAACGTTGAGGTACAACGACTGGATTGAAAATGATTGAAAAAGCACCCAATGGCCATCAAAAAGACTCCAGAAAGCCTTGAGAACTATTCCTTAACAACTCTTTAAAAATTACAATCAAGTCTGGTTCATTGGAGGCAAAATAAGAAGAAATGAAGCGTAGCCCAAGACATCTGCACAGCACTGTGAATGCTGACACGTATCTACTAAATATATTCAGTTAATGAGAGAACGGAGAGGATGGGCACCTGACGCACAGATAAAATGCAGTGCTCTAAAAGGAGCAAACAACAGCTCATAACTGCGAGTTAAATCTCTCCTAAACAAAAACTTATATTTACATTCATTTTTCCTAACATCCAATGAAGCTGCATCGCTTGAGACAACATTTGTAAAGCCAGGTTCGTTAAATAATTACAATCATGCAGTGTTTATATGCGTGATTACTAGCTTGCAGTCTTCAGGGCTTTTGTAAGCTGAATTTAGCAACATTCAAGTCAAAATTATTTTCGTTAAAAACTAAACCCAAGAGTCAACTGAAATAAAAATAAGGGGAAAAAATCCAAAAAGGGAATGTAAAGTTTATATTTGTAATCACTGTCATATAAACTTATAACTAGAGCAAACACTTACTTTGATCCTTAGTGGCTACTCAGCTTTGAAGAAATAAGAAAAGGTGCAATGGACTCCCTTGAGAAATATGGAGCTCACTGTTGAATGGACAACATCCATGTCATGGTTAGTATGCAGTGAAGAAATGACACATTGCAGCTCTTTCTTTTTAAGGTTCACAACTTGTATGACATCATGGTAAACATCTTGACAGACGGCCTGTGGGACCTCAGAGGAGCTCACAGCGTTCTGTGTTTATTTCAACAGGAAATGAGCTCAACCATGGAAGTTAAAAATGTGAGAACTCCATAAATGGGATTGACGAGTAAGAAGCAAAAAGAAAGTAACAGCACTGCAAAGACTGCGAGCAGCACTTAATCTGCAAACGCTGATGCTCTTGGCTGTGAACGAAAGAGCAGTACCCGAGAGGGCCTTGGTAATCTGTGTGTCTCTATGACAGAGCATTTTCCATGCTCTTCAGATAAGCAGTGCGAGGCAGTACAAGGTAGCTCACAGAGCAAACACAAACTGAGAGCCAAGCACAAAGTGGCCTCTAATGTCTCTTTGAGTGGAAATCATGAACAACATTCCAACTTCCCAATGACATATTACAACACAAACCACGAGGTGGAGTGACAACATTTTCAGTCGTTAGAGACTATTTGGTGAAAACAATTGAAAATTGGCACGTGAGAGTTGACTATAAATCAGATACAAAACCTCTGGTTTGACTTGGAGTGGACCCAGAACAAGAACTAGTGCCGCTTTATTCCAGATGACCTACATTTATATTCTGGCCAAGAATATTTTTGCTGCATCACCTCCTTGTAAACCGGTAACTTCTGGTCCCAGAGGAGAAGTCCCAGCTCGTAAACGTTATGGGCGTGCTTCTAGTTCATAATTGAAACTGTCAGAGTCAGTCAAGTCCAGCTCAGTCTCATAGGTGCCATTAAACAGCAGACTCAGGCAAAAAGTATGCAACATATGCACCAATATGAAAATCTATACTCTCAGACATGTTCACAGCAACAAAGCCCAACAAACCACGCAGCACCAAATATTAAGTGAACAAGATCACCCTGATGGACTAACTTAATGCACTAAAACCATAACACACCCAAAGACTTAAATGCACACAGGTACAGAGTTTATGGGCAAACACACAGATACAAATAAATGCACAAATAAGCCTGGTGAGTAATATTTCTTTCTGCCAAAGCATTGCTCAACACAAGTGGGGTCTATTAAATGAACCATGTGTCTTCAATCAGGCCCGCCTGCTTTAACTGAGAACACGGTCAAATGAAAATCCAACTTCCCCTCACTCGCAGACTGAAACACACTCCAGTGGTACAGATTCTCTGGTATACAGTCAGTCCAGGATAAACAAATGAGTTCCAGGTTAGTAATCACGCTAAAAGGCTGAAATTAAGTGTAGCTGTTTCATTGCCATCTCAGGCTTCGACCACTGAAGTGTCCGTGCATAATTAATCAAATTAACCCTTGTAATGTCCATACATCCTGGGGTCAAAAATGACCCCAGGACAAGAGAATCTGGATGGTTTTCCATTTAAAGCCGTGGCTCTCAGTCTTTTTGTGGCATGCACCATTTCAGAATAATGATTAAAAAAGAAATTTGCCCCCACCTTCCACAATTTTTTTTCACTAATAAATAACAACTTGAATATTATTTAAAGGTCAGCATAATAGCAATGACAAACTATTACATTTTCTTTTCCTAATTTAAAAAATGTTTATCATTTATTCAGATTCACTAGTTTAAAGCTAGTCTATCCATCTTTGAACTCAGGCATTACCTGTATTATAGTAAACTAAAAAGGACATCAGCAGCATCGGTGTTATGGATGGGCATCGTCCAAAATTGTCAGTGTGCCCGATTCTACCGATGTACTTTTACAACTATAAGTAAAATTAAGCCATGTGATTTGGTAATGAAATGTCAATTACTGACACTGCTGACAGGAAGTCAGCCACCCCTTATCGATGTCTCTTTGGAACTAATAAAAACGGTCATCAGCTCATGAACCCACTTTAAAGTCACAAAACCAATTCACTACTGTTTGTTTATTATGAAGCAGTTCATGATGTGGTTGTAGACTATAAAGATGGCATCAGTCATCTTACTTTTTCATAAAAGGACAAATTGAGCCTAATTTCCACATTTCAAAGCTGCTTGCTTGTTCAGTATTTCTACTTTAGGCCAAACTGGATCCAGTAATGTCCAAAAGACTGACTAATGCAAGCATGTAAAACTAGCGATAATGTGGAATCCACTGACTGGTGCAGGGTGTGTTTTTTGCTGGAGGAATCAAATATTTAAAATAAGAAGAATTGAATCAGTCATACTTTAAGGCAATGAAAAGTGTGTTTGGATTACAGCACAGGCATCTTACCTTCATTACCAGGCTGGAGGTCTCTCTCCATATTTATGTGTTTTTCGAGAGTCTCACAGATTCCCCTCAGTCCTCCAATGTCTTGTGCATGAGCTCTTACTGTGCCGTTCAGCTGATTCACACAATTCCACAAACCAGTGACGTGCATGTTCAGCCCCTCTTTGATGCTCTGGAGATTACTGGAGATAGGATCCAGCTTGCTGCATAAATTCTCCACATTAACAATACGACTGCCCATGTCGGCAATCTCCTTCTCTACATCTTGTGCCTTTTCCCTGCATTGATCGGCCTCGGCTTCCACCTCCCTGCCTAGCTCATCTAGTCGCTCTCTTAGTTTCTGGTGCTGGGCTCTGTGGAGCGCCAAAAGATCCCTGGCCTCCTGTTCAGTTTCCATTTTAACCTGAGCCCAGCTAGAGTTAAAGCGTTTGAGAGTCTGAGACTGCTGGTTCTCACCGCCTTTAAGGTAGCTTAATTCACCCTTTACATTCTCAATGATATTGCTGTAGTTGAGGAGTTGCCCCTCCAAAGCTGTGATGGCACTTTTCTGGACTATCAGATTAGTCTCCATAGCATCTACAGAGTTTGTGAAACTGTGGAAGTCTTGCTTGAGGTTTTCAACAACAGTTACATGATCTGTACACTCTTTTGAGCACTTTTGGTTCAAAAGATCGAGTCTGTTCTCCAGAATCTGAACGGAGTCCTTTAGAGTGTTCATGTCTCTCTGCTGAACGTCAGGACTCTCTGGCTCACCACCAGATGGGGAGTTGGAGGTTGTTTTAATCAACAGAGCTGAGAGTCTGTCCTCCATGGAGGACAGTTCATTGTCCATAGTTTCCCTCAGGTCTTTGACAACTTCTTCCCTTTCTTTTCTCAACTTCTCCTCTACAAAGTGGCTCAGTGCAATTAAAGACTTCTCTGTGGTGTTCAAACGAATTTCAAAGTGTTCCAGCTGAGCCAGAACAGAGTCAGATACTTGCTTTTCATTCCCCGGAACAGACAGCTTGGTTTTAAGGTCTTGGATCTCATTGCGGAGGTCAGTTTCCTTTGAATCCATGAGCTCAGCCAGACTGAGGTAGTTGGCTTCCTGTCCTTCACAATTTTCCTGAACTGACAGAATTTTATAATCACAAGAGTTCTTCAAATCTGCCATTTTAATATCCATTCCCTCCATCAGCTCATCTCTCAGGGCGCTGATTTTATCGTCCAGGTAAGCCCGCAGGTCTGCATCATCTATGGAAGGAGCAGAAGAAGCCGTGGACAGAGGGGTCTGGGCATCCATCAATAGACGAATTTGTCCATCATGATGGTTGACGCGACCCAGCAGCTCATCCAAGGTATTGCGCTTGGACTCAAGATCATCTGTGACCTGGTTAATCTTGTTCATGACATCCTCCATTGGTGTTGTGCTGTGGTCAAAAGAGAAGCCTTGTACCTGAATGGTTTCGGTCCCTGCACCCTGTGCACTGGCAGGCTGTCTGAGGTTATTCAGCAGTGTAGCCAGCATTTTACTTGCATCCTCCTGGAAATCCACTCTCAGGTTCGAGGACAGGTCTGTCATTCTTGCTTGCATGTCCAGAACCATCTGCGATAGTCGCTGCACTTCCTCCTCCAGGTGTTGGGAGCTTTGAGATTCTCTTTGACCATGTTGTGTTCTGTAACCTGTTTGACCTCCAAATTGCCCCTGCCCTCCCCGCGGATGGTTACTCTGGCCATCTGTTCATGGTTTTGGAATTGGAGCAATAAAATGAAAGTGAGATGGTTAGCAAAGCATTTTAAACAGTTTCATTTTATTTTGCATATTTTAATGCAAGACTTTCTTATGTTACAGACAAGTCTTTCACCATATGGGGCTGGAAAATGTCCAGAGGCAGCTGGAGCTTGAGGCAAACGCTCTGTTTGGACTGGCTTGGTGTCCTTCAACTCCATGCAGTCATGGCCCTGGTACCTCGGGCAGCACCTCCACGCCAGCTCTGTGACAGTCTTGTAGGCAATCTTGTACGTCGGTCTAAAGTGCGTTTGATATCTGGGAACATAAGACTTTAGTATAAAGTAATATTGCAAACATCTACTAGAAACATATTCAGACAAATAAGATTTCTTGCTATTCTTCTTCTCAGCAATACAAAATAAACTTGTTGCTAATTAAGACTAGACAAACCCCAGTCTGCTCGTTTCATTAATCATGCAGTTGGCAGGAATCAGTTCCCACCAGTTCCACTCACGAAAACTGCTGGTTCTGTCACCCATGATTAACTACATGTCACTGGTGTATTGGTTGCTCAATAAACAGTAAAGCAAAACAAAGGGGAAGTCAGAGAAATGCCAGCCCATGTCTGCGTTTCTATGACCAGTGAAGGCTGGATGGGAAATTTTTGCTTGCTAATTCTGATATTTTGCTTACGTTTTGCCTTCTTATTTATTTTTATTTTTTATCAACAGTTAAAAACACCCAAAGAAACAAATAAACCCATTCATAGTATTCCCTGATTGCCTATTGTAAGACAGTAACAAAAGTATTGCTTCATATAACAAAATAAATAGACAAAAAAAAAAAAAAAAAGAAAGAAAAAACTGACAAAAACAAAGAATTTGCCGCCCTCCACCTAATATCCAGCACTTCTGGGAACTTACATCACTTGTTGCGCACAGTTTGGCAGCTCCGGTGGACACGGTAAAACCTCCGGCTGTACGAAGCTCTCAGTGCCTCCCACCACAGCGCAGCTCACGTTCTTGTGCACAACGTAGGCGCACCAGTTTCTGCACAAAATCACTTGTTAATCACTCCTGGTGTGCAGCAAAAGCCCGCGTGCGTATGCACAATTAAATGCAAAGTTACGCACAGAAAAGAAAGAGTACTTCACTGACTTGCAGTCATGAGTTCAATAACTGATGTCCAGTTTACTTACTTGTTTCTTTGTCTCGTTTCGGCGCCAGAATATGCGTTTCCCTGAAACATGCTGTACTGAAAAGGTGAGCCAGTGATGAGAGGGAAAACCATTAACAAATGGATAAGTAGGAGTCCGCGCTTCATGGCTGAGATATTTTAAATCCTGCAGTATCCCTTCAGGTTGTAATCAGTAGTGATGATCTTTGGTTTGGAGATCAGTGAAGGCACTGCGGATTGCTCCGTCTCTGTAGCGCACACATCTAAATCAGCTCCTTCCAGCGTCCTTGGATGTGACGTTTCGGGAACCCCTCCAACGCTGACAGATGCGTTTTCTCCAACTTGCCAGTTCTCGCATATACACATGCAAGTGCACATTTTTCTCTCATTTCGCATATAAAACATTGTAATCGCCGTAAATATTATCCGGACGTCTAAATGTGGATAATGATTGATTTTGTTTCAAAGGCACAGTGATTATCTCCGTGCGTAAAATGTGCGCCTAACACTGTCGGTATGCTTAAACTTAACAAGTAAAGTTTTCAGTTTTGCGTTTTTCAGAAATGAAACTAACAAATACACAAAGTGCGATCTTAAGAATTTTTTAATGCATACATTCAGCAGATTCAGCATGCTCTGCAAAGATCATAACCAGTTTTTACCATTACAAAAGTGTTAAAATGTACAAAAGGCATCTAAAAAATAAAATACATTGTATCAACTCAAAGTTAACAAAGAAATAAAATTACAAAAAAAGACTTATAGTAAAACAATCCATTGGTCCAATCAGAATCTCTTATGTGGAACTCTGTCTTGCTCTTTTTGAAATGCTGCTGGAGGGCTGCCCACCATCCACAGCGTGTCGTTTCATTCCTTTTGCTGATGCTGATGCTAGAAGAAGAACAAAGATCAATTAAAATTCAACAAAATCAAAATAAAATCATCAACAACCGTCTCAAACAGCATACCGAGTTCCTTTTCAATCTCTGTTAGCTGCTTCTTTTTGTCGTCCAAATCTTTTTGCTTTTGCTGCACATCAGGAGACGTAATTTTTTTAACGTGATCATCTCGCTCCCTTTCTATTTCCTCTCTCTTCGATACAGCTGAGCAGTACTGGCTGAGCAGGTCTGTCAAGCACACCCCAGAAAACAGAGAAATTACAGCATAAACTGAATCATTAAGGCTACAAAATCAAGCTTTAAAAATGTAAAATGTCCATGATTTAAGTCACCTATTTGTTCCTTTAGACTGTGGTACTGCTGTGGGAGGGGGGCTCCAAACATGTGTAACGTGGTCATCGTTGGGGCCCTGTTCTGTGCTCCTCCAAACTTTCCTCTGCTACTGACCCTATCCCCCTGCCTGGTCAGTATGGTGGGACATTGGATCCTGTTCTGCACCACCTGTAAACAACAGCTTTTTTTGTTAGAGGAAATTAACCAGAGCTTCCACCGATACAGCAACACTGCTGCTGCAAAGCCAGTTCTGCCCTGGTTCCATTGAGGAGCCAGCACACAATATGAGAGGTTTGAGAGCCTAGTGGACACAATCTGCAAAGGTCATTCATCAATCATTGGGTTTTCCTGGCCCCTCCAATAGCCATTGAGTTTCACTCTTTGGCAGTAGTCCCTCTTTTTTTTTGTTCCTCCACTGGAACTAATAAAAGTCTAATCAGTTCTACATTAGGCACCAGCTCTGGCACAGTGTTAGTCTTTTAAAAAATTGCACATCTGCTTCAGCAAAGTCACTCACCGCCCTTCTGTAGTTATTTGCAGAGTCCAGGTCATCAATCAGAATAGTATCTCCCAGGATGTTCTTAAACACTAGAAAGAAAAAAAATAGCACGAGCAAGAAACTTTCAGATCTGCTGGAACAAATTTACAACTAACTTTTTTTAACTGCTACTGAAAACTTTCATAATCAAGTGGCAAGAAGCCAAGTGTTCATATTTCAATGTAAATCAGAGGCAATCAGTGTAAACTTAAACGGTAAATGCTCTAAATCCAAACAGACAGAGCCAACTTTTACCCACGACAAAGAAAATCACTACATAAACAGTCATTTTAATTTCAGGAAAGAGGCCCAATTTCTGCTCCAGCGACAGTGCCCCTGGAGAGAAAGCCCCCTTCCACCCTGTGAGGCTGGATCCCAGGTGGAAACATTTACCCCAATCTTTACAGGAGTGGTGGGGGCATAAGGGAAATACCCCCAAAACAACAGCAAACACAGCCTGAGATGGCAAGCCTCTAAAAACCCATAGAAACGCCAGAGTTACGCTGAGCAGGGGAAATCCATTTAAGGCAGCTCACCGATGTCACAGCTCTCCGGATCACAGGGGTATATCAGCAGCTCTCTGGCGTACACCGGGTTCCCATGGGGTTCAAAGAGCGGGTAGCCATTTCTTATGTGTGGCAGTGGTCTGTAAGCAATTCAAATCACAACACCATGACACTTTTCTCCAAACGTAAAGGCAACATCAAACCATGCACGATCATTTCTCTTTGCATAAATGAACACTGCTTTGCTACAGTTCATGTGTAGCACACATTCAGTTTATGTGGATCTTTTCCATTTCATGCCAGAATTTGTTTTTGTGTGTCCTTCCAGCTGATCAACATCATTTCTGTATGATCTGGAAATAATGTCTGCAGACCTTCAGAAGGTGTTTTAGATTAAATTTAGTAACCATTAAGACATCCGATGATAGATTAGTCAATCAGCTGTTTGGATTTGTGTCTTTCTTTTTTAGTATTTTGCAGATCAGACATGACAGTTTCTAGTGATTCTTACATGTGAGGTCTCCTTTTCTGTAAACATACCAAACAAAGCAACGAGAAAAAGAATACAGTGCCTGAATACAACACTGTGAGAAGCCTTGAGGAACTCCTAATTTCTCCATCCTTTGCTTGGACAATGGGAAATGGGTGCCATGATTAACTGAAACATGTGGAAACATACAAGGAAATACAGCACACAAGACAAACAGCTGATTCTGTACAATACTAACGAGCTTGAAAGTCAATTTTTGGCATGTCTTCATGAATAGTTCTCCAGGCTTCTTGAAGGACATTCAAAGCTATTCCTTGGATGTTGGCTGCCTTTCGTTCTGTTCTCCATCAAGATGATCCCAGACTTCTTCAATAATATTGATGCCCAGGCTCTGGGGAAGCTCTTTTGCTGCATTGACAGTGCGTCAATCAGTAACTCCATCAATTGATAAGATCTCCAACATAATGTGACCCCAAATTACGACAGAGCCTCGGCCATGTTTTACAGATGTCCGTAGACACTCGCTGTTGTATCCCTCTCCTGACCTCCTTGTACATATTGACAATGATTGGAACTAACTTTGGCATACCTCAGCCATTTCTCCCAGTTTTCCCTTCTTTAAAAATAGCTTCTTGAAAGCCATCCGTCTACTTAGACCATTTTTGATGAGGCTTTAGTGAATTGCAGATGGATCAACCGAGGACCAGAAGCATCTCTCAAGTCCTGTCTCAGGTCTTTTCTGGATTTTTTTTCCTATTTCTTAAGTGCATGATTTTCAGATACTGTAAACCTGCTGTCCTGTCTTTACAGACATGCCTTCTTTTTTGTTCTCCACAGAGAGTCACTGCACACCAGCGAGATCTGCCAGGTTTTTGACTAATAGCACTTTGGAAATCAAGTTGGTGCAAAAACACAATTTTGTCTGTCAAACTGTGTTATCTTTGGCATTTGTCATATATTCAGCTAAAGAAATGGAAAAAATGATGTGGGTTTATGTGACAGGCTGTTAGTAACAAAGTTGCTAAAGATACAATTTAAATTAGTTCTTTGTTAAGTTGTCTGTTATGTGTCATCACAACACAGCCTCATTCCTTGACTTAGGGTTCTATAGACTGTGTTTATTGGCTTAACAAACAAAAAAATCCAGTGAAAAGGGTTTGGTATAAGGACTGGACTGAAAATTATTTTTAAAAAAAACCAAAAAACAAACAGAAATGAAGGATGTCTCAAGTTTTTTGCAAAGTGCTTTATGTCAAACACGCCCCAGATTCAGCTTCTCATCTCTGATGCTTTACTTTTTTCCTCCCCCGTGTATCCAAAAGCAAACAAAGGCTTTCATCCTCACATTAAGAGACAAAGATTTTCATTATATTAAAAACGATTATATTAACAGTGAAAGAAACCTTTACCTGCAGCTCAAACAGAAACAGACATCAGATTTAAAAAAAACCAACACTTTTTACAATAAAAATCAAATCAGAATACAAAATAAACGCACTTAAAGTTAGATAAAATACAAGTCTTATAAAAGAGGGATGTGCCCTTAAGTCACTAGCTTTGCAAAAACTGCCAAAAACCTGCAGCAGCTGGTCGTTAAGTAAATCTCATTAGTGTCCAAACAGCCCCAACAAAGAGCAGCAGGATGGAGTTCTCATATGTGCTAATAATTACAGTCACCATTATTTTTACAGCAAACTAAAGTGAGAGACCACCTGTGTTTACAGAGTGTTACACTGTACACTAAATGTGGCTATTTTGGATGAAAACATATTTCCAGACTCCCAAGGTTCAAAGCATACATTGATATAGTTCGACATTATTCTAGCTGACTTTCAGGCAGCCTGTTCAAAATGGAGCTGCCACAAGAGCTCTAAATTACTGTTTTTGAGAGACTTTGGGAAGGAAAGGGCTTAAAAAGGAAAGACTTTAATAAAAGGACACATACATCTTCATCACACGTCAGTTAGACGCCAACACTAATAAAATACATCTTCCATGTACCTTTTTCCTGGTGGCACAAGCACGCTGTCGAGGGCCATGACCTGCTGCCTGCCCTGCGTGTCACGATAGATCCGCTGTGCTGCTTCTGTTGTTTTGGTGATGACACAGTCCATATCACCTCTGATGTGCCAGGAGATGACCCACGCAGCGGCATCATCCTGCACGAGAGCCAGGTGGCCAACCTGCATTCAAAAATTAGAGGATAAACACATCTTCAGAAAATTCATCTCAAAACAAGTACTGAAAAAACTAAAAGAAAAGAAGAAAGTTACCATTCCCAAAACATCTGCCTGTCCCCTAAAGTTGTCACGGACGGAGAAAACTCGTCGGGACACTTTCTGAATTGCTTCTGCTTCAGTACTCTTCTTTTTTATTAGTGTATCAATATGTTGTGCCTACAGATACATAAGAAATGCAATTTCCAGTTCAGTTTAAAAAGAAAAAGAAAAAAAAAGTTGAGTGTGGATGGACATAACTTACAGATATGGAATGAGGGATTGTCACTTTCCTCCGGCGCAGCTCATTTTTAAGATCAGCCTCTTTCTTACTGGCAGTCAGGTAAGAAGCTAAGGGGAAAAATATTTTCATTTGCAGACAATTTTAATCACGTATGGGAGGAAAACCCAGATAAATTACAGATTTAAGACTATATCAAAGTCAGTGGTTTAAAAGTATTATTTCTGTAGCTATACCCATTTGCACTGACATGAGATTATTCAGATTCAGGTAACTTCATTAATCCCAAAAGGCGCCGTTTGTTTGCAGCTTATCCACACGACCTACTAACACAACCTACAGTCTTTAAACACTAATCACTGTTGCATGTCAAGGCAGAGATCAACAAACAATGAAGTCTAGGAAAAAAAACTAGAACAAGGATATTTCAAATGAGACCTGGTTCAACATACAAACAGCACACAGTACATCTTACCCGTCAGCAACTCAAGGAGCTCCTTGTATGTACGCAATGCTTCATTATATTTCTCAATAGCACTGCTGAGCTCATCTTTTTTCCTGGTCAGTTCAGACATTTTTTGCTGGTTCTGTGCATCTAAATAGGAAAAAAAAGAGGAATTAATTGTTTATCAATTAACAGTGAATTGTCAGAAGGCAAATCTAAGCAATGGTACTATAGTAGTGTAACAGTAGTAATAATATTATTAATACTACTCTTAAGTATAATAGCTTTAAATAGCATTTCAGGTTTTTGGCTCACAGGTAGTGATCAAAGTGGGCTGGAATGATTCGATCTGATAAATAGTTTAATATATTGTAATATAGAGTTTTTTTGTTAGAGCTTCCAGCTAACAGCATGCAGATACTTCCTCAACAAGTCCGAATCTAAAGTCACCCCACAGTCCTTCATTATATGTTCACGTGTAGTAAAAAAAAGGAAAGAAAAAAGTTTAAAAGACATGTATTAGTAAGTAATGCTTTAATTTTACAGAAATCTTAAGATGCATGTAATAGCATTTACCACTCAGTTTTCCATACCATTGTAAAAAAGGAAGGGGAGCTCAAAAGCAGTCAGGGTTACGAGATGGGCAGACACTTCAGGTTTGAAAACAAGGATGTAGGTGCTGCTATTGTCACCGGGGCTATTCTCCCTGATAGCCAGCCTCTGAGGAGAGCAAGTGAACAATTATCATAAGCCCCGAGGGGCCCTTAAATTCCAAAACAAAAGCTGGTCTTGGGAAGAATGGTTACTCACATGGATGTGGGCCTTGCCCTCAACTAAGTTAATTGCAAGGCTGCTGGCTCCTCTTTCAAAAAGAGGGAAGCTTTTGTTTCTCTCTCCATCTGAGGACTTTATAGTGATGATCACCTTCCCTCCCAGGTCCTGCCCCGCTAGGTTGCCATACAAATCCTGGAATCAACCATGGAAATTCACTCACTATGATTGCAAAGTTTATTTATGAAAAGTTTAGGCTGTTCTGCTATTTTACAATAAATAAATAGCTTACCATTATCCTCAGTGTCATATTCTCAACCAAGGTTCGGCTGGCAATGTTCTCGCTGTAGGAAACAACTGGGGTTGGAGTCTGAGAGACAGGTCCCAGTTTAACAGGCTGATTGGCCACCACATCTATACGAATCTAAAAGATGGGAAGCAGCACTGAGGTCAGTCAATTCTCTCAGTGAGTAACGCAACAGCTCTACAGCCCTGCAACAGCTCAATGACCAACTACTCTCCAGTAAAATACAGTGGTATGCAAAAGTTTGTGCACCCCTGATAATTTTCATGATTTTTTTGTATAAATCATTGGTTGTTTGGATCAGCAATTTCATTTAAATATATCATATAGCAGACGAACACAATGATACTTGAGAAGTGAAATGAAGTTTATAGGATTTACAAAAAGTGTGCAATAGTTACTTAAAAAAATTGGGTAGGTGCATAAATTTGGGCACCATTGTCTTTTAATTGATTTGAATACCTTTCTCTGCTAATACTAATTATTGGAACATAAAATTTGTTTGGTAAGCTTACTGACCCCTGACCCTACATACACAGGTGAATCTAATCATAAAAAAGGGTATTTAAGGTGACCAATTGCAAGTTTTCCCCCTCTTTGCATCCTCTCTGAAGAGGGGCAACATGGGAGCGTCAAAACAACTCTCAAATGACCTGAAAACAAAGATTGTTCAACATCATGGTTTAGGTTGAAGGATACAAAAGGCTATCTCAGAGATTTCAGCTGTCAGTTTCCACTGTGAGGAACATATTGAAGAAATGGAGGACCACAGGCACAGTTCCAGTTAAGGCCCGAAGTGGCAGGTCAAGAAAAATCTTAGATAAGCAGAGGCGAAGGATGATGAGAACAGTCACAGTCAACCCACAGACCAGCTCCAAAGACCTGCAACATCATCTTGCTGCAGATGGTGTCACTGTGCAATGTTCAAATATTCAGCACACTTTGCACAAGGACATGTTGTATGGAAGAGTAATGCAGAAGAAGCCATTTCTGTGCACATGGCACAAACAGAGTCGCTTGAGGTCGGCTAAAGCACATTTGGACAAGCTTCAGTGACAAAGTTGAAGTTGCACCGGGGCTGGATATGTCAACAAGACAACGACCCAAAACACTGTTCAAAATCTACTAAGGCATTCATGCAGAGGAACAAGTACAATGTTCTGGAATCTCAGTCCACAGACCTGATTATTACTGATATATTATGGTGTGACTTAAAGCGGGCTGTCCATGCTCGGAAACCATCAAACCTGACTGAACTGGAGATGTTTTTTCTCCACCTTCAACCAGAATCCAGACTTTCATGGGAAGCTATAGGAAGCGTTTAGCGGCTGTTATTTCTGCAAAAGTAGGATCTACTAAATATTGATGCAATTTTTCTATTGGGGTGCCCAGATTTATACACCTGCCTAATTTTGTTTAGGTAACTATTTCACACTTTCTGTAAATTCTATAAACTTCATTTCACTTCTCAAATCTTATTGTGTTTGTCTGCTATATGATATATTGAAATGAAACTGATTCAAAATTGATCCAAACAACCAATGATTTATAAAGAAAAATCATGAAAATTATCAGGGATGCCCAAACTTTTGCATACAACTGTAGGTACAAATAATGAGTATGTGGAGGGTGGCTTAATACGCTTTATGAGCGTTTGAAAACAAAATATAAACGTGTTAAAAATGTTTTGTGTTTTTTATTATATATTCAAACCAACCTGATTGCTGTAGAGAACGTCTTTTTTGTCAATACGAAGAGAAAACTGTATGGTGTGCCTTTTAGCTGCCTCTGGGATGTCTTTGTCTCTGCAAGGAAACGCACGGTACATTATTTTTTTCAGCTATTATCATCATCACCATTATTCTAACACAAACCTACACTCTGGAAAATCGTCTTACATACTATAAATTTGAAACTACCTTATGCAAGTGATTAGCTTAGCATTGGTTAGCATAGCACAAAGACTGGAAACCAAGAGAAACCATTAGTTTGACTTTACATATAAAACATTTTTATTACAATACCAGCAGCTCTCAAACTCACTAGTTAACATGACTTTGTTGCCTATATTGGTACTAGGTCACTCTAGCCGTTTCCTCTGTTTTAAGGCATAGTGGAAACTAAGCTAAGCTAACTAGCTGCTTGAAGTAACTTAATAATATTAATATAAAAGCTATGCTTTAAAACATCTGTCACCAAGTCAAACAAAATAGAAACAGACAGAAAAGTATCTTACCTGAAGTGAAAACAGTCATTCTTTTCATTTTTCATGGGTTTATTACACTTCAGCTCAATGGCCTACACAAGAAATATTGAAAAATAAATAAATATTATTTTAAGAGAAAGGTTTACAATAGGAAAAAAAGAACTCCTCTACTTGCATAAATCTACAATTCTCCTTTTTAGTTTTCCTGGTATTGGTCAATCTAATGAGTTGCGTCGAACAAATCTTTTTTATGTTAATAGAGAAACTAACAACTATAGTCAATCATTATCACTAATGTTAATACACGTGGCTTTTTCCAATTTAAAGACACTGTACAATCTTCAGTACCACTTATTAATAGATTTAAGTGAGTATATGTATATATGTGAAATTTTGACCCTCTGTGGATTCCAGACAATCCACAATTCAAACTTGTGCACCCAATTATTGGGTTTTTAAGTCATTAAAGATGTATGCTGTATATTTAAACTGGAACAGTTTTCCCCAACAAACACAACAATGTCAACGAAATGATTTGCACCGTCAAAGTCACCGGCAGATGCCTTTGGTTTCATTCTGAAACACTGTACTTATTTTTCCACGAAGGTTTGAACTTTGAGAGCGTTTAAACAAGAGAGAAAAGTGTGAAAATGTTCATGCCTGTCTGAGAAAAGTGTATGAAGTGTGTAGTGAGGGGTTTTACAGACTTATTTAAAACAAAAATAAAGTTGGCTACTTCACAGATTTCACCTGTCGGGTTATTTTTTAGAACAAAACTCCTGCAATAAACAAGGGACCACTGTATATCAAGGAGACTCTTGTGTTTTAGTCACTCACTCTTTCTGGAGGTTTTTTCCCTGAAGATACCCCATCCCATATGAACATGGACACAGCAGCTGGACTAAAAGTAGTAATTGGACTTCCCTCATCAGACACTACAGTCACTGAGAAAACTGAGGAGAAACAAAGACCTTCCCTTAGTTTGGCTGAACAGAGATTAAACTGATCAAAATACAAATAAATGAATTAATAAAACATTTTTTAAAGGAAGGAGAGAGAAAAACAAATGCAAACCTGGGAATTTGCTTCCAGCAAAAAACTTGACACTGGTGTCATACTCCACTGATAGGCTGACTGGTTTTTTGGGATCAGGGAGGACAGTGAGGCTCACTGATGGACCAGGGATGGGTTTTTTGTTGAAGGAGCCTTTAAACTGCAGCTGATAGTACCCCCTAGAGGAAGAACAGGCTATCAACACTTCCACTAGTGACTTTACAGTAGTGGAAACGTCAAGACTGATGCTGTATTACTACAAATAAAATTTTACTTACTTTGGCCCGCTCAAACCATTAACAATGAAAGAGGCTTTCCCTTCTGCGTTCACAGGTTGTGAAATAACATTGGTTTTCACCTGAAACAATAACAAGACCTCTCCTATTAGATCATTGTATAGAATCCATACAGCTGCAGCCAGATGTTGCCAAACCAATAAACCTGACTAAGTGATCAGCAGCAAGTGTGACCACCCCTATAAAAGCTGGTCTAAGCTAAGCTGTTACTCTACAGCTACTGTACTTCATTTTTCACAGGACTACATGGTGCTTTCTTTGATTGTGTTGATTTTCAAGCTAACCGTCAGTCCTGGAGGTGAAGTCTTTAAGTCCACTACAACCCTCTGGTCTGGAGAAGGGTTTCCCCACTCATCACACAACTGGACGACAAATGGTTTGGAGATGCCGTGATCATTTAACACCTGCAAAGGCTGAAAAAAAAAACACAAAAGGATAAGCTATACCTTTAGTTTGTCTCTAAAAAGAAATTAAATTAAGAATCTTTTATTTGTTTACCTGCTCCGGTTCGCTGATGAGCTTAAGCTGAGCAGGGAGTCCTGCGGTCACTTTAATACTGACACGCTCCACAAAGTCAGAGTAGCTGAAAGACAGTTCTCGGGGGCCGAGAGACCCTGATTGGAAACGAATTCCCGTCACCATGGCAGCACAGCTGCTGTCCTGGTACAATACAGAGCCGTGAGGTTTATCAGCTTACATCATCACAATCACCACATCTGGCCTGCTCATTATTAAATAAAGAAGTTACTGAATTTTCTATTCATCATCTTCTTACAGTACTGTGTTAGACAAATACAAATACAGTTCACACATGAACCACATACAGTATTTACACGGGTGCCGTAATAATGCAAACAGTTACTATTTTACCACTATAGTAAAACAGTAACTACAGTGGTAAAATGCAGGATAAATTGTGAACACTTTAAGTACAAATTTTATAGCACACAGCTTGGTTCCTTCAAGAGTTCATTAACCTCTTCTAAAAGCAACATTATCTTTACATGTCCTGCTCTCCTTCAGCTGTAATCTGAATCAGCAGCTTTGTGGCACCACCTCTGAATTTATGAAGGTCAAAACCATCTCGGTCATATAAAATAACATCGACACCACAAAGACAAAAGCTTTTCGTGTTATCTACAGAGTGTAGAAAAATGTTTTGTCTCCTTGTTTACTTGTAAGGGAGGGTTCATTATCTGTGGAATTCCAGTAATATGACCTTGTTATTTTAACAAAAGCAGGCTCTTTTTTTTATTGTTAGGGAGGAGGATTCGGTAGATTTATAGTGGTCACAGGGCAGGTGAAAGGGCAAATGCACACATGTATACCCTTAGCTCACCAAAAACACATAATAAAGGGAGCTTTGTTTGCTCAGATAATATCAAGATTGCATTAGTGAATATTTGA
The DNA here is from genome assembly GCF_963576455.1 of Neolamprologus multifasciatus. NCBI lineage: Eukaryota > Metazoa > Chordata > Actinopteri > Cichliformes > Cichlidae > Neolamprologus > Neolamprologus multifasciatus. The sequence continues at coordinate 21,488,221 of NC_140447.1, read as the reverse complement.
TTTGATTTAACTAATATTTGAATCAACTTTTGTCTTAAATGCACATGGCTCTGGTCCCACCTGCCATTTAAATGTGATGGCTGATTTGTCCAGCCCCTCAGCTTCCACTTTTATGTGGTTCAAACAGGTGGGGGTAAGCGTCTTGGTTAAATTGTCAAACTGGTCCACAAGCTCCAAGCCTGTGCAAAGAAAGTTATTCTGAGTAATATGGCATGCAACCATGAATTTTAAAAATGTGATTAATTGTAAATGATCAGATTTATACTCACTAATGTTTCCGGAGAGGATCTCACCAAGCTTCACTGTGGTTTGGGGTAAAGCTACTTTTAGACGCTCTGGTTCATCTGGACGAGGCCTACAAACAAAAGAGGGGACTTTATATCTTCACACATCAGTGTGCAGACCGTATCAAATGAAAACACTGAATCAAAGCTTTGATTATAGGTTCATGGCTTACACGATAGTGAAGGAGACGGACACACTCTGGTCCTGATAGGAGACCTGGAAGAAGCGCTGCTCTTCCACCCGTGTAGGTACCTGTAAATCAGGCAGCTTCCCCTGGACCAGATCTTCCAGAAAGACATCTCCTGTCCAGTTAACCTTCACAGTGAAAAGTTAACATCAAGCTAAGAAGTGTTAAAACAGAATGGCTCATACAAGTCTTTTTTTTTTTATTCCTAGAATTCTTCTTTTAAGGGTAAAAAAAATATATATGTTTTTTTATTTACAAAATCCAACACCTACCTAAAAATCTATTACAAGAGTAAACAGCAATATTTGCACATTACACACCTTGATCATGGGGGCTATTTCAGCAGTGAGCGGTACCTCCCTGCCAGCTTCATCATACAGCTTATAGAATAAGTTCTCCAGCAGTCCGCCGGCTATCCATTCGATCTTTTCACTGTTCCTCAGCACCAGATTCTCATTGTCCTGACTGTACAGCTCCATCACAGAGACCCTTGTGCTGGGCAGCACCCTCAGCTCCTTCATGACCAGTGGTATGTTTTTGTAACTCTAGAATGAAAAGAGGAGAGAGACACTACAAACAAGCTACATACTTGGAAATATTCTTCTGAGCAGAAGAATTCTTTTTTTTCTAACTCACAGGCATCACAAATTGAGCTTTGAGCTCTTGTTGCTCTCCTTTCATTATTTTCAGGTTAATGGGCTTTGTCACAAGCTGGCCAGCACCGGTGCTGCTGCAATCAGTGACCACCGGGGGGAAACCTTTAACCTGGAAATGTTTGAACAAAAACAAAAAGAGTCAGCCTGCGTAGTGCCTTACAGACAGAAACAAGACACCACTGAAAATAAATAGACCAACATATATAAAACAGCTCATTATGGTCTTTCAATAAATACAGTTTTCTATGTTGTCACAGAGGCACCTGTGACTTCCGAACAAATCCATGTTTGTACCTCGCAGCGGACGTTCTGTTTGGGGTTAGCGGTGATATTTCCAGCCTCGTCGTGAACTTCGACATGAAACGTGACCTGGTCTCCGTTCTCCACATCGATTGACGTTTCCTCCGGTTTGACATGGAGGAAATTTGGGATACCTGAAAAACAACACAAAATCAGGGAATCTTTAAGAAAAATAAGACAAAAATCTAATTTACCTTGTCTTAATGTTAGCAGCCAACAGATTATCATTTGAACCACAGCTAAATGACATCTGTTACCTTTACAGTGAAGCTACAAAGTCTCCTGGGGACACTTTTTTTTATCCTAAATGGTTTTGATGGCAGACGTCTGATCAGAGGTTTAAAACTCAATCAGTGTATCTACTGCTAATGTACTGCAGAGCCACGAGCTGCTGACCATCAAAGTTATATCTTTTTACCTCCCAAGGAAGTTCAGTTCACCTTTCAGCTGTTTACCCCCCCCCCCCCCCCGCCAATTCTGATAAAGCTATGACTATGGACCAACTGTATGACGTCATTATTGGACTTGAGAACAAAAATCCTGAAACTGTCTTTATTGTGCTTCAACAGAGCCAACATGAAGAAAGTTCTCCGTAAGTACTGCCAACATCTTCCCTACAAGAGGTGATCAAACACTGGATCATTGCTACACTCCATTCAAGGACTGCTACAAACCCCTCCCCACCCAGCTTTTGGTAAGTCAGGCCATTGTTCCATACTGCTGCTGCCTGCATACAGACAAAAACTTAAAATAGGAAAAAACAGTTTCCAGGGACATCTACAAACGGGACAGTGAGGCTGAGGCTAACATCACAGAGGATCTCTCCTGGACCCTTCACACAGACACTGCAATCAGGAAAGCTCGCCAGGGACTCTACTTTCTGAGGAAGCTGAGGAAGTTTGGCATGAATGCCAACATCACCTGAAATTTCTACAGGAGTGCAATCGAGAGCTTGCTGACGAGCTGCATTACAGTTTGGTACGGAAGTTGCTCTGCCAGCAGCGGCAAATCATTACAGAGGGTGATGAAAGCAGCAGAGCACATCATTGGCATGAGGCTTCCTGCCATTCAGGACATTTATCTTCAGCGGTGCAACCAAAAAGCACACAGCATCATCAAGGACCACAGTCACCCAGCACACCAGCTGTTCTCCTTGTTACCATCTGCCAGACGTTACAGGAGTCTGTCTGCTGGGAGCACAAGACTCAAAAACAGTTTTAACACACCACACTTCACAGGATGCACACAGAAGCTGTCCTACAGTTTCACAAGTACATACTACACTCTACACTGGTCACTCCATTTTTATTAGTATTTAAATAAAAATAAAAACCCTTACTCTGTGCAATACTGCACTAACTGCCACTCTAAAATCTTGTACTGCTGCTCACTCCTATCAATTTATCCCATGTGCAATATCCCATTTGCCCCCCACCCCTCAATACATGTCAACGGTCACATTTCTATTTAAGATTTCTTTATTTATACAAGTGTGTATATATATTTACAGCGGTCCCTTGTTTATCGCGGTAGTTACATTCTAAAAATAGCCCACGATAGTTAGCTACTTTGCAGATTTCACCTATTTTTTACAATTATTATTTATTATAGATGTTTTATGGCTGTAAAACCCCTCACTACACACTTTATACACCTTCCTGCGATGGGCAGAAAAGAGTCACACTGCTAGCAATGTAAGATTTAGATAAATTTGACAAGCTGAATGCATTCTGTACTCTACAGGAGACACTGCACAAGATTGATTGACAATGGTCTACAGCCAATCAGAATGCAGAAAATAATTCGCTGTAAAAAACAAACAAGCAAACAAACAAACAAAAAAACCGTGCAAAATTGCACACAAAAAAATCTGCGAAACAGCGAGACCACGTTATAGCGAGGTACCCCTGTATATATATATTTAGTCTGTTAATATTTGTAATATTTTTTACTGTACTATACTGCTGAGTGACTTGTCTCCTGCTCCTCAAACACATTTTATTGACATGTTGACCCTGTGCTAACTTGCATATGACAAACTGAAACTGAAACTGAAACTAGAAAAAGTTGCATTGCCTGCGAAAATGCAGTGTGAATGCCTTGTAGTGGAATCTGCTGAAAACAGCAGAAGAAGTAAAACTATGTGCTGAAAGGAGGTGAAGAAACTGAAAATTCTGCCGAAAACAGGTGAAGAAGCAGAAATTTTTTCTGAAAAGAGGGGAAAAACTGCAAATTCTGCTGAAAAGGGGTAAAGAAGTTGGAATTTCTCCAAAAAGTTGATTCTGTTCATCTGGACGTAGCGTTTTGTGGGAGAAACGTTTCATCACTCATCCAAGTGACTTCTTCAGTCTCAGAAGTCACTTGGATGAGTGACTTTGAACCCGGGCCTCCTGGTCTCAAGGCGGCTAGAAGAAGCTGTAATTTGTGTTAAAAAGAGTTAAAAAAAAAAAAAAAAAAAAGTTTAACCGTTAACTGAAAGAAATGTTGCCATAAGCGGGATTTGAACCCCGGCCTCCCGCTCTGAAAACAGCTGCACATCTCACTGAGCTAAAACACAGCTCACCTCAGCAAGCAAAATCAGTGACCACACTGATAATGTGGTCCATTCAATGCTCATAAAACATTTAATATCTCAAAAAGTATATAAGTTATGAGCACCAAAAGTCATAGTCGGCATTAGCAGAAATAGCAGAATAGTTTAAAATTTTAACGGTTAAAATCGCACAAAAACTGTGAAAGTAGTTCCACGGCGAAGAAGCATGGAGCAACTAGAATAAAGTATAAAGAATAAAGAGAAAGAGGAACTCAATAGTGTGAATGCCTGTGAGGCATTAAGACAACTAGGGCTGCACTGTGATGTGGTGGTTAGCACTACTGCCTCAGAGCAAGAATCCATCCATCTCCAGGTACTCTGGCTTTGTGCATGCTTTCAGTGGTTATTCTAAATTGGCAGCAGGTATGAGTACAACTGTTGGAAGCGTCAGATGCTTGACTTTAGTTAAATGCGTTACTTACACTTTTAAATTGTATTTATATTTAAAGTTTTATATAATTTTTTTCCTGATCCAAGCAATCACTTCTGATCTACAAAGTATACACTCGAAGTATACTTCAAATGCTGTCAACAAGATTGATTTTGAGCCAAAACTTTAGCAATGGATAAGTAAACTAGACATGAAAATAAATTATTTAAAAATAATTATCAACGTTTAAGTGCCAAGGATGAATCCAGTTGTTTCATAAAGTGTCTCAAAAGAAGATGATGCTCAACCAAAACTGATCTTCGAATCCCTACGTCGTTGTTGTTTGCACAGTCTCATCAAGATTGGTCCACTCGTCCAGGAGCAGATAGGAAACATAAATCTTCTATATGCTACGGTTATTATAGTGTGATTTAAGCATTTAACAATCAAGATTTCCAAGGCCCTCCAAAGTGTGGAGGCCTATCTCCCCTCACCACACTCCCTGCCGGTGACTGATGCCCTCAGGGGTCGGTGCGTTGGTGGTTCTTGGTGTCCGGGGCTGGGCACTCAGGTATGTACCAGCTCACTCCCGGTGACTACTTGGCGGGGCCTGGCGCCTGCTGCTCGGTCAGGCCTCTTCCGGGGCGCGGGGGGCCCTCGGGCCTCCGGCCTCTGTGCCTGCGGCTCGGTTCACTCTGGCACAGCTGGCTGCCGGCAGAGCCGGCGGGCACGCCGGTGCAGCCCCCTCTAGCTTCTGCCCGGTGGCTACTGGGTGACCCCTCATCTGGGGATCCTCAGCCCTTCCCATGAAGGTGGCACGGATGCCCCTCCGGTGGTCCTCCTTGGGCTCTTGCACTCTGGGGCCTCTGGATGTCTGGGGCCTGGATCTCCTCCATGCCTGCTTCATGCCCTGGGGGACGGGGCTATGGCTCTCTACATCCTCTAGCAGACCATTACATGGGGAAACCATTTGAATACAAGCGCGCCGATCCACACAGGTGTGCACATGGGTGTTCACTATTCGTAGACTTAAATCACACCTTTCTTGGCTGCTACTTCAAAGCACATTGTGCGCTGTCTGTCCTGCGTGCTGCACAACAACATTCAATATTTAGTATTTACTGCTGTTTACACTTAGCTAGATTAATGCGATGGTGTTGTGTATAGTATGTTGCATTGTTTTGTTTTTTTTTTTGCTTGTTTTCTATTCTTTTTCTCTCAACAGGTGATCCCGGAGATATTTTTTCTTCCCCCCTTTCTCACTGTCCCTCTCCCCTTCTGTTTTTCTTTTCCTTCCTCTTTCTTTCTCCCTTTCCTATCCCTCACTCATGTCTGTCCCGTCTGTAACAACTGAAAATAAAATAAATAATAAAAACAAAGGTCGATCAAATGGACCAATACGGCAATGCCATGATGATCCATTTGGCAAAATAAATCCATTGGGTATCCTTGTTGGTCTTCAGACAACAATTCTGACGGCTAAAGAACCAAATGGGACAGGCGAAAAAGAAAAAAAAAAAAACAAAAAAACAAAAAAAAAAAACAAAAAAACAATCAAGATTTCTGAAAGGTCATAATGCACATGAGAAACCAGTACACAAACTGTTCTAAAAACATAAATAAATGAGGGGTTACCAGGAAGAAGACCGATCTTGATGGACTTGGTGTGTTGTTTCAGGCCAGGCAGGGTCACTTCCAGGTCATAGCTCTGAAAATGCAAACAAAGCACATAAAAATAAATCACCAAATCAGCTAATAATTTTTTGACTATTGACTTTCAAGTAGTTGTTAAACCTCTTCATAAAACTATGACTGTACTATTAATAGTTTATTTATTTATTTTAAGCAGTCTTCCATGTGACGGGCAAATTTATGTGTTCGTAGCGTAGAAATCATTAGTTCTAACCTTGGATTGCTGGTAATTCAGGACTTTTCCTCTCGCTTTGACATTTTTGATGGTGAATGTGGTTCCACTGCTGGAGAATGTCTCATAACTCAGATCCAGACCACTAAAAAATAAATAAATAAAAATAAATAAATAACAATGGCCGTGTTACAACACTGTTAAATATGACATAATAAAAGCACAAAGACTTTCATACATATTTTTTTCTCAAGCATTTAAAAATTCAGTAGCATTAATGAGACTCACCAGCATTTGAGCTCAGGTGTGAGTTTAGAAGTGAGGGTCGTTGAGTGGCCATAACCATCTTTTATCTGCAGAGGAATGTCAAACTGCACGCCCACTCGCAGCGTGGGGCTCATTGCACTGATATCAAAGCTTGCTGCATCGCCCTCTGACAATAGAACAAAGGAGTGTGTCTGTTTGGTCAGAATGGTGGGAATAATGATTACTAGCTAAACACACTGCATTCTTTCTCCTCACCTTTAATGGTAAACTTCAGTGTGAACGTTGGAAGTGCTCTACCGCCAAAGCTGACAGCGGTTGTTTCATGGACCACTGTGTTCAAATTCAGTGTGTACTTTCCCAGCTCAGTCAGGTTCTCTGTCAACAATGGCTCAAATATGATCTTTCAGCAGACAAACGTCAGGGCAACCAAGAAGAAGGATAAGAAAATTAAAAGAAACTCACCCATTTTTTTGAACCAGAAACCATTATTTGCTAAATGTGGGGCAACATAAGCAGCAAGCTCTTTGTCTGACTTTTGACCTACAAATGAAAAAGGTAAAATAATAAGAATAAGAATAACTTAATTCTATAACAGGTGGAGCAAACACAGAGAGAAATGAGGCTGAAAAAAAGAACAACTGCAAAACAAGGGCGAGAACCCAAAGAATTTTGACTTTTTACACTATATGACACATTTAATTTGAGGATTTTTTGGTTGGTTTGGCAACATGTGGGGCTGAAAATGAAAGATTGAAGACACTTTACTGTCATTATTTAGTTTATTGTACAATAAATTGTACAGTATTGTAAGATGGTGAGATCTAAATCTGTAACTGCAAATGTATTGTTGATAAGGTTGGAGAAGTCACTTGAACGTGTGAGGAAATATTTCTTCCACATAAAATACGTCCAGATTAACGGAATCAACTTTGTACCAGTAAGGAACATAGTTTTAAATAGCTCTATATAGTTTTATTACCACTTTGACTTTTAGAAGTCAGATGTGACATGCATTTGACCTCTGACCTCTGACACATCTTTCTAAGTTTGAGTTTCTAAGCTATGAGGCTTTTTTTGGTCAATTTTTAACAAATAAATCATTAAGTTTAAGACCTAATGTAAATAAATTGTTAACATGACCACTCTCTACATCCCTACAAAGTTGAATCAAAACTTTTTGGACTATCTCGTTTACAAACAAAATGACACCCATGCAAACGCTACCAAAAACATGAGCATCTTTGTGAGGCAACTAGTACCGTATTTTTCGGATCATAAGGCGCATTGAGCAAAACAAAACAGTCAGATAAGTCAAACTTTACTCAGTTCATTCTTCTTGCTTCCTCCACTTCCGTACCATTTATAAGTCTCTCAGTCAGAACATGGTATATCATGCTTAGGTGGAAGCAGGAAGTTAGCTCGCCAGTTAACTTCTGACTTTCTTCTCGTTTGGCTCTCGGCGAAGGCAGTCGCACTTTTTCTCCTCCTTCCCCTTATCTTCCCTGCTTAGCCTCTTGTGTCCTTGTCTTGTCTCGTGTGTATTACTTTCCCTGGAACACTCTCTCACTGTTCTCTAAACCTAAAAGAGAATTATGATTTGATCAACTGGTCTCTGAATGCTATTGACACCCTTTTCTCAATGAGAAGTCTGGGCTTGGGAGAGCCCGAGTGCCCTGGAGGGACTTTCCCTGCCGGATACATGATGGACGGGTGGCAGAAATGGAGGGTCTTGTGCCTGGTGGGACTGCCGATCGAGGGCGCTGAAGATATCTACCTATTCGGAACCATAATAACAGGGTTCTTGCTGATCGGAGCTGGCTTGGCCCTGGCTTATCGGAAAATTAAGAAAGCGGAACCGGCTGTTCAAACCCCCCCAAAGGCTGCCCGCTGGGATTGAAACGATGGGACGAGGCGCGGCTTCTCCGAATGGGCTCACTGAGAGCAGCATGGTTAAGAGCTTGGAGGAGCTTACAGCTGCCGTGAATACTCAGAATAACACCTCTGAGCGTATATTGGGTTACATCAAGGAGAGGTCTGCTCAGAATAACACCTCTGAGTGAAAGTTGGATTACATCGTGGAACAGCTCACTGCAGTCGTGTGTTCTCAGAATCGGCTCTCTGAGCACAAGAATGATAAGACCACGGAACGCAAGTTTGATAACATCATGGAGAAGCTCGCGGCTCTCCAACGGGAGATTGAGAGACCAGTGTCGGAGTGTTAAGGAACAGCTTTGAAATTCTCATGAGCTGCTTGCATAAAAGAAAAATCAACAACATCAACATCATAATGCAGATACCCCCTCGGCGCCAGCTGTGGGCTCAAGGCTGGAGCCGAACATATCTCCCTGATAACGACTGTGTGTTGACTGTTCTTCCCACTCTATGCAAGACCACCTAGGTTGGCTGGTAGACTGTTTACTTAGCCTGATAGGGCAAAGGACACTGTCTCAGCTGAACTCTGGACACGCACACACATACACTTACACTGATAAGCACTCACACATCCCCCCTGCCCTTCCAATGCCTTCGATGCTTGTTGCCTCCTGGGAACACAAGGCAGGTCTGGGCCTGCGCTGGAGAGTCGGCGCAGTGGCAGGATGGCTGCTGTGTTGCCTGGGATTACTCCTTATCCCCTACCCAACCCTGTTGCTGGTCACGTGCTCTATAATGTTGTACTGTGGACATTTATGTGCTTTTTTTTGTTTCCTGTTTTCATGCTGTCCTCCTATAGAGATTGACAAACCACGTGACTCTCGCGCATTGCATGCCGGGAACTCGTGGCAAAACAATCAAAGTACCGCATCAAATGCAAGCATTTGCAGCACCGCAAAACGTTCATTCTCCGGTTCCAATACCTTCTTGCTTTTTCTTTGCCCCCCAAAAAGTTATGTACAAAACAAAGGAGAAAATGCCGGTCCGTACAAAGACAGACTTGATGAAAAGTCAAAGAAAAGATACGAGGAAAAAATCAAAGGAGTGAAAGGGTTAGACCCTTACGAGCACACAGAGTGGACAAAATACGTTAGTGTGCTGCCCAACGTTCACCACGCTCATATTTATAATTATACGGTTCTTGGAGTGAGTACATACACAAGCCCGGGTACAGTTTACCAACGGATGGGTACAGGACCTTGAAATGCACCGCGTAGAACAAAAGACCATCGTACGAACAAAGGTAAGTTTACTAGTCTCACAAATCGTCTTCATAAATACACATTAGTTAACTGTTTATTAATAGGACCTTTGAGCTCAATGGTAAATAATTAGTAGTGGAAATAATTTCTGGTTCGCATTACAGAATTGTAGCAGTGACAATAATATTGTATGCTGTAATCGTACTGGGCAATTAGTGATACAAAAAAAACTGTTTTATCCTGTGAATGAAAGTATATGTTTTTGCCAATGTACCATGGTAATAACAGAAGCGAAACGCAATATTGTGTCAGGACAATTCACTATTTATGCACAATAAACAAAGGAGCATAGCGCAACAATTTCTGTTCAGCGCCAGACTTGCTTGTAACCTATATCACCAATTATGTTAAGAAAAATGACGTATTAACTACTACAGAAGACTGACCTTTGTGGAAATGCTTGGAGCAGACTAACCTGTGAGCTGGAGTGTTCTGGGACGTTATATTTGGTCTTTGAATGGCTGCAATCCAGGCCATGCGTCGCCTCTTTTTACTTCGGAAACATGGCTCGAACAATTTCTCTTAACTTAACTTATAACTTAACTTATATGTTTTTATTGATTAGCATTCAAATATCTCAGTGAAGACAGAACAAAGATCTACCACAAAGCAAGAAAGCATGAGACAAGGCTAATCAAAAGGTATTGGCTGAAGCATTTGCTTATTACGCCAACCCTTTTAACAACAGATCTTTTAGCATGCAGCTCCTGTACACAGGGCTCGAAGCAAATAATAATACAAAGCAAAAACAAAACAAACAAACAAACAAACAAGAAAAAAACAAAAAAACAAAAAACTTTCCACCTTAGGTAAGTAACTACATCAAAGCAAAAGAATCAAGAGGTTTTTTTGTTTTTTGTTTTTGTTTTTTTTGCTCTTTTCATTCTTGATATATATATTTTTCTAATACTCTATTTTTAAACATGTTTTTAAACAAGGAAAATGAACTACACCTTTTTAAATCACTGTCATAACTATTCCACAGGTTAACTCCTCTAACAGAAACACATCTCTGCTTTATATTTGTCGTTATCTTGTTTTTTTTAAAGAAATCTGTTCCCCTTAAGTCATATTGACTCTCTCTGACTTTGAACAGCTTCTGAGTACTGGGGCAAAGCAAGTTATTTTGTGCTTTATACATTATCTGTGCCATTTTATATTCAACTAAATCATAAAATTTCAGGGTATTCAGATTAATAAACAAAATGTTAGTTGGTTCTATATAGTTTGATTGGTTTATAATTCTTATAGCTCTTTTTTGCAACTTGAAAATAGGAAGAGTGTTCGTTTTATATGCATTACCCCATATCTCCAGACAGTAAGTCATATATGGAAGCAACAGAGTACAATAGAGTGTGTATAATGATTTTTTGTTCAGGACATGCTTTGTTTTATAGAGAATAGCAATGGTTTTTGACATTTTTGTTTTCACATGGTTTATATGAGACTTCCAACTCAGCTTATCATCAATTATCACTCCAAGAAATTTATTTTCGTACACTCTTTCAATTTCAATTCCATTAACCCTGATTTTAGATACATTTTTCATTTGTCTAGTGCCAAAAATAATCAATTTTGTTTTCTTTATATTTAATGATAACTTATTTACATCAAACCAGTTTTTTAATATATTTAACTCCTTTTCCGCTGTAGTCAGAAGCTGTTCTAGGTTTTTACCTGAGCAATACAGAGTGGTATCATCAGCAAACAATACACATTTTAACAGTTTGGAAATGCTACATATGTCATTTATGTATAATATAAATAATTTAGGGCCCAGCACAGAGCCCTGAGGAACACCACAAGTTACCTTCAACTGCTTAGATTTTACATTATTGAATTCGACATATTGATATCTGTCATCCAGGTAACTTTTCATCCACTTGTATGCTAACCCTCTTATGCCATATCTCTCTAGTTTATTCATTAATATAGAATGATCAATCGTATCAAACGCCTTTTTTAAGTCTATAAAAACACCAACAGTATATTCCTTATTATCTATAGCATTAGATATCCCTTCTACAAGTTCCATCACTGCCATCGAAGTGGACCTTTTCACTCTAAAGCCATATTGGTTATCACTTAGGAGATTATGCTTCTCAATATATTTATCAAGTCTATTAACAAATAACTTTTCTAAAATTTTTGAGAACTGTGGGAGCAGTGATATTGGCCTATAATTGGTAAACTGACTTCTCTCTCCGTTTTTATGGATTGGAATAACTTTTGCTATTTTCATTTGTGAGGGAAATACACCAGTTCAAAAGGACAGATTACAAATGTATGCGAAAGGTTGCACTATATATTCTATAATACTTTTAACTAATATCATGTCAATACCAAAACAGTCAGTGGACTTTTTATTTTTAAATGTCTTCACAATGTTAATTATTTCTCTATGAGTTACAGCACCAATAAACATGGAGGACACATTCTGAGTAATATGTTTATTTAGGTCGTTATTATTTCTTGACTCTGGAATTTCTTTTGCTAAATTAAAGCCAACATTTACAAAGAAATCATTAAATTCATTTGCAATGTCTTTAGTTTTATCAAGCACAATATCTTTATCTTTTTTAAAATAATCTGGATAATTCTTATTTTTTGAGCCCTTTTTGATTATACTATTTAATATCCTCCATGTTTCTTGTGTGTTACTTCTACTTTGCTCCAATAATTTGTGGTAATATTCTTTCTTACTTGTTCTTATAATATTTACTAATCTATTTTTATATAACTTGTACTTTATTTCAGCATCTTTTGTCCTCTGTTTTATGAATCTCTTATATAGATTATTTTTCTTTTTACATGCATCTTCTATCCCCTTTGTGATCCATGGCTTATTTGATCTGTGATGCTTTCTAGTGATTTTCATTAAAGGACAATGTTTTTCATATAGTGAAATTACAGTTGATAAGAATGCATCATATGCACTATTTGAATCTTCATTTGCAAAAACCTCATTCCAATTGTGTTCCTTTAAGTCCACCTGGAGGGCAGCAATGGCTCCTGTTGTTCTAAGTCGTATCATATCAAATATTTGATTCTTTTGTTTAGTTTTAATCCCAAAATAATTTTGAAAAATTGCAAAAACAGGAAGATGATCGCTTATATCAGTTATAAGAAGTCCACCTACTATTTCATGGTCAATTTTATTTGTGAATATATTATCTATCAATGTAGCTGTATCAATTGTTATTCTACTTGGTTTTATAATTACAGGGAAAAGGGAGTTACTATACATTGTATTTATGAAATCTGTTGTTTTCTGATGTCCATTTGGGTTTAGCAAATCTATATTAAAATCACCACAAATTATTTGCACTTTTTTATCATTTAGGTTGCTAAACATAGCAAGTTTTTCATTGAATGTCTCAAGGCATGAACCTGGTGTCCTATAGATGCAACTTATAATTATATTGTTAGCTTTTTCAACATGGATTTCAATAGTGACACATTCCAATACGTTATCTATGGTGCTTGACATACATTCAATCAGACTACATTTCAAAACTTTATCTACATATAAGGCAACACCGCCTCCTTTTTTATTCACCCTGTTCATTGTAAATAATTCGTATCCTTCCAGTCCCATTTCACTAATTTTCTCATTATCGAGCCATGTTTCTGATATTGCAATTATATTAAACTTTTTTAACTTACTTAAACATTCTGTAATTTTAGAAAATTTTTTATACAGGCTTCTACTATTGAAATGTATGACCGACAATGCATTTGCCATTTTAATATTCATATTGAATTGGTCATCTGTATAGTACTCACAAGTATTATTGGTGTTATTGTAGAAGTGGGTATCTGGGTCAATGTTACTTTCAGGGTCATGCATGTTGTGCTCTGCATAGTTAAACGTTTTGAAGTTCGTTTTCTCAGCGTGTGTGGCAAAATAACCACCTTGACAGTCCTTTTCATAATCAAATTCTTCCTCTTCAATATCTCTGAATGGAAACCTATAATCTGTGTCCAAACTTGTCATTTATGTGTAGTTGTTTTTGTTGTTGTTTTTTGAGCCGTAAGGCCAGAAACACTTTCCATACCCATTGTTCATTATCCAATCGTCACTTTTCCAATAGATTCCAGAGAAGATTCCTGATTATTTATATTGCTCTAAGTCTTTGAGTTCTCTTATCATCACAACTTTCGCTTCTTCGGGATTGCCATTTAGTCTTATCATTACTTTGCAGTTCCTCGTCCATGTCGCTTGTATCTTATTTTGTTTTCTCAGGCTGCGTGCCTGTCTTGCAATTTCAGCAGTCTTTTTCGTTAAATGTTCATTTAAATACACACCAGTCCCTTTAAGCTTCTTACCCTGTTTCAGTAACTCAATCTTTGTTTTGCGACTCACAAACCGAAGAATAATTGATGGCTTTGTTTTACTGTCTTTCCTGGGGAGCGTGTGGCATGCTGCAATATGATGGCTCTGAATACTTACATTCTTCGTTTGAAGAAATTTTATCACTTGCTGTTCAAGCGTTTGCAGCTCCTCTACCGGGGCATCTTCACCATCTTTACCTCCCCCAGCTGTTACTCTGGCGTAGGTTCGGTGTTGCGTCTCCAGTCCACTTATGACTAAATCATCCATTCTTGTGTATTGTTCAAGGTCCTCGATTCGCCGTTCCAAGTCGTCTATTTTCTTGTCCTTGTCCTTTATGAGGTTTTTTAGTTGTTTTATTTCATCCATTAGGTCATGTAGCATACCTTGTTGTTTAGCCACTTTGCTCAGTTCATCAGACATGAAATTAAGCGATTTCCTAATCTCCTCCAACTCCTCTTCAACTCCTGGGTTTGCTTTTTTAGGCGGCATTTTGAAAATGATGAGATTTGTATTTCCTTGTGATGGCCCGTTGAAGTCACTGTTGATTAACTTGTTGGTTGAGCCTTGGCCTAGTGGCTGCTGGAGGATCCTGGGCCTAGTGGCTGCTGGAAGAGCCTGGGCCTGGTGGCTGCTGGAGGATCCTGGGCCTGGTGGCTGCTGCAGGAGCCTGGGCCTGGTGGCTGCTGGAAGAGCCTGGGCCTGGTGGCTGCTGGAGGATCCTGGGCCTGGTGGAGCAGGAGGGTCCTGGGCCTGGTGGCTGCTGGAGGGTCCTGGGCCTGGTGGCTGCTGGAGGATCCTGGGCCTGGTGGAGCAGGAGGGTCCTGGGCCTGGTGGCTGCTGGAGGATCCTGGGCCTGGTGGAGCAGGAGGGTCCTGGGGACTGAGGGTCCTACTTCTCTTCAACGACGTAATCCGATAACAACCGATCTCTTTACCCGCCGGCTTCCCGTGGCTGTCATGCGACCGGCTATTGCAATTAATAATACAACAGCTTCTTGCCATTTTTTGTGTTTCTTTTTATCGCAGGGTGACTGATTTCAATTGAAAGCCTGGGTGCGCTAGTACCTCTTGCCACGGGTTCCCAGAATTTACCCCTGAACAACATCACATTTTCAATCTCTATAGCCCAGCATGAGTAGAGGTCTCTTTTTTTCCTCTTGTACTTTCCCATTGTAGTATACATTTCAGTGTTTTTTTCTGTAATGCAACCGTTCTCTGACTTGTATCCCCATGTGATGTCTGTGTTGTGTGTGTAAGGTCGGGGGCGGGTTCATTCCACTGCAGGGCAACCTGCCACTGCATGTGGCGAATAAAATTTGAACTTGAACTTGACTCCGGTAAATTTAATAAATTCTGTTTTCATGGATGCCTGGATGTTAAACTTAATTGTTACACCTGGTAAAGCAGCAACACTGAAAATTTTATTAAAGATGAAAGAATTTAGACCGTTTTTAAATCTCAGTGATGCCGCAGCGTTTGTTTGACTTTGGGACCTGAATTGGATGGAGTTTTGAACCCAGATTACTCCGCGAGGCTCCTGACAACGGTAGCCATAATGCTCCGACAATCCATCAAGCAGTGCGGCTTTGTAGCTTATCAAAGTTGTAGTAAAACATGTTTTGACAGATTTCTGCGCGCCATGTACTACATAAAATCGGTTCAAGGTCAGTAAACACAACCAGAATTCCTACATAAGGCGCACAGTCGATTTGTGAGAAAATTAAAGGATTTGAAGTGCGCCTTATAGTCTGAAAAAATCTGCATCTTTGTTATCACTAATTAGCTCCAACCTGCACACATACAGCACTTTGATAACTGAATTTCCCAGCATTAGCTGATAAATAAAATAGCTGATAAATTGCAATCACCATATAGCTCAAGTTAAAGCTTTTAAAAACCAACTCCCCAGGGTTATGTCAGTAAATTGTTGTCTGGGAAACTTTGTTATAAAAAGCAGAAAGACTTTTTCCACAATTTTTAAGACCAACTTATTAATTAAGTCATCATGAAAAGAAAACATATCAATAGGATATCAAATCTGTAATCAAACACTTACCATGATGGAGTAACGTGAGCTTAACACACAGTTTTGTCCCTTTTCCCTGGCCCACTGAGGACATCCGAGATAATTTCTCTCCCCTCTTGTTCAGGATCTCAATTTTAAGAGGCCCTTAAACGACACATCAGACAAAATGTGAGGAATGAGCTTTGAGCTATATGGGACGGGAATGGGGGGAGACTTTTTTTGAACACCACTGTTTGATGCAAACAAATTATCGGTTTGTTTTTTTTCATAACATATGAAGTGCTGTGGTATGCAAACATTGCAAGATCTTACCTAAAGTAGTCCCGGCAGAAAGAATAGCATTATTTTGCAAGGGGTTACCATTGGGCCATTCCACATTCAGCTTATCTGGAAGCCTGAAACAAACATGTCATTTACCTGAACTGAAATTTTTGAGTCAGAATGAGGAGAAAGATTTGCACAAAATAAAGCAACCAAGGAGACAGAGCATCTACATTACAAACAAAAAGTGAATATTAGAGAGGAGCAGTTTGTGTAGAAAAATGTCTCCCTAACTGCTCACTCACTTCTCAGAGTCACTGTCGATATTTTTCTTGATGGCTTCATCAGTGGCTGTCTTGTCGATCTTGGAAATGGGAACGATCTTGTTCATGTCCCAAAGTGCTATGGGCTCCTGGGAAGAGATTTTTCTTAAATCAGTAAACTCAATAAAAGAACAAAGAAAAAAAGGGATTTATATAAGTGAATTTACTGAAATAATATGGAAAATTAACCCCCCCCCCCCAACAAAAAAACTGAAGGTGAAGTCCAAATGTACTCAGTAAGCTAAATTCTCAAGAGTCATTAACAGTTATCGCTAATGCTTGATTGCAGTTGTTGCTGCTAAGTGTGATCCAACCAGTTTTATGTTTAGGGGGCGATCTTTGTCTAATCTTTGTCTAATATGTAAATTTGCTTGATGATCTGAAACATTTAAGTCTAACAAACATACAAAAAATAGGAAATCAAGAAGGCAGCAAACACTATTTTACACCACCATATATATGACGCCCTAGTGTTTGATAATGTTTGCTCCGAGTTCAACTTCAGACATTTCCTTTAATATGAATGATGTACGATCATAAGCAAACCAAGTGAGTAATTATTGATTATTTAGTAAAATATCATTATACTACATGCATAATTTCAAACTCAAATGTTGTTACACACATGAAATACTCACATCTTGATAAAAAAGCAACTACTACTTAATAAAATAAAAACTGGTTTGTCACTTAGACATTTCTTCTGTTTATAGATAAAGATATTTATTTTTCTTTTATGACATACAGTGAAATATTACTTGTGAACTATTGAAGCATGTGGTTGGTTAGGTGCAGTCAGTTGTCAACTGTACAATTCTGGACCAACACAGATGTTTTAATAGTAATTCAGATGACTGTCAATAGATTTTATTTACTTTTTGCTATTGTTTTTTTGCCCTTTATAACATAGAAACAAAGAAATTTTATCACACAATTTTTTTATCACTGATATTTTTCTTAAAACCTTTTAATGCGACATTTTCCAGTTTTGGAATTGATGTTCGATCAGTTTCTCAAATCAAAGTTTTTATAATTGCCTTCTTACTCGAGACACTTCCACCTGTCCTCCCGTGGCATAGACGTCTCCATCGAAATTTCCATACAGCAAAAATTGAACCACTTTACCGTACAGAATCGGATTTGTATTGTGCGTCTTCAACTGTATGAGGAAGCATAAAGAGATCAGAATGAATGTAGAAGAGGGAACAATAAGAAAATACATTTAAGTAGACAAAAACCAATAAATGCTCACAAGTTGGCCTGTTTTGTATGTCCTGCCTCCCCACTCAATGGCGGAGAAGACTGCCCACGGATGCTGCATTTTCTTAGTAGGGACATCTGTCCGTGTTTTAATCTCCTTGAAGCCCACAAACTTGATTTGCTTGTCGAACTTTTCATTACAGTTTCGAAGCCACTGTGTGAACTCCTTCTGGATGTTACCTCTTGACGATTTCTGTTGAAACGGAAAGAAAATGTTTAGCAGAGAAAAGCAGGCAGAAACAAAGACCTCAAAACAGGACATATTAAATATGTTACCTCGGTGTTCTGTTACTAACAGGTAGACAGAATGTATCCAACAGTCACTCATCATTAATACTAATATTAGCGACACACCAATTGGTCAGGCTCCCATATGTCCAGTCATGAGCTGCTTAATTTCATGCATGTGCAACACAGACACACAGTGGTTAAAGCAAATAGTGGGACACAGTCTCTCTCTCTCTCTGACACACACACACGGGCTTAACTTTGTGCTGAACATTAGGGGGGGGGGGGGGGGGGGGGGTGCAGGATCTCTGTCTAAATAAATAAATAAATAGATCTGTTTTAAATGCCAGAGGACCACCAGCATTTTTGCTTGTCGGCTCTCCACTGCTGTATTGCCAGATGGTAAAAATACCACATGGTGATTCTGCTTTTTTATGTATATATATTCCGTCATTTACATCACTGTATTGACATCAATAGGCTACACCAACAACTATACACATGACCTCATAGAGCTAAACCTTGCCAAGCCAAGTATTTGATGGAGCCTACAATCTTCAATAATCCATACCTTGCTTCCTCCTGTTGTCTGCCAACAGCTGAAGAAAGCTGTGAAGCTTTTTGAGCATAGGTGTTCATGGCCTGGATATGTAGCTGACTTTTTGCATGTCCTGAGAACCCTGAACATAGCCTTTTTCCAATCTCTAAAGCCTACACTAACAAAGGCAGGGTCACACTTTGTTTTTCAGGGTTTACCGTCAGAATGTTATGTGGAAAACAAGTTCCTGTGTGTGTTGAGGCTAACTGTTGACGTCTCAGAAAGTGGTCAATTAAACGTCCTGAATAGGGCTCTTAGTTTCCAAGCATCATTATCCTGAGGTTATAACACAGTTGTTTGCTAATGTTGACTGATTTGAATAAACGTTGGCACAGTGAAAACACAGCACTTTTTGTAAAGTGGCACTGTAATGCAACCAGGGGAAAGTTGTGAAGCATTTTTGTTGAAAAGACAACACACATTTAACTCTCTTCTACACTCTGAAATAACTATATATTAAATGATTGTATTGCACATATTAACAACATTTTTGACATTGTTAAATTAAAAAAAACACACTATTAACATATCCTTGGATTCTCACCTGCCCAGTTGCCCGACTGTTGCCCTCACCATATGACCCTCTGTGAGTAAACCACACGAACCAGATACAAATCAGTTCAGTGCTCTGAAAGTGTGTGCTTGCATGCACAGTTATTTTTGTTTTTTTTTATGTCTGTTACCTGGAAATCTGTGCCTCCTGTGCAGCCTTTCTCTGTGCTTTATCCCCCTCTCTTTGGTCATTTGACCCACTGTCACCTCCTTTCTCTTGCCCAAGTGCTACACCTCCTCTGTCGCCTTCTTCTGTCTCTCCTTTTTCACTTGCTGCACCTCCTCTATCACCACCTTCACTCTCCTCTGCACCTCCTCTTTTGCCTCCTCTCTCTCTCTCAACTGCTCCTCCTCTGTCGCCTGCTCTCTCTCTCTCCTCATCTCTGCTCTCTCTCTCTCCTCATCTCTGCTTCCTTGCTTCCCTCTTTGATCACCTGCTCTGCAAACCTCTTGACCCTGATATAAAAAAAGCTCAGTTAATTTTTAAATGGTTTGAGAGAGCTGGTATATATTCACATCAGCATGTTCCCTTACCAAAAAGTTGGAAACACCTTTTGCCCTCCTACCAGCATATTAACATAATTTTTCTTTTAATGTTGTTTCAGTGTTTCCCACACAAGTTCACTGTAATACATTTAGACCACATACTTTTTACAGTATTATATAATTATAACATGTACACATACACAACATTCCTCTATTGTTTGACCTGCCTTTCTCTTTCTCTCCCCCCACCTCTACATGTAGCACAATGCTCCCCACCCGGCACACGCACACACACACACACACACACACACACTAATGTGCTGTTAGGATGGACGTGCTTGTGAGTGAAGACACAAAGTTGACAGGGGGACCACAATGAGAACATTTGTAATAACAAACACTCACTCAGCTGAATGTGGACATTTTCAACTAACATACAAGAAGTGGCTAAAGCTAAAGCTATCCACAGCTCAGAATATGCCAGCAGCCTTGGTATGAGCAAAAGATGAAAGCGCTTGAGAAAAATTATGTAGATGAATGAAAAAGCATAAAGGGTCCAAATTGTGTTAATATATAAACATACTGATCATTTGATTTGTCGTATAAATCTGTTACACTTGGTTTTGTGTGTTGACATACAGTATGTCAGGTAAAGGTGCGGGTACAGCAGCTCATGCACATTTTTATTAATCACAGCACTTTATTTTAAGTTGTTTAGGTGAGAAAAGATTATCTAATGTTGAGTATTTTATAAATGCAACAACTCTGACCTTTGACCCATGTTAATATCTCTATTATACCAAAGCAAAACACTAGACAACAATTAACATTGGAGTGCTTAAAGGTAGCTTAAGTTCACAACACACTTTATTAAACACTGGAATATTACATAGATTAGCACTAAAAGATATTTTAATCTAGTCAACATATATATATATTAGAATTAAGGTTTGGATATCTACCTAAGCTGAATATTATGTGTGTATGATGTGTTCCGTTGTATCTCAGGTTTTGTCATGTTTAAAAAGTGTTCCTTTGAACTGGAGAGGTTGTCAGCTGGATTTTATATATTTTATATAGGGTAATAGACCATCAAAGTAGCAGCCCTTGGTTTACTACCGGACACTCTCCATCAGTTGTTCTATATCCAGAGAAGCCGTTTGGATAAGCCATAAAAAATCCACAAAAAGTCCTGTCTTCATTTCAAGCCCTACCAGGACCCTAGATAACCGAGAACCTACACAGTCTTCAGTCAGAGAACATGCTGAAGATAGTAAACACTGATAAAAAATATGGGATTTTATAAACACCTGCCAGAATGAAGAACATTGATGGGAAATGTTGTTAAACCACTGCTCAACGTATGCGAGTAGTTAATTGTGATGTACTGAAAGTAAAATGTAAAAAGACTTGTGCTGTTGAAAAGGAAACTGACCCTGCAATTAGTTGAAAGCAGGTCACAGCTGGGTCAGCGTAATAAAAATAAGACCACATAGTCTCCGCCTGAGTGCATGTGCCGTAGGCAATTCCATACATTGGAAGTACTCATTCTGTAGCTCAGGATGTGACCTGCTATAAATGAGGACAAGACGTTGTATGCTTCAGTCGTACTTTGTAAACTGCTCTGTACTCTGTGCTCAAAATGAACAAGCTGGTTTTAGTGTAGAGGCTGACTGATAAAGTAACCGTAGAACTCTTCTCTTCCTGTTGACAATTCTGACAATAAATCAGATCCACTTCATTCCTTTATCAGTCATAATATATATCCGCTCAAGGGACTGAATGTGGTGCTGGAGTTCTGATTGTGAAAGAGCCAGTGAGAAATGGAGACGATCACCTGTCCGTTCAGAACCAGTGAGAAGATAGTTTGATTCTTCTTCAGTTTCAGCTCAAGGTCCATGAAGGTCATCTTGTTTGTGGTGACCTGGAAATTGTCATCAGTGAAAAGCACTCCTGAAAGCCGACGGTAACACTCCGGGGGTGCATCTGATGCTGTTCTGCTGTTATGTTTACGAGAACACCAGTCAAACCTGTAACAAATGGAGCAAGACACAAGAAGGAAAGGATGTTAAAGTAATTTTTACCACTATAGAATATGACAAATACAATGCGAGTGGCAAGGGGAAAAGGTTAACCTCGCTCTCTCTCATTTTTTGGAAGCATAGTTTAAAGCCATGCTGACATCGCTGTCAGTCTGAACTCTCAGAAAAGTCTAGGGTTTGTTTGTTCAAAGATTCAGCTCCATTTAGTAATACCAGGTTAATAACATGAAGCATGCTGCTAGCAAAATATTCTCTGTTAGCTGAAAGTCAGTTTTAAATACAATCTTTTATTTTCTGACCTGTTATACATCTTTACACAGATTCAGCTCTATACCTAAATGAATTTTTTTTTTAACTCGGTCCACTTAGTGAGAGGTCACAAAAAGAGTGACAAAAGGCATGGAAGGTTTAGCAGCTGATCTACCAGCAATGCATCTTTCAACATAAGTGTAGCCAGTCAATGTTAGCGCTAACCACAATATGCCATCAGTAAAACTCAATCAAGTCTGAGAATATTATAACACATGAATAGCAGATTATGTGTTATCTGTTAAATACACAATCACCAACACAGCAATTCAAATCGAAGAAATTCAAAAGAAAAATAATCAATACATTTTGATATAAAGGCAAATTCTTCCCTCAAAAACAGGGCAAGTCTGCGGGGGTCTTAAGGGCCCATTATGTTCAAAGCATTGAATGTATGGCGTGCAAACAGTGACATCACAGAGCCGTCATCACCTAAAACACTGAATGACAGGTACTGCCACTCAGAGAAAACCTCCATATCAGTTGCTTTTGTTTTCTTCCAAAAGTCTCATCTTTTTGAGCTGTTGCATCTCTTTAATCTGTATAGTTTGGGAATATCTGAGCTTCTGCACTGACATATCACTGAAACAGTGGAAAAAACAAACAAAAGCATACATGTGTGTTTTCAACCCGGCCACACCGTTTGCACCAATTGTGTAAAGTTACAAAAAAACTGAACGTGAAGTGAAGTGAACGACTAGCCACAGAAAAAAGTTGCATCACTTTTGGCATCCGTGAAGACTGCAAAGGTCGATATGATAAAAGATTACAGGCTTTGGTCCCCATTTTTCCACTGACACTATCCACAGATAGGTTCCTATGTGGAGTTAAACCGTATCCAACATCACAGCACGACAGGGACCTATATATGACAGTGGAATCAATTTTCTCTGCTGACTCCTAGCCGTTATGTTAAACTCTGAAGTAAAAAGTAACTAAAGGTAAAGCCTACTATTTTAGACTAAAATGGGACATTAGTTTTTGTGAATATAAGTATGAAATGAGTGTAATTACTCAGCCACTTTGGTGCCAGGTATGAGCCGTCCATTCCAGAAACACTCAAAGATCTTCCTTTCTTCCTGAGTCACGAGTCCAGGCTCATTTTCGAAATTGTCATTTTCAGAAGACGCTGCTAAAGAAAATTACCCCCCAAAAAACAACATAAACAAAAACAACGAAAAAAAACAAACAAACAAAAAAACACAACTTCAAAACATGTCAAACTATAAAATCCATGAATGTATTAAATATGTTAACAGTATGAATACCATTTGCAGCACATGTATCTTTGGAATCTTTAGGATCTTTAGGATCTTCAGGATCTTCAGGATATTTAGGATAAGTCTCCCTGTCATAGAGGAATGGATGATAACGCAGCACTCCCTCCACTGTGCCACCACCCGGTCCAGAGGAGGCCTTGAACTCAAAGGTGTCCACAGCAGAGTTAATGTACAAAGTTTGCATGTCATCATCAACTTCCCTCAGGTTCAGCACACGGGGACATTTGTTTGGTTTTTCACGTAAAGTGATCTGTAAACAAGTAAAATGGTAAAGTTAGCCAAAACATACAAAATTTTAAATAACAGAGTATTTTGTAAAAGTCTATATTTATCTGAAGCCTCACCTGAATGTCAATCGTAGGTTGTTGAGCTGTCTTTTTAGAGCCTTGTTTCAGGTCATTTCCATTGACTCCATGAATGTAATAGTGATATATGTGCCTGAAATTAGGACAAATGCAGTTAACAGAGTTTAATCCAAAAGCAGTGGAAATGATTGTGTCAGGGCAGCCTTCAATGGTTAAAAGGTGAATTTCTTAAAACGGGAATATTGCAAGATAAAAAGGATAAAATAAAATAAAATAAAAAACAGAAAAAGAATGCAATTAAAACAACAAAAATTTGGAGGTGTAAAAATAAAAAAAAGTATTCCCGGCCTTTGCCATAAATTGAAAAAAATTGAGCTCGGGCGCATCTTGTTTCCACTGATCATCTGTCAGATGTTTCTGCAGCTTGAGTGGAGTCCACCTGTGGTAAATTCAGTTGATTGGACATGATTTGGAAAGGCACACACAAGTCTATATAAGGTCCCATACTTGACAGTGTATCTCAGAGGACCAACCAAATCACAAAGCACAAGGAATTGTCTGCAGACCTCCAAGGAACGGAACTCTTTGGCCTTCAATTCTAAGCGTCATGCCAGGAGGAAACCAGACATTATTGCCCAGTCAATGCCATCCCTACAGAAAAGTATGGTGGTGGCAGCATCATGCTGTGGGGATGTTTTTTGGCAGCAGGAGCTGGAAGACTAGTCAGGGTTTGCGAATGTTGGTGAATTCTCAGTGAATGTCTCTGAGTGTGAGAGATCAGATTTAAACCCAAATGAACGTGTCTGTGAAGATCTGAAAATGTCTGCGCAGCAACGTTCCCTATCCAACCTGCAAAGAAGAATGGGACAGACTGCCCCAAAATATCTGTGCCATGGTTGTAGCATCACACTCAAAAAGACTTGAGGCTGTATTTGCTGCCAAACGTGCTTCAGCATAATATTGAGCAAAGGCTGTGGATACTTATGTACATTTACAAGAATTTAAAACATTTTTCTCACTTTTTTTTTTTACTTTGTCAAAAAGTGGAACAAGTGAAGTGTTACGAAAACTTTCCGGATGCACTGTCTGTAAGATATGATGTGGATGAGTGAGCTCACGCTAGATGTCTGGTCCATGCATCAAAATTCTGTTTCAGAAAGGAGATATGCTTTTCCTTCAGTCCTGTAATAACTACGGCCGTGAAGCTTTCCTTCCCACGTTCCTCATCGATGATGGTACGAAGGAAGCGCTCATCTTCACTCACGTGTGAAAAGTCGCCAGGCTGTAGCGGGAAGATTAAACATCACTCAGAGATGGTGTTGACGCAGGGAGAGAGCACACCACAATCCAAAAATCATCAAAATCTTTAGCACATGTTTTAACAACATCTTAAAGTAGACTCACCTTCCTGTTTAGGATGGTGGTGCTATAAATATCCTCTTTGTTCTTTTCCTTTTTTTCAAATTCTTCTTCTGATAGAACCAACTCATGAACATCTGGTAACCCCACTGGCTTGCTAATCATCTAGTAATTTATGAAACAAAACAAACATATGTACTTAATTGACAAAATACCAAGAAATGCCCATCTAAAAACCACACATCTAATTTTCAAACTCAGTCCGCAATAAAGGAAACCAAGTTAAGTTACATTTATTATATTTTATAATTTGGGTTTTAGATATTCTATGAAGTGCTTCACTGAGTTTCCACACAGACTTACTCTGACTACATTTCCAAAGTGGAAAACAGCTTGTTTTC
Organism: Neolamprologus multifasciatus; assembly: GCF_963576455.1. Taxonomy (NCBI): domain Eukaryota; kingdom Metazoa; phylum Chordata; class Actinopteri; order Cichliformes; family Cichlidae; genus Neolamprologus; species Neolamprologus multifasciatus. Next base: position 21,462,740 of record NC_140447.1, on the reverse strand, counting down.
CTCCAACTCCAAAGTACGATATATCACTATTAAGACTTCGAGGTACAGGATCAGGGCGGACGTAGTCTTCTTCTCTTCTGTAGAAAAGAGAAATATAAATGCATGGCTTAATTTGTGCCTTTTTTAAATTAAGATGGATGTTCAGAAGAAGAAAAAACAAAAAGGCAAAATGATTTAAATACTAGGTTTAATTCAAAAGAGGCGAATGCATCCCCACCATTTCACATTTCTTTTCTTTTAGCAGCATGTGAAATGTTTTCATATTCTTGCCTCAGACGGGATTTCAGTTGGCCTCCTTTATGATATTTTTGGTTTGTGGTGAGCCAAAGGTTCACCACAAACCAAAGTGGTCTGCATCAGAGGCCCCTTAAGCACCCAGACTCTACTACAGAGGCATGTTGGTGTAATATGGGCAGAATGTGGTTTGTGCTTGTTTTTAAGCAAGACTTCTGTGAGAAAGCCATCTGCTGGATTTTGCCCATGTTGCTCCCAAACTTCAAAATGTCATTCAGCATCAAGGGTGCCTTCACAGATTTTGAGGTGATAAGAAGCTGGAGTCCAGAGGACTCAGCGTTCAAGATTTCTGCATTTAAATTTTTGATAAATCAGATTGCAGGACGGTTTTCCACTTCACTACTCCACTCTTAAATGAGCTCATGCCACAAGAAGCCAGCAGCATTTCTGGATTTATACTCTTTTTTTACTATTTTCAATTAAACACAAGATTTGTGTGATTTGCAAACTTCATTCTACTTTTATGTATTTGTTTTGGGTTTTTTTCATTTTTTTAAACAGTGTCCCAACTTTTGGAACTATTTTAAATAAAGAGCTGGAAAGGACCACACTACTGTAATTTTGGAATTTAAAATAAAACAAACCAACCTTGCAAAACTGCCGGTTTCTTTTGTAAATTTGGAGTGTCTGTAAACTGCCCATTTATTGAGCTGCTTTGTAGTCATGCCACGTCCATTGTCCAGGACAATGACAGCAGGTTTCCCAAGACTTTCATCAAACTGCTGTTAAACAGATACAAATACTGAGTTAGCAATCTTCTGTATGCGTGACATTAATCCAGTATTCAATAATCATGTATTTGCAGTTTCAGAACCAACCATCCTTATCTCTATTATCCTCGTTTCTGTGTTTTTAGCTGTGGCTGAAAGAGAGTTGTCAATGAGCTCGGCAAGTGGATAGGCTGGGAAGAAAAAAAAAAGATAAGCAGCGAGAAACAAACAGATTGCAAAAGGCTAATCTGCGATCATCCCAAGTACACGACCATGATTGTTTTAGCACTTACCTAATGACTCCTTGTTCTCACTAGCATAGTACTCATAAGTGCCACTCTTTATCAGCGTATCATAGTGGGGCATAAACGATATGTTTTCCACCGTTGCCGTAGGCAGAACCTGGTGCTCGTGTTGCAACAAGTAAAGGGTGGTACTATCCTGGAGTTCCTCTAGAATAATTAAAAATTATTCAGTGGAATTCAACTAGAAGAAAAGCAGGTTTATCTTGATATTTCACATAAGCTCAAAACACTCATCAATATCTGATAGATTTACTTACTAAATCTGTCAAAATCGAGAACAATTCTGTCAGTCGTTGCCACCACAAATGTCTCAGATGAAGGGATTCTAAATACCTGTAACAGTAAAAATGTAGTAATGGTTAGTGAGTCGTTTTAGACATAGATTTTATTAAATCCAACGCTGGAGAAACTCATTTGTTACAGCAACACAAGGGACAGGAAAAAAAAAGAAGTAGAGATATATTAGAAAAATACAAATAGAAATAAATACTATATACAGTAAAAAATAAATAAAAAATACAATGTATTTGCTGTGGTCTGCCCTCAGATCCACTAGCCACTGAGCATTGCCGTTATGGGTTGCGTCCTTCTCCCATATGCTCTTCCAGTATTGTTCTGCTTCCAGCCTTGGTGGTGCTGTTCTCATATTGTTCCCTTGCCACTGAGAGTACACCTTTGCTGGTTCCGTGGAGAACAGATGGTTTATTCTCTTGCCTTCTATCTCTCTGGTGTACCTCCTCAAGTGGCTGGCCAAGGCTGTGAGTCGTTGCTTGGCAGTTTCCAAGGCCTCAGGTATGGACAGCTTCCTGTACTTCTTAGGCACCTTCCTCATCGCGCCTTTCTGCAACTCCGATAGTTGGCTGACCTCCCTCCGTGCTACCTTGATCTTAGCCTCTAGCCTCCTTCTCCATGGGGGGTACTGCCCCTTGTGGCTGTTCAACTTGTAGCCAAGCAACTCACTGATCACTGCTGCCGTATTGTAGATCAGCTTGTTAGTGTCGGTGATCGTGGCTGTAGGTATCGTCCGTAGTGCTGCATTAACATCATCTAGCAGACCTTCTGAGGGTACTTCACGTAATCTTGGTAACCGGCTACGGGGGGTCCAGGTTTCAAGCTTGGCCATGATCCTATCTTTCAGGTCACTTCATCATCATTAATCATTATGCTGGGTAAACCATGTCAAGGATCAAGGATCAAGGAAGCTTTATTGTTATTCGCATCACATGTTTACATGAGGTGGAATGAAATTATGTGCACATGGTCCCGGTTATCCATAGAAGCGAAAAGAAACAAAATAACAAAGAAACACAAAATAAAAACAGAAATAACAAATAACAAGTAATAAAATAATACAATATAAATAGAGTGCAACAACCTGAGTACCAGTATGGAGTATAGATATAGAAATATAGGTATAAATATTTTAGCAGCAAGAGGCCATGATGACTAGCATTGATAAAGTGTCGGTGTCAGTAAAGTATCGGTAGTATAACGGTTCTTGTCTGTTTATGCATTGAGAACGAAGCTTCTGGAACGAAGCTGTTTCTCAGTCTGGTAGTTTTGGATTTAATGCTCCTCAGCCTCCTGCCTGAGAGGAGAGGGGCAAAGAATGAGTGTGCTGGATGAGTTTGGTCCTTCGTGATACAGGTAGCCCTCTTCCTGCATGTGGATGTCAACACCTCACTTACAATCATACCTAAGAAAACACTGGACAAGCCTTTGTTGCATCTCAAATATGTAATGCCTCACTCATTACAGCACATAGGTGTGTTCACAATGAGCATGAGTGACTGCAATTTTCTTTTTAAACTTTCACACAAATTTCAAACTATGTTTGAATATAGTGGCCGAATATTATAAAAGTTGTTTTAAGCCTACATTTGCCACTGTGAGCATAATGCAAGATAAATGGCACTTCTGCTGGTCTAATGGTTAACGCATGTCAAAGTTATGCTATAGTGGGATGTTGCAGTTCAAACTGACCTTCTGATGATCAGAAACAAAGGTCTCAACTCTCCTACTCCTACAAAGATTATGACACCAGTTTTTGTTTGAAGTATTTAAGATGTTCACCAAATTTCCATTACTCAGGAGGATGTAGTTTATGTCACCAATGAATACTGACCTATCACCGATGTATATTTATCTAATATCCAAAACTGTATTATTAAAAATGAAAATCAATTCAGATAAAGATTCTTGGGATAAATTTGCCAGCACAGTGGCACAGACTGCACCGCTTACAGCTAGTGATGGGTACCGGTATCTGGCACCGGTTCTGACATAAACGGTAGTAACCAGACTGAAAAGCAGCGCACATTTTGGTGCTTCATTTCGGTGCTTTTTTTCCCCTGAAATGTCATACACTTTGGATTCTAGCCAATCATTTTACCTTTGCAAGCATAGTAGGTGGGCCCAGGTACGTACGTTCTTTTAGAGCAGAGCTACAGATTAAAAATACCCAAGGCGAAGCGGTCAAAGTCTGGCTATACTTCACAGCAAAAGATGCAAACTCAGCAGCCTGCAACAAGTGCTTTAAGGTGATACTGTGCAAAGGAGGTAACTCCTCGAATCTGATGAAACACCTGGCGACGTATAGCATTTTGTTAAAAGCCGAGAAATGCGCTGTATTTGATAGCTTGCTGCAAGACCTCACACCGGGCACATCTACTGCAGGTGGGTTGCCTGTTATCGGACCCGGAATTAGCAACATCCCCCAAAAACCCGAAGACGAGAGTCCTGGCCCCTAGCCCTGCCAGTGTAGCAGAAATGATGACGGATGATGATGGCAGCAGCAGCCGTTCTTCTCTGCGTGAGTAGCTTAATGTTGCCCGTGTGTGATTTACGTTGAGTAGGCTAACCACGTTATTACATTAATGCATGTAAGGGGAACTAGCAAACACCGTCCGGGGCTCTACACTAACTTTTTGACATGGGCACACCGGTACAAAAGTTAGGCGCTGAAAGGCAGTGGGGAGAGGGGACACTTGGGAAGTGCATTTATTGCAGCATATAATGTGTTTCCTGGATAGACTGTGCTTTTTCAGCATTCAAAGATTGATTGCACCGTGTCAGAGCACTGGCTATGAATTTCAGACGGATCAGGCCTAAACTTAACAAAAAAGTTATCAATAGTTCTTTTCATCTTTTCTTATTACCCACAGCTACATCCACTTCTCTCAGGCCTAGGCTGCTCACTAGGGCTGGGTATCATCACTGATTTCTATAATCCATTCGATTCCGGTTCTCAAAGTCCTGATTTGATTCAATTTAGCCTGAGACGGTCAGAAATATTATAATTCTGATCATTTATCAGTACTGATACACATGAGACTTCATCAGAATTGTGAAAATCACAGCAGATGCCTTTGTGTGAAAGTAACTGAGAATAAAACACAGAAAAACATGAAGGAGATTTTCCTGGTCTGGCTTTTTATAGCAGATAACCTTAAAAATATTCTGCAATATTCTGCAATTTTGCACAATTTTAAGAAGTTTAAATTATTAGTATTGAACAGCAGAAATTAGGCTTTCTTGTCTGAGGTCATTTAAGTGAGAAAAGAAAAAGACACCGCTGTAAACAACGGTAGACTGGTGGGTAATAAGCAAATGAATAATGCAGAAAACAGAGATCTGAGACGGAAAACTGTTCCTGAAGTACACAGAGAGAGAGAGAGCTGTGCAGGAAGTGTGATTTTTATCGTGGTGGAAGCAAAACAGCAAAAGTCAGAGGGAATTCATGACGACATTGATCAAATGTGAAGCGTAGTTTGCTGCTTCTTTTGCTGCTGGCTCGACAAATTTTGGTTGGAGAGAGACAAAACCTGCAGCTCAGAATCTAGCGCAAAAAAGACGTAAACACACAGCAGACCCAACGCATCAGAATCGCTAAGCTCCGACAGTGTGTCCGTGTTCGGGCCGTCGGGTGAGAAAGCCGAGAAAGACAAAGCTGATTCTGATGCGTCGGGTCCGCTCTGTGTTTACGTCTTTGTGTGGAATCCGTTAATGAATTAATATCGCTTTATTCAAGCTACTCACCTCTCTCTTCCACCTGCACTTTCAACTGAACCACGGCCAATCAGAGAGGTCCCGCCCCTGACTATCTCTGATTGGTTTAGTCCACGATAGGGGTATAATGTGTGTCTGTTGTTGACCACACGGAGAGTTGCAGAGATTTTTTTTTTGTTACCCGAACAGTTGGTCGCACAGGTGGGACCAAATATTTATTTTTAGTCGCACCACTGAAAAATGTGGTCGCATTTGTGACCAAATTGGTCGCACTCTAGAGCCCTGCCGTCGTAGTTACATGAGGCTGTCTTCTTGTTTGATGGCAGATACTCCCTTCACCCTGGCCAAAAAAGCTAAAATGACCAAAGAAAAAGTGGAAAACAGCTAAACATGAGAGGTTTTTGGACAAAGTTTGTGTTTTTTCCATTGATTAAGCACTGCTTCCAGTCAAGAGTGCTGCCATAAATCCCCTATAGCTGCAGAAAAGGCTAACATTGTTATCTTTTTACAAAAAAACCCAGCTGAACATGAGAGGTTTTTGGACCAATTTTGTGTTCTCCATTCTTTAAGCACCAGTTCGAGCACCTTTTAAGCACCGGCACCTTTTCAAAAGTACCAGTTTGGTACTGGTATCGGATAAAACCTAAACGATACCCATCCCTACTTACAGCACTCTCAGTAGTGTCTGCCAGTAATACTAACATCCAAATAAGTTTGCAAATTTGTTTGTTACTGAAACAAAGGGCTCCTATGAACATAACTCTTACTTACTGTATATAATTTTCATAGTTTTTTCTGGTTTAAAATTGACAGCTGATAATGAAAATTAAAAAGTAAAGAAGCACCCTTCAATCATGTTATAACATTGAAGGGTGTTATTACATTGCGTAATTTGCTTTCCACCAGAGGGCACTTTAGCTTCCCTTTCGTTTATTTGGAAAACAAAACAAAACAGCAGAATACACACTGACACACTGGAATATCGGATTTTTAGATCACCACTATTGGTATCAGTGTGAAATATCAGTGGGGCTTTAGTTAAAAGTCTTTGAAAATCAGAGTCCTCACGTCCCTTTGGAGGAAGGCCAACCCCCCTGTGGCAGGTACCAAAATCAGTTTCCATTTTGGTTTTCTACATACAGAATATGAACTAGTGATGGGTCGTTCGCGAACGAAATGGCTCTTAGAGCCGGCTCTTTGACGTGAACGACGCGAGCCGGGTCCTTATCGCGAGCCGTCACGTGGATTTTTTTTTCTTTCTCTCAGCCTCTCTCTCGCACTTTTTTTCCGCTTCACTCTGCACGCGAGCCTTGTGCTTTACGCTGGGCAGAGGGGGGAGGGGCGGTAGTTACACTCAGTAGCACAGGAACAGAGCCGGAGGGAGAGAGAGAGAAAGAGAGCCAGGGACAACAACCTCACATTAGAAAGGTATTAATAGTAAGTGGTAGTAATCATCCACAACTATTTTCGGTTGCAGATGATAAAGGATTCAGAAAGTTTATTTATGCGGGCCCATATGACAGAGAATATGCATCTTCTTTTTGTTTTCATATTTTAATTTATATTTAATTGTGTTGTGGTTTGCAGTGTTTTGTGTTGTTTCACTTTAAATTTGTAAAAGGAAAAAGTTGAAAATTTAAATAGTTAAAATTTGAAATGTGAATAGTTGATTTTAGTATTATATGATTTATTTATTACATTTTATGTGGAGTGAATAAATAAAAGTATATTTACGGTGGCCCCTAGAGATAAAGCACATACAAACTTCAAATCACATACAAACTCCAAAACACGTAAAAACACGTACAAACTCCGAAGCACGTAAAAACTCAAAACACATACAAAAGACAACAGAAGTGCTCCAGGATGCTAGTCGCAGTGTTGAGCTTTTGTTACCTAGTGGCTACACAAGCCAGCAAGTACCAACGACCGGATTTGGTGTGTGGTAGTAACAGGTAAATGAACTTTTTTTTTTTAATTATTTGAATATATATGAGTGCCTGTGTATAAATACACAAACAATACACACATTCTTTCAATTGTGTAATTTAAGTGATCTAGTAGCTCTGCTTTGGAAGTTCAGTTCATGCTAGAAATGTGTTTTGGAGTTTGTACGTGTTTTGTCTCTAGGGGCCACCGCATATATTTATATATAAACATATATAAATAAAACCACTTTTTTTTTTTACGTTAGTAATTCCTTTTGTGCATAATTTTATATTATTGTTAATAATAAATTAATTAAAGCAGCAAAACAACCTGAAGAGCCGGCTCGAAAGAGCCGGGTCTCTAAAAAGAGCCGGAAATCCCATCACTAATATGAACCACTGCACCAATAACAGTTGTTCTTTGGCTACCTCCTAAAATCTGACACTAATATCATCTACAAAGAACAGTTCTGCTTCTGCACAACATTAAACTGAGAGGACTTTCTATTATTCTAGCCTGCAGTCTTAATTCTGCGGACAGAATAACAGAACTACCTTGCAGGACACTGCACTCCAGTTCTAAAGCATCATAAATCTGGTCATTTTGTGGCTGTTTACATGCTCTACAGGTATGATGTATGTGTTTACACGCTTTGTTTCAGCAATGAATTCCACAGGAGAGGATCTTTTTACAGCTAAATTATAACGGTCTCGTCTTTATGATGGACAAACCGGTGACAATGTTTCCAAACCCATCTTTTTACCGACATTAATTGATGGTGCTGGCTGATACACTGGCAGTAGGCCAACCAATCATTTGGGCTCTAAGTGCCATGAAAATGTATGTAAGAACTTTCTGACCTCGCCCTTATAGCTTGACCTCAAATCAAGGTAGCAGACATTACCTTGTGCAGAGCTTGGAGAAAGTCGTTGAAGTCCCAACCAGCTATTTCAAACAGCTTGCAGGTTTTCGCCTCCGTTTCTAAGCGGAGGTCGTAAACACGGATCTTCTTCTCTCCCTGCTGCAAGGAAGCTGCTGCAGACCGACGCTGAGAGGCAGACGTCAGCATCGTCGCAGCTTCGCCTTTTCACGTTACTCTGAAACGAACGGTCGTCCTCGTCCAGACAGGAGTGAGAGACTCACATCCGCGTTGTCTGGTCTGGTATTAAAAGTATGTGTAGTTTCCGCGGGACTCGTTCCTCTCACTCCTCTGCTCTGCCCTTCGTGTAGCGATTTCATCCGTAAAGCGCTGGTGTTTCTACGGATCGTCATATGGGACAGAAACCTTGCGTCATCTACTTCCGCGATGATCTACGTGGGTTAACGACTGAGTTTTGCCGCGCAAGTTTCGGTTTTATTTTCAAAGAAATAGGCTCGTTTGCGCTCACGTGTCCGGTTGCTCTCAAGCACGAGCTTAAATCCTGTCTGGTTTCAAACAACACCCCCTTTAACGATGTCCGTGGTGCTCCACGGAAGCCTCGGCTGGGTTCTGGATTCATGCTCGCTCATCGATCGGGGATATTCGCCGTGCATACGATGGAGAGAGAAGCAGAAGTCAGCTGTGAAGTGTAGTTTCAAAAGGCAGTGCTTCCAGGTTTTTAAGAGCTACTATAACGAGAATAACAGAGCAGATGTGGATGCAGGGAACACGGAGGTGCTGCAAAAAACATGCAAACCCTCAAAGGTAAATGCTGCTGCATTTTCTCAAGTGATGCATGAAAGTGCACGTTTTTTTTTCATATTCCCACATGAATCAAATCAAACTTCCTAGAATATGTATATGTTTGGGGGAATAAATCGTTCATATATATTTCTAGAAGACAGTTTTGCACATTTTATGACGTAAAAAGATTTTAAAAAAAATGCCTTTATAACGACGAGGAGTATACACCTTTTAATGAAACATGACATATCTGTTGATATAGTGCATAAAGGCATGAGGGAATGCATAAATATTTAAATTTTAATGTTATTTATCGTTGTTGTGGTTGTTGTTTTACTAAAAGGTTAGTGACTGTTCAAACATTTACTTGTTATAATTGTCAGGGTCTTCTGGTTTTTGTGGTAGTAATACCCACTTTCTGTCCATAAAGGTTATGTACAGAATTACTGACATCTGAATTGAATCTGAATCTGAATTAACATCTGAATTGCTACTGGCAATGCAAACAAAGCTCTTACTATGGTTGTACAGGTTGTACAAATAGTCTGTAACAACATGACAGTCACCTCTACCAGGGGCTCCAAGGAGCCCGATGCTCTGTAATTCAACGCATAAGCACAAGCCATACCTGCAATACCAAAAAGCACTTGACAATAAGCACTTTTAAGACCAAAAAGATGCTCAGCTATCAAACAGTTCGCCTACAGCACCTGTAGCATGTTGACATTCACCTGGCAGGATCATCTGCTGCAGGGATTGCTCTTTTTTTGTAGGATAGCTCTGTAGATAACATCTCACTGGTTCTCTTCCACAGTTTCCTCTTTAACAGGGTAGATTTCCCACTCAGCCCACATTCAGTGGCATCTAGCATCTTTGTGAGAGACATATAAGGTTTCTTGATCATTTCTTATTTCATTCTATCTTATATTATCTATCCTCCATTCAACAGCCAGCTCCTATTGAAAGCTTTTTCACTCTTCACTTTATAAGGGAGGTTGGGTGTGGCATGTGTCACATGACATAAGTACTAGTTTTATGTCATATACTAGTACTGACATCAGTTTTGTCAGCGGTCATTATGTCAGGCTCTGAGGACATTCCTGTTCACACCCAACAAACCTACCTGGTTGTGCCAAAAGGTTGGTTTCTATTGTCGTGATCGTGTTTTCTGTTATGCGGGACATAAAATACTGATGTGTTGTAAAAGTTAATAAGGAACCCTCTTAACCATAGTGAACTTAAAGCTCAGGAGTTGCTAATATATTAATGCATTTTCACCTTGTTCTTATCAAGCAGTCCAGTAACATGCAACAGCGAGCAAGCAAGTAAACCAAGGATCCTGACACTGAAGCAGAAAAATACAATTACAAAGTAGCATTTTAAACCTGCTACTTTTATGGTGACTTACAATAATGAAGAATCCAGACTGATTGGATATATTTTAACTCACATAAAATCTGCAAACAGACTTGCACAAAGTTATTCTGCTTATTTCAGCACCACTGATATTTGTTTAAATATTAAAATGACAGCTATGTAAAACTTAACTCTGTCAGCTCAGTTTAATGCCAGATCAGTAGAATTTACTTTTGAGTTTGACACAGTGGATTACAGTGGTGCTACTGCTTGCTTGGTTGGAGCTGTAAAGAACAATACCATGATCATTTTGCTCTTTGTTGTGCTTACTCTTTATCACTTCATCAATTTGACTTACAGAAAAGGAAACGAAAACACCATGAACTCAACCAAGGGGAAATTGATTCACTGGTCTTTCACGAGAAGGTAGGCTGATACTTATTCTGAGCCTTAACTACAAATAAGATATAATCTGTCATCTGTCAATAGATTTGTTCTTGCAGGGACTGTATTGCCCCACTGAAGTTAAAGCATTACAAAGAGAAAAAATGATTGGGGATAATCAGAGTTACAAGAAGTCTATGGAAAAAAGTGGTCAAAGTGTAAACTTACCTGTCAAACTGACAGATACAGTTATCCACAGAATCTTCCTGTTTGAGTCAATGTAATAGATCACACTTTTATTCATATAAGTCAATTATTAGCAGTATGATTGTTGTTAATTTATTCATTAATGCTTCTTTTAAATATCTGATTTATATATGGCTTAGTGTTATTTGTTTTTTATCTACACAATAATACAACATTCATAACAAACATAACAATGAAATGGACCTTTTTATTGTAATGTGTTATGATTTATAACTCAAAACATGACATGCAGTAATCACAATGTCACTTTGTGATAAAGTAAATGTTATTTATACTTGTATTATAGTTTTCATTTTAAAATAAGTCATTTTAGTTAAGGAGTCATATTTTTAGAGAATTTCAATACGCCAGTGCACAGATATGGGCTGAAGAGCACTATATGGACAAAGTAGTGAAGCTCTCTGTCCACATATTTTGTGCTGATGTTAATGCCAGAGAAGGTTTTGGAACTCACTCCGCAGAGTGTTGGCAACTTTTATGCACTATGATCCTCAGCACTACGCAACCTCACTATGTAACTTTATGTGGTCTGTGGCTGAGTTGCTGTGATTGCTAAATGCTTCCACTTTGCTTCCACTCAATCCCTCCTAGATATAATATCTAGGAGGGAAGACGTTTCACAAGCTGACCTATTGCAACAGTTACATCCGATTACATCAGCACGCTCAAATTCAGGGAGCTCTTTAGGACGACCCCTCCTTTTACAAATGCTTTTAAAGGCAGACTAAAGGTGCTTCATTTGATTCATCTGTGGTGATGGGACTGAGAACAACTAAATTGAAAGATTAATAAGTATGCACTTTTGTAAGATTTCCATTTTTGAGGCATTGTAAAATAATTAAAAGACAACATCTCTACAACTGCTGCATTGACTTTTATCTCCAACACTTTCAATCAGTGGAGCTTTGTTTCAAGTTATTGTGCATTCATCCAAGTTTAAAATATTAGAGGTAAGAAGCTGGTTTAGTGTTCAGACTAAATAATCTCTGTTATGTGCCATGACGCAGATAAAGTCTGTTATTCTGGAGGGAACCAAGTACTTGGTGGATTCTGCACAACTGCTCGGCTATCTGAATGGACAGACAAACGTGGACAAAGAGCCTCTTCCTTCACAGGACTGCAAGCTCGCTGCTCTTTGTGAAATGGCTAAAGATCTCCCTCTGGTGGAGGATGAGGAGCAGGAACAGGGCGCTCAGTTACTTGTTGGCGAGGATGGCTGTACGTCTCACGTCGACTTGTTCTCTCAGGTGACAGAGAACAAGGCGGACTGGGCTACCGTGGTTACGCTGATGGGAGAGGAGTATGTAATACCCCCCCACACGGCTTTCCTGCTGTCTGATTTCACGAGGATACAATCATTAGTCCACTGTGAGTAAAACACTGAGAGCAGTGCATGTGAACTAGAAAGAACTGAAACAAAGGTTATTAAAAAGGTTTTTTTTAAAAAGCCTTACAATTCTGTGTGCTTGTGATACCATTATTTTAAAGGCAAAAGTTTATCTTTGTGTGAGGCAAAAACACGGGCACTCTTCCCTGAACTTAAGTGTTGTAAGTAACTGTGGTATGGCTCAGTGTAATTTCTCATCGTCTCAAGAGAGATCTTGTTTGTTGTTTCACAGCCTGACAATCTTTGCTTGTTTCTCACACAGATGGAACAAGGTTCGACCTAATCGTTATGGATCCACCATGGGAAAACAAGTCTGTGAAAAGAAGTCGCAGGTAATTTGGTATTCAAGTATTTTTGGAGGAGTGAAGCAAAAGAGGATAAAACTTTATAGATTTCTGGGTATGAAATTTACATCTTAAAAGATTATATAAAGCAGGGTGAATAGGAAGAACAAATAAGAGAGCTTCTAAGAAAAGAAACTGATAAAGTCAGTATTTTCACACATGTCCCCGTACTGTAAAATATTATGGTCTTACCATGGATATTAATCAGAGAGATATTTTCATCCCAGTCTGTTTTATGTAAAGGATTTTGAGGCCTCAAGAGCTCAAAGCATTCAGTATCCTCTAAGAAAAAAGCTGCCTAAAGCCATAACGTAAGGAAATATCAGCATTATTAGAATTAATAATCACGGCAACATGAGATGCGTTATGCATAACAAATGTCCTGACAATCCAGCTAATCCTTTTTATACATTTCTATCAAAATTACTCAGAGTGATTATAAAGAAGAAGTCATTCAATCACTAGAGTCAGAAAAATGTACAGTGGGGCAAAAAAGTATTTAGTCAGCCACCGATTGTGCAAGTTCCCCCACTTAAAATGATGACAGAGGTCAGTAATTTGCACCAGAGGTACACTTCAACTGTGAGAGACAGAATGTGAAAAAAAAATCCATGAATTCACATGGTAGGATTTGTAAAGAATTTATTCGTAAATCAGGGTGGAAAATAAGTATTTGGTCACCTCAAACAAGGAAAATCCCTGGCTCTCACAGACCTGTAACGTCTTCTGTAAGAAGCTTTTCTGTCCCCCACTCGTTACCTGTATGAATGGCACCTGTTTGACCTCATCATCTGTATAAAAGACACCTGTCCACAGCCTCAACCAGTCAGACTCCAAACTCCGCCATGGCCAAGACCAAAGAGCTTTCGAAGGACACCAGGAAAAGAATTGTAGACCTGCACCAGACTGGGAAGAGTGAATCTACAATAGGCAAGCAGCTTGGTGTGAAAAAATCAACTGTGGGAGCAATCATCAGAAAATGGAAGACATACAAGACCACTGATAATCTCCCTTGATCTGGGGCTCCACGCAAGATCTCATCCCGTGGGGTCAAAATGATCATGAGAACGGTGAGCAAAGATCCCAGAACCACACGGGGGGGACCTGGTGAATGACCTGCAGAGAGCTGGGACCAAAGTAACAAAGGTCACCATCAGTAACACACTACAACGGCAGGGAATCAAATCCCGCAGTGCCAGACGTGTTCCGCTGCTGAAGCCAGTGCATGTCCAGGCCCGCCTGAAGTTTGCCAGAGAGCACATGGATGATACAGCAGAGGATTGGGAGAATGTCATGTGGTCAGATGAAACCAAAGTAGAACTTTTTGGTATAAACTCAACTCGTCGTGTTTGGAGGAAGAAGAATACTGAGTTGCATCCCAAGAACACCATACCTACTGTGAAGCATGGGGGTGGAAACATCATGCTATGGGGCTGTTTTTCTGCCAAGGGGACAGGACGACTGATCCGTGTTAAGGACAGAATGAATGGGGCCAAGTATCGTGAGATTTTGAGCCAAAACCTCCTTCCATCAGTGAGAACTTTGAAGATGAAACGAGGCTGGGTCTTCCAACGTGACAATGATCCAAAACACACCGCCCGGGCAACAAAGGAGTGGCTCCGTAAGAAGCATTTGAAAGTCCTGGAGTGGCCTAGCCAGTCTCCAGACCTCAACCCCATAGAAAATCTGTGGCGGGAGTTGAAAGTCCGTGTTGCTCGGCGACAGCCCCAAAACATCACTGCTCTTGAGAAGATCTGCATGGAGGAATGGGCCAAAATACCAGCTACTGTGTGTGCAAACCTGGTAAAGACCTATAGTAAACGTTTGACCTCTGTTATTGCCAACAAAGGTTATGTTACAAAGTATTGAGTTGTATTTTTGTTATTGACCAAATACTTATTTTCCACCCTGATTTACGAATAAATTCTTTACAAATCCTACCATGTGAATTCATGGATTTTTTTTTTTTTTTTTCTTTCACATTCTGTCTCTCACAGTTGAAGTGTACCTCTGGTGCAAATTACTGACCTCTGTCATCATTTTAAGTGGGGGAACTTGCACAATCGGTGGCTGACTAAATACTTTTTTGCCCCACTGTATCATCTGTGAACCAAAACTGTTTGTGCATACAACAGATGTGAAGCTTTCTCACTAAATTTGCAAAAAACATGACCTGAAAAGTTCACATAACTCATTAAACTTGTAAAGGTTAATCACTCTGAACCTTCAGATTTCAACCTGATGGTGGCACCAGACAAAAACTGGTTGAAGAAGCGAAAATGGCTGGAACATAAAGAAAAGTAATGGGCATGGTGGTTGTATTTAGAATAGGATAGAATAGAATAGAATAAACCTTTATTATCCCACAGTTGAGAAATTTACACTGACTATATCAATTTTCCCACTGAAGATACGGCTCGTTGCCCTCGTCCCAGCTAAAGCGGCTCCCTATTCCCCTGCTGGCATCTCCAAACTGTTTAGTGGTGACCTGGGTGACAAACCGGCCAAGCCACCTGCGTTTTGTCCGTGATGAGCTGTATCCACATTGGGGCGTAGAAGTTGTGGCTGAATGGTTCTGGGTCAAGGTACAGATAATACAGAACTTTCAACCGATTAATTGTTTAGGAACTGGAAGCATTACTTGCTAATGTCAATTCAAGTGTTTTTAATACTATGTTATTTCTCCTCAGGTCACCACATTTGGGCAATTTGTGTTTCCGCTAGACTCACCACACAAGAAACCGTATGAAGTCTTGGTCCTGGGCCGATACCGTTGCTCTGCTGATATCTCAGAGAGGTGTGAAATGTTTGAGTTTCATCTTTAAATTCCATATTGTACCGTGCAAAAATGTGTGCAAACATAAAGCAAAATACAGTGTATGAGGCAAAAACTGAGTTTGTACAATTCTAACGAGCTTGAAAAGATAAGCTCTTAGATGAGCTTTCTTGTCAGTTCTAGTCCTCAGGAAGAAGATAGCTCCTCAGGCATCTTCTTCTTCATTTCATTGGACCATAATATAGAGAAATGAGGACTGACTCAAGACTTTTGCAGGACTGGATATATAAATCATAGTTTCTCAGTCATTCGGGTCATTTTAGTCTTGAGTGTTTGAAGGAGAACAGAATGACTTTTTTAGACCCTTGAACACATTTTGCTTCTCATCCAAGAGTTTTTTTCAGTTCCAAACTGATGGAGAGTCCAAGGTATTTGACCCTTAGTGGAGTTTGTCCCCTTGGACGTGGTCGCTGACACACTAAAGGTGTCGCATGAACCAAAGTGTGAAAAAAGGCGTGGTCATTACCGCCATCGAGACTAAGGTGTGAAATCTCTGTAAGACATTGTTCTTCTCCACCATCATGCTGCGCTGTAGGTGGCTGATAGCAGGAGGATTTATCCCTGAAGTTATATGGTAAGTTATCACAGGTGTTAAAGCAATGTCTAAGTATATCACTTCTTCAGGTTTGCATGTATCAAATGTAACATCTTGATATTATTCAAGGCAACAGCAGCTCTGGAATTTAAAAGGTGTGAAACCTCTGTAAAACATTGTCCCACACCACGATCATGTGAACTATCCAGGTCACCTGAGGCAAGGTGTGAGTGGGGGTTGAAATGCCTGGGAGGAGATCTCAAAACTGTATTGCAGGCGGCTGATAGCTGGTGTCGTAAGCCACCACCTCTGTTCAGTGACGGTTGTTCACATAGATGGCCTCCTTTATTTCTTCAGCTTTCCAAATCATATTTATGCTGACAGACTTTTGTACCCTCTTTCAGCCCCTCAGAGACATCAGAGATGCCTGTGGAGGATCAGCGTTTGATTGTCAGTGTTCCATCAGCTCTGCACTCTCAGAAGCCTTCGCTGTCAGGTGAATATTCAAGTACAGTGTAGTGTCTTTGCCACCAGAGGGCAATAGTGTCACATCAATGATCGTTACCTTGATACACAACTTGAGTGATAAGCTCTGAATTCTGCTATCACAAGTGTGTGTGTGTGTGTGTGTGTGTGTGTGTGTACGTCGCTTCATCAGTATATTCTTCAGTACATGTATGAAATATAACATCTTGATGTTAATAGCAGTAATTGCAGCTCTTGAATTTAAAACACCCACAATGTGGGGTTTTTTTTGTAAGGGAAGAGAATTAACTACAGATTCATCACTTTACTTTTACAGCCACACAATTTTATGAATGAATTTGTTCTCCACTGCGAAAAAAACTTTGTGTCCTTTCAAAATGTCTGCAGATTGGAGGAGAAAATACTGCTTCAGCTCATAACTACACTTAAATTCATTAAATCATCAACCTCTGACAGGACTGGCTCATCAGAGCGGGCACTTCTACTGCTCACATTTCAGTTTTGTCCTGTTTGCACTGATTGGGTTAAACTTTGATTCCAGCATCCACTCTGCTCCTTAGAATCAATGTAAGACCTTGACAATGAATATGCAGAGACTATGAAAAAGAGAGGCTTGACGTCATCTCACTGCCTCTCAGGGGAACGCGATTTATTATTGTGCAGTATGGAGAGCAAAACACGGCCAGTGTTTGCTGGCGCCCTCTCAGCAGCACAGAAACGCCTCTGTCTCATGGCACTAGTTCAGTATTGTGAAAATAAAGATTTAAATCAAAATGATTGCTTTTGCGAATCTGTGATGCCATAGAGATTAAGCAGATTAGGATACAATTTGTGTTCAGTCTCCATGTGTGATTCTGTGTTTGTGGCAAAGCCTCTCAGCAGGTTTAATCAGAATTGGTTTGTTTGTTATTTGCTGCTGTGGAGGATTTTTATAACTTGGAATATATGAACTCGGAAAAACACCAATCATAGATCTAGTTATACTTTAAAAAATGTAGACCGCATATAGAAAATGTGTTGTATTTTTTTCTACTGCATTGCATACAAAGTAGTACTACTAAATGACCAGAATGAGCAGCATCTACGCTGTGTTACAACTCTAGCTACTATGCACGCTCTGTTATTCTACACGAGGTGTGAAAGCGCCGTTGGATGTGGGTGTGTCTCAGATGTGACGGTGCAATGTGTAGTGAAATCTTGGGAAAGGTTTTGCCAACTCTTGCGGAGATGCCAACCATTTTCATTTAGCCATTTGAGATGATAAGTTAACACCTAGAGGCTTAAGGGATGAGTTTTTCCTTTTCTTCACACCTACAATAGATTATGCAACTGCTAGAAATCTCAACACCTTAGGTATTAACCAACCTGAGCTTCCTCTTTTTTTGTCAGTTCAAAATGTCACCCCGGTAATTCTGCTGTACTTTTTCTTTCATGTAGCATGTCAGCATGTGAGCAGCCTTGATAGCGTGTTGAGAAAGTCTGACCCACTTCTGTTCCCCGACTCAGATGGGGCTCATATCACTGACATACTTGGTTGCTATGGAGAGATAAGGGACACCATTACTCCGCTATGGGTACAAAACGTCTTTGCCAGATGGTCACACTGCAGAAAAAAAATGGTTCGAGCTTCTCTGAAAGACAAGACATGTGTTTTTTATTAATTAGGCCCCCCTGCAATTTCAAAACTTGTGAGAATCCCCTCCCAATTTGGGATTTTAATTGGCACCTTAGTAACTGTGCCTAATATTCAAGAAAAGGCACACTACCAGTTGTGTTATCAAATTGCTTTAAATTGGGGTGTGGCTCTGAGAGCGATCTGTGTGACATTTTGCATGGTTTTTTAGCTCTGCGAGGCTGTGACACTGAAGTACATCATGTAAACATGCTGCTGTCTCTGTTTTTCAGTACAGAATATTTACATGGATGAGCTTACATGTTAATAAAACATGCTTTTTTCATTTGGTTATGGCAGATGGCAACTTCATACAGCTGGTAAAGCAAACATGTTTGCAAACGCACCTTAAATGTCAGGAGATTACAACCAGGAGATACAGGGGAGCGCTGGTCTTTAATTTGGAGTCAAATATTTGCTCTTCTTTTGCTTTTTACTTAAGGGGAAATAAACGACTCTTCACCTGCTTGTCACCAACTGTCACAGCCAGGGAGTGACAGATATGAAAGCTACTGTGTTTAACGTGTTACTCTTTATGGATCATACTTATTTTTGGCTCTAATATTACTAGTGGAATCACCTTACTGCGCATGTGCCATTTTTTTAGTTTAATGTGTTCAGCTAACTACGTGTTAATGCAAATATCAAATCAACCAGTCATATAGTAACAACTCAACGTATTTTATGCATGTAGACATGGTCAAGACGACCTGCTGAAGTTCAAACTGAGCATCAGAATAGAGAAGAAAAATCATTTAAAGTGACTTTGAACGTGGGATTGATGTTGGTCTGAGTATTTCAGAAACTGCTGATTTACTGGGATTTTTCCACACAACCATCTCTAGGTTTTAAAGAGAATGGTACGAAAAACAGAACATATCCAATGAGTGGCAGCTCTCTGGGTGAAAATGCCTTGTTGATACCAGAGGTCAGAGGAGTGTCACTGCTGTCATCTAAGAACAGGAAACTGAGGCTACAGTTCACACGGGCTCATCAAAATCAGAAAATAGAAGATTGGAAAAATGTTGCTTGGTTTGATAAGTCTTGACTTTTGCTGCAACATTCACACGGTAGGGTCAGATTTTGGCTTAAACAACACGATGGTATGGATCCATCCTGCCTTGTATGAACATTACAGGTCATGGTGGTGCTGTAAATGTATGGGGAATATTTTCCTGGCACATTTTAGGCCCCTTAATACCAACTGTGCATTGGTATTAAGTTGGGCCTACTGCTGCCTACTGCTGTGTTTTTGCTGACCGTGTCTGTCCCTTTATGACCAGAGATTACCCATCCCTTGATTGCTGCTTCCAGCAGGATATTGTGCCATATCACAAAGCTCAAATCATCTCAAATTGAACACAACACTGAGTTCACTGTAAGTAAAAGGCCTCCACATTCTCAGATATCAATCCAACAGAGCAACTTTGGGATGAGGTGAAACAGGAGATTCACATCAGGCCAACAAATTGTGCAGCTGCTGTGTGATGTTGTCATGTCAATATGGACCAAAATCTCAGGGATGTTTTCAGCTTCTTGTTGAATCTGTGCCACAAAGAATTCAGGCAGCGCTGAAGTAAAAAGTAGCAAGGTGTCTGGTCAGTGTATGCTTGGCTACATCGTCTGCAATACAGGACTTTACGATTTTCATAGTGCCTCTATCACAGATGACACATAAATGAAACTTGTTAAAAACATGCTTGAAATTAAGGGTGTGGATTCAATTCTTATCTTCTTTAAAAACAATGTAACAGTAGGGAACAACTTCTTGTTGATAACTGACAAAAATTAGGCTAACTTATAGCACTTTGTGTTAAGACACTAGTTATTTAATTGGGTGTAGTAAAAACAAATGGAAAAAATATCTGTTAGTAACATTTTTTATGTTATTATGTATTTGCTTGCAATTATGTATCAATATATGAATAAAAATCAACATGGTTCCAAAGCCAAACACAGTGGGACACCACAAATTAATATCTGAAATTAATATCTTAATAGTAGTCAATTCCATGATTATGTTGATGATATTTTATTCATAAATAAGTAGAATATAAACACAGTGTGGCTGAACAGCATATTGAGGAATCATAATGGAGACATTAGTTGTTACAATGTAAGGGAGCTAATGAAGAAGAATCAGTTTGGTTTTGCTTGGTTAATCCTGATGAGGATTTGGGAAGTCTGCAAGGAAGAATATCTAACAGCGAAAGTGTCAGGAGAGTAGTGAAATAACACCTTCCTTTACCTCGTGTTATTCTTGGCAGAAGTTTGATACACCGTCCCATTTTAAAGGTAGGATAATTAGACCTTTTATTCTGTATGCAACTTTGAGAGCTGAGTCACCGATAGGAGCTGAATTACTTGCAGAGCTGCATGTTTGGCCTTTCCTCACCGTGACTGTCTCTCTTTGACGTGCATAGGAAGAAAAAAATGCGGGACAGGACAGCACATTCGGCAGGATCGGTTTGGGGATCTGGCTTTTGAGCTCATTAACTCCGTGAGTGTTGGCTGAGGCAAGTGTCAGGGTGGTTTGAGAATGCACAAGAGCAGACAGAGTAACACAGGGGCAGAGGAAGTGATACGTATCTGTCAGGTGTGCCTCTCCTGGAATATCATTCCTTATAGAGCCAAGGTCACTGGCAGTCTCCACACAGAAAAATCAGTGCTATGGCGTGAAGGAGCTGGGAAACTGCCAGCTCTGTCCTCTGCCTATTACAGGGAAACAGGCAAAGTTTTGATTTTTCAGTCACAGAGAAAAGCACTAGTTTACATTAATGTAACAGTGACATATAAATGTAAATTAAGTACAAAACATTAGAAAAAATGAACTTCTTTTAAAATATCCTATTAAATGCACTCAATTTAGATGTTGTTACCCAGCTGAACATCTCTTATAGGCCCTATAGATGTCTCTAGTAGGTTCTGTCTTCTACCAGCCAGTGGGCTCACTGAGAAGAACGCCTCATTGTTCAGTGGTTAAACTATTTACCCTTTAAAACAGCACAGAGTCTTCATAAGAAAGAGTGGTGGTGGTATAAGTCAGCTGTTTGAGATGTATTGTTTGGACTTATTTTTACTCACTGTTTCATTTAGTTGAGGTAAAAAAACAATTTGGGTTATAAAAAAAATGTCAATATTAAAATGATTATGTACATATTTTCACGACTTTATTTATATATTACAAAGCACACCAGAGTGAAAATGGATGGCAATATTCACGTGGCTAGAAAATATTGTCCTCCATCCATCCATCCATCACTGTTTATCTTGATTTGCGTCATGGAAACAGCAGCATTCTAAGCAGACACACCCAAACCTCCCTCTTACTGGCCACCTCCTCCAGCTTATCCACCGCAACCATTTTAAAATCAATGAGTTTAGTCAGTATGAGATTTACATGTTCTACTCACACAACCACTAAAGTCGTTTTACATAACCCAACATTTCCTGATTATAATAGACATTAACAGCTAACATAATCAATAGCACTGATAACAATGGATTATACTGGCTAATTTATATATCATTGAACTCATATGAATGTAGAAGTTTTAAAATTTGAGCTCTTTTATCAATGGCTCACATTTGCACACTGATGGATCCATAGGAGGCCATGTGGGTTCTGTAGCTTGTGTTAGGACATTTGACTGGAGGAGCTAGGTTCAAATCCACTCCACCACAGCCATCATGTGGAGAGGCTCAGACAGTCATGTTACATTTGTATGAATTTATTGAAAGACACAAGGTTTACAGCTTGTCACATCCTTTTATAGTAAATTGAAGGTAATATATTTTAAATTTAGAGAACTCAAGAGCCACTGGAGCTTTAATTTTAAGTACTAAGTGTCTTGCTACAGGTATGTGTGTGCTGACATACTGGCTTGTTGTAAGAGATGTATATAAGCAAACCTGTAAAGATAATTACGCAAGAGCTTGGATGAAATTCAGTGGCAACAGGTTTCAGCGATGAATCCACATTTGAAATATTTGGATTAAGTCATTGTAAGGAGGAGATCGGGAGAGAGCTGCGTTTCAGACAGTGGTGTTGCTGATCTTATCAAAATTGATGGAACTATGAACAAAGAAAAGTAATGTTGAATTTTGAATGGAACAAAAGGCAGCCAAGATCCAAAGAAGAGATTTGAATGTCCTTCAAAGAAACCTGGAGAATTATTCTTGAAGACTAGCTACAAATTACAAGAAAGTTTATCTGACAGAGGTCAGGCTGTGTTCAAGACTTTTAAACTGGTTCAAATTGTACACTGTTTTACTTTATATACTTTTTTCCCGTTTTCCTAGAAAAATCTAAAGAAATGAGGGATGGCTCAACACTTATGCACAGTATTTCATGTTGAGGGATAAAGCGGTATCGCCACATCTCCACCTTCCCCTCACTTCTCCTCAGTCCCATACAATGGATGCTTTCAAACATGCATTTCCTACTACGATCTCAGACTGGCTTTACGCATTTGTAGGTCAGAGTTCACCTTTGAGAAAGCTCTGTTCGGGAGGCTGTAGCCTCTCAGCAAATACAACACTACCCTATTGTTTGGAAGTGGTAGAAGTTGCCGTGTGATTGTGTTTTGACGTATTTCAGCTGACATTAAAGTTGTGTGTTGTCTTTTGTAATTTTGACATGTAATTGTGATGCTGTACATACTAAAGCAGAGATATGTAGGCTGGTAGGCGAGATTGTGTTCTTTTATTATCCCAGTCTGTCAAATCTTGTTGAGTTTAGGTTTCACATCATAGATGTGAAACTTTAGGTTTGTTAGATCTCCAGGTGAAATATGAAAGGAGTATTTTCCAGTTTGCACAGTGAGAACTGTAAATAACAGGGCAGACACCGAAAGCCTTATAATATGCAATAATAACTCTCCCTCATTGCTTTCCCTTCACAGAGGTACTGAAGCCATACATTGGAGCTGAAGCCAAGTGCTTGGAGCTGTTTGCAAGAAGTCTTCAACCAGGATGGACCAGCTGGGGCAATGAAGTGCTCAAATTCCAGCATGTTAGCTATTTCAATTTGACACCTGTAGATGAAAAAGCAGAAGTTGAGGATGACCGCACAACCAAAGAAAAACAAGCACAAGGGTTCGATTCACCTGGGAAAACCTGACCTCCTGACCGGTGTCCCTCCACTGTGAGCCTGTGACTGACCTCTGACACCTGTTAGATCAGTAATTTAGTTTGTATTTAACGGTGATTCAGCGCCAAAATGTTTCTCTACCAGTTTCCTTTGATCTGTGCTCTTCATGCATGTGGGACCTTTGATTTCTTTTTTTTTGGTCTGTGTGCATTTTTAAGGTAGCGAAACACAAGTCTGATGAGGCAGCTGGAGAGATGAAAGTGCATTTCAGTGGAGCTGTTTTGAACCCAGCTTCCCACGCTGCAATCAGATAAACAACACTTTTGGTTTTTTTATTTGCCTTTTTAGTAATGTTTGGCATATTGTGCGTCTTAAGGATGATCAAAGTATTTCTATTTTTACTTATTTTATGCTGTTTCTAGCTGAATTTCAAAGAAGAAACACTTTCATAGTGAATGCATGCTGGGTTGCTTATCCTTTAAAGTTTTTCACACGAACAAGCCACTGATGTCTCCTTCACTCTGCCTTTTGCCCTGTTAAGGGCACCCGGTTCTATCATTGGATCATTTGTCACTGAATCCTTCCTCATTTTTCAATGAAAGATGAACTCGTCCCATGTCACACTTCTAACCAGCTAACCTGCCTTTTCCTGTTGACTCTCTAACGAGTTTGTTGGTGTCTGCATTTGGATGAACGCCGCTGCCTTTGAGACAGATCAGGATGAGTTATGGCCACTGCAGCAGCGCGCACATCACAGCTAATGAAGCCAGACCGTGTCTTCTGCAGGATTACGTATACATCACCTTGTCAAGTTCTCTACCTTTGTGTCTATAACACACACGGGCACATTAGTGTATTCCTTACACTGTATGTCACAGTGGCATCATCCATTTATTTGTGAAGTCCTGTTTTGTGGATCTTAACATTTTAATAGATTGAAATGAGTAATAGAAGTGAGCATATTCGGATATTTGCATATTTGAATAAGAGGGTGAAGTGCTGATTTTGAAGATGGGATGAATCGATAGTGCAGGTGCATGTTGAGTATTGCCAAGTATGGTAGCCATTAACTATAGAGACCAAAGCCAGTTTTTATATTACGTTGTTAAAGTGCCTATTTACCTGGTAAAGTTGGGCATTTAAGGTTTTGTACAACGTGGGATTATATGGGAACTGACTTACTTTTGGTGCATGAACAGATAGAAAACATAGAATTAGCTTCCAGATCTGAAAAGTGATGTCAGCATCGAAATGCTTTGACCCTGCATTGTGTTCACATCCACCATGTCTCGTCAGTGCATGTCTCGAAGTTCTCCAGAAGCCTGGTAATGAACTAATCATTTGATTCAGGTTTGTTGACCCAGAGTGAGATCTAAATCCTGCAGGACACTGGCCCTCGAGGCCTGGAGTTCGACACCCTGCTCTAGCTGGTTCTGGTCCTATAGAAATCTGTGTAAAAAACAGCTCTCTTTCCTCAGTGAACACTTTGCTCATGACTTTATAAGTTCAGTCACTCCTTTCAGGTCTTAGTCAAAAAATTATTAACCAATTAACTTAAACATTTTGCACATTTTGGTTATTCTAAGCATGACAAAGGAAGATTATCCAGGATCTGCTCATTACATAACAAGTTGTTTACCAATGAGCATGCAGTTTCACAGTCAGATTAACCGCTCACTTGTCATACCTGGTTTCAAATCCCTAAAATGGCAACATGAAAATCCCACAGCTCAAAGCTCAATGACGGGACTTTACAAATCAAAGCGTGGCTGCAGCCATCTTTTAAACTCTGTGTGTTATAGAGCCAGTCTCTTGTGGTCATTGGAGGAACTACAGTTTTTGGGACTGTTTTAAGGTGTTACTCAAAATAAGTAAAGCTGTTTAACATTAAACAAACCAGAAGGTCCATATTAATATAACTCATAACTCCTGCCACTGTTGAAAGATGTAAATTTTCTGTTACTACCTTTGTGTGTCTTAAACTAAGCATTTTTTAAAACTTGAATTGAGAACATGCTGACATACTGTTTTCTTTTTTCTTAACACTGTTTGCTGACCTGTTGACAGTAGTGGTTGGCGGATCGATCCAAATATCGATAGTTTCAATACCAACTTTGATATTGGTATCAGATCGATGTTAGCGCAATAGGATCGATGCTGTGTTTCTATCCCTAAAGTTTAGTATGTAGTCCATGAACTGTGATAAATAAATGCATTTCTTTAGAAAACACACTATGAAAAATGTCTGAGCCTTTTTAACTACCACATCACATTTTTTTAAGCCTATAACACAAAGCACACAGAGATAGGTACAGTTACATTCAAGCGCTCCAAAAACCCCAGTTTCAAAATGAAAAGACAAGCTGAAAAGTGTTTTTTGTTGTGTTAGCTGATTATTGTGCAAAGTAAAAATCACAGGGATTTAATGATCATTAAAATGTGTTCAGAATTCATAAATCATGACACACAGCTCTCCCCTATGCAAGCTGCCTTTAAAGGTCAAAAGTATTTTAATGAGTAGAACATTGAAACACATCATTCATCTGTCCTTCTGTACTGCAGGCTGGGTCACTTTCGCCTTTCTCCTGAACGTACTCCTGATAGTATCCAAACTTTATGAGCTACAACTGACCACTAGATATCCACATTAAAGTTTATTGAGGTAGTTTTTTAAAAAATTGGTACGGTAATGGGAAAGAGGTTATTGCATAACCTGCAAAAAGCATTTAAATGTCATATTTTAACTCAACAAGGTGTTGCATTTGTACATCAGCAATGAGGTTTTATAAAAGTTATGAATATATCTATGTAATACAAGGATTACTCCTTAAACTGAGTGAAACATTAACATAAATGAGTTTTGTGAGGTTGAAGGTGAAGAGCTGCTCAATAGTGTAATTCAGGTCTCCAAGGATTTCTCCTTATTTTAAACAGCCAACATAGATGAAACCTGCCATCAGCTCTCATAATCAGGCATGTCACACACACAAAGAGTGTGTGACGCATCATCCTTCAGTCTGATCAAGACTCACACACATTTTACTTTATTTAAGGGTTTAAGTGGTCTTTGGTGTTCTTTTTACTTATAACCACTGAAAGAAAGTGCAAAGACGTAAAGCAAAATAAAATATAGATGAACAGATGATAAATGAAGCTAACTGAAGTGTACCTTTACTGTATCACACTGTCACTGTCTAAGATATCTGTTGTTTCCTCCCTTTACCTTCTCTCATTACTTGCTTTTTGAATAGAAGCTGTCATCCTGGATGCAGTCGGTCTCTAAAAGCCTGCCATGTGCTGCTGAATGAAGTCACCAGTCATCATCTCTCTTACAGGCGCCGGTGAAATGAGCGTGTCCTGTCAAACTCAAGATGAAGCACCAGAACAAAGACCTTGTCACCCCTTCTTCCTCCAGCTTCTCCTCTTCCTCTATTAAAGCCAAGGGAAAAAAAGAAAAAGAAAGTTTTTGTTTCAAATCCTCAAAAGCAACCCCAGTCTGCTGATATGTTTTGCTGTATTGGTAGCCCATTTGAAAAGTGAAGTCTGAGGATAACACACTGGAGCTTTACAGCAAATTGACTATGACCTCACCGCTCGCCATTGTTGCTTTGTGGGAATTGTGTAATAATGTACTAAACAGTACTTGTAGAAACAGTAGTAGTAGTAATAGATTAATGACAGTAGTATTGATTCAGCTAGTAACAACAACAGCTACTGCTCGAGTACCTTTGTATCAGAATATGAGAATTAAAATGTTTGGTTTTCTGTTAATTATGATTTTTTTCTTTTTGTACTAAAAGCACTATTGAGACAATACTGCATTAGTATGGATGACCTTTAAAATGAAACGTTACCTTTAAATGACATTTGCTGGTTTTGATTTGTTATGGTCCAAAATAATCTATTACTGTGTTTCTTTGCTATAATTCACACTCTGGTTTAATTAGGAAAAAAACATTAAGGCTGTCGATAAACTGGTGACTCATTAGTTAAATTCCTTGCCACTTCCTGACTTCCACAGACTAATTATTGATCTGATTTGGCATCAGTGTTCGATATGCATCCCGATCCTTAGAATACTCCTTAAAACACATATGAAGGCAGAGGTGCCAAAACTACAGTTCCTTTAATGATCACTGGGGACTGGTTTCAAATAGGAAAACAGTCTCTATAGATCCCCATGTTTAAATGCCTAACTTTAAACCATTAAAAACATATTTACAGCCTGGTGCAAATTACAATTTTGGCCTCGGTGGGTCATTTTCTCCTTCTTAACAACTCTAAGGATGGTCTTTTTTTAAAATATCCACCTGGATATTGCTATTAAAGTTTAATTAATAATGACTAGCAGCTACACACTGTGTAAACATCTTAAGCCACCCCTCATTTCTTTATATTTTGTTGCGAACATGCATAGAAATAAAGTATAAGAGGATATTGTGGCTTGACCACCATTGTTTTTTACCACATCCTATAGACAAGCTTTCACTGGCAGGGACCATATCCTTGAAAATGTTTCTTGAAGGAGAATGATGGATGGAATAGAGATAGATTTAGGTTTCTGTGGTTTGGGAAAAGCTTCAATGAAGACTGGCGGTGACCCCTGGGCTGTGCTGATGGGAGACATGAGAACTCAGGAAAGGGAGAGAAGACGGGGCACAAAAATGAGAACCAACAGGCTATTGTAAGGTATTATCAGCAATACCGCAAAATACTTATGATTTAGCACTTTAAAATACACATTCATCAGCCTGAGCCTGTTCAGTGCAGGGTAGTACAAATTAAACAGTTTTACAGTTTTACTACTCTTTACATTAGAGTTTACATAAGAACTCAATTAGTAGTACAACTTCAACAATTTGTACCACTAACTGAGTTCTTCCATCTGGGATTGCTGACTCGGGGCATGTTGGTCTACTCTAACTGTCCAATAGGGAAATCCAAGATGAGAGGGTGCTCTAGAAAAGAAATTCCAACTGGGAACTAAGAATTTCCAACTTCTGACTTATTTAACTGATTGCCCAAAAGCAGTGAGTGATATCATGAAGGCTACATCTACCTTAAAGCTCTAAAAAAATGGACTCTATAGTCATTGTGCAGCTCTAAAACACTATTAGCAATGTGGGGAAGGTTACTTTTAAAATGTATTCCATTACAGATTACAGAATACATGCCCCGAAATGTATTCTGTAACGTATTTCGTTACGTTACTCGATTCTGAATACTTTGGATTACTTATCATGCTGTTTACAACTACATGAATGTACTATTGCTGTGATTTATTACTGTTACTGAAGGTCCGCGGCTCCGAACCGTAGTAAAGGGACCTCTGGCTAATACGTTGGGTTCGTGTCGGGCTCGTAGCCGAAAACTAGCTTTACTTTGTTGTCTGGGTCAACTTTGCTAGCGAGAGACAGAGAGAGGCGTTGAACGGCTGCTCCAAAGGAACTTATTGTTTCGGAGGAAAACATGAACACAGTGTACAGTCGAGTCTTAATCGATTCGAGTCTTAATAGCTTACAACTGGGCTCGTCAGGCACTCTTCTTGGCTACAGTTGTTATTATTATATTTACATGCTTCCACCTCCCGTTTCTGCTTGATAACAACTGGTACTTTTCCTTTTTATCCCTCCCTCGCTCACAGACACATAACGTGTATGGCAGTCCATTCTCCCAGCAGCACGGACTACACTGCCTATGATGCTACATTCTTTAGAGCTATACCTGTAGCATTCTGCCTATTAGCTTAGCACAACAACAACAAAAAGGCCTCTCTCACCCAGGAAACACGCAGAGAGAGCGTCACCCTGTAACCATGGCAACCGTAACGCTGCTGCCTGGAACAACAGAACGTAGCTGTCGAACAAAACCCAAACAGTCCTGACCCGCGACAATATGAAACAGGGAAGTACCGCAGTGTAATCCAATCCATATCCAACACTGACTATTAGATACTCTTAGTCTGCATTATTACTGAAACCTTTTGATTTCAACATACACTTTACTCAATATAAGTGCTGTATTAAATCATTTTTTGCAGTCTCTCCAGTGTGCAAGCTGTCCCACACCATCAACCGCAACCCGTTTCCCATGCAGCCCTTGCTTTGACAGAGTTGAGGAAAAATGTTGCTGTAAATAGTCAGAAGCTTTGTCAACAACTCCTCGCACAGAGGGAAAAAACAAAGTCTTTGGTTTAGAGACAGACGGGCAGCAAACTGGCAGTCATCACAGCTAGCTGTCCCACAGGAGGCTGCGGGGGGATGACAGAGATAATTATTTCCTAAGAGGTGCTGCTTTCCTCGTCTGTCTCAGTCCCACAGCCCCGTCCTCAATGCTTGCGTTGCTAGACACACTCATGAAGCTCATACTTCTAAACATTCGACACCAACAAGCAGCAGCACTTTCGTCAGCATCATCAGAGAGAATATGAAATACGAAGAATAGTATGGAGACACGGAAACAATTCCCAAGGTATAAATTTATTATCACATACTCTTGATATTTATGGAAGCAACACAAGTATCTCGGTACATTTCTGAAGAAAAGCTCTGTGGTCCAAAGAGATACGACTACTTGATATTTTTCAACTGAATGGGCTCTTTTCTCATGTTCTTTGTGCAGATATTCCTTTTGTTACTTACTTCATTGTGGGCACTTATTTGATATCTTCTGACTTCTCGGCATTAATCAGCGAGATGGTGATATTAAACTACACAAATGATTTCTTATTCATGCAGTTCCTCATGCAGGCGGTGTAGTGAGCTTTGATTTCCTCTCTGATACACATTCAAATGATAATTTCATTTCCTCAAAGGATTCATTTATCTCTAAATTTGAGATGAAAGCAATCAAAACAACTGTTTCGTTGAATTTCTTAAATATATTTATGAGGATGTAGACTAATCTGATTTACCGTAACATGTACTTTATGAAGTGCTTGAAAGCCACCCAGGGGGAGAGGATATATCCGGCTGCTATTAAATATACATATGAAGAAAGGAAAAGGAAAGAGGAGCATGTTTCAGAGCTAAATCCAGTGGAGCTTGTAATTTTACAAGAACATGCTGTTGCTCCAAAATTTCACACTTTTATCCTGAACAACCACCCAAAACTTCTGTTTAACACAATACACAAGCGGAACAAAAAGGGATGAAATAACCAAACAGATTTTCCCTTTAAATTCAATGTGTGTGTGTATAAAGTCTCCTTTCCTCTTACACGTTGCTGCAAAACCTTTGCCTTTTTTAATTGTGTCTTGTGAGTGTTTGTGACATGCCCGTGGGGTCAGCATGTTGAATTATCATAGTAACCAGGCATGGCAGAACAAGGTTATTTTTAATTCCAGGAACACAACCTGGATGTTGCTTTATTTGCTTCTCAGCAGGTGGCAGTTAGGAGGTCGTCTGCAGCGAATATGCAAAAACAAATGCCAGGATGGTTACAGCCTGGTTAAGGGAACTATTTTTGGGAATGCCATGCTGTCAAAATATGTTTGGTGTCCTTTTGATATTAATAAAAGAATAGCAAAGTAATTTTATTTAAACGTAAACACGGCAAAGCTCAAAATTAGAATGCACTGATGTACCAGATTTCCCTCCAACCTTTGGACAGCTAGTTGCTTACTGTAGAGTTGTCCGCAGTGCAAAAGTGTTATTGCAATTCGTTGACAGTGCTTTGATGTCAGTGGAGGAGGGACTTCTTCCCGTTGTTCCACTTTGAAATACCCTAAAAGTTTCTGCTGAATTTTAGTCAGGCAACATCTTTGTCCACCTCATAGTTTTCTTTTTGCCGTCTTTAGAAGCTCTTGGGAGATTTTGGCCGTGTGCTGTGGATCATTATGATGCTGAAATTTTCCTCTTCGGCCGAGCTTCCGGAATCTCTGAGTCATTTTCTCAGCCTGTATTTTGGTATATCAGCAGACATTCATGGTGCTAAGTGTAAATGTCATCCCCCACCCACAGCTGCTCTAATGGAGCGGCGTAACACAGCATCTAATTGCTCCATCTGAACAAAACAACAACAAAAAAAAGGGAGCTTCTTTTTGTGTACTGTGAGTTTAACCCTGTGATGAAACCCCACCCTAACTCTATGCTTTGGAGAAAGACAGTTAGATTATTTAGTATTTTGACTAAAACATCATTTAGCCAGGTGTACCGTTTCTCAGGAGGAGAACAAATGTGTGCGTCTAACCTTGCTGCATGAGGAGATTACGTCTGATTGGATCACTTCTAAACTTGTCTCGCCTTTCAAGACATTGTTAATTAGTTCTGATTAGATCTCATCTTTCCAGAATATTTGCATCTCATTTTTATTAATTCGTAAAAGTTTTTGTTGTCTTGTTTTCATAAAAAAAGGCAGTTGACGTAAACTATCACTAAAGTCATTAGTCAATGAAATTAACACTGCTACAAAACAAATAGGACATTTTCTGATAGCAAAGCGTTTGTCAAGGTTAGTAAAAATGGAGGACTCCAAATTTAGAGTCTGAGGCAAAAAGATTAAACTCATACGTGGGGAAAAACCAGAAGGCAGGGCAAACTGAAAGAAGTAATATGATAAATACAGTAGTAACTGCAACAGAAGATACCATAAACAACCTAAGAAAGAAACAGAAAACAATAAATTATCAAGAGTCCAAAGAAAACCTAACATGTTAGGTCAATAAAAACCTCGACCCATGACGACGTTAAGGTTATGGTCATCAGTCATGTTGACCTCACAGGCCTAATCTTTCTGGGTTTTGTACCAAAAAGCAAGCAGAGTGATAACCCGCGTGTCGGTTTGAAGCACTCACCCCGTCTGTTTATGAGCTCGATTGTGCGAGTGGTCCGAGGCGGAGAATAGCCACTGCGGCTCTGATTGGTGCCACTATGCTCGTTCTATACCTCCTGATTACAGTTTCCACTGATTTTTAGTTGGCCACAAGTCTTCCTGAATGCTTTTTCATCTTTGTGAAGTCTCACAATCACATTTTTCTATTTCCTTTGGCAATTACTTTCAATGCAGAAGCCACGGCACAGACATGCAGCCCAGGGGCCCTGTATTAAGACAGCCCATGGACTTCACAGACTATTTTTGAGCCATGTGTAGGTATTCAGACTTACTGGAATTGACAGGCGCTCTTACTTTTATTGCATTAAGTTTCTTCCTCTGAACCTCTGTTTTAAATATCTTTTTAAAAGTGTTTGTTTTTGATTGTTTATCAGAAGAAATATTCCACTGTCTGCTCAGAATTATACCAGGTCTCAATCATGACGTTGCACCGGGTTGTACTCACTCCTGGTGAATACTGTAAATGTGCCTGCAACTGTTATGACTGCATTAGTCCTTGTTTTTGTGTGTTTTTCTTTTTTGAGATAACATTAGAGCCTCATTCACAGTGAGTTCATTTTAAGATTCTGTTCAGCTGCTCTCCGAGCCCTGTCAGCACTCCGTGTCAGTGAAGGCTAATGGCAGATGGACAGATGGACGACTCCATCCATATTCATTCACAGGATACCTCATGTCTCACATGTGAAGATCTGTCTGTCAGCAAGCAGCATGTGTCAGTGAGTCAATGGAAAGGTGAAGAAGAAAAAAAGGAATGTTTGAATATCCGGACATGAGGAACGAGTCCAAAACAGTCACTGAAGGAGAAAAAATGAGGGATATTAACAATTTAGGTGTCAAAATGGCTGACAGGTGGATGGCAGCAGGCAGGAAATCACTCTTTGCCAGATTTACAAATCTTTTGGCTTTGTTGAGCAGAAGATTCATGACAGCTCTCTTTCCTCCCCACTGCTGTTTTAGTCTGTCTTTTCAAATTCTAAACTTCATAACACACTACACTAGGAGACTCGCACTGGCTCATGGAAGCAAGGTTCATTTGAAACAACTTTCACTAAGGATTGCTTTGCTATTGATATTTTATTCAGAAGCTTTTCTTACATTTTTTCGTGGCGCATGCTCAGTCATCCAGGTAAGGAAATCCCAAAAAGTAGATTTCAGATGAGCAGAATCTACTTTTTGGGATTTCTGAAATGTTATTTCTGTGTCAGCGATGGGTCATGTTGCAGCAGACCGAATAAACTGCTGCAGGGAACTGCACTGTGAGAGGAGTAAACAAAATCATGGACTTTTGTAACTCTGTGGGAGTTACAAATTACAAATCATTGCGATGCCAACGGCAGCTGTTTAATACAGACGATAGTCGAGACTCATTGTGCGGGTAAATGGTAAATGGTAAATGGCCTGTATTTGTATAGCGCTTTAATAGTCCCTAAGGACCCCAAAGCGCTTTACACAACCAGTCATCCACCCATTCACACACACATTCACACACTGGTGATGGCAGCTACATTGTAGCCACAGCCACCCTGGGTGGGGTGAAAACAGAAGAAGTAGACATTGTTTGATTGTAAAGCTCAATGTTCTAGAGAGTCTTTATGCTAAAATAATGATTTGTTAGAAAGCGAAGTGGAACTTCTCTGCTGAATTAACACTAACGAAAGGAATGGAGTAACTTAAAGATGCACAGTATAGATTTAAACAAGTGCAGTACCCCATTAATTGAGTGTGGCAGTATTTCCCTGTTAAATCTGGATCAGGATAGTGTTTTGTTTCATGTTTCATGTTGGGTCTCACACAGTGTACAGTACCCCTGTTTCAGTATTTGAAATTTCACCCTTGAACAGTCACATTCGGGAACAACAATGGTTGGAGACTGCAGTGCGACCAAAAGTATTGCAACACCGTTCAGTGAAGTTGCAATCTTGTTGCCTTTGAAATCATTCCTTTGAAGATAGGAAGAAGTCTTGGACTCAGTTGCTGTCTTCAAAGCAACTTTGGTGTGTCAATATCGCAATTAAGTCTGCAAGTTGGAAATTATACTATCTGTTTGTGACACCACTAATTAACTCTGATAAAGTGTCAAAAATCAGAAAGAAATTCATTCCGAGTCCAGCCATAACAAATTTAATTGTTTATTTATGAGAGTTCAGATAGGTCACACATAAAATGTTGCACAGTGAAACTGAATTACTCACTGTGGTTCACTATTATATATTATTATTATTATTACCTTTTATTGATTGAAGTGAACTGGTTATTGAAAATATAGTATATGCAGTCTTTGTATACTGAGTCTGAATTGTGCATGTAGATCTCCATGCCTGGTTGGTTTGTGAATCTTCTGTATTTTTTGGAAGAAGGGAGGCATGTTATCAGTTTCACCAGCAGAATACCAATCAGCAAACTCCACTGAGCAAAGGTCAGCAGTGGTAGTAACATGACGCAGACCATTCGTCTCTTCAACTTGCCACATTTTAAGATGCTTCTACCTTTGTTGTGTTTGTAGAAGGCAGAGGGAAGAAAACCAGATAATTGAGTGCAACATTTCAGCACATAACTGGACTGAACTGAATTGTTGCTGACTTTACAAAGTCTTGCTGCGTAGCTAAATAATAAAAATGCCAAACATGTCAGGCAGAGTTTTGGATAATTGTGTGTAAAATGATGCACAGGAATGTTTCAATCCTAAGGTGTTGTGCAGTCATAAAACATATACAGAGTTGTATCTGAATAGTTCAACACAAGGTAACTCAAACTAAGGCAGAGTTTATTTTTGCTATTCATGCACAATGACTTGTCTGTGCTCCTTACAAAAGTAAAACTATCCAACTGTGTGACAAACATTGTGACATGTAAATGTTTCCGATTATCAAACAAATTAAAATATTAGATAAAGATAACACAAGTAAACACAAAATGCAGTTTCTAAATTAAGGTCCAAACCTTCCAAACCTTCACAAAGTGATTGTCCATAAGCCTAATGACTGATTGGGCAACCCTTAGCAGCACAACTGCAATCAAGTGCCATCTTTGCAGAATCGTTGTAATCTAGCCACATTGGAGGTTAAGCTGTGGCCTTTTTAATGTCATGCCACAGCATCTCAATCGGATTCAGGTCACGACATCGACTAGGCCACTCCAAAGTTTTCATTCTGTTTTTCTTAAGCATTTCAAAGGTGGGCTTGCTTGTGTGTTTTAGATCATTTTCCTGCTGCAGAACCCAAGTGTGCTTCAGCTCGAGGTCATGAGCAAAAGGAAGGACATTCACCTTCGGGATGTTTTGGTCGACGGTGGAATTCATGGTTCCGTTCACCACAGCGAGTCTTTCAGGTCCTGAGGCAGAAAAACAGCCCCACATCATCACACTACCACCATATTTTACTGTTGGTATGATGTCGATTTTCTGAAATGCTGTGCTAGTTTTATGCCAAATGTAACAAGACTCAAACCTTCCAACAAGTTAAACCTTTTTCTTGTCAGTCCACAGAGTTTTGGGGATCATCAAGATGTTTTTGGCAAATGTGAGACGAGCCTTTAAGTTCTTTTTGGTCAGCAGTGGCTTTCTCCTTGAACTCCATTTTTGCCCAGTCTCTTTCTTATTGTTGAATCATGAACTCTGACCTTAACTGAGACATGTGAAGCCTGCGGTTCTTTAATGTTGTTCTGGATTCTTTTGAGACCTGGATGAGTTGTCAATGTGCTCTGGTTCACCACTGCTCCAAGTTTTCTCCATTTGTGTAGAACGGTCAGATAGGGTCTATTTAAGTGATTCAACTGGTCTGCCAGTAATCAGACCTGAATGTATCAAGTGAAACTGAACTTGGCTTTCCAAAGAAATGTGATAAATCACAGTTAACTAACTTAATTGAACAACAGAAGATCAGAAAAATATCGGCTTCTCTAATAAGTTTAATTTCTGCTGTACCATTTGTCTCTTAGAGTCAGAGTTTAGTGTAAATAACATGAAAACATGCATCCATTCTGTCTTGTGTTAACAGTTTGGGATATTGTTGTTGGTGTAACTCGGGGAAGAAACGTGGGAAATGTTTTCTTGGCACACTTTAGTGCCATTAGTACCAACTGGGGTAGATTTAGACTCTGAGGAAAAAAGTTACCAGTTTTACATCTAGTTAAGAAATGCAAAGAATAATTCCGCAGAATTATTCAGTCTTTCAAGCACTAGATCCCACACCCTGCTTCTTGCCCAAAGCCAGCTGATGCAGGCTTCAACACCTCTGTGACCCTAGTTGGATGAGCAGTTGAAAAAGTGGCTGCAAGAGGGATAGGTGGATAAATATCATTCTTTTCCTCCTCATGTAACAGGACCAGTCATGCAGGCCATCTTGCACACTTCAGTAAGTGTAAGTGAATCATGCAGAGAGCTTTGAACACATGAGGATGAGTGGTATCCTTTGGCCCTGCACACTGCCTTGACATTGCTGGAAACAGATTTCTGTGCATGTGGCTGGGGAAAACCCAGGAGAGAACACACCTGGAGTATTTTTTATAAGGATTATAAATAGAGCAGAAGAAGATGAGAGAAAAATTTGCTTCAGTCGTAATACCCATGAAATATTAACAGGGTATCAAGAGAAATAATGACGACTATCTCTGTGGCACTGGGAGTCTGGGAAACAGTAAATTCGTGAGTGTAGGATGTGGGTCTGTGCTGATGAGGCTGCAGTGCTGGCAGATTGCTGCCGGTGAGAGCCAGCTTCCCAGTCCTTTGGAGGAGCTTCCATCAATCACAGTCCAACTGGCGTGTCTGCAGCTGCCTAAAGTCCCACCTCTACGGCACAGAAACAACAGCCTCTATTTCTTGTTACCTTGACCATCAAGGAATACATAGGCACAGAGAAACACGGGCAAGATTTAAATAAGAAAAGAGTGATATGTAGTTTGAGATCAAAACACATTATAATCATAACAAAACATTTATAAATGTGTTATAGTCAGCCTGTGCATCAAAGGTGAAGTGAATAACTTTTGGGGACATAAAAATAACTTCAGTTCAATAAACCGTTGCACAAACAAAGCCAGCAGTAGGCCGAGTGTTTAAACAGGCTAGTCATACAGAGGTATGGATCGGAGCTCTATGGAAGAGACTATGATGGCTAACCTTTGTTGAGTATTGACTCGGGCTCTCGGTTATTGAACTGACAGCTTGGTAAATGATAAAATAGAAGTACAGTAGGGCTAAACAAGTTTTTTATTTGTTCAAAGGAGACTTAAAACCACACTGGACAAAAATGTACAGCAAACAACACAGCTTTTTCCTGTGTTACGATGCATGCCTTATTTTTAAGTATACACTCATTGGCCCATATGGCATGACAACATCACATAGTTGGTGCACATTTTTCAGCCCCATATTCATGATGTGGATATCCTGTTTCACCATATCTGGTGACTGTAGAAGCCATTTGAGTACAGTGAACCCATTATCATATTCAAGAAACCAGTTTTAGATGCTTTGAGCTTTGTGACATGGTGTTATCCTGCTCGAAGCAGCCATCAGAACATGGGGTACACTGTGGTCATAAAGGGACAGACATGATACTTGGGTAGGCTGTCACTGTGAAACAATGCCCAAAGTTTTCCAAGAAAACATCCCCCACACTAGTACACCTCCACCACCTGCCTGAACTGTTGATATAATGCAGGATGGATCCATGCTTTCATGTTGTTGAGGTCAGATTCTGGCCGAACCATCTGAATGTTGCAGCTGAAACTGAGACTCATTAGATCAGCCAATGCTTTTTCAATCTTGTGTTGTCCTGTTTTGGCAGACACCCTCTCTTCTACATACCTTGGTTGTAACCAGTAATTATTCTTTTGTGATATGTTTTTTTTTTTTTATTGATTAGCATTCAAATATCTCAGTGAAGACAGAACAAAGATCTACCACAAAGCAAGAAAGCATGAGACAAGGCTAATCAAAAGGTATTGGCTGAAGCATTTGCTTATTACGCCAACCCTTTTAACAAAAGATCTTTTAGCATGCAGCTCCTGTACACAGGGCTCGAAGCAAATAATAAAACAAAGCAAAAACAAAACAAACAAACAAACAAACAAGAAAAAAACAAAAAAACAAAAAACTTTCCACCTTAGATAAGTAACTACATCAAAGCAAAAGAATCAAGAGGTTTTTTTGTTTTTTGTTTTTGTTTTTTTTGCTCTTTTCATTCTTGATATATATATTTTTCTAATACTCTATTTTTAAACATATTTTTAAACAAGGAAAATGAACTACACCTTTTTAAATCACTGTCATAACTATTCCACAGGTTAACTCCTCTAACAGAAACACATCTCTGCTTTATATTTGTCCTTATCTTGTTTTTTTTAAAGAAATCTGTTCCCCTTAAGTCATATTGACTCTCTCTGACTTTGAACAGCTTCTGAGTACTGGGGCAAAGCAAGTTATTTTGTGCTTTATACATTATCTGTGCCATTTTATATTCAACTAAATCATAAAATTTCAGGGTATTCAGATTAATAAACAAAATGTTAGTTGGTTCTATATAGTTTGATTGGTTTATAATTCTTATAGCTCTTTTTTGCAACTTGAAAATAGGAAGAGTGTTCGTTTTATATGCATTACCCCATATCTCCAGACAGTAAGTCATATATGGAAGCAACAGAGTACAATAGAGTGTGTATAATGATTTTTTGTTCAGGACATGCTTTGTTTTATAGAGAATAGCAATGGTTTTTGACATTTTTGTTTTCACATGGTTTATATGAGACTTCCAACTCAGCTTATCATCAATTATCACTCCAAGAAATTTATTTTCGTACACTCTTTCAATTTCAATTCCATTAACCCTGATTTTAGATACATTTTTCATTTGTCTAGTGCCAAAAATAATCAATTTTGTTTTCTTTATATTTAATGATAACTTATTTACATCAAACCAGTTTTTTAATATATTTAACTCCTTTTCCGCTGTAGTCAGAAGCTGTTCTAGGTTTTTACCTGAGCAATACAGAGTAGTATCATCAGCAAACAATACACATTTTAACAGTTTGGAAATGCTACATATGTCATTTATGTATAATATAAATAATTTAGGGCCCAGCACAGAGCCCTGAGGAACACCACAAGTTACCTTCAACTGCTTAGATTTTACATTATTGAATTCGACATATTGATATCTGTCATCCAGGTAACTTTTCATCCACTTGTATGCTAACCCTCTTATGCCATATCTCTCTAGTTTATTCATTAATATAGAATGATCAATCGTATCAAACGCCTTTTTTAAGTCTATAAAAACACCAACAGTATATTCCTTATTATCTATAGCATTAGATATCCCTTCTACAAGTTCCATCACTGCCATCGAAGTGGACCTTTTCACTCCAAAGCCATATTGGTTATCACTTAGGAGATTATGCTTCTCAATATATTTATCAAGTCTATTAACAAATAACTTTTCTAAAATTTTTGAGAACTGTGGGAGCAGTGATATTGGCCTATAATTGGTAAACTGACTTCTCTCTCCGTTTTTATGGATTGGAATAACTTTTGCTATTTTCATTTGTGAGGGAAATACACCAGTTTGAAAGGACAGATTACAAATGTATGTGAAAGGTTGCACTATATATTCTATAATACTTTTAACTAATATCATGTCAATACCAAAACAGTCAGTGGACTTTTTATTTTTAAATGTCTTCACAATGTTAATTATTTCTCTATGAGTTACAGCACCAATAAACATGGAGGACACATTCTGAGTAATATGTTTATTTAGGTCGTTATTATTTCTTGACTCTGGAATTTCTTTTGCTAAATTAAAGCCAACATTTACAAAGAAATCATTAAATTCATTTGCAATGTCTTTAGTTTTATCAAGCACAATATCTTTATCTTTTTTAAAATAATCTGGATAATTCTTATTTTTTGAGCCCTTTTTGATTATACTATTTAATATCCTCCATGTTTCTTGTGTGTTACTTCTACTTTGCTCCAATAATTTGTGGTAATATTCTTTCTTACTTGTTCTTATAATATTTACTAATCTATTTTTATATAACTTGTACTTTATTTCAGCATCTTTTGTCCTCTGTTTTATGAATCTCTTATATAGATTATTTTTCTTTTTACATGCATCTTCTATCCCCTTTGTGATCCATGGCTTATTTGATCTGTGATGCTTTCTAGTGATTTTCATTAAAGGACAATGTTTTTCATATAGTGAAATTACAGTTGATAAGAATGCATCATATGCACAAAAGAATTCAAGTTGCTGTTGCCTTCCTATCAACTTGAGACAGCCTGGCCATCCTCCTCTGACCTCTAAATGCTAATTACAGTCCATTCTCTGTAAACTATAGAGATGGTTATGTGTGAAAACTAGAGTATACCTATAATTGCTTCTGAAATACTCAGACCAGCCCATCTGGAACCAACAGCCATGCCACATTCAAGTCACTTAAATCACCTTTCTTTCCCATTCTGTTGTTCAGTTTGAACTTCAGCAGGGCATCTTAATCATGATGACATGCTTAACTACTTGTAGTTCCTGCCTTATGATTGGCTGATTAGTTACTTTCATCAACAAGAATTTGAACTGGTGTACCATTGAGTGTACTTTTGTCTTTTTAAAAATTTCTTTACATAAAGCAATAAGCAGAAGTGCCAAGAGTGCAGAAGTGTGTGTGTGTGTGTGCGCATGTGTGTGAGAGATGGAGCTTCAGTATTGTTGAAATCATGAAATCTGAATTCATAATTATATTTTGATATTTTGAGGAGAAAAAAAGATCCATTGAGTAAAACGAAGATAGCTTTTGAGACACTGTTTCCTCCCTGTGTAAAATGATTGCAGTTTTTCTAAATATGCCCTTTTGCTTCTTTCATGGTTTTATTCATCTCTGAATTCTACACCTGTGGTTAAATCATTAATTGCTATCCTGTTTTATTAAAGTAA
Organism: Neolamprologus multifasciatus; assembly: GCF_963576455.1. Taxonomy (NCBI): domain Eukaryota; kingdom Metazoa; phylum Chordata; class Actinopteri; order Cichliformes; family Cichlidae; genus Neolamprologus; species Neolamprologus multifasciatus. The sequence continues at coordinate 21,421,707 of NC_140447.1, read as the reverse complement.
GTTAGACAGCTATTCATATTCCTACATTAAAGCCACTGGTACGTTAATTAATCATAATCCTACATTTTACAACAATCAAAATGTTCAGGGGTTTAGAAATATCTATAGAAATAGCTGAGGACACACTGCTGTCATCTTTAAAAAGACTTGAAGAAAAAAAAAACTGTAACTATTGTCATTTATAATGCCAAGGGATGATGAATACTCCACAGCAAATTTAGTGAGATGCAATGTAGTGTGTATCTTGAATAGCAATGAATAGCTAACAACACTGCTGAGATAGTCTTATATGCTATCCAATGCAACTGCTCCGCCATAAAGATAACTTTTATGATGACTACAATGATCAGGCTTTTCTGATCTGCTCCTTTCATGAGCATAAATAAAGACGAAAATAAATTAGAAACACATCTCAGTATAATTGTGTCTAGTACAACACCTTTTAACTATGACGTCAAGTAATAAACGTCCAGCGGCATCAACAAAAACTGAATATTATAGCTTTGTAAAGTAAAAATTTATTGCAAAGCTGTTGTATTGAATTGCAATAGATTCCTAGGGGCACAGCGTGTCGATTTCAGGACTGAAGAATGAATGATCCTCTGAAGTTTAACACAATTCTTCATTCCTTTTAAGTTAATTAAATCCAAGACAAGAGGTTTATACAGAATCATAGTCTGAGTTAAAAGAAGTCGATGTAGCTTCTGGGTGAAGCCAAATCAGCCTTAAACCTACATTACTATTCACCAGCAGGGGGCGACTTCACTAACTCAGCAGAGGTTTATGTGAAATTGCTTTTACGTTTCACTTTTTTTTTGTTACCTTAGTAAACATTTACCTAATGCACTTTTAATCCTAATTGCTAGTTTCTGGTCTCCTTAAATACAGCATGACTGACAAGCTGTACATGGGTGTGCATAGTGTCCTTGGGTCCCACCTTTAGCTGCAAAGCACTTGCAGAATTGAGATTTGGGACGGGGCTATGGCTCTCTACATCCTCTAGCAGACCATTACATGGGGAAACCATTTGAATACAAGCGCGCCGATCCACACAGGTGTGCACATGGGTGTTCACTGTTCGTAGACTTAAATCACACCTTTCTTGGCTGCTACTTCAAAGCACATTGTGCGCTGTCTGTCCTGCGTGCTGCACAACAACATTCAATATTTAGTATTTACTGCTGTTTACACTTAGCTAGATTAATGCGATGGTGTTGTGTATAGTATGTTGCTTTGTTTTGGTTTTTTTGCTTGTTTTCTATTCTTTTTCTCTCAACAGGTGATCCCGGAGATATTTTTTCTTCCCCCCTTTCTCACTGTCCCTCTCCCCTTCTGTTTTTCTTTTCCTTCCTCTTTCTTTCTCCCTTTCCTATCCCTCACTCATGTCTGTCCCGTCTGTAACAACTGAAAATAAAATAAATAATAAAAACAAAGGTCGATCAAATGGACCAATACGGCAATGCCATGATGATCCATTTGGCAAAATAAATCCATTGGGTATCCTTGTTGGTCTTCAGACAACAATTCTGATGGCTAAAGAACCAAATGGGACAGGCGAGAAAAAAAAAAAAAAAAAAGAGATTTCACAACAGCAGTGGACAAACCAATGAGGGCTTCACTTCTTTTATAGAGTCTGTGTTTTTATTAAAGTGTGTGTTTCTCATCTAAAATCTAATAGTTCCAAGGTCTAAGGTTAACATATTAATAAATCTGTAGTTTTAGTTTTGGGAGTGACAGTTTAAAAACTTAAAAAGAACATTTGAGAAAGAACATTGACTATAGAAACATTACAGTTAGTAATGCTGGTGTTGTTCTGTGTTATCTTTTGTGTTTTTCATACATTCAAATAAAGAAATGGAACAAAATTATACATTTTTGTGATTGGCTGTTTGTAACACAATACCCGAAGATACTAATTCTCCTCTGTTATCTGTTATGGGCACAACACTGGTCCATCCCTTGAGTTTGGTGCCTTTTTCATACTTCCACAGGTCACTGTTAAGTGGCCTAACAAACTTTTGCTTCAGACCACTTTCAGAAAGTTACAGACAGTCTGGTTCCTCAGAAGCAAGACATAAATAAATGATGGGTAGCTAAAGACTTTTGCACAGTACTGTTATTTTACTCTCTTTGATATCCATGAAAAAGCAATAATGGCAAGAAGTAAATGTACTTGTGTAAACTTGAACACAACAAACAGTTAGTTACACCTATTACTCACGTTTTGAGTATCAGACATATGACAGCATCCTATAATATGTGAAGGATCTTAAAGCTAATGCAAAAGGTTACATTAAATTAAATTGTTGCTGATTTTTTAATTGTGGAAAATCTAAATTTCTATAGCAGATGGTGAAAATTTTAATTCTTTACCATTACTTAATTACATTGGAGTACTATGAATGGCCATGGGGGAGGTTTCTGTTAGTAAGAAAAGCTGTAAAACTTTTGAAAATACAGTTAAAAGTCCAAAATTTATGAACTCCTTCACATTTTCTAAAGCGATCCAGTGGGCTGGAGTCTGAGCTGATTCTGGCCCCCGGGCCTTATGTTTGACACTGCTCTCTATGTTCACTCTATGTTGTGAAAATTTCCATCACTGCATAGCCTCCTACAGCCTCTTTTGTGTGTTCTATTAACACAAATTACCATTTCAAATATTTTGTTTTGGGGTCCAGATGCCCTGCAGTATCTGCCAAAACACATAAAGCTTTTCTTAATTCGGCTTACTTACATTTTTCACTTGCCTCCTTATTCCTTTATTCCTGACAGCTTGCAGATCTGTTATAATTAGTTTCCTCTAATGATGTAACATTGCTTCCAGCAGTTTAGGGAAATCCACCTCTTGGACTTTTGCAATTAGTCACTCGGGCCTGGAGGTCATATTGGCATGAACACGTATTTGGTGAAGGCTTGTGGTGAAAGGACGCTCAAAGTGACATCAGGAAAGACACAGATATTTTCAAGGTGCTTTCTCTCGTCAAACTTTCTCAGGTGAGGTGTGGTTTTTTTTCTTCTCTGAGCTGGTGTTAACAACAGTGAGGTGGTTAGACATCACGCTGCCACCCGGTCCACAAGAGAGAGCGACAGGCCGGTGACAGGCCGGGGCACACGGGCCTCAGTGAGTCATTGATATGGGACAGCGATGACATGCCGTCAGTTCAGCATTCGCTCTCCAGGGCTCTGGAGCTCTGAGAGGAGGGACTTGCGTAGAAACTGACGACCATAGCAGGGTTAAGCATGAGAGGGACAAGGGAGGGCAAAAGGATACAGGAAAAGTTATATTTACATGTTAAAAAAGGGAGCTCTGAAAATAAAATAAAGATGGGGTAATACTAGAAAAGTGAAAGTCATGCATCTGAAATTACATCATCAAAATTTTAGCAAAACGTTGTAGACCTCAAAAGAGGAGGAAGTGTAGGATGTTACTCTAAATTTACAAGGTTCACAAACAGATGGGTTACTATTTGTTTTCAAATTGCTGTTGACAGTCAGCGTTGCCAAAACTACTATTAATATTGTAAGTGCATCACAATGAAGGTCAAGCTGTCATAACAAAAAGTTAAATCTTGCCAATTATATCATATTTCCAACAACATAAACCTCGGATGAGAGGTGAAACGTCTTCAAGCAACTTAAACAAGTCCAGACGCTTTTCTTTCCAAGCTCCTTAGACTACAATGACCTGGATGACTGAGAACCTTCACAGACAACAACATAAACATGTTTTTTCTAAAACTGTGACAAACTTTCACTATAGGTCATGCATCTGATCAGATCAATAATCCCTGTACTGGGTGAAGCATTGGCTATTGATATGTTTGGTGCACAGATTGTGTCTGCCATTGTGGTTGTGTCTGTGGGGATACGGACATGTGTTTCTGCTGTTAGTACGTGTATTTGAATGTAGAAAGTCGTGACTGCAGAGTGATTCTATGATTCGGTCACGACATCACAGTCATGTGAAAAAGGAATTTTTCACAGGAAAAGCCAAGTTCACACCATGATTCATGGGGTGCAGTACCACCTTTAAAAGCAGCAATAACATGAAGCAACGGTTTCTGTACGACTTTATCAGTCCCTCATGTCATTGTGGAGGAGCTGTGGTCCAGTCTTCTTTATCACTTTACCTGAGTTCATTAATGTTTGTGGACATTCAGTTATGCACAGCTCTCTTAATATTATTCACAGTATTTTAGTCAGGTTGAAGTCTGGACTTTGACTGGTCCATTGCAGCACCTTCATGCTGTTAGTTGAGATTTTTGTACTGATATGCTGTTGTTTCAGAAGTATTTCAGAAGTCTTTCAAAACTCACACGATGCTGCCGTGTCCTCTTTTAGAGACAAGAGGTTTTCTTTTGCTGACCCTTCATGAAATTTAAGATTTAAGAGCTCAGTAGAGGCTGAGATGTACCTCTTGAGTTTTTTGAAACTTCTCTGAGCACTGCACAGTCTGAGCCTCAGGTGAATTTGCAGGAACATCCCCTTCTGGGAAGATTGTATCTTTGTGTTAATACACACCTGAATGCTCCAGGTCACAAAACTGCCAAAGTTTCTGCCTTTATAGAGCTGCTGACACTCACTGGTGATCAATTAGTTCATCTGATTATCAGCACCTAGCTGCTACTTACACTCTTAATTCCTATGAATGCAGTAAGGATGTTCTTAGACTTTTACAGGCCTTTTTATTTTACTTTTACTTAAATTCATACTTATTTACTTTATAGTTTTGATTTTAAATGACCCTTTACCTCATTTAGCTATTTACTTTATCACTGTTACATTGTATTGTATTTTCACATAGTCTGTGTTGAACTACTCTAACAAATGAATTTCCTACTATTTGGGATATATTTTTATAGAAGTCACATTTCCTTCACAGCTGTAAAAACCATGCCTCCGTGCAACGACTCACACACAGATGACGGGTCTGTAAAAAAAAATCACCTGGATCGGCTTCATTGTTCTATAAGAGCAACACACAGGGTATTTTTTTTCAAATGCCAGCAGCAGTTTATACTGGAAAGGTAATGACTCTAAGCCAGATGGTAACACGCAGCTGTTATGACTCAGTAAATTATTTACATTCAGCAAACTGATCCTCGGGAGTTCTCGACAATCAAAGCCACGTTAATGAATGACTTGATTTGTGCTAAATAGTTTACAAAAATAATTAAATGAGTCAGACAGCAGCTGGCTCGAATCCAGGCTATCATGAATAAGTAGGAGCTGAATCTGCTCGGTGGCATTGCTCCTCATTACACGAAACATGTTTAATATCAAATATCACCTAATTGAGTTCATTTTCATTCTAATAAGCTTACAAATTCCTCTTGTGCTGAGATCTGAAACCACAAAGAGCACCGTGACCACTCCTGGCAATGGCCAGTACACTGTTCATAATGTGTAAATGATACGTAGTCATTTAAGGCTACGTACACGGGTATTTTTGAAAACTGAGATTTTCCGTTTTCGTTTAAAAAAATAATCCCGTCCACACGTAAAGGCAGAAATGAAGGAAAACGCTGCTAGGAACATGCCAAAGCAACAGGTGGCGATATATTCCTAACCGTGCAGAAATGTTGGCCAATCAGAAGTCTAGAAGCCTCGGTGGGAAAAAGTAAACAAAGCTGGGGCATAGAAGCAGAACCGAGTTGTATGTGTGGAGGGACACTGCAGAGAGTGCAGTTAACAGTAATAGTATTGTAGAAATTCATTTCACCGAAACAATAACGTGGTGCACAGTGTGACGTCAAAAAATGCGCACACCTTTGACGCTGCGTTTTCTCCGTTTTTCTCGTCCACACGTAAATGCAAAAACTGAGTTTTCAAAAATATCCACCCTGGCCGGAGTTTTTAAAAATCTCCGTTTTCAGTGACCAAAAACGGCGTTTACATGTGGACGAAAGGTGCAAACGCATAGAAAAATCTGCGTTTTCAAAAATACCCGGGTACGTGTGGACGTAGCCTAAATGTGTTACTTTCAGTGTTGGTCAAGTTACTTGAAAAAGTAATCAGTAACTAATTACTGATTACTTCCCCCAAAAAGTAATCCCATTACTTTACTGATTACTTATTTTAAAAAGTAATTAATTACTTAGTTACTCTTTAAAAACACAATTTACAACCTGAATAGGTGATAAAGCAATAGATTTTTCAGCCCAATTCTACTTTTCCTGCATAATCCATCATAGAAAATGTAATCAAATGGAAGAGTCTCTTTTTTAAAACTTGTTTTATTAGTTTTCATCTTTTAACTTTATGCATCAAGCAAAAATTTAATTATACGCAACATTCTCTGACTGGAAGAAATTTGTTTAACATTTAAACCTATTTTCTGCGCATTCCAGCACATAAAATATATTTTTTTTGTGTTTACACTCAGTCTTTCAAATAGATGCAAGTAAAACACAGCAGAAAATAAATAAAATCAAAGTCTCAGCGGTCCTGTTGCTCTATTTTCACCTGCAAAGCAGGAGTGGGGCAGGCGGAGGTTTACCTTGGTGCAGGTGTGCTGCAGCGGTCAGTTGAAGAATCCCGAGTTTCTCTGTGAGTTTCCCATTACATGGTAGCGCACTCGGTGCTTGCTCGGAAGTTTAGGTTTTTTTTTTTCCTTGTAAAAAGAAGTTTTCTTCCCGCGCGCAACGGACACTAATGTTTTTGTCACTTTTTATGGAATCAAACTCAAAGTAAGGTCAGTACTTCCACGCTTTAAACGCTGCACGCTCATACTCTCTCCCGCACTCAATATATTATCCATTGTTGATCTGCACACAGCTGTTGTCACGAACGGCGCACTCGCTTACATCACTGTCATGAGACATTCTCGCAAAAAAACCCACGGTTTTAGTAACGCAGTAACGCAGCGTTGCTACGGGAAAGTAACGGTAATCTAATTACCGTTTTTGCAATAGTAACCCCTTACTTTACTCGTTACTTGAAAAAAGTAATCGGATTACGTGTTACTGCCCATCTCTGGTTACTTTCAAATGTAAATAACCTGCTTGTTCTGTACGGAAGTGTATTTATCTACATATTTATTAGCTGAACACACAGAGAAATACTTAGGCCAGCTGGACATGCTGAAGCCTCCCATCTTTGGACAAACTCGGTCGATACATAATTGATGATGAACATGGTGGGGGATTTCCTCAAGGACTCATCCATATTCTTTTGGTAATCATTCCAGTCTTGCTCTCACACTAAAGGGGGGATCAAGTGAAAGGTGATGATATAATGGTTTGACCAATATGGTCTCTTTGCAGCCAGTCAGAGCCTTAATGAGACACCTTTTGGGCCACATTGGCATTTACTCTTTCCTTAAATAAAGTCTTGTCCAACAGGAACAACTGCCTAGAAAGTGCACACAGACACACACACACCTCCAGCACCTGTCTCTCTTTGATTTTTCCAGACAGCAAAGTCTAAACCTGTTTGTGCAAGCTAATGGGATGGGGCATTTGTTCACCCCTCAGACAAATTGGGGATCTGCATTAATGTTTAACTAATTCCTCCATCAGCCACTGAAAGTTTGTTAGGGACTTCACTGATGACCTTTATACTAATTTCCCTTCCCATGGATCTTCCCATGGATCGGAGATCTCATTTACCAGCATATTAAGGTCAGGCTCACATTAATATGTTTGTGTTTTAAGACAAGGTGCATTTTATTTGAAATATACTCACCAGACACTTTATTACGGACACCTGTTGTACCCCTCGTTAATGAAAACATCTAATCAGCTAATCACATGGCAGCAGCTCAGTGTATATCAGCATGCAGACATGGCGAAGAGGACCTGCCAAAGGTAAAACCGAGCATACAAATGGGGAAGAAGTGTGAAAATGTTTTGTGGATGTTGATGTCAGAGGTCAAAGAAGAATGGCCAGATTGCTTCAAGCTCATAGGAAGGCAACCATAACTCAAATAACCACTTGCTACAAACAAGTTATGCAGAAGAGCATGTCTGAACAGACATGGTTACCCTTGAAGCAGATGGTCTACAACATCATACAATACCACTCCTCCCAAATAAGAACATGAAACTGAGGTTATGATTCCCATTGGCCCACCAACACTGAACAATAGAAGATTGGCAACAGCAACTAAAATAATCACTGGTTACAACCAAGGTATGCAGAAGAGGGGGCTCACCAAAACTGGACAAGATAAGATTGAAAAGATTGAAATATTTATTTCTTGCAACATTCAGATTGTTGGGTCAGAATTTGGAGTAAACAGCTTGAAAGCATGAATCCATTCTGCCATTCAGTATCAAGGTAAAGATGATGTTTTCCTTGCAAGCTCTGGGCCCCTTTGGGTACCAACTGACCAACCTTCAAACCTACCTGAGTGTGACTGCTGACCATGTCCATCCCTTTATGACCCCAGTGTACCGATCTTCTGATGGCTACTTCCAACTGGATAACGTACCATGTGTCGAAGATCAAATAATCTCAAACTTGTTTTTTCAACATGACATAGAGTTCACTCTACTCAAATAGAAATCTAATTTAACAAGCCCCTAGGTGGCTGCCTGAAGAGATTCACCCATAAGTCAAGAAAATTTTCAAATAACAAAACAAATAAGTAAATAAATAAAATCAAATAAAATTATTACATTTACCTAACTACACTTTTAATTTTCATATAAGGTAGACAAAAAATCAGTATGCCATATGACAGTGTAGTGGTTTTCTTTTACATTATAGTCTACTTGTGATACTGAGATTTAATTATGTGCAGTGTCCTTAATGAGCAGTATATTATTTTCGTCAGGTTCAATAAACACTTCATTTTTAAAAAGAAAAATATAATTTTCTGGCAATTGTGTCATGGTTCAGGGGTTAAATGGTTGCTGAATACTTTTGAATAGAGCCTTTTTAATACCCACAATAAACAGGACCAATAGAAGCTTTTTCTTCCAGTGGCAGAAAGTCTGGAAAGTATCTCAATTCCATGTAGAGGATTTTAATTGTCAATTTTGTATCTTCTTTGGTGCTTTAAAAAGGGAAGCACAGCCCATTACTCTAGTTTGTTTGTTTTTATCCAAAAGATGTCTGAACAAGACAAGAGGCTCCCGCATCAAATGAGAAAATGATTAGTTAGCCCAGAGGAAACACCACAGCCGACAGCGCTGCGTGGGATTTCATAATGTGTTGAATTATCATGAACTACAAAATGTGGTGTACAAAAAGCAAACATGCCAGAGTCAATTTAAATGTGGAGAAAAGAATAGTTTGGATGAAATCTGTGCAGAGCCTACAGCAAAATCTGAAGATCTCCATGATGTTTCATATTGATCAAGATCAGACTTTAGCGAGAGAAGGGTGTGCATGATAACATGACTTTAAAAGAAAGCCCTCAAACAGATTTATCTGATAATGTGAGTTAGCAGCAGGCGGGGACCTGCAGAGAGCAGCGTCTCGTGCCCTACTTAACCTGTCAAGGCCAGTCTGAGAACTACTCAATCAAGTCTCTGTAGGTGTAAAAAGCAACACAGTGCAGAGGGGAATGAAACACTGAGGCATTTGTATATATTTTTACCAAGAGGTATTTACCATTTTTGCTCGAGTAGACGTAGCTCTGCATCAATTAGAATGCAAGAGGTTTTCATGTGGACTATTTCACTAAGCTTTAGAGAAAGGACCAACGTGGACGGCAGCAGGAAATGACAAATCTTCTGAACTGTGCTGGGGCAGATGCGAAGTTGGAAAGAAAAGAAGAAAGTGCTCTCAGAATAGCTGCACCCATGGGAAAGTGTGTGGGTGATGTTTGATCCTGGCTGGTAAGTGGTTATTTCTGGAAAGTATTTCATAACGTTTCGAGGGTATCCCTTTGATAACAACAATCACAGTAAAACAGCAACATCAGTCTGAAACCTGTAACTCTTTACTTGTTTTTTGGAACAGTGCTCGTTTCTTACTGCTCCTTCTATTAAAATCAAGCTGATGTTTGTTGCCACTGAAACTGATGCTATGAAAGCTGTTAAGACATTTAAACTGAATAATGATCTGAAACTATTAGGACACAAAGAACCAGAAATTTGTTAACAATACTCTACAGGTGCAAGCACCTCTTTCATACTGTATTTATGATGGAAATATGGATTATGGCCATTACAGAGGTTAAAAGGCATCAACAGGACACATTAATTCAATAGGGAATGCAACAGATTTTGCACAGTTTTAGAGAAGAACTCTAAAGTTATTTTCTCTTGCTAAACTCAGTCAAAGTGGAGATGGAGAAATTTATTTCCATAGAGTTGATGACTCACAAGAGACAGATGTTCTTTTTATCCTTTTTATTATATTTAAATATCCATCCATCCATCCATCCAGTCATGGGACGCTGGAGCCTATCCCAGCTGACACAGGGCAAGAGACGGGGCATGCTCTGGACTGGACGCAAAGTTATGGATCTACAGGGACAGCACACAAAAACCGGAAGACGGTTAAAAAAATAAGCATGTACTTAGAGTTTGAAGTAAAAGTACCCAGAAGGAACCCATGCAGGCACTGGGAGAACCTACAAACTCTCCAATGAAACGTCCCAGCTGATCAGAAACCATGAACCCTTTTGCTATGAGGTAACAGTCCTAACCATTGTGATACATGCAGAATAAAACATTTTAAAATCCTCAGGGTTATTGTTTTACACTCTTGCTCGCACTCATGTTCATAACTTTGGCCATTTTAGAATACCTAGTTAACTTGACATGCATATCTTTGGATATAAGGGAGAAAGCAAGCAGCAAAGGAAAGGCCCTCGGACCTTCTTCCTGTGAGGCAACCACTGTACCACTGTACCAACTATGTAAGTCTCCAGACCCCACAACCCTGACATGGTTAAGAGGAAGAAACTGATAGATAGATGGATGAATGTGTGGATGGGTGGATAGATACTGGAAAACTTCTCTTTGTTGGGTAATAAAAGCGCAGATTTGTGTGCGTTCTCTGTTCCCCTTGAAGCTTTTCATGTTGGTTAGAGTACATGGAGGAGGAGAAATAGAGGTTTATATGGTACTATGTATACTATATTAACTCTGGATATGGCAGGACTATATAACAACATCCCAAAACAAATCCTATCACGTGTTATCTTCTGATTACCATCGTGATTACCACGGCAGAATGTGATGATCAACAAAGATTTTTAAAAGTTGCCCAAAACACCACATAAATGTTCTGATACTTATTCACACAAATACATCACCATAAGCAGTTTGCACTTCGATAACCACTTTTTCTTGTACATTTTTTCAAAGGGGATAAGAATTACCCACAGTCATCGCAGTGGGCAGCGACAAAAGAATGACACTCAAATGCTTCAATGTCTGGAGGTGTAACCTGACACAGAGCTGGCATCACTCGGTGAGGGGGTCTAGGTGACATTTGACTACAGCTCCAGGAGGGCCAGACGTGCCGTTTTGATGGGAAGGAGACGTGTCAGCTCAGAATACCAGCATGACAGAGATGACACGTATGAGGGGAAGACCAGGCCCAGCGTTGGGATGCCGCTGTCTTTTTCCAAAAGCCAGAGGAGGGTTTAAAATGAAAGCACTCCCTGAAAACTCTTCATACAATTTCACGAGGCCTATAGTTGTATTTAATACACTGTTAAATCTGCACTGGAGAACCTTCCATTGTAGGAGACGATATAAAAGGAGGAAATAAATAAAGGCAGCCTTATCACTTGCTTGCTGACAATTAAAGCAGCGTCTTATCAAAGCCCTTCAGCTTTATTAAAATGCCATGCACTGACAGGCCAATAACCTCTGACAAATTAATTGATTTTTGACAGACAGTTCATGGCAAGAGGAGGGCGGTGGAAAAGATCAAAAAGACATTGATAAGCTCGGCTGTTTTATGGCTATAAAACACATTACACACGTATGTTTTCGCACATTTTGCATTTATTATGTTATAAATTCCAATGATAAGACGAGAGTTTTATGAGTCAAAGGAGATGCTGCATATTATGCTCATTCCAAGGTCTGTTTTTTACTTATAGTTTTACTTAGAAGTGTTGCTGTGCATAATAGATATTCTAATTAATTTTCAGTGTGATGACCCTCTTTAGTTTATCCAGGTAGTTTGTCACATGACCCAAGGATGTAGCTGAGGAGGTCTAGCCAGCTGGTATCTCCCAGTCTGTCCTCTTCTGTCCTCTGAATCATGTGACCTACTGTACCAAGAAAAACTAATGAGGGTTATCACAGCAACTTCAGTTACTTTCTACGGTGGTTGTGCTCATTTCAGTTTAGCCTTTAGTGTTTATTTAATGTTTAATTTTGGTTTACTTTTTATTCATTTCAGTGTTTTTTTGTTATTAGAAATTGGGTGGAAATTCAAAACCTTCAGAATAGTGAAACTCTCTCTGTGTCATATAGACATCCAAAGTCCCAATAAAGACTCTGACCAGCAGACTCCAATAAGGCTAAAAATATATCTTATTATATTTTAAGCAGTTTTAGGAGTGAGTGTCAGTCAGTTCTTGCTTTTTTCTCCCAATATATATATATATATATGTATATATATATATATATATATATATGTATATATATGTATATATATATATATATATATATATATATATATATGTATATATATATATATATATATGTATATATATATATATATATATATATATGTATATATATGTATATATATATAATTTCAGTTAACTGCAACTTGGACCTGTGAACCTTCCCAGGAGTGACGGGCTGATCAAAATTACTTCACAAGTTCATCAACAATTCATCAGGTCATTTTTTTTCTTAATAAATTAAATCATCATTAGAAAAAAATACATTTTGTATTTTTTTTTGTCTAAAATTGAAAATCTAAGAAATCAGAAGAAGAGTAAATACTTTTTCACAGCACTATAGATATGTGAATGGTTGCTGTAATTGCAGACAAATTGAAATATCTGATTTTCTCCAGCTCTTATAACTCGTATCCTGTGAATAGGTGCTGTGAATTAAGGCTCTCACGCCATTTCCTTGGATACAGCTTCAGCCGCATCAATACCTTCAGACACCCTGGCTCATCTTGTCTGTCCTGTCACCCAGCTGTCTCCAGAACATTTTACAATCCTCACTCTGAATGTGCTCATCCTCTTGAAAGAAGGATTGAATCGCGCTAGTGCATAATTAAAAAAAACCTTCTAACTTTATTTTAAAAGGCAGGTCTCAATACGTCTGTAAATGAGAGTTCATATGGAGGCTTGTGTAGTGTTTCTCACCTTGCAAAAGAAATGCTGTCTTTAATTCATTCACTTCGACCGAACAAACTTTCAACGCGTTCTCATTTCCTGAGACAACCTTTTTTTTTTTAATGTCTCTTTTCACTTGAACATATAAGAAAGAAGAGGTGTTATTGTAGCACCGTAACACTCTCCTATTATTCTCTGCATCACTCTACTATGAGTGTCAGAGAGATTTCTTTTGTTATGGAGGGTGGAGGCTAGAAAAAGACACTTTATTTCATTTATTAAGTAACAACAGCAAAAAAGTGAATTTTAAAAAAAATGCCCCTCTTTATGCAGTCCAACAATTGTGCTATTAACTCTGATTATGGAGATATTTATAGTGACACCAAAGGACAATGGAGTAAAATAACAAGTGATTGCACTGCATATCACAGAAAGACCGGAGACAAAAGCAGGGTAAGTGTGTTTTTAGGAAAAAGAAAGACTATCTAATTTCTGCATTTGAATAAAATACTTGATGTAGGGGTATTATGGTGAGAAGTACCTGACTGGTTAACCTTTTAAACAATTCCTTAAGATGGATCTTGTTTTCCCATGTATTACATCTCTAACTATTACTTTCTGCATTACTCTTCACCCTTAACTTCAGTTTCCATCTGTAAATGTGCTTCCAAAACTTAAGAAGCACCTTTTCCGTGTCTTTAAAGGCCCCTAAAGGCACATGATTTCTAACCCTGTGCGGAGGTGTGGATCTGAAACATGTGGGCGGAGTGTCCTTGCAGCCATGTTTGTTTGTTTGTGAAGGTACAAATAATCGTGAGTTACCTGCCTTGAGGGCTGTGATGTTACCTGCACTGACCTTTTACCCCTGCAGGTGACAGGATGTGGATTGGCGGGAGAGCGCGGCGGTGGCTCCATGATTAGACCAGATCAGAACGGCAGGGTGTGGTGTTCCCGATACCACTGTCGCACACATCAAACAGTCGGGCGTCCCCATCAGGTAAGAAGGAACAGCAGGACACAGAGAGAGTGGAGGTGGAGAGTGACTCAAAGCTTCGCTCCTCCGTTTTTCCTGTGTGTGTGTGTGCTATCCCTATCACCTCGCAGCTTGTTTATATCCTTTGCTGTATGTGTGTAGGGGAGTAGGCGTGTAAGCATATGCAGGTGTGTGTGTGAAAACTCGTGGGAGGCAGGGATGAAAAATGAATGAGTGTGAATTAATTAACCCTGAGCGCGAGCACTTGCACCAGCAGAAAAATATTTTTACACCCTTTTCACACTAACCTGGATACACGAACTTCTCTCATAAGAGACAGACATTTCTATTAATGCTGTAATTTACATGGAGTAACTCGTTACTCCAGATAAAAGTGATTCTGTTTTGTGAAACACATTCACAGTGCTGAACCGTGCTTCACGTACACTACATCCCAAAGATGCTCCGTTGAATTGAAATGTGGTAACTGTGAAAGCCATTTGCACACACTGTCATGTTCAAGAAACCAATTTGAGAGGATCTGACCTTTGTGACATGATGGGTTATCCTGCTGGAAGCAGCCATCAGAAGATGGATACACTGTGGTCATGAAGGGGAAGGCGTGGTCAGCAACAACACTCAGGTAGGCTGTTGTTTTTAAACGACGCTCGGGTGGTACTAAGGGGCCCAAACTGTGCCAAGAAAATACCCACCACACTATTACATCACTACGAGCCTGAACTGTTGCTACAAAACAGAATGATTCATGCTTCATGTTGTTTATACTAAATTCTGACGTTACCATCTAAATGTCATAGTAAATATTCTAAACTCATGAGACCAGGGAACCTTTAGCCACTCTGCTGTTATTCAGTTTTGGTGAGATTGTGTGAATTATAGCTTCAGTGTCCTGTTCTTGGCTCACAAAAGTGTCACTCAGAAGGCCAGCTGCTTCAACGATCGACATGTTCATTCAGAGATGCTGTTCAGCACACCTTGGTTTTAACAAGTTGTTTAATTAGCCTTTCCCTCCTATCAGCTTGAAGCCGTCTGACCTTTATCTGACCTCTAACATCAACAAGGCTTTTTCGCCTTTTACTGATCATTCTCTGTAAACTCCAGAGATAGCAGTGAGGTAGAATCCCAGTAGATCAGTTTCTAAAATACTCAGACAAACATGCCACAATCAGAGTCGCTTAAAATCACTTTTTTTCCCGTTCTGATGCTCAGTTTAAACTTCAGCAGCTCACCTTGATCATGTCTGCAAAACTAAGTGCACTGAGTTGCCTCTATATGATTGGCTAATTACAACAAGTTGAACATGTGTACCTAATAAAGTGGCCATCATTGTACAGGAAGTAGCAGGCCTTTTCTTTCTTTTTTTAAAAAAATGAACCCAAACAAATCAAACGTCATTTAAACTAACCAGAGATAAATGGCTAACAGCATTTGCCAAGATGGCTGCAGAGCGGCAATATTTCTGTGTCCACTTCGACTTTGGTGTAACATCAGGAAAGTGGGAGGACTACTCCTAGAATGAAAGGAGATACTGTAATACCACTGGCAGGCACAATTAATTAGCAGAAACCCAACTGAGATGAAGCTGAATCCGTGACAGATTGTCCACCTTTTCCTTGACAGCTTCTCTCTCCCTCTCAAAAAAACAAAGAGTCTTAGATGACAATTAAACAAAGCGTTCCAGGAAGTGTTAGTTAGACAGTTGGTGTTGACTTTGTCAGGACAAATGGATGAATTGATATCACAGGAGGTGTTAAAAGAGTTTATCTTTCTTATCGTGTGAAGTCTGAATATTTGAGCTACACTGTTTCTGAAGTGGAATTTTAAACTCAAATCCTGCTTTCAGCTTTCTTCCATATTTTGGTGAGTCATGTTGCTAGGCTGACCTAAGTCCATTTTATATTTTAATCAACATCCTAATGAAAGTTCCCAACGTTCATTTTGCATGTACCATAATTCCAGTCTGCCCTCAAGCAATGAGGCAGCATGTTTTCTCTCTATTGTTCCCTTTGTTTCTTTTGATTACCGGACGGCAAACAATCTGCCTTTTTTGTATACGACACTAATAGTGTCGAGAGTGAAAGCAATGAGAATAAAATATTAGTGAGAATATGAGAGGGAGGCATTTTTATTCACACATGCAAATCCTGGTTCATTAAGTGTGAAGGGTGAGGTGAAGAGAATTTCATTTTCAGACATTCAGAGCCCATCAGGAGTTTTCCTCTCCATGCGAGTATGTGGGTGTGTCCCCGAGTGAGACTCAGCATCTTCTTGCCAGCAGAGTGTTGTGCCAGAGCTCATCTGTTACACCAGAAATGTGAGACAGTCACAGGAACATCTGGTCACACTGTCAAGTCGTGAAATTTTAAGCCGCCGGTCTCTGCTTGGATCACCACGGGCTCCGTCTGTGCCAGACAATGAGAGCTGTCACAAAGTGTTTGCTTTAACAGGCTGAAATAAATGACTTAATGCTCTGTCCAACTCTGAATAAAGAATTAACATTTGTCTGAGCTGCACGGTGCGGGGAGGTAAAGGAAGACGTCATTTGGGAGGAGCTTAACACAAATCACGCTGCCCTCTTAGTCACAGTTCACACAGTGTTTACAGAAAGGCTCGGCCAAGCTACTCCCAGGTGAGAAACGACTGATTCTCTATTACAGAGAACAAAAAAATGAACATTTATAGAGAAGAGAGTTTGGTACTGTGGCTCTGATTAAATGTCTCTGAAAAAGTGGATGAAGATAACAAAAAAATTAAAATTGAGAGTGCATTATCTTTTGCCAGATTCCTGTCCTCATTTAATAATCCAACTAAATGTCTCAAGCCGTGTTTTGGAAAGGGATAAAGATACAGCATAAAAACAGTTTGGGGACAAAGAGACACAGAGCTGCCTCACTAAAGGCTAAATTCATCCAAATTCCTGGAAAAGGCATACTCTCTTACCCACTCTCCATTGAATCTAATGGCACAAGTAATTTTTGTTTTATTTTTACAACAACAAATCAGTGCACCTTGTTTTTATTCAACTTATGCTTTATATTTGTCGAAATTTTGGCTACATAACACAAAGAAGCTTGAACACTGACATGCTAAAGATTTGACTTTATTATGCCGGAAGGAAGATATGACAGAGATGAGAAGCAGGTTATACAGGGAGGTACCACAGACGCTATAAAGGTAACTATGTACTATAAGAATATCAGGATTATTAATCAATGTGTATGTGATCCATCTGTAATTCTTGGTTGCTGGAGGTTACTGACAGTTGCGTGGGGAAGTTGGTCACAAAGAGATGAAAACCTCTTTGTGATGGCTTTGGTCATCACAGAGAGGTTGCCCATAGTTTGCACAGAAGACAATGGCAAACATTCTCTGTCTTCGAATTCATGTTGCGCTTTTTTCAAGTTTTACTAGCTAGTAGTTTGCGAGTGTTTGCTTACAAGTTGGTTTTGTCCCTGCAAACTATGGGAACTGTGGAAATATGTTAGTGACCAAAGCACAAACCACAAGCTTTTTGGTGCAGCCCTTTTTGGGACCAGCTTTAGCTAGTGACATTCAGCAACCACCTGCTAACCAGTCAGGGAGTCCAAATTTTTAAATAATGACCAGAGGTTGCCAAGGAATCACTGACTGTCTCCAGTTCTGTGTGACTGAGGTCTTACTCTGTTTATCTTCACTCCTCTTCGGTAGAACTGGCTGGCTGTTGAAGAACAATAAAAAAAGATTTTTAAAAATGAACAATCATGTCAACTTTATTGATATCTACAGAATGGACACACGACGTAGGAGAAAACAGGAAAAGGATAAGAACCACCACTCTCTTATACAGTCAATAATTTCTTCCCCATACTCAGGACAATGTGTGGGGAAACAAGACCAGGAGTCTAGCACATGTGCCAGGAAGTGCTAACATGGTAAGCAGGATTGAGTAGGCAGATTAAATTATCTCACACATGCTCAATGGATCCTTTCAGCTCCTTAGTACAGAAATCTACATAAAAACCTTAATGTTGAATTTGTCCTGTTATTAGATTTGTGTTCTCACTTACACCACAGCCAGGCATGAAAGGTGGTTCAAGGCTGCAGTGAATGTTTTTGAAAACACCGTATGTTACTAAAGAGCAAGAATCAAAAGTCAAAGCCATCAGCAGCACCAGTCACCGGGACATGTGTCAAGCAACTCATCTGCATTTGAAGAATGCCCATTAAACTCCAATCGCATGCGACCAGCTGAGGCCCTGACTTTATCTGATGGGTGAGTGGACGAGACGTGACGAAGTGGGAGCTCAGACACAATCGCTGCCCTGTGATGTGCGGTGTGCCCTCTCCCTGTTCTCATTATCCTCTCTCTGGGTGTTAAGGAGGAGTGGAGATGGGAGGGAGGAGGGTTGTGGCGGTGGAGACTGGTTGGCTGGCCCAACATCCCCCGTGGACAGGGAACAGATGGGACCTGACTCCCTCCACACAAATCACTGCCAAGAAAGCTTCGGCCTGCTCCAGTGACCGTTTCAAAATGACGACAACTGTTTACTCAAACAAGGGGAGAGTCCAGGGTTGAGGGAATGAGGGAAAAATAGAGAGATTACAGTCCAATACAGGAGAAATAAATTCAAATTTGGCATTATCCAAGGAGTATTACCCAATTTGGCATTTAGGCTTGAACTGAAATTTGTTTTTGCACTGTTTGTGAAAGGGAGTAAAATGTCATGTTAAGGAAATAGGAGCTTGTTGGTAGATTTTTAGTGACCATGGCTGGCATTTGAGAGCTGTTAAGATGCACTGCCATCTTCTGCGGTGCACTATTGCGAGGAAAAAATAAACATATAAATGTGTCCACAAATACATCTTGCTGTGAAGTTACTGTTAAATTATATCAACCATGTGTCATTAATTAAGCATCATTAATGTAGGCTTTTGTAGCCCTTGGTTACTAATGATTCATTGTCTTTCTCAAGGCAGAAATTTGCAGAGACAAGGAGTTGCATTGTCCAGGATATGAACCTTGAACAATATCATGGTTCAGTGTAATTAGTACAACAGTAATAAAGCAATAGGAAACGTATATTGGGCACTTTCATTTGCCAGCCACTGTCCCAGTTGGGCCACTAATAGTCTTTCTACTAAAAAAACAGCCTCAAATTCACCTGTGATACAAACAGGCTGAGGTGAACCACGAGTCCAGCCAGCCTTTTCACCTTGTAGTCTAAACATTTTACACTAAAGAAAGAATGTGAGCCTACTAAAAGAGAGGAAACCCAAAAACGAGGCAATAAAAACGATGTAAGGTTCATCAAATAGATGTTTGGACACTGTGAAATGTAGAAAGGACCACACATGTTAGTGCGAAGTACAGTTTGACTGATATATCAACCAATATTAGCTATTTATCGATATATCGGTATTGGCAAAACCACTTAATTTAAATGAAAAAAGTGAAGATTATAGGTGTTGTATGATGTTGCATAGTTTGTCCACCAGAGGGCACTGTGTAACCTCCCTGCTGGCAACATGTAGTTGGAATGCCACAAACACAACATCCAGCTGATGAGAGCACAGTCAAGCAAACTGGAAACAAGTGATCTGCAACTTTTTGTGACAACAATAGAAGTTTGTTTTTGTTATCTGAGTAAGGACTTATAAATAACTACACATAACTAATGTTTGCTTTGTTTGGCGGAAAGAAAAAATATTGACTCATATATCAGCTTTTTAAAAATCACCAAATATCGGTATTGGGCTTAAATATTCAATATCAGTTGGGCTCTAATGCAGAGTATTACAAGATTAACCCAAGCAGTTTTTTGTCTTTTTGAACAAGAACATTGACAGAATTGGTGATAATTATGGAGCTGTTGTGGTTATGATTTATGGTCAAGCTGCACCTCTCTTCTGTTTGACACAGCAAAAGATGCAGCTTCACATCAGGGATGGCGAGGTCACAAAACATGAGAGATAACATGACAACTCATTATACTCATTACTGAATTACCTTTAAAGGTTAAAATACAATAAGAGCCCTTCAGCCACAGTAAAAACAGGCAAAATCAAAAGCTTCACCTTTATCAGATTCTTACAGGTAGCTGCAGTTTCTGTTTCTCTGTAGCAATGATACCTGCTACATGCAGGCATGTGCCTGAAAAGTGGACAGGATGTAATCCTGATGGATTTGAAAGCTTATTGGAGGATTCATCGCACTGCATTTGTGTCCAGTATTTGGCTACTCGAAGCAAAGGAGTTTTGCTACACAACCTATTTAGACATGCTTGTGTGCAGTCCTCTAAAAACACCAACAGCACGTAACGCGATGTTGATGACAATGTGTGTAAGTTGAACAGTGATTGGTTGAAATGTGGGACTGAAGAGGAAAAGGAGTGACAGGAGTGTTCACATAAAGTTAGAGGTGAAATACAAATACAAATGAATACTCCTCTTGAATGTTTAGCTTTACAGGTGATTATTTCCCCACAAATGTGTTTTAATATTGTTGTCCTATATAACCCACCATCACATAGTGTCTCATTTTATGATCAGTTACAAGATGCAGTAAAATAATTGAATTGTTGTAGAGAAACAATATTTAATGGTGACTTTAACATCAACTGGCTGGATAAAACTAATAACCAAAAATTTAAAATTATTATGTCAAAATTTCAATTTAAGCAAATAATTAAAGGACCCACGAGAGTCACCAAAAATAGTACAACTCTAATTGATATATTGATATATTGATATTGATATGGTATTCACTAACAAAATAGATCGGATAACAAAAACATATAATTTATTAAGTGGTCTGTCTGATCATAATATGATTTTAACTGTTAGGAAATTGACTAAAAAACGATTGCAGTATTATAGTACAAATAGCCCTGACCACGTAAAGACATTTATTCCCAAGTCTGAAATTGTAAAGTTTGAACAGGAGCTTGCAAATTGCAACTGGGATCATCTTATAAAAATAGATGATTTGGAGTTGTGTTGCAATTCCATGACTAGCTCTTTGACTGAAGTAATATCTAAATATACCAAAAGTATCAAATCTAAGCAAAGGAAGCAAAATCTACCATGGTTAAATAGTGAAATACATAAACTTATGAAAAAACGAGATTTGGCTTTAAAAACAGCCTTAACTACTAAAGGTAATACGGATTATATGATCTATAAAGGCTTAAGAAATAAAGTAGTCATGGAATTGCGTAAAGCTAAGGCTTTATATTAAACTCACATTATAGAAAATGCTAAAGGTCATAATGTCTCCTTCTGGAAGCATTTAAACGATTTAATTAACAGATCATCTAGCAGGAAGGAAATTGAGCAAATCAATATAAATGGCACAATTATTATCGACAAGGGTTCCATGGCATATGAATTTAACAAATATTTTATACAATCTGTAGAAGAACTAATGCAAAATTTCAGCTCTCCAGTTGTAACTATTAAAAATAGCCCTATCGATTCATCAGACTCATTTTTTATTCAAGAGGTTAATGAAGCAGAGATCACAGAGGTTATTAAGAAATTATCAGATTCTAGGGCAAATGATATTTGACTGGAAAAGGGCTGTAGTTACTCCAGTCTTTAAAGAAGGCGAGCGTGATTTGATATGTAATTATCGTCCAATTTCCTCCCTGTTCTTTCGAAGGTGCTTGAGAAGGTTGTGGCAGCACAGTTAATTGATTATTTAGAGACTAATCAACTGCTTCATCCAATGCATTTGGTTTCAGACCAAGATTTTTCACAGAAATGGCAAATTACTATTTTGTTGAAAATATTAAGTGTAATCTGGATAATGGTAGTGTTATGGGTGCAGTGTTCCTTGACCTAAAAAAGGCTTTTGACACTGTCAGCCATGACATACTTCTTTCCAAGTTGATAAAATTTGACTTTTCAAAGCAAGCAGTTGATTGGTTAGAGTCTTATCTTCACAAAAGAGAGCAGTGTGTGAGGGTTGATAAAGACAAGTCGTCTATGTTGGAAAACAGAATTGGTATTCCCCAAGGATCTGTTCTTGGCCCATTGCTATTTAGTTTGTTTATAAATGATTTGCCTGGCAGTTGTCCAAAAGCTAACTGCCAACTTTATGCAGATGATGCAGTTCATCATCTAAATGATGTCCAAAAATGGCTGGAACAAAATCATCTTGTATTGAACTTTAAAAAAAAACTGTTTCTATGTGTTTTTCGATTAGGAAACGAAGTTCATCTGATAATTTTAAAATCAACCTAGGGAACGAAGAAATAAAGGAGGTCAAAGATTTTAAGTTTTTAGGAATAATCTTAGATCCACATCTTAAATTTGACAAACATGTAAAGAAGATCTCTAAGACGGTCAAGGCTAATCTGAATTGTTTTAAGTTAATTCGGCACTATATACCCACTTCAGCAGCTCAGTTATTTATGCATTCTATGATATTTTCTCATTTTTCATATTGTATGACAGTTTGGACCCAAGCATCACCATCTACAATTCAGCCTGTGGTATCCTTATATAATCAATCTTTAAAAATAATGGATAAAAAATCTGTTCGGTGGCATCACTGTCACGTTTTAAAGAAATATAATCTACTTAGTTTTAAGAGTTTTAATCATCGGTGTTTTCTTAAATTAGTTTTTAAATGTATAAATAGGATGGCCCCAGAGTGTCTCAATAGATACATCCAGAGACAAGATAGTATTCGTATTACTAGGAGTAAGGTGAACGGCAACTGCAAGATATTATATCGCAGATCTACATTCGGTCAGTCAGCTTTTTCTATAAAGGCCTGCCATCTGTGGAACTCACTTCCAACCGATATCAAATTGATTACAGACATTAGATCTTTTACATTGAAGGTTAAAGTGTGGTTAAAGGGAAATCAAAGATGTAGTCATTTTAACTAATGATTTTAATTTTATTTAAAATTATTGTCGAGTATCTGTAATTGTATTTATGATGTAATTTGGTTTTATGAAAATGTATGTTTTATTGTAAAATGTATCTATTTAGATTGTAAGCCCAACAAGGGACAATTGTTGAAAATTAGCAGTAGCTATAAACCTGTGTGCGGCACATCAGTTTCATGTCTTGCACTTGAACTATGTTAAACTGCACTGTCCCTTTTAAATAAATAAATTCAAATTCAAAAAAAGATTAAAAAAAAAAAAAACACCATTAAGAGCACAGATAGTGGCTGCAGTGGACAATTTTCATTAATTTTACCGCTTGGTTTCACTTCAGTTCCTTGTATGCTGTAGCTTTAGGTTTTGCGGATGGCTCAACAACAACAGCAAGTGTTGTTCCACATATTTTTGACAATGCCTGATGGTGACAGTAAGTGGCCTCCAAATGTAGACGATGGTCTGCAGGCTCCACATTGGACCAATGCACAACCATGTGGGTCCCTTAATCATTCCGCCGATATAGATACATTTGAGAAGTTATTAATTAATTCAATAGAAATCTACTCATACAATATGCTACATCATTACTATCCAGCATATATAAAATAAACAAAATTAGATTTTTTAAAATGAGATTCCAGTAAATTGGTGGCTTAGTAGCCTGTAGGGAATAATATTATGCTGGACACAAGCACACAACGAGTAACCATCTGTGTCTGTGCATCATTAAGTCATATGAGAGGACAAACTGTGCTCTTAAGTTTTTATTCCACTAGCAAGGAAACTTCAGCACTGATTCTATCTGTTACTTTTTGTTAGTGGATTTTTTTTAACACCTACTTTACACTATGTTGTTTCCTTCCCACATCCTTCAAAGGTGTACGTTCTAGTTAGCGTTTCCATCTCTGTTGTGGGTCCAGATGTTGATTCAAATCACAAATAGTTCACACAAAGCATTGCAGTGAGCACTTTCTTCACAGGTGAGACTAAACAACAGCTAACAATGCCAGTCAGCTGTCGGATGAACCTGAAGTGATATTAGAGCCATTTCACAGCCTACCCACGCAGATACTGGATAACTCAATACCAGTATAAATTATATAAAAAAGACTGCTTCCCAATGATTTTTGTTTTAGCTCTGCAGAGAAGACAAAAGCACAAAGTGATAAAAAATTTCTGTTGCAATTAACAGAGGAGAAGCAATGGCCCACGCCCTTCCCTAATGAAATAACTGAGAAAATGAATCATTAAGATTGTCATTCAACCCACTGATTGTGCATCTCCCATCCACCCACACCTGTCACAGGCCTGGGGTACCTGGGTAATGTAGTCATCCACTTGGGACATAATTAGAGAGCTGCCACCTGTACTTCCTTTTCTTTCTCCTCCTCCAGAACTAGACAAGCCTCATTAGAGAGACCACAACTTATCTGTGTGTGGGGAGAAATGTAAATTAATCTACAGTGGGAACCTGATACTAATTAGTATTTTGGGCCAAAATGCTCTAAAGGTCCACAGAAACAATAGCATTGAATGGCTGAATACATTTCAATTGTGCTTGTTGAGTGCAAAAAGCAAAAACACATCAAGACAGAGCAACTGGATTTTAATGAACATCTATTAACAGGACAAAACTGCCAGAACAGTGAAACCCCTAAATCTCCTGAGGGCAGCAAATCTCACATCAGTGTAGTCCGTAAATAAAACATCAACTGTGCACATAAATAATATACATACAGTATGCTTTTCTCTGTTTGTTTGGGTTCAAGTGGGTGTACCTCTGTCATTCACTGTGTCCAAATATCTGTTGACACAGTCAGATTGTGGGGATCTCAATTTTGGATTGTAAATAAATAATATGTATATAACTGCATTTCAACATGAATAATTCAATTAATTGAAATTGAATCATTAATTAAATTCAGTTTTAATTTATTATACAGCACCAAAGCACAACAACCGCTGTCTGAGGGCATTTTATATCGTAGGTTTAAGACCTTACAATATTACAGAGAAACACTAAAAATCAGATGACCTCCTATAAGCTAGAACTTGGTGACAGCGGGAAGGAAAAACTCAGTTTTATGAGGAGGAAACCTTTAGCAAGCTCAGGGATGGGCAGCCAGAGTTTAAAATGATCCCATCTTCACTGAAAAGTTAGAGGGTTATACCAGTCTGTTGCCAGACATTCCCAGTTCATCTAAATTGTATCAGTTCTGAGGAAAACAAAAGCCATGTATTATATTTCATGATGTGTTTCCTGTTAGGTTCTTATGAAGCGTGTCATGGCACATGGCTGCCCCTCTCTGAGCCTGGTTCTGCCAGAGGTCTCTTCCTGTTGAAAGGGAGTTCTTCCTTCCTACTTTTATCAAGTGCTGCTAGAGTAAAAGGTGATTGCCTGATCATTTGGGTTTTCATCACATTACATGACAGCTGTTGTTGTGAACTGGAGCTATATGGATAAAACTGAAATGAAATGAATTCACACCTCCATGAGGGGTTTAAGTTCTTAGATGCACCCTGGTGGTAATTTATTTAGGATGTCCACTTATGATCAGATCAACCAAAATGCTAATTAAGTCTGGATCCTCTGAATTTAAGTTTAAACTTCCCATAGTGCGATGTACATGTGACTCATCACAAGTTGAGAAATGCATGATTTAATGCGTCTCAGTCTGTATGAGGCGCAGTGCTCCTCCTCGCGGGTGAAGTTGCTTTCTACGTCACAGCTCCACAACTGTTTTCCACTGAGGAATTTTCCATCACAAGCGCAAGCTGCTGATCTGCTTCTTTAAACCCGTCATGGAAAAAAAGAAAGTTCTTTACAAAAGATTTCAAATGTTGCAGGTTGAGTGCCCGGTTTAAAAATATACAGTAACCAAACACCGTAGTAGGATATTGGCCACAATCAGAGACATCAATGGCGTCATGACAGCTCTAAGTTTAGCTCCGACGAGAAGCCACAAATCACCTCCTATGCTGTCAGAATATTTTATCAGAGATGAAAAAGGCTGAAGAGTGATGATTCCTTTCATGAGAGCTGTTAAATTACGGTGTAATCGGTGCATTGTGGTACAGTCTATAGACAAGATGTTTAATAAACAAACTCCACAACAATACAGTGTTGACAGACAATTCAAATGTCTCAGGGCTTCCTGGATTTGTTGTCTATATTACACAGCCAAGACAAATCTGGTAACTGTTTGTTTATTCATCAACCAGTAAACCAGCAGTGATGGAACAGATGCTGCAAACATGCACGCAGAGATGGAGACAGACTTTGCTCTGTCTGTTTGGTATCTCCTGTGAGAAACAGAGATCATGTTGTAGCTTATTGTTGTCCTGAGAGCAGAAATGGAGAAACAGTGAGAGTATTACTGAAAAATAATTAAAGAGCAAAAGGAAATGGCATCTCATAATTAATTTAATAACCACAGAGAAGAAGCACTGCCCATCATATAGTGCATATGGACTGCATCTCTCCATTGTCTGACCCGCAGCAACATAAAGCCAGCTGCATGCTGGTTTGAATTAGCTGTGCAGAGTTACTGTACTGCGGCATGAGAATATCAACATTAAGTTAATCGATCTAAAAAAAGTGATTATTTCAACTTCCGGTGAAACTTCAGTCCCTAAACATTAACCCAAAAAATAATATTTACCTTGACAACCCATCAGTCAAATGAAAAGTTCAGTTCATACAAATTAATAACAGTAATATTAATATGATACGGTTTCGGAGTAGATTAGAATATAAAAATAATCATTAAAGATCCATCCATCCATTTTCTTCCACTTTTCAGGGTAGCTGTGTGCTGGAATATATCCAAGCTGTGATAAGGCCGGATGGACAGGTTACCAGTCCACCACAGAGCTCTGTCATTCAAACCTAGGACCAAATTACAATCAGCAATTTAAGTTAATGTGTATGTCTTTGGATTGGGGATGAAACTTGAGAGAAATCACATGCAAACCACGCAGAAAGGTCTCAGCAAATCAGGAGGTTTTGAACCCAGAGCAATCTCACTGTGAGGCAAAGGTGCCGATCCGTCCACCACTGTGTGTGAGGCTGAGACTGGGACTGTGGTCCTGCTGCCTTGGATGAATTCATGCCACACTTTTTTTTTTTCCATCGACACAAATATTTACACAAGTTCAACAAATATCAAACTGTGGCACTGGTATTTTGGTTGGGTTAGGGCTAGCTGACAAACTGTGATGGGACAAAGGATAGCTAGGAAACAGAGTTGCTAGGCAACAATTAATCAGCATGCAACATTAAAAGAACAAAAATAAACATCTTTAGTTCATAAAAGAGGGAAGACTGTGAAAACTTGTCTTAAATTTAATCAGCGATACTTAGTCCGCATATGACAAGAATAATCTATGCACATTCTTGGATACATTTACATTACAGACTTCCAGATATTTAATACCACAAGATCACTGGCAGAGTATGAGGCAGGCGTCTGCTCTGGGTGACACAAACAAATCAAACTGCAAGAACAACCAGAGCAGGAGTGAGCGCTTGGTTAATTAACACTCTAAATTTAGCTTCGGCTCACACAACGCAGTTGTCAGCAACATTATGAATGCTCAAATGATGTGAATGAACTGCAAACTCAATGAAGACGTGAACAAAAAAGAAAGCGTGCTTGATAAAGTGTCCCCAAAATACTGCGTGTTCCACAAAATGGCCTCAAGAGTTGATTTATGGCACGTTAGGATAGTTTCCATCTTTTGTACACACGCGAGCAGCTGTCTCTGTCTTGTTGTGGCATCTGGAGGTTGAGGAGGGGGCACGGAGAAAAACAGCCATCACGCCAACGAGAGGAGAGAGGCAGCAGGGCGGCTGAGCCACTACAAAGAGAGCTAAAATGTGGGAGGGGAGCAGGAGGTTTAGCCGAGGTTAAACAAATGTGTGAAGTAAGATGAGTTACATCAAGATGTCCACGTTATTTTTCCAACGGCAAAGAGACAATCCCAGGGAGTTTGCCAAAAAGTTGTGACAGAGTGTGAAACAGGGTGACATCTCAAGAGGCACACACTAATGATTTTTTTGTGCTTGTGTAAAGATTTATATCCACAACGAGAGTGAACACACACACACACAGTCCTTAATCTCCTGTACACTAGGACGCTGTCTGTTCTATTTCAATGCTGTTTATTCAACAAACTGTCA
The DNA here is from genome assembly GCF_963576455.1 of Neolamprologus multifasciatus. Taxonomy (NCBI): domain Eukaryota; kingdom Metazoa; phylum Chordata; class Actinopteri; order Cichliformes; family Cichlidae; genus Neolamprologus; species Neolamprologus multifasciatus. The sequence goes on along the minus strand of NC_140447.1, from coordinate 21,393,439 downwards.
GTGGATGACTTCTTGTTGGCATTCTGCATAACTGCTATCAGTCCTTCAGTTCCAGGTTGTCTAAAGCTATATTTCCATATCCTTTTTGTTTTGTTCCTCTCATAACTATTACCAAGATGACAACTAAGCCCAGCAATATATTGAGCCATGAAATATCACCAAGCATGCCTGCAATTCTATTGAGCTTAAAATGTTTTGGAGTCAAGCAACGAGATCTTGAACATGATTCAAATGGATCTCCTCTGAAACTCAGTAACTCAGTTTGAAGTGTGTCCACGGGGTGTTACCACGTGAGGGAATGTCCCACTTCCCAGCACTGAGAGTGCAGGATGGATGATTGACAGGCCCGCTCCCCACACTGTGCAAACACCTGATTGGACAAACCCCTTACATGGGTTTTTTGCAAAATGTTGGAATCCACCCATTCACACACTGGTGGAGGCAAGCTACAGTTGTAGCCACAGCTGCCCTGGGGCAGACTGACAGAAGTGAGGCTGCCATATCGCGCCATCGGCCCTTCTGGCCAACACCAGTAGGTGAAGTGTCTTGCCCAAGGACACAATGACCGAGACTGTCCGAGCCGGGGCTCGAACCGGCAACCTTCCGATTACAAGGCAAACTACCAACTCTTGAGCCACGATTGCCCTAGTTGAGCTAGATCCTCATGATTTTTTTAGGCCCCGTGTTCAAATCCACTATCTAGCTGGAGCATGTGTGGAATTTGCACGTTCTCCCTGTGTCTGTGGGACTTCCTTCTAAGTATTCCACCTTCCTCCCACAATCCAAAGACATGTAGTTAGTGGCCTTAGGTTAACTGCTGATGCTAAACTGCTCATAGGTGTGAATATGAGTACGAATTGTTGTCTTTCTTTCTGTGTTAGCTAATTGACAACCTGACGACCTGTCCAGGGTGTAACCTGCCTCTCATCCTATGGCAGCTGGATAAGCTCTAGCCCCCTGTGACTGAATTTTGAACTTCTAGACTTCATCCTAATCCGGTGCAAGAATTATTGACAATATTTCAGTAAAGAGAGATGATTTGAAAGAACTGATCACAATTTACTGAAGTAAGAGTTTAAGTAATAAACTATTTGTTATTTTTGAAACCCTGATGAAGCTCCATAGCTGAGTTGCAGGAAGTAGGACAAGACACTCTGGAGTCTGGTGTTGGCACAGATGAAGCAGGTGGAGACTTGAACGGAGATCTTTAACTGGTCAGGGAGAGCCAGGCATGAATGAAGAGTCTGATATGCAAAATGACATGAATGATGAAGAGCACATGGAACAGAAATGATTGGCTCACAGAAGGCAGACAGAAATTAATTACTAGTGACCATAACACCCAGGACAGATGACTACAAATCCTCCTAGCTACACAAAAGCTTCAGTTACACAGACAATAACTGGGAAAAGTGGAATAAGTGGACTGTAGAATTACATACCTATCCACTATCCTTACCTCCCTACCTTTTCCTCTTCTCAGCTCTCTCATGGATCACTGCTTGGATTGTCCAAGTTGGACAAGATTCAAACAGGTTCTCAGTTGAGCAGGACGAAAAGGAGCAGCATAGTTTAACGCCATGCATTCAGAGGAGAAAACATAAGTTGCATTTGAACATTACTTTTTATTCTGATGCTTCCATCACGTTTAGTGCAAGAAAGTGCAACACTATGGGTGCCTCTGAGGACATACAATACAAAGGTTTGTGTTGTTTTGAGTATTCATCTTTAGTGTAAACAGAAGGCTCAGTGGTAAAAGGAAAAAGACGTTTCAGATTTTTGTTGGCTAACTGTAAACATAGTCTGGGGGCAATGTAATATTACAAATCTTAAAAAAAGAAATTTTGTTTTGAGTCTGAATATTTTCCTGTTTCCTGCTCTTGCAGCGCTGCTTCCACCCACGAGCGGGGGGCTTCCTTTCTCATTTCACATGTTCTGAATTCCTAGCTTGAGGTCAACACCAGGCTCCAGATCTTATTAATCCCCTCTCCTCTCTGTTTCCCCAAGTGCATCACTGAGCTGTGTGTGTTAACAGCCCAAGAGCAGAAAACCAGAAGATAAATTGGCAGGTGAAAGGTGCTTTAAAAGGTGTGTGGAGCAGCACAAAACTACGTCATTGTACTGTTTTTTTTTTCTCTCATGCTGAGGGCTCCATGTCTGTAAGAGTTAAAAATGGGCCAAGTCGTGAGTACAGGTTATGACTGGACTTTCTTGCGTCACTGTTGTTGTATGCCATTTAGACGGTGTTTATTTCGGGTAAAATAAATATTGAACACATCACAAATTTTCTAAGTAGATTTATTTCTAAAGGTTCTGTTGACATGAAATTCTCACCTGTGTTGGTAAGAACCCATCCAGTCTACATATGCAAAGAAATCAAACCATAGATGTCCATAAATTAAGTTATGTGTAATATACCTTATGGTAGACCTGCACTGCCCATACTTATTAACATTAATGTTTGGACACCTAAAAAATGAAGTAAGCAACATTAAATACACATAAAATCAAATTTCTCATAATCCTGTTCTACTCACTGCCACTCATGCCCTGAATCATAATTCATTCTCTTTTAATCAAAACTTAATATTTCTCATTTTTTATATTCCTGCACATCAAAAAACGAAATTGCTTTTTCACTGAAAGACTTGTATGGACAATCAAAGAGATCGGACTCACTCTAGTGCCTGGCGGGGGACATGCTCATACATGCAATAAACAGGATTATGGAGTCTGAGATGGTCTGGTCTTTGGAGAACAGAGGGTATTTAAGAGGGATACTCACAGACATGCAAAGACTGCCATAAATAGCACTCTTATAATGGATGGTATAGGAGTCAGGCTACAATGACACTTGTGTCCTTACGCCTGATTTAGACTTGCTGTGATGTAACCTATGTACAGTGTTGGGGAGTAACGGAATACATGTACCGCCGTTACGTATTTAAAATACAAAATATGAGTAACTGTATTCTGTTACAGTTACCGTTTAAAAAGGTGGTATTTAGAATACAGTTACTTTGTTGAAATAAATGGATTACACTGCGGTACTTCCGTGTTCCATATTGTCGCGGGTCAGGACTGTTTGGGTTTTGTTTGACAGCTACGTTCTGTTGTTCCAGGCGGCAGCGTTACAGTTGCCATGGTTACAGGGTGACGCTCTCTCTCTGCATGTTTCCTGGGTGAGAGAGCGCCTGTTGTGCTAAGCTAATAGGCAGAATGCTACAGGCATAGCTCTAAAGAATGTAGCCTCATAGGCAGTGTAGTCCGTGCTGCAGGGAGAATGGACTGCCATACACGTTATGTGTCTGTGAGCGAGGGAGGGAGAAAAAGTACCAGTTGTCATCGAGCAAAAACGGGAGCTGGAAGCATGTAAATATAATAATAACCACTGCAGCCAAGAAGAGTGCCTGGCGAGCCCAGCTGTAAGTAAGCTATTAAGACTCGACTGTACGCTGTGTTTGTGTTTTCCTCCAAAATCAATAAGTTCCATTGGAGCAGCTTTTCAACGCCTCTCTCTGTCTCTGGCTAGCAAAGTTGACCCAGACAACAAAGTAAAGCTAGTTTTCGGCTACGAGCCCAACACAAACCGACTATTAGCCAGAGGTCCCTTTACCTCGGAGCCGCGGACCTTCAGTAACAGTAATAAATCACAGCAATAGCACATTCACGTAGTTGTAAACAGCATGATAATATATTAAGTAATCCAAAGTATTCAGAATACGTTACTCTCATTGAGTAACGTAACGGAATACGTTACAGAATACATTTCGGGGCATGTATTCTGTAATCTGTAATGGAATACATTTTAAAAGTAACCTTCCCAACACTGCCTATGTAAGTGGCTAACATTATTGCCGGCATTTGTTCTTGTAGCGTGTTCGGTGTGTGTGGCGCATTTGGTGTTAAATAACTTGTGGTTGTATCCTGATGTTTTACATGTGGTACCAGCCATAACAGAAACAAATAAAATATCAGGACTTTGTTTCCTCCTGGGTCACTGTTATCGTCAGTATTTCCTCAATTTTTTGAGTCCGGTACCTAAAGGTTTGCTTTGCTTAGTTTTAAGAAATAACATATAAGAGTAGACATTGTTTACTAAAGTTGCTCCCATGGTTACAGTTTCTTGCACCTGAATTGCCCTGCATTTGAGTCACAACCAGACCGATTAGCATTTATTCATGAGGCTGTGTAGAGTACCACAGCCCCCCTTTTTTTTAACCATATGAGATCATTAGCATGTCTTTGGATCCAACACTTCCCTGAAAGATGAAGTTAACCAGCACAATGAGCCTCACAGTAAAGTAATTAAAGCTTAACTGAGGTGGTGTGTGCAATTAACAACAACTAGGCTCAGTCGTATCCCTGGGTGGTTCCTGACATGAAAGATAAACAAAAATAAACTCCCCCAGCCTCCCGGCTAGTACCTAGTTCTTGAAAAGAGCGCTGCTGAGGCTGCTTGACGTTCTCTGCAGGTTTCCCTGATGTAAGGTCAGCTCTGCACTCTGACAGCCTGTGCCTAGACCACAAAGCTTAGGCAAGCCCTCTGCCTCCACAACATGTCAGCAATCAACGACAGGTTTGAAACTTTGTACACACATATGGTAAGGCGTGTTTACCTGGAAAGTCAAATGCAATGTCCAAGTGTTTTTGATTGAAGAAAAACATGCCAGATCTTGAATGTGGAAGATACTGTGCATGTCTTAAAATCATCTCATAGATAGAGCTATTTACAGTACATGAAAAGTCTTCAGTTTAACAATATCTGTGGACTCATGGACTGTGACCAACCCATGAGTAATTACATATCTCCCAACAATACAGTTGCTTTCAGTTCAGTCTGTTACAGCTTGTTTTTTAGTTTTATTGCTCCCAAACCTTTTTTAGTCAAATGATCAAAGTGATCTTATTGAGTTAACTCCTACATAGTGAGACCTTTCACTAAGGAGTAGGTGGAAACTAATGGTTTGAATACTGTGCAAGCTCTTTCATGGCCTAAAGGTACCCATTCACTATCAACGTAACCTGTGATGGTTCGGAACTGGTCTGGAGGTCCTGTGCATGTTCTCACTAACCTTTTCCTTTAAGTAAATCAGCTGCAACATGCACGCTGGTAGGATTTTGATAGATAGGGTGTTGAGCTGACCGTATTATATTTATATAAACTTACTTAGATGTTAATTAGATGTAGAATGACTGCACAAGTTCGTCTGAATCCTGACTTAAGTCGTGTCCGACAGTAGGAGTCAATAACTGATATGATCGTTTAGTTGGAGGACTTGTTCAATATGTGGTAGCTCCAGCTGTGACTTTGAAGTTTAACTCTGAAGTCATTGCTGCCATATCCAATAAGAGCTTTGCACAGATAATTGCTTCAGTAGACCTAAAATTGTGCTATTATGTACCCATGAGATTCTCAATGACAATATGTGCATTTATTAAATCAATATCCTTCTGATGAGATTTGCGAGAAGCGTTGTATAAAGCAGTTGCTGTTTTGAGCACCACTCAGCCAGCATGACTTTTAGAAATCAATTCTGTGGCTTAAATGTTTCAGGAACTTAATAAATACTGTAAAAAGGTAATTGCTTTCACTATAAGACCACACATCACTGAACAGATTCATTTTCAGTAAAAGATCTATCAAGTTCTGTGTTGAACTGACCATCAAGTATTTTCCATTTATTATGTTTTAGTGACTCAACAATCAGAACAGTGAGTTTGTGAAGTTCAAGAAGTTCAAATAAATATGAATTTTCTTTTCCTCCTGAGACCGCGCGTCCTCATATAGTGCAGGAGAAGCACATCACATTGTGGCTTTGCTGCCGCTAATTATAATTCATGCTATTTTCATATGTTGTAACTTTCATAATACGCAGCTTTACTGTGTTATGCTATAACATGAACCTGTTGTTGCCATGTGAGTTTTTTATGTATGTATGTATGTATGTATGTATGTATGTATGTATGTATGTATGTATGTATGTATGTATGTATGTATGTATGTATGTATGTATGTATGTATGTATTAAGGGCGATCGTGGCTCAAGAGTTGGGAGTTCGCCTTGTAATCGGAAGGTTGCCGGTTCTAGCCCCGGCTTGAACAGTCTCGGTCATTGTGTCCTTGGGCAAGACACTTCACCCGTTGCCTACTGGTGGTGGTCAGAGGGCCCGGTGGCGCCAGTGTCCGGCAGCCTCGCCTCTGTCAGTGTGCCCCAGGGTGGCTGTGGCTACAATGTAGCTTGCCATCACCAGTGTGTGAATGTGTGCGTGAATGGGTGGATGACTGGATATGTAAAGCGCTTTGGGGTCCTTAGGGACTAGTAAAGCGCTATATAAATACAGGCCATTTACCATTTACCATGTAAAAATGATGTAATTAGATAAAACTAATCCCAAGAAATTAAAAATGTATCCCAAACAAGAGGTAGGTCTAAGAAAGATTAGATTATCTTTATATTAAACATGGCTAAAATTAAAAAAGCTTAGTTATCGGGCTACTCTTGGCTCTTTATTACATCAATGAAAGCGCTCATTTCCTTATCATGGTCCTCTCAGACATGCCAACCTTCTGGTGTTCAAACATTCTGTTTGTTATAGGCAGCTAATCAGAATAAGGGAAAGATAGGGAAAGAGAGAGGTCTTAAAACAACTTGTTTCAGAAAGTGCCATATTCACTAAACCCAGGTAACTAGTTTCTCAACAACAGACAATTAACCCAACATCCATGTTTTTGGACTGTGGAAGGAAGCTGGAGTACTTGGAGGAATCCACAGTAAGAAAGGCTTCACCCAAAAAGCATGTTTGAACTCAGAGCCTTCTTGCTGTGAAGGCTCTGTGTTAACAACTGCACTAATGTGCCCCCAAATCTCCTCACCTTAAATGAAGTGATTCAAATGCCCCTTTCTAATGAAGTCAAAATGCAAGAAAATAAATATTTCATTCACAATTTTTATTCTGTTATTTGTTGCAGTTAAAGTGTTGACAACTGGGTTTCAGTTCATATCATTACTGCATAATAATACCATAGATAATTCACAAAGAAACAACACAGATATTTGTTTTTTGTATGGTTTTCCAACCCCACCCAAGTGATCTGTGAAACTGCAGACACTTTTGATATGGAAATTGAACAGCTAATTTGGTCATATACTTTAGTCCTGCGAGACTTTACCCCACTATTCAGTGGTCACGTTGAAAAGATGAAATATTTAGTAAACACTGACATTTCTGCCATGCAGCTCTTTGATCTGCGTTGAAATGCCAGAGGCAACATTGGTAGGGTACTCTTTCTTATTATGGAGTACTTGTATAAACTATATTTGGATGTGAATGACGGATGCAGAGTTCTGGTCTCATCTTGCACTTGGAAAGTGTCTGATTTCAGAAAGCGTAGATGTGATGATGAGTTTTTTTGTCAAAGGGAGACATCCAACAAAGCCCAACCATCAAGAGAAAAAAAACCCTCCAACCCTGACAATTTTATACACAAACCTTCAACAGCCTCATTGTGACACTAATAGCAGCAATTAAATTTATATTACTGGAGTTAGCCACATTATGTTTGCTATTCAGGCCAATGGAAAATAAAGGGATTATGGGGACAATTTCAAATTTCCTGTTGTGCTTTGTGTGGCTTATTTGAGCCACTGAAAACTCAATAAACTTTGGTGATATGATTGCTTATTTGATCCCCAGGATTAGCACACATCTTTATCAGTGATGGAAAGTAAATACATTTACTCCTGTGCTGTGGATGAGGTCATTATGAGGAACACTGAATTTCCAGTTCCCCTCAGCTCTGAAGAGCTTTTTAGTACCTCCCAGCTAATACTGTCGCTATAGCCAAGTGTCTGAAAAGTGAAGCCAATGTAGAAATTATAAAAGCTACAATTCTTTGAATGGCCAACATATAAGACTGTCTCTGGCCCTCACAGAGCTCAAAGTAAATTGCACAACTTTACGGTAGAAATAAGCATGCCTACAATTACTTAAACATGGTTTGGTATCTATAGCCGATTTCCCCCCTCATGACAACTGTATGTTTTTCTTTTCAAATATATTTATATAATATTTTTCTGATAACACACCAATTTAAATGTTATTTAGGCCAAAAGTTATAAGTATGTAAGTTTTGATTGAAGGTTGATGCAGATACAGGTGGTGCAGCTACCTGCTACCTGTAGATCACCAGAATGCAGCTTGCTACACACAGCTGCTATCCTTGGCTAATAACAGTTTACCCTCATCCCAATATGATCACTTATGCCTCCATAAAACTAAAACGCAGTAAAGCTTCCTCAGTCCAAACACGATTGCCCTTCGTCCCCAGGCCAGGATACCCATCAGTTTGTCACAGCTCAGCTCCTCTTTGCGCTGCATTCCCTTTCAAACTTGTTCTTAATAAGTACCCTTGTAGAGCACAAAAACATTCACAGTTTTATCCATTCTGTGGCTTAACTTGAGAAACAGTGACATACTGTCCTCTAAGACAGTGTGTCCCAACCATATTTCACATTAGAAAAATTATACAGGACACCACCAAACAAAAATGTCACAAAAAGCATATTGATAATTTTTCCCCACTCACCAGAATTGGTTCAGTTTGTCCCTAGTATACCTTTCTTGCTTTCTTCTGATCACTACTCATGCTAGGTAGGGATGCACCGATACCGGTATCGGTATCGGTGCATCCCTACCTACCTGTGCCTCGATATCACATTTTCTAAAGTACTCGTTAAAAGTACCCCAATACCGAGGACCGATACCACGGTCTGAGACCTGTCTATGTTTGAGCGGCATGTAAGGGGTTAATCACAGGTGCCGAGTGCCCGCCCCCAGGCACTGAGTGCCCGCCCCCAGGCCCCGGCTGCAGCTCAGAGCGGGGAGAAGGCGAGGCGAGACATATCAGCTGTGTGGAACTATTTCAAAGTGAACGAAGACACGAAAACAAAGGCGGACTGCAAATTGTGCTCAGCGAAATTGTCCAGAGGAGGCTCTAAAGGTAGCGCATTTAACACAAGTAATTTAATCAAGCACCTAAAATCCCAACACAACAACGAGTACAAAGCGTTTACCCACGCTTATTAGCACAGAGGAGCATAGCTATAGCAGTGAGACAGAAAATAGTTGGGCATTTTAAACATTCCGCCTTAGCCTACTCCTGCCTCGAGGACATTCAGGGACAGCTCAACCAGCCAATAAAGAGACTGCAGCAGGACGTACAGACGTGCTGGAACAGCACGTATTACATGCTCCAGTCCCTCATTGAGCAAAAGCGAGTGCTGGGCGTGTATGTGTCCGAGCACGAACTCCCTGACTATCTCACCGCTCACCAATGGGCTCTTATGGAGACGACTGTTGCCATCCTCGCCCCCTTTGAGGAACTAACTAAAAAAGTGAGCAGCTACTACGCACTAGCCTCTGATGGCATCCCAGCTGTGACTGTGCTAGTGAGACTTCTAAACAGAGAAACAGACGAACAAACTTAAAATTAAATTTTGTTTTTTTTATAATTATTTATTCTGTAATATGTTGCATACAACATGCTTTTCATTTTAAATAAATGTTCTTAATTCCAAACTAGTCCCTTGTTTGTTTGTTTTTTGTTAATTATAGGACTAAAGCTGTTACCTGCAAATTTAAATCATGTTTTTATTAAGTACTCAGTATCGGTATCGGCGAGTACTGAAATGCAAGTACTCGTACTCGTACCCAAAAAAGTGGTATCGGTGCATCCCTAATGCTAGGGCCTTCATCTGGTTCAGAAGTTTTCTCCAAGACCCAGGTCAGGTTGACTACTTTTTTATTTGTTGTCTCACTCACAGCATGACTTTTATGTAATTTCTTTCTTCGTCTTCTTCTGTTTTACTCGCAGTTGGCAACCCTTTTAATTAGAGCAGGTAGTTGTACTGCCCTCTAGTGGAAGAGAATGTCATTGTTCTGTCCGTTACTCAGCCAGTCGCTTAGAGCAGCAGTCCCCAACCCCCGGGCCACGGACTGGTTTGGTACCGGGCCGCGAGAGTTGAGACTCGAGTGTGAAATGTATGGTTTTCGGGGGTTTTAGCGGTTTTTAGCGTTATTTTGTTATCGTTTTTTTCGTTAACTCGGTTTTCCTGGGTCTTTTCACGTGTGTTATGAATAAATCTTCTTTTTTTTGGTACCGGTACTAGTTTTATTTTGTTGTATTTATCCGCGACACCTTAAAGGCCGGTCCGTGAAAATATTGTCGGGCACAAACCGGTCCGTGGCTCAAAAAAGGTTGGGGACCGCTGGCTTAGAGTAATCAGGTGGAACTGGATAATCTTCCACGGCACACCTGATCATTTCTCACGGAACACCTATGTGCCGCGACACAGTGGTTGGGAAACACTGCTCTAAGATATCTATTCATTTTTAGGAATCATACTCAAACTAACCGAATGTTGGTGGCCCAGTGCACTTGGGTAGAATGTGGATTGCTATAGTATAACATTTCACATTTCATAGACAGCTCGCATAAAGATTAAGAAAAAAAGATATGATAATCTTACATCTCATGATATGTAATATTATAACAGTAACCCAATCAGCATGAATGTACCAGTAAATGTGACAAATACACTACTTCATATCACTATATCATAGCACTTCTCCTTGTCAAAAATAACATGAATAATATGCTGCTGTGTTTGGAACTTCACTTGTATTGATCATTTTGGGGTGAAAATGGGCAATTTTTTTTCTTCTGTGCAGTTTTTTTCTCATAACATCTGTGGTCTGACAGTGACCACTGAATCAAGCTGCTGATGGACTTGTGAATTTCATTAGCTGAGTGAGTGCACAGAGAGTGCCTCAGCGACGAGGGAGTTCTTAACCTTTGGGGTCATTATAGACAAATAAAAGCTCATTTTGATCCTATAAGTAATGTCTCATATGAAATATTCAAGGATCCAAGCCTTTGCCAATTAGTCAGACTGTAGGTGGTCGATAATGCTGGTATGACTGCATTCATTGTGGATAAATGTGACCATCATCCTGTCAAGTACAAGGCTGCTGTCTGTGTTTGTGACAGGGTAGGAGGGAGCCTTTAAGGTTTTTAGAGTCACATATGAACATGTTTAATAGTTTTGAATTTTCATTTCAAAATGACACATTGCTAAAAAAACAAACAAAAACTAAACAAATAAAATAGCAGCTGAAAAACATTCCTGAACTGTAGCGATTACCTGACTAAAGTGTTGAGTCAAATGTCCCATGTAGTTGGATAGGATATTAAGTCTTTAACTTCCCAGGTCTCTAGTACAAAGTCCAGTTGATGTGTCACTGTGAACACAGAAAAGGTTAATTGTTGGGTTGCACAGCTGATGAGTGCTTGTCCTGGGTTTTCAGGTTTTCATCTATAACAAGTGGCTTATTCCCAGTAGTGAGAACTCAACTGCTCTGCTGGAAAACTTTTAACAATGTCCTCCCAACATTTTCTGGAGTTTGTGTCTGAAAATAGCTTTAGTGATCATCCATTTGGAATCTTTTCTTTTATGCCCCAGTCACACAGGCTCAGTAACTCACTGGCAACCACTGGTTGCCCAAAACCTCCTTGCAATTGCTTTGGTTGCTAGCAGATTGCCATCGTCACCTATAGTTTGTGTGGAAGACACTGACTCCCATGAAAACACTGGCCAACTGCTTCCAAGTGGCAGTAAAACTGTAACCATAAACTGACTGTTTTTCTTTAAGGTAAAAGGTGCTGTTTTGAAAACATATTGGCTGCAGCAGTAAGGGAACTTTTACTTTAAAGGCAGATGTTCTTCAGTCCCAATATGCAATGCGCTTTATTGACTTTCGCTAATGCTTGGGGAGTAGTTAGCCAGTGTTTAACAACACAACAACATTTAGAAAAATCTGCATCAACTGGTTGGGGAATACAAATTTTTCTCAGTAGAAGTAGAAGTTTTCAGTAGTTACAAGCAGTGTTTGGCTGCTGCTTCACAGATCATGCATTAAAATGTACATCTTCAACAGTGCCTGGTGCACCTAAAACCCTCACAGATTTGCAGTTACCTAAAAATACCATAAAGTCAAAAGGAGCTGTAAAACCAAATGGTTTAAAACATGATTTATAGCTTTTTGTTAAATGAACAGTTTAGAATTATAGTATTTGTACGATAACGTTATAACGACATAGATGTGAAAGGTTAGTGGGATCAGTGTAAGTGGCTTCTAACACCAGTTATACAAGTGCACAGTTTTGCACATTTTCCTAGAGATTTAATGCTTTTGCATGCTTTATTCTACATTACACTAAGTCAAACTTTTCTCTCCCCTCCCAAAACAGTTGGTGCTTATTGCTTCATAAACTGAAATAGAAGTAATACATTAAAAAAATTTTTTTAGATTAGTTTAAAGCACACTGATCAAGTAACAATGCCCTTCACAGACTAATCCTGTAATATACTTTGCTCAACTTCTTCTGGCTGTGAAAGTCGCACTTGCTATTGTTAAGAAAAGTGTCTAATCTTCCCACCGTATCCCCGAAGTCACCTCAGTTGGTGCAGGGTGGAGCAGGTGACAGCTGAAGCCGAGGGATTGGTGACGGTGACTTTGACGTGGGAAAATATCGTGCCACTGCTGAGATTAAACAGCAGCTGAATCAATGGGGAGTTTGCCTTATGAATATTGCATGAGGGGCGTGTTCCCGACAACTATCTTCAAAGCCCTGAAAGAGGAAGCACAAACAAGGTATATTCAGCTGGAGGTCAGCTTGTTGGCCTTTGGACACGAGCATAAAGAGTGAAATAGATGAGAGATTGATGCAAGGACACAAAGAGTTACAAACGATCAGCGTGACATGGGTATGGATTATAAAAGTTGAAATAGATCATTTACTTTACTTTTTTAAAACTCTCATTTTCTACACTTGTAATATCTGAACTGAATTCAGTGTCTGTGGACCTTTCAAGGTGATGGTTAAATAAAAGAAACAGAAGAAAAAACCTCAAAAGTGACAAAGAAAACTTTTGTTCAAACAGAGGCAGTTTTCATGATAGATTTATGGCACTACAGGTCTAATAATCAATTATCTATCCACAGTGCGGTCTCTGCAAAAGGTTTTCAATCCTGCCCACAATTCCACAATTATCCATTATAATCGCAGTGTACCACTACAGACTGAAGTTTATGAAATACATCACAGCAGGAATGTGAGAAGGCAAACCAGTCAAGGTCAGCAAAAACAAGATTCTCCATTGCAGTTTATTTTCATTTAAACCACAAAACATGCAACAAATATTTGATAAAAATTAACTTTGATAAGTTATTCAAACTATAACGGGACCACGTGGTAAGTTGTGAATGGTAAATTGTGACTGAACAGGCAATCCATAATAAACGTCATGGATAGTATTTTTTCTGGTCGAGTGAGGACAGATTTTTGGACATTTTTCACCTTTAAAAAAAAGTCACAGTAAATGTAATTGTCACTGTCTGATGTATGAGATAGGCTGCCTACAATATGCTTTAAGCAGAGTCCCCCAGAACAAAGAAACAAATGTAAAAAAAAAATATGGGATCTGCTGTTCCCTCTGGGGAAAGGGTTTTTTGGGCTGAGCCCAGACCTGCCTTGTGCCTCGACACAATGGTCATGGCAATGCGGAGAACAGAGAGGTAACTGACCTGGCTTGTGGCTTTGAGTTTTTTGTATTAGTTTTTGAGTTTGGGACAAGTTTAATTGTTTTGCTTTATATGTAGCAGATATTATCTGAATGGCTTCTTTGTTTATGATTAGAGACTCAGTTTAGGGTTTAGGTTTCATAGTTTTTGTTTTTGCTACCTTTCACAGTCTAGTTTCCGTTTGTGGTTACAGTTGTAGTTTATATTTAATTTTTTGATTTTCAGTTTATCCTGACTTCCATGTGTTTTTCTGCATCTTGTATTTAAGTCTCTGTCATTTTTTGTCTAACAGTGTTATCATGTTATCATCTAAGTTCATATCCAAACATCCTTGGACAAAATATTGATACCCAAGTTGCTCTCCAATGCATCTGTTGCAGTGTGAATGTAAGATATGATGCACACAACACAGTGTGCATCATAGGTGTGTGAATGGGTGAATAAGGCATGTTATATAAAGTGTTTTGAGTTCTCGGGCAGTGCAGAAAAGCTCTATAGAAGAACCAGTCCATTTACCACTTTTATGCTTGATTAGTTTCAGCCGTGTCTGGTTAAGCTTATGTTTCCAATCTTCTTGATTGCCTCTAGAGAGTTGGATTTGGTGGCTTTGCTTTTTCATAAAGACTTGGATTTGGATTTTGTAACTCTCTGAACAATTAAACATTAAATGTTTACTTTGCATTTGACTTCTTATCTCTTAGGTCTGCAAAAGCAATCACCATTCTACATTTTTAAAGCGTGATGATCTGCTGCCAGTGCAATATGGCAAAAGTCTGTGGCTCAGAATCCCTGATTATTATTTTTTGTGTGTGTGTTTTAACATTTGCTTTCACGTATTGGTTAAGTTTGGACACCCAAACCTAAAAGTTAAAGAAAATTGTGGTTTATGTTACAATATGCTGCTACAGCTACAGTTATAATTTCTCCTTGTGGCACCACCTGAAATGACTAGTGGTATCATTCTTCTTAAAAGCAGCTAGACAGAATAAAAGTCAAATAAAGGTTAAAATGAGGAGGCCAATATTCTAATATAGTAATTAATTAAAAAATTGTTACTGACCAACACTGCAAACTGTGATTCAATTTTTCCACATTCACCTTTTGAGTAGATTTTTTTTTTCCTGTGATAACACTGCAAATCAACGACTGATTTACTGTTTTACGTTTTACTAGAGCGGGTGGAGCCTGTCACCTCTGGGTGGCCGTTTTCATGGTGAGAGGTTGTTAGCAGTTTTCTGGCATGACTGTTCAAAAGCTACAGTACTGATGGGACTGATCTTTAAAAAGAAAATCCAGCATGCACCCCATTATTTTCTTTTATCCATTGGCTCCACCAAGTTCAGCTTAATAGAGTTTGTGTAATTCTGTCAATAGACTAACATCATGTGATAATGTGTTAACCTTAAACAACTTCAGTTAAAACACAAGTATGCAAAGAATTTAATGAGAGAAGAAAAAGAAGAGTCCCTAAACTTGAACCCTGTACAACATCCTTAAGGATTTATTAATGTTATGTGTTTTTCCTCAGAAATGTTTTTAACTCAGCTGAAAGTAGTTTCTATGGCAACGTGTAAATATTTCCAATGGAAGCTGAGGGAGGTTTTCTGTTTCTTGGAGACATCCCTCTCAGCACATAACAACAGGTTCACTATGTCATTGTGAAAACCACTAATAAGCAGCCTGTTCATTAACACCTAATTCCAGTTTAAGAGCTCTGATACCAAATGCAAATTCCTCCTATTTAATAAGAGGACAAATATTTATGAGGCCAGAGTTCGTATAAAATAAAACACGTCACTGTTTCTTTTCCAGAATCCAGAAATCTTTGGTTTTTCCAAAGTAAATCTTGCATTAATTTTATTGATTCAGCTGAGCAAAGTGCATTTAATGAGGCTACATGTCTTTCTCTTTTTTTAACTGATGTATTTTGGGTTTTTTTTTTCCTGGATAAAGCTACACATTAGCATACTTTGGTTTTCAAGCTTCAAGCCCCTTGAGGTCTATTAAGTAATAATAGCTTCTTGCAAGTGGTTTCAAATTCAGAAGTCTCTGAAGTGGGAAACTTTAGTTGTAGGTATGTGGCAATGATAGCAAGTGCTAAGGAATAAAGCCACCACAATTTATGAATTAAAAAGTGGGAAAGCACTGAATCGCTACCTTCCCTTAGCTCTACAGACGTTTTAAGGCCTTTACACAAGAACAGCTTTTTCCTGAAGCGGGCGAGTGTTACAATATTTCTCAACACTGGAGTTATATTACTTTGGTGAAGCACCACAGAATATATACTGAGAAAACACACACACACACACACACACACACACACGCACAAAAACCCACTGTGGGATTGTTTTATACAGGCACAGTTTCACAATTACATGCATGATAGAGGAGCTCATTGAATGTACATACTCATTGTCAGGAGCAACTTGCTCTAAGGTAGTCCAACACTTAATGGGTGTTCTGATTTCCTCCTTTTTTTAAATTTGAAGGGTTAAAAGTTTAGTCCTTAGTTGACAAACAGACTAACCACAAAACCCAGTGAAACTGCCACTGAAAGCTAAAAGCTTTCAGTTCCGCGGCATGCAATTAAAATGTCTCAGACTGCTTAGCCTTATTTATTATTTAGGCTCATCTTCTCCCACAAGTGCTCAATTCATACATGTAGTTTGCCATCATAAAATGCTAAAGTGTCCGTGATACTCACAAACCACATCATATTCAGGCTGCATTACAGCACAGCCTTTGTTCTCACGCACATTTTTGTAACTGAAGCCAGTCGTGTTACAGGACACATCAAAAGACCCTCGATGCAGCAGTAGTTTAGCAAGTTTAACGTCTGGCTAAGGTTGTTTCCTGTCCACGTAGAGCTGGAACACCTGCTTAGTTGGACCTGGTGATATAATTCTGTCCTCCAGTCAAATCTGCTGGGAGCTTGATTTCTGAATACCATGGCATATGCACACAGTTATTCAGAATGACACCAACAAAGGGCTGACCTTGAGCTTCTATTGATTTCAGCTGAATCATATTCAGCCAGTTTTATATAATTTCTATTCAGCTTTGTTTGGTGCTTTCTTTCAATGTTGACTGCTGGTATTTAAACCCACCGTTTCACAATCAATGTTTTATTATCAGTAGGATGAATATTTCTGGCCACAAAAACCTGAAGTTGAGACCTTTCTAAATAAGCCTTGTATGTCCTATTGACAGCCCTGTGTGATTTTTACATGCGTGTGTTTCTTTCCCCCCATTTAATCATTAAAAACCCTCCCTTGGATGTTCCCATTTGGTAGGCAGATCCATTCTCTGCTGATTAGATTCCACTTGCCTTCAACTTAAAAGAACAGGGAAGCATGGGAATTTATTGCTGCTCTGGCCTCGATCAGGGAGCTCAGCTGTTGCTTGTTAATAATCACTGAGCACACCTGAGCTCCATCTCAGTGATCACCCAACGTAATTTAAAGACTCTAAATGCGACCAGTTTGTTTTTAATTATGTCCCTTCATTTGAGATCCTGCTCCAGATGTAAACCTAGGAAACGGAAGCTGTTCCCTCTTTACACAGCAGTGCCGTTGATGGTGATTGGGGTATGTGCTCTTCTACACCTCCAGAAGTCCACTATCATTTCTTCTGGTTTTGTAATATTGAGGGTGAGTTGTAGTCTTAGCACTGGAGTAAAAAGGCACTGACATCCTCCTTGTAAACTGTCACTCACCATTGCTGTGTCATCCGCAAACTTGAGATTGAAATTGTAGATTCTAGTGGCCGTGCAGGCGTAGGTGTAGAGTGAGGACAGGAGAGAGTTCAGTATACGCCCAGTTCACACTGCGCTGCCGTCATACCCGTCACACCACTTGCACCTTGCTGCTGTCTGCGAAGGTTATATGACGTCACATCAGTCACACAGATTAGAAATGCGCTGCCGTCACACCTGTCACACCGTGCTGCCTGCGCGTTTTAACTGGCAGCGCGGTTTAACGGGTATCACAGTTTCATGGGTAGTGTGTTTTCATAGGCAGCGCGGTTTAACGGGTAGTGCGGTTTCACGGGGTAGTGCGGTTTCACGGGGTAGCGCGGTTTCACGGGGTAGCGCGGTTTCACGGGTAGCGCGGTTTCATGGGCAGCATGGTTTCACGGGTACCACAGTGTCATGGGTAGCGCGGTTTGTCACTCCCGTCAAACTGTGCTGTCTATGAAGGGGTATGTTGTTCGTGTGAACTGACTATGTGAGATCCTCCGCCAGATGTACAGCTAGGAAACGGAAGCTGTTCAATCTTTCCACAGCAGCGCCGTTGATGGTGTTCGGGGTTATGCTTTACTACACCTCTAGAAGTCCACTATCATCTCTTCTGTTTTTGTGACATTGAGGGTGAGATGGTACACCCCTGACGTAACACCGTACTGGCGTCTGCAAAGGCTGAATGACTTAACACCGCGCCGCCTTCTGTGAAGGCTGCGTGACTTCGCACCGGTCACACCGCACTGCCGTCACACCCGTCATACCACTCAGCGTGACGTAACAAGGTGCTGCTGTCTGCGAAGGTTGCATGACGTCACATCGGTCATACAGATTAGAAACACCCTGCCGTCACACCCGACACACCGTGCTGCCTGCGCAGTTTGACTGGCAGCACGGTTTAAGGGAGAACAGACGCTTTTTGAGTAAAACTAATTTCTAGTGCTCTTGTTCACAATCTCATTCTTTGAGTCACTACCCACTAGTTGAGTGTAGGACCAAAACAGACCCGTTAAGCATCTGGACTAATCTGTCAATCTCATGCTCCACTAGGGATGGGTACCGGTGTCCGGTGCCATGATGGCACCGGTTCTGACATAAACGGTAGTAACCAGACCGAAAAGCAGCGCACATTTCGGTGCTTTATTTCGGTGCTTTTTTTTCCTGAGCTGTGACACACTTTGAATTCTAGCCAATCATTTTACGTTTCCGAGGATAGTAGGCGGGCCCAGGTACGTACGTACTTTTAGAGCAGAGCTACAGATTAAAAATGCCCAAGGCGAAGCAGTCAAAAGTCTGGCTGTACTTCACAGCAAAATATGCAAACTCAGCAGCCTGCAACAAGTGCTTTAAGGTGATACTGTGATACTGTCAAAGGAGGTAACACCTCAAATCCGATGAAACACCTGGCGACGCATAGCGTTTTTTTTTTAAAGCAGAAAAATGCGCCGTATTTGATAGCTTGCTGCGAGACCTCACACCGAGCGCATCTCCTGCGGGTGTGGTGGTGACGGATGATGATGGCAGCAGCAGCCGTTCTTCTCTGCGTGAGTAGCTTCATGATGTTCGTGTGTAATTTACGTTCAGTAGGCTAACCACGTTATTACATTAATGCATGTAAGGTGAACTAGCAAACATCATCATAGCTACATGCGGCTGTCTTCTTGTTTGATGGCAGATACTCCCTTCACCCTGGCCAAAAAGGCTAAAATGACTAAAGAAAAAGTGGAAAACAGTTAAACATGAGGTTTTTGGACAAAGTTTGTTTTTGTTTAAGCACTGCTTCCAGCCAAGAGTGATGCCATATATGCCCTATAGCTGCAGAAAAGGCTAACATTGTTATCTTTTTACAAAAAAACAGCTGAACATGAGAGGTTTTTGGACCAATTTTGTGTTCTCCATTCTTTAAGCACCGGTTTGAGCACCGTTCAAGCACCGGCACCGTTTCAAAAGTACCAGTTTGGCACCGGTATCGGATAAAACCTAAACGATACCCATCCCTATGCTCCACTCTTGCCTGATCCAGAAAGAAACATGGCCTGAGATTTGTAGGTGCTAATTATCATCCTCTGCAGTCATCAGCTCCAAACAGCAGACATAAGACCCACTGACAGTAACATTTTATTGAGCTTGTTCCAATTTGTTCTGTTAATTTGAGGCAGTATTATGATGTAGGAACAAAACTAACATGGTGATACAGTATCATACTCACATACAGCCATTCCAACTAATCTGTGCCCCTTAACTAGCAAACAAGTTAACATGGTCAATACTGTTATACAGTTGGCCAGCTTGGGTGGAACTGTGGTGCCATGCTCTCTGGCTTCCTCTTGTAGTCCAAAGACAAATATCAGGTTAACTGGCGATTCTAAATTGGCTGTAGGAGTGAAGTGGAACTAGACTTGTCCAGGGTGTATCCCAACTTTCGCCCTTTGACAGGTCATATGGGTCTTCATCCCTCCCATGACCCTGAATTTGATAAGTTCTTAAGAAAATGGATAGATGCAAGGAGTAGATGACTTTAAATACCTGATTTGAGCCATGAAGAAGGATAGCAGCAAGGTTTGCAAGATGGTAGTGAGACCTGCTGCGATGTTTAGTTTGGTACTAGCAAATGTATAGGAGGCCAAGCCTGAGTTCACAGGGTGGAAGATTTTCATTGGGAGTGATTATGGTCTGGACATGTGCAGAGGACGCATACTGGATATACTGGACAATAGATGTTGAAGTTGGAACTACTAGGCAGGAGGAAAAAGACGACCACAGAAAAGGTTTATAGATGTAGTGAAAGAGGACTTGCAGAAGGTTGGCGTGACACTAGAGCAGAGGTAGGCAACTCCAGCCCTCGAGTGCCGGTGTCCTGCAGGTTTTAGATGTATCCTTGATCCACTACATCTGATCTAAAATCTGCAGGAGGCCTGGAGTTCCCAACCCCTGCACAAGAGAATGACAGGGAGAGTAAGACAGAGGCAGATGATCCGTTGTGGCGACCCCTAAAAGGAGCGCCTGAAAGAACAATGATAACTATAGGCACCTTACATATCAGGTGGCTAGCTCAGTTACGTCCTCATTTAGCGTTATCTCTATATACCAAACTGAGGCAATTTTATACACCACACTAAGCAAGTACAGAGTACAGAGTTTGTTTGGACATTTTGGGGTGTGCACCAATGCTCCTTCTTGTAATAGCCACCACCCCAAAGCGATACACCTGCATAGAGACAGCTATACCCGAGCATCACCTCCTACGAGCACCTATTTATGTTATTTCTCCCACAGCGTTTTACTTTTTTTTCAGTGACGATGAATAATAGTGAGCTCAGAGCCGTATAACGCACAACATTCTTTACCGGTCTGATCAATAGAGAGCGGTACGTCTCGGTTGAATGGATGAGTGTGTGTGGGTTCAGTGGGATGATGCTGTCATCACAGAATGCATGTTAATTGACTGTGCTGCATCTTCTTTTCTTCTCAGGGTTGATGAAAATTGCTGCCATCTACTTCTTTCCTAATTGGTTGTTTCTAATGTCTTCCTTGAGAGGTTGTTGAGACTCAAGACTGAGCCTGACACTGACTAAGAGGTTGGCCAGCCTGGAAAAAGATAGGAATAGCAATGATAGGTATTAAATATGTATGCAAGTAGGGCTTACTCATGAACTTGAGTACTTTGATGCATTAATTTGTATTTATCTTTTTTAAAGATACTTGAGATTTTGAATAGCTCTATTGTGGTCCATTAAGATGCTCCTGCATATGTGCTATTTTGTATTCATCCATAAGCAACAATGTCTACTTTGCAGGGGCCGACTGGTCACCCATTCTCCCATGAGGCCACAGTGCTATGCTTATTGCAAGCTAAGTAGCAAGTCAAAATAACAAGCTGTTAATGAGCCAGAAAATGTAGCAGGTGGACACAGATTAATAAGACAAAATTATTAATAACAGATTAATAAGACAAAATACGAGGAAAGCACTGAAGATTGTTCTGGATACCTTCTTGAATTTAATAGCTGATGATTAGAATGGCGCAGTTTTAGTTTCTAAATCTAACTCATATTAAAAAATAATGTATATTATTGAAAGGAAACATATATATATATATATAATTACTAACAATGCTTGCAGCACTTTACGAACTTTAATTTGAGAAATGCCCTTTAATACTGCATGTATTACTTGTTTATATGACTCAGAACGCCTTATAGTTTGCCCGTATTAAGTTATTCAACAGGTTTCATGGTGTTGTGATGTGCATTAATCTCCAGGTCTTAGTGCCACCATCCGAATAACTTGATCCTTTAATTAAAGATGTTGGTATTTGAACTTTAGAAAGGACAGGCTGACATCCAGCTTAGCTCATCTATTCCTCTTCACCCATAATGAGGCATGATGTATATTCTGCTACAGCCTTTTTAAATCGCTGTTATGAGATAGTTTTATTTGGTTTTAGATAAAACTATCGGTGTTTTATCAACATATGTATGTGAGCATCATACAATAAATATTTTGGTATGAGCAAAGCATCACGATGGTCTATAAATCTTAGAGATCAGTGGATTTTTATGAGGAGAAAAAAGAAAAATAGTTGGGGTGGGAAAAAAAAATGAAACAAAATGCAGCATGAAAATACTTGGGGTGTCCAGCTTGTCATCTCGATGATTTTGACTTCAGTCTAAACTAGCAAGCCTGTCTGTTAGTGTTTCAATATTTGATGAGCCCTGGAGTAAATGATGAAACGATCCAAAAGAGATTTTATGAGAGAAACAGCCCTAACGAATTTATTGACAATCACTCTGATGAAATAAGGCAAACTCAGATGAAATAGTGCATGATGCGTGATGAGGACTGAATTAAAGTGAGGATTTAAGATTCAAGAATGAATATTTCTTTTTGCTTCGACTCGTTTTTAAAAGGTTTAAATAGCAAAAGTGAGCATACCCCCCAACTCTCTCTGTACCAAGAGTCTATTCAACATGTAAGACTTGTCCTCGATCTGCAGTTGTTCACATATGGTGTGGTATGCTTTGCGCTGCATTTGCAGAATACATAATACTTTTAAAAATAATTGCATTTAGCTTTAGGGACTATATTCACAGTGTATTATTGCACACGGTCATGAAATGTAGGAGCTTACATCCAAGAGAGGATTTCTTAAAGCATTGCAATTAATGTTACCATGTATTTAAAGAATACACTCAGTGTTGATGTCACTATGGGTTCTTTGCTAACTTTCTGTTAGCATGCTGTCTGTGCATATGTTTGCAAAGATGGAGTTGTTTCAATCCTGGATGCAGTCTGCCCCTTTCAATCATACTGATGTCATTTTATGCAATAAAAATAAAAGTAATGTCCACATTTCCACTGCTAAAAAGCTGTAGACCTTTCTATCATTTTCCTCCTCCCTACACACAAGTTTAAATCAGCTGATTGTTGTGCAAGTGGGCAGGAAAAGTAAAAGGCATGCTTGATGTTTTTTCTGTCTGGTCAGCAGCTGGTTCATTTGTGCTGCCAGGCGCTCGTGGAGTGCAGTCAGCTTCTTCAGCCAGTAGGTGTGAACCATGTCAAGGCCTGGTGCTGTCCAACTCTTCATACTGGAGACCCTTTCTTGGATATCGGCCACTGTGATGGTTACCGGACCCTGTTCGGGGAGGTCGCTGTGGTCTGCCCTCAGATCCACTAGCCACTGAGCATTGCCGTTATGGGTTGCGTCCTTCTCCCATATGCTCTTCCAGTATTGTTCTGCTTCCAGCCTTGGTGGTGCTGTTCTCATATTGTTCCCTTGCCACTGAGAGTACACCTTTGCTGGTTCCGTGGAGAACAGCTGGTTTATTCTCTTGCCTTCTATCTCTCTGGTGTACCTCCTCAAGCGGCTGGCCAAGACTGTGAGTCGTTGCTTGGCAGTTTCCAAGGCCTCAGGTATGGACAGCTTCCTGTACTTCTTAGGCACCTTCCTCATCGCGCCTTCCTGCAACTCCGATAGTTGGCTGACCTCCCTCCGTGCTACCTTGATCTTAGCCTCTAGCCTCCTTCTCCATGGGGGGTACTGCCCCTTGTGGCTGTTCAACTTGTAGGCAAGCATCTCACTGATCACTGCTGCCGTATTGTAGATCAGCTTGTTAGTTTCGGTAATCGTGGCTGTAGGTATCGTCCGTAGTGCTGCATTAACATCATCTAGCAGACCTTCTGAGGGTACTTCATGTAATCTTGGTAACCGGCTACGGGGGGTCCAGGTTTCAAGCTTGGCCATGATAATAGTGATAACTATTACACTTATTAAACTGATTTGTATTACATTAGACTGCTGATTTATTGTGAATGAATGATATTGTTTTATGATGCATTATACTGCTGAGGTATAAGAAATACTGTTTTCAGAGAGTCATCACCTTATTTGTCTGATTAGAAAATAACAGAACATACTGCACAGGAAGCCAAGGTCATAACTTAGGCTCACTGAAAGACAGAAAGAATGTGGATGTTTAGGTTTTATGACTAGGTGGAGGGGGGCTTAAGCTATAAGAATGTGAGGAATGCTCAGACACTTCGAGATCAGGCGGACACCCTCCCGCGCTCATCTCCCCTCCGGATGGTTTATGCTCATAAAATGTTGAATTGTATGGAATAAAAGATTGTTGATTGAGCATTTATACACCGAGCATTGTCCTTCCTTCAGCCCAAAGATCAAAAGAATTGGGAGAATTTAACTGTGTGTGTGTGTGTGTATGTGTGTATGTATGTGTGTGTATGTGTATGTGTATGTGTATATATGTGTATATATATTATATGTGTATATATATGTATGTATATGTGTGTGTGTGTGTGTATGTGTGTGTGTGTATATGTGTGTGTATATGTATATGTGTGTGTATATGTGTGTATATGTGTATATATATGTGTGTATGTGTGTATATGTATGTGTGTATATGTATGTATCCCCGCCTCCTCCCATTGTGCAAAAATGAAGCCAAAATACCCCACTTGTGGAGGCTGCCATCTTGAAAATGTGGAGCCAGAGTCTGCGCAGTAGTTACTTGAAGTGGAGCGACTGTGTAACGCTCCCGCCCACACACCCGCTGGACGCGACCGCAAACACGCCCCTCTACACTTGTTACGTAGCCCAGCGGCTTGAGTTTTTTGCTGGTTTACCGTGACTGACGAGTCGTTTAATTAAGGTAAATACAACCATGTCACTGTTATAAAAAAGACACACAGCTCATCATCTTATAATTCTAAAATCACTCTGTTGTTAATTCGTTCGCTAGATTAGCCGCTAGCATACGCACTGTGTTGGAGGCTTGTTGCTAGCTAGTTAGCGATGCTACACACCTGCTACTCTTAATAGTCTTCAACACTTATGTTTTTTTTTATCCATTTTTAGACAGCGATGAGATCATCTGCACACTCTACAGAGGCCCAGAGTTACTGTTAATATCAAAAATATAATGCTGTCCTTTGAGATTTTAACATAAGACTGTGAGTGTAATGGATCTAAAACTGTTTAAATCTTGAGAGCCCTCTACAGCCTGGTAACATGGAAACTTTAAAAACATCAGCAGAACGTTTTAGTAGTGTAGTCTAATTTGTTCTTTTCATTTAATAATAGATACCATATTATATCAACAGCTACATTCACCCTGGAGAGAAACTAGTGAGGGAGACCATCAGGACCAAGCTGGGTTTCCTGGGTCCAGAGGTTTGGAGAAACTTCTTCCCTTTCTTTCATTACAGCTGTCTTGTGCCAGAAGGTCTGTTGACCCACTGAAAGAGGCATCATTTAAGAAACAACAGGAACACTGAAGCTCATTGCATTGATCAAGCAGTTTAAGAGTTACCAAATAGCAGACTGATAAACTAGCTGCCAGGCAGCTATTATTGAAATGTGTTACACAGTTACGTAGATAAGTATCATTAGAGAGGCTGCCTAGGAACAGTGGTTCTAGTGAGAAAATGCTTCCAGGCCTTTAAATGCTAAAACAAACAACAACCCAAAACTATTAAACACACAAAAAAAACTATGATATGGGCTTGTTAATGATCCCAGTAACACTGAGCTGATTAAAGAGGCTCTGTGGAAAGTGGAGACACTGAGGGAAACTACCTTCCAGACACACATGACTCAGTGAGATCCCTGTTGCCCAGCATGGGAGGCTGCAGAGAGCTGATCTCTTCTGCTCTGCCTCCATGAATACCAGCAGGTCAAGCCAAACGGCACTGAAATCTTGTGTGATATGTGCACTGTGAAAGAAGAAAGGTACTCATCGTACAAGCGTGTTGTTGCTTTAGCTTGAGATGAGTTGAATTCAAAAATATAGTCAAAGTGGCCACTGATTGGTCTTTTGCCATTATCTCTTTTTGGCTTTGTTAAGAAAATACATATCTTGACTGTTTGGGATTAAAATTTAAAAACACATTTTTGTGACACTTTCCAGCTTCATGTATTAGGAGTTTCTAATAGTTTTGAAAATTAGTAAATAAACACTTTAGCAGCTTATGAGGTGGTCCTTATCAAAATCAATCTTTCGCTTCTTTCAACATAAAAACCCCCACTGCTACTTCAGCAATGCATAACAATGAATGGTTAATAAGATCACGTATATGTGTATAGGTCCGGTGTCCTCTAATTGCCCTGGTTGGGATGTATAAATTACACTCCTCTTTTCATGCTGTTCTCTGCTATTTTATGCAAACCTGCAAGTCAAAGCACACGGGGCAATGTGTCTGTTCACTTCAACTGACAATGTGCTAAATGCCAAAGACCAATTAGCCTCCTGTGGCCGTCACCGCTGGGTCTTCCAGCAGAGCCTTAATTCCAATCAAGCTCTCCGCCTGACATCCAGCTCAGTATCAAGGCCATCGGACACAAAAGTGCTACTGTGCTGTGTGTTGGGTGAGTTTCTACAATGTGTTTGTATTTCTATTCTTCACAGTATTATGCTGACATGGAAGAAGAATTTAATGGAAGAAGTATTACTCAACAGGGCACATGGCATTCATCAGAAACTGTGTGCTCATACACTATGAGTGTTTTCTACAGAAAGATAACTGAGGTTGCAGTGTTATGTTAAAAGGATCTGGCTGCTCATGGACACTTAAGAAAAGTGAGATGTCTTTCATACAACAATATCCATTAAACAGAACAAAAAGATGAGGCGGTGCCTTTAAAAAAGAAGACAGAAGAAGTCAAAGCAGACCCAAAGTTTATGGGATACCCTGTTGCATAAATGAGTCAGTGATCTAGACTCTGATTGGAGGAGGGACTGTCCGATCATTACCATGATTGACAGAATAAATAAAATAAATAAATCAGAGAGTCAGCATGTGCCTAATGAATGGACACGAGCAAATTACCCCGCCCCTCTCATGTCATTGCCCTCTTTGCTCTTTCTTTGCTCAATCACCCCTTTCCCTCCTTCATCTCCATCAGGGAAATTCACTATAACATGTGAACCTCCAAAAGCACCTGATCCATAAGTTACATCAGTCATCGCCCGGAGGACGTTGCGAACATGCAGAACGTGAACAGCTATGCTGCCCATAAAAGTTTAGAGTAGTTTTTACACTCTATATTTGGATTTTTGATATGCAGTTTGCATAATCATTGCATTTCACTCTGTCAATTTCTTATACAAATCACACCTTCCAAAGGTAATTTAACTGCCTTAAATACATTATAATATTCACTATAATACATTTTTTAACTAACAAGTTTTAAGTAAGGAGAAAAATGTTTAAGCCAGAGCAAGAAAACAACATGATGCTATATCATTGCCCAGTTGGCCGTTACTGTAATTAAATCTTTCTCTGAGAAAGACTTATATTAACATAATTTAAGATAATGACCACTGAGAACAACGCTGATGCATAATTTCATGTCACGTTTAGAAAATTAGCAAATTTCCCAATTGCTAAATTCTTTAACACAGATTCAAAGATTTTAAGACAACTAGCCTAGGAGCTAGATTTTAAAAAATAAGAGCATGGTGAATGATATACAGGATGAGTCTGTTCTCTTGATAGTGAGTGGCCTGTTCCTGTGGTTAGCGTTGCATAAATAACAGCCAAAACTGTCGTTCACGGCGCAGAAATAAACTCTCATCGTTTAACTGGTTTGTGTCTTCATGTTTCACGTTATATTTGCCAACGTCCACCTATAGTAGCCTCTAAAATAGAATTGAACAACAGAGCAGCAGAAGTCAGCACTTATATTCTTCTCTTTTTATAACAAGTTCGTGTTTTACAAACCACAACCTATTTAAAACAGTTTCTAAACATTATATTCCCAAGCCCGCTTCTCTGTATGAAGCTGTTCCTGAAATGCTGCAAGGTCATGGCATAAGTAAACCTCATTGTTAGATGCCTGTCAAATTATTTCACAAGGTGAAGGACGAATGTCATAAGGACAGGAACATTTTTATCGCTAAATCATTTGTGACATTTTTATTCAAATTCTATCCCTAAGCTAAAAATTTGTGAGGCATGTATAACCAGGACACTGCTAGCAGACAGTGAAGGACTCTGATGTGAGCCAAGGCTATCAATATACGATGAGGGCCTGTTTCCTTTGTGGCTTGCTGCCAGGTGAGCTACAATTTTCTGTGCTGCCTATAGAGAATGTAGTTTAACAAGTTGGAGGCACAAGGCAAAATACCTTATAGAGAATGAACCTTTTAAGCAGTGGCAACAAGCAACCCTAAAAATACCAATTTTACAGCTTTTTTTTTGTATTAAACTGCTCTCTAATGATTGGTAAAACAATAAGTTAGCTTGCACAACTCCTAGAAATAATTGTTATTTGATGACAGGTCTAAGGAGCTTGGAAAGAAAAGCGTAGTCTGGATGACTGAGAACCCTCACAGACATTTTGATGACAGGTCACTTTAAAGGACACCCCAACAGCATCAGCGGTAAAGAACAGAATAGAAGTCAGTGAAGTGAGCATAAATGTAACACAGCACATAATGGTTGAGCTAAGTTAGCTAACATTAGCCACCATAAGCTGTACGTAACAACGTAGCAGGGTATTCTCAAGTGCTAAGTAATTTAGTTGCAAGGTGAAAATTTGATTTTTCACAATTTCAGTCCAGAGATCAGTTGGCAACTCCTGGCACTGATAAAAGGATAGTAGGTGGAGCTGGAGCTGGCAGTGTAGATGTTTGGATTTTTATTGGGTTAAAAATGAGCACACTGGGAAACAAAGTTTGAGAGACAAGCCTGTGATGGTTTGGACACATGCAGATATACTGGACAAAGACCCACATAGCAAAATTGGTATGGATCGGATCTGGCCCACACAATGTGCTTACACATGCCCCACATGCCGCAAATAATGACGGCCCTTTGGTGGCCCAGATCTGGTTTGCCAGATGTGGCCCACACATGGGCCAGCACAAAGCCAGTTGCAGACACACTGCTGGCCCTGTGCTGGCCCAGAACAGTTTCAGCTCTGGCCCTAGATGTCAGCCTAATGTGTACCTCAATCAAGCCATGTAATAACAACATGTGTATAATAGTGCAAAAGTAACATGACAAAACTCACTGTTCAGACAGTGAATGGACTGATTCGTATATAACGCTTTTCACTATCCCAGATTACTTTAAGTGCTCTATACAGCATGCCATATTCACCCAATCACACACTTTCTCTAAACTGAGTGCTTCCTAACTACATTCATACAGTTGCCATGCAGATTGGAGGAGCCAGGGATTGAACCACTAACCTTCTGATTAGTAGGTGACTTGCTCTACCTCCTGAGCTACAGCTAGCCAGTGGTAACTGTGAGTAAACCCTCACTAGGTTTTGGATAAAGTGTACACTCACAAATCTGTCAAACCTGCATTTGAAATGTTGGCTACCATAGCAGTATAGTATTGAAACATGGCATTTGGTTGCTCTAATTAAAATAGGAACATAAATAGTGCCATTACTGCCAGACCTGGCCCACATCTGGTTGACATACACCCTGCCATGACACCAGTCAGTCAGAAGTGCCAGCTTGATACCGGATCCAGGAATAACCTGTTTTCTATGGGCCTGGGCCACATAAACCAAACCACAATCGAGCCAGATGTGGCATGCCATCACATAAACATGGCCATCTACGCCAGGCCCAGTCCATATCTGGATGACATACGTATTATCATGCCAGAAGTCAGCCAGCAGTGCCGGCTTGATACCAGATCTGGGCCAGACCTGCTTGCTATGTGGGGAATATTGAAGATGAAGCTGCCAGGCAGGAGGAAAAGAGGGAAAACCACAGAGGATATTTATGGATGTGGTGAAGGAGAACAGGCAGAGGCTGGTGTGACACAGGAGGATGCTAGGGACTGGGTGAGATGGAGGTAGATGATCCCCTGAGATGACCCCGAAAAAGGTAGCACCTAACATAAGAAGAGTTTCACTGAAAACTTGGGGTTATTTATTGAGTTACGTGCCTCTATGCTGTCCACTGTGTCCCACAAATCAAATTCAGCATTGAATTCTTGGTCAAAATTAGATGCTTTCCAGCTCAACATTAAATCAGTAGCAACAGATTAGTTATTTTAATGTGCTACTTTTTGAGCAGAATAAAAAATAGTCCGTATGAACTGAAAAAATTATATATATTTATAGGATTGTGGGTCCTCTAATCCTTTTCTCTCTCTAAATGACCCTGAAAATGACAAAGGTTTTAATTTTGGGTTCAAATATTATAAGTTTGTGATTTACTGTAACAACCCACATGGTGATAAATGATGATCTCCAAACGAGAAGAAACCGCATAAATATATTTTCCATTTTAATATGGCTCACATCACCTCATCAGTATACAGTGATGTTATTCAAGCGGGCTCTATGGGGGGGTGGAGTACTGTGGCTCTATATTATTAAAATGTCTGTGCGCCTGTATTACCCATAGTGCTGTGAGGTTGTCTTATGAAAACATTATGGCCATTAAATGAGATTGTGGAATCATTCCCCTTCATTGTTTATCACCAAGAGGCTGCGCTGTGGTTTGGGAGTTGCCTTCATGAACACAAACTTGCCAGAAGTGATGAAGTTTGATTTCAGATAATATCCTGGCAGAGCGCATTCGAAACTAGCATCAATCCTTATTACCACATCAAATATTAACTAGTTTGTGACGTTTGCTTATATACCTGCAAGCATTCCTACTGACAAATAAACAAAGTTTGTAAAAAGCAACAACAAAAAAAAAAAACAGTTCTAAAGAGATTCGGCCGCAAACAAGACATCACCACATATCAAAACAGATGAGAATTTGAGCGCTGTGGTTTGAGGATGGTTGTCCCTTCAGCTGCAGGGGTCCGTGCTCATGTTGCCTGTAACAGTTGTGAGCCAGACAGGAGCAATTATTCACCATAAAGCAAAGTAGCGCTGGCTGGGAGTAAATTACTGAGAGAGCCTCGGCCAATTACTTCTTGTAATGGTGAGAGACAAATCTCATTTGACACTAAAACAGCCTTGCATTGAAAAGACCAATAATGAGCAAAGCCCTTGTATTCCTCTAAAACAAGAGGAGGAAACACTCATCCTTGCGATGCAGCCTCTCAATTAATAATCACCTTAAGAAAGGGTTTTGATATAATTTAGCTCAGTGAGATTTTTTTTCCTCCAAAAGCCTTTTAATGGCATTTTCCCATGGTCCTTTTTGAACCATTATAATGCAGAGCAATTTATACCACAGGTCAACACGACAGCTGGTGGTTAAATGGGCTTTTCCTGGGGAGGTAGATTTTTGTTTGACTGGATACCCTCGGGGTGTATGAGACGATGAAATTCAGGGTGGGTTCAGCCGCTGTGCCCCGACTATCATTAGAGAAGCGTCAGCACACTCAAATGAAAATGTGTCCCCAAGAACACACAGAACCTGATGAGCACTATTATTAGCACGTCCACCTTTCTGATCATGGCACATCACCTGTGGGGGGGGGGGGGGGGGGGGGGGGGGATATGAACGTTACCTTTATGTGATGATAATTATTTGTTAAAGCTCAAAAATTACAACAGAGCTGCAGTTAAAGGGAGACTATTTATAACCAATCACTTAAGCTTCATCGTACTTTTAAGAGAGTGGCTTTTTCATGCTTTCTTGTTGCCAGAGGTTAATTGTTTAACACCTCAGCTTTAAGTAAAGTGTTAGATCTGCATTCCACTGTATTTTAATTATCATGCTTTGATATATAAATATATTTAGGAAAATGTGTGTCTTTTTAAAATATTTGTGTACATATATTAATATACTTGCTTATATGACCTCAAATTCTACTTCCAGTAATAGTTAGTAACTAAGTTTATAATAATGATATTACTGATTAGTATCACCTATCTATATTTACATGTTATGTATTATAAATGCATCGCCCCCTCGTCCCAGCCGAAGCAGAAGAAGACGGACGGATGGATGGATGGATGGATGGAGGGGCTCCATCCATCCATCACATGTCCAATTTAGTACTATATGATTATTTATTAGTTTTTGCTTCTTTCCTAAAATCTCCCTGTCCTGCCGTTTTACCACGTTGTCTTGTTCCTGTATGCATTATCTCTGTCTTCTCTCCTAATGTCTTGTTCCATTCTTAGTTTTCTTGCGAGCTACTGTTTTATACTCACAAGTAGCTAAAGAGCATGAAACACAGAGCCACTGGTTCCTGAAAAGAAAACATGGGACCTGTAGATATTATCCAAAAACACCTTAACCAGTATCTATGGCTAAGCATTAGTTCAGTTTGAGTTAGTTGCTTTTTTAAATAATCTTACTTTTGGGACCTAGACAAGCTTTTCCCTTTGACATTTTATAAAAGAACCATATATCTGTTGAGAACTTGCTAAGCTCTTGGACAGATAACTAACCTGTGAAAGTTTCACACCAGCGCAAGCAGTAGAAGATCACTCACTCTGGGAACCTATTAGCTAGTCTGCTGACTTACCTGTAGGGCTTTTCATGTAGTCAGCGGATATCAGCGCAAGTATACTTGATACCAAAAATATGTTCCTTGCATACAGCTTCTGCATATTCATGTGCAGAATGTGTTTAAGGACGTTCATAGTTAACATCGAAGTGCTGCAGTAGTCATACAGAGGGCAGAGGTTTCAATATTAAATGAAGAAAATACATATATTTGGCAGAAATGATATAAAATGATGAAATTCTTTAACCTCATGGGCCACAAGGGGCTATAGCGTGCCCTCCTGCATTCTCACTGAATAATATTTAATGCTGATATCAATTCAGTGTGAATACATAAGTAAAAGGTAGACTGTAGGCTTCATATTAGCATGTGTTGAGCAACTGTGAAACTTTCACGCTTAGAGGTACATTTAGTGCACCTTTTACAAAAAAGGAGAAAACAACATGTCACAGTTGGTGGACTAGATTTCAGTTTCAAGTTCATTTTAGTAATATTTCTAAAACAGCATAAGCCCAACAAACCAGAGCTCCTCCAGAGACCCATTAATGTCCACTATAATGGAACCATTAGCAATTGTTGTACACTCTGTCCTGATATATGAACTGCAGGAACAGACTCATAATTACTGACACTCTGTTTCATCCTCTGCAACATTTTGAAAATCAGCTCAGACATGTCATATAATCTGTTATTTATCCATCCATTTTCTTAACTATGTATCCAGCTGAGGGTCATGCTGGGAATTGAGATTACCCACCTGTTTTAGGGCAAGAGGCAGGTTGTCTGTCCACCGCAGGGTTTTAACCTGTTACATTATTGTTCACAAATATGACTGATCGGCTATTAATGTGACTTTTGAGTGTGAAATAATTATTTGGAAGTTGGATTGAGGCTTGTTCGGAACTCTGTTTGTGTAGTGAAACACACACAGACATAAACAGTGATAAAGACTTAGGAAAGAAACTAGTGAGGCCTCTCACATCCACCGAGTGTGTTTACATCGTTTATGTGAAGCTGTTTTACCTGATATAACTGTGAGTAATATAGTATAGTAAGTCCTGAGCCCTTTGTAATTTCTTTTTATTTAAATTCCAGTAGTCAGACTTTCTTGTCAGCTTTTTAAAAAAAAAATGTTCTTGTGCAATACTTCTCCAGTTTTTTCTGAAGGTCTTTCATAGGTTTTTTTTTTCACAGCAGCAATTTCAAATTTTGTTTTGAGGACTTGTTACTTGCAGCCTGTCACAAAACATATGGTTTGTTCCCATTTCTTTAGTTGAATGTCAAAAATCACAAAAATAACACAGTTTGACTGGAAAAATAGTATTTTAGCAAAGAAATATTATCTGAAAACCTGGTATATTTTGGTCCTTGAAGAAGCCTGAAGAACTATTTCTAAAGACTACTTAAAGAAAGACAAGAAAGAACTGAACTAGGAGAGTTCAGTATGTTTTGAGCAATAAAGGTGATCGTACTGTACCAATAATTGACTTCCAAGCTTGTTAGAATTTGTGTTTCTATGTATTTTTGAACATATTCCAATTTTCCTTACAAAATATAAAGAAATGAGGCTTGCTCAAACTGATACATATACCTAAAAGCAACATGAAACAAGCATGTAGCATGTGACGTACACACTTTTTGTCCTAGTTAAGAATAATTTGTTGGATTTCCTAACACTCAGTGTGGTTGATGATGTTATTGGATAAAAAACCTAATGACATAATTCAATTCCTTCAAAGAGGACACCAACAAAGACATAAGGGCCAATGAAAGACCAGAATGTACACTGGATGACACCCAGGCGCACAGCCCCTTCATGTGTTCCTAAACACTAAGAAAAATGAAGGATTCTGGGCTGTCTGAAGATGCGGTGTGCTCAGTCTTTTTTAATAAGCTCTGAGCTTAACACTACAGTTCACTGTTAGACAGTAATGGTGCTGATTCTGACAGAGGAGGCTGTTTGTTGCTCAGCAGAGATTTTTCAGCATGTGCAAGGGACAAATAAACGAGTATCATGCATTTTTCAAGACACGAGGAAGACCGTAGACCGTAACTTTTTCCATCCTTGCACATTTTAAAGTTTACAGCAGCTGTGTTGCTGTGTTTTTTGCATTTTCTTCCTTTTCTGTTTTCTTACCCTGGAATTATTAAACAGCTACAAAATGATGTCGTCATTATTTTTCAGTTCTTGAAAGTCTTCTGGTTTTTTTTAAGGAGACTAACAGGGACGAGAGAGAGATCACATTTCTCCCAGGCTTCACTGGCTCCCTGTTAAATCCAGTATCAAATTTAAAGTCCTTCTCCTCACATACAAATATTGAATAATCCCCATCTTATCTTAAAGACCTCATAGTACTGTATTATCTTAATAGAGCTCTTCGCTCTCAGACTGCAGTCTTAGCTGTGGTTCCTAGAGTTTCTTAAATTTAAATGGGAATTTTATCTTTTCAATTTTCTCTTTCCCTTCAGGTTTCTTCCTGTTACAAGGGAGTTTTTCCTTCCCACTTTTCAGTGTTGGGATTTTCTCTATATAATTTTGAGGCTCTTTACCTTACAGTAGAAAGCATCTTGAGTCGACTGCTGTTGTGATTTGGTGTTATATAAATAAACCTGAATTGAATTGAATTTCTGCGATTCGCTTCCTGCTGCTTCATCAACACTTCCACCCGGCAGCGTTACCTCGGGAGGAGTCTGACTAGACAGGACGCTTTATTTCAGGAGCAGTCACTGTCTGCTAAGATGAACTGTGAACAGCTAAAGATAGAGGCTCTATTTTAGTAACTGAAGATATTAAAGATACATATGAAACAGGGAGCAGAGAAGACAAGAATGATAGTGAGCTCATTCATGTAGTAGCTAACTCTAATGAACCACCCAAAGGTTATCTTCAGTCAGTGACCACCAGCGTAATTAAGGTAGTTTTACAGTGGTTACTAAGTTGCAGATTAGGGGTCAGGTGAAAATTAGGTCAACCTCTGTTTTAGGTCATTAACCTACTTACTGTTTATGTAAGGACATCAAACAACTTGGCATGTTGTGAATAAGACCTCTAAAACCTGCACAGCCCAATAAATGTACTCTAAAGGACTGTAAAATATATTAAAACAAATGTTTGGCAACGTTGTAAAAAGAATGTTGATGATCTATAAAATCCAAACGCGATGAATGAATTATTTACTCAAGCGTAAACAGGATAACATCCAAAGCAAGCTGTCTAATCGCATATGACAGAAAATTAATTTCTTCCGCAAACCAGATTGAAATGGTCATGCAGCGATTGCTCAGCTAATTTACAAACATGTTTCAGCTGGAGTCGCATCTAATTACCTTTCCTATTCATCACCTGTTTATCTGTGTGTCATAAAGAAGGTGGTCACTAAAGGGTTTAAAGGAATCCATTAAATCTTATTAGGCTGCCCCGCAACCAGGAAAACCGATGAAGGAAATTTCCATCTTTAATTTCCAGTAAAGATGAATAAGAGGAAGTTTATATATATATATATATATATATATATATATATATATATATATATATATATATATATATATATATATATATATATCAACTTCCAACTTCCTCTTATTGATATATATAAAAAACATACAGCCAAATAATATAACAAATCTCTCAAATAATTTATATAGAACTTCTTCAGTTCAGTAGTTCTTTCTTTTATGTTTTGGGTATCTAGGACATGTTTATCTATATTTCAAGACAACTTAGCTCAGCAAATATGTTGTGATAGATGTGAGCGTAGCACCAAGAGCAGAGTTATAGTTTCTGTGTCGGTGAGTTTATGAGGTTCTACTTGGATTTGAATGATGTAAAAGTTAGTAAATACGAGGCTCGGTGCAGTCAACATTATGACCAGCAAGATTTTGCAAATTAGTAAGTTGTTCCCGACTGGTTCTCTTTTCCCCTCGGACACCTCAGCTCTGCAAATCAGATCAATGCGTACTGATGTTAGAACCTATTACATTTTAAAAGATATCTAGCTAATAGTGTAGGTTTGACATGAATGACAGGAACAAAATTCTCGTTATATTCTAGTTGCTGTCTGTATAAACTTTTATAACTTTCCTTCATAGCTTCATTGGTCCTGTAGGACAGAGCTTAAAGTGTTTCACTTGAAATTCCTCATGAATGATATATCACTGAAGACTCTTCTTCGCTCCTTTTACCTTTGTTCGTTTGTGTGGTGCATCACCAAGAAAGCCAAAATAAAGCAAACAGGAAGCTCCAAATACACACAAAGTGTGGCAAGCTTTAACTTTCTATTTACTATTTTAAGTTGATACATAAGTACATTTTTTGTATTTCTATTCATTATACATGTTAAGAAACAAACTGACTCAAAGTTGCATCTACAAAGCAAAACCTTATTTTGTCTTGCACCCTTTTCTCTGATTATTTATTTCTTTGAGTAAAAATGTGTTTTCATTGAGCTGCAGGAGGGAAAAAAAGAGCAAGGCTAAAATAGCTTGTGTACGTAAGTATTTGATGTTGCTTTTCTGAGAGATGACTGGATGTACTATTCTGGTAGTGAATGATTTATATATGCTCACCAGGTACATTTTTTTTGCAACAACAGAATACGGGTACATCCACGTCAGCACAAGTGAGATAAATTAACTCTCCCTCTATCTTTAGCAGGATTTAGAGAAACTGATTTATTACCACGATCTTTCTGTTGGTGGATGAATGATGAGCATCCAGATATGAAAACTACTACAAAAAGGACTTTTATCGCTTACATTGTTATCAATGACCTCCCAACACAAGGTTGAATCACCATTGTAGGATAGAATTGTTAATTGTGTACACATTTGCACAGTGTCTGCAACCTCCTTCACCCTGTCTGCTTGCAAAGTTACAACCACTGTCCTGCACACGGATGATTTCATGAGGTTATACTGTCTGCTAATACATAGATCGATAGCGTGACGGCAGTAGATAATGGCGCTGTGACGTGAGTGTGGATAAGTCCGGTTTAGCTCTGAGATCTGCAGCATCTCTAATGATGTGAGGAAAATCACATCAGAGGTCAGCTGACAAGTCCAGTAATGAGTACAGTGTTCAGTCCAAATCCAGGGAACATGCTCTCCAACCTCCAGCCTCTGAACCTAGACTGCCATGACGTCTGAGGCAGAAGAACGCTAATTGGGCTGTGATGTACTGTAAGGGTCTGTGGAGAGTTAGTGAGATGGAGGGTAGGGGAGAAACGTGGGAAATGGGCTGGGTGCGTGCTCCAGATGCAGGTTTAAATTAACAATATGGACGTAAAATATTGTGAAGTTGCAATTGCGATATGAATCTTTGTTCTGACGGGTTCTTATAGATACAGTGGTTAGTAAAAAAATGACTTGCCTCCAGCACTTAATGCTTCTGCTAGAAAGGTGGGATGAAAAGCAGAACTTCCAACCACTTAACAAGGTGAGCTGTGAACTGCTGGCAGTGCTGTCTATTCCTTCGTTACTACACACAGAGCGGAACTAAGATACCGCACAGACACCCATATGCATGCACACTGGGACTCAAAGCAAACAAATTCCTACCTTTGCTTCTATCAGAAATAACATGTTCACAACCCAATTTCACAGAAGAGAAAAAAGTCTTGAGACTGGAAAGTTAATTCAATCTCAAGTTAATCATCATCTGTCTTTTGAAGGGAGGAGAACAAGAAGCTCATAAAGTGAGTAGCACTAGTTTTTGAGGGTGCTCCTATTTATAAACTTCACAGAAAAAATATATTTTTGTTGGTGGTACTGTGGTAAGAACACTCTCCAACCGCCTTATATGGGTATACGTGTTCAACTACTCATGGCAGGAACTTTAAAAGAAAGGTGATTTAAGTGACGTTGAATGTGGAATGCTTGTTGGTGCCACACGGGCTGGTGTGAGTATGTCAGAAACTGTTGATGTGCTGGGAATTTCCCAAGCAACTAAGTCTAGGGTTAACAAAGAATGGCCCGAAGACGAGAAAATATCCAGTGAGGATTAGTTCTCTGAGAGAAAATACCTTGTTGATGTCAGAGGTCATCGAAGAATGGCCAGTCTGTTGGAAGCCAACAGTAACTCAAAATAACCACCTGTTACAACCGACGTATGCAGAAGAGCATCTCTGAATGCACAACGTGTTGAACCTTGAAGCAGATGGGTTACAACAGCAGAAGATCACACCTGGAGCCACTTCTGTCAGCAAAAAACAGAAAACTGAGGCTACAATTTTAATGAATTCACCAGAATTGGACAATAAAAGATCAGAAATGTTACCTGGTCTGATGAGTCTTGATTTCTGCTTCAACATTCAGATGGTAGGGTCAGAATTTTGTGTGAACAATATGAAGGAATGGATACTGCCTTGTATCAGTGGGCTGCTGGTGTAATATATATATATGTATACATATGTATATATACATATATATATGTACATATGTACATATACATATGTATATAAAAACATATATATACATATATGTTTATTAACATATATATATATATATATATATATATATATATATATATATATATATATATATATATATGTTTATTGTTCTGGATTCTTCACCTTGAAGAGTAGAGTATAGCACAGCTTGCAAACACACTTTCCCTAACCCTGACAAACAAGCACAGTTGCCAAATTGTAAACATGTGTCTTCTGCATGATTGTCAGTCCTTCATATCATTGTGGAGGAATTTTGCAACACTGCATCAGTTCGTTGACCAAACATCTTCGGTTGGTCTTCTGTCCAAAGAACATTGGTCCAGAAGTCTTGTGATTTACTCAGATGCAACTTTGCAAACCCAAGCTGTGCTGCCATGTTTGTTTCAGAGAGAGGAGAATTTCCCTTGACAAGCCATACATGTTGAGAAGTTTTAACATGCTAATTGAGGCCTGTAGAGTCTGAGATAGAGCTCTTGGGTTTTTGCAGTTTCTCTATTAGACATTCTGACCTCGGGGTGAAAAGTTTATTTTTCACATGACTCGAAGTGTTAATTAGATTTATGTCAAAAAGACTTTTCAACAATATTACTCCTATTACTACTGCCCCAGAACACTGCCAACAATGACCCTGAAAACTAACAGCTGATAGATCAGTGTTCCATAGCAAGCTATCTCATCTTTGCTTTGACAAAATGAAAGCTAGTTTCTAAACTGGATGCACTAACAAGTCTCTCAGTTTTTTGACAGCTACTAGCATAGATTCAATGATTACATGCAAAAACACTTCTTTAAACCCTCATATATACAAGTAGACAATACAGAAATGCATAGGCTTATTTGTTCTTCTGAACATTTTCCTTGCACTTTCCTGTCTTGGTTGTTTTTGTCTCTTTTGAGAGAAGAGCTCAGTTTTCATAGCTTGAAACCAAAGACAGTGTGAAAGATGGATGTCGTAAGGTTGATGCTACCCATTGCTTTCAGGAATCTCAGTCACCAAAACTATTTGGATGGTCAGTACCACACAACACAAGCGTCTACACTGTGAACAGACTCAGTTCAACAACTTGAAATAGTGGATGAAGCCTAGCAAACTCCAATCAGCTCCATGTGTCTGTGTGGGACGTGTGTCCATTAATGTGTCCACACGCCTAACTCAACTCTCCAAATGGATGACTTATAAAAATATATAAATAACCCCACGTAGAGTAATCACGAATGACAAAACTGATCATAGAAGACAGGCTGTAGATGTCCTTTTTAATGCTGTAAAGTTGGACATTTTAATGCGTAACACAATAGGGATTAACCGTTTGGAGGCAGTCACTAGAGGAACTGCAGTTTCTGCCACTTATCTTTTGGCTCCCTTTCAGCTCTGGAGGTTGCCTGTTGCTTGAAACAGATGGAAAGTGGCAGTCGTGTACTGACGTTCTATGTTCAGGATATTTAAATTATGTTTTGCCCCCCAGAGCTTTGCACTGGTAACATGACTGACTGTTAAGAATGCAGTTTATCTCCCTGGTGCTATCACCCTCCCCATTATGCCAACATCTTCTTCAAATATGGTCACTTGTGGTTATAAAAAAAATCAAATGCCAAGAGCAGTAGGAGTCCACTGATCAGTGAGTGACAGTGACTTTCTTACACAGTTAAATACAACCACACAGAGTCTTAGTATGGCTGCAAACTTATTCCTGGTGCTTTATTCTTATTATTAAGGATATTGTCATATCCTTAACTTATTCAGGACTCAAGTTTTCCATATAAGACGTATTTTCACTTTCATTTTCTTATTTGCTCCTACAGTGTTGCTACTTTACCACATATTTACGTGTTTTGCTTTTGTGATTGATTTGTGTGAGTGCCCCTTATGAATCACTACCCATTACTCAACCTCTGCTCGCCTGTATGAGAGCCTGTTTATCAGCCCCTCCCTGCGCCTTGCAATTTCAGCCTGTAGAAGACAACATAGCTGAGACTGGTGCCATTTGAGTGAAATATATCCACTGTGATCTTTTGGTACTCAGGAAAGCCACTGGCACCCCACCCACTTGCAACGCATCCTCCTGGGACTGGTTGCCTGGCAACACTGGCTGATTGGGTTAGCAGGGTTAAGAAAGGGTCTGGCACGGGCCAAAGGAATCAGATCACTCCCATTGATCATCCTCTCTCTGCGCTCCGCTGAGAGCTGAGGCCGCAGCCATGAAAATCAAAGCCCTGCCTTCATGTCTGAGAGGGGGTTATTACGCACACGGGGGAGCCGAGAGAGACACAGCAGGCTTTGTGTGGTCGCACAGTCTAACATCCCATAACGCGCAAGGCGGTGTCCTGCTGCAACTACTCACTGTCGCAAGTGATGTGATTGTAATTGATGCCCTTTAAAGAGATTTCAGGCAATACAGAGGGCCGGTCTGGAGAGCGGGGGACGTGCAGACAAGCCTTCAATCTATAGAAAAGGTCCTTCTCTCTTCTGCCCTATTATCAGGTATTATGAAATATGGAGATCTATTTAAGGTCATTAGCTGGCATTGATACAGACACACAAGTTTTAAAGGGTGTCACTTGTGAGGAAAAGACGAGAGATGAGGGCGACAGGGTGGGTGGTGGTATTCCAAATGCCATCGGCTGCTCCAACAACGCAGGAGTCTCAGCGGGAGGGAGACACACTGGGCTGATAGAGATTCACA
Source organism: Neolamprologus multifasciatus (assembly GCF_963576455.1). NCBI lineage: Eukaryota > Metazoa > Chordata > Actinopteri > Cichliformes > Cichlidae > Neolamprologus > Neolamprologus multifasciatus. Next base: position 21,352,016 of record NC_140447.1, on the reverse strand, counting down.
TCGTACTATTTTTATCATTCATGCATGTAGTGGTTATAGCGATAGTCACCACATAGATCATAAACATGTGCATTTTGTAGATTTACAGTAGCATCCTGCTGACGCCTTTATTAAAGTTTACCGGAAACAACAGACGTCTTTTGCAGCAGATATTGAAAACTTTAACAACTCAAATTGCACTTTGCAAAGCTCGGAAAAAGTGTTAGGACCCAAACAAGGTCTACATTTGGCCGGGAAGGGGTACTGAAGATAAACTGTGAAGTCCACATCTGCTAACATGTATAGCTACTGGAAAATGTGAGCAAGTATTGGAAGAGTTGTTAGCAATGTTTAACCAAAAGCACTGGTTCATATACATTCTAATGATACACTGTGTTAATATATATGCATATCAAATGCCATATAATTGTGCAAATTTTATGTTGGAGTCTCATTTTGGGGTTTTTTTTTTTTTAACATTTAATTTTTTTTAAAACATGTGGATGTATGCATGTACCCCGTACTTTCTGTTCAAAACCAGTCCACACCAGTTCTTCCTTTCACAGAGTGCCAGTACCAGTGTTCAGACAGCCCAACTGTTCAACCAGTCCGGCAGGCCTTTGGTCGCAACTGCTGAAGTCCCAGAGAGGTGTAAAGTGCAGCGAAGCAGTGTGTGGCGCAGGCTGGGTGATCCCTCCCACGTCTCTTTACTCATGCTCTTCCAAGGGGAGGTAGTCACCCGGCCAACTGGTGTCACAGTTCCTCTGCCAAACTGACTGAGTCACGGTGAAAATGGGGCAGAGACTTGGATCTTTTGGTCTCCCTTTCACCAGCTTTCCTTTGTTTCTGCAGTTTGGTGGGGTTTTTCACAACAAAATTAAACCCATTGTTGATAAAGAAGCAATGTCTGTTTCCTATTTTGGTTATTCCAACATAAATTCCACTCTTTGGTTCATTTGCATGATGTCGTTTTGTCTTATCTGGCTATGTGCAGTTTATTTGATATTTCATGCTGCTAATATTTTACCATTGTTCTTTGACCAGATTTTTTCTTTTAATTTATATGTCCTTTCTCATGTCCCGTGACATCCCTTCAAAACTGTCGAGCAGATAGTCTCTTTCCTTTGAAAGAATGTGGTGATTTAGGTTTTCATCACTAGTTAGCGTCCTCTCAAACGTTATGAGTTCTGTTGATACTGGCTTCAAAGATTAGACGAAATTTTTTGTTGTTTACAAAAATTTATTCATACAAATCTTACAACACGTTTTTTTTTAAACATTTATTGACTTGACCCTTGCAGATGGCCATTCGAAGAAGTAGTCTAATATTCACTTTCCACACAGTAAATATATATATATGTATATTTCTATATATATCTTTGAAGATTATTTCATTTTCGTAAGGCTATTGGCGCTTTGAATTACCATACATATAATGTTTTATGGAGTGCGGAAAACTGCTTCTTCGCTTTATTTTCACAAAAATCCACATCTAGTGCTCTAAACACAAAGTGCAAAAAGAAAGCAGCGCAAGCAACAGTGCTTGACGTCTAAGATGAATGATGCTTAAGACTATATCAAACATCTGTGCAACACAAAAACAACAGCAACAACAACAACAACAACAAAAGGGTGAAATGTAAGCTGATGATGTGCAGCATTGTAGGGCCACTAAATAGCCATCTAGGATTCATGGCGATTTTAAAGTCGATGCAAGGCACCACAGCCGCAAACTGCTTCCTGCGTCACAAACCCTAGAGGGGAATGCAAAATTAAAGAAAGATTGATACAGTAAACACAAATTGGAAACGTTTACCCTGCTGTTATTCCTTCCTAACACATTTGGTAAGAAGTGTGCAGATTGTAGGGGCGGCGGGGGACCACTAAGACTTTGAGTTTTTGGTCTAACCATGCTGGTTGTATAAACTTGCCCTGATCCCTTTCAAAATCAGCATGTTCTTTGTCATTTGACCCACCCCTGCTTCCCTTACTTCAGTTCTCTTTGTGTGTTTCTAACCCTGCTTACATCATATCCTCACTCTCTTTTTTTTTAATATAATCAATCATTGTGGCTTTTGCCGTATAAAGATACTAGAAAATGAATCATCCAGTTATTTTTTCTCGCACACAATTCAACAGTAGATTACAAAAATCTCCCTTGCCTAAGTAACAAACCCATAAAGTATGACATTAGATTGGGAAACTCTCGCCAGTGCATTCAGAGAGGACATACAGCTTTGTGTAGAAATGTGAGGGAAAAGTGAAGAGAAGAGAACACAAAACAACATCCAGAAATGAAAGGCATGTATGTTTGTAGTAGTCAGAAAGCAAGCAAAACCATCTAGTTGGAGTCGTCTGCACAGATGCGGTGGCTAGTGCAATTACTTTAATCATGCAATCTACTGTAGTTTTTACATCGGTTCACATGACAGAGAATGGAAGCACAATAGACCCAGAAGGTTCAAACACAAAGCTTCAAACTGCCTTGTTATGTCTCTCACAAAGAACAAACTGATGAATAAGTTACCATGTAACAAGTATCGTTTCTTTTTTTTTTCTTTTAAATTTGCCTGATGGTGCTTGAGATGTTAGTGATACTTATTAAATGGGCAGAGAGGCGTGAGAAAACCTTTAGCAGAATAAGAGGTTTCCAAAACACAGAATCCAGAAAACACAAGATTGGCACTTTACACGAGTCAAAGGTGTGTGTGTGTGTGTGTGTGTGTGTGTGTGCGTGTGTGTGTATGTGTGTGTGCTCACTTTGTAAACACCAAGGAAGAAAAAGGGCAAGAAAAACCTCAAAAGTACTCTGGTCTTCATCTCAGATTTGGAGGCTTTTATTTTGACAAGCCTCTCAAATTTACTTTAACAAAACTGGCATATATTTCCAGCCAACTAAAATTACTTTTTTTTTTTCACCTCTCCACACTTTTTTGTGGATAGATGGGTTAATTAAAAGTAAAAATCTGTGAGAGTCTAGAGAGACAGGAGCACAGATGAGGTGGAAGAAGAGGTTGAGTTTTGAGTGTTTGAAACGAGAGCTGAAGGTGAGGAGGGGGAAAAAGGAGGGGCGTAAGAAGCCCCTTGCAAGGACACAGCCTCAGGAAAGAGCCTGAAACTCACCGGGATTTTGGGAGAGAACTGTTTCAGCCATTCTCCCAAAAAAGCCTCAAACTCATCCCCGTCCGGGAGGGCATCAAAGTCTATTTCTTGTAGGATATGGTGAAAACCTATGTCTTCAAGGCTGTTGTGAATAAAGACAACTAAACTCTTAATGTCACGTCACAAAAAGCAGCATTCAATACATTGATTGTCTTTTAAACTATTTATTTTCCTCACATTCATGTCTCTTTGCTAATTTTTTAAAAGACAGGGCTGTTGGAGCATATCAGTCACGTCAGACAACTGTGTTCCCTCAATAAATTAGCCTAAAATGAGTAAATCAATGAATACAGAAATAGAGGCTAAATTTTCTTAAATCAACAACAACAAAACAAACAAACAAACAAAGAAAAATTGGTCCACAAAGTAGATATGTGCGTTCTCAAGTGCTTTAAGTACAAAATAAAAAACAATATTATTATCAAAATATTCATTTTAATGGCTTACTTCATACATAAATACATGTTTAAGAACACAAAAGCGATCCACTGATTGGTCAGATTTCAAAATGACTTCATCTGGGGCTGCACACACTTTGATTTTGTTTTTTTGTTTTTGTTTTTGTTTTGTTTTTCAGGAGAGGAGGAGGAAGATGCTACAAATATGCCAGCCGCCGTCCTTTGTTTCTAATTCTCTGTCTATACCTTTTCCCAAGGACCGCCGCCAGGTATTTCTTGACTGCCATTTGCTTTCTGTAGCGGCTGTAGCTGTCTGTGAAGATCCCATCTGAGTGTCGCTTGGAGAGGGGCTCTGAGCTGTCATCCAACATTTTCCCCCCGCTGTGGGAGAGACGAGAGGCGGGTCTCACTACCAGCACACGAATACATGATGCATTCACAAGACCCACCCACGCAACCCACCCATATGTACAGCCTGTGGTGCTAAATCTATTTTGTTTGTGTTTTTCCTTAAAAAGGAAAATCATTGGATAACCACATTCCTCCTTTTTGATCACCAGCCAGGAGAGCTGTGGATACACTCACTCTGCATCCTCAGTTTAAAACATTTGTTGGAGATTTACTGACAAAAACAGGCAGCATGGTAGAGAGCACAAGAATGATCTTACAAAGGCTTTTTCCACACTGATTCATGCTCCCTCTGCTTAACTTTTAACCCACCCCTTCACTATTTTTCATGCCTGCACTGAGATGTGATGGGCCTGCTCATAAGGCTATAGAGGAACTGCAACCCCCTCCACCACCCTCCACCCCTCCTTCCACCGGGAACCACTGGGACTCAGTCCCCATAAATAATTCATTTGGAGATAAATTTGAACTTGTGCGGCTTAATTCTTCCCTTTGCGCCTTTAGATTGCTGCCAGCTCAGAAAATGACACTTCCCAAATCAATCAAGTGCCCATTTGTGTTCCCCCTGACGATTTTCTATAGCATTAATAAGGGCTGATTCAGAGGGCGAGGGCGATTTATTTAGCAGCACGCTGGGAGATAATGGGACCACAGACATATACAGTACGTATAACAGCGTGAATTATGAGTTTTTAAAGAAAACCAACGGAGAAAAAACACACATAGGACAGAACACATTTAATATAAGAAAAGAAGAGGTGACAACCAAGAAGAAGCTCTTACCCTACACGTTTTGCCATCAGAGAATGAAGGTATTTCCTTGCTGATAACTGACCCAGCGCTTTCCTGTAGGCTTTATTAAACATGCCGTCTGCATGTCTTTCCGTTCTGGGATGATAGATAGCCACACAGTAAAATCACCACACAATGTCAAGTCGCTACACTGCAAAAATATCCACCTTAAATCGATTATTTAGGCCTAAAACGGGCTTTTTTTAAACCTCCCTCCACCCTTTAAGTAAAAACTCTACGAGTCACTATGAGATCATTTCCTTTGTGGTTTACAGTGAATCCGTAAAAAGCATTATTTTTCCCAAGACATTCCTCTTGATTCAAAATAACTTTTTTTTTTAGCTTATTTAAAGAAAAACAAGCTTTTGAGTCTTCACGGGAGGTAAATTCAGCGCATCCTGACGCAGAGAGACGTTGCTGATTCCCCCCCCTTTTTTTTTTCTTGGAAAGTGAAGATATTAATCATCATCTCTATTCTTTCATTAAATTTTAATGACTTTAATCAATGACTTTTCCCCGGGATATCGTTTCAAAGCAGACTGATTTGTTTTTGTTAAAGCTTCAAAACAAAAAAAAATGATTAAAATAAAACCTTCGTGTTTGAAGTTACAAAATCTCGACAATACATTGATTAACACGTAACATACACATACATGGACATAAATAGGGACTGTACGGCGATGAGATGTTCAACATGGATGTCTGCAACACGTTGAGCGAGAGAGAGAAAAGAGAGAAGGGGGGGGGGGGGAGTTTTTCGTAGCCGATATGAAAGTCACCTTTTTTCCGGAGGGTAGTACAAAGTGTAGACGTCGTCAGCGACAGACGGAGCGCTCCTCGCCTCAATTTGATCTCTGTCGTAATCCAGGGACGGTAAGGAATTGCCGTCCTCATCATAAACATCGCCGTCAAGTCTGAATAAAAGTAAGAATGGACAGTTTTTCCCACTTTCTCTTCACATCTGCACTTCATGTAGCATATTATTCGCATATTCACATGAAATTCTAACTCAGAAAGAAGATCACACATCAGGAGTTTCAGGAACTCTTTTCACAACATTTTTTTAAAATGTTGGAATTTTAAGGATTAGTCACACGAAATTCTCTTAACTAATTGGGATTTGAACTTGTTTAAACCCAGTAAACTCGTTTCTATTAATCATTCAATCACATACATCCGGTGTATTAATGGCTGCAGGTCAGGTTGTTCACTGCCTCAGCAGCCTAAATTTCATTACCGCCGCTCCCTGGTGAATGTTTCTCAGCCATATGGATTGGCTGTCAGATGATGTTATCCAGTAATCCAATCGGCTATTATACTCCCAGACATAACTAACTCTAAAGCAGATAAGCTCGTTAGCCTGTGCCCTGCGGGTGCTCGGTGCCCACCAGGAGCTGCACACGAACGACAAATCAGCGACTGAAAAGTGAAACTTAAAGACGGATAAGAGCATACATACCTAAGACTGGGAAAGCTAAGCCCCACAGGTGAGCTGTTGACGCTGTAATGCATTATGATTCCATAGATGAATAGTGCTAAAGTCGCTTTACTAGACATTGTCCTGCTGCAAAAGAAAAAAAAAAGCGGCATCAAGTAAGGCAACAGTTAAACGAATCTACTCACGGCACAGTTCTACGATCAGGTAGGTTCACTTTAGCTGCTTTCACACCACACCTGAGTTTCAAAGCAAACAGACAACCACACACCAGGACTCGCCTCACTTTTACCCAGAATAAAAAGAAGGAAAAGAAGAAGAAAAAACTCCCAAAAGTGGCTCCTCTTACCAGTTGCGAGACGCTGGACGCGATCCGCTGAAAATCTCAACTGGGAGAGTGAGATAGGATCTCTATCTCAGTCTCTCTCTCACACACACACACACTCTCTCTCCCTTCCTCCTCTCTTCCTCTGTTACTCAGCGAAGAGCTTCTTCGGTGCCCTTGTGCTTGGTCGGAGTGTGCGTAGCCCGCTGTGCACCTGCGGCTCAGTTTTGGGGAGTTTCTAAGCGGACTCGGTGGCGGTGGAGAGGAAAAGCGGCAAACATTTGTCTGCAGAAAACTTTCCTGCGTCCTGCGAACTGTACTCCCTTTGGTTTTTTTATGCATAATTCCGAAAGCATGCCTTTTTCACTTGTCACGTAGGTAAGGGGGGGTGGAAGGGGGGAGTGGTGGGGGGAGGTGGGCAGCTGCGTCATCCCCCTCACCCACCTCACCAGTCCCATTAGAGTACATCCCTCTTTCGCGTCAATGAAAGACCCCCCCCCCCCCCCCAAGCCACGCCATAAAAAAAGAAGTTTGAATTCAAACATTATAATTCATTAAACAGTGAATTGATGTCAATATTTGACGTCATGCCATAAATAGGATCACATGACGGGCCTAGTGGAGGTGGTGGGGAGCTGTCCAGTGCTGAAGTTTGTGTTGGGGGTGCTGAAATATGACAGTCATGCTTTCTTCTAGAAAAAAATGGATCGTTTCTCTAGAGGCAACAAAGAGATGTTTCAAGGACTTAAAAAGCTGCTATGTGCTAATCGTTTTTCCTTCCTGTTTTTCAAATGTCCGCCTCTGCAGAGGAGATGAGGCTCAGTTACACAACCACATATCTAAGTATTGTTCAGAGCCTGAACGTGAACTTGCTGAAGGAGCCATACTGGATGGACGTTTTGGGTTGTACTCATAATTTTAGCTTTTTGCCCCACAATCTGACCTCTACAGAATAATAGCACAATGCTATAGATAGATAGATAGATAGATAGATAGATAGATAGATAGATAGATAGATTTTTGTGACAGTGTTTCTTATTTTTACTCATAAAGTTTCTAAAAGGGGTTATTTAACACATATTACAGATAATTAATTGAAAGTTTTCTCAACCACAAATAAACCACTGGTGCAAAGACACGGGATATCTGAAAACTTACAATACAGGGACCCTTAATGACAATTTGGGGTTTCACTGATCAGCAAAACTGTATTATGAGCACTTTTTATACATGTTACATTAAGTTTCATTAACTATTGTCTTTGGGAGCTATCCGGTGCTGAAATATGGCTTCACGACTCTGTTGAGAAAGCTACCTAACTGCACAGAAAATAATGCTTAACTCTTTACTTATTTCACTTTGCACTCACAATATCAGACATTTTAATAAGCATTTGAGTCATAGTCACATTGTTGAAGCAGAGCTTTGGCTTTGCTTGATACAGTTACTTGAAATTGTTTAAGTCATAGGTGAAAAACCTGATTGTGGAGAGAAAATAAACTGCTTATATTCTCCACTTAAAAATATAATTACAAAACAACAATATTGATGCAACACCATACTGGTGAAGCTTGTCAGCGTGGAGCTACTCTGTGTAAAGGAATTTGGTTGAGTGGTTCTCAGCCTAGAGGAAAAGACACTCCAAAAGGTCAGAAGATAATGAGGCAGGAAAGAAGAAAATACAGAGTTCTGCTCTGCTTTATTCTAACTGTTCCTTTTGTGGTCACACATTTGATCCTTTTATCTATTTAGGGCTTTAAGGGTTATTTTAATGAGATCATCTGACAAACATACACCCTAAAAATGTCTTTAAACTTTAATGTCTTTAAAGTTGCTGAAGTGTTAAAAGTCCTTAAATGTGCAATTCTATAAGAGATTTGTGGTTTTCTTCTCGTTGAGACTACTTTTACCGTTTAGGCACTATTCATTTAGAGTCAGCTGTGTCCGCTGTCCGCAGAGGAATCAGAAACATGTTGAATCTGTATTGGGTGATTCAGACCAGTCGATGCTCTTGACGTCATGTGACGGTGGGCTTAGTGCAAAAATAACACAATGAATACATAAAATTTATAGCAAAAAAACCCATTTTATCTGAAAATACCTATTGGAGCCGAGTTTTCTTCTTGTTCTTGGTGAGCACTGCGCCCCAGTGGCTATGAAAAGACAGTGCACAGTGTCATATTAGGGGCCCCAGTGATTATAACCATAAACTGCTGGTAGATTGGCACAAAAAGTCAAATGCACAAGAAATCTCAACATAAATGCAGACGTGTCATTGCAATTATTTCAATCATACTTTAAGCAATTGTTTTACTGTATTCCTGTTTGCTTTTGAGGGGTTTAATAGTGGATCACCTGCCTTTCTGACCTTTAACAGTTAAGATCCTTTGAAGCTCCGTCCGGTCATAAACACGGTGGAATATTAATAAACTTGCTACCCTGAACAGTCATTTAATTCTTTACTGTCCGTATTTTATGTTCAACTGTAAACTGTTTAAAATTATTGTTTTCTTTTGGTCCAGATTTTATTGTAGCAAACAATCATTAAACCCAGTTTCCAGTATTCAGATAGCACATATTATATTTTATATACTGTAAGTAGTGAACAAAGTTACAGTATAGTTTTATAGCGCCTTCTGGTGCTGACATGTTGTGTTGAAAGAGTTTTATTAACGTTACAGTCTCACAGTTCAAGTAGGCAGTACTCAGCTTTTACAATGACAAGTGTTGACAGAATGTGGCAGACGTGGCTTTTGAAAATCTTATTTGTAAGGTGTACATGTCTGTATCAACAGTGTTTACACACTGTACACATTCAGCTTCCTTATGTTAACAAAAGCTGATCTTAATACTGTAAACCATAAAAATGTAAGGTTCATTCCTTAGACATGTCCATAGGCTATAGTTCCAACTAAAGGGGTAATGAGTTATCCCTCATTTCTTTATTCTTTGCAAGAAAAATGGGAAATGGGTGCAGGGATGTGCCACTCTACATGGAAATATAGTATATAATGCAAAAACAAGATATTACACAGTTCTAATGAGCTGGGAAGTCAATTACCACTTTTATTCTTCAGTACAGCCTAAATCTGTACTGAAGAAAGTCTTTTATTCTTCAGTACAGAAGAATAAAAGACTTTCTTCAGTACAGATTTAGGCTGTACTGAAGAAAGTCAGTACAGCCTAAATGTACTGACAACTTCTGATTTAAAGCTTTCTCTGAAAGAGAAAGCTTTAAATCAGAAGTACTTGACTCCATTAGCAAACCCTAGCTACTAGAATAGAAAAAATCCATCCAGACCGACCCGGTTTCATCAAAACCAGAAAACTTAGTAAGTCTCACCTCTAAACACCACATAAAAATTGTATCATCAGAGGCAGAAAAGGCATCTGATAAAGTTAATTGGACATTTCTATTCAGCACTCTACACAGACTGGGTTTTGGAGAGTAGTTCATCGACTGGATAAAAATATTTACACTTCACCCAAAAGAACAATCACCACAAATGGAGCCACATCAGAGAGAGCATATTTCTCCTGTTTTGGCTTCCCTTCATTGGCTTCCTGCTAAATCCAGAATTGAATTCAAAATCCTGCTCCTCACATACAAGGTCTTAAATAATCAGGCCCCATCTTATCTTAATGACCTTGTAGTACCATATCACCCAATTAGAGCACTTCACTCTCGCTCTGCAGAACTACTTGTTGTTCCTAGAGTATTTAAAAGTAGAATGGGAGGCAGAGCCTTCAGTTTTCAGGCTCCTCTTCTGTGGAACCAGCTTCCAGTTTGGATTCGGGAGACAGACACTATCTCTACTTTCAAGATTAGGCTTAAAAAATCCCTTTTTGCTAAAGCATATAGTTAGGGCTGGACCAGGTGACCCTGAATCCTCCCTTAGTTATGCTGCAATAGACGTAGGCTGCCGGGGATTCCCATGATGCATTGAGTTTTTCCTTTCCAGTCACCTTTCTCACTCACTATGTGTTAATAGACTTCTCTGCATTGAATCATATCTGTTATTAATCTCTGTCTCTCTTCCACAGCATGTCTTTATCCTGTCTTCCTTCTCTCACCCCAACCGTTCGCAGCAGATGGCCCCGCCCCTCCCTGAGCCTGGTTCTGTCGGAGGTTTCTTCCTGTTAAAAGGGAGTTTTTCCTTCCCACTGTCGCCAAAGTGCTTGCTCATATGGGTTCATATGATTGTTGGATTTTGCTCTGTATCTATGAAGTGCCTTGAGGCGACTTTTGTTGTGATTTGGCGCTATATAAATGAAATTGAATTGAATTGAATCACAAATTTCACTCTTTACTGGGGAACCAGACAAGGTTGTCCACTCTCTCCATCTTTATTCACCATTTTCATTGATCCATTTATGCGGCAATATACCAAAGTGATATAATTAAAGGAATAGAAGATAAAAATCAGTCTCTATGCAGACAAGTTATTACTCTATCTACAAGACCCACATAACTCATTACAGGAAACTTTCAATATAATTGTCAACTTCTCAAAAATCATCTCTAACTACACAATAAACTGGGATAAATCGTCCATTCGCTGACGCTTTTTGAGGAGGCCTGGGATTCTGCAGCTCAGCACCCCTCCCTCCCGCTTCACACTGGCAATATTAAATATTTAGGTATTAACATTTCAAACATTTAAAAAAATTACATTTCTTTCTTTCTTTATTTTTTTCTCTTGCCTGTCCCGTTTGGCTCTTTTGCCATCAGAATTATTGTCTAAAGGCAAAGAAAGACGCCCAACGGATTTACTTTACCAAATCGACCAACCCAGCCTTGCCATATTGGTCTATTTGATTCGCCTTTTATTGTTTATTTTATTTGAACCTGCTAAATACGGGACAGACTTGACTGGGGAAAAGAAAGGGGAGAAAGAAAGAGGGAAATAAAAACAGCGGGGAAGAGGAATGGTGATAAAGGGCAAAAAGCAAAAAGCAACAAAATAAGCAGACAAAAAATACACATATCAATCACCTGGATCACCTGTTGAGGAAGAAAAAAGAGAAAACAAGCGGAAAAAAAGAGCAACATAATAAACAACATCACGATGATATATGGGAATATAACAGTAAATACTAAATATTAAACATTATTGTGCAGCACGTAAGATCGACAGCGCACAGTGTGCTTTGAGGTAGCAGCCAAAAAGGGTGTAGTTTATGTGTGTGAGCACCCGTGTGTACACCTGTGAGCATGAACGCGCTTGTATTTAAAAGGTTCCTTCATGTAATGATCTGCTAGAGGGTGTGGGGGAGCCACAGCCCCGTCCTTACTTACTATTCATCACTGATTAAAATAATAACAGCCCTAGGTTTCTGTTCAGCACTATAGCCGGGCTGACAAAAGAGTATATCTTTATTTTTTTGATCATAGAGGGTTTGTTAAACCTTTAGACAAAATATATGAAAATATATCAAATTTTAATTCTAATCTGTTTTAATTTGTATCCCATTTGCTACATAAGCCATATTTTTGCAATTTAGTCATTAAAAATGTGTCATGCAATTTATTTCATTTTTTGAGGATAAAAAAAAGTCACAATGATGATGTAGAAGACTCAAAAACTCACAAAAACACATGTATCAAATATGATACGCTTGGCTTTAATGGTTTAACCATAACCATAACTAGTAACGTACGGAGTCCCGCAGGGGACATAGGAGAAAAAAAAATTGTCATCAATTATCATCAAATCGCAAATTCAGTTCCAGCCGCATTCAGAACCCGAGTTTGTTTTGCGAGATCTCGCAAACGTTTTGCGAGATCCCGAGTTTGTTTTGCGAGATCTCGCAAAACTTTTGTGAAATCCCGAGTTAGTTTTGCGAGGTCTTGCAAAAGTTTTGCGAGATCTCGCAAAAGTCCGTCTTAATTCTCCCATGTCCCCTGCAGGGCTCCGTAGTAATGACATGAATTTCTTCACAAAAAGAATGTAACCATTAGAGAAAAAAAATATTCATATCCATCTCACGGATTTATAATTAGATGATTACATGCCTCCCCTAGCCTGGTTCTACCAGTGGTTTCTTCCTGTTAAAAGGGAGTTTTTCCTTTCCACTGTCCCCAAATGCTTGCTCATATGGGGTCGCTTGATTGCTAGGGGTTCTCTCGATTATTGTAGGGTCTTGACCTTGTGACGGGTGTTGTTGTGATTAGGTGCTATATTAATAAAATGGAATTAAACAGAACTTTTCTAATCAGGTTTATTTTTACTGCAATGGCAGTGTTTTGGGGATCAAGAGGTCATGACCTCAGTAAGTTCAGGCTAGTAGTAGTAGTTAAATGCAGGATCAAGTCAATTTCCCATGAAGGAATTGGAAATTTTCCAGCTTCCACAGGGCAAGAGGTGTTGTACACGTTCACACTTATGGGCAGTTCAGAATCACAAGTTAACCTAACCTCATTAACTGCATATCTTTGGACTGTGGGAGGCAAGCAGAGTACCCACGTAAACACGAGGAGAACATGTAAACTCCACACAGACAGGCCCCAGCCTGCTGGTGGAGTTGAACTCGGGACCTTCTTGCTGTGAGACAGCAGCGCTAATCACTGTGTGGTTTACATACACCAAACAACATTTTGATTTATTTGTATAATTTCTAAACCAAAAATGAAATAGAAATCATGTCTTTCACTACTTCAGGAGAAGCAACTGTCTCACTTCATAGCAAAGAACAGCGATGCTTGTGAGCAGCACGAGTATACAGTAATTTATGCACCGTCTATTTCCAGTTGCACTTATCAGGAACAGCTATGTTTACTTTTACTTTTTAAGCAGACAATCAGGTATCGAGTTGCTTGTTTTCACACACAGTAGTAGTACACTCACATTTTATTTGTAATCATTAATCACATATTAATGCCTATTTCTGCATGATCATATTCTTTAACTACTAGACTATTAACAAAGATCTCCACCAATAAACTCCTAATTACTGCTTATCAATAATGGATAAAGGATAAATAATGGATAAATAATCAATAAAAGACGAAACGCACCAAAAATACCTCTCAGGTATATGCAGTACATCTTAGCCTTCAAGAAGTTTGAAAAACTCTTTAATAGAAACGTGATAATCTTTGAAAGAGTTAATGAATAATGGAGGTAGTTCTACTACTGCTGAATGTCTTCCTCTATGCCTAAATGAGTTCAAAAACTATCTGCCTCAACTGACTTCCAGTAAAAACAACAACAAAAAAAACCCCATCTAACTGAAGTAGCTGAGTGATATAATGAATTTACAAAGTGTGACGAGGAAGCAATTTCAGGACTGGGAACCTGTGTGAGGCGTGAATCATCAACCCTCTAATGAATCAGTGATAATAAGACTTCAAATAGGAACATATGAAGAGTTAGGTTTGATTTGAATACTATCAACACTGGTAATTTTTCTCACATAAAAAAATATATTTTGGGTTATTAAGATAGAATGACTATAGACTAACCAAAGCAGGATGGTTTGTATTCCTCGTATTAACCACCAAAAAGCAGAAGGTTCAACATGAAAAAACTCAAAAAGTAAAGCTGTTATGCAGAAAAAGACATTCATAAGTATCATTACTAATTAAGTATATTAATATTTAATCACCTAATCTTTAGGTTAATCGCAAGGTGCTGTTGCTTTTCTTGCCAAACCTAATTAATATAGGATTTGTACTACATTATAAAAGTGTTAAAAATAGGAATGTACCATATGTAAGAGGCAAAGATAGAAGAGTCCAAAACTGAAGAGAAAGGACATCCTGTGGTTAATTTAATGGTGTAAAAAAGGAGAAGGGGTGTTCATGATAATAACAATCAATGTTCCCTCTGATTTTTCATGTGTCTGAGCAAACACACAAACTCCCTGAGCGGTCCCTTGGACCACTGTGAGCAACAGCAGATGTGTGCACTGTGGTCACGCCAGCATCGAATCCATCCAAGTTACATGGTTTATTAAAATAATCAAATTAAAGCATTTACATTTATGTTAGACTACTTTTAATTAACTGCTTTACCCACTTACAATGAAAATGTAAAAGAAAAAATGAAAATTTTGAAAACAAAACTTTCTTTTTTTTCTTTTTATTTTTTTTTATAAAGCTCTGACTTGTATTATGAGTATGAGTCTGTGGTCTGGGAGACAGTCCTGTAACTCTCTGTCTGCTAAATACAGTAAATAATGACCAATTTTGGGCAATTAATTATATAGTTACTTCTTCAAAAAAGTAACTGAGTTATGCAAACAACAAAGTTTTTTGCAGCTGTTTACCTAAAAATGCAGCCAAGGCGGGGGGTTTTAAATAAACATTTCAAACTATTTACAGAACAATCAGCTGTTCTGCATCAAATTTGATGCCACACAAATTATTTGTGCCACTCCAAAAAATAATTTCTGTCCACTATGAGATAAAGGAGAACAACAGCCTGATACCTGCAGGCCTGACAACAGGAGATGTATCACTGCTGTAACACTTGTAACCTTCAGCAGTCGCCTCATTGTTCTGACACACACAACAAAACTATTGACTACACTACACACTAACTACACAAGATTTGCACTAAACATCGCAAATCTGTCACAGCTCAAAACACTGCAGTCACTCCTAAAACCTCCCCCCTTCCTGAACAACTAAATGCCATGTTGCCATATCATTTTTTTTGATTGGTCGATATGATACATTTTTCCACCAATAGGAAAGGCTGGGGGCAGGGGTTTGCTCACAGGGAGTGCTTTCCTTATAAAACGCAGTTTTTACCGTTTCTTCCCGCAGTAAATATAAACAACCATAGTATTCAGGAAGAAAACCAAACATTGCAGATATTTTTTATCATAACTCTGGTTTTACATGGTCCATCAACACAATTTAAAAACTGGTATAAAGTCCACACTTTTTTCGTCAATTATTCCGTCTGTCCTGCTCACATCTCCAATGGTTGTACACGTTGTGATTAACTTGGCTTCACTCCACATCAGCCATGCAGCTTTGCTAGCTAAAACACCGGTGTTGGCACATAAGGAAGCTGTCATAGGCTGTCAACTACGTTGATTAGCTGTATATACGAATCTGAATCGCATCATTGGCTGGACTGTGGGATAAGGTGGCATCGTTCTAATCCCATACGGGAGCAGCCAGTCACTTACTGACTAACACTGCAAAACAGAATTGTTAAAGTTTTTAATTTTAATTTCAAGTCAGGTTAGATTTTTTGTTTTCTGTGCGCAACGCAGATTTTCTGTGCGCAGAGACCGTGCCAGCAGTGCGCAATTGCGCGCGAAGCTTAGAGGGAACATTGATAACAATAGTCCATTAAAGTGGATAGAATTACCACTGCAATACAAGAGCTTCACATTTTACAGACAAACCATGTGAAAATCACAAAAGTTTGCAGAAATGTTTCACTAAGTACTGTTAAAAGGATTTAAATAAACAGAAACATTTCACCTTAAAACTTTTATTTTTTTTAATCAGTAGGAATGGAACAAATAAGATCCTGTTTCCGCAGATTAAATTTATCTAATTTTATTATTTGAATCACGACGAATTAATCAACATCCTCACTTCTGTCTTTGGTATAAACTGAGTTATACTAACATTTTAAACCTAGATCATATAAATATGGTAAGGTTGAGTGCAACACTGCACAGAACCACGTAGAATATTTATATTAGCCATACTGGCACTGTAGTTTTGCATTGACGATTGTCTTTCTGCGTCATTAAGAAAAGAATATAAAGGACAAAATGCAATTAATTAAAAAAATAAATTCAGTAAAACGTTGAGCTTTATGTTGAACTTTGAACGACAAACATTTTTTAGGGTTAAAGCGTGAACAGGGTTCGAGGCAAGTGATACAAATTAGCTTATCGTAACACCATATTATGTGAAATGCATCCCTGTGAAAGTTAAGCGTGATAAAACGGGTGCGATACGCCGAGCAGTTCTCCCCCTGAACTGTAATAAGAGATGATCAACCAGCAGGGGGCGTCCAAGACCTGTATTTGTGATTGAAAGCGCTGCACATTTAGTCCCTTTTGTAAAGGAAGCCTTCCTTCACTTCACGGACCGGTCGGTTCTTAGTCGCCTGCTTTTGTTTCTTTCTTTTCTTTCTATTCTTATTTCCTCTCTCGTCTCTCCCTCAGTCATCATCTCTTGTCTTGGCTGATCTCAGACCAGCTGCAGCAGACGGATCTCTGTCTGTAACTCCAGCTGTGTGGCTCCAGTCCCGCAGGCTCGGTCGGCCATGTTGTTGTGTGGGGGTTGATGGAAGTTTAGTAGTAGGAAGTGGAGGCTACAAAGCGCTGGGATACTTCAGGGTCTCACTTTTTTTTTCTTTGCTTTTTTTTTTTAAATCACTGTCATGCCGATGCAGGACTCATCCTCGCTGACCCGTCCGCTCTGATAACAATGACCGTCTCCCCCATCGCCCCCGCCATCCTCTCCAAGACTGCAACACTTAAGCTGCTTTGATTTAACTTCACAAAAAAAAAAGAAAAAGAAAAAAATCTGACCACAGTTGACTCTGCTGGATGCGTAAAGTGGGGATGAAGGCGACTCGGTTCCGTTTGAAATAACTCGGATATTTTTCTTTTGCTTTTTGCTGATCTGACTCGAGGGGAACAGAGGGGGAAAAGAGAAAACACCCACCGAGGACTCGGATTTGAGAAGGTAAATGAAAAGGGGAAAAAAAGAAAAGTGGTCTTTGTCAGAGCAGCGGGATCAGATTAAGATGGGCCGAAACGCAGCTGCTCGCCTGTCTGGGCTGTCAACAAAGGAAATTAGATGTCCTATAATAACACAGACATGCTTGTAGATTTTCTATGTAGTGTGTGAATGCTCCTTTATCCTGCAAACCAGCCGCTTTGTGTCATTTTATAGGACATCAGCGAGCAGTCGGCATGCTTTCAGTCCCAGAGGAATACGTATAAGTATACTGGATTGCAGATGAATAATCAAAGTAACACAAGCTGAGTGTTCTGCAGTTTGATAAAATAGCAGGGGTCTAATTATCATTTCACGGTTTAATTATCATAAACACCAGTCTTAAATTGTCATCGTGGGATTATAGTGGTAAATTAGAGATTAATTGCCAAAAACCCATGTGAGGAAAAAATGGATTAAATCCTTATTTTCTCTCATTTTCTATGTGTTCACTTGTCAGCGTGTTAATTAGATTAAATAACTGAGAAAAGTTGATTCCACAGTGCTGGATTCGGATAAAGATGAGTTTAAAGAGAAAGAAGAAGAAGAGGAGGAGGAGGAAGGGGTTCGGGTTCTTTTTGTGATGCAAAGTCACTCATTTAACAGCTGAGTCACACTTTGAGGGGTGTGCTTATTCTTCTCTCACTCCGACCTTTCAGTCTCCACTTTTAGGACACGGGCTTTACTTGCACACATGTTCTTTGAAGTCTGTAAACTGTTAAGACTTCAAGTGACTTGGTGTGGTGTCATATCCTGAACAGCTCTGCACTTTTGCACAACTATGTAAGTGAATCATAGCAGCTCTGAATCCTTATAAGGTCTGGCGAGGTTGGAGAGAAGGCAGTTGTGTTGTTATTCGGGCTTTGGAGTGTGAGCTTTCACCCCTGGAAGGTTCCTGTGAAGACATTAAAAAGTTACAGCTTTTAATGTTACCACCGAAGCTGCTAGAATTGATTCATTTGTTGAAGTTTGCAGCTGTTGTTTTGATGTTTTTAATGCACAATTCCTACAGTTTGATGGTCTGAGTCATCAGTGGCGATGCAACAGCATCAGCGTTCTGGGAACACCTATGATGGGTTGGATGTCAGACGGTTAAGACAGTTGACAGTTTCCAGGCTGATCTGTTTGTAGAGAAAATACTCAGTGGATCATTTAGTTTGTGTGTTTTTAGACTGATGTTGGGCTTAACAGCAAAATATTGTTTTCTTTATAGCTTTATAGGATACCTGAAGTGATGCCATTTCTTCTTTTGCCTGACGTGAAACTTCCCCTTCTTTAAGGTCTTCACTGAACGAAGATACTAATAGTAGAAGATGTGAAATTTTGGAATTTCATCACATGATTGGTTAATAAGGTCATCTTCTAGTGGATCAAATCAGTTCACCGCTCTAAGAATGTTTCTTTTCATTATTTTTTTCTTTTTCAAACTCAGCACTTCACTCGCTTCTTTCTCCAGCATGTGAGGGAGTAAAATCAGAGCAGTGCTCTCCATGCATGAAAAAAGAAGGCGCATAAACAAATATCTAAGAGTTGCCCTCTTATCAGCAGTCTATAAGGCAGAGTGAGTTCTGATATTGCGAACAAAGCGCTCCAGTGTTTCCTAAACTCTGCTAATGCCACAGTCCACATGTCAAATACAGCTTTTGTTTCTATCTCAGTGGAGAAGACTCTAATCTAGGCTGTATTGTGGGCTTTGGAGTCACCTTTTGTTTTTCGATGTTGACACTTAAAACAATCGGTCCTGTTATGTGCTGGCAAAAGGATGATTCCCCAAAATAGCACGCCATTCAGGATTTCTCATGAGAGCTTTTATTCTGAAAAATGTGTGATGTCTATTCTCTGGCAGCACAGTAACTGACATGAGCACAACCACAAGCCGTTCAGTGAAGTTTTGAGACAGGTTAAATAAAGTCAGTTACGATAATAATGTAAATAACCAAAACTGATTTTGTTCCTTTTTTCTGTTGGACTGAAGTCGAACACTGCTGAGCGAGGAGGCTCTTCAAGCTAAACTTGTTCTCAGATCGATCTCAAAGTGTTGTAAGCCTCAGGATCGGCTTACTGTGAGCACGCTTGCAACAGAACTCGACACCCAGTGCAGAGTAAATCTCATTATGAACCATTTATTGATGTTTCTCTTGATGCTGCGGGGCTTCAGATCTCCACCGTCACATGACGTTTCTCCAGACCCAGATTTAACTCTTTGGCATCAGAGGAATGTCGCAGGCTGCATCTGTTGAAGATCTGAAGCCCATTAAAGCTCCACAGACCCACCCAGTCTGTATCCGCAGCGACGGCAGCTAACAGCTGCCCGGCAAGATGCTGGGCAGTGTTTCAGTAAGACCTCTGATGACTGATGGAGGAGAAAAACACCACCACCATACTACCCTTCAGCTAAGCTGCCAAGCTCTCACCCAGCCAACTATCAAGATCTAGTTAATCTAAATCTCAGAAGATTTGAGCCTGTTTAAACTACTGAGAGTCTTACTGTATCTTAGAATATCTTAGAACCAGGCTTCCATTCATGTATAATGCATGGCATGCAAAAGGAAGATGTAATAATTTATACTTTACTAGCACAGCTTTATCTTGGGTAACTTATCAGGATAGCAACACTTTCATGTATCATACTGTATGTATGTGTGTGCGTGTCCATAGTTCAGCTGAGACAGTGTCCTTCGCCCTTCCAGCCAACCCTGGTGGCCTTGCATGGAATGGGAAGGAACAGACTCAACACAGTCGTTATCAGGGTGTCTTGTTCAGCTCCGGCCTTGTAGCTGGCGCCAAAGGGGTATCCGCATGAAGTGATGTTATTTTTTTTTACTTTCGTGCGAACAGCTCATATGAATTTCAAAGCAGTTCTACAGTCCAACACTGGTCCCGTTGGAGAGCCGTACTTCGCTTCGCCATACTTGCGTTCTGTGATGTTGTCATTTCTTGTGCTCAAGGAGCCGATTTCTGAGAACTCACGGCAGTGTGCCTCCCCGAGATGTCATCCAATTTTGCGCCCAGAGATGTTATTCCGGGCTAGCCCTTCCGAGATGTATCCAGTCTGCAGTCAGAGATCTTATTCTGAGTATTCACAGCAGCCGTAGCCTCTCCAAGATCTTATCCGTGCTGACTCAATGAGCCCATTTTGAGAAACTCACGCCTCTCCCATTGTTCCAATCCCAGCGGGCAGCCTTGTGGGGGTTTGAACAGCCGGTTCCGCTTTCTTAATTCTTCGATAAGTCAGGGCCAAGCCAGCTCCGATCCGCCAGAACCCTGTTACCATGGTTCCGAATAGGTAGATATCTTCAGCACTCAGGCTCACCCAAGCCCAAACTTCTCGTTGAGAAAGGGGTGTCAATTGCATTTAGGGACCAGTTGATCCAATCCATAATTCCTCTTTTAGGTTTTAGAGAACAGACTGTGAGAGAGTGTTCCAGGGAAAATACAAAAAAAACCCCACGAGACACTAAGGACATAAGCAGGGAAGATAAGGGAGAGGAGAAAAAGTGCGTCCGCCTTCTCCGAGAGCCAAAGATGCACATGAGGCATTGTGGCATGCAGATGAACATGCCACAATTTGTCCAATTATAAGTTCTGAATTGGATATTTGATGGTGATGTCTCATAAAAGTTTGTGTAATGCTGCAGGGTATTCTTTGCAAGCAATCAGTTCTTTTCAAAGTGACTCTTTGGTCTATTTAACAATACAAAAACCAAAAGAAACAAATTAAAATTCATATAAAAGCATAAAAAAACAGCAAATCCAGGCATTACTATAGCAGTAATAGGTAAAAATCTGATTTTGTCCTGGTTTCTGATCATGGGACTCCTCCACATTCAGCTTACTCATCTAAACATTGTCTCTGCAGCCTTCTTAAACAGTCTGAACTGTGATCCCTGTAAAAGTCTTCAGTATAATCCAAAAGAGTGACGTAAAAATGCTCTCCTCTCTGTCTTATCAGCATTTTGTGAAGCCTCTGTGGAATTATCACTTTGTGGTCAGAGTCAGGGAAGGAAGCCAAAAGAAGTTCGCTGATAAGAAGTGTTCAGGTTTGAATTATCAGTCTTACAAGAGATCATGGAAAAAACAGGAGATGGGTTTTAACTGAAACTCAGATCACGTTAGCTTACGTAAATACACAAATGAAACACAAAGCAGGCAAAAGAGTTCTTCGAGAAAAGAGTGAAAGCTTGAAAACGCTAAATACAAAAGGTTAAAGGTCTGAGTTTCTGTCTGAATCTCAGATGTTTATGGAGGGATGCAGTCCCTTAGGGGAACATCTGGAGCTGCCTCAGATGTCCAAAAATAGTCGTTTTTTTGGTTTATTATGTATTTCCTGTAATACTTGACAGTCTAAGGGAGCGCCGAGAAGCTCTCACATGCAGGCAGGCAGGTTTCGGCAAGTATCAGCTTTGTTGATGTGTCCTTGAGCAACCCACTGAATTCCCTGTCAGCTGTCTGTGCCACAGTAGCTCACTTGGCAATCTGACCTCGCTGGAAGAGGAATATTAAACAGAGATAGTGTCTAGTCTTTGGGTCTTTTGAGACTCTGTGGAAACAGAAGGAAGCTCAGCAGTAATGGAAAACATTTTATGTTTCTGTGTTGCAGGTATTTTTCACCTCTCTGTCGTTCACGCTACAGAAAAGGCTTCTGCTGGTGATATACAAGTGATATATAGATAATTTCTCAGTTTGTTGGGCTGAAAAATGAGAATCTTTAATCTGAGCAGAGCATTTTTGTACCAAATGAAAAAGCTTTTATTCCATATCAACACCAATACCGACACTGATACTTTTTATTAATAAAGCCAGGTTAACGTGGCTGTCTCTGAAGCACTTTGGGTCAGCTTCTGTTGTTTAAATGTGTACATGCTGTAAATAAAATAGACGTGAAAGGCAACGCAAAAAGGTTCTGACGTGTTTTTGAGGTGCATTTTTTTATTTCTCACTTATTTAGCACAATTCAGTGAGCTAGATATTGAACTCAGAGGATAAAAACAAAGTATCAGTCCTATCGTACTAGTATCAATCCAGTACCAGCATTGGTATCGATACTGTCGATATTTGGGTCTATCCGCCCACATCTAGTGATATGTCAAGCTTTCTTACTTACTGATCTTCTGTCTGTCTGTCAGAACATAGCAGTCCTTAGACAATAGCACCAAACCTTTCCAATAAGATAGTAAAAGGGGCCTTGGTTTATATGTGCATGTGCTGACATGTAAACTTCCCCATTTTTAAACCCTTCACCTTCCTCTCTCATTGTTCCTTTATGGCTCCGACTGGTGTTACTGGGAGTCTTCTCGTGTTTGCATGCTGTTGTAGGTATGTTAGCATCCTGGGGGCAGTGGGATGTTGTCCGCAATTAGAGTAAGTTACTATAATTAGCAGCAAGGCAGATTTTCCTTTTGGCTTCATGATTCTGCAACAGATCTTGTGTTGCGCTGAGTGCAAAAGAGAGTGAGGCATTTTGATGTTAGAGTGTGATTTTTCTTGTGATTGTGGAGGTTTGGGTTTTTTTTTTCATGACAGCTATGCATGCTCACTGGCCTTAACATTGTAGCTGTTGCATCTTTTATTTTTGTGCCATATTTTCTCCTAAAGCTCTCGATTTTCAGTGTAGACAAAGCCTGTGGTGTCAGTGTGTGATGACTGGCAGATTTATCCAGATGACAGAGAGCTAACTGAGCTGATTTAGAGGCTTCAGGCAAAGCCGGTCCTCTTTGTATCGTCACAGCAAAGAGCCCTTAAGAGCCTCCTCTTCAGCTGATAGCCCTCATAATTCTGCTCATGTGAGAAGCCCATGAACGCAACAAATATTTAATAGGCCAAAGTGACTGTAGAGTCAGAAGTCTTCAGTGTTTCAGCTACTGCCACCGGTGGTCACTCCTCGTTTTCTGTTATTATCCTCTTAAGTTAAATCCACCATCCTCATAATCCTCCTAGTAATTTAAGCTGGTAGAGCTGGCTATGAGCCCGTTTGGCCCCCTCCTCACTCAGCACAAGCATTCAGCAAAACTCTCCATGTACCCTACATTTCATAACATTTCTTTCTTCACACAACCAGTAACAGGAATCGTATCTGAGTTTTTATCATTGGGGTTTTGGAAGGATATTGTGACACTCAGATAGGAATCTATCTGTTTAGTATGCTCCACTGCAGTTATAGCCCAGCCTTCAGTTAAACACCGTATATCATAGTTATTGCTTCTGTATTAATACAAATAGGATGAGGAAGTGAGTGTGTGCTGACAGATAAACTCCTTTCAGTATCCGATGGGAATTTCAGTGAATTTAACTTGCTAGTTTAAAGTACAGAATCTTAAATGCACTGTCAACAGGCTGATAGCTTTGTTGTTAAACTCTTAACAGCATAAATCACATTTAGGATTATTGTTAACACTTTTAATTTTTGATCAGCTTATTGATCATTGTATCTAAAAGCAAACAGCATGCTAACTTTAACAATTACCTAATGAACTCAGTATCTTTCTTTTTATGAAGACTAAAGCACTGTGAAGCCATGCTTATCAACCACTGTGATTTAATCTAATTGCTAACCAAATAGTCCATGTTGGTATTTTGCAAGGAATATTTTCCATGTTTGGTATCTTAGTTTATTGTTAAAGCATGCTAATGTTTCCTAACCCTTAACAAAAAACAAGAAAGTGCATACTTACCAAACTTGGCTGCCACAATGCCGGATTTGAGTCAGTATTTGTGCTATATTAATAAAAAAAAGAAAAGGAAATGAATATGCTATATTTGAAAACTAATTTTTGACTTTGTTTATTGTGAGTTTTGTCTAATTTTTGACAAATTCATTTCACTCAAAATCCAAGTTCAGGAAGGTGTAGGTTTTTTTCCCAATATTGTGCAAAATCCTACAAAAAGAACAATAATATGATATTATCATATGAGAATATCATATCCTATATCATACGTGTGTGCAAAAATGTAGTTTAAAATATCCAGTTTATCATCAAAGCCCAAATACAAAAGCTGTGACCACTTTCACGCATGAACTGTGGCGTAAACAGCATCTGTGAGACATCTGACAGCTGTTGAATTTGTCTTTCAGTTGCTGGGCGGATGCTTTGATCTCTCAGACTACATCTGATCAGATATCTGATCAGATGTAGTCAGAGAGATCAAAGGATCAGATATCTGATCAGATGTAGTCAGAGAGATCAAAGCATCCGCCCAGCAACTGAAAGACAAATTCAACAGCTGTCAGACCAACACTGAAACCCTTCATTGCTAAAAATAAGTCTTGTAGCATTGATTAAAAAGACTAAACTTTGAACACACTGATTTTTTAAAATCACTTTTAGGAGCTTTTTTTGTAGCTTTATTAGAGGGATGGTGAAAATGTTAAACAAAGATCACATGTGAACTGAAGGCATCACGTTTATGGACGATTCTTGGTTCCTCTTTCCTTCTACAAGATTGATTTTTCCAAAGATTTAACCAAAAAAACTATGATGTGTAATTATTTAACAGCGTTCTAGTATAGTATAAAAATAAAAGAGACATACTTTATTTTTAAATCTCTTAACTTCAGTATTTATGATAATTTTGGGAGACTGACGTCACTTTTATGAAATGACTGAGGCCTTATTTTTGGAAGGAAAAACATTTCTAAAGTGCAAATATTCCCGGGATGCCGGCCAGTGTTTTACGGCGTGATAGCTTCATTGCTGACCGGGCGGGCCAGGCACCCATCTGTCTAAATGTGAAATACAAGGCCACCCGAGTCGACCACTGAGCAAAGCCCTCTGCTTTCCGTGACACTGGTTTTGTCTCGAGGTTAAAAGGAAAGTTTGGTTCAGAAAAATAAAGTGTTTTTTTTTTCCATGCCAACATTCTCAGCATGTCAGCTGCAGATCTAAAATCTGAGATCAGATTTACCGACATATTCATTTGAAGCCGTTTTTAAGAAATCCGTCTTTCTGACACAACTCCACTAACTGACCACCCATAAAAAATGTTTTGTGGAAGACGACCAGTACCCAGCATGACTTGCAACCTGCAATTTGCACAGTTTTATTTAAGCAAAGTGTTCTGAATCTTTGGAAGGTTTCTGCGGTTTGTCCCCGTTTTGTTGATTTCTTTGGCAGTTTAGCTGAAGAACTCGATGAACTCTTGATTATGAACCTCCCTCTACGATGAGGACAAATCCCTCCCACCTCCCAACATCAAGGCCACTGTTACAAAATCAAAGAGAGATGTATTACGGCACCAGTAGATCCTCTTTCACTGATGATTGTACGATCACTGCCCTGTAATTCAGTGCGCTGCTGTAACCAACTGTGCCGCCGTATTGCTCAGTAGCACTGTGTTTAGTCTGCTTCCACGCTGAACATATCTGCTCTTTATAAAAACCTTTTACCTCTTTTGTTTTACTGTCTTGGAGTGTCAGTAAACCAGCTCCTACTCTGCGTTCAGCCGTTGTTCTTGGCAAATGAAACCGTTCTGATCTCCCAGCGCTCAGACTTCTTTACGAGCGTATCTGATTGTCTCCACATTTTCCAGGCCTTCACTCCACAAAAGAATGCCTCAGTGTGACTCCGTCCAAATTATGTTAGGAAGAGGAATGACAACCACGCCGATAGAGACACATCAATGCTTTAAATCTTCCAGCGTGGTCAGGCTGAGGCATTGATAGATTGTGAAATGGTAGACGACTTGGCAGAGACGTGTAAAAAGCAGAGGACTAAGATGCCTGGACAAAGACACAAAATCCAGGAATCTCAGGCTGGGACACGAAAATGACTCACAGTTTTGTCCAACACCGATTATTGTGTCGCTCATTTATAATCAAATTTGTAGTAATTTTCTTTTGCAGTCATTTTGTATCACTTTGTAATATGATTGTGTGGCTTTGAGTGTTTCTTAATGGTTTTGTTGCATTTTGTTTCTGGTCAGTTTATGCTGTTTTCTGTGTCGCTGTAAGTATTTGTTGGTTGCTTTTTCTCTTTGCAGTGATTTTATTCTTTTAATTTTTACATCTGTTTTGTGATTATCCGACGATGTCTTTTTATGGTTTCTTTAATTTTCTTTATAGTGGCTATTGAGCTTCCAACAAGGCTGCCTTTATCTGTACGTAGCTTTTATGAACATAATCTGTGACATAGCCAAGTAGCAGAAGATTTCCACTTTCCCTATTTGGCCTCAAGGTCACATCTCAGCTTTTTGCGCATGATGTGGTTCTGTTGGCTTCATCAGGTGGTGACCTCCAACTTGCTCTGGAGTAGTTCATAGCCAAGTGTGAGCCCGCGGGAATGGAAATCAGCACTTCCAAGTCTAAGGCCAGGTTTCTTGGCCAGAAAAGATTTAAGTGCCTACTGCAAGTCAGGGACAAGTTGTTGCCACAAATATCTTGGGGTTTGGTTCAGAAATGAGGGGTTTGATTAACCCAAAGTTATGATATGTCAGTCTAAATTCTTAACCTCAATTAATCAAAAAATGAGATTGCAGATACACGGGGCAGAAATGATTTTCCACCAAGGGTTGATTGGGGACTCAGAGTAGAGCCTTTACTCCACATCGAAACGAAAAATATCAGGTGGTTCGGGCACCCGATTAGGATGCCTGAGGTCTTATGTGGTCATTTTGTGTCTTATGATACTTCTGCTACTCTTTGCTGTAATTTGATTGATTTTTAATAAGAGGCATGAACTATCCCTTCATAGAAATGCCTAGGACTGTGACACTTTGGCCCTCTGGATCTTTGGCATGTTGAACCCATTTGGTAACCATCCATGGATGGAGGGCTCTGTACAGACTTGTCTGAATTGCAGCAAGGCATAAATGTAGATACTCCAAAGAAATATGCATTTCCCTATTTAATGTGGAGTAGATTTAAATAGCATAAAATCTGTTATTTGTTTACAGAGTCTCTTGATGGAACAGGAGTGTCAAGTAATAGATGGTAATAGTGAAAATGACAGAACTGCACAGTTTTATCTACATGGCCTTGTTTGAGTGAGTCAAATCGGATTTTGCATTTATCCATATGTCCCAGTTACATCATGGCTTATAGTCTTAGAGGTTTTAACAACAATAAAATGATTCACATAATCATATCAGGTCAATACATTTTTATTTCATAATGCTTGTTCCAGTTCCTGCAGACCTTATGTTGTAGTCAGTAAT
This sequence comes from Neolamprologus multifasciatus, assembly GCF_963576455.1. Lineage (NCBI taxonomy): Eukaryota > Metazoa > Chordata > Actinopteri > Cichliformes > Cichlidae > Neolamprologus > Neolamprologus multifasciatus. The sequence goes on along the minus strand of NC_140447.1, from coordinate 21,324,666 downwards.
CCTATATGCCCCTCAGCCCCTCCATCTATACTGTCTCATCCTCTTCTTCTGTTTACACTGAAATAATATCTTCTTGTTGTGTGTTCTTTCTCAAGGGTGAGAAGATGGGGTGCATAAAGAGCAAAGAGGACAAAGGCCAGACGATGAAGTATCAGCCAGAGAACTCCCAGGCATCTGACACCAATACCGCCGCCACGCCTCACGTCGGTCACTACGGACCAGAACCCACCCAGCTGCAGCAGAGTCAAATTCCCTCATCTTCCTCTGGCTCGGGGGCAGTAAATTTCAACCACACCCTCACGCCGTTTGGTGGCTCTTCATCTGCCATTACTCCCTTTGGAGGAACGTCATCTTCTTTCTCCGGTCCTGTGTCCAACTCATTCTCTGGTTCTGTCCCCAGTGAGTAGAGTTTTACTGCGTGATGTCAATACTGCACTGATAATGGTGTTCATGCAAAATGAAACCACTGTTTACTTAAATCTTTATTATTTAAAGCTCAACATGTCCATCCTATGGAGAGCTTTGCAGACAGATGTCTACATGTTGCTTCTGTCTAACACCAACTGCAGACATTCATTTGATGTCATGCGCACATCAAAATGTGTCCGCTGTGTTAGACATATAATATTTATTGCTATAGAAGCAGATTTTGGTGATCGCATTTCTCTGCAAATGCTCGCTAACTACTAGCCGAGTGTTAGAAAAACTCAAAAAAGTGCACCACAAACCAAAAATGAAGAAAATTAACCTTCAAAATAAAAGTTGTGCCTCAACACTAAAGCTAGCGTATTTCAAAAGGTGCAAGCTTCACTCTGAAGCAAAATGATCCACGTTTGCAGTTTGTGTTGCACTTATTCACTTGATCCTACATTGTCACCATGATTGCTATGTGTCCAAAATGGTAACTTTGGAAAAAGTTAATGTCATGTGGTTAGCGGTCAAACCTCAATAGGACTGGAAGTCTTTTTATGGCCTGTCACCATCTAGTGATCTTCAGATAGAGTGCAGTTTTAAGTAATTCCTGCATTGACTCAATTTTCCCAATTCAGAACCAGTTTCCATGTTTTATACTGTCTGTAGTGGCTCTTGCCTATGTGGATGTTGGTCCTTCTGCTTATTCCCTGCAGAAGAGAAGATAGAAATCCTGATGTTTTCAGTTCAGTCCACCTTCAATCAATCAGCTTTTGACATGTATATAGATATATGTATATTCTCGTAAATGGAGAACAGATCATTCACTGTTGGCTTTTTGGTAGATGTGTCTCATAATCCTTGACTGTGTAACTGAAGAGTTAAGCAAACAGACACCAACATGGGATCATAAATCTGCCTTAAATCAGGCTTTAGTTTGATTTCATCAACATTACGTCCTCTTTGTTTTGTACTAATGCAGTCCACTTTTAACTGTCACATCGCCGGCCCAAGTTCGATGTCCTGAATATTGATTTGAATGTTACAGTGACATAAACCAAAAGAGCTTTATGAAATAGAAAATTCCCATCACTTATGCTGAGACGGTCAGGAGCAGAAATGCAAAGTAAACATAATTTGTATTACAGTAAAACATAAATGGGATAAAACATGCAAACATTATTAATATTAGGCTTAGCCTGGTCAGCATGCTGATCTGGCTTTACGGTGTCACGGCTAATGCCGGTCGTTGTTATTTGAAGTTGTTGCCGATAACAACTATCGGCTCTGATCACACAGCTTACAGCGATCCCGAGAGCCCTCCTGTTTAGGTGGGATTTAGGTTGTAATCCTCCTCCATGATGGATTATCTGCTCTCAGAGGGGGATAAAGGTGGCACTGCCATGGTATTTGCTTTCTGCAGGTGATAATAGAATTACTGTTGACAGCATTGTTGTCAGTGGTAGGTATATGAATATCATGTCTGGGCATATGGCTACACAGTAGGCAAAATATTGCATGGAAAGATAGAGCTCCTGTGTTCTCAAAAGTGATATACTAATAAACTTTATTATTGCATGGAAAGCAACACTATCAAATAAAACCAGTTTTATACGGTGGCAGTTGTTTACCATGTGTGTAAATTTCACTGTCTGTCTTGACAGCATCTATTCTCAGTCATATTTCCATGCTGGTAAGACACAAACATTGTCGCATCACCGTGATGTTATGTTATTCTTTTCAATTTTTTGTCTCTTTTTATGTTGTTAGGTGGCGTTACATTCTTTGTGGCCTTATACGACTACGAAGCCAGAACGTCAGATGACCTCACCTTTAAAAAAGGAGATCGTTTCCAGATCATCAACAATACGTAAGAATCGCTCCAGTTTCTCTCTCAGTTTATGAAGCGCCTGTATGAAAATGCTTCCTCGTGAGTACTGCTGCGATTACCAGATGCCTTTCTTTGTCACAGCAAATCACAGCTGCACCTGTTCGGCGTGTGTCGGCCTCAATGAATGACTTAGATTGCCGCTTGTTTCCTAATGCCAGCTTTCTACTGGGAACTGTGCACGTCTGCTCTGGCAGAAATGTTGCCCCGGGTTATATTATTGTAATGTAAAATAGATTAGTCTCATTCAGTCCCATTTTGATGTTAGCATTTAGTGTTAAACGCATTTTAAAGACTGATTTTGAATCAAATTATGAGGTTTACAAGTGCAAACAAGATTAAAAAGAATTTAGAAGTATTTCCACAGGGCTTACCCAAAAATTCTAAGCAATCATTAACAGTTTTTTTCCGTTCCAGGTATCAGTGACACTATTATTTGATAATCAGTCTTTGGTTGAGTGTTAACTGAACAAGTCATTTATCTCATCTCCTGTGTCGCTGTCACACTGCAGAGAAGGAGACTGGTGGGAGGCTCGCTCCATCAACACAGGAAAGAAAGGCTACATCCCAAGTAATTATGTGGCTCCTGCTGACTCCATCCAGGCTGAAGAGTAAGACCTTGTTGCTGCTTCTTATAACCTCATTACTCCAGCTATGACAGCTACACCAGGAAGCTATGACCTCATATTGCACAAAGCACGCTATCCGAACATTAACAGCCTTTAAAAAGCTTTATGATGTGATTGTGACATTCAAAAGAAGGGAATGCATTAAATGCGTTCCTGCTTTTTTGTTTTTTGTGTTTTTAACCATTCCAGTCCTTAGTCACGTCTGAGCATTTTATTCAAATGCTCTTTCTTTGCAGGTGGTACTTTGGTAAAATGGGACGTAAAGATGCTGAGAGGTTGCTGCTGAATCCAGGGAATCATCGAGGAACTTTCTTGGTGCGAGAAAGTGAAACTACTAAAGGTGATTATATTCAGCAAAGTGGGAGGAGTCGTTTCCGGGCGTGCATGGATTACTATCTAGCATGGTCACTGCAGATGTATCATTTTAGGTTCATTGTTATTTCTATTGTCATTGATCTCTGTCGTGCTGGGGTTTTGCTTCTTGCTGCTGTTTTCCCCACCTTCAGCTTTCCACATGTAAGTGGGGAAAAGCACGGAAGACCCAAGACAGATACTTATCGCCAAATATAAACTACTGCAAATGGAAATAGAAATGTTCTTTTGACTAAAGTGGTCCAGGCTGAAAATCCTGTTGCTGCATGGATCATGCTAGTCCATAGCAACTGAAGCACTTTCATGACTTCATGGCAAATATAAACAATGACATAAGTAATAATTTTACAATGCTAAAAAAAAATGCTTATATGAAATAGATTCACCACATTAAATCACTCCACTTTCAGATTCTGGGTGGAAGGTGAGTAGGTCAACTATAATGACATGATATAATGAGCCTGTTATAGTTGTTAGTGTTAGTATTAGTGAGTCTTTAAAAAAAGATGGACGTATCTCTATCAATGTTACCTGTTGATTTTAGCATTTTAAAGCTTCAACATTAGCATTTAGGTTGCTACCATGGCCTTTACTGACTCCAAAAGCCCCTTAGTAGTACCTCAGCCAGATGCCTTTAGTATCCTTCTTGTATAAACCTGGTTGGATACTTGACCACTCTTTATTTAAATTGGTTGATTTGCTGGCACAGACCCAGCTTTTAAATATAGTCCATAAATTATTGTTTGGAGTGAAGTTGGGGTTTTGAGATAGTCTAAGAACACAGCTGTCAGTGTTCTTAGATCTGAAAGCCTTACCTTTACTCCTCCAAAGATACCTCTAGTTATTGTTGTCAAATAGCTAATTCTTTGTCTCGTCTGACCGTAAGATTTTTCTTTCTAAAGGCATTTGGTTTGTCCCTGTGCGCAGGTGTACATTTCAGTCATGCACGAAGGTGCTGATTCTGGTCAGGGGCAATGTAAAACTGGCTTCACTGTGGACAGTGATGCAGGTGTTATAGCAGTTTTCAGTTCATGGCATGCTCGGGAATTGCAACGGAGGTCACTCATTGGTTGGACCTCGTTATTTACTGATGACTTTGACTACAGTACATTTGAATTCATGCTGTCACATTAATGGATGCACAAGTTTAACACTGCTTGTGTCACAGCTAAATCTTTAAAAAATTCTTCTCACCAACTCTGTTTCTAATTTGCAATAAGATTAAAGTGTGATTCATATTTGCTGTTCCTCATCTAGATGAGTGAGCTTTCTCTTAGCCTGTGTGTGAGAAGGGTGGGGACAGCAATCATTTTCTGAAGCACCCTGTAGCGCGTACGGATGCATAGATACTGTTAAAATAGTAAATAGAACAAAACCTACAACAGTTGCACAATTTGATCTGCATAAAGCCACGAGGAAGACTAATAACAGCATGCAGCTGCTTTAAAAGAATGAAGCAGCCAGCAATGGTAAGAACTCTCTGAAAAAAATAATTGCCCTTTGTTTGACTTCAGTGTTCAGGCTGTTGTGGTATTGATGTATTTAGCATCAGAAACTGATGGAAGAAACATAAGTCTCCAAAGCAGTGGAGGATACTTTTTTGTGCTAAGAATGACATCTTTGTAAGAAAAACATAAATTCACAGCTGTAAAACAAGAAAAAAAGAGTCTGAGGAAACCAGAGCTTTATCCTAGTTTGAAAGCCAAATCACTCACAGTTGTGCTTAAAAAAATGAAAACCACTTCCTGTATGTCCTCCAGGTGCTTATTCTCTTTCCATACGGGACTGGGACGAATCCAAAGGAGATAATGTGAAACACTACAAGATCCGCAAGCTTGATAATGGGGGGTACTACATCACTACCAGAGCACAATTTGACACATTACAGAAGCTTGTGAAACATTATACAGGTATGTACACAGGCAGCACTCCCTGCTCACTCGCTTTTTCTGTGTCATCTCATTCATTATTCATCACAGTTGTTCTTCATACCTCGAGGAATTATCCTGAAAATTACTCTTACTCACAGCTGCTGCTCTGTGCCACGTAGTTTGCCGTGCTTCCTTTAGGGTTACCACAGGAGATGAATGGCCTTTAATTTTAATAACAATTGATGGTGCTGTTATAATTTTGAAACTCACACCTCCTCCTTAGCCCGAAGAGAGCTGAGGTTAAGTCTCTGTGATCCCACTCCATTTCAGCTTGGCTCTCGAGAGCGCTCTGGTGTGTTAAAAAGCCACTTCATCTCATTTATATTTCATCGCAGCTGGGATGAGTGCATCTAAAGTCATCCACATCAAATGGAACGAACTGATGGATGAAACTTTACGACACTGAATCCTGCTGGTTAAAAGACTTGTGTGTATTGGTGTGTAGCACTGCTGGGTGTAATGTGTCATTTTGATCTCTCTCGCTGTCTCTGTCACAGAGCATGCTGACGGGCTCTGCCACAAGCTGACCACAGTTTGCCCCACAGTCAAGCCTCAGACCCAGGGCCTTGCTAAAGATGCCTGGGAGATTCCCCGGGAGTCACTGCAGCTGGAGCTCAAACTGGGCCAGGGCTGCTTTGGAGAGGTTTGGATGGGTAAGGCCAAAGCAGCCACATGTTATTTAGTAATTATCTATATTTATGTACATTGGGAAATACAGAATAAGCCCCAGTTTATATAGAAAATGTCATTGTTCATCTATGTTTATTGTCTCTGCCTCTGACAGAGCTGGGGACTTATCCACTTCCTTCAGTTGCTTCCTCTTTTTGTTATATCATCTTTATCTCTGGAGATCGTATCTCTCAGTAGGAGAGAGCGAGCTGGATTTGTTTGCCGTGAGCCCGTATCCGCTCATCCCAGGGATATTTTGCGAGAATCGCATGCATGACAGCACATGTCTGAGCAATTACAAGACCTAATTAATGATATTGTCTCGCTCCCAGCCCATTAACAACACTGATTACCCCTGTTGCCTGTGGGCTTTTCTCTCCCCCGCATCTCCATCTCCGCAGGCACGTGGAATGGTACAACTAAGGTAGCCATAAAGACGCTGAAGCCGGGGACCATGTCGCCTGAGGCCTTCCTCCAAGAGGCTCAGATTATGAAGAAGCTAAGGCATGACAAACTGGTGCCTCTGTATGCAGTGGTGTCTGAGGAACCCATCTATATTGTCACAGAGTACATGTCCAAAGGTACCGCCAATCCCTGGAGAATAACAGTAATCAGCTGTTTTCCTGTTACACGACACTCCTGAGGTCTATTTTTAGAGCGAAGGAAAAACAACATTAGGTGTGAGCCTGTAGATTTTTCAGGTGGATCACATGCCCTTGCTTTTTTTCCTCTTTAATTTACACATGGTGATTTCCTTGAAGGAAAAATGTAAATTTTATAGGCATTTTAATTAATACGCTTTAAAAATTGAAAGTCCCTCAGGGTCCCTGGTGGGTTCCTGATGCGGGAAAGTGGAATGGGTAATTGAAAGCTGCAGCAGGTTTTCATAGAAAAAAATTTTCTGAGGTTACTCGGTGACAGATGCATGCCTACGTGTCTGCAGTCTTTGATGCACTCGGGTGCAGTGATTTCACAAAGACACTGACCTTTCCATACTTTAACTCCAAACAAGAAACATGGATCAGCTAACACTGTGAATGGCAAAGTTAATTACTGTCCAACTTAATGCATTATTCACTTTAAGCTATTATTCCGCACTCTGTAGCAGTATGTTGTTATGCAGCTGCCTCACATCCATTATGACTTCTCACACTTGCTTTTAATAGGAAGCCTGCTGGACTTCCTCAAAGAAGGAGATGGCAAACATTTGAATCTTGTCATGCTGGTGGACATGGCTGCAAAGGTGAGACCAGTACCTGTATCTTTTTTTTCTCCACTAGTGTAGAATTCACCTCAGTGCACTGCCAAGTATAGAGCTCTATTTTAAGCTTCTGACATTTAAAAAGAAAAAAGAAGAAGAATCACAGCCTCAGGTAAACAAGTCCTCCTCTCCCAGATTTGGCACACTTTGCTTTTATTCTTACTCTTTGAAAATCAATCAGACATGAAGAGGTGATGGAAAGTACGAGAAGCTGAAAATGATTAGCTGAAGTGGCGAACGTGAGATGCTGTCTAACCATTTTGGGTTTCTTTTTTTGTGTGTTTATTTTAAAGATCGCTGATGGCATGGCTTTCATCGAGAGGATGAACTACATTCACAGGGACCTGCGTGCCGCCAACATCCTCGTGGGCGAGAACCTGGTGTGTAAGATTGCCGACTTCGGTTTGGCCAGGCTGATAGAGGACAACGAGTACACGGCGAGGCAAGGTGGGTACACGCACACAGGCCGTGTGAGTCACAGGTGAATGAGGTGTCAGGGCAGAAACAGACAGAGCAGTGACCTTACAGCTATGACGACTCCCGGTTGTCTCACCTCATGATGAATTAGGCTAACATAAGAAAAACCAGATGCTTCTTTTGATCTCTTATTAGCTTTGCTTTTCACATGTTGGAAGAATTTATCTCTGCTATTTCTGCTTCGCAAGCAGTGCCTTACCCTCATGAGAAAGTGGAGCAAGCTTTAGACACTTCCAGTGAAGGCTGAAGACTGCAGTTTTCTTCTGAAGTTTGTATTAGAAGCATCTGTAAAACTTAGGGAACAGTACTGCTCTACAAATTTAATTACAGTCTGAAGACCAGTGGCGTAGAAACAAGAGACAGTTGCCAGTGATGCTATAAAGAAAGAAAGGAGTTAAATACTAAATATGCTCACATTTTTAGTTTGGGATTTAGTAATTTATCACTAAAGTAGAGCTGAAGCTAATCGATGTATCATGAGATGGATGAAAAAATAATCTTATAAACACACAGTCCTCAAAAATATGCTAAAAATGTTGCATTAGCAGCATACTAGCTGAGGGAAGTGGAGCACAGTTGATAGCCTGCTTAGAAGCAGAAAAACTAAATACCTGGGACAGAAGACTGAAAAGATATCTGTGAGCATCTGCTTGGTCAAAGATCTGAAAACATGGTGGCTGTAAAAAATTCACTTAATCTCATAGACTGTATATAAAAGATGTAACTCCCGTGCCTGGTGAAACTGCGCTGGGTTCTCTATGACCTCAGTAAACACTTTTCAGATGGGTTTATTCTGTTAACAGCTACTTTTAAGACACTTGAATACAACATTACATTCATTTGGTAAATTATAGTCCTGTTTACAGCGAAATAAACAATAGAGCATACTGTTCTTAATAACACATAAGAGGGCAGTGTTTGTTTTTGTTTCTCTGTCACATCCATGTACAGTTTTAAAACACCGTGATGGTGACAGGGAAACATCACATTGAGACTTTGCTACGCTAGGTGATGCTACCGTGTCTGTGTCCATCTTTTATGTACAGTCTATATATAAGTTCATGACTGTGGCAGAGATCAATGAACTTTTGATTGTGGTGCACATTTCCATAAGGACTGTTTCTCAGGTAGAGAGTAGTTCAAATGAAACTGCTTTTTGAAATATATATTAATGATTACTTTTAATACTTTAGATAGCTTTTTTTATTATTTAAGTGCAGCATTCCTTATTATATTGTTTATACTCATTGTTACCCCTTAAACCTGTTTTCTCTGAGGTCTATTTAAAAAATCTGTATGACTGAGTAGGAAAATATAATGTGCTCCAAATTATATAACTATGGTTAACTGACCTTCCTGTGACTTCCTGGAAATGAAGACAGAAATTAGCCCATATGCCCTCTAGTGGCAGCGCTTCACCTAACCCTGTCTCCTGTCTCCTCCATCACACGCAGGAGCCAAATTCCCTATTAAATGGACGGCCCCAGAAGCTGCGCTGTACGGCCGTTTCACCATCAAGTCAGACGTCTGGTCCTTTGGCATCCTGCTCACTGAGCTTGTCACCAAAGGCAGAGTGCCCTATCCAGGTAAGTGACAGGGTCAACACTAGCACACAGATATACACATACCTGGTGTGAAGAAAAGGTGTAGTGCACCAACAGAGCGCAGTGATTAATGGCCAGAGTGATCAGCCCGCAGTCTGTCAGCAGACGTTGAGCTGGTGTGCTTGTTAATATCAGAGGATGAAGTGAAGCTGTCTGACATTGTCTGCGCTGGTTGTTTATGGCTCGGTAGGGGGAGTATTGACATGTACACACATGCACACACAGATAGCCTTACACACACACATACACTGACTCTGTGGCACATTTGAGATTAGATGAGACCATCTGGTGGGGGACGATCAGGAGATTGAACACAACTCTTGTTTATAACCATCTGCCAGACTGATTCTGCCCCAGGGAGCAGTGCCCGTAGCCTTCTGTGCTACCTTCACACAGATCAGGTTTATATGTGATGTAGCCTTGAAACTAATATTAGAGGTGTGTGGCTGAAGAGAATCTGATAATTGATTATAGAAGTAAGTTGACATTTTGAGAAATAGACATATATTTATGGTAAACCTGGGGAAACAGCTCACTGGGCTCTGTGAACAAACACCACTGGATTTTATACGTTTGCAATTATATGTTTGAAATTGCTCCTTTAATGAATACAAAAACACATAGTTTAATGGGGGAATTTTTTATTTGAAATCTTAGTTTCTATTTTTGTACTTAACACATTTGTGCATTTTGGACTATATTTAATAGATGGACATAGTCACTGTTATTGCATAATGGTTGGTGCATTTGTGTTTTTGAAGCATGAAGTTACTCTTGAAAGCACAGTAACGAGTTATGAAAAGAAACTGAGGCATGTTTCATGGTAGCAGCTCAAGGTAGCCATACTCTTACCTCACAGGAACAATTCTCAAATTTAACAATATATTCTGTTGAGGTTTTTGCAAACACGCATTTACTAACCCTTGGTACACCCTTGGTGAGCATGTAGGATCAAGTAAATAAGGCCCAAGTCATCCACTGCCCGACTGTTGTATCACGTTTAAAAGGGCGGACAACTCTCAAGCAATCTGTACATGACATGGATTAATAAACAGTTTAGACCATAAAACAATCAGTAACATGTTTGTTGTCATTGAGAAAGACTCTAACCCGGCTCGGTATTAGAAAAAAAATATAAAATTAGGATCCTTTCAAGGTGGCTTCACGTTTTAAACCTGGTCAGGCCACATCCATCTTTTATATACAGTTGTTGTTTTATTACTTTTGGACAAAGTCTATAAGCTAAGCTTAACTAACAGGTTGGTGTCTTTAGTAATAAATCAAACAAAAAGATTGTATTTCATTTCAAATGAATTATATGAAGCCTTTTAATTTGAGCAAATGTGCAGCTTCGGTAATATTGGGATTGAAAAATTAGGGATGGAAATTTGTGACTGATTTTTCTCAGTTTAAAGGTGCTAAATGATTACATGATTGGCAGGTCTGTCACAATATTCTTTATCTATTCTGTTTTAAATACACTTTTATGATAGGCAAATCAATTCACAAGTCTATAGGTCAAACTCCCATGGAGCCCAACCAATCCCAAATCTTGTCTTGAAATCAAAATATAAAAGAGTGATATTTTTCCTTAAAATGTTTATTTAAAAACATAAACCACATGGACTGTTGGTTATAAATTACTAATGCTACCCAGTCATGTGCAAAGTGTTAAGGCCTCCTGCCGCTGGGATCCAATGCTTCAATACAAGAGCAGTAAATTTAGGTCAGCGTAAAGAGTAATATCACAAAGTGGTAACAGAAGGTGCTTAGTTTTAATTATTAACATAAATAAATCAATTAATATTAAAATGAAAGTGAAGAATTTCAAGCTGAATTTCTTATATTATTGGAGTCCACCTGCAGTACAGATATATGATTTGCCTATTACTACTTTATTTATTTATTTATTTTACATGCAGCATGGATATCGTCAGCACCATTATATTGTGACACTCAAATAGTTTTTTTTAAATCAGGACTTGCTGCTGTAGATTGATATTCAGCAGGGAGGGGATTTGCTAGGCTTTCAATCCTTTCTGTTGATGGTGGCTGTGATTTTAATGATGCACTCTGGATTTTCTGTGGAACATGCAGCCTCCTGAGCCCTCTTATCTCTTCTTTTTCCATTTGGAAAAAAAAGGCTTGAACAAAAGCTCTTACAGCCCTCTGTCTCCACTCCATCTCCAACCTCAGGTATGGTGAACCGGGAGGTGTTGGAGCAGGTGGAGAGAGGCTACCGCATGCCCTGCCCGCAGGGTTGTCCCGAGTCCCTTCATGAGATGATGAAGCTGTGCTGGAAGAAGGAGCCCGACGAGAGGCCAACCTTCGAGTACCTGCAGTCCTTCCTGGAGGACTATTTCACCGCCACAGAGCCACAGTATCAACCTGGAGAAAACCTATAGCGAGACTGGACTCTTCTGTGTATCCCTACACCCAGAGGAAGCTTGTTTAATGACAAGTCCATTAAAAGTTGACCGGAAACTGCCAGTCACACAAACCACTACTTGCTCTACATTTTCTCTCTCTCCCTTTTTTTTCTGTTTCCAGTGTCCACATGAGATTTTGTTGCATTTCATAATTTTGTGTTAACCTACGGTACTACACAAGTCTTAGATGTGTGAATTTTTGAATATGACTGTGGTTTCCGATTTCAGAGATATGTTTCAGATACACTCCACATGGGATTCTTACTCCTGTGAAATAAGCTGTGACGAAGCCTCGCGGAAGAAAAACCCACTGAGAAAAGCCGGCCGTCGCACTCATTTGCCTCCAAATTTGTGCTGTAACAATAAATTATGCAACATAATGATTAATTGTTGATAAGAAATAATATATTTTCCTAACAGGGAGACATTCTCAGGGTGAGGTTGATGGTCCAAATTCCACACGGCTTATCTTTATTCACGTCATCAGTTGCAGTAGACATGATTAAGATTGTGATAAACTCTGTCTTTTTTAAAAAAAACAAAACAAATATGTTCCTAGAATTTATAATCTCATGGACACTGATTTAAAGCTTCATTTGAAGACTTCCCCTCACTGTCCATCATCCTCCAGAAGAGACTTTGTGATTACAATGCCATAATTCTTTGTGTCCGTCACTGCCCCGGTTACTATAATCCCACTGTAATCGCTGCAGAGACATGCTTACATGAAAGACGTTTGTATAATGTGTCACTGGGTCTATTTAACGGTTTAAACAGGGATGGGATGAAACTCAGACTCTCGTGTTTTATGGTGACTCTGCAAAAACTGTTGTTTGTATGGCAGTGATGTGTATGATAGCTCTTCTCTTTGCTCCTGTATGGACTCGACAGGACAGTATTATATTGTTATTAATGCCTGTTGATGACCGAGCTTGTAATGAAGGGCTTTATAAACTCCTCATTTTGTATGATTATTGATAAAATTGACAAGACTGCAAAGTTTACCGGGGAGGCAGGTTGTGGGTGGAGACTCACCTGGGGAATTTGTACAATAAAACGCGATTTTACACAGTGTATTTTTATATTTTTATTATTCACTTAGAGACCAGACGCTTTGATTTGTCTCTTTAAGCCTTATCTTTAATGTTTAAACCGACACGACATGGTGAAGTGGGTGAGGTAAGCTTATAGAGGTCACAACAGCAGAAATCGCTTCTATCACATGACAGACTTAATCTGTGCGCAGAGATGTCGCACAAAATTGTTAATTTGAGAGTGAGGGATGTGAGGTTCCCGACGTCCCTGGAGCAGCACGGCTCAGACGCGATGGTAAGAAGTTTGTGGAGCTCGTTCTCCACGCGCGTGCATGTTCGCATTCACAGACACAGTCACAAGAATGACGCCTTTCCCCCCTCTCATGTCCACGCTGCAGCACACCGACCCGGACTACTCGGCCGCCTATGTGGTCCTCGACACGGACAGCGGCCTCAAAGGTTTTGGCCTCACGTTCACGTTGGGAAAAGGCACCGAGATCGGTAAGATCCACGCGGGCGGCCTTAAAGACCCACTTTGACGAAGCCACCACAACAAACTTGCTGTTGCATTCAAGTGCACGCAGTGAGCTCGGAATTTCTGGTTCTTGAACAGTGTGAATTTTATCATAAGGTTTTCGGTAGGGAGAAAAAATCTCAGCTATATAGACTAAATGTGAAAACGCTGCTGTTTTCTATTAAGCAAAATTACAACTGCGATGTAGATTTTTACATGAATACAACGTCTCATAACTTACACCAGCAAATTAAAATAAATAAATAAATAACAATGCAGAAATCAGCCACATTATGGTTTATTGTTGGTGTTTCTATGGCCTACATGCTCCTTAATCATTAAAAAGTTGCAGAGAAAATGTCCGATTTTGGATGACTTTTCTCTTTTTAATTTCCAAGCCCTGCACTGCCATCTTGTGGTAGTTTTAGTCAATGCATTTCAGTTACATTACAGAGAATACTGACAACATGATATGAACATGATAAAAACGATAACATTTATAACATGTATGGTGCAGAGTTCATAGATGCTGGAATAAAGGATGGAATAAATAAAGGATGGATTACTAGTTACTATGCACACAGTAAATACACGAGGATTGACTATAAAATGTGTATATGGTGTGTATATATATGTCATTAGTTATCTTAAATAAAACAAGAAGATAAAAACAAAAAAGCAAAACAAAGATATATTTCTCCCCCTTCCCAGGTTTGGTTTTAAATCCTGATTTGTATCAACTACCACTTAACCTATATTAGTTCCTTTCAGGTTAATCAAAGTTTATTTTAGTTGTTCTAACTCTCTGACTAACTCTAACTCTCAATACGAGTTCACTCAGGTCTAATAGCTCGATTTAATTTAGCCTGATTCGGTTCACCCAATGCTTTCACTCGCTGTACGTGCAAAGTAGCTGGTTATAAAGCGTCAAGAGGACTTGAGTCATGAACTCAAGTCCTCTTGACTCTGCAGCAACAGAAAATATTGTCAAGGCGTGCTGTGTGGTAGGTGGAGAGCAGACCCAAAATGCAGGATTCATCAGACAAAAGTAAACTCAAAATGCAACTTTATTAGGAAGCTCAACAAAAGCATAAGATGAGCACACAACATAAAGGAGTACGGCAACAGCACGATGAAGACCAGAGGGACACTGAGGACTTTAATCCACACATGAGGTAATTAGGAACATGCAACACAGCCAGGCAAAACAAGACACAGGTGAGCTAAGTTAGACAAATGACAGGGGAAGCAAAACTGAACATAACACAAGCAGGTCAAGAGACTATCAAAATAAAACAGGAAACTACTGTTGAAACTGAAAAATATTCATTAGTAATTATTTATCTCTGTCTAACATAGTTTAACTGTTACTCTGTCTCTCTCTGTTCTCTTCTCTTCCCACTCACCCTCAGTTAGTGACAGTGGATATCAAAGAGTGCAGGCTTATGAGCGAGACGCCTTTGTGTAGGGTGGCACAGAGCAACAGGGAGACAAACTGGACAAAACACCGAACATCATAACTTGGCTGTTGCAGGGCTGTCATCTCAGACTCCACAGTCCATGTATCTGTTTAAATGAGGTTTATTAAAATTATAGCTCTTTGTTGAAGTTTTGATCTTCATCCTGTTTTAATTTGTTTTTGTTGCTGGTTGAAACCCCGCAGTGTTGTGCGCTGTCAAGGCCCTTGCAGGACTAGTTATCGGCAAATCTTTGCAGGATATTGTGAGTAACTTCCGTGGATTTTACCGCCTCCTGACCAGTGATGGCCAGATGAGATGGGTGAGAGTACAAACATAACATAACAAACATGACCAGATTGCAGTCATTTTTTCAGATTTCAAGCTAATATCAGTTTCACTTGACTGATGGAATCTGCTGATATTCACTCGGTGTTTAACACTTATGGGTTAATATCAATATTTTATATTTTATATTTATAAAATATGTAATTTATCTAGCGGTGCCCACACTTTTGTATCCATACCAGACAGCTTATTCAGACTGGTGGCTTTGCCAGTGTTGTTGAATAATGTATGCTTGTTTTTTTCATGCCAAAAAAGCCTCCAACAATAATTAACTATAAAAAGAGACCTAGTTAATAAATGCATGATGAAAAATGTGTCTATTAACAAACGTCGGTGTACTCTCCAGTTTTGCTAGATGTAATTATGACTCTTGTCTGGTACAGTTAGGCCCAGAGAAAGGAGTGATCCACCTGGCCACTGCTGCAGTCCTGAATGCTGTGTGGGACCTCTGGGCAAGAGCTGAAGGCAAGGTGGGGAAATCTCAGATGAAGCTTAATAAGTAAAACTTTGTTTCTTTCATAAAGCATGACACATCATGGCTCACAGACTTTTTCCACAGCCGCTGTGGAAGCTGCTCGTGGACATGGTGAGTCAGAGATAATTTACTCCACCGATTTATGTCTGGGATGTAATCACAAGGGAAATATCATGCCAGATATTTGTCAATTCAGGACCCGAAGCAGATTGTGTCGTGCATCGACTTCAGATACATCACTGATGTGCTTACAGAGGAAGAAGCTCTGGGTGAGACTGGTTTTTGACGTCATTGAGTGTGTCCAGTACAGTTTGAGAAATGCAGTGTTACCAAAACGCTGTGTCACGCTCCTTCTGTCTTCATTCTTTTCTTAGACATACTTGTGAAAGCACAGGAGGGCAAGAAGCAGAGAGGTGAGCACACTAATTACTGCCTCTTTAGAAACCAACCAGAGCCCTTTCAGCCACCATAAAAGGCCTATGTATTCCATTTAAACACAGTACATATCTTTTTTCTATCAGAGGATCAGATGCTGAAAGAGGGTTATCCTGCATATACCACCTCCTGTGCTTGGCTCGGATACTCACACCAGCAGCTCAAGCAGGTCTCTGTTGTATAAATCACTCAGCAAACAGTGTGCCTAGTTAGGCATACTACTAACTATAATGACAGTCATGTTTCTGTTAAGCTCTGCTCGGATGCTCTTAAAAGCGGATGGACCAGATTTAAAGTGAAGGTTGGTGCTGATCTAGAGGACGACATACGCCGGTGCCGCCTCATAAGGAAAATGATTGGACCCAGCAGCACATTGGTAAGCCTGTTCTTGCCCCTGCACGTGTAATGGCATTAGGAGATTATACCAAAGGGGTTTATTTTTCTGTTAGATGATCGACGCCAACCAGAGATGGGACGTAGCCGAGGCCATAAGTTGGGTGTCCAGACTGGCTGAGGTCAAACCCCTTTGGATCGAGGAGCCCACGTCTCCAGATGACATCCTGGGTCATGCTGCTATTTCCAAGGTAAGAGAATAATTTCTAGTTTTCAGCTTGTTTATGTGTATGAAAGGCATTTCTGTGATACAGTAAGTATACGGGACAACAGAAAGGTTGAAAAATCATCAAAACAAAGCAACCATCAGATACATTTTATGTCTTTCTGTGGTTATTATGCATCCCTTGGCAGTCGTTTTAAACCTCTATGTGGTTGTATCATTGACTTTCTAATGAATAATATTAAGGGTAACATTAAACACAAGAACAGGACCCTCTTTCTGTCTCTTAGGTACATTCAGTCATCCATCCAGGGCTGTTGAGTGATAAACAACTTTCTTGTTGCAGGCTTTGGCTCCACTGGGGATTGGAGTGGCAACAGGCGAGCAGGTCAGAGCTCAGGTCTGTTCCAACAAGCATATCTTTGATGGGTTATATTTTTAGTTGAGTTGAGTTTTCTCTCCAGTGTCACAACAGGGTGATGTTTAAGCAGTTCCTGCAGGCCTCTGCACTGCAGTTTGTCCAGATAGACAGCTGTAGGCTGGGCAGTGTCAACGAGAACCTGGCCGTGCTGCTGATGGCTTACAAGTTCCAAGGTAAAAGTTCAAGAAATAACAATCATGAATCATACAGATCCCCAAGGCATGTTTTTTAAAAGTTGCCAAAGGCCCTCAAAGGTTATTAGACAAATACTGCCTACACAGAGGAAACTCGTGGGTTTGTGTTTCTTCTTCCTCAGTGCCTGTGTGTCCTCATGCCGGTGGAGTCGGGCTCTGTGAGCTCGTCCAGCATCTGATTCTGTTTGATTACATCTGCGTGTCTGCGGATCTCAGGAACCGGTAGGAGCAGCGTTTATTTTTATCAACAGTTTGATCTCAGTGATTATAACCAAACACTGACTTTTTCATTTGTTTTCCCCTCAGAATGTGTGAATATGTAGACCACCTCCACGAGCACTTCACTAGTCCTGTAGTGATTCAAGACGCCCACTATATGCCACCGAAGGCAAGAAACTGATTAGGAAGTCAATCTGCATTACTCTGAAAAAACCCAGAACTTTGTGTTGTTTACAGCTGCTGGTATAGATCGTTCTGCTCTTTGATTTCAGGATCCAGGCTATTCTTGTGAGATGCTGGAGGAATCTGTGAACCGACATGAGTACCCTGAAGGAGACATATGGAAACAGGAAATAAAGAAATAGGGACTGTATTTTAAACATTTTACATTTGTACAGTCCAAAATTGGAGGGGAAAAAACATTCTGAAATTGTCACATAAACGGACTGGACTGAAAATGTGAAAATGTCCAAAGAAAAAGTCTTTCAGAAAGCCTGGGGAACTGAAATTAACTTTCTCCAGAGCTCTTTTCCTGTTAAATAGAATATTTTTCTTCTTACTGATCAAAGTGCCAAGTTGTAGTGAATCATTTGATTTTTTTTAATACTCTTTGGTCTTTCCTTTATAATGTAAAGTGCTGTGAGAAAATTGCTGCTGTAAAATAGAACTATATTAATGAAACTTGAAAAATTACAAGCCAAGCTGTAAACCTTGTATTAAGTCCTCTTAAGTAATCAGATTGTGGTCATCTTTCCTTCATAAGCACTTGTCATGTAAATCCTCTAAATTCTGTCTTCTGAAGTTCTGAATTTCCCTCCTATGCAGTGCTTTGCAGCTCAGTTCACACCATGAAAATAATTGATAAAAATAATGAATTTTTTTTCATTTCATTCTTCTGTTATTCCCATTTAAGTACTTTGTACTTGTGACTGGCCCACAAATCCACCCCAGAGGTTTTGGTCGAAGCAAAAGCAATAGTCTTAAGAACTCCAGTTGAAGGTATAACTTCGGAGGTTATCCTAAGAGTCGAGGCATGGGTGATCAGGGTCACATGAGCCAAGGTTAGATCACCACCAGGGTGACAACCCCATTAGCGGTCAAATACCCGAGACTCCTCATCAGCACCGACCACTGAACAAGCGTCTAGGATGGAGTCCTGTTGCCTTCAAATCCAGACAGCCACAACCTGGAAATGTTTGTTCGTTTGCATTTTTTTGCAATTACATTTTTATTTATGAAATGATCAGAAATGAGGAAAATGCATTTCTGCCTAGTGATTCAACACACACGGTTTCTTTCTATAAGTGGTTTGTACCACAGAAACCCATTAACAAGATATCTGAAGGCTGCTACCCTGTTTAAGCCAAACATTTCATGGGTGTACAACTCCAGTTCATCAGTTAGCATATAGGAAGTTGCAAAAACATGAAATTAAAGACTTTTGGGCTCACTGTATGTGACACCCTTTACTTAGTTTTAACTGGTAAACCCATCCTTTATTAGGATATATGAACATATCTTTGAACTTTTGTGACGTCTTGCAAAGTCAGAACTGGCATCTTCATCTCTTTAAATAAACTAAAAATCAAAGCAAACTCTCCACTTACCCACCAGTGTCATATTTTGTACTAAATGTACAACTAGATTGCGCTCAAGCTGACAAAATTAACATCTTTATTTACAGACTTAGATAATTATTCATTTAAAACACAAAACAAAGAACTTGAAGAGACTTTGAAGTGCTTAAGGCTTAAAAGAGACTTCACCCAAATCAGACAGAAAAAAACCTGAACTTTTAGCATGAGTGAAGCAGGCACACATTACAGTGGAGAGCATACTGTTCATTCATAACAACGTTGTGACTTGAGTTTACACAGCCATCTTCATTTTGATTGTGGGATGTGGGTTGTAGCCGTAGATCTCAAAGTCCTCCGTGCGGAAATCATCGATTTTTTCCACTTTTCTCAGGATCCTCAGTTTGGGGAATGGTCGGATCTCTCGCTGAAGCTGCATATGAAACACAAACAAACGTGTAAGTTTGAAATTTAAAAAAGCAATAAGACATGCAAGAAGCATATTTAACTAACCCACCTGCTCTTTGAGAGGTTCAGTATGGTTGAGGTAAACATGAGCATCTCCCAGGGTGTGAACAAAGTCGCCCGGCTGAATGGACAGATTAAAAAAAATATATCAGGTGAGGCGATAGAGAGGGACACTGCTGGACCAAACAGGTATCAAATATGACAATAATGCACTGGCCATACCTTGAGTCCTGTAATGTGTGCAATCATGTAGGTAAGAAGTGAATAGCTGGCGATGTTGAAAGGCACCCCTAATCCCATATCAGCTGAGCGCTGGTACAGCTGACACGACAACTCGCCGTCGCACACGTAGAACTGGCAGAGTGCGTGGCAGGGGGGCAGCGCCATCCTAGGAAGGTCTGCAACACCACAAGACACGACAAAGATTTACCTTTTGTATAATTCTTCACCAAATGCAACTTAAAGCAAAAGGTCTCCGTTGGCCTCACCTTTGGGGTTCCAGGCACACATGATGATGCGCCGGTCCTCTGGATTCGTTTTGATGGTGTCAATGACTTTCTGCAGCTGGTCAACACCTTGTCCTGTATAATCTGTCCAAAGATGAAACCAGGAAAAACATGAAAACTTGACATCTCTACAAATGATTTTCATTTACAGCAGCATTTCCATATAAGATAACACCTGTAAAAACCCACAGCCTGCTGTATGTTTTACAGAATTTCTGTGCATCTTTATGAAATATTCAGAATGACTAAATAAAAGGTGGCCCTCAAATACCTTTGAGTGAACAAATTAACTATAAAGTCCAAAGGTGGATGTTTCCTCATGCACTTCCAGTTATATGTAGTAATTCAGACAGTTACTTGTATAGCTGCCGCATCAACCACAAACAAACCTGCATTGCTTTTCTTCTACTGGGATAAAAAATATGGACAAATAAAGGAAAAATGATATGCATGGCTACAGTTTGGTGAGCAGATCTGATCCTGACAAATGACTTCACAGCTTCATTCAGCTGGGTGAAAACTGTACCTGCATGCATGTTTGTGTACTCTGCACCAAAGTGCCTCCACTGGAAACCATACACAGGTCCTAGGTCACCCTCCTCTCTGTCAGTGAACCCAAGGTTGTCCAGGAAGTCCCGAGACCCGTTGGCATCCCAGATCTTCACTCCTTTTTCTGACAGCTCCTTGGAATTTGTTGATCCCTGTGACAGATTGCAAAAATATCAGATCTAATTTATACACTGGGAAGATTTTCATTGATTTGTGTTTCTTTTGTTTTCCTGCCAGGCTCACCCTGATGAACCACAGCAGCTCCTCAAGGATCCCTCTCCAGAACACTCTCTTTGTTGTCAACAGGGGAAACTGGTCTGTGAAAGATTGCAAAAAAAAACGTTACGTGAAGTTGCTGAGGAAGTAGGAAGCAGCTGTCATTTGCAGATGGGTGTTTATGCAACGACTACCTTTATTTTATATTTTAATGTTATGCCAGTTTATACTTGTAAGTCAATTACAGTGGTTAGCAGACTAAAAGGTGCAGATGACTTTGTTTTAGGAAGACTTTTTCATATTACTTCATGCAGTCCTTCTGTTTTCAGTACTTTTAACACAGAGATACAATGCCATGCTAGCTGTAAACTGTACCTCTCAGGCTGTATCTGACTTGAGCGCCAAACAGGGACAGGACTCCAGTGTTGGTTCGGTCCCCCTTTAAGCGGCCGTTCTCCAAGATGTGCTCCACCAGACTCAGATATCCTTGTTCATCACAGAAAAATCCAGAGTTTTTCTGCTTCTCGGCCGCCGTCGTCAGCCGCTGCTTCTCCTCTTTCTCACAGCTGTCCTGGTTCGGCAGCTCCCCGGCGTGTATTTCAGAAGTTGCGGGCATTTTTGTAAATAAACTGTTACAGTGTTTCCAGCCTCAGAATCAACTGAAGAACTCCCGCTCAGCTTTTGTATTTTGTTCGCTCCCAGTCAAACTCCTTCTCTGATTGGCTGTTCTGGCTACAGCGATAGAATAGCCAATCATAGAAGGAGAAGATTTGTCTTATATGGACCTCTTCCGCATGCGCAACAAAGCAAGTTTTCACGTGGGCAAAACACATTACGCCCCTTTGCCGCCAAATTAGTGAGTCGATCACGTGATTGAAAACTATGAATTGATAAGAGAAATGCATACGAACAAAAGTCACCCCTTCACTGTTCTTACAGATTTACGAGATGCAAACCACGGTTATTGTAGCCGAATAAACATAAAAAAGCGTCGTAAAAAACGCCTTTTGCTAGCTGGCACGAAAACTAGAGTTTATATATATATATAAAATTCACAAAATTATTTAAAACTGTAAACAAAACATACTATGAAGTACGATTCAAAAACGAAATTCAAAAGTACTCGTGACATAAATAACAAACAAAATAGAGGTTGAGGAGTGTACACTGTTTTATTGCGTAGACGTTTAAAAATCTAAGCATCAATATACATTAATAAGAACAACATAAACTGTGCATATGAAGGTTTAGAGGTCTATGCGGTGCATTTTCAAGTATTATACAGATCAGCTTAATTGTGCACGAGAAAACCTGAATGTCCTGGACTCTTCACTCTGCATAAAGAAACTGTTCCCATGGTGGTATGATCACATTACTCCATTCCTGTGCAGAAAAGAACTATTAAGTTTTACATTATGTAAGTGTACAGACCATTAAAAAAACAAATAATATAAATAATATAATAAGAGATTGATTTCATGTGGATCCAATTAATCTTTTTAAACAAGTCAATAAACAGAGGAATGTATGATTGTTTTTCTAGTCACATTATCATCTTGGATTGCAACATACTATCCGATCTGTAGCGATCGCAGTGTAAAGCGCTTTCAAATGATCGCAGTTCATCTGGGTTAAATTCAATTTGGAACTCTGCCAGGTGATGCTGGTAGCCAAATACTGCACTAAGGGACCACAATCGTGGGATCAATACCTTTTATCTGCCGCTTATATAGTGTCAGAGCCTCTTGAGCAACATTTTGGATGAAAGCAGGGTCATCCACCTCCAGATCTGCTGGGACCAGTATTGTTACTGGGGCTGAATCCATTACGGAGACAGTGACACTGCTGTCTGCTCTAGGCTTGTTATTCTTTATCTGTTGCTGTGGACTCACCTAAAAGATGAGAAGAGATGAAAATGAAAGTAGCCGTCTGGCTCAAAATTGCAACCTTGGCTTGTTGCAACCTTAATAAAAGATTCCCAATTTATACAGCAAAGATAATGTCTACAGATGCAGCATCACTAGCCACATACCAATATCACACTGAAGATGCTGTGTGGGTCCACTGTGCTGTTGGACAGCTGGCTGACCCAGCCATACTTGTCATGCATGCTGCTGAGCCACATCTGAGTGTCTGCTGTGTGTCTGTGGACCAGCTGCAGCCTGCCGTCATACTGCTGACGGGAGGCGTTCAGCAGCATGTACATCTCCTCCATCTCAGAGTGCAACTGCTGCACGCTGGGGCATGCTGTATGAGGAGGCAGAAATCCAGATGTTCATGTTGAACTAAAGGACTCCTGATGAAATAATTTTAAGCATCTATCTAAAAAGTGTTGAAACCATTTTTTAAAATCCTCTCAGTCAAGAAAAAAATAATCAACAACTATTTTAACAACGAATAAACCATTTAAGTAAAGCCTCAAAAATGACCTAAACAAGTTGATTCCCATTTCTCAGATGTGAATGTTCTGTTTTTATGTCTGCTAAATCATTTTAATTTGACCATATTGTTGGGTTTGGACTGTTTTTCAGACCCAACAAGCTATGTGGCATTGAGACTCTAGGAAATTGTGACAGACATTTTTTGTTTTCCATAGTTTTCCTTCTTTTTAACGTCAAATAAAACCTGTCTGTGTGGGAAGAGCGGCAAAATAAATCTGGATTTACCCTTTAACAGATAATCCCTGCATGTCTCACACAGGTCTTGAAGCTTCCAGCACTCTGATGCTTGTCTGCGGAGTCTTCTGCACATATATGCGCTCTGCAGCGGTCCCATTCCAGAAAACAAGCCTGTATCTTTGTAGGTGGACATGAATTATGTTACACTCAAACAACCATTGTCTACAAACACACATATTTAAGAGTGCAGCGTTGTGCATCAGATACCTCGACTTGATTGCTGAATGTACTCTTCAGCTTCTTTTATTTCCTCAAACAAATCAGCCACTGGTGCACTGAAGCCTTCCAGCACGCTCTTCCCAAAGTCAAGCACTGAGTGAAGAACGTGCTCCAAACCCACCGACCCAAGGAAGCCGGAGCTTGACCCTCTGGTCGAAAGCGTGCTGGACTGGAGCTCAGTGGCGAAGGTTTCTAGAAAGGCGTGACCAAACACGGATTGCATCTTCTTGGCCAGACCAATGCTCTGGTTGTACAAAAGGCTGATGTTTGACAACAGGTCGCTGAACGATGCTTCAGCCTGCAGCAGCTCCATATTGGATTTGTCCTCTGTGACCTGCTTCTCAGCTGCGACATTTTCACCTGAATTCTCCTCATTTTTATTGTGGACCTGCTCGGCATCTTCTAACTTAGTGGCCATTTTCCTGAAAAACTCCTCTACCTGAAGGGAGGGAGAGAGATTCACAGAGACATGTTTGCACCTTAAACATCAGTCCTAAAGAGATTCCTTTTGTTGGAATGTGCTGAAGTCAAACCTTGAACGAGAAAGAGGCGAAGCCGCGGCGACACGTAGATGTATAGAAGGCCTTACAAGAATCTTCCAAACATGGTCGGCACTCCCCAAAGGAAGATTTGGTTAAATCTTGACATTGTTGTTCGGCTTCCTCGACTTTTTGCTGTGTTTCTTTGGCCAGCTGCATCACCCCCTAAAACCCAACCCAAAAAACAGAAAACTCTGTCACAGATACATTCCCTTTTAATAAACCACAGAGGATAAGATGAAGTCTGAGGCTCTGGCACTCTCCCCTGCCCAGCGTTCTGAAAACACTCAGAGAATATAATAATCTACAGACAGTTAATTTATCCTGACTGTAGTAAAACTACACCCCAGACTCACTTAACCAGCTGCACTCCCACACTCATTTTTCACTGTCTGCTTTGAGGTCTCTCCATGTGACTTTGTCTTTGTGAAGCAGAAAATATGTGGTGGGTTTCAGAAAAATGCACAAGGACTGGCATGAAACCGTTTAAACACGATTTTAATTGCGGGTACATCTTAACCAGCCACAAATGCTGTGCAGGATTTTTGAAACTGGACGATCAGCACAGCGCAAAACAAACAGAATTCACCTTCTTCTTATCACTGCTGTGCCTCAGTGCATCCATCAGGTGCCTGTGCTTCTCTTCTTTCTTCTCCATCATTTCCTTCACCTGCTTCACTCCGAGCAAAGTTCCCTTTAGTTCCTCATCAACGTACTGCTCTCCAGCTGCGGAAAGCCCTGCACACACCCGTGGAACACACAATACTTTAAGCTCTGCAACAGTAATCACTGGTATCTTGTTTTTCGCTTTTCTTTTCCGTCAGCGAAGGCCTTACTTTTCAGTGTTTCCTCGCTGATCGGAGGAGAGTCGGCGGCACAGAGCATGACTTCAGCGATGAAGAGAATCTGAGCAAGAAACCTCCACATCCTGCCTCAAGCTTCAGAAAAGGAGAAGAATTTTTTTCTAGCAAAAAGAAACAATGACCACATGGTGGTGCCAGCTCACAAGCAAATTTATATATAATATTTACAGTATGAAGGGGAGTGGATAAAATGTCAGTTCATTAGTATCCAATATGAAATCAATGTCAAACCAATAAACATGATAAGCTGAACAGATCCACTAAGGCAGCTGTCAGGTAATCTTTTTGGATTTGTTCATTAGTATCTCATTAGGAAATATGATGGCTTACTACCATAAAGTGCAGATGAATTATACATAAAGGTGAATATCCAAAAAATGTACACAACAAAACCTCAAATTACTACACATTTTTTTTCTTAAATAAGCTGAAAGCAACAGTAAGTAAATAGTAAATAACAGGAAACAACCATAATTGTGTGTTTTTGCTCTGAATGCTGCAAATTTATTTAGTTTATGGCATCTTATCAATGCAATCTAGTTTTAAAAAAAACAACAGCTGTATTGCAAGTCTCCCCCAATATCTCATCCAAGCCTGCTGTTGCACTGCAACTGTGCCATTCTGTGCAAAACACAAACTAAAGAAATGTAGAACAAGCTTTTACCTTGAGAGCTCTGAAAATATCCAACTCCCGGAAAAAGCAGCAGCTTGTGCTTATGGAAGGATGAGACTGACACAGTCTGGTTCCTCCGAGGATTGTTCTATTTTTATGGATCTACTCAGCAGTACAGATCCTATTAGTGTGTTTGCATTATTGGTTATTAAGCCTTATGCGCGCTGCATACCTGCAGATCAACTTTAATGCTCTGTAAATATAACATGCTCAGTTGTTTGTCTGTCTCACGCACTTAATGGTCTCTAACATAGTCCAGAGCCCTCCTTAGGTAAAACTTTATGCTTTAATCTCTATCAGACTGACAGTAAGCCTGAGCCCCCTGCAGAGAATTGGCACACACACTGGCATGGTCTCAATCATGGGTTAAGCTCTGCACTGCAGGCCACAACAGGAGCAGGAGGACTGCACGTGCACACGTGCACACTATACACAAAACAGGGTAACTGAAAAGAGGAAATACAGCTGCTCTTAGTTTAAGCTTTAACAACAAACTGTGTAGACTTTCAGTTTATGTTGCTTTTCCGTTTTTCTACCATTCCAGGCAGCCATTCATTTCTGTAGGGTATCAAAAAAAATCAGTAGAAGACAGCTGTGTAATCCAGTCCAGGGAACACTAAATATGGTTTACATCGATAAGAACCCTGACTCTACAATGTGCACTGTCATTTCAACTTCACGTAATACAGCTGTATGCCTTGTGATATGGTTACCTGTGCTGTAAATGTACTAGCTGGTGATAAACAGCCAAAAGAAACTGCATGTAATCCTTTAGGCTCTTGTGTCTTACTGAAACCCATCTGTCATCATGAGTAACCAGAACAGCTACAAATCTTTCTGGCACTCTGTCTGAAACTCTTCCGGTTATGGAGAATGATATTGTGACTGTATGCATTATCACTTAGTAATTAACCATCTAACTTTACATACAGCATTTTTATACTTAGTTTTCCTCATTGAAACATCAGTATTTGTGCATTTCTCCACTTACGTATTCAGACTTTTCCTTTAGTTCGTTACCAATCTGTCTTCCATCCACACAGAGAAAACTGGAAACTATTGGACTGATCCTGGAAGTCATCGTACTTAAAAATCGTGTGTCATAAGACCGAAAGCTTGGTACAAAAACTGGACTGTGTAGGAACCCAGAGCAGAGACAGCAGAACGTTTTACTATGTTTATTGGTTAAAATCAAAATATGATAAGGACAGAGGCAATAAAACACAGGACTTGACGTGGCGAGGCCTAGTTTACGTGGCTAGCTTGACATGGATTGAGAGGGGGGAAATGATGTACACTGGAACGTAGCAGTTTAGCAGTCACACTAAGGAGAGAGGACAACTGAATTAGGGAGGTAGTGGAGAGGAGCGCTGTAGATGGTTAGTATGTTTTACAACTTTTCTTACTTGCAGGTGGAGTGAGTAAGCGATGAGGGAGGGGTGACGTGAATCCAGAGTGAGCTGGACGGTGTGGGATGGCTGACCTGAGATCTGAAGGTTTCTGATGATGTGCAATAGCGGAAGGGCAGGCAGGTGAGGCACAGAGTGATTTCAAAGATTGGGTAAGGTATCCTGAGTCCAAAAGAGGAGCTTAAGCTTGAGGTTTGAGTCAAGGTGAGTCCTGGAACTGTGGCACAAGAAAACAAGGTTAGCAGAGTAAATCACAAGGAGAGCCTGAACCATGTAAGCTGGCTACCAACATGAGTTGGTGATGAACTGGCGGTGAATGAACGTCAGCGTGAGGCCTAAATCACTCTGGCTTGATTGCCTGCAACCAGCTCCAGGTGTGTAGAACTGCAGAGGAGAAGATGGTCCTGCCCAGGGGCGATACCAGGTAGACTCAGGATCCTGATGGAAAATTCCAGCCGCACACCTGGAGCTGTATTAAAGACACTATTTTTTAATTAATCTTAAAAACTTTAACTGAAAACTTTACTACCAGGAGGCAGTGTTGGTCTAATGAGTTTGTTTAAAATTTTCCAGATGTTTGCAGCTGCTTCTTTTTTTTTTTAAAGTATATATATTTATTTAAGATGCTTTGGAATTTGCAGGCTGCCCTTCTAAATAAAAATGTTTAATCATTTACTGGTTGGATAAAGGTTACATTGACTCACTCCCCCCTCTTGTGGTACAATGTGGTATTACATAAAAGTACAGCCCAGCCCTCTTTCACCGTATTTTTATATCGCTTTTTCAGGCATAAAGTCATAGTGGTTGCATTTTAAAATCCTGTTGGTAAGTTTAGCTGTGGAAGATGTAAGACTATTTTTAAAAACAGGATTTTACAGTAAGAATTAGTCATTTTTTAGAGCTTGTCACTGCTGCCCCCAAGTGATCATAATTTTCTTTCTTTTTTTAGGGCATGAACGGTTATGTTAAGGTACAGTTTTAATAAACTAAAAAGTTATTAAACTATCTCAGCAGTCTATGGAAAAGTACTTTCTCTAGTCTGCCACCAGTGAATCTCTCCTGCAGCAATTGAATGATTTGAGTTGCCATTTTTCTAATCACTACATGGCGGCACTGTGGCAAATGTGGAATTCCTGTATGCTTTCTAAATCTCCTGCTAATCTGAACCCACTGCAGAAAGCCTTGACCCAGCAAATGAGGTCCCAACCCCTGAATAAGGACCAGCAGGAGCTTGGCAGTAAGCTACCTGACCCTCAGCTGCTTTTTATTAGCTCACCACGATCTCTCTCTGCGCCCCAATACTAGCCTGCTGCTCCAATCATAGCCGACAGTAAAATAACAGTTTTGAAGCCTTTAGTAAAACAAGTAATTAGTTGCTTTATCATCTCAACTTGGTCTGAAGTATGTTATGTGGCAGACTGGGTCAAACTCAAGCTATTAGTGCTGAGCCAGAGTTAGAAGGCTGTGTTATCCAAAGAAAGAAGAACAAACAGATCTGAGCTGGACGTGTGTGCTGCTTTCCTTCCAGTGAGCGAGTGTAAAAAGATTAGCATCATGTAACCCAGTGACACTAACCTGGACTGTGAAGACGCAAGAGTGGGCCTGTCTCATTTCTTTGATGTTCCTTGTTAGTCTGGGAGGATGCAGCTGGAGCTCTGTGTTTGATCAGTGATCTGAAGACTGTGGATACAGGAAGTGTCCAGGAATTATCACAACACCTGGAAGAGTTAAAGAAAAATGGCCCCCAGTGAACCTTACAGTCTAATATGGATAAACAGCGGACACTTCTCAGCAAAATAAGTTATTTCTAGAGGAAGTGCAACCATCTATATAGCCATGTTGTAATGAGGGTGTTATTGTGCTTTATCAAACAGAGCTCATTTAGACATCGTGGCAATAAAAATGCATAGTTATAGTTTTTCACTAATTTATGCATGCAGCTGGATCATGCAAACTTTTTTTATACCTTTGAAGTACAGCTCTCACGCAGCCGTAAGACTTCTTCTTGAATCTATAAGTTTTTGATTTTAGTTTTTGTATGCCTGCTATTTTTTTCCCGCAGGATTCTCTCCTGTTCTGTGGAAGCAATGGAAAATACTCTGCAGTGTTTTGCAGGATTGTGGGGCTGCCGTGATAAATCAGATGATAACACATCACCAAACAGCATGTTTAATCTATTACCGCAGGGAGGCTGATATTAAAATGATTTTTAAATCCTTGAAGGACATGAGATATGAGCCTAAATATGCAAAACAGAAACTGGGCAGAAATGTGCTCCCCTCCACCTTCTCCAACCTTTGAAATTATCTCTAATGGGTACCAGATTTTTACCCGGGGGACGAGATTGCTATCAACCCCCTGTAACCTAATCTCATCTCCGGCTGGATTACTGCAGCGTCGGGCGACGTCTCGCGGTCTGTAGTGCTGAAAGCAGTCCGCACCTCCTCTGTCCCCACAGGAGGAGGCTCAGCAGGAGGGCCGGGGACCGTAACTGCTTTGAAAGGCTGTGCAGCACAGATGTAGTAACAAGTTTGGTTGTCAAGTTATGTATGAAAGTTATGCAGAAATTGAGTCCAGTGCCGGAAATGAAGTATCTTAGCTTTCACAATAAAAGCGTGCCTAAATTAAATTTAGATACCTCAAAAGCACTTAGAAAGTCTAAAAGAGAGGACAGAAAATGTCATCTATAGATTAGTTTTCCCCCCTAAATGTGTCAAAGCAAAGATTTTGAGCTTGACACAGAAGTTGTTTTCTGATGTCTTGAAACCAAGAACTGTGCAAAAGACCCGAGGCATCCTTCATATCTTTATATTTTACTAGGAAAATATGTGCAGTCACTTGTTGAAAAATATATACACACATGGAAATACAGTATATAAGGCAAAAACACAGCTTGTGCAAAAAGGTGAAAAGTCAATACTTAGTGTGATAATATATATATTTTTTTATAAACACAGCCTGAACTCTCTTAGGCAGGGCTTCTTGTAATTTCTTTAAGCAGGCTTCAGGAAAATGTTGGCTTCCTTTTGTTCTGTTCCCTGCTAGGATGATCCGACACTGCTTCAATAATGTTGAGGTTCGAGCTGTAGGAAAGCCAGTGCATGGCAGAGAGTTTTCTATTGTGTGTGTTTTTAATTCAGATATGCTTTTATTGCATCAGCAGTTTGTTTGGAAGGAGTGCCATGCGAAATCCTATCCTGTAGATAGAATTTAGGGCTACCACTTGACAAGAGGTGCCAGGTTTTCAGTAATATCTTTTGATGATTTGCATTGTTATATTTGATAAACTGAGATATGTTTGATATTTTTTCATAGAAAGAAGAAATGGGAACAAATTATGTGAAAGGCATGTTGAAAAAGTTCATCTTCCTGAAATTGGTTGTATTTTCTGTGGTTTATGGGGTGGAAAAGAGGTGGGGCGACTACAATTTATTCTGAAAGGACCACCGGAAACACAACTTGCTGCTTTGTGTAACTTAACACTGGTCTAAGTCTCAGCTTAGCTCTCCTTTAGCTCAGCGCTCCGGGATCATCTGAGCTCTCCCGCAAACACTCTTCTGAGCCACAGCGAGCAAGAAAGCAGAAACGATGGGAATTTAAACGGAGAGTCATGAAAGTCAATGCAGACTTGTAGCTTTAAAAAAAATCCTTTAATTATAGTGTGTTGGAACAAGTTTACACTTCTGCACTGGATGGTGAGATGCGCATAAAGTGACAGCGGTCCTCATCTCTTCTACAGTTCTCAACGAGTGATAAAACGCCATGAAAGGTACGTAACTGTTGCTGCAGAAAGAAAAGTGCAAGACCTTTACTTTCATTCAAATAATATTGCATTGATTTAACATGTAAGCGTTTCTTTGTGTTCTGCGAGTGCGCACATCTGGATGACATTACGCTAGTGCGCAGCAGAAGTTGTAAAATGCAGTTTTTTCCACCACCAGTTTCATCCCATTGAAAGAATTAAAACACCAAATAATGTTTGCGCAATTTGGCTGCTAAACTGATAATGTGAGAATTAAAAAAAAAAAAAAAAAAGCTCAGATCTAACAAACGAGAGAAAAGAGAGGCTTTAGATGCACTTGATTTTAAGCATGAGAAAGAGAAGGGTATGACTGATGATGACCAGTGAGCACCACCTGCAGAGCTTCATCACTGAATACTGTGTTTGTGCTTAAACTCCAACAAGTAGCCGATTAAAGACAACAATCTGCAGGCTTTCTAATTCATCAGCATCTTCCTGTGTAGAGTGAACTGGAGGGGAATTAGCACTCAGGAATGTGTGATCCACTCTGCAACAGTGGCTCCTGATCTAGTCTAAACGCCCCCCCTTCGTGAAAGTCATCCCTCCCTGGCTCCCCCATCACTCCCCCTTACCCATGTCACCCTCCTCCTGGCCCCATCTGTTAACCATTACCAGTGATGTTCTCTGTGCTCCGCTCCAGTCTTCAGTGC
Source organism: Neolamprologus multifasciatus (assembly GCF_963576455.1). NCBI lineage: Eukaryota > Metazoa > Chordata > Actinopteri > Cichliformes > Cichlidae > Neolamprologus > Neolamprologus multifasciatus. Next base: position 21,293,196 of record NC_140447.1, on the reverse strand, counting down.
AGTGTAGCAGTGTAATTAGGGTTTACTGTCAACAACCCAGAGAAACCGCAGCCTGTGGTTTTTACAGTTCTGTGGACCTCCTATCTCTAAACTCACACTCACACATGCACAGAGGAGATGATACTCTATTATCTCTAGCATAAATCCTCATTGGCTGCACCGATCTTTGTATTTAAAGATAACTTTATACATTTTTGACTCTGCGCAGCAGCCCGGTAGTGTCTCTATCACTTTTATGTTATTTATGGAGTCCTACCAACTGTCTCAGATACAGTGTACCCCCAGTTGTGTGACCTATTTATGTCATATGTTTCTGATTATGTCACGCAGACGACTTTGCAGACGAGGAGGAAGTACAGTCTTTTGGATACAAGAGGTTCGGTGAGTGAGACGTGACCTTTTCTTCTTTTTAATCACAAAACTCCTTTTTTGTGTGAATAAAAAGCCATGAATTAAAGGGCCTTAGTGTGTGGGCCCACCTCCTTCTCTCTTTCTGCTGCTGCATACCTACAATTACCTGGATATTTACAAGCATGTTGCTCTAATTGAATCACTCTATGTCAGGACAGACAGCTGGCTGCCTGAACCTCATCTGTCCCGATAGTCGTCGCTAATGGTTTTGCCTCTGATGGCAGGATTTTAGGCTGAACATAAATGTGGCTGACAGTCTGTGAGGTCCAGCTTGCCGCAGGCTCAACGACTGCCGACAGAGCTCTCCAGATCAAGAAGTTTCAAAACCTCCCCTTTATCCACTTAAACCGAGTCACTTAAACATGTTGACTCACACAAACATGCCGAGAACCTCAAAAATGTGGCTACTCAAACTCAGACTGTAGTCAATGCATGTCCGTCTGTTGTGGTACATGCATTTTTGTATGTGTGTAGAAGTGTGTTCATGCACAGGCAACATATGTTTGTTTTTTTTTTGCCCAGTTTACAGAGGCTTTCTTTACAGATCTGTACATTATGAATTCTTTGAAGGGCCCTTTTATCCTCATTTCCACTCTGCAAGAGAAGCTTTACATGACTTACACACTCTTTTATTTTCATGCTGGGCTCTGGTGCATACCTGCAACTTATTCACTGTCTGAAGCAAGCTTCTTCTTTTAGCTTCTTTCCCTTTAATCCAACTTTGTGCTGATTGGCTGTCCCTTAAAAACAGATGGTTTAAATACCATGTGGGTGGGGTTTCTATGCTCACAGTCAGAGCTGTGTGCCTGAGATTTGGATCATTTGGATCAGTCTGAAGCCTGAATCTTAGGCTCAGAGGAATTACTTCAATACAGTCTGACCTCATTATTTAAAACTTTGGTCGAATAAGCAAAAGCACAATAGAGCCACTTTAAAGCAAAAGTCATTAGTGATTAGACTTGAAACATCTTACAGTAACTAAAAAGGCTGAATAGAGATTAAAATACATGAAAGTAAACAGTGAAAAACTAGACGATAAAGCAGAACATCTAGTTGAGCTGTTGCAGCAGGATCTTGTTTCTACGATATGTCCTCCAGCTGTTATGACCACCGATGCGGTTGTAACCCAAAAGCAAACAGAGGAACAGCAGCTGACTATCCAGAAGGTTTTTACCAGTCTACAGTCTAAATACATCAAAGCTGGTATCCTACTGAAGTTAATCCATCACTGTCACCCTCTGTCTTATAAAATTTGGTTACAAATTGCTGAAATTTCAGTTTCTCGGCACACTAAGTGTTTAACGCAAACTATTCTTGCCCTCTAAAGCTTGCTCTCTGTAACAACAGGCAGTCCATTTCCACTTATCACTGCACTACATTCTGTAATGATTGTGAAAGTCAGCAGTAGCTTCGGGGAAAGTATCCTTGTGACTCTCTGACTTTTCTGCCAAACAAATAGTTCCCATGACTAATGCATCCTAATTTTTAGTAATTTGGGCAAATTGAGTGTTTTAAACAACACCTCTGCTCAGTGTTTTCCCTCAAAGCCAGCTTTAATACCATCCACTCTGCTCCAGTAATGCATTTTTCCCCTCTTGCCCATACATAATATATGTTTAATGATGTACAGTCTCTCCATCACAAGCACTTTTTTAAAAACAGGATCTGCTTTCAGTTGTTTTTCTGTACTTGCTGCTGATGTGCTCTTGGGTTCACTGCTTCAGCATATATGCTATTCATGCTTTTGGATAATGCCTAAAAACCAAACCAAGGGACCAACCCTCTGTCACACACGCTAAAGAGCATTATCATTATTTTTCTCACTGCAGGCATGAGCACATGCCCCATAACTGCTCATCGAATTGCGATCAGGAGTCTCAGAGTCGCTGTATTCAGGGTTTTACTGGAGTATGACTCATTCACACACAGTTTGGCCAAAGTCGGTGAGAGTGACAAGGAGGCAGCGGTCTACGCTGTCTAACTCAGGACCAGCGGAGACGAATTCAAGCTGTGTCCAAGCACACGGTTCCTTTCATCCCAGTCACCCGAGTAGAAGCATCCTGTTTGTCTTTCTCTGTGAGCGTGTGCAAGTCCCCGCTCATATATTACATTAGAGAGCCGTGGGCAGGGTGGGGTGGGGAAGTCAAATCCAGCTCACTTTTAACTTCATTCAAATGAACTTTTGACATGTGGATGAGTAGGACAAGGAAGCCGCTGAACTTCTAACTGAGTGAAATTGGTCCTGCTGGGACACGGCAGCTGTTCTGAGGGGCCGGCTCCGGGGGTCTGCTTCACCCCTCCAGAGCCTTTGTTGTCCAATAGAGCCGCATTCATGCAAACCCTCCCGAGCCCTCATTCTACCACTATTAGTGCTATAATGTCAGTTCACAGAAGGGAACAAACAGTTATTTCCTCCCTGCATGTTTTGCTTTAATTCACTGCGGTCTCCCGGGAGACTGATAGTGTTTAAACTGTCGTGACATGTCAAAGCTGTGAACGTTGTGTGAATATCTGCCCAGTTTATAAAGTCACCACTGAGCTTAAAAAAAATAACAGGGGGCGAGTTAACACGGGAAAGAAAGAACACTCAAACCCGCTGGTTTTTCAAAGTCACTGTGAACAAGAAACGGCACCTTTAATACGAGTGGGCTTTGGCATCCCCTTTCATATACACATTTCACATACTTTGCATTGCTACTGGCCAATTCCCAAAGTGCTCCAGAAGTTTTTGCAGAGAGCGACGGGCTCCCAGAAAATTCCTGAACGCAAAGAAAATCATCTTAGGGAGACGTGAAACATAGAGATGTGAAGAATGAGCAGCTGTCAGCAGGTAGATCATGCTTTCCATATGTCGAGACCCACAGTTGGGCCAGAGCCTGGCATGGTAGCTCTCATCAGTGCGTTAGCATTTGTGAATGAACGCATGAGAGGTGGCTGGTGGCTCCATATTTCTGGGTAGAAGCGATATTTCTTGTTGCATAAGAAATCAAACAGTGCGTCATGATTAGAACAAGATGTTTCACGCCCGTGCTGGTTGAAGAAATTAGTCTTAAAATAAATTGTCCGTGCTTTGAGTTAATTGTAAAAAATGCTTTTGAATGCAGTCCGCTGCACAACTGTGGGATAAAGGACCAAGGGGACCACTTACTTGTGTGATTTGCTTTTCTCTCTCTATCAAGGAAGCAATAGAAAAGATAACCAGTAAAATTCCACATGGCTTAATTTTTGGCTTCATCTTTCCAGATGGTTGTTTATGAAGCGCTCGTCCAATTCCTGAAATTCCAGGATTTGATGTGTTCACCTCGGTTTTGTGATAAAGTGCAGATATACAAGTGTAAGGAAACTCGACACTGCTTTCATTCACTTTCTTCACTGTTTTGGCTGCAATTCATATACAAACCAGCAAAGTCCGGGCTCCCTCTTTTCTGCATACAAGTATATAAGGTTTGCATTAAAAAGTGCAATGTGTAATATGAACACATGTGAACCAGTAATGCAAAGTGACCACATGCTGAAATATCTTTAAAAGTACATTTGGGGATGTTTGTGCTTTTGCTGACGTGCAAAGTAAGAAGTCGGCTTTATACAAAGACACACACTTGCAAGCACAGATATACACTTTTTAAACAGAGTGAGCTGTTTCTGATTCTTTTCCTTACTTAAGCATCATCCATAAGGCATGGATATGTCATGTATATTTACACAAATACAAATATATCCACTCGCTTGTATACAAGCGTAAATGTACACCACTCAGGCACACACACACACACACACACACATACACACACACACACACACACACACACACACACACACACACACACACACACAGTTATCAGCACATACTCAAAGTAAATTCATATGGTAATCCCATCTCCCTCCCTGCCAAGCTGAAGCTGGACCGGAATTGCTTTCACAGTGCTCAAGGTTTAAACGTATTTATTTTACTGTGGGGGGCTGACACAAGAAGGCCATCAGAACAAAAACAAAATCTACCTGAGCTTTGGCTGAACTCTCACAGCCCCATTAGGACTAGTATAATCATCGGTCAATGGAAGTCAGCAGCTGCCCTTGGCCTGATTCAAAACATGAACCTTCAGGTCATACAAAAAAACATGCAATTGTGAAAACAAAGAGAAAGAAGAACAGAGAAAGAGCCACCTTGTCACAAATCTTCCATCTGTTTTACATGAAAGAGTTGACTTCATATTTCTGAAAAGTTACCTTGTAAATAAATAACAACAACCTGTGCAAGTGCCAAATACTGCAGCTCTTCAGACTTGAAGCCTTGAAAACTCCTGTGTTAATATGCCAAGCACGTTAGCAGGGGTAGAAAAACCATCTTCTTTCAGTTGGATACAGAAAATGACCGCCCCTCTCTGAGCCTGGTTCTGCTGGAGGTTTCTTCCTGTTAAAAGGGAGTTTTTCCTTTCCACTCTCGCCAAGTGCCTACTCAAAGGGGTTTATTTGATTTTATATATTTTTTTCTGTATTATTGTAGCATCTTTATCTTTACCTGCTTTTGTGATTTGAAATGATATAAATAAGACTGAATTGAATGGAATATGTTCTCTGTAGCAAGTGTATGGATTTTTTATTCACCTATTGCATCTAGCCTTAAAGGTATGCATTTTAACAACGTGGCTGCTTTGACTGCCAAGTTGATGCTGATAAAGCATTGTTGCCCAAGACGTCTGTGCTCTAGTTTTCATGACTAGACTTCTTGTATATATTTGTATCTCACAGAACCAGACATTTATTAATTAGCAGGTATCATAATTAAGTTTCCCTCAAGAAAAAAGTTAACTATGGATAATTTGATCCAGTTTAAATGAGTGAATTAATGAGTAATTAATAATTACTAATTATTAATAATTATAATAATTAATGAGTGAATTATTATATATAGAGACCAGAACTATATCAGACTGTAAACATTATTGCATGTATAAAATTGGGCATCTTAGCATGACAGTCAGTAGGACTGATTAGTTTTTGGAAGCAGCCTCAAGTGGCCATTGAGGGAACTGCAGCCTTTTGTTGGTTACCACCTAAATAGCACCGACTGGAAACGGCGTAAGGAAACATACAAAACAGTGGAAATGATTTTGAAACATTATCTTTAGGTTATGTTGTAGCAATAACAAACTCTGACAGAATGTAACTGCACTACAATACATTGTGATATAGTCATGTACAATGAGTTTTATCCCAGCAGCACAGTATATCGATGAAAGAGGTAGAATTACAAAAAACAGTGAGCAAAGTTAATACAACAAAAGCGTAAAATGCAAGACTTCCTCCACAAGTTGAGGATAAAAAAAAAGGGAGGACATCCTCTTGGGACAAGCACTGATATCTGGATGGGGGTCATACGCCCTGTGCTGCTGTGACTCCTGTTCCCACGCATGTGGGTTTGGAGAGGCCAGGCTCAAGAGGTTTGTGGCCGGTGTGGAACCCAGAATGCACTAATCCATTTCCTGCACTTTTTATGGTTTCTCCAGCAAAGGCCCAGAACGTTCCTGGCTGAGCATGGTGTCGGGGTATCTTTGCCTGGAAGCAGCTGTGTCAGCATGGGCAGGGCTCGGTTCAGTTCGGTGGGTTTCTCTGGCAGAGTATCCCCTGGCTTCTCAGCCACCTTTAGCTGTAGTCTTAATAACACCTCATCCATCCTGGTTAGCAGGGTATCAAACATCCTATGTTAACATGGGTGCTTGACACATTTAATATATACTGTCATGTGATACTTTGCAGTGCATTTGTCAGAATGTCTGATGGGGAATTTTATGAACTTTGCTGTGGTTTCTCCTCTTTTGCAGGGTTGTGTTGTGGGATTCTCAGATTCTGCTTCTTAGTTCTGTTTCAAAATGACGTGGCAGCTTTTGATCACTTAATACTTTTATGAAGTCTTAATGTTTTTTCATTGTCTGCCATACCACTTTCATATTTTTCCTTTGGCCTTGATACTTTAGAGTCAGCTTGCCTTTGCAAACATTTATTATGCATGTGGGTGAGCATCTGTGTTTGACTTTCCCTGTGCTTTTCTTTTTATTGCCATAATGTTTGCATTTTCTCTCATATGATGATCACCAGCTCACCAGTTTTCAGTGTTTTTTTTTCCTGTTGCCAAAATTCCACATTCACACTACATGGATCAAATGACCGTTTGCTTCTGTTTTGCAGAAGGCAACTGTTGCGAGCAATGAAAATACCTGCACAGCTCTGAAATACCAGCAGACTAATATAGACACTACCTGGTGAACATAATGGTGTATTTAGTAACTCATAAAGAGCAGAAAACTTGCGGATAGAAACAGGAGGTTCACATCATGGATGTGCAGCCAAAAAATCAGCAGCATATGTGTGATGCTATCATGTCAATATGGACCCAAATCTCTGAAGCATGTTTTCAGCGCCTTGTTGAATCTGTGCCATGAAGACAAAAGCAGGTCCAACTCAGTACTAGCAAGGTGTACCTAATAAAATGAGTGAATACAAATTTTGAAGCAACATATGTATCTGAACAACATATTTTTCAGGGAATGGCTGTGCCAAACAACATTCTGGCTTTATTCCAGTGTATGACTCCATTGTTAGAGTCCAGGTGCTAAACTGGCCTGCAATCCAGACCTGTGACCCACTAAAACATTTGGTGCATTACAACATGAAAAGTAGAAGAAAGTTGGCTCCAAACTGTCACGCTGCAGAAATCTAAATCAAGCCCGAGTGAAAACATTTCACTTTTAAAACTACAGCAGCTGTTGTTTGAAGAAAATGTGACCATCCCAACTATTTTTACAATGTATTTCTGCCATCAAGATCATAATGAGTAGGCCTATACTTTTTTCAAGAAACAAAACAACTTCTTAGTTTCAACATTTGTTTTTTTTTGTATGCTGTTTAAGTTCATTTAGTTTAAATGATTAGTAAATCAAACAAAAAAAGGGTGATGGCATTGTGTTTACTGTGTTCCTTCAGCTTCTGAAAGACCAAAAACTACTCAAGCAGGTTAAGTGCGTTGTCAAGCATGCAGTGTGCTAACACCTGCTGTAGAGAGAAGACAAAGATGGGAAACTACTTACTTAGAGTGGGAAAACCAAGCTATAAAACACTGGGCTTTTCTTTGACTTTCAAGGGCTTGTCTAGTAAAAATCAGGAAGTCAGTATTGGCCTGTGTTTTAAAGCCAGCTTTGACTTCACAGATGTGAAATCACTCATTTTAAATTCCAGATTTCATATCCCAGACTGGAGGCAGACTGGCTCAGTATTAAAATAGAAAACATTTTTGAGAGTTTAAATCTCCCCCCAACCAGTTGAGGCAGATGACCGCCCCTCCCTGAGCTTGGTTCTGCTGGAGGTTTCTTCCTGTTAAAAGGGAGTTTTTCCTTTCCACTGTCACCAAAGTGCTTGCTAATAGGGGGTCATGTGATTGTTGGGTTTTTATCTCTATGTATTATTTAAGGGTCTACCTTAACATATAAAGCGCCTTGATGCGACTGTTGTTGTGATTTGGCGATAAAATTGAATTGAATTGAATTCTGATTCACATGATTTTTGTCACACTCTGCTACCTGTTTATGATTAATTGTGATGTGCAGTAACACTGATGCTGCTTGTTGGCTAATTTAGCTCATTCTTCATCATTATTTTAAGTGAGGTAGCCTCACTTCTTTATGTGTTTATACATGAAAGTTTTCAAGTTATTTTAAAAGTCCCAGATTGCCCCAAAAGCTTGAAAAGCTTTCGGAGAGAAATTCCTGTGGTGACAAGAAGGTGAGAATGAAGTGTTTGTGTTGTTCTAAGGGCAAGAAAAATGAAGGCAGATGCTACAAATTATGACTCCCAAAACAAAATCCATAAATAATAATGCATGTGATTTTTTTCACATTATCAAATGTCAAATGTCAGCCAGTGACTTTTAAAACAGCATTGGATCTCAGTTGCATTTGTTCTAATTTCCTTTGTGCAGGGAGAGGAGGGTGTAAACAGAGAGATGATTTATAGACCAGGGTAAGGGATTTCCTTGTATCTGGTTTAGGGAGAAACTCATACCACAGGACAGACGGGAGGAGGGATAACACTTAATGCTGACTAAGCGGCGAGAACAGCGGGTGCTGGAGGAAAAAAGGGAGGAGGGTGGAGGTGATGCAGCTGGTTGAAAGTGAAGCACAGGAAGAGGATGGATGTGTTTGGAGAAGCATGAGAGGAGCTCTGTGTCTGGAGATAAGGGTTTGTTAGTATGTGATGGTAGTAGATAATAGAAGGGGTGGGAGTTGTGACAGTATGAGATCCATCTGGACCATTTGTCTGTAACACACGCGCACCTTTTTGAAATAAAAGCACAAAGTAAAATGAAAAAAAAAATGCTGTAGTTTTTTTTCTCCAAATTCACTGTGACATTTACACTTCATCTTATCTCTGTTATGATTCAAACCTTTCAACCTGGAAACTCACTGAACCATCTGAATTTGAAGAAAAGCAGCTGAAAGAGGGAATGGCAGCCAACCACAGAGGAATTTTATGAACACATCATTTTTCTTTTGCCTTGAGCTTTCAACAGTATATTTTCCCGAGACAGCAGTGCATTTACACACATGCCACAACTGAGTATGTCAATTTTATGCTACTTATACTCCACTGCTACACCAGTATACTTTCTACCTACTTTCAGAATAGGATTTTACAAAAAAGAACTTGATTGTTTTTAAATGATTTAAGTGTTAAAAAATCATTTTAAATTAGTCACATTTAAACTACCTCTTCAACTACTGATATTACATCTTAATAAACATCTTATTAGCAGGACTACACAAGGATGTGCACTCACAGGCCATCTTGTTAACTCAAATATCTAATCAGCCAATCACATGGCAGCAACTGAAAGCATTCAAAACTAACTGCTGAAGTTTAAACTGAGAATCAGCAAGAAAGGTGATTTAAGTGACTTGTGCCAGACAGCATGGTCTGAGTATTTCAGAAACTGCTGATCTGCTGGGATTTTCCTGCACAACCGGAGCAGTCTGACAAAGAGAAACTATCCAATGAGCGTCTTAATGAAAGAGGTCAGAGGAGAATGACTAGATGGCTTGATAGGAAGGCGATAGTAACTCAAACAATCAAATAACCACACCTGTTTACACCAGTGTAAGCATATGGGCTACAGCAGCAGAGGACCACATCGGGTGTCACTCCTGTCTGCTAAGAACAGGAAACTGAGGCCACAATTCATAAACAAAACATTGGAAAAGCTTTGGCAGGTCTGATGAGTTTCGAATTATGCTGCAACTTTCAGATGTTCGAGTCAGCATTTGGTGTAAAGAACATGAAAGCAAGCACCGATCCAGCCTCATGCATTTTGGTTGTACAGCCTGCCACTTTTTCATTAAGCAGCTGTTTTAATGCCGCAAAACTCATTTGATCTAGTGCTAGCTTAGTGCCCAGCAATAACCTACAAAGTCAGGATCTAGCTGAGGAATATAGAATGAGTCAGAGAGCTCAAAGGCCAGCACTTTTTCCCTCAAGTACTGATGGAAACCAAAAGAGAGCTAAAACAGAGAGTAACTGCAATTACATTCAACAGATGTTGAATTGGAAGTTGCTTTGATTGAACTTGATGTGCTTTCCTGACACCTTAGCAGCTTACCACAGTGATAGTGAAATAGTGATCTCTGTGTTTTGTTTGCTATTTTTATTTCTAAATATTAATTGCGCTCAATTCCTTTTTTAATATAACTAAAGGACCTTATTGCACCTTGTGTTATGTATTGACATGTCGCTTCTGTGCTGAAAATGGGTCAGATTCCCTCTAATTGCAGATTTGGCCTTCTGGGGTCTGTAAATACAATACATATATTCGGTTTTGACTAAGCTGGTCAGACTTTGGTTGACCTGCCTCATCAGTTGATCCCCTGAACGGTAATTAAGGTCACAGTACCCTCAAAAAGCGTCTTGAATATCTTTTTCTAGACTGGGCAAAGCTTGTCCAGAAGAAGAGCGGGATGTTTCTCAAGCTGAGTTGTCTACTGTTCAAAATCAATACAATACAGCGCCTCTTTAACTAAATAGATGGCACTGAAATAACAATTGGTTCCAAGAGATCCTGTAAACTCTTGTTCCACCTCCTCTTTCTCCCTCTGTTGCACCTTCATTAGCTTGAATAAAACAGCAGTAACATGACTCAGTGCATTGGATATAAAGTGCAGGCGTCGATCTGTGATGTTTTTGCCAGAGCAACACATGTGCGGGTAGTTAGCTGCTATTTTCAATCTGGACTGTGATCATCTGAGTGTCAGTGACTTTTCTGACTCACCTTTAAGAGTGAGGAAAAGCAGCAAACCCCACCGTGTTCCCCTAGCTCCAGCTCTCACACACCATAATAAGCCTGGTGTCCTTGAGGTGACCCGTACGCAGATGTCAAGGGAGGGTCTCTGGAGTCCAGCACGGCCTGTTTTCTGTGCCTTTAAGGGGTATTTATACTGGGGGTCTGAGTCACAAATTTTGTAATTAAATAAAAAAGCGCAGAGAGAAGGCTTTCCAAAACACCTGTGTGTTCCTATAACGCCTCCAGTGAAAAAACTTATGTTAAAATTTGGCACGCTGCAGTTCTTTGTTCTGCAAGAGCCGCACTTGTACATAAGGTTTTACATTCGTATTCCCTTTCGTGTGCGTGTGTGTGCATTTGTCTGTGCATATGTGAGTTCACTCCTAGAATAACACACAATATCTCACTTTTGCACTACAAACTGTTTTATGTGCTCCAGTCCCCTGTGTCCACAAACACTAAGATTTCTCCAGCACCTCCGGCAGCAGAACACACAGGCACACTTTTACAATGAATTTGGGAATTCTAATTTTTCCTCTTTTAGTGTAAGTAATAAAGCCCTGTAAAGCTCTTACTCTCAGTCCAAAATGTTAATGAAAGGAGGGAGAAATGACCGTGAAGGGTGCCAAGATCAACCCACAGCTTCCTGGTTTGCAAAAGGGAGTTGAAGCAGAGAGGAACAGTGTTCAGCTCCAAAGCCCTGTCAGATCCATAATGGCTTTCACATTTTCCATGTGTGAAGAAGACTGCAGACAGATGGAATTCACTAAATTCATTTTCTGGCACTTTTGCCAAATGCTTATCATGCATGCATCTTTGAATACATTATGGATGTATGGTGTGTACTATATGCTGCAGTGCGTTTTCTGTTATTCTACAGATCACACAGCTGATACAGTTGAGTGCACTTAGATTGGCTTTGTTGAAAACAAAGCCAATCTAGGTATGTCTCTGAGTGTGCCGAAATGATGTAGTGCTGTGAAAAAGTCTTGATCTGTCCCCTCATTTCTTCATATTTTGACAGAAAAAATGGGAAATTGAAACCTGTGAAAACATATAGAATGTAAGGCAAAAAAGGCGTTTTTATAATATTTGGTATGACCATCTTAATTCTTCAGCACAGTCTGAACTCTTTTAGGTAAGTCTTCTTGTCATTTCTTTAAGTCGTCTTCAGGAAAAGTTCTCCAGGCTTCTTGAAGGACATTCAAAGCTCTTCTTTGGATGCTGGCTCCCTTTTGCTCAGTCCATGACTGATAGTGCTCCATTGTGTGTTTTTCGATCCAGGTTTGCTTTTTACTGTATTGGCAGTGGGTTTGGGATCATTGTCATGTTAAAAAATGGAGCTGTTGCCAATCAGACACTTTCCAGATGGTATTTCGTGGTGGATCAAAATTTGACATTACTTTTCTGTGTTCATAATTCAGTCAATTTTTGGCAAGATCGGCAATGGCTGAAATGCAACCCCAAAACATGACAGGACCTCCACCATGTTTTACAGATGGCTGTAAACACTCAGTGTTGTACTTCTTTCCTGAACTCCTCCCCAATCACTGGATTCATCACTCAATAAAACATTTTGGCGCTGATTTTCTGTCCAGTTCTAGTGTAATTTGGCATACCTCAGCCTTTTCTTCCCATCTCCCTACCTTAAGAATGGCTTCTAGATTTCCACCTTTCCACTGAAGAGTCATTCGAACTGTCAACTATTGAAGATGATCTGTCTGAATCAGTAAAAATGGCAAACTTTCAAGATACTTGCTGACTATGATGGAAACCCCACCAAAAGAGAAACAGCACAAATACTCAATGGACCAGTGGAAGAAGATGGTCTATTCTGCTAGAAAATCACATTGACATCCTGATGTGTGAGCTGAGATAACTGCTGGATGGGAAGATGGCAAACTGGTGGAGGTGGGTTGATGCTCTGAGTCACATTCTGCTTGGAAACCTTGAGTTTGACACATGCTGCCTATCTATGTATTGTTGCAGACCTCATGTACTCCTTCATGGCAGCAGGCAATGGGCCTCTTTCAGCAGGTGAATTTTATCACCATCAAATAATTGTATTTAAGATCCTTCAGATTTTCCACATCCTACTTGAAATGGGTGCTTCAAAAGCAAGTTGAATCCAGACTTGACCTGTTAATTTTCAGGACTGCTGCTGCTTCAAGGATCTCCAGCTCATGTCTGAATTGAATTTAACATCTACGGAATCAGAGATGAGATTATCTGATTGATGAGAGAATCTCATCTCTGATTTTTGCGGATGATGTGGTTCTGTTGGCTTCATCGGGTGAGGGCCTCCAGCTCGCACTGGAGCGGTTCGCAGCCGAGTGTGAAGCAGCGGGAATGAGGATCAGCACCTCCAAATCTGAGACCATGGTTCTCAGCCGGAAAAGGGTGGAGTGCCCACTCCGGGTCGGGGATGAGTTCCTGCCCCAAGTGGAGGAGTTCAAGTATCTCGGGGTCTTGTTCGCGAGTGATGGGAGAGGGGAGCCGGAGATCGACAGACGGATTGGGGCTGCAGCTGCAGTAATGCAGATGCTGCACCGGTCCGTCGTGGTGAAGAGGGAGCTGAGTGTAAAAGCGAAGCTCTCAATTTACCGGTCGATCTACGTCCCTACCCTCACCTATGGCCACGAGCTGTGGGTAGTGACTGAAAGAACGAGATCGCGGATACAAGCGGCGGAAATGAGCTTCCTCCGAAGGGTGGCTGGCCTCTCCCTTAGAGATAGGGTGAGAAGTTCGGCCATCTGGGAGGGGCTCAGAGTAGAGCCGCTGCTGCTCCACATCGAAAGGAGCCAGCTGAGGTGGTTCGGGCATCTGACAAGGATGCCCCCTGGGCGCCTCCTGGGTGAGGTGTTCCAGGCATGTCCCACCGGGAGGAGGCCCCGGGGCAGACCCAGGACACGCTGGAGAGATTATATCTCTCGGCTGGCCTGGGAACGCCTTGGTGTTCCCCCACATAAGCTGGAGGAGGTGGCTGGGGAGAGGGAGGTCTGGGCCTCTTTGCTTTAGGCTGCTGCCCCCGCGACCCGGCCCCGGATGAAGCGGATGAAGATGGATGGGTTGATGGATCTACGCAATTTATTACAACCCCATGCAGTACATCCACCTAATATTCTAAACTCAGGAAGATTGTAATCTTCCCTTTGGCTTGACAGACAGGTGTTAGCTTAATTATACAGGCATTGCTGAGGGCTATACTGGTGTAGCTGGTAGCCACTGAGTATATATTACTCATGTATGCTTTTTGTGTTGAATATTTGACGTTTGTATTGCGGTATGAAAGGAGTGCCAGTTCCCCTCTAAGTCCAGCCAAGCAGTCTCTACAGAGACTAATAAATCATCTCTTGCTGCTACCAACTAAAGTCCTCTGACCTTGTTTTCATTTCCTTGAAAGTAGACCTATTATGCCGATTTTCATTTCTGTATTTTCATTCTTGGATTCTGGAGTATGCTCACATGATTTAAAGTTTAAAATAACCCTTAATTATCTTACATTTGGCTTAAGTGTCGTATACCTTGATGCAGCCCCTCAGTTTATCCAGTTGTCTGAAACAAGATGTTTTAGCTCTCTAGATTTTTTCTGATTGTCTGCACCTCGCATTACAATCACAAGCATGTATAAAATACTGTCTAAGACCAGTACATGAATGTTACTTGCAGCTGGACAGTGTCTGCAAGCATAGACCAAGGGTTTATGTGTAAAGGGCTTGCTGGATGAAAGACTCCTCTGTCAAGTGGCGAGGCAAAAAACAAATGTTTACTTGTAGCTGTTTAGTGCACAGAAAAGAAATAATATCAATGTCATGTGTCATATGTTGAAGGATTTAGCAAATTTAACTTTCCTACAAAACGGAAAACTGCACTTTTGGTCAACTTCAAAATTTGTTGAGTACTCAGCTTCAGTTTCAGCTTCAGGACACACTATGAGTCAAACAGGTGGGTAGAGCTTGCCCGCTTAAAGTCATACTGTGTGGCCATATTGAGGATTAACCTCTCTTTTGGGTGGCTGTAGCTCAGGTGGCAGAGCAGGTCAGCCACTAATCAAAAGGTCGGTGGTTTGATCCCAGCTGCATGCCAAATATCCTTGGGCAAGATACTAACCCCGTGTTTGCCTACTGGTGGTGGTCAGAGGGCCCGGTGGCGCCAGTGTCCAGCAGCCTCGCCTCTGTCAGTGCGCCCCCAGGCAGCTGTGGCTACAATGTAGCTTGCCATTGCCTGTGTGTGAATGACTGAATGTAGTATAAAGCTTTGGGGTCCTTAGGGACTGAGTAAAGCGCTATACAAATGCAGGCCATTTACCATTTAACATAATACAGATCGAGAGCAGGAAAGTCTTTAGAGTGGTCTGAAACCTGAGGGTGAAAGCATTTGTATATAATATGCGAAAATTTAGCCAACATTGACCACTGTAATAGTAAAAAAATTAAAAATTAAAATCATCCAGTGAGAAGCAGTTCAGTGGACAAAAATGTGTTGTTGATATCAGTTCAGAGGCAAATGACAAAATTTCTTCAAGCTGATGGTAACAATACAACAATATACAACCAAGGTATGCAGAAGAATGCATGACATGTTGAACTTTGAAGACAAATGGGCTACAGCAGCAGAAGACCATGCCAGGCACTGCTCCTGTCAGTTTAGAACAGAAAATTGAGGCTACAGTTCACCCAGGATTGGAACTTATCCTACTTTTTATCTGCGGTTCAGGCTGCTGGTGGTAATGTCATCATGTTGGCACACTTTCTACCCCTTAGTACCAACTGAGCATTGTTGCTGGCCATGTCCATTATTGTGTGATCACAGTGTACCCATCTTGTGATAGCTGCTTCCATTGAGGTATAATGCCATGTCATAAAGTTCAGATTATCTCAAATTGGTTTCTTAAACATGACAATGAATTCACTGTACTTAGATGGTCTCCACAGTCACCTAATTACCAGGCAGTCAATTCAGTCCAGCACAGATTTGGTAAAACAGAAAATTCACATCATGGATGTGCAGCTGACAAATCTGCAAGACCTGTGTGATGCAATCAAGTCAACATGATCCAAAAACTCTGAGGAATGTTTCCAGCACCTTGTTGAATCTGAGCCAATCTGAATGTAAAGGGAGGTCCAACCTATTGCGAGCAGGCAAAACAGAGAAAAGGGAAAAGAATAATAGACTTAGTTTAAAAGAATGGATGACACTGAAAACCCTGGAAGCGTTAGCATTGTCTGCTGCTGGAACTCAAAAAGATTAAATGATTAGTTAGGTTGATTATAAATTGCTTTTGGTCATCACGTTTTACTGTTTGGAGTAATAAAATAGACACTTTGGTTCCTGGGGATCGGTTCCTTTATCCTACAGAGTAGACATTCCTCGCAGCACTTCTTCTTAATTGCTCTAAACAAACAGTTTTGTCAAGCAATTTAAAACCATTGTCTGGTGTTGATTACTGCATTCAGTAAATGGTATCGCCCAGATGTCAGACAGCTCCTCCTGCCTCGTGATGTTTCGTCATAACTGCAGGCTACTCAGCCACCCTCATGTCTGGAGTGTGTCTGTCTAAACAGGGTTCAGCAGAAAAAAAGTAGCTCTTCCTCCTGACCAGGATGGCTTGCTGTCATTCGGATTGACATACCACACACCAGCATCCAACCACAGATGTTGCAGGCCACCCAGAAGACACTCCAACACTCACGAAGCAGCATTAACAGAAGGCATTTCCATTCCATTTCCACTTCTCATAGCAAACTATCAGTTCTTAGACCGGCTCTTCTTTGAAATGTTGACTTTGGAGCTTTGTCAGGCTTTGGAGTAAAAGTGTACAACCATGTAATTGATCATTCAGCTTGTGGTTTTCTCTTTCTCTTGTAAATTAACTGTTGTGGTGAGAAGTTCACATATGTGATTGTAATTGTGAGTTTTCCATTTGGGAAATTCATATTTTGATCAGGTATTCTTTTGTCCTCAGATACTGCTTAATATAATTGTAATACTAGTTTAAAATATATTAAACTAAAAGATAACATAACCATCAACTATATGACACACTCACTTCTTTTTTGCCTGTTCACAAAATTTGCATGCAAGTCAAACTGTACCATCTGCTTCTGAATTAAAACAATGGAAGTTCCTTTAAGCTCTAACCACCTTTTACAGCCCCCCATGTTCCCTCAAAGCCACTGTTAAATGATAGAGATTCACACAAAACCCTACAATCACAGACCAGCTTCTTCCACGATGACCATAATGTTATACAGACGTTACCCACAAGCTACACTAGTGGCTGCAAGCAGAAACCATCTGGATAGAAAATCTGAGTCCAGCGGGAGAGGAAGCATGACATGTGTCAATTAAAACCTGTCCTCTGTACGTATGGTGAAGTCAGTGGTGGATGTGGCCAGTGTGGTGATGAGCATGGCTTATGTATGTAATAAAACTGTCCCAGAGAGATTTACCCTCAAATGCAGTTTCTGTCAAGTGTCCAGAATTCAGTCCTTTAAAGTTTGGTCTGTCAGTGCCCCAGCAGAAAAGAAAGTGTAGTTCAGTGCATTTATAGGTGGATGAACATAAAGCACAACATCATGGTGATTATGTTTAGCTGTCTGTTAAGCTGTGTTATGCACTGGTTAATGTTATTGCGCTGCAGTGCATTCATCTATTACTCTATCACCTATTTTTAATACTGCTGCTTGCACATGCTGCAGTATTGTTCAATCTGTGCTGCTGGCCATGAAATGAAAAAACAATGCTCGTTTGGTGTTCCAGATGTCCTTCTCCCTTAAAAAACTTTCCAGTTAGTCCTGGGTAATCCAGAAGTGTTTCCTGGCTAGATGAGATATATAATCTCTCAAGTGGGTTTTGGATATATATTCTGGGGCCTCCTACAATGGGAGGCACCCAAGAGGCTGGTGGCATCCTAACCAAATGCCATCTCAACAGGCTCCTGTCAACATGCAGGAATAGTGGGTTTACTCAGAGATCCCTCCAGATGTTTCACCTCTTCACCGTATCTTCTAAGGCTGAGAAACACCACAGCGGAAACTCATTTTGGCCACTTGTATTTGCAGCCTTCTTTCAGTAATTACCCAGACTTGATGATCACAGGTGAGGATTGGGATCATCTGATTAATCGAAAGCTTTGCCTTTTAGCTCAGCTCTCTCTTCATTTTGTTGCCGCAGCTTCCTCATGAATAAAAGATTCATGAGGAATCCTAAGATATTTGAACTCCCTTGCTAAATGTGATGTTAATGTCATGAAATTAAATGCTTTGAGAATGCTTTCAGATTTTCTTTGAAGGCAAAAAAAAGAACTGAATATTTTAGCCCATTGATGGATGGTTGCCAAGCAACCTGATGGCGTACTTGTATAATTAAAGTTTTGCTAATATAAATTAAATGTAACTGTTGCTAAATACAAATGATGCTTTAAAAGGGTGTTAGAGATGCATAAGAACTAATTATTTTAGCCAGCTGTGTGCGGTTGCTGGGCAATGTGACATCATAATGTCTGATATAAACAACATAGTTGTTTTGGGTTATTTTTTTACTATTTTGTGTGGAGTGTAATTCACTTTCCCATTGTTGTTATTACCGTTGTCATTAAGGTGGGATGAGCAGCCACAGCACAATGGCACAAATTCTTCTTCTACTTTGAAGAAAAGATTTATTACAAATATTTTTTGACTCTTCTCTGAAAGAGGGCATCTAGTGCCCATTAGAGGAACCGCATCTTTAAGCCATAGTAAGGCTGTGAAGGTTGCAGCTTAATTTGTTTTAATGCCCTGTGGAGTTTTGTTCTTATGAAATTTTTAGTGTAACTCTCTTTGTGTGTATCCTTTGGGTCTAAATTAGCCTTTTTCCTCATGAAATATTTGCAAAGCTGATTTTTGACAATTTAGGAACCTGCATTGTTTATAATAATATTAAGTTTCATATAAAAATGTATAACGTTTTAATATCGAGTAAATTTATCATGTCTAAACAACAAAGAGAATACATAGTTAAAAAAGAGAGAGTAGATTTAAATATATAGACGTATTAAAGTAGTAAATGTGCTGTGTAAGATGCTTTTATAGCCCATGCCAAAAAGTCTGTCCACAAAAACCACCAGGGCATGCCACAAATACCATGAAGTGGTTTATTATCCCAGCTGCTCATGAGAGGAACACCATTGTGTTATTTATTTTATTTCGGTTTTTCTCAGACTCGTGACATTTAGCTGTGTATTTTTCTTTGAAGTGCTTGCCAGCGCTCCGTCAGCACGGAGGGTCTTTGTAGTGGGGTTTTGAGTGGCACCTGAAGCAGCCAGCAGGGGACCTCAGCATTGATCGATGAGGATTTTGCAGGCAGAAATTCAGTTCCTGGTCTTTGCAGCTGAGGGCAACTCAGATCTACAAACTTCCATCAAAATGGAAAATGCTGACTGAAAGTGAATAACAGATTCTCAGTTTTTCCTCTATTGCAAAAGGGAATATGATGCAGAAATAAATGCTTCATGGTGATATTAATTGCTTCACTTCTGACAGCTGAATGGCAGCTGACTGAACACAGACAGCCTTTGAATCTTTCGCTGAATAAAGTGATTCCTGTGTTATTCTTGTCGTGCTTTCCTGCATTCATACTTTGAAGTCGCTCCTCTTTTTGCTGATCGTGTTGTATTTCTTTCAAAGTTGAGCGTAGGAAGGCTATCAAATTCTGGTTGCTAATGTGATGATCATTAACCAGTGGGCCACACACACAGACACACACTCATAAAACAGAAACACACACTTGCTAGTGAGTTGCAGTGTTTGGAGTGCTTAAGCTCTGATGTTTTGCTTTGTAACTAGAACCCAAGTCACTCCATGGGCCCCAAATCCTGGAGCCGAGTAAGTCCATACCCACTCCCCACTCCATTGTTGATGAAATTTCTGGAAAGACAACCTGTTTGTGTAACTGCAGCGAGTGCTGAGTCTCTGCAGAGCTGAGTGGGGCCTCTGGGTTCGTGGGAGGGGGTGAGTAGGAGAGGCCGTGGATGGTGCAGCAGCCTGCGTGCCTGTCTGACCTCAGCTCATCTGAGAACATTTTGGAAGTGTTTATTTCTCTACCTTTACTATCAGTTGGTGAGGCATCATTATCGTAGGATGGGTAAAGACCAGTTTAGCATGCTCATTTTTTAAACTCTGTTGAGTGAATGAGCTTACTTTTGCACTGAAGTTGCACTAATGAGTATTTTTGGATTATAAATTAGTCTATATGTACTGGCAGAGAAGTCACTTATAATAATAAACTCAGCTCCAGCAGGGATTTTGATGCCTTTTACCTCTATACGCTTGTAAGACTGGGTCTGAAAGGGAAGTCTTAAAACTGCATTCCTTTTAATAGGCAGCAGGGGGGGCTTCTATGGGAGTTTGATGGAAAATCACTGCTCACTTCATCTATGACCTGGGGAAACCCTTTCCTGAGGAGTTTATGATCTCAATCTCTGATTTTAAGTCTCACTGAATAGAGCACGATGATCATTTTGGTAATTATGGCCTCTTTTAGGGTTAAATAAACAACAAAGGAGGGTATAATTTAGGGAAGACCTACCTGGTCATTGGCAAGTTCTACCATATTAGTGTACAGTGGTATTCTGCTTTCTTTAGATCCGCCTCTTGCTTGTGAAATCAGGTTTTAAAATATCAAGTTCTGTACTAACCAGTGGGTGACATTAATCTTGTATACATAGTCTATGACCTCACTAGACACTCATCATCAGACGGTGGTAGAACAAGCAAACACTGTTGCCACTCACAAGCTCTTGTACAGTTTTTTAATCCAAATGTGGCTCTTGCTCTGTAAAGAACTTGCAATAAAAGAAAAAAAAAAAAGCAGCAATAAAGTTGAGCTGAAATCTGTTTCATAGGGGCAGCCGTCCTAAAATATCAGACAAGCATTTAGTGAAATCTCCAATTTGAATAATATTGAATATATTCAATGCCGACCGTGTTAAACAACCATTACAGCAGCACACATGCAAACATGCAAACATGCAAAGCATTACTCCAGATATTGCTGTTATTAAGCTGTATTAAACCAAGCCAACAACCAAAGCAGCAACCACACAAGGTGAGTTTCTATCTAGTGAACACTGATGACCATGAGTACAGACAGCAGGCTAATGCAAATGTCACTAAAAAGAAAAACAGTGGGTGGAGACCTTGGCACAACCAAAATGATTGCAAAACTGACTTCTCATTGCCTTTAGAATGGTTGCTTCAAAAGCAGGGACCAGGTCTGCAACCACTCGTATTCAGTCACTGTCTTGCATGCATGAAGATGGCGATAAAATGGCTAAAAGTCTGCAATCAGTTTGTGATTAAATGGGGTCAAATTGGAAATTGCATGGAATCTGCTTGTGGTCAATCAGCAAATATCACACAATTTTTGCCATTGATTGTAAATCTGTTGCTGTGTACAGACAGCAGTAATTCAAAAATCCCACCACAAAATAGTTGCATACATTTAACTACAAAATGGCATGGATCTTTTTGCCTTTACAGGAATATAACAAGAATGCAACGAGTCAAGTCGAGTCTCCTGTTGCACAACGATACATCACAGACAAGTTGCATTATTTGGTGCAGACTGACCTTAACTATATTTGCAACATGTTGCCCATCTGTTTGTGTGTATAAACTCCTGCCGATTGCTGCAACTACTTGCTTTTGGTTGCCAAAAGTGGAAAAAATTTAATGCAATTACTGAGCAACCATCAATTTTTCACTTTCTTTGAGTGTGACTTTCGGGAGTAGGTAAAGATCAAAGTAGATTGTTGAGCACCGATGCTCTTATTCCATGTCCGTCGAGTGTGTAAACACTTCTACATAGCAACTTTCAAATTGGATAATTTCAGATTTTATTGTTTTCAGCTGCCACCAAATGGCCAGAAAATCAATCATTTCAGCTGCATGAATTGATTCTGCTTTTCATTCTGTCTCGCAGTCCCTTGAGACACGTTTCTTTCAGAAACATTGAGACATTTTCTGAAACTGAAATGTTTTCTCTCAAAAGCGTGGACTTGATGTTATTGGTATTTTTCTCATATTAAGTCAAAATACAACTAGCTATCAGCAAAATGCATGTTTCCTTTTAAATATGTCTCTGCATAAGAGCAGGTCTGACAGATGAATTAGATGATTATGTGGAAAAAAATAGTTCCCTGTCACACCCCCATGGTGAGGCAGCAGACTGATGGAGCCTCAGAGAGCTGCTGGGTGATGTAATCTTGGTTGCCTCATATTTTGACAATGTTTTTTGTTAGATGTGAAACAAAGCTCAGTGAGTGATATCCTGCCACAAAGGCACCACTTTTCCCCCTCTCCTCCAGTTTTTACGTGGATGATGTGGCCGGTGTCATGGTCCCTGAGAGGTTCTTGGCTCATGGTGGTTGAATCTAACATGGATTTATTGGCTTTTAAAAGCCATCCATCAGTGCTTTCTCTCCACCTCTCAAATCTTTAAATCATCTGCCTCCTCTCTCACTCTCTCTCTTGCTCTTTTTTCCCTCACATTTCACCTTTTCTCCAATTTCAGCCTCTTTCAGTGACGAAGCGTTGGCCTTGTCCTCATTGTCTTTACTCCTCCTTTTGCTGTTCACCCAGTCACTGACAACTGTGAGCGCCTTTCCCGTATGGTTTCCATCACATGTAATAAAAGAGATGGAGCCTAAATAAGGCCACACATGAAGCTGGGATGGTGTTGGTTTCCTGCTGGGCCCCAGAGCCATCCCATGAACTCACAACCCTTTGGCCCTAATTCTGCACTTCCTCTGATTGCATCATTGGCAGGTAAAGCATCAAAGTACGCACAGTGGGCATGTTGGAGGACATAAGGTGTTCTCTGTGCCTTTAACAGGGTGGTATTAGGTGTAGAAACAAAAGGAAAAAAAGCTTTTTGTGAATATTCTTTTGTTTGGTAGCTCATCAAACTCCTCCAAAATCTCCAAAGTTGAAGGCAACTGTTTAAAGCAGATTTGTTTATATGCAAGTATGTACATCGAGCAGGGATTCTTCTGCAGCTATAAGTACCTGAAAGTCAGTTATGACTACAAAAGCACTTGTTAGCGCGTGCACACACACACACACACAAACACACATTACACACATGATTCAGTCCAGGCCCCCTCACTTTGCCACTGAGAAATCTGAGCAGTGCATGACTCATTCATTGGGCCATCATCTCCCTCCTGACTGTAAAACAACTTGGCTTAGATTGCAGTGTATCAGAGATCTTGTAAAACATCTTATTTCTGTTTGAGTAATGAAGGGCAGATTAGAAGAAACAAAAAAAACAGGAAACACACGTATTGGCACGCAGTGAAAAATATTTGACAGTTTTTCATGGCTCATCAGTAAATTGAAATCGTGTGTGTGTGTGTGTGTGTGTGTGTGTGTGTGTGTGTGTGTGTGTGTGTGTGTGTGTGTAAAAGCAGTGAATTGTCTTAGTTAGCGGTGTGTTTAAAAGCTTGAACAAGCATCTGTATATAAAAAGTTGGTAGTGAAAACACTCTTGAGAAGTGGCTTTGTCATTTAAGTTTGAATTTATCCAACATCCACTGGTGTCCATGCAAACTTTTAACTAGCAGAAGCAATATTGTACTCATAGATATACATTGGTTAGTGTGTATTTATGTCCTCTAACAACTGATACATTGTCCTAAACTTAGAGTTAATCCATTAAATCTGTTGTTTTAGAGGTCTTGTGGTGTGTACAGATGCAGCTTTGCAAAACTAACCTGTGACGCCATATTCTCCTGGCACCCCTTCCAAATAAACTGCCCTTGTTTTGTCTTTTCTAGTTGTATCTTTATGAACTTTAACATTTAACATGCTAACTGAGGCCTGTAGAATAGCTTCTGCGTAAGCTGCTTTTCTGTTCTTTACACGTCTACTGCTTTCCCATGCTGTCAATCTCAGTACTGACATCATTGCTCTAGTCTAATCATCTTCTCGCCCGCCTTCTTTGAGCCAATCAGCCTATGCTTTACATGGTTTAAATCTGTGCTCTCCATCATTCTCCCTTTCAGACTCTCCTTCGTGCAACCCATCCCCACTTCAATCTCAGGCACCACAGCCAGAGCTCCATTCGAGGCTTAGTCTTTATCTTCAATTTCCAGCAAACTGCCAAAACTTCTGGTTTTATCGAGGTGGTCACACCTACAGATGATCTGTTAATCAAGTGCATTTGACTGTCCTCTTAATTCCTATAGAAGCAGTAAGGATGCGCTTAGTTTTTCACAGGACTCTATGCAGCCCTGTGAAAAACTGTATTTTTTCACAAGACTAGTGAGTATTCCTGTGAAGCCGCTGAAGGCTTCTTCCACTGAAGCTGAAGTTTGTCTTGAACTCCTTTCTTTGTCTTTGGTGCCAGGTATAATTCACTGATTACCCTTTTGGAGTAGATCTGCACTCTGGTTCCGGGAAAGGGCTTGAGAGCATGTTAAGCAAGGCAGGGTTCCAAATCACAGTTTGTGTGACCTCAGCTCACAGCTTTGTGTTCTCAGCCGTTACTATAGCGTCCCTGCTGCTATTTACAGTAAATAAACATGGTGTTTTAATGAACAAGGCGCATGCATCAGCTGTGGCCTCCTGGACATTATTTTGTAATTTCAGAGCCCATGTTGAGATGAAAAAGACAATGTTTGTGTAATCCTTTGTTTCAGGAAATGAGGTTGATGAAAGATGCAGGCTTGGATTTTTTTTATCACCAAGGTGGACACTGTCTGGACATTGTTCCAATTCAGAGGTTTTACAGAAACAATGGATGACTTTGTTGGAAACATACAGGATGACAAAGGGAATCCTTTCTCATTGAAAACCCACTAGTGTGTTTTTCCTGTTTTGGTAAGGCCCTTTGTGTTTGGAGCATCATTCTTTATATTTTGCTATGAGCAGTAAAAGTGTTGGTGTCAGCCTGTGGTCTGAGCATCCTGGCCGATGGTTGTTTTTGTGGTTGTGGACAGTATGATCCGACTGCGTCTAACTGTGTAGGCGAGTGGGAAAGATGACGAACTGGTGTCCGCTTTAATGATGAGGAACCAAACTAAAGGAGTCTCTGATGGTAAACTGTGGTCAAGGAGCCTGACGCTCGTGGTGTTTTTCCACTGTCTCGTGAAAGTTCATCTTCCTCTCATACTGAGAAATTTGTCACTCCAGAAACTTTTCGATTTATCAGGTCTGAGCCGACTACATGCACAGACAGGCTTGCTGAGCTGCAAGCCTCTCCATATTTTATTTATTTGTTAGGTTTCGTGCATCTGGGCTGTGTTAGTGTGTCAGACATTTGAGAATGTGTGAAAGCTTGTTTGTAGTGACTGACTCATTTCCCTGTGTCTGCTTGTCACACAAACAGACAGTTGTTATACTTTAGACTTTATTCATTTGGGTAAAGTGTGGATATGAATCTTTGTCTTTAGGAAACCTTTTACGCTAAATTGCAAGATCTTTCAATACTGTGGAGCAAAAATCAACAATTCCATTTTTTTTATATCAAGAATAAGACCCCAAAAGAACCCATGGAGGGTGGCTTTTTGCCTTGATGGTTGGGCTATGTACAGACAATATACACAGCTTCTGTCGCGCTATATTAGGTCTGTTACTGGCTGTCGGTGTCCCATGATTAATTAAACACAAAACCATCAAACTGAACTGAATAGACTGGCAATATCTGATCGATAGCTGGATCAGATATCATCACCGATATCAGTCGTTATCTTATCTATAATCGTTATCTGATCCAGCCTTTAGATCAGTATCGGTATCAGTATGATTATCTGATCCAAAGTAGTTAACAAAACAATGCCTTTTCTAAATGAAACCGAGTTTTCTTGCCCTTGATTTGACTATTGTAAAAACCATAACCATCTACCTCGATTCAAGGAGCGGTATGCCTCCGAAAACTTCATGAAGAGCTGCTGTGAGGTGAACAGCTGGTTTTATTGCCTTGCAACAGTAAGACAACACACGCATTATCTTCAGAGAAAATAAATGAAAGAAAGCGGAGCTCTTTAATTAATAAGAAACTTGTCCTTGCATTTATTTGGAATTATCCAATTAAATGCTTCTTCAAATTGTCCTGATCTCATAAAGTATGCAAAGTGGCCATGACCTCTGAGGACACAGAGCTGGCGTGCAATGTGACAAATTTATGTGCAGGTCCAATGGAAACTGTGACAATAGAAACTAGATATGTTATGGTGGACACACCTTGGTGGTGATGTTGCAGCTGGCCAATGTAGTCATAGCCTTTGGAGGGAAAGTGGATACTGATGGTAGGATTTGTGTTTCACATTAAACATAGCCTGTCACAAGGTAAACTTTTAATTTTGTCTTAGTTGCATGTTGGCCATTTGGTTGGGTTCAACTAAAAAAAAAAAAAAAACTGTGGTTGTCACGTGTGAAATCTCTGAGTTCTTAGGAAAGTGAAAGATTTTACTTCTAGCCCTGAGGATAATGTAGCTTCTGCTGCTGAGTCAACACAAGCCAGTTAGAAGTGTATCTGCTTTAGTTCATCCTGTGCTGATGATTCACGTTCATGGAATCCAGCTGTAAAAAAAAGATGGACAATTGACAAACAAATAAAAAGAAAAAAACAAGCCGATTATCCAGGAAGTGACCCACTGGAAAATAATCAGCAGGCACGCTATGACCTCTGAACTGGACAGCCCACTCATGTGTGGACACTCAGGTTTAAGCTTTTCCATCTGATGCATTTTCTCTTTGTTCTTGTAAATTAGCTGTGAAACCGAAGTCTCTCCTTTCCTATTGTGATGTTTGCCACGTGTTTTGTGTCACGGCAGCTGTCAAATTTTAAATTCTCCACTTAATCCACGGAGCATCTGAAGCTCATCAATCAGGGGTGCACTGAGATGGAAAAGAGTTTAGCCTGTGCAATAGTTCATACACTTACAAAGTGTTTTGGTATCATTTAAGCGCAGCAGATTTGTAAACACTGTCAGCTTGTTTGGATTGGAACAGCAGCACTTTGATTACTGTGAGCTGATGAACTGATGTGCTCACTTCATTGGGGAAGTTTGCACGAGCTGACGCTTCAAACATGCCAGCAGTTATGAATGACTCAGAAAAGGCAATCATTTATCATGGCCATATTCCCAGAGTGCACTTCTCTGCTTACAGTTAAACCAAGCCGAGGAAAGACTTTGGTAACTCCTGATGCGGTAATCACTTTCGCTCCGTGCCCTGAACCGGACCTGTGTTTTTGAAAAGATTAACATGTTTCAGGCATGAATACCTGTTAATACACATAAGAAGGCTCTTAACCTGCCTGAGTACTGCAGTTTCCACAGTTTTCTCTCATTTCTTTGACTCATGTCACACTTTCCTAGTCTTTCTGTGGCCACAGAATGAAAAGAAGTGAATATTTTGGCAAGACGAGAGTCACAAGTTACTGATTTTCCTTAAAAACGTCTCACTTTGAAACACTTTGATAAGATTTATGGGCTTCTGTGTCGTCATCGTCGGAAACAAATGCTCAAGGCCATTTTTTTTATAATACAGTTTTGAGTTGAAAACATAAATCTTCTCTGTTTAAGTTGAGAGAGAGTAAAGTTTGGATCAGGAACAAAAGCATTTTAAAAACTGCCAAATCTCTATAGTTTGCTTCACATTTACAGACTCTTCTGTGTTAGCAGTTTTACTATGATGCAACTTAACTGATTTTATTCAGACCAATAGTTCTCACCTGTATCGTTTCCTGCAAAAAAAAAAAAAATCCAAAAGCTACCGCTCGAAATCAGACAGATGCTTTCTTAGAAGTTGGTGGTGAGCAATATATGTTTTTAGGTGTGAAGTTAATTGGAAGAAATTGGAAGAAGTCAATTAACTGCTTCAGGATCCTGCAAATAAATAAATAAATAAATACTCATAAACAGTTCTTTAAATTGAGTGTTTTTTATTAATCTCTTCACATTTAGTAAAGACAAAGTGCGATTCAAAAAAAACCCTTTTTGTTTAAATTATAATTTCCTCAGAAAGAAGATCACCACAGGTATGGCCATAAACTTTTGGGGGGTAAAATTTGAACACTAATATCTGTGCAACAAAAGAAAAACCGCAGTGGTAAAATGATATGTCTATAGCTCAGGGATTGTCTTTCCCCTTAAGGAAAAAGTAAATGAAAAAAGGATATTGGTAATGTTGATGCTTATTACTTATAATCGTCGTTAAGAGCACCAAATTCCTTGGTGTCCACCTGGCGGAGAACCTCTCCTGGTCTCTCAACACCAGCTCCATAACTAAGAAGGCCCAACTGCGCCTCTACTTCCTGCAGAAGCTGAGATAAGCCCATCTCCCTCCATTCATTCTCACCACGTTCAACAGAGAGACTATCAAGAGCGTCCTGAGCAGCTGCATCACTGTCTGATATGGTAAAGGTGGATTGCAGTACCCTCTCTTCCCTCCATCACGGACACTTACAACATCCGCGCCATCATCCTGTTCTGTCTAGTGTTGCACTGTCTTGTCTTTTTTTTTTTTGCAATTTTTGCAATTTTTGCACATTGCACTTTTACGTAGTCCCGTGTTGATTGTCTGTTATATGTCATGTGTAACACCAGGGTCTCAGAGGAATGCTGTCTCGTTTCACTCTGTACTGTACCACTGTACATGGCTGAAATGACGATAAAAGCCGCTTGACTTGACTTGAGTATAAGTCATACACCAGTCAGCCTCTTACTTTTTAATGTATAAGTCACCTTGTTCTGCCTAAACAGCCCTGACTCAGAAATGAGATCTCTGTGGGTGTTCTCTGGTATTAGGTACCAGGATGTTGGCAGTGGATCCTGGTTGCTGTAGGTTGCTACGTGAGGCCTCAGTGCTATGTGAGTACATTGTGATGTGGGAAATGTAGAGGCTGTATGAATACTTGGCTTCTTTGATCTGTCCCTCAAACCTTTCCTGAGCAGATTTTGCAGTGGGAAGGGGTCCTGCTAGGGGAGGCCTTCATTAAGGGCCACTGGGGGTGGCAATTTTTTGGTAGGTGGCATGTGTCATTGTATCAGTACATCCTCATAAATGCCAGAACCCAAAGGTTTGTAATAGTTGACAAATTCCAGTCAAGTCCAATTCATGGACCTCCCAATTTGCAACCATCAGGGTCCAAAAGATCTACCGCAAACATCCCAACCTCTACAACAGGTTAAAACAGCTTGGCTGATTTGTTGGTTTACCTCGACTGAAGACCTGCTTTTAACAGTGTGGGTACTGGCCCGATACACTGAGTGCACCTTAAAGCATATGAAGTAAAGTAGGTCTTCTTGCTGGTCAGTGAGGTAATGGTGGTGTCATTTGAGTTTGCACAGAATCAATCACATGGAACGATTACATCTAGAACCCCCTTTTTCAGTTTCATCCATCACTTGCTTGTACTCTTTACAGTAAATCTCCTGTTGAGGTTGACCAGGTGTTCCACCTCCTCTCCAACTTGACACGGTCTTTGACTGAGGTCTAACAATCAGTGATCTTACAAAAAAATCCCTTCACACCAATAAGAATAAATGATGTTGTTAACTTTGGCATCGAAACTCCCAGTGGGACACTGAGGATCCAATCGGCGCTGGATTTTTAGTTTATTTAAGAATTACCTCACCATATAAAACACACTCGAGCGCAATGTGTGGTTAAACCTTTGGCACTAAGTGATTCTTGCACTTTACAGGTCCACGTATGATGGGAACTGAATGGCTCCTGTTAATCTGAATATATCTTGTATTCCTTTATAAAAAATTTAATTCCAGGTACACGAAAAGCAAATACCCCCCCCTCCCCCCAAGACCCCCCCCCACACACACACACACACTCACACACTACATTCCCAACCTTTACACACACACACACACACTCCCTGAACTGAAAATGAAATGCAGCTGTGTTCCCGTCAGCACTGTAGAGCTCGCCACTCATCTGTCATGAAAAATATCCTTGAAAAGGAATATTCCAAAAAGTGTCCCCACACGCTAAGGGCCCCAAATTTCATTCCACAGTCCTGACACTGCATTAAAAAAAAAAAAAAAAACTACACACCGTTTGCCTCCATTTCTCTGGGAAGAAATCTTTTCACACAAGGCGACTGAAAGAGAGGCAGTTTGCTGAGAGAAGACTAAGTTCAGGAAAATAAGCATGTTGCTGAGTCTAAACAAATCAGTGGGGGGGATTGTTTTTGTGTCGCTTCTCCACCAGGACCCCTGAGGGAAGAGCTGGCCTCTTTAATGTAGACTCCGGGGCTGTTTATCCAGATGTGGGTCTCCTGGAGTCCTTAGCGAACACCAAACTCCACCTACACATTTTAGGCATTTCTGATTCAGAAAAATGCTCCATAGGAAGCAAAGTGTATTGACTCATTTGGTATTCTTTCATGTTTTTACGCAGGAATCCAGGAGGGCACCCAGTGCACGAAGTGTAAGAATGAATGGGCACTGAAGACCTCCATAGCTCTGCTCTATGTGCTGTGTACACTCCTCACCATCGCTGTTGCTATACTTGGATATAAAGGTAAAACAAGCTGCCCACTACGCTCCTTTTCACTATCACTGTAATCTAACAGAATAAATTAGAGGATGGCAAACACTTCTACAATGACGCCCTTTGTTTTCTGAAATGTTGAAATGATTCACTTACATTATGTTGATGGAGTAACCATCCAAACATATCATTAGTTTTCTCTTTGTGCTGCCAAGAGCTTCACTGTTTCATGACCGTATGAGACCTCCTGTGCGTGAGGCAAACAGCTCTCTGTCTCTTGAGTGGACTTCAGCATGCTCAAGTATGACATGAATGTTCTTTTGCAATGCTTCATTGTCATTATTCAATGTTTCAGTAATGGAAAGTATGACAACACTTCTGCCACATTCACGAGGAAAACTTAGCAGTTTTACCCTCAATTTACTCTCTCTACATTTCCTGTTACAGATAAACGCCCTGTTAAACCAAATTACCCCCCAAAAAAAAAAAAAAAAAAAAAATCTCAAGGAGTTTTAGACTGAGTACTGAGTACAAAAAATGCTTGTTTACTTTCTTGCAGAGTCACGTGAGAGATTTCACCTTCATGTTGCCAAAAACAAACAGTGATTGAACCCAAGAGAAACAGCTAACAAAACAAATATGCCTGGCAGTGCATTTCACATGCGGGGTTGACTCCAAATACTCTATATATTGTGAATGGAAACGTGAAATGGCCAGAGAAGATGATACAGTACTGTGAAAGGCTTTAGCCAATCCCCATTCCTTTATATTTTGATAGGAAAATAGGAAATAGGTGCTTATAGAAATCAAAACATATATAAATGTACAAACATACACAGTATATAAAACAAAAATGAGCTTGAAAGTCAATATTTAGCATGACCATCTTTATTCTTCAACAGAGCCTGAACTCTCTTAATCAGCTTTCTTGTCATTTCTTTAAGTCGTCTTCAGGAATAGTTCTGCAGACTTCTTGAAGGACATCCAAAGCTCTACTTTCAATGTTTCTGCCTTTTGTATTGTTTGTTGTCAAGATGATCCCATCTGCTTTAATAATGTTGAGATCTAGGTTCTGGGGAGGCTAATCCATGACTGATATTATATGGCTGTAACAGTAACACACTCTCTCCTGATCTCCTCGGTATATACTGATGATTTAAACCAAAAATTTTACATTTGGATTCATCATTCCAAAAGACCTGTTGCCACTGATTTTCAATCCAGTTCTTGTGTAATTTGGCAGACCTCAGTCTTTTCTCTCCGTTTCCCTTCCTTACCAATGGCTGTTTGACAGCCACCCTTCCACTGAGACCATTTCTGATGAGGCTTCAGCAAACTGTTGATGGATCAACTGAAGGGCCAGATGTAACTGATGTAACTTTTGCATACTGTTCATCTGCTGTAGATACTGTCATTTTCATTTTTTTATAGTCATTTTCATTTTTTTTATAGTGCTCCTTGCCAGTATTTTTCAGTAACTGTCATAAACTTAAAGTAATCTTTGTCAAATTAATTTCAATTTCATTTCAATTTCATGGTCTTGAGTACCACAAATCTTGTTCGGTCAGGCATGCCACTGCGCTTATGCAAGCCTCTCTGCAACCCACTCTCTGTAGTTCTCTGTCTGACTTAATCAATGGCATATCTGTTGTCGCTGTTAGCACTTCCTGCTTCTAGCTTTCCACGTATGCACACAGGAGGGTGTCCCTAAACAGAGCAATGCTACCAAATATAAATGTAATGCTAATGAAAATCACAAGCCTCTTTTGTCCATACTGACTGAAATTAAATTTTACTCACCTTTTAGTATAAGCCCCACATTATTGGCTAAAACTATACAGTATTCAATTCAATTCAATTTTATTTATATAGTGCCAAATCACAACAACAGTCGCCTCAAGGCGCTTTATATTGTAAGGTGCACCCTACAATAATACTTACGGAGAAAAACCCAACAATCAAATGAACCCCTATGAGCAAGCACTTTGGCGACAGTGGGAAGGAAAAACTCCCTTTTAACAGGAAGAAACCTCCGGCAGAACCAGGCTCAGGGAGGGGCGGGGCCATCTGCTGCGAACGGTTGGGGTGAGAGAAGGAAGACAGGATAAAGACATGCTGTGGAAGAGAGACAGAGATTAATAACAGATATGATTCAATGCAGAGAGGTCTATTAATACATACCCAGTGAGAAAGGTGACTGGAAAGGAAAAACTCAATGCATCATGGGAATCCCCGGCAGCCTACGTCTATTGCAGCATAACTAAGGGAGGATTCAGGGTCACCTGGTCCAGCCCTAACTATATGCTTTAGCAAAAATGAATGTTTTAAGCCTAATCTTAAAGGTAGAGATAGTGTCTGTCTCCCGAATCCAAACTGGAAGCTGGTTCCACTGAAAACTGAAGGCTCTGCCTCCCATTCTACTTTTAAATACTCTAGGAACAACAAGTAGGCCTGCAGAGCGAGAGCGAAGTGCTCTAATAGGGTGATATGGTACTACAAGGTCATTAAGATAAGATGGGGCCTGATTATTTAAGACCATGTGTGTGAGGAGCAGGATTTTGAATTCAATTCTGGATTTAACAGGAAGCCAATGAAGGGAAGCCAAAACAGGAGAAATATGCTCTCTCTTTCTAGTCCCTGTCAGGACTCTTGCTGCAGCATTTTGGATTAGCTGAAGACTTTTCAGCGACTTTTTAGGACATCCTGATAATAATGAATTGCAGTAGTCCAGCCTGGAAGTAATGAATGCATGAACTAGTTTTTCAGCGTCACTCTGAGACAGGGTATTTCTAATTTTAGAGATGTTGCGCAAATGGAAGAACGCAGTCTTACATATTTGTTTAATATGTGCGTTGAAGGACATATGCTGGTCAAAAATGACTCCAAGGTTCCTCACAGCGTTACTGGAGGCCAAGGTAATGGTACCAGAGTAAGAATCTGCTTAGATACCATATTTCTAAGATTTTCAGGGCCGAGTACAATAACCTCAGTTTTATCTGAATTAAGAAGCAGAAAGTTAGCGGCCATCCAGGTCTTTATGTCTTTAAGACATTCCTGCAGTTTAACTAATTGGTGTGTGTTATCTGGCTTCATGGACAGATAGAGCTGTGTGTCATCTGCATAGCAGTGAAAATGTATGCTATGTCTTCTAATGATGCTGCCTAGGGGAAGCATGTATAATGTAAACAGAATTGGTCCTAGCACTGAACCCTGTGGAACACCATAATTGACCTTAGTGTGTGAAGAGGACTCTCCATTTATATGCACAAATTGGAGTCTATTAGATAGATATGATACAAACCACTGCAGTGCAGTACCTGTAATACCTACAGCATGCTCCAATCGCTCTAATAGAATATTATGGTCAACAGTATCGAACGCTGCACTGAGGTCTAGCAGGACAAGCACAGAGATGAGTCCACTGTCAGAGTGGACTCATCTCTGACATGCTGTCTCTCTTCCACAGCACGTCTTTATCCTGTCTTCCTTCTCTCACCCCAACCGGTCGCAGCAGATGGCCGCCCCTCCCTGAGCCTGGTTCTGCCGGAGGTTTCTTCCTGTTAAAAGGGAGTTTTTCCTTCCCACTGTCGCCAAAGTGCTTGCTCATAGGGGGTCATATGATTGTTGGGCTTTTCTCTGTATCTATGAAGCGCCTTGAGGCGACATTTGTTGTGATTTGGCGCTATATAAATAAAATTGAATTGAAATTGAATTGAGGCCATAAGAAGATCATTTGTAACTTTCACTAAAGCTGTTTCTGTGCTGTGATGAGCTCTGAAACCTGACTGAAACTCTTCAAATAAACCATTCCTCTGCAGATGATCTGTCAGCTGTTTGACAACTACTCTTTCAAGGATTTTTGATATGAAAGGAAGGTTGGAGATTGGCCTATAATTAGCTAAGACTGCTGGGTCTAGAGATGGCTTTTTGAGTAAAGGTTTAACTACAGCCAGCTTGAAGGTCTGTGGTACATAGCCGATTATTAGAGATAGGTTGATCATATTTAAGATCGAAGCATTAATTAATGGCAGGACTTCTTTGAGCAGTTTTGTAGGAATGGGGTCTAAAAGACACGTTGATGGTTTGGAGGAAGTAATTATTGAAGTTAACTCAGAAAGATCAATTGGTACTAAGAGTAGCTGTAGATAATATTACATCTGTGGGATGATTATTGGTAATTTTTTCTCTAATGATTAAAATTTTATTTGTGAAGAAGTTCATGAAGTCATTACTAGTTAACAATGGTTGGCTCAACAGTACTCTGACTTTTTGTCAGCCTGGCTACAGTGCTGAAGAGAAACCTGGGGTTGTTCTTATTTTCTTCAATCAGTGACGAATAGTAAGATGTTCTGGCTTTGCGGAGGGCTTTCTTATAAAGCAACAAACTATTTCTCCAGGCTAAATGATGATCCTCTAAATTTGTGACACGCCATTTCCTCTCCAGCTTATGAGTTATCTGCTTTAGGGTACGTGTTTGAGAATTATACCACAGAGTCAGGTACTTCTGATTAGACACCCTAGTTTTCACAGGAGCTACAGTATCCAGAGTCATACGTAGTGAGGAGGTAAAATTATTAACAAGATAATCGACCTCTGTTGGAGTAGCGTTCAGATAGCTGCTCTGCTCTGTGTTGGTACAGGGCATTGAAGATTATATCAGTGGGTGGATTACATTCTTAAACTTAGTTACAGCGCTTTCAGAAAGACATCTACTTTGATAAAGTCCACTCTCCACTGCTGCGTAATCAATTATTGTAAATGTAAATGTTATCAGGAAATGATCAGACAGGAGAGGGTTTTCAGGAAACACTGTTAAATGTTCAGTTTCTATGCCATATGTTAAAACAAGATCTAGAGTGTGATTAAAGTGGTGGGTGGGTTCTTTTACATTTTGAGAGAAACCAATTGAGTCTAATAACAGATTAAATGCCATGTTGAGGCTGTCATTTTTAGCATCTACATGGATGTTAAAATCACCCACAGTAATTATTTTATCTGAGCTCAGAACTAAATCAGATAAAAAGTCTGAGAAATCAGACAGAAACTTTGTGTAAGGCCCAGGTGGACGATAGATGATAACAAGTAAGACAGCTGGGGTGGACGAGGCTAAGCATCAGGCTTTCAAATGAATTAAAAGTCTGTCTTGGTCTTTCATTAATTAATAGGCTGATGTGAAAAATTGCTGCCACACTGCCCCCTCGGCCTGTGCTTCGAGATTTCTGGTAGTTAGAATGACTCGGGGGTGTTGATTAATTTAAACTAACATAATCATCCTGCTGCAACCAGGTTTCTGTAAGGCAGAGTAAATCGATTTGTCGATCAATTATTAAGTCATGTACTAACAGAGACTTGGAGGAGAGAGACCTAATATTTAATAATCCACATTTCACTGTTTTACTCTTTGGTTCAGATGTGGATACTGTATTGTTCTTTTTTTATTATTATTTATGTTTAAATTGTTTAATGCTGGTTTTTGAGACTCCACAGTCTCAATGGAGATGGGTTTTGGGGGGGGGGGGGGGGGGTAGCAGGAGGAGAGAAGCTGCAGAGAGGCGTGTAAGAATGCAACTTCCTGGTCCCAACTCTGGATAGTCATATTTTGGGGGGTTTAATAAATTTGTCCATATTTCTAGAAATGAGAGCTGCTCCATCCAAAGTGGGATGGATGCCGTCTCTCCTAACAAGACCAGGTTTCCTCCAGAAGGTTTGGCAATTATCTATGAAGCCCACATCGTTTCTGGGACACCGCTCAGACAGCCAGCAATTTAAGGAGAACATGCGGCTCAACATGTCACTCCTGGTCTGATTGGGGAGGGGACCAGAGAAAACTACAGTATAATTACTGCTAAAGGAGGCCGAGGAGTAACTAAACATCTGACACAATGAGCAAGAAAGTGCAGGAGGGACAGGTGAAGAGGCCATGGTATGCATGACTACAAACATCAGTCGTGAGCATGTACAGTATTTGTATGTAATTTGGGTGAACATACCCTTTAAATTTCAACTTCATCTGACTGTCTGTCTGCCTTCTCTCTTTTCTCTCTCCACCCCGCAACCTTCTCTCAGTTTATTTTACCAACTCCCCCAAAGCTCACACCTCCGGAGAAGTTCTTCAGGCTTTGTGGAGCTGAACTTCCTGGTTTTTTGTTTTTTTTTTCTAATTTTTTCCAGGTCGGGAAGCAGTCCCGCCGTCTTTTGGAGGATTGAACTCTGAATGTTCCTGCTATAATTGTCTTAAACATTCCCATATGTGACTGCTCTATGTCCCCGTCTTATTTTCAATTGGTGAAAATGGCGTGAAGTTAACATGTTCGGGGCTTATCTGTGTGCCTTGAGTACACGAACAATGATGTCCCCCTATGCTGTGAGCTCAGCCGGTCTTTCTTGTACCTCGCTGCATGTTTTCAGGCAGGCCTAATTGATCCCAGATGAGAAGTGAGTGAACTCAGTGCAACTCCAGCAGAACCCACTGAAACTGGGTTTTTACTGGCACTGAAGCACTCCTCTGTCAAGGGAACCACAGCTCAGCCTAAACACACTCCCAGCTCCAGATGGTTATGTAGTGAGACCCAGAGTCTTCTACGCAGTAAACTTGTGTGTCTCTCTCTGTCCTCCATCACTGACCCACAGAAACGTCCTGTATGTGGCTCTTTTTTTCTGATGCAGTTTAATCACAGAAGTGTAATTGGGAGGCAGTGACCCCACTCTTTTCTCCTGCAGCTTGTTTTCTCAATTGACAGGACCAAAAGCTAAAATGAGGTTATTCTCAGAGCTCATGGGTTCACGTCCCATTAATTTTCCTCAAAGAAAAAGGACCAGAAGCCTGTGACTCTCTTTCTGAATTCCAAGCATAAAACACCAAAGAGTGAAATACTGACATTTCTCTATAGATTAACTTTAAATGAAAAAATAGCACATTATTCCGTCTTTCGGTTCATGAGCAAAAAACATTTCATTGATCAATTCATAATTTCTGCTGCAGACAGAGTCCCTATGCAGATGTGTTTTTTGTTTCCTGTTCTACCTGTTTTAACTAGTGAAATTTACTGCAATTGACAGCTAATGCTAAAGTGTTGCTGTCATTTTAGCTAATGTGCTGGCCTTCTTAGATTCAGCGCAATCCCACACTGGAGTTTGAAGTTCACTCACTTCATTAAAAAGTTGCATAAGAGAGTTTGATTTTACAAGACCGCCCGGACAGAGCCGACACACAGTTTCAGAACCCGTCCACACAAAATCTTGGAAAGAGTTCAAACTGAGTACAAAACAGCTCATTTCTACAACATTTGGGCCTATGAGGCAAAATAATGCTTTACTCTGCAGCCCTGTTGTAATTTCAGCTTTTTGCATGTGTGTTTTATGGTTAATTTTACCACTGTGTGATGCAATGATCCTCTCCCGAGGCCAGCCCATGAACAGAACATGTGGAAAAGTTCCAGAAGCTTCTGCTCATGTTTAGCTTTAGTTTCCAGGTTAGTGTGTATGTGTGTGTGTCTGTGTGTGTCTGTGTGTGTGTGTCTGTGTGTTTGCTAATGAAACAATGTGCCATAGGTGTAGATTATGATAGGTCTGCAGAGCTTAAAGTTTATATGCTTTTTTTAGGTGTTTGTGGAGCTTCATTGTACATCTGGTTACTGGAAATTTCCTGTGTGTGCAGTATTTCCTATCCAACTGACCTTTTAGATTCATAACTAAAAAATAATGTGGTACAGTTGCATCGCAAGACAGTTTTACTGGTTTGCTTATTCCCAGAAACAAGTTTAGGTGGGTGTTGGAGAGGGTTAAAAAGCCAAAGACGGGAAACATTTTCAGAATTAAATTTCCAGACATTTTTTTTAGCATACAATCTGAAAACAGATGAAAACAGCTATTGTAACTCAGTTCAAACCACAAAACCAGCCTACCACGATTTCTAGAACTCACCAATTAAAAAGTTGTATGTCCTAGTTTAGTCTGTACATTTTTTTAAAAAAATATTCAAAACTAAACAGAGACACACTTCATGCTAACATTAATCTAAAGCATTTTGATGCTTGCTCCCATTCAGGGGAAAAGATATATTTAGTTTCTGGTCAATAATTAAACCCCTTGGATTCAGCCGTTATCCTGAAGTAAACAGTTCAGATGCAGCTTCACAGCAGAGGAGCCGATGCTGTTCCCACTTACAGGATGTGTCCCCCTGGTGAGACTGGAGGTAGAAGCGGGATGCATCCCTGGAATCCCAGACACATTCCAGAGGAAATGAATGCCTGTGTCGCCTGTGGGGGCGTGAAGAGCCTCCCTGCCACAGAGTCTGTCTCCACTGGTCATCTTTGATCCGCTTGTTTACTGAAGAAGGTCACTTCCTGTCCCCTAAGGACCTCTGCAATGTCCTCCTATGCACCTAACATCTAAGCATTGGTCACTGACCACCCACACCATCATTGCTGAATCAGTGTGTCTTCCTCCCTCTCTCTCGCTCTTTATTAATGCCTTTTTCCTTTTCAATGCACAGCTACTCCATATCACTTTACGTCTGAATCTGGTGTAACCCAAGGGATTACTCAGGGTTTGTCATTATTACATGCCTCCAAGAGATGTGGACACATCTCCCCTATAGTGTATGTCAGAGACTTTAATTGGTTTCCTCTCTGATCCCATTTGTATACGGTGTCTGTGGTTGCAGGCAGTTCTGTCATACCTGTTTTGTCTGTTAATGAAAGACAGAGCCTGTGAAGCTAACCTTTGTCTTGCCTGCCCTGTTTTCTTTACAGTGGTGCAAAGAGTTGACAGTGTGTCTGAAGGTATTGCAAACTATGGAGGAAAGATCATTGCTGTTGAGACTGATTTGAAAAAGCTAGGTATGTATCTAGGCTCACACGTTGAAGTCAAAAGCTGTAACTAAAAGCTACAGTGAATCATCGACATATTTTTTTTTATCATTTATTGTACAAATCTGCATCTTCAGATGATCAGACCGGAGAGAAGTCGGAGAATACCACCACAGAGATCCAGGCTTTTAAGAACAACATCTGGACTCTCCAGAGGCAGCTGTCTGCGGTGGAAGAGCGCATCCGCAGTGATCAAGTTAAGCTGAATCAGCTGCAGAACATTGGCTCAGACATCCAGAGCAGCCAGGGCTCCATTCAAGGACTGCTGAACATTAACACAGCCACCTTGCGCTCTGTAAATGGCAGTCTGCAGTCGTACGGCAGCATCATTGAGGGTCTACAGGAAGACACAGCTAGGTTGCAAAGAGAACTCCAACAGCAGGTAAAACTCCAAAATCAGGCGCTGCTCAGCATTAGCAGTCTCAACCTCACTCAGGACCAGCAGAGAGGCCTCATTGCTGCTCTGCAACGCTCAGTCGATGACACTGGCCAGGCTATTCATAAGATGCGCAATGACTTTCAGAGCCTTGAACAGAACACCCGACAGACCCGCTCTGATACAGAGTGGCTTCGTAGCAAAGTGGAAAACCTGCAGATCTTGGCCAGTAATACCTCAGCTCTAGCTAAGTCCAACAATGACAGCCTGGAGGATGTGGGGACACAGCTCACTTTTATTGCTAACCAGCTCCAGAACACCAGCAGCTTGGCAGAGGTTCATGACCAGACTCTGAGGGAGATCATGGATCAGCAGAGGGACTTCGGCAACCTCACATCTACAAAGTTTGACCGCCTAGAGGTGCGACTGGATGAGTCGGAGCAGAGTATTGATCGTGTGACCGGCAACATCAGCTTCACCACACAGCTTCTTGGTGCAATCAATCTAAACCTGAATGATTTACGCATTTGTTCAGAGACAGTTGGCCGTCATTCAGACTTCCTGCTACACCTCAACAACAGCATGGCTGACGTGAGGACAGACACAACGAGTCTGAGGTCACAGCAGGAAGAGTTGGCAGCACGTATGGACAAGGAGGTCACAAGCCTCTCTATTGTCATGGAGGAGATGAAGCTGGTGGACACCAAGCATTCACAACTAATAACCAACTTTACTATTTTAAAGGGTATGAAAAGTGTGCCTGCAAAATTTATTATATGAATCAATGCGTGTTTTAAATTTTACATTTTATTTTAACTTTCTTGCTAAGATTAAATTGAGAAAGTTAGAGAATGTTCTTTTGTTTCAGGTCCCCCTGGTCCCAGAGGGCCAAGAGGGGACAAAGGACCTCAGGGACTACCTGGTCAGTCAGGCCAGAAGGGAGAGAAAGGAGACAAGGGAGCTCTTGGGATCCGAGGACCTAGAGGAGAGCAGGGTAGTCCAGGACCACCGGGCCTTCCAGGGTTAAAGGGTCTCCCAGGCATACCTGGCAGCCCCGGGTCAAAGGGCCCTAGAGGGTCAGGAGGCAGAGCTGGACCACCTGGTACTAAAGGAGAACCAGGTAGTGCTGGTTTGCCTGGAAGAGATGGACAACCTGGTCCTCAGGGTGTACAGGGCCCACCAGGTATCCGTGGCCCAATTGGACCCCCTGGAGAGCAAGGACCAAGGGGACTACCAGGACCAGTAGGGCCCTCAGGGCCAGTAGGACCTCCCGGACAACCAGGACTACCAATCCGGGTCCCTGCAGTTCCTTTTGGACCTGTGTCTCTGCAGGATGAGGCAGTGGGTCCTACCATATGGGCTCCAGGTATGACTTCATAATCAGTTTCAGAATGATTATTTTTGACTTAGTCAGATAGCATATATTTACATTGGTTGGTAACTAGAATATCACCATATTAGTATCATGTTTAGCTTGTTACCAATTTTCATGCATCCATGCAAAATATAAAGCTACTGCTAGCAGCTGGTTAGTGTAGCTAACTAGGGTCTGCAAGGGGTGTCGAACTCCAGGCCTCAAGGGCAGGTGTCCTGCAGGTTTTAGATATAACCCTGTTTCAACACACCTGAATAAAATGATTAGTTCATTACCAGGCTTCTGGAGAACTTGAAGACATGTTGGTAATTTAGCCATTTAAATCAGCTGCGTTGGATCAAGGACACATCGCAAACCTGCAGGACACCGGCCCTCGAGGCCTGGATTTCGACACCTGTGGTCTAAAGGCTAAAAAAGCACCAACTAGCCTCTCGCGTACTAGCCAATTTAGTCACAGGAGACCTGTTACATTCCTTTACAGCTCTGTATTTTTATTCTGGGACTCAACTAGAGTGGTCTAGTTTGCTGTCTCTTCATACTTTTTCTTGATAGATATAGATATATAACTATGTGGTTAAAACTACATGTTTTACAGGAATGCTAGGCAGAGCCAGGTTTGTGGTACTTTCTGCTAAACTGAGCTCTTTTTTTTTTTCTTCATCTCACATCACTTTAGAAAAAAACAAATTGTACAATGGTTTTTCAATATCTTGCAGGATGCCCTGCTGAATGGCTAAACTACAAAGACAAGTGCTATTTTTTCTCCAAAGACCTGCAGAGCTTTGATCATGCAAAGACAACCTGTGAATCAATGTCTGGTTCATTATTAATCATCAACGACATGGAGGAACAGGTGAGTCACACATCTTGTAATCTGACATTGCTCTCTAGTATTTGTGAGTTTTGACTGAGCTTTCTTTCTGTCCTCATGTGACCTCAGAAATGGCTGAAGAGGCAGATCTTTGGCAAAGGTTACTTCTGGATGGGTCTGACCGACAGGGAAGAGGAGCGCACGTGGCGCTGGCTGGATGGGAATGAACCTACTTTCACGTCAGTATTACAGTAAATTAGGAAATGCTCAAGAGGGATATTTGTTTCAGATAAGAACTTCTTTCCAATAAAAATGCCAACAATAATAACAACTGTAGGTTTTCAGTTACATGAAACATTACAAAATAAACTTTGAAAACCCTGTGAAAATCTTGTGAAAAGTTTGTGATTGCACGGAGTTGAATGTAGACCTCCAGTGCTCAAGTCTCGTTGCTGCCTATTTAAACAAATTCATTCTAACATTGTTTATAGAGGCACGTCCAGTGAGAGCGTTTCACTGCTTTTCGGGAACAGTGAGATAAACACTAAAGTGTACAAAACTGCAAACAGAACAATGAGACGAACAGTGAAAAAGTTTAATGCAGCATTACTGAGAAAAGTTAACCACAGGGATCTGCCTTCAGATCTAACCACCGAAAATAAAGGCATATTCAATGGGAAATTGTTGGATGCAATTTATTTTATTTGCTTTTCTCCTAGGCTCTTAGATCAAACACAGTAAATCTAACATACGATCGCCCTCTGTTGTTCGCCTGCAGGAAATGGAAGCCAGGTCAGCCCGACAACTGGGGCCACGGCCATGAAGAAGGAGAAGACTGCGCGGGTCTCACCCACGAAGCGCTATGGAACGATTTCTCCTGTGAAGATCTCATAAGCTACATCTGCGAGAAGGAAATGGAGACCTGTGCGTCATCATCTGTCTTGCCCGTTTTCGCTCCACAGTAATTGTAATCATATTTTGCTCACTACCTTAATGCTGATCTCTTTTCTTTTCTTTCTTTCCCTCAGCAAGATCACCTGGATCATAGTGACGTGTTCAGTCTGAGTGCACAGTGAGCAGCTAGACTGCACCCGTGTGGCACTGGTCCAACTGACGCAGCACATGGGACAGTCCATATGGAGAGAGCAAAGGGACAATTTTGAAATGAGCCCACGGCTGCAACAGTAAACATCTCTCCAGTGCTGATGAGATGCCTTTC
This sequence comes from Neolamprologus multifasciatus, assembly GCF_963576455.1. NCBI lineage: Eukaryota > Metazoa > Chordata > Actinopteri > Cichliformes > Cichlidae > Neolamprologus > Neolamprologus multifasciatus. The sequence continues at coordinate 21,250,314 of NC_140447.1, read as the reverse complement.
TCCTCCAAAGTGAAGCCAGTCCAACATTACCAGGAGTGCAATACAGCAGGGTGACCAAGATAGGAAGAGAATCTTTTTTTTTTTATAACCAAATCAACTGATTTATATATATATATATAAATATTTTTATATTTTTTTGGAATACATTTTATAAAACAGTACTCAATGTACAACCGAATATCTGAATGTATATTTCATTATGCAATTTTTGTAGGAAAATATGAAATCTATGAAGCCAAATGGACTTTGGTAATGCTTCTCTTTATATAATTCCCCAAAAAAAAAAGAAAAAAAAGGAATAAGGTGTGCAAAATGATGCGCAAAAAACATAATGTCGCTGATATGCTATCTTGAAACTGTTATCTAACCTCATGACCATCTATATAACACGAGTAGGAAATAAAAAATATAGTACTCACTTATAAACTTAGAAAAATGCCACAATCAGCTTGAGTTTTAGTAAACGAATTTACAGAGTAAGACTTTACGTATGATTTACTTTCTGCTATTACATACATAAATATGTTCATGAATAAAAAACTGTGGATCCTTCATGCATTTGCTGCACTTGGGTATTTTCCTGCAAAACAAAGAACTATGAAAGAAATGAAGGAATAACTCACAAATAAACACATAAAATCCACAGGGTGGTTGTACTCAGTGGCTGAATTCTAGATCCAGAGTGAAGTTCATCACAAAACTCTTCAGTACTGTAGAATTTAGTTTATTGAATTTGCACAAAAAGGTATTTTCACATTTTTATTGTTTTTTTCCCTTAAATAACTTTCTTTTATTGTTTTCCCACTAACCCAGATTACAAGCAAAAAGGTTTTTTTCTTTGATAACCATGGGCTATGCAGTTCTTCGCTAACATTTCCTCTCAGTCATTTCACATCCTGATTTCCTACTTTAGGTCATCTCCAATCACAGTCACTCCTTCAGCTGCACAGAAGACTAAAATGATCTCACAATAGCACCTTTGGTAGGAGGGAGTCTAACTACTGTCCAATCGACGTAGACACCAGATATTTTCAAAAACAAACAAGACAGAGACTGAAGACTGAAGTGCTCACATAAATTTGAATCATAGTCTCATACCTACAGCAGCCTATAGAGAAAAAAAAGAAGTTACTACTTTTGTGAAGACTCGAATTTAGTTTAAGATGCACTCTTGTAAATTAATTTGACATAGTAAACATCAGAACAACATAAAAGAAAGCACGAGCTGAGCCAAGCGGACACAATGTTAAGTCGGAGCTGTGCTTGCTCACAGTATGCGAATAAATTACTGTTAAGAAATATGATTAGTGTTAACTGCTCATTTCACATTGCATCGTTTACACATAGGGTTACACACATACACACAAGAAGCAGCATATTGTCCAAATGTAGATTTATTGTTGAGGTATGAATATTCTCGCTTTGAAAGCTTATTTTATATATGAAATACTTAATATACACTTAATCTGCCAATTGCATGGGCTGAATGATGAATTTAATTGAGGCGACTAATTTAACACCCCCCCTCCCCCTCATTTGGCTCTTCCTTCTTCGGGGTGCAGTGTTGTGGCTCAGTGCTCGTTTCTCTCAGGCTGCGATGCTTCAGTGCAACAAGATGCAGTAAGGCTGGTGGGTGAATAAAGGACTCGTGATCTCTGAGTGCTGAGATGTGACGCCACAGGCTTCTGTCTCTAGCTCCAGCAACACTGGGACTGTAAACATGTTTCCAATATTACCATTCAGATAGGAATGAATCCTGCAAAGAAACACTCCAGATGTGGTATTACTACTGTGGTTTTACTCCGTGGCTTTGTCGTTATTACTGATTGTCACTGGGTGGTAACCATCGTCAGCTGTGTGGTTCTTTAGGTCCCGTGCAATGAAGAATGTAATGGCTGATGGTGCTAAAAGGTGAGACAGAGATGAAGATGAAGCGGTGGTGGAGGTGAGGGTGAAGTGGAGGGCAGGCTGGCTCAAATGAAGGTGGGAGGTGGTGCTCGTCTAGTCGTCCTTCTCCACTATGACCTCCCCGAGAAGCATCCTTCTTCTCTGCCGCAGCATGTGGAAGTAGAGCTGAGGAAACACTGCGAGAAAAACGAGAACATGTTCAGGGTGACTGTGACTATGATGAACACAAACGAAAGCAAGTTAGAGTGAAATACAAATTCACAACTCTCAACTTGGTCTCAATTCTGAATAAGAAGCAGCACAGTGGGAAGACATGCATTCACAGACATAAGCCACTGGGGTGGTCTGGCAAAGCCTGGAGCCTATTACAGCTGACAACTTTTTCATATTTTCCATGACATTTGGTCCATATATTTTTGAACAGAGGGGATTTTTGTCGTTTTGTATCAAATAATCAACATTGGGATTGAAGTAAAAACTTTCAGCTTTAATTCAAAGGATTTGACACGCATTTTGCATGAACTGTTGAGCAGTTACAGCCGTTTTCATACAGTGCATATGTTTTCAGGGGCTCAAAAGTAAATGAACAAGTGAGTCTTACTCCCTCCCATCATTTCATGACAAATTATGCAGGCAAGAGACCTGGAGTTGCTTCCAGGTGTTGAACTTGCATTCTGTATCTTTTCACTGGAACTCTCAACCTGAGGACCAAAGACATGTCAGTGGGAGTGAAGTAGGCCATCATTAGTGAGACAGCAAAAACTTTAGGAGTGGCCGAATCAAGAATGTGGTTCATTCTTAATAAGAATAAATGAATTGGTTAGCTCATTAACATCAAAAGGTCCAGAAGACCACAAGAAACAACTAAACGGGATGATCACAGAATTATTTCCATGGTTAAGAAAAACCCTTTACAACACTGAGCTCAGTCAAGAGTGTGGAGAAGGTAGGAGTATTATCAAAATCTATGAACAAGAGATGGCTTCATGGATGGAAACACAGAGTTTACAACAAGTTGCAACCCACTTGTTATAATCATGAATGAGAAGACCAGATTGGATTAGATTAAAATTTAAATCTAATCTGTGACTTGTGACAGTGCTGTGAATAATAAGTGTACAGGACTACACTCTCTGCTCAGATTCAGCCAAATACTGCAAAACCGATCAGACAGAGCTTCACTGTGCAAATTGAGAACAAGCCAAAGCAAACTGCAAAAGCAATCCAAGAGTTTCTCAAGCCCAAGAAAAGGGATATTCTTCAGTGGCCAAGTCAGTCACCCAATCTCAGATCAATAGTTATTAAATGAATGCAGAAAGACAAAAACCAGCAACTGAAGGTAGCATCACAAATCAATGAGAGAAAACAACATCTGGTGATGTTTATGGATTCTAGACTTCAGGGAGTCATTGACAGCTGTGTTATGAAAAACAATCTTTATATTTAAAATTATGTACGACATGTGAACACACAGTATATTCCAAATAAAATTGGATATACCAAAACAGATGATTCTATTCAAATTATAAAATGCCACCAAACATTGCACCACAGGACAGAAAAGCTGCTTTTGAGCAGAACAGGCAGAATTATTTGTACCGCAACACGAGAAAATACAGTTTAAAAATCATGTAGGATTCTGACCCACATGCCAAAACTGAAAGTGCACAATGTAGGCATGAAATTTGCTTCTTACGTGGGATGTAGGACAGCATGACGATGATGAGGCAGTAGTAGTAGTCAAACGACACGTTATACTTGTTTGGGAGCCTCATGGAGTACATTCCAGACCTGCGTACGAACGGCAGCGCAGCATAAATGGTGAGCAGCTCACCAACGACTCCCACCGGGTACAAGACAATGAAGAGGTTGTATCTGTGGGAAGAAGAAAGAGCAGGGTGGATGTCTTCAAATCCAGCAGCGTGATCACTTTAGCACTCACACAGTTGGGACAGTTGACAGTCAGAGGATGTTAATACACTCACATGCATATTGAAAACACAGGAAGATCACTGACACAGGGGCCAGATACTGTAACAAAAGCTGCCTTGAGTTGTGGACATAAAACTTCCCTCGAGGTATTCCAGAGATATGGTGGTCAAGCAGCACATTGTAAAAAAGTAATATTTTCACATTTTTCCATCTTCAGGAACTCTGAGTGAGTTTGGCTCTGGATAACTCCAAGGTATCATTTTCTTTTTACACTTTCATGCTGTTCACATGCAAAAGTTTAAAAAAAAAATTCAACCTTTTTGTTCCTGCAGTTCATTTTAATTGAGAGAAAGTCAAGAATAAGATCATATTCCAGCATTAAGTAATAAGCTCATTTGTTGTTACAATAATGTTTCATTGCCTGCTGGATATAAAATATGCATTATTACTTTCCAGCAGCTCCTCACCTTATTTCATGCCAGTGCACAGTTTTGCAACTGAAGGCATAATTACATTGGTCCACTGAACTGGCATGTGTGCAAAAACCTTCTGACATCCGAGACTAATGTTCCCAAACTATAATTTGTGAACTGGTATGTTAAGAACAACCAGGAACACAGCATCTTTTGCCTCACTGTTTGTTTGCAGTGGGCACATTACCAAACAAAAATGACCAAAATATTGAACTGAATCCAATTTTCTAAAATTAGAAAGCCCACACAAATATGTGGGAATACACTGCATGAATTCCCACAGATCTGATTTATAGTAAATAAAAGAAACCAATTGAAGTTCTTTAAAGTAACTCAAAAGACAAGAATAAGAAAGACTAGGTTCAATTTTAGTGGTTAGACTGGTCATCAAAGAACAGAGGGTATACAAGAGAAGTCAGTTAAACCTCTAAAAAATAAAAATAAAAAATAATCTTAAATAAAATGTCAAAAACTGCATTGTTTCAAGCTCACTGGCAAAATACCTGAATATACCTGCAATCACTGCTAAATGCTTAAAACTACTTATTACTAAAACAGTCCTGAGTAAATCTGATGTTTGACAATCTAAGCACCAGAACGTTCTCTTTGTTGGATGGGCTGTGTCTATCTGCATCCTAGAATTACATGAGGGAATTGTCAAAACAATTGTGCAAGAAACATATGAGATTTCACAAAGATGGAAAATGATGCAAGATGACTAATCAACTAAAATCAACTCGAAATTGCAAGATTAACGATTAAAGACCTCTTATGCTCCACATTTTTGTTTCTAGCTTTGCATGGCTCACAGCTGTTGTTTATCTTATAATAGGCCTTCCAGTTTATCCACCAAAATAGCAAATAAGTCATTTTACCTCTTAAGCAATTCTTTAAACCAACTTTCTTCTGATTGGGTTCCCCTCACAAACAGCAGTTTAAGCAGCATGAGGGTGGGGCTGCTGCACTCACAGTCAGAGGCAAATCAGGCATATCCCCTCTCATAAAGAAGCAAGAAGAGAAAAGCTTCCTAAATTGCTTGTTTGAAACAGTTTGAAACATGTATCTGGCAGAAAATAAGGAAAGGGTAACAGGTCAACTTTAAACAACGTTAAACATCATCAAAGTCTGACGATTACTGGGAGCATGTTCTATGGTCAAACAAGACAAATTTGTTGGGCTCCAATATGGTCCAGCATATATGGACTGAACTGCACCCAGAAAGTAGTCCTGAAATAAAAAGTTGCTGGAATGAACAAATTTATAGATTTGGTATATCCATAGGAACATATGGTGCAAACACTGGCAGACAAGTTGAAGCTTGGCAGAAGAGAAATATGGAAACGATACAAACAAAGCTCACGCCTCAAATCACACAACAACTTTAAAGTGGAGAAGGATATCATCAGACTTAAATAACATGCAATACTTTGGGGGTATATTAAAGAGAAAGGAACAGCCCAAGACACGCTCAGTAGGACTGAATCTATCACCAGAAAATGTACATGGATACACAACACAAAAATACATTAATTAAATAATGAAAGATTTGAATCTCTGTAATGTACTGATCTTTCAGGCCTGTTAGCAGGTTATCTGAAATAAATGTAAATTTCAGATTCAAAGCAGTTAATAAGGTAGTCCAATCCTGATTTTGTATCAGGGAGTTTTTCGGACAGCCTGATAATAATGAATTACAATTGTCCAGCCTAGAAGTAATAAATGCATGAACTAGCTTTTTAGTACTACTCTGAGACGGGACGTTTCTAATTTTAGAGATGTTGTGCAGATGAAACAAAGCAGTCCTGCATATTTCTTTAATATGCTCAGTGAAGGACATATCCTGTTCAAAAAACGACTCCAAGATTCCTCACAGTGTTATTAGAGGTCAAGGTAACAGCATCCAGAGTAAACATCTGTTTTTTTAGAACAAAGTACAATAACCTCAGGTTTTTATGAATTTGGAAGCAGGAATTTAGAGGTCATCAGTCTTTATGTGTTTAAGTCATTCGTGCAGTTTAACTAGTCAGAGTGTTTCATCTGGCTTCATGTATCGATAAAGCTGGGTATCATCTTCATAGCAATAAAAATGTATTCTATGCCGTCTAATTACAACTTCAGTTTCATACCGTATACAGAACTGTGACCTTATGAAGCAAAGCAGCCAATCAGGAAGAGGCTGCAGTAGTGATGATGTGGTGACTAAGAGCTGAAAAAGTGTGAGGATTTTTTTTAGCAACACTGACATTAAATCTATGCACAGGGAAAAAAATAGTAACCACATCAATATGTGGTTACAAATTGGTCATAATATATTGGAAATTGAGGGGAAAAAGATATTAGTGCCTAAGAAAGAGGCTGTTTGTATTTTATTATTTATTAGTCCTTTATTTATCCAGGTAAAATCTCATTGAGATTAAAAATCTCATTTCCAAGAGAGACCTGACATCATGGCAACAAAAGTCAAAATACATGTATATAAGTATATAACATAAAAAAAATACAATATCCCGTACGAACATGTGAAAAATATACAATAACAGATCAAATTAAGAGCGACATTAAAAACAATCACACTGAGTAAAAGAGCTATTCTCTCGATAATTTCAGTTCCTTCTGCAGATTATTCCAGCAAGCAGGGGCAACGTATTTCAAAGCCTTTTTCCCCAATTCTGTTCTGATGTATGATATTGTGAGAATGAAGGCTGCATTGGTTGTGGTTTTTACACATATAAACACATAAATAAGAGGGAACTAGCCCAAGCAGATGTTTATAGATAAAGATCAGCCAATGGGAGAGTCTGCAAATATACAAAGTCTATGTCTCTTAGGAGACGTAGCTAACAACTCTTTACCATTTGAGAATAACATGAACTTGGATTTCTCTGGATTTAACACCAACTTAAGTTGAGTTGAGTTAAATGGGACTGAACAACATCAAAGGCAGACTGCAGAATTATAGGGTTTGTGCTACTGAAGGAGATGAACAACAGATAATTGTATCATCTGCATAAAGATGGAAAGCAGCATTTGATAAATTATCACAAAGGTTCTTTATGTAAAGAGAAAAGAGCAATGGTCCTAATGTGGAGCCCTGCAGAACTCATTTGGATAATGGGAGAAAAGAGGAAGAAGACCCAGCAGCAAGGAAAACCAACGGTAGAACTCCTGCACACAACTAAGTTAATCACAAAGTACCGACTTAATTTCTCATCACCGCCCCAAATAACAGTGAGACAGCATGCCTCTTCCTATGATGGCAGCTCTCTCCAGGACCAAATGATATGCCATGACTCAGGACTATAGAGTTCCTGTATTTAGTGAGGACCACAGCAAAGGCTCGGGGGAGCGTCTCAGCGGATGAGAGAAATGTTGGGTGAACATTCCGTGACCAAAACAGATGGTCTTAAAAACAGGAGCAGCTGAACATGAGCCCCTTGCCAGGGGCCTGTCGTCTCCTCCGTGCTTAAAGAATGACATGAAGGGTGGGGGCGGGGAAGCGTAGGGTGCCATTCAAGAGCACAAGAATCCAGAGCAGAAACAAAAGAGTGGCTGGCATTAGTTGGCCTGCCTGAAGAATCACGTGACACAGCGAAGCAGAAAGAATAAATAAAATTAAGATGCCGAGCCTGCGCGCTGGACAGCCTTCAGCGGGGGCGGCTCACGTTTCTACTAACGACTCCAGTTTCAGGTGAGCTGCTTCGAGGCCAGAATGACACATCACAAGTACTCTGCCTTCAACACAAGACAGGTATTATATTTCACTACAGCTGAGAATATTTCTTTCACAAAAAATGCCTGGTTTCAGCCTCTTATGCAACTAACTAAACTTATTCAGAAATTCTTTATGTTTTAGGGAGAAGTTAAAACCAAAAGACAAACAAGCATTTCACCTTTTCCTGTTTCCTCAGAGTGCTGTGTTAGTGGTTAGTTCACTGACCACAAACAGAATGGCTAATGAGGTGCTAATCAATAAACACACACATGCTTCTCCTCTTTGTATTAGACGACAGATACTTAATACACGCGCGGCTCTACAAGGCGAGGGAAGCATGCCAGAGGTGAATTCACCGGATTAGGCCGACATGCTCAGACAGAGTCCCGAAACAGGAAAGACAATTCAAACTCATCCCAGCCCCAGCTAACGGTGTCTCCACCTGGCCCATTTGATGAAGTACGGCAGGTGGTTGAGCAGTTTGAATGTGTAGTAGGAATATCTGGTAATCTCTGTCATCGTCCACACAACCAGAAATAGGATTACGCTTTCTTCACTCTGGATCTTTAAGTCAGGAAAATGGCAAAAAATAAAGAGTTAAAAGAAGCTTCAAACCTGATGGGTGCTGCTCTTACAGGCAAAAAGATGAGAAAAGTACGATTTCTATGTGGGGGGGAAAAAAAGTAACTGGACAGACTGTGTTCCAGAATAGTTGTGACAATACATACAGTGTGTGAAGTTTAAGAGTACTGTGGTGAAATCTGTCAACTAAAGACTGATAAATTGTAAAAAGTCACGGAGTTGCGGTTTATCATAAAAGTCACCTGTCTGATGCTGTTGGTGATGAACCAAACCATAAAAATCCGCGAACACACTTGAACCCCAGTTACAATCACAGAAGTCCTCACGATTCCTGCAACACAGCCAAAGTAAGAAACAAAAATCACCAATAAATACATGGCCAGATGAGGGAATTTATCTGAATCTGTACAAATTAGACAAATATTTTCATGTAAGTTGTCACATACCAATGGCACAATGTCCCACCTGTAAGACAAGCAACACAAACAGCAGTAAAAATGACCGTCTTGTTAAAGTCTAAGAAAAAAGTATTTGTTTTTTAAATTTACTAATTCACTAAAGTCCCACTCGTGACAGGAAACGCTATAGACTGTAAATCAAAGATGGACATGGCACCATTGTGTCACCCAAAGGTCTGTGGACTACAAACCGGATTCCAAAAAAGCTGGGACACTCAACAAATTGTGAATAAAAACTGAATGCAATGATGTGGAGATGGCAAATGTCAATATTGTATTCAGAATAGAACATAAATCACGGAACAAAAGTTTAAACTGAGAAAAGTTATCATTTTAAGGGAACAATATGGTGATTCAAAATGTCATGGTGTCAACAAATCCCGAAAAAGTTGGGACAAGGCCATTTTCACCACTGTGTGGCATCTCCCCTTCTTCTTACAACACTCAACAGACGTCTGGGGACCGAGGAGACCAGTTTCACAAGTTTAGAAATAGGAATGCTCTCCCATTCTTGTCTAATACAGGCCTCTAACTGTTCAATTGTCTTGGGCCTTCTTTGTCGCACCTTCCTCTTTATGATGCGCCAAATGTTCCCTATAGGTGAACGATCTGGACTGCAGACTGGCCATTTCAGTACCCGGATCCTTCTCCTACGCAGCCATGATGTTGTGATTGATGCAGAATGTGGTCTGGCATTATTTTGTTGAAAAATGCAGGGTCTTCCCTGGAAGAGATGACATCTGGATGGGAGCATATGTTGTTCTAGAACCTGAATGTATTTTTCTGCATTGATGGTGCCTTTCCAGACATGCAAGCTGCCCATGCCACACGCAATCATGCAACCCCATACCATCAGAGATGCAGGCTTCTGAACTGAGCGTTGATAACAACTTGGGTTGTCCTTGTCCTCTTTGGTCCGGATGACATGGTGTCCCACATTTCCAAAAAGAACTTCAAATCGTGACTCGTCTGACCACAGAACAGTCTTCCATTTTGCCACACTCCATTTTAAATGATCCCTAGCCCAGTGAAAACGCCCGAGCTTGTGGATCTTGCTTAGAAATGGCTTCTTCTTTGCACTGTAGAGTTTCAGCCGGCAACGTCGGATGGCACGGTGGATTGTGTTCACTGACAATGGTTTCTGGAAGTATTCCTGAGCCCATTCTGTGATTTCCTTTACAGTAGCATTCCTGTTTGTGGTGCAGTGTCGTTTAAGGGCCCGGAGATCACGGGCATCCAGTATGGGTTTACGCCCTTGACCCTTACGCACAGAGATTGTTCCAGATTCTCTGAATCTTCGGATGATGTTATGCACAGTTGATGATGATAACTGCAAAGTCTTTGCAATTTGTCGCTGGGTAACACCTTTCTGATATTGCTCCACTGTCTTTCTGCGCAACATTGTGGGAATTGGTGATCCTCTACCCATCTTGGCTTCTGCGAGACACTGCCACTCTGAGAAACTCCTTTTATACCCAATCATGTTGCCAATTAACCTAATTAGTGTTAATTGGTCTTCCAGCTCTTCGTTATGCTCAAATTTATTTTTTCCAGCCTCTTATTGGTACTTGTCCCAACTTTTTTGGGATTTGTTGACACCGTGAAATTTTTAATCAACATATTTTTCCTTTCAAATGATACATTTTCTCAGATTGAACTTTTGATCTGTCATCTACTACATCTATTCTGAATAAAATATTGACATTTTCCATCTCCACATCATTGCATTCAGTTTTTATTCACAATTTGTTTGGTGTCCCAACTTTTTTGGAATCCAGTTTGTAATTCTGAAACTTTCCATTTGCTATTTCGGCTATTTAAAACCAGACAAGAACATCTTTGAACAAAAAATGGTAAACTGTCCAGCTAAACATTGTTAGCAAAGTGCATCCTTCACTAACATTCATCCTACTGGGATGATACTGGGATGATAGTTTTGGCTAGTGAAAAACAGGCTTATAACAAAATACACTTGCCATTATAAAAAAAAGAACACTGCACACCTATTAGGTAGCTATTTGTCAAGGACAATTAAGCTACACCCTCAAGCATACCCTGCTCTATTGGGACAATAAAGCTACACCCTCCTGCTCTATTGTCTATTTATTATAGCTCAGCTGATTTATTGGCAGGATAGCCAATAAAGCCAAAATAAGCTACTTACTAATTTATCTTTACTGCCATTTATAACAGAGAAATTTTAAAGCAAAGAAAATAGTGAGAAACACCCTTCAATTATCTTAAGAATGTTGTCATTTCATAGTTTGTCCACCAGGGGGCATCTTCCCTTTTTGAACGCCACAAACGCAACAACAAGTGTGAACAAATAAATAACTGCATATAACAACTGTTAGAGTAATCCGTTAATGTATAAAATATCAATTGAAATATCAGAATAATGCATTTTTAAGCCACCAAATATTAACATCAGAGCTTAATATCCCTGTTGACAAGCCTTAAAACTGATGATTACAACCATAAAAATCAAGATATACATGTTTAAGTAGGTCATTAAAAAAATTGAGTAGTATGGTTCTTTTCTCATAGACTTCTATACTGACCGATAGCTTTTTACAACCTGTTGCCCCCTGCTGGCCATTAACTATGAAGTTATGCATTTGCTTCAATTTTCAGGCCGAATGTTTGTTTTTTTTCACACAGTCTCTAAGACTTAAGTCTTACCTCAACTAATGCAAAGGTCTGGAAAAACTTGAGTGTCCTTGCTATACTTCTGTACAGACCCTTGTGTGTGCCTTTCTGTATGTAGAAGCGTGTCATTGCCATGGCCAAAACCAGCCACCTGCAGACAAACAAAAATCACACAACCGCTCAGTGCAACTGAAATGTGAAAGGAGAAAATTGGTGTAAAGGACAGACATTTTTCTGCAATGGAAAAAACAAACGAAAACAACTGTGACACAACTGGAAATCTAATCTTTTAAATCTAATTTAAGCCATTTAGTCACCTCATAATAACATCAAAGGGAGGATGAAAATATGAATAGAACAGGAAATTTATAACAACACATTTGAGATGTAAATTTAAAGGAAATAAACTTAGGAATTTAAACAATATAAATACTGAATGAAACTAAAACAAATTATTAACATTTTCTAACCTTGTCACTGAAACCAAGGAATTCCCAGTACATGCTGACATACTGGGCTACAAAGCTGATAAAAATTCTCTCACTAAATGCTGCTTTAAACCAATCACTATATCATGTAATAAAGTAAAATAAATACTTTTCTTCAAAGTTATTCTGTAACAGACAGACATTACTGCCTCTATTTATCTGGTGTTACCTGTTTATTCCACTGAGACACCAGACAAATACGAAAAACCTAACATTGTCATAAAACTGGTCTGTTTGTGTTTTCCACTAGGCCACAACCACAGTTCAACAGCTACGCCACAATTTCTGATGGTAGACAAATTTACATTATGTTTATAAGTATACATGTATCAGACAGTTATCCATACATAAAGTGAGCACTGGAATAAACTGGCAACTAAAATAAAAATAATAAAGAAGGAAAAATGGAATAGCTTGAGAAAGCAAACCAAAGCTGCAGCATTTTACATCAGGTAATTGTAACTGCACTTTCAGTGAAATATTAAAAAATTAGCAGCAGCTACAAAATCTCTCTGCAACACACCAGCTTTACTCTATGTGTAAGTGAAACCACAGAAAAACAGGATTGTCCCTTTGATTGATCCCTTCTCTCCTTCTTGCATGTTCTGAATCTGCCCCAGGGCATCCTCCCACTTGGACAAGACCCGAACAGCTCACCCAGGACCAGCAAGCATCCTACCCAGATGCTCAAACCACCCCAACTGGCTCCTTTCTGATGTGAGGGAGTAGAAGATTTTCCCCGACAAATAAAATTTGGAATAAAGAAAAACATCAAAAAAATTACGGGATTAAATCTTTGAATTCAGTCAAGGGTTAGGGCTTTTTTTTAAAAAAAAAAAAAAAAAAAAAAAAACTATTCTAATAATAGTTCTGAATAAAAAACCTCTAAGAACTCACAAGTCTTGCATGTGCATGTTAAAAACAACAACATCATTTTGTTAACATATTATCAAAAATGAATCCAGCTGCAATGTTATATAAAAAAAACTTTAAAAAAATCCTGCACAGTAGATAGGATGAGCAGCCAATAAGCATCCTCACTGAGCTGTTTATAGCCACCAGTGAGTCCATTTAAGTTGATTTATAAAAAGGATCTCATACTGATAAGCGGAGCGCAAGTGAAGCTTTCTTAATGCATATTGTCGCTAAATGTCCTCATAAGGAAAACCTATGTTTGATTATGCACGTCTTTCCCTGATGTCATGCACCTTTCACTGAGGACGCACCAGCGGTGACGTTCTAGACCAACACCAGTGCTGTGAAAAAGAATTCACCCCATTTCCCGACTTCTTATTTTTTGCATATTTGTCACAAATTTTAATATTAGACAAGGAAACACAGAGAAGATGCAAAATACAGTTTTTAAATGATGAAATTTTATTTATTACAAGGAGGAAAAACTATCCAAATCTGCTCGGCCCTATGTGAAAAAGTAACTGGACCCTAAACCGTGTATCTCAATGATCCCAAAGTATCTCAAACTGATTTCAGTTCAGGCTTTCACTAGACCACACCAAAACCAGGATCATTTTTCTGCTGTATAACCCCAGGGTGCTTGAGCTTCCAGCCATGAACTAATGGTTGGAGATTCTCATTCTGGATTTTCTAATAGAAACCATCAATTACATCAACTCGTCCTGGTGCTGAAACAACAGAGCAGCACCAGACCATCACACTACCACCACCTGTTGCTATGATGTTCTTTTTATGCAAAGCACTGTTACTTTAGGCAAGATGAGCCTTTCTTTGTCATCAGTGGTTTTCTCCTTGAACTCTCCCATGGATGCCATTTTTGACCAGCCTCTTTGTTATTGTTCAGTCGTGAACTCTGACCCTAACTGAAGTGAGGCCTGCAGTTCTGTAGAAGTTCTGGGTTCTTTTGTGACCTAATGGATGAGTCACTTGTGCGCTCTTAGAGTAATGTTGGTAGGCCGACCTCTACTGTTTCAAGTTTTCTCCATTTGCATATAATGGCTCTCACGCCGAAGGCCTTAGAAATTACTTTGTATCCCTTTCCAGACTGATGGATGTCAATTGCTTTGTTTGTCAGTCGTTTCTGTAGATTGTGGCTTTACTCGTTGCTATCTGAGATCTTTTAGCCTATTTCCCTTTGTCAGACAGCTTATAGTTAAGTGATTTCTTGATCCAACACATCTAGCAGTAATCAGGCCTGGGTTAGGGTAGTGAAACAGAACTCAGATTTTCTTTTTTAAATGGGGTTATTCACAGTTAACTCATAATTTATCAAGAGGATAATAGAGGAAGGAGGCGTTGTATATAATTTTTTCCACATAGGGCCAAGTAGATTTGGACAGCTGCAATTTTACTTATCTTTGACTAAGACATTAAAAACAAGTTACTAAGTTGGACAGAGTCACAACGATGTGCACAAATATATTCTTGTTTTATTTCGTGTTATTATTATTATTATTATTATTATTATTAAAGTGATCAGTACCTGAGGCCATGCGCCAAACTGGAAGCGCTTAGTCACCACTGATCCAGTGACCCCGACACCTCCGCTATTCTCAAGTTCTCATGTGTTTGTCCTTTATCACAACACAGGAAGCTCTCTTCACACAAACGTTGTTGTTATTAAAAATGTGCCCATTGAGCACTTCACTGTCCCAGACCTGAGCTCCAGTGTCAGCGCGGTCCGGCTATACTTATCACTGCAACTGTCAGACGCACTGTGGGCCTTGACGCTGACACCATGCAGCCAGCCCTATTTGGACACGGCTGTTGCGCCAGCCTGCCACTTTCACCAAACACCATTCATTCATTTTCCAACACTCGAGACAAATAACGGTCGCTCGTTTCTTCGTAGAAACTACCAAACGGACCGCTAAAGCTTGCTCAAACTCAATTGCGACGACGAACTGCTAAATCCAAGCGAGCTGAACAGGCACTTTCGGCGGAGACGCAGTCCTATAAACAGCAACACGCGCTTACGGTTTTTTAGGGAGCGGCTATAACTTCACTGCTTTTCTTATTAATAGGCGACAGGGGCGGAATAACGCACGTACCCGGCGGTCATGGCGATGTTGTAGAAAGTGAGCCATGCGGTAGCGAGGGTGCTTTTCGTTCTCTTTTTGTTGTTGTTTTCCTTCTCCTCAACCGTGCCGTCCTCCTCGCTGGACGCCATGGTACCGGGGGCAGGGTGGGGAAGTCAGGAAGGGAGCTGACAGCTGGGGCTAGTAGGGAGGGGAGCAGCGGGGTTATCCATCCATCCATCTATCTAGCTATCCGCCCATGGATCCCCCTCTCGCGGGACTAGTGCAACAAGTGCGTGGCCTGTCGGTGAGGCAAAGACTAGTGAAATAAAGCCGGCTTGTCACGGCTCAGTTGGTGCAACTATAGAAATTCAGGCTCATTTTCACCCCAATCTTCAGTTCAGCGTGAACAAGTTTAGGTACACCTTTTATAATAAATTAGATAACATCACATAAGACAAAGAAGAGCAATTTCATCAGTATGTCTCAGTTTTTCTACGCGATGAAGAAATGTTGTAGTAAATGAAAAAGACCTGTCAGGATGATTGTTTGGACTTAAACTGCAAGAAGTAAAGGTGTAAAATTGCAGACATAGATAATGTAATTATAAATGTGTTGTGAATGGCCATGGCCAAAGTGTTTATCAGTAGGAAAAGCTGTAAAACCTGTGAAAATATAGTTAAAAATCTGAAATTGATGAACTGATGGTTCATAAATTTCCCCCAAGCCTTTCCATTGGCTGGATTGGAGACGTTGCTGGTCTGATTCTGGCCCCCAGTCCTTATGTTTCACACCCCTTGCTCTATGTATCCCATTGAATTGTGTTCAGTATACCTCAAATTAGTTTAATTAGTTTTATTAACCAATTATTGATGTAATAAAGTGATTTAGTGGTAATTAAAATGTGATCAGAAGTTAAAAATTGATGATGATTCATGTCATCATAACACACTGTTCATCCCTACATAACCCCTACACGAGTCTCAGTAAAACTATTGGTATCAGCAACACTGGCCTTGTATTTACTTGGTATTACCAAAGTACACAGTGAAAAATGGAGTGTCAATATTTCAGAGTAAACCTATTTTAACCTAGATAGAGTATTTACAACTCTATGAGGAGTAAACCGGCTCTAACATCAGAGTTAAAAGTCAAGTAAAAAAGTCAAAGTAAAGTTTGTTAGTCACGCAGTGAAGACTTAACTCCACACAGTGTTGATTATTACCAGCCCGCAGGCGTGTGCGGCCTCAGAGCTCTAATGCGCATGGGATTTTCTCCGGAGAGCTGCCACAGTCAGGTAAGTGAAATTAACATTTCCATACTGGTAACATTGTTTAAAAGGTATTTTTAAACTAAATAGCTCTTTATAGTTTCACTGATGTCGAGTGAGGACATGTTAGCATCATTTACCCATAGGTTTAATGACATTCCAGTAGCTACATGCTTGCAGTTGCTAAAAGTTCAGATGTTTGTTATCTTCTCACTGCGTTAATATGAACCTAAAACATTTTAACTATGTATTTCTTCTAAATGCTATCAAAATAATATCATTGTCACATGTCAAATCGCACAGTTTGAACAACTAAATTACCGTTTATCAGTAAGCTAATAATCGCTAATTAGCTTACATAAACGAACGTACTTTCAGGAAAAGTGGGTAACATTACCATAAAGTTAACTTTACTGGTTTATATTATTTTAAGCAAATGCCAAAGGCATACACTACTTTAGAGTTTTGCTCATTATTTAGTAAGAAATATGTATTTTGTGTAAATTAACTGATAGCAAATCAAAAATGTAAGATATAAAGAAACATTTTTAACATTGTATTATTTTTAATTGTGATGTTTAATGCCAATTATTGAATTTATACATTAGGGCATCTCCCCCTAAAAGCGTAAGAGTGATGTATGCGCAGGGCATTGTTGCTCTGTCTCCATATCTGGAAGACCCATATTCACAACATGGATATGTAAGTAAAGGGAACTTTTCAACATTAAATACATAATTGCCCTCAGAAATGTTGATAACATAGTCCTTCTTCGTTTATTTAATTACATAGAAACATTACTATGATCCAGAGAGCGGTTCAGGATACATTGCATGGCGGTTGAAGACCATTCAAAGAAAAGCTGTGGAGGAAAGAAGCGTCTCAGTTTGCAAATCTCCCAAAAGTAAGTTCACTTATCATTTAAATGATACTGATGTAATTTGTAGGCAGGATTCAATCAAACACCTCTCTATGTTCTGTATTTTTGCATTACAGATAGAACAAGATTTCCGACTCCTGTTTTGTGAGGTCACTGCGAGCAAATTCTTGGAGAGGTGGCCCATCAATCTCAAAGCAAAGGTTGTAAAGGAAAGTCATGGACTTGTCCCCACCTCAGAGCTCTTGGAGTTAATGTGCAATGCTGAGTCAGGTACTGAAGTTGAGAATGGTATGATTATGACTGTTTTTATTTGCCATTGTTGGTTATATAGGTAATTCTGTCAATTCAATGTATTTTTGGAATAATTCTTTGTTTATTCGTCTGTAGGCTGGGACAGTGACTTGTCTACTATCTTGCTGCTGCTACATCTGCTACCACCATCTGCACAAGGGCGAAAGACACCAGGAAAGATGTCTGCATCTCAAGCTGTCAATAACCTCATCAAATTCCCAAAGGTATGTTGTTTAAAAGATACTTTCCATCACCTCTATTTTCATGGACAGTGAGTTGAGCTAATCTACTGTCAGACGATAGTCACTTAATACTGTTGTTTAATGTGTTGTTGTAGGCTGGAACCAGTGTACAGCAGCATCTAGACAACATCACCCGAAGCAGTCAGCCCTACCTTCTTACTCAGGGATCCACAAGAAGCAGCATTCACACCTTCATTGTGATTGAGAAGTATGCACTTCCATGTAAAGCGAGAGTAGGAGCCCTTGATGAACTCTTTAGGGCACATTATGTCTTTGGTACATCATACAGTTCATCCCTGACCAACTTTTTTACTTTTCTGCAAACAACTACGACATTGGGGAAATGTGATATTGCTTCTCTAGTGGGCATCATAGAACTATGAATTGTAAAGGTTTGTTACATTAATTAAATGACACTGAAATGAGAAACATAATAAATGCTGTTACTTTAACCTGTATATTTGTTGTTATTTCCATAATGTAGGATAGATCACAGTTATTTAGTAATATAGCATCATAAGATGAATATGAAAAAAATCACACTACAGAGAAATAAAAATGATATATTATTACACATCAGAGTGTTATTATTAAACTAAATTTGGAGTAAAAATAGCTCTATAAAGTGTAATCAAATTACTCTGAACAGTGTGAATAACCCTCAGTGTTAAATATTTTTACACATTTTGTTGTTAATTTTGACACTAAATTGAGTACAATTAACACTGAAAAGTTAACACTGGCCATAGAGTAAATTTAACTCTAATTTTGAGTGGGACCAAATGTTATCTGAAGCAGAGTTAAAATCAACTCTGTAAGTGTAAAATTGACACTTGGTTTTTTACTGTGTATGGATACCAAAATTTGCAGTATCATACATTTGGCCTTGACTGACAGGCCACAGTTTCACCACATGTCAAGCACATTTTGACATACTCCAATGGGGCAAGTTGCCAAAAACAGCCTTGATTAGATAGTGAATGTATCTGCTATCTGCTATGTGAGCCTTGATCTTCAGGATTTTAAGAAAATCCAATACAAATGCAAATAAAAAAACAGTTTTACTGACTTTGAGCTCTGGGGTCTGTACTTTCAGTCTATTCTTTTCACAGTTTCTTTATTTATTGTTGATACTCAATAATTTGATGAAGTACTTAAATGATTAAGATACAACATTTTGAATCGTTTCAAATTTCATTGGCATTGCACAGGACTGTAATTGCTTGGGAGTATACAGGTATCAGCCTGTACTGGACTGAGTTGTGTGCTTCAGAAACCGCGTCGATGCAGAATCTAAAATTAGCTCTTCTAATGACACCACGTAGAAATGTGTGCAAACCGAAGACAGCACTGAATATAGTCCCGATTATCTAATCCTGATCCAGTTACTTGATCAAGTGTTCACACGTCTGAAGACAGCAATGGCACAATGTCCAGCTGTGTGGGTTTTGCAGACACAAGTCTAAACAATTCAGCAACATTTTTACTCCGTCGTCACTTTTATGCAGCGATATTGGTCTGTGGCATAGCAGATACTGTGGACTGATGGCTTTAGAACCAAAGACAGATAAAATTACTTAATGAATGCTTTTGACTGGTAAAGTTCTAGCTGGGCTTTGGTGGGGAAAAAAGTCTCATGTCGCTTATTATTATGATGCAACAAATCATAATCAAGCGCCTGAATTTGATGAACAATAACATGTTGAACTGACAACAATTTCAAAGCAGTAATGCATTTGTAATTGTTACAAAACAGTGTGGATTCCAAAATTTTGCAGTTAGAACACTTTGCCACTAGATGGTGATATATAAGCATGAGAGGAGTCTATGTGTTTTTAGTGGTATCTTGTTTCTTGGGTTACAGCCAGTAGTCCTGGGATGCTGATTATACTGTGGGAGTAATTAACTTGTGTTTCTTATATTTGGAGAATTCCCAGGAAGAATACAAGGTACACATCATTAAAGCTGTGTGGACTGTGATGTGATAAGACTGAAAAAATACTGGCTGAGATGCTGTTTTTACCTCGGATTGCCCCAAAGTGATTGCTGTGGCACATGCATGTCCTTCAGGGTGTAAAGTTAGACAAACTTTGTTTGTACGTTGTATCAAAAGAGAGCAAAGGGCCGGTCACATCACCGCCACGCCAAGGCACACAATGCCTAGTGCAGTGTAAGCAGTTGGGTGAGCAGAGAGCCAGGGCTGTGGTGTGTGGAAAATGCTAGTGGAGGCAGACAATGCAGAGGTCCGAGGCCTGACCAGCCCTCAGAGGGACAGGGGTCGCCTCACTGCGACAACAGCCCCTGTCTCCCTCCCTTCTTTTTCTTTTTGTGAGCTGCCACAGGATGGGCTCAGGGAGGACGGTGAAGTTTGCCCTGTGCGAGGTGCTGCAGTTTGCAGGCCTGTGCGTGCCACTCTTCATCGTCATGCAGAGGTTTGCTGTCATCGTTGCAAAGGTCAAAACATCAGCACAACCCCCCGGAGACGGCAGCACTGCCTACTGGTTGATCGTGGCCTCCTCTATTGCCTATGTGACCTCCACTGCCCTGCTGGTCTGGGTACCCCTGAAGTATATGGTCTTCATGAAGAAGAAATTTCTCATAGGGAGGAAGAAGTGGTGAGTTTCTCAGACATGAAGATTGAGAACTGGTCCTAGTTGTGTATGCTCAGCAGCTGGGATCCCAGTGCTGTCCTACGGGACCGAGACATGATCAGCTGGTTTGAGGCTGAACTGGCCTGTGACTGGTTTGGACAGAACTTGGCTGGTTAATACCAGGCTTTAGCAATTCCTGTCATTGACTTTAACTTCCTCCCTTGTTTTCTTTCTTGCCCTTCTTTTGTCTTTATATCAGGAGGCCAGTGACCCTTGTTTATGTGATCCTATCCACATTACCCTGCTTTGCCTTTCTCATTGCCAGCTCTGAGGTACAACACCCAACAGATTGTTTCTCACTGCTTTCATTTGTCATATCAGGTTTATCTCTGCTCTGATCATGAACTTTGACCTGTATGTTGCTATACTTGTAACATAACTCAACCTGTAATTGTAGATCCTTTGTAGTCATGTTGGGTGATTGTGTTTATACTCCAAAGAAGTTGCTAGTAACTTAAACATATATCTATTACAACATTGTGTTTGGGAACATGGTGTATGACAGGATCCACAGTATTACTGAGACAAATGTGATGAGCTGTGAGAATCCTTATGGATCTCAGGAGAGGACTATCTAGCCTTATGGATAAGGAGCTACTGATAAGCAGCTTGGTTCCTCTTCCTGTCCATGCTGTCCTTGTCAAATCATGTCCATGAGGCACATTTTCACTTCCTAACTGGCTGCAGCCCAGACCTTATTTGCCCTTTTTTGTGGCATTCTTTAAAGCTTAAGCAAACCTTTTGACCTTTGCTTATCTAGTGGCTTCAACATAAGAGCCATAAATTCTGCTAAGATGAGCAACTCGTCTGTTTAGGGCTGTGTCAAATGCCCTCGCTGCAAGTAACAAATCCCAAAATGTTTATTACCATTGAGGTGAACCAGTGGGCTCTGTAAAGATTAAAAGTGAGTAAATAATTACAGTACTCAGTCAGGCTAACGATTTTACGGTTGTTTATCCAGGTTCAGATAAATAACAACCTGAAACACGATACATTCCCTGAGCTCCCCGTGTCACTAGTCCTCTTCTCGCTCATCTGCATTGACGTTGTGGAGAGGATACGATACTGCAGGCTGACCGGCCAGGGTGAGCGCAGCTCTCTCAACACATTACACAAATCACTCTTTGACTGCTGTAGATCCTGAACTTTCTGCTGCAGACTTCTATAGTAAAGCAAGCTGGGTTTTGCATTGCAGGAGCTTGGAGGCAACTGCAAACACACTGTGAACATTTCTATACGTCACTCGAGCAAAATGAAGAAATGAGCAGGATATTTCTTTGGACTGCTTCATTTCTCACTTATCCAAAATGAGGAAATGAGCAGGATATATTTTTAAATTTTTCTGAAGTCTGACATGGCAGAAGTAGGGAAATATATTTTCTTAAAAACCACATGATAAAACAGTTCATATGAATTTCTTTAAAGCCCAAATCGTTTGAATGAGCGATCTCTTGATTTATTGCCTCTGTCTAAACAGCAGATTAATGTTTATATCTGTGAGCCACATTATTTGTCTGATAGCCTTCAGCTGTCTCTTTGTAAATCTGGGCCGACACCACTTGATGATAAACAGTTTAAGTAAATATAATCCAAGATATTGTGTTTTCTTTTTCTTCTCTCCAGCTAATGACACCGAAAGAGATGCTGACATCCCTTCCACTGTCCTCACACATGTGGAACAAGTAGCACCAGTAACACCTATCACCCCAGCTGTGCCAGGGCCAGCTGTGCCCAGGCAAGGTGTGCCCACTCCTATGCAACCAGGAGCAAACCAGCTCAATGACAGGAACCACAACGGAGCAGGAGCTCGACCAGAGACCAATGGGACGCTACCGGGCATACCAGGTAACAATGGGAGGCCATATGGCATGTCTGGATTGAGTCAACCATCAGGAAGCACCACACCGTACCACATATCTCCCTATGCATACACTGGGCCTCTGAGATTCCTGTGCGCCACTGATGCCCGTGCAGACGTGTTTGTGGACAGCTTTATGTTCTGGATGGATACGGTGGAGATGGTGAGAGTGGCAGGACATCCTCTGGTCTACTACTCAGGCTGGGTGTTTCCCATCTATATCTTCAGCTACCTATCATGCTTGCGTGTGGTGGTCATGCCCCACAGCCCCCTGCTTTCCTCCCTAGGAGTAGCCCTGCAGGATTTACCCTTCTTCTTTGTGCGCGTTGGCCTCATTGCCTTCTTCGGCTTTGTTACGCCAATCCTCTATCTGATGAAGAACTTGTTGGTCTCGCTGGCCTTCATCTACTTCAACTTTATGACCAAGTTGAAGGTCTTCAACACAGAGAGGATGTTTTTTTGAGACCAGCATTCAAGGGCAAACAAGCTTTTCCTTATTTTCTGTCATATATACACTAAATACTGTCACGACAGTGGGTGCTCATTTTAAACAGCCAAATTTGTAGATGATGGCTTCAGACTGCTCTAAACACTCTGTTTCAGACAGCTTTATGTCTTCTATGGCTCTCCATGGCATTATAGAGAGTCCATATCACTTATATGATCGTCTCAGGCACTTAGCTTTGCCTGTGAGCACAGAAGCCCCACCTACATGCTGTTTAAACCTTTGGTTTATAAAGGGCAGCCAATCAAAAGGAAACTGGCTAAACAAAGACTGAAATGAGATTTGTTTTTGAACCATGTGTCATGCACAGCTACTCAACTGCCTTAAAAGAGGTGGTTAAAGCAAAGGTTTGACACAAACACAGAATGTATTGATTCAGATGGTGGCTGCACCGGCACTTCTTAAAACGAGTCAAGTAATAGGTTAAGTACTAAAAGAACAAAAGGACTTCTCAAGTAGTTATTGCCAAGAGAGTTCATACCAGATGTTTACACCAAATAGCAGGCCGAGCATTGAATATATGATGTTTTAGCGAGGAGTAGAAGAACAATATGTAATATGTTCATCAAATCTGGCATCACGCTAAATAAAAACCTGTTTAACTAGAAGACAATTATTGAAAAAGCTAAGAAAAAAATCTAGCTCAAATGTTCAAATTTATATGACTGGGATTAATATATTGTAATTTTCAAGCATTTTTCTAGATTGTGATGCCACAGTGATTTTCTGTTATTACACCTAAGTTTTAATGGTACAAATGGCACTTAAACCTTGGTATTTCTTAAGATAACGTAATATTGAATAACTTACGAAAAAGTTCATTCTCAGACTTCATGATGGATTCACAATTCACAGCTGGTGCAGTCAAACCAAGTATGTGCATGTGACAAAATGCATGATGGTAATTTTCACAGGCCAAAAGGGAGCTCTTAGGCAATGGAAACTACATGTCGAGTGACTGTTGTCATGTTATGTCCAAATATACTTTTTTAAAAACCAAGAATGGCACTTTGGAAATGTACCTGTAATGTAATGATTTTTCTACAATCATAAAGTGCGGTGAATATGTAAAAGGATAAATTCATGTTGTTTATATTAGGTTGTTTTTTTTGCTAAGTTTCTATACAAAAAGAAAAACTGGTGTGAGATTGTGTCACTGATACATATATTTTGGTCAACTTAATAAAGAAACTCATAAAATATGTTGCAACTTTGACTTGTGAGATATTTTTTATGCAGACAAAATTCACTGGCACTGACCTCCCATGTATGTTTTTAGAAATTAAAAAAAAAACAAACTCTGCTCTATGTTTTTCCTTGTAATTCATCTGATCTTTTTCTAAATAAATAACAACCTGAAACATGATACATTCCCTGAGCTCCCCGTGTCACTAGTCCTCTTCTCGCTCATCTGCATTGACGTTGTGGAGCGGATACGACACTGCAGGCCGACAGGCCAGGGTGAGTGCAGCTCTCTCAACACATTACACAAATCACTCTTTGACTGCTGTAGATCCTGAACTTTCTGCTGCAGACTTCTATAGTAAAGCAAGCTGGGTTTTGCATTGCAGGAACTTGGAGGCAACTGCGAACACACTGTGAACATTTCTATACGTCACTCGAGCTCCCGTGTATATTTTTAGGAATTTTTAAAAAACTCTGCTTAAATGTTTTTCCTTGTAATTCATCTGATCTTTTTCTAAATCCCCAAGAGCAGAGGTTTCCTGTTATTCTTCTGCAAAAACAACTTCATTACACACAAGAACAGGGCAGTCATTGTTCACTGAAACAATGACTACACTGAAAAGTGTAAAGTAAATTATTACAGCACTGACACAACACTTTTGTGACAATTATCATTTTCTGAATAGACAAAGCTGCAGAACCAAAATAAATTAAATAAAGTAACACAAGACATTAACGTGAAAAAATACCAATAGCATACAGTAGGTACTATATTTTAATGACATAATGCCCACTGCAGTTTACACTCAGGTACTTGGACAATAGCAGGTTTTGTAATTTTGCTTCCAATCATTAGTATCGTGAGTTTTAACTCAACCAATCACGATGTGACTACAGTGCACACATAAAGAAAAATTATGTAACATTTTTATTAAATCCTCCATTTGTTGTTTAGGGTTTAAATCTCATCACATATGTTTTCGTCTCTTATATCCACTCCTTTGATATTCCTATCTAGAAGATAGTAAGGACATTTACCCACTACACATTTATGGGGCATATATTTGACTTTTTGTGTTCATCTTCCTACAGTTGTAGTGGTGTCGGGGTTAGCACCATTGCCTCACAACAAAATGGGTTTGAAGCCACTGGCCACCTAGGTCCTTCCAAGATTGAATTCACTCACTGTTCCTGCAATCCGCATTGCAACCCACCTCCATTATATGCTCTTCACGCTACTTATAACTTACCGTGTAAGTTAATAAGTATTAACGGGAATTCTTGCAGTTTGAGGCCAAAGTGGCCATATTGTCCCTCATTTCCCCGAATAGGGAGCAGGATTTCCTCTTGTCATATAAGTATGCTGAAAAGTATCATCGCTGTACTGTTCACCCAAAGCCTCATGAGAAGTGCTATCCTGCAAAACCCATCACATCAGCAAAGTCCAACAAACCTCATTATACCCTTGTTTCCTCATATCTGTTCTGCCAAATCTTCTGACATATGAAATATATTCAAATTTAGTCTTGTATAACACAGTCTGTGTTTCTTTAACCATAATGCAATGGCTACTTCAGAACAGTTACAAAACAATGACAACGGCAATATCTTTACCCTTGGAAAATTTAATCTCTTCTTCTTTTTGTTTTTTACAAACATTTAAACTTCTACCTGACCTTCAAAGTTGACTTTCATTTTCTTGATGAATGGAGAGATCAGTTTGTTTCCCTTCTTGCCTAACCTGCCAAAAAAGTCTGCAAAAAGCTTGTAGACCTTGCAGGCATTTGACCAGGTGTAAATGACATGATATTTTTCAGGGTGATTCAGAGGGGAAGGTACTGTGTCTCTGTGTTACCGTTCCTCCATGTCACACACCTTGGCACGTACCAGACCCCTTCTCCCCTTGATTGGAAATTGGGAAATCTCTCTTACAGCCTCGTTTACCACTAACAGCAAACCACACACTGAGAATAACGTTACCCTTCTGCTGTGTCCCTTTGTGTCCTTCAAGACCTCTGCATCACTGCTGATATAGGCACGTACTTCAGATTTTTTATTTTTTATTCTTTTGGTGGATATTAGGCTTTTAAATGAATTTAAATATATCTATATATGATATACACTTCACCTTCACTGGGTGAAGGTGCTGCTGGTCTTTGGTCTAAAAGACCAGGACCTGCACTTAAACTGGGGCAAGTGCAATGAGAGAAATGTCATGATCTTCAAAGGTTCAGGACTTTGGAGTCACTGGAGGATACATGGGACTCAGGGTGACCACTGTTGAAAGGAATATCAAGGTAGAAATTGTGGGTGCAGCAACCTACAAAGGCTAAAATGTGCTTTAGCATTGGAGGGTGTCTTAATTTTTTACCATATTGTGCATAATTTCTTCATGCTTTAAATATTGTTGTTAAGTATTTGTGTTTGCAAAAGAAGAAAAATAATTCAGAAATTCTGATTATTAGTTAGTACCACAAGTACTGGCAGCACTAGTACAACTGGCAGTGAAACAGCCCCGGACTATGATGGAGCCACCATGCCTGGCAGAGGATACAGTGACACAGAGTTCTTAGGTTTGAATATGGTTGGGACAGGCTCCAGCTCCCATGCAATCCTGAATTGGATGAGTAGAAGAAAATTAATGTAACTCTGTAACTGAGTAGTTACTGAGCATTGTAGTCACCAGAGCACTGGCAACGTTTATGCACTTATATGCCTCTGGATTTGATGCCCTGGGTTCTGTCGGCTTCCACTACACGGGTTGCTATAAACTTTCTCTGTTTTTCTGTTTTGTGCTTCTTTGTTCTGGGTGGATTTAAGGATAGCAGCATCCACTTTGTCAATAATCAATGGATTGTGTTAAAAAAAACATAGAGATATATTTTCTTGTCTCTCAGAATGCTTTGTAATATCTCTGGTGATTTTATAATCCTTCTTCTAACATTTAGCTTTTATCATCCATCTATTTTTAGTCTGTTGTGCGTTTCATGTCCAGATGTTGTTGTTTTTATAATATTAAGTCAAAAACTGTGTATATATGTGTGTATGTGTTTATTTATTTATGTATGTATTTATCTGTCTTTTTCCAATATTAAATCTACAGTAAGGCCTTCAACTGTTCGTAAGTTAATGGTAAGGCAGAGTTAATTGTAAGGTTAAGGTAGAATACTGTGCTACACAACAGCATAATCATGTCTGCAGTGAGTGGGAGATGCTCTCATTGTACATGTGTATAGTGACAATAAAATGTATTCTATTCTATAAGTCCACCTCTCATTTCTTTATAATTTGCTAGGAAATGGGAAATAGGTGCCATGATCTACTTAAGGTACTTCAAAGTTATGGTGCCAGAAGGTAGACCTGATGGATTAGCTTACAATTTGTGTGCTTATTTTTTTTTAGTCCCATTAGTTTGGTTCAGTTAGCTGTACTTATAAACGTCAGCATGGTAAACCAAGATGGTGACCATTAGCTTGTTAGCGCTGCCACTGTGAGCATGGCCATTCAGTAACAACTGCATGGGTGAGTCTAATACAGAGATAGTCTAAAACACATAGAACACTCACGGTACCAATACGTATTTTCATTAATCACAGACGTTAAAATTAAACGCATTATTGCTCAAGAATTTCAAGTGAATAGGGCCTGTGCTAAAGAGGTTTGGGATTTTTTTTATTTGGTATGCCCCATGCATGTCTTCAAACAAGAGAAGGGTTTTCCTCCACTTCAAGGACAGAAACTTAAATCTGTTCCAGTAAAACATTTTCTCATATCCATTTCCAGTAAGCGTCCCTTTGTAATTACAACAGAAAATCCCTAAACTTATTTTGTTTACACGGTGCTACAACTTTGTTGAGGGGACTCACAAAGACTGGCAGGGTACCAGGTCATAAAAGCCAAAGAGGAAATCTGGTTCCAATCATCAGCGAGTTGAGCAAGGTGAGTAGTAAGAGCCGTGTTGTAATATACTTCTAATGTTAAAAAAAAGTATACTTTTCTCTGTCTGTAAAGATTACATTTAGAAATTAGAAATTATTAGTTATTGCTTGCTAGCATTCCTAACATCACAGATGCAGCACTACAATGAAGATAGATTGGCATGAATGATCTCAATATGGAGACACACTTTGTGTGGATGGATGGCAAAAGCTTCATATACCATCTGGGCTTTAGGGGGCTTTAAAACTGAGTGCAGTATTTGGCTGCAGGATTGCAGGATTACTTGGAGACTTGAAAAATGGGATACCGGAATGTGGATAGCTGTTCGTCAAGGCACGGCTTCATCTGTAAAAGAAGTATTGCCCGATGACAATGACAGTAATTTGAAACAAAAATGTAAAATTACAAATCTGTTGCCACCGATTTTCACTCCAGTTCTTGTGTAATTTGGCATACCTCAGTCATTTACCGCTGTTTCCCTTGTTAGGAATGACGCCTTCATGCCATCCTTCCACTAAGAATATTTCTGATGAGGATTCACCGAACAATGAATCAACAAAAGGGCCAGATGTCTCTCTCAAATCGTGTGTCTTTGCTGGATTTTCTTCCTTTTTCTTAAGAATATGACTCTCAGATACTGTTCATCTGCTGTAAACAAGGGTTTTTTGGGGGGTTTTTTTTAGATCGACCACTTCTTTTTTCCCATACTTGGCCAGTTTTTTCAATTTTTTTAAAGAAACACTGCACACCATCCTGAGACAGGCCAATTTTTCAGCTAATAAGTCTTTTGAAATCACCTTGTTGGCACATTTGCCATTTTGAAATGTCATATTACCCCTGTGACATTGTTATCTTTGGTTATTTTTCATACATTCAACCTAAGAAATTGGAACAGTTATATGTTTTTTTGACAGGCTTCTGGTAATTTAAAGAACTGGTTCTTTGCTATATTGCCAGTTATTTGTAGACAACACTGTTCTTTTACAGTAAGTTTGGTGCCTTTTTCATGCTTTAATGACTCTTAGGTCAGTATTTAGTATTCCAAAATCAAACAAAAGCATACCTCTGAAAATGGTCAGGTACAAAGAGTGAACTGACAATGAGTGAAAAAGCAGCCAATGTCCAAAGAAAAACTTTGAAAGACCATCAGAAAGCCTGGAGAACTGTTACCCAAGACGACTTTTAACGTGACAGGAAACTCTGGCAACTTGGTAACAAATATAAAGAAACAAGAGGTGGCTAAATGCTTTTGCACAGTACTATATTTATTGTGGCATTTCAAATTTAAGATATGTCACTGCTAAAACTGTACATTTTGCCTCCTTTGCACAGATCATTACACCGCTTTCCAAATTATTATGCAAATTATATTTTTCTCTGTTTTTTCTAAATAGTCCATTCAAATGACAGTCAGCATAATTTTTGTGTCATCCACCATTAGAGTATAATTCAAATGTTACTGATCAAAACTCCCAATGAACACAGTATGTTTTTCAAAAATAAAAAAGTTAAAATGCACTGTTCCAAATTATTACGCACACAGAGTTTCAAAACATTTTATAGGTTGTAGAGAATTGAAAATGGTCATTTGTTGAATTTGCAGCATCAGTAGATCAATTTTACTGAAATCAAAAGCTATTTCAATCAAAAACATCTTAACAGGTCAATTAGGACCCCTTATTTGAATGCAGTTTTACAATTCTTGCATCCATGCAACTTGTGAGTTTTTGGAAAGTTTCTTCGTGAATGTCTTTGCCCGATGCCAGAATAGCCTCGCAGAGCTGCTGTTTGGATGCGAACTGCCTCCCACCCTCATATTTTTTTGTTTGAGGAGGCTCCAAAGGTTCTCAGTAGGATTGAAGTCAGGGAAGAATGAGGGCCACACCATGAGTTCCTCTCCTTTTATGCAGATAGCAGCCAATGATGCAGAGGTGTTCCTTGTAGCATGAGGTGATGCATTGTCTTGCATGAAGATGGTTTTGTTGCAGAAGGCACAGTTCTTCTCTTTCTACAATGGAAGAGAGTGGTCAGTCAGAAACTCCACATACTTTGCAGAGGTCATTTTCACACCTTCAGCGACCCTAAAGAGGCCGACCAGCTTTCTCCCCATGATTCCAGCTCAAAACACAACTCCACCACGTCCTTGCTGACGTTGCAGCCCTGTTGAGACATGGTGGCTGTCCACCAACCATCCACCACTGCATCCATCTAGACCATCCAGGGTTGCAATGCACTCATCAGTGAACAAGACTGTTTGAAAATTAGTCTTCATGTAGTTCTGGGCCCACTGCAGCCATTTCTGCTTGTGAGCATTGGTTAGGGGTGGCCAAATATAAGGTTTATGCACAACTGCAAGTCTCTGGAGGATCCTACACCTTGATGTTCACAAATCTCCAGAGGCACCAGCAGCTTCAAATATGTGTTTGCTGCTTTGTAATGGCCTTTTAGCAGCTGTTATCTTAATCAGATGTATTTGTCCGGCAGAAACCTTCATCATTGTGCTTTATCTGCATGAACCCATGTGTGCTCTGACTCAGCCACAAATCTCTGACATTATGGTGATCACGCTTAAGTTTTCGTGAAATAGCTAAGGTTTTCATTACATGTCCAAGGCATTCAACTATTTCACGCTTTTCAGCAACAGAGAGATACTCTTTCCTTCCTATATTGCTTGAAAATAGTGGTTTGCTTAATAATGTGGAACATCCTTCTTTAGTAGTTTTTCCTTTAATTGGGCTCACCTGGCAAACTAATGATCATAGGTGTCCGAGATTGATTTCAGCGATACAAAGAGTCCTAAGACACAATTCCATCCATGGGTTTAATTGAAAAACAACTTATTTAATCTTTATGACACTTAAACATAATTTGCATAATAATTTGGAACTAATTTTGGACTTTATGCCCTCATATTCTTCCATAAACAAATACACGGGATATGTACCCCTGCCTGAGATAATCCACCTCTGACAACAATTTATACTTACACAAAAATCTAGTCTGACTGCCAATAGATACCAAAGACCTGGTCGCCTACACAGAGCAGAACGAGCACGCAAAACAAAAAAGGTTTGTGAGCAGAGGCAAGCAGCATGGAAAAATCTGATTTATCAGATAAACCAAGGATTAAGACATATAGTAAATGTAAAGTTCAGGTTATTTTAATTTAAAAAAAAACTTTAAAACTCTATTCACTGTCATGACAAGTGAGCAAAGTGGAAAGCTACCACAGTCATTCTTCATGCTGTATGACTATTGTGTTCCTGACAGAAGTTCAGTTTTAACATTTAAGAAACTTATCTGGATCTATTGGTCTAAGCACCATAACTTGGTGTTTCTGCAGTTTGAAACCAAAGTGGTCAAAGTGCCACTCATTTCCCCCAATAGGAAGCAGGATTTCCTCTTGTCCTCTCTGTCTTCTGTTTGGTGTCATTGCTCTACTCTTCAACTAAAGCCTCATAGTACTATCCTGCAAAAACATACATCAACAAAGTGCTACAAACCTCATTATATCACTCAGGTCCTCACTGCAATCCTGTTCTTCTCAATCTCCCTTTGAATCTAAATTTAGTCTTGCACAGTGCAATCTGCTCTCAGGGTTCAAGCTCCAGGCACATTTTTAGCACATAATGTCTATTTATAACAGTTTAAAGTCAATGAGGAAGTCAATAATGGGAATTAATCCTGAAAAGGGTGCTTTGTGATTTTTTTTTTTTTTTTAAAAACAAACCCCTTTGCTTTCATTATGAGTCTTACCTGACACTTTAAGTTGACTTTCATTTTCTTGCTGAATGGAGAGGTCAGATTGTTTGTTTCCTACTTCCTGCCTACCCTGCCAAAAGGTCTGCAAAGCTTGTGGAACTTCCAGGAGTTTGACCAGGCATAACTACTCATGTGACAGGATATCCATCTGTCTGATTAAAAAGGGAAGGCACTGAGTCTCTGGATCACTGTTGCTCCATGTCACACACCTTTGCATACACCAGACCCCTTTGCTCATGACGGGAAATCTCTGCTACAACCTCATCCAACAGTAACTGCAAACTACACAAGGATAATGTTGCCCTGTTTAAATTTTGCTGTGGTCCTCTGTGTCCTTCAAGTCTTCTGCGTCACCGCTGATATAGGTATGTAACACAGAAACATTTTTGTTGGTTAATACACTTGTGGCTTCATTTGAAAAACATATCCCATGGGAATGTGTTGCTGAATTTTCTTTTTGCTCTGCTCCAGACACGAGTAGCTTCCTGATTTTCAATGAAGATCACAACAAGTGCGTAAAGGTGGAGAGTGCATCCTTTATAACAGTGGATGCTTGTAATCCTCATGCCAAAGATCAACAGTTCCGATGGGTCTCTGAGTCTCGTCTCCTCAGTTTGTCCCTCAAGCTGTGTTTGGGTACTACAGCGATAAAAGACTGGGTGAAGGTGCAGCTCATGGAATGTGATGAGAGCAATGACCTCCAGCATTGGCAGTGTAAGAACGATACCCTCTTTGGCCTAAAAGACCAGGACCTGCACTTAAACTGGGGCAACCGCAATGAGAAAAGCGTCATGATCTACAAAGGTATTGGGATCTGGAGTCGCTGGAGGATATATGGCACTCAGGGGGACCTCTGTTCAAAGGGATATCAAGGTAGGAATGATGGGTACAAGAGCCTACAAAGATAGCTAAACTTGAGTGTGCTTAAGCTTTGTAGAAAGTTTAGAAATGTGTTTTAGAAGGTCCCTGAACAGTGCATGCTTTAAAGTTGTTGTTTTTATAAATTTGTAAAGAACAATAAAATTCTTACTTCAATTCAAATTATAAATGCAAAATATTACAATCTGTACAAAGTAAACTAGGTTATAAAAGTGCTATGGTTACAGATGAAATTGCATTTACCATCTAAATATCTGTATGTGGTGTAGTATGTGGAAGGTATTTTTTATCTGATCTGAGTACGAAACTTGGCTTGGCTATAATAATATTTATTGGGGATTTTGTAGTTGTCTAGGGAAAGTAACATAGTTCTCATTCTTTCCCCCTTCTTTTTGAATATTTGGACAGAGTATGAATGTTTTAGCACGTGTTAGAATACGTCGTTGTTTGGAGTGTAGCATTTGAGGATTTAAGCATTACAAAATTATGTTTTAAACTGCAGGTATAATTTTTAGAAAGATTTTCTTGGACTAGAAGGGAGCTGGTTACAGCATAGCTGTTGAGAAACTTGCTGTTCTTACTAAAAGTGAGAACAGTCAGGGATCGCTGGTGAGACAGCATAATTGTCAGTGCAGCACAGATAATAAGCAGTGCTTATGAAGGCACTCTCTGTGCACAGCATAGGCAGCAAGTCTCAACTGTATAACTGGAATCCATGGTGGATAGGTGAAAAACCCACACTTTTTAAAGCTTGGTAACTCAAACAACCAAAAGCTGTATTAAGTTTTAACATCCACCATCACTTTCAGGTCAAGCTAAAACTTTAGACTCATTTATCACACCTGATAACCTATTTGCAAAGTACAAGTATGAGTTTGCGTACTTTAATGTACTTTTGGTTTGGAGTGATTTGCAGTGATTCTTACTTACCATTTGCAACGTTTGCAGCACTTCCCAACATTCTGGAGCGTTTTGGGAAAAAACCCTTTTCATCATGCGAACATGTCCATTACAAGCACAAGTTCATTTTCTAAATTTAAATGACTGACTTTAACCAGGGCAAGAAACCGAACACTACTCCTTCTCACCCAGCATCAGTAAACAAACTTGAGGGTAAATTGGCTGAAATCAATTGAATGAAGTTCTAAAAGCTTAAGAAAAGAACCCTAAGAAGTTGGGAGGCAAACTCTCATAATTATCAATCACATGCTGGTGAAATGACTGCACGTCTCCATTATTTGTGTCTCCGCAGAGATATTCTCACTAGGAGGAAATGCTTTCGGAACCGCTTGTCAGTTCCCTTTTAAGTTCCACGAGAAGTGGTACGCCGAATGCACTAAAGACGGTCGTACGGATGGAAAGCTGTGGTGTGCCACAGAGAGAGATTATGATAAAGTGGGAAAATGGGGATTTTGTCCAACCAGAGGTAAGGAAAGAAAAATCTCTTTAACCTGAAAGATGGTCTGATCCAGTCCACTTTACATCTATAATATGAAGACAGGAAGCCCTCCATGGTTACTTTTATTAAATCATGCACAAAAACTTTGTTTTTTATGAAGAATTAAGTGCTGCAGGCCCATTTTCTGACCCTCTCTCACCTTTTCCTCTCATGGACTGTCAACACAGCACTGTCCTCTGTTTCCTCTTTTCACAGGCTTAAGTTTCCCCTGGCACTGCTCTTAAACTGAGGCAGGAAAGCAACAGCAAAATAAAGGGATCTCCCTTTACCAGACTGTTTTATAAAGTCAGAGTTCCGTCCCATCTAAGGCTGTAGAAGATGTATCTTATATTACATACTTTATATACTTTCTTCCTTTAAGTTTTGAAATTCCTATTGATACTTTCTGTTCCTGTATATCAGCTATTCCCAAAGTTAAGACTGCTGTGGCCCACCTAAAAACCACAGACTCCCATGGGGCCCACCTTAATCTTTCTTCTAATCAAAATACAAGAAAATTCTGTGTATTTCTTTGAAAATGTTATTCAAAAAGCATAAACAACACAGGCTGTTGGCTATAAATTGCTAATGTTGCCCAATCAGTGTTAAGGCCCACCTGCCACACAAACCTCAGTACTATAATATCACAAACTAACCACCTCTTATTACTAGTTTTAATTAACCTTAATATAAATAAATACATTTATATACATATGTAATTGCATATACTTGTAATTTCAAACTGAATTTCTCTTATTACGGCAGCACCACCTGCAGTACCTTCACCGCCCACCAGGGCCCCCCCAGCTCACACTTCGGGAATCACTGTTATATATCAACATGTCATCAAAACAGACATGTTTTAAATTGTGATAGCACCCAATCTTCAGTCCATATTCAAACCATGTAGGGTAATAAAAGAAACTGAATCCCTCACTGTGTACTGAAGTCAGGGAGCGTTCAATGAATTTAACTTCCTGATGTAAGTAATTTCCAGCTGTGTAATAATTTATAGCGCTTTGTGTCTTTACCATAATCTAGCATCCTCCAACTGGATCACTGACCCAGTCACAGGGGTTCAGTATCAATTAAACGCACAGTCAGTGTTGACTTGGCATCAGGCCAGGAAGAGCTGCCAGCAGCAGGGAGCCGACCTCCTCAGCATCGTAGAGCTGCATGAGCAGTCATACATTTCAGGTACATAATAAGCCTTGTATCATCTGTGTTTTATTGCTGATCATACATTAATTTCAAATGCATGTTTTCACACAGGGTTAACAAATGATTTGGGCTCATCTCTGTGGATTGGGCTGAACAGCTTGGATTTTGACAGTGGATGGCAGTGGAGCAACGGAAACCCTTTCAGATATTTAAACTGGGCCCCAGGTTAGTATGTCTTGGTATATGTCATGGAATTATGTGAGTTTTTTAAATACCTGGAGTACTTCAAAAGTACACCCTTTTATATTCAACATTAACTAACCTGTGCTTCCCACAGGTCATCCATCATCAAACCCTGGGCTAAACTGTGCAACCCTAAATGCTGCAAAGGCCTCAAAATGGGAGAGCAGCGTGTGCAGCAAGAAACTTGGTTATATTTGTCGTAAAGGAAACGCTACCAGTCTGCCCCCACCATCAAGTAAATCTCAATTTATTATGAGTCCATATCTTTACAATACAAACCTACAAAGAGTATGTTCTTAGCCCTTCTGGTCTCTGTCCACAGCCAAACAGCCTGGCTTTTGCCCCAATCACTGGGTTCACTATGCAGGAAACTGCTACTATCTGGTGAGGACTGCAGAGATGTGGAGTAATGCTTTAGCTGCATGCCGCAAAGAAGGAGGAGATCTTGCCAGCATACATAACATAGAGGAGCAGAGCTTCATTATTTCTCAGTCTGGATACAGTAAGTGTGCAAGAAGATAACAACAAATAACAATATCCTGCTAAAGTACTGAAATATCAGAAAGTAAGTACTCTATCGTGACGTGGAATAGGCCTACCTATTACCTACCTACCTATAAATGAAAAGAAATAATTTTACATTTCAAGAAAATATGAAACTAGCCTTGAGCTAATTAGCTTAGCATATCATTAGCTAGGTTGTACAGTATGAGCTTTGTAACAAACTATACCTGGCAGCACCTCCAAACCAGACTAAATAAATAAATTTGTGATGTTCATTAAACAATGCTATTATAAAAACAGCCTGAAAGAGTAAGGAGACATATATGACCACTTTCCGTCTCTCTATGCTTCAAACCTCAGTGCTGACAGATGTGCTCTGGATTGGCATGAATGACCAAAAGAACCAGATGCTCTTTGAATGGTCCGATCACTCACATGTCACCTTTACCCAGTGGCAGAGTGATGAGCCGTCTCATCTCACCAGCTTCCAAGAGGACTGTGTCCTGATTCAAGGAAAGGTAGCACAAATTCTTGCAAAACGACAATCAATTTTGTCATAAAGTTACTACTCTAAGACCCCTCTGTATTTCTTATACAGGATGGTAAGTGGGCAGATCACACTTGTGAGAAGTTGCATGGTTATATGTGCAAGAAGAAGGCCTCGGCTAAACCAATTGGAGGCAGTCTAGCAGAAGTCAACAAAGGGTGCACGCTTGTGAGTTATGTCCTCTCCTTTAAATACAGGTGCAATTTAACAGAAATGCCTTTATTCATCATTTTTTCGCCTTTTTTTAGGGATCAATCAGGTTTGGTTCATACTGTTATAACATCGGAGCTGAGAAAAAAACCTTTGAAGAGGCAAAGCAGGCATGCTCAGGGGCTGGTGCGAACCTGGTGGATGTGTCTGATAGGTATATTTCATGTTTAGATGTTTTGTAATAGTTCAAATACCAAATATCCATCCATCTCTCCATCCATTTTGTTCAGCTTATCCGGGGCAGAAGCCCAAGCAGAGAAGCCCAGACCTCCCTCCTCCAGCTTGTCCGGGGGAACAACAAGGCATTCCCAGGGCAGCCCAGAGATATAATCTCTCCAGCGTGTCCTGGGTCTGCCCCGGGGCTTCTTCCTGGTGGGACATGCCCATAAAACCTCACCCAGGAGGCGC
The DNA here is from genome assembly GCF_963576455.1 of Neolamprologus multifasciatus. Taxonomy (NCBI): domain Eukaryota; kingdom Metazoa; phylum Chordata; class Actinopteri; order Cichliformes; family Cichlidae; genus Neolamprologus; species Neolamprologus multifasciatus. The sequence goes on along the minus strand of NC_140447.1, from coordinate 21,213,146 downwards.
CTAGGAGGCATCTTTGTCAGGTGCCCGACTCACCTCAGTTGGCTTCTTTCGATCTCGAGGAGAAGCAGCTCTACTCTGAGCCCCTCCCAAATGGCCGAATTTCTCACCCTATCTCTAAGGGAGAGGCCAGCCACCCTTTGGAAGAAGCCCATTTCTGCCGCTTGTATCCGAGATCTCATTCTTTCGGTCATTACCCGCAGCTCGTGACCATAGGTGTGGGTAGGGATGTAAATCGACCGGTAAATTGAGAGCTTTGCTTTTACACTCATCTCTCTCTTAACCACAACAGACCGGTACAGTGTCTGCATCACTGTGGCCGCTGCACCAATCCGTCTGTTGATCTCCCGCTCCCTTCTCCGTTCACTTGTGAACAACACCCTGAGATACTTAAACTCCTCCACTTGGGGCAGGAACTTGTCCCTAACCCGGAGTGGGCACTCCACCCTTTTCCAGCTGAGGACCATGGCCTCAGATTGGGAGGTGCTGATTCTCATTCCCACCGCTTCACACTCGGCTGCGAATTGTTCCAAAGTGAGCTGGAACCCCATCACCAGATGAAGCCAACAGAATCACATCATCTGCAAAAAGCAGAGATGAGATCCTAAGACCACCCAAGTGAAAGCCTTCCACCACTTGGCTATGCCTAGAAATTCTGTCCATAAAAAATAATGGGCAGAATTGGTGACAAAGGGCAGCCCTGGCTGAGCACATCACCCACCAAGAATGAGTCCGACTTATTGCCGGCTATGTGGACCAAGTTCTTTCAACGGTTGTATAAGGACTGAATGGCCCATAGCAATGGGCCACACACCCCATACTCCTGGACCACCACCCACAGGACCCCCCGAGGGACACGGTCAAATGCCTTTCCCAGGGAGGCTGAGGAGTGTGATTCCCCTGTAGTTGGAACACACCCTCCAGTCCCCTTTCTTAAAGATGGGAAGCACCACCCCGGTCTGCCATTCCAGGGGTACTGCCCCTGATCTCCACGCAACATTGTAGAGGCATGTCAACCAAGACAGCCCTACAACATCCAGAGCCTTCAGAAACTCGGGGCGGACCTCATCCACCCCAGGGGCTCTGCCACCAAGGATTTGTTTAACTGCCTCAGTGACCTCACCACCAGAGATTGGCTGGTCATCCCCTTCATTCCCAGATTCTGCTTTCTCCACGGAAGACGTGCCAGTGGGATTAAGGAGGTCCTCAAAGTATTCCTTCCACCACCTGACAATTTTCTCAGTCGAAGTCAGCAGCACTCCACCCGCACTATGCACAGTGCAGGTAGAACACCGCTTTCTCCTCCTGAGTCGCCTGACGGTTTGCCAGAATCTCTTCGAGGCAGTCCAAAAGTCTTTTTCCATGGCCTCTTCGAACTCCTCCCACACCCAAGTTTTTGCTTCAGCCACCACCCGCTTAAGTCCAATAACAAAACAAGTGACATGAGCATTGAAGTCTCCCAGTAGGACAACAGACTCTCCAGGAGGACCACCCTCCAGTACCCCACCCAGGGACTCAAAGAAGGCTGGGTACTCTGAACTGCCACTCGGCACATAAGCGCAGACGACGGTCAGGACTCATTCCCTGACCTTGAGGCGAAGGGAACAAACCCTCTCGTCCACTGGGAGAAACCCCAACATACCGGCAGCAAGCCAAGGGGATACCAAGATACCCACCCTGGCCCACCACATATCACCAGGGGCAACTCCAGACTGAGACAGAGTCCAGCCCCTCTCCAGGAGGCTAGTTCCAGAGCCCAAGGTGTGCGTTGATGTGAGCCTGACTATATCTAACCGGTACCTCTCAACCTCACGCACTAACTCAGCCTCCTTCCCCACCAGAGAGGTGAAATTCCGTGTACCAATTGCCAGTCTTGGTAGCCGGGGATCGGTCCTCCGCTCCTGGCCGCCGCCCGGCTCACAATGCACCCGGCCCCACGGTGCCTCCTGCGGGTGGTGGGCCTGCACCACCTTTGCTTTTTGTTCTATTGATGGACCATACATTTTCAATATTGTGCAATAATTTTCATTTACGTAGTCATTAGAAGTTTAAACTAGATTAAAATTGGATTGCACAGTCCTTGCTCATATAATTACTCAATTCTTGAGGAACATGGTTTCAGTTCTTTCTTCAGTTTTTTTTTTGTTTTTTTATAGGGGATGCAAAAGAAATCACTGGACAAGGGTAGCTTTACTAGAGCTCTGATCACTTGATCGTGATCGCCTACTTTTACATAAAAATCCTTTAATATTAGAGCCTTCATCAGACTAGTATGGACAGTACTGAACCATGACAGGAAAATTTGTATGTCTGTTTTGGACTTTACAACTATTCCACACTTAATTCTAATGCAGACATGTCACACATATGCCAAACTTTGTGTATGTTTTCATGCAGATATGAGAATGCTTTTCTGGTCAGTTTGGTGGGCTTGAGACCAGAGAAGTACTTCTGGACAGGCTTATCCAACACAGAAGACAGAAACATGTTCAAATGGACGACTGAAAGAGCAGTCAAGTTCACTCATTTCAATGTGGGAATGCCAGGTACACTCTTTAACCTTATACACTCTTTAACCTATTATAATCCAGAGTCAGTTTTGATGTGTGTTTGGCATCACTGTCCTGTTGGAATACCCATTTGTGCCCAAGTTTGTGTCCATTTGAGCCAATGATTTGAGAAGTTGTAGAATTTGGAAGAATTCACCCTTTGTGTAATGTAGCAGAACCATTGTCAGCAAAACAGTCCTAGAGCATATAGAGCATATTGCTACCACCACCATGCTTGGCAGTTGATACAGTGTTCTTAATTTACTCCTCCCCTTTACTCCTATTATTTTGGCTGAATAGTGGACAGCTTCAAATTTTAGTCGAGCTTGAAGGTGCTGATTTCTGAAACTGGCTTCACTATTGACAGTGAAGCTGGGATTACAGCAGTTTCCAGTTCATGTCAATATTCAGTCTTGGTTGTTCCTAGCTTGTTCCTGAACTAACTAAATTTCCTCTCAATTGAGGGAGAAAGTTAGGGTCTTCTTCCAGATTTTGGCAATGTGGTGACACAGCTGAATAACTTGTACTTAAGCTGATAATCTCGGAATCTGAGGTTGTTTAGAGACAGTCCTTCCCAATCTACAGTTCTTCTTCTTCACTTCACTTGGTCTTTGCCATTGTTCTGAGTATGCTGTCATGATAATCATTGTCATGTAATTCATGATCACTAATGAGAAGTTATGCTCAACGTAGTTTCTTTCATGTATTTGATTGAATCTAATCCGTATGCTTTTATCTTACTCTAATAAAAGACAGAAAACAAGGATGCGTTGCTATGACAACTGGAGTTTTTGCTGGACTATGGGATGTTGTCAGCTGCAGTAACAAGGAGAAGTATATTTGCAAGAAACGTGCTGAGGGTGTGCAGACAACAACAGCTCCACCCACCACTCTGGCCGCGGCCTGTGCTTCTGAGTGGACCCCGCTCGGCAAAGGGAACAAATGTTTCAAAGTAGGAGCACAAACTTAAGAACAATAACAAATTTGCGCCGTTTCAGTAATAAAACACTGGCTTCCCCCCCCCCCCCCCCCTTTTTTTTTCACTCCTTAATAAAGGCGTACAAGAACCGTCAAGAGGAAAAGAAGACTTGGTCTGAAGCACGGGACTTCTGCAGGGCCATTGGCGGGGACCTCATAAGCTTACACAGTCATCAGGAATGGAGAGAGCTCAAGTATGTTTACTTGCACTAGCTAACAGCTTGCATATCTCAGAATTCATACTGGGTAAATCAACAAGTCAGATAATCAGTGCTTGTGTTTTTTACTTTCATACAGTGTCTACTACAGTGAAAAATTTTGGATAGGCCTCAGCTTACAGGGAACCAATGGAGGTTTTGTCTGGAGTGATGGATCACCGGTACATAGCAATTCAGAACAATCAGGAAAAGCTTTAATTATTACTGCTCTCATTTCCTGCCTAATTATGTATCTTTCTAAAAACTTTGACCTAGTTTGACTTTGAGAACTGGGGCTATGGAGAACCAAATAACCACAATGACAACGAGCACTGTACAGAGATGGACTCTAACTTAAGAATGAGGTGGAATGATCGACACTGTGATGCCTACAACAGCTGGATTTGCCAGTTACGCAAAGGTAACACAGGCTGATCATATCTTGGAATTTCAGCTCACACAGAGCCATATTTCCAAACATTTGGTGTTAAATTAAAGCTTGGTAATATTTGTGGGTCTCGTTTATTTATTCTCAGGTGTGACTCCCAACCCCCAGCCTGTGATATCTGTACAAGGTAAGTTTAATTATTGTTCAGAGAAAAGTCTAGTTGATTCAACAGATTTTTTTTATTTCAATGAGAAATACAGTGTAGGTCAGGTGATTCACTATTTCTGTTTAGATTCAACGATGCCCTCTGCTATTTCATTGATTGGTCTAAAATGTAAATGTATACCTCATTATTTCATTTATGGTTCTTTGAGGCTAAACCCTAAGGATTCTTTAATATTTCTGACTTTTTTCTTTTCATAAGTCAACTTAAATATTTACAGAGCTGCCTGCATGACTGAACTTCTAATGACTGTTTTTGTTCTCTTTGCAGAATACAACACCACAGACGATGGATGGCTTCTATACAATGACAGCCAGTATTACCTGAACATGAACAAACAGAGTATGGAAGCAGCCAGAGCCTATTGCAAAAAAAACTTTGGTGAACTTGTAGTTATCACAGGAGAGAGCGAGAGAAAGTTCCTTTGGAAACAGGCAAGAAATATAGAATTTATTTCCAAACCTGATAAATCAAATCAGGACCTTTGTGCATTTTCTTTAAATTCTAAAATCCACAGAGTCTCTTTTTCCTTTTCCTCCTAATATAAAGTTTCATTTTATGTTTCAACAGATTTCTAGAGGAACACAAGGACAGTACTACATCGGCCTGATAGTGAATTTAGATAAATCGTTTAGGTAAATCGAAATGCATTATTTACAAAAAAAAAAAAAAAAACACTAGCTGTTTACAAACAACCTTTATCAAATGTTTAGGATTCCTGATAACTTGTTAATTCTGTACTTTTCATTTTAAGCTGGCTTGATGGCACCCCTGTAACTTACACCGCATGGGAACACAATGAGCCCAACTTTGCCAACAATGATGAAAACTGTGTCACTATGTACAACAGCATGGGTGAGTCTAATACAGAGAAAAGCCATATTGTAATTTATAGTAAATGTTAGCTAAAAAAATAATCCCTAAATCCCTTGAAATGATTTGAAATTGAATTCATTTCATAATTTTCTGTAAATTCTTCACATGTAGGGTACTGGAATGATATTAACTGTGGTATTGAGCTTCCTTCGATGTGTAAGAGAAGCAACAGTTTTATCAATACAACAATGGCCCCAACCACAGCTCCCAAAGGAGGATGTGCTCCAGAGTGGCTAGGTTTCCAAGGAAAGGTAAATACATATGTACTACACAGATTATTCCAGGTAAATGTCTTTAATTAAACAAACAAATAAATAAAAAAGTATGGAAAAATATCCTGGCCAAGTTGATTTCTGCCCATTTGTTATTTCAGTATAAACGCCCTGATTACATTTTATTTACACAGTGCTACAAATTTGTTGTGGGGAATCACAAAAACTGGCACGATGCCAGGACACACTGCATAAACCAGGGAGGAAATCTGCTTTCTATAACCAGTGAGAAAGAGCAAGGTGAGTGACAGGAGTGTTGCAAAGTGCAGTTCACGTTTAAACATATAGGTTGGTTTTCATGTGTCACTAAATTACATTGTAATAATTCCTTTTTAGCTTTCCTAACAACACAGATGCTGAACTACAAGGAAGATTTTTGGATTGGTATGAATGATGTCAACTGGGAGATGCGCTTTGTGTGGACAGATGGGAAAAGTATTTCCTACACCAACTGGGCCTTAGGGGAGCCAGCATCAGCACCTCCAGGAAGATATTTTCATGAGGTTTTTCTGAGAATTTTTTCTCTCCCTCACATGCTTTAATTTAGAAAAGACATTGAATTAGACTGAGTGCTGCCTATCCAGACAACTAATATTAAATAAACAGTTTAGTTTAACAGTATGGTGCATGTATGTGCCCCAGATGGTCCCAGTCACCTTAGCACAGTTTTAATCACTGAAATGGTAGTATTTCTTTGTTATCCCATCCTTCCAAGTCAAGGTTTGGTCTAAAGAACATATACAATATTTAAAATCTTTGTTTCATAATCAGTAATATAGAAAGAAAAAAACAACAGCAGCTATGTTTCCAGTTATCGAGTTCAGGAGCCTCTCCCAGCTGCCACAGGGTCAGAGGCGGGGCACACAGTGGCCTTTGCTGGGTGAAGAGACACAGAGAGGTGGACATCCGTGCTCACAGCCAATTTAGAGTCATCAGTTAACCTAACCTGCCTGCAGAGTATGCAAGCAGACACAGCACCACTTGTATCTACTTTTAGTTAAATAAGTAAATCTGTAAACTCTTTTATGCCACCAGCCATTCTGCCTCCATCACACAGTGATTACACAGATTATGTGTGCATGCCCCAGTGGTAATATTTATGTAAGACTAATAAGGCAAACATTTACTTACTCAAACGGTGTGTAAAAAGAAATGTCAGCATACTGTCATCATAATACGACCAATGGAAACAAACCTTTTTTTTTTCTGCTTGACAGTCCTATGACTGTGTGATCATGATGGGCACCAGTGCCAGAAAAACTGGATACTGGAAGGTGGATGACTGTCAGTCAGATTATGGCTTCATCTGTAAAAGAAAAATTGGTGAGTAACAAACTGACGAGGCCACACTATCAGTAAAGCATGCTGTTAAATTTGGAGGCGCTCTCTATTATCCTTATTTTCTCTTATAGATACTGTTTATACAAATGTATTATGCAACTCACCTCTATGAGTCACAGGATCAAGCTTCAAACAACTTTTTTTTAACTCTTGGATCTGTGTGATGTCAGTGACTAACCCTAATATGGTCATGTTGCCTATGGCCACAATAGCCCTATGCCAAGGAGTTCAAACCTGTTGCTTGTAACAGTCAGCCAATCAGAACAATCAGTTTACAATTAGCTTAACAATACCCAGCATAAACAAAAAAATTTATTTCAACATTTAAATTATTTAAAAGTGTGACTTGTCATCAATTGTTGAATGAATGCAGTTGAGAGGACGCTGAATCATGATGTTGAAACAGGCATTACAACAGAAATGCGTCCATTACTCTGCAGAGCAGTACAGCGGCATGAAAAACAAAAGAAAAACATGGAGAATGGCTAGTAGCCAAACAGGAAGCACAACCAGAAGCAAAACAGGTGATCTGACAAAAAAAGACGGGGTCAAAACAGGACTCTGTATACACAGGGGGCTGCTGAGGATGAAAAACAGGTGGAAAAGTACAGGAGCAAGTAATCAAACAGAAGTGAAAACAATGAGAGAAACAGGAAGGGTGAAAAAGTAAAGTGGAAAATAGTTACGTTTTGTGTAATCGAACTTGAATTGCAGAGCCCTTACGTAGACATTTCTTGTGACTGTGATTACCAGCTAATGTGTGTCATTTACTCAGATTCACAAATTGCTGTCAAACCCACAACTGTGTCACCAAAGACCTTCTACAAGCTCGGCAATGACTCCTACAAAGTGGTGACCCAGAAAATGCGCTGGGATGAGGCCAGGAGGCAGTGCCAAGCAGATGATGCAGAGCTGGCTAGCATCCTGAGCCCCGTAGCACACGCATACGCCACCTTGCAGATTCTCAAGCTCAACGAGCCTTTGTGGATTGGCCTCAACAGCAATGTGGTAGGGGTCTACCTGTTACAGCTTATTGCTGGTTCAAGCGGGGTTTCAAGTTGAGATTTTGACCTTGTTTCTAGCTCTGTGTCAGTTTTCATCGATTTTATTCTTTCACAGACTGGTTTTCACTTCAAGTGGGTGGATAACTGGGCTCTGTCTTACACCAAATGGGGCAAAAATGAACCTAAAAATAACTACGCCTGTGTGTATGTAGATGTGGACAAAACATGGAAGACTGCACCATGTACCAATACCTATTATTCCCTTTGCAAAAGGTCACCAGGTGAGACATTCTGTCTTTTACACTTTGTTCACACTCACTATGCAAAGTTAGCAGGCAGCTCATAAGACCGGCATAAAACCTGCTCCTTCTTTTTCAGTTGTAGCTCCCACTGCTCCCCCGCAGCTTCCTGGAGACTGTCCACAATCAACAAGCAGGAGAACATGGATACCTTTCAGAGGCCATTGTTATTCCTTCTTCAGCTCAGTGACCAACGACTGGGCCCACGCCTCAATTGAATGTATAAAAATGGGTAAGTTACAAATAATTCAACGTAAACAGAGAATTATGTCCATGTTTATAACCTTCAGCTTTTAACTGTTGTACCATGTTTATCAGGTGCTTCTCTAGTAAGTATTCAGGACCCTATTGAGAGTAAATTCATAGAAGAGAATGTGGAGATTCTCCAGGACAGTGCCAAAACCTTTTGGATTGGCATGTACAAGACCCATGAAGGTAAGGTTAAATTCAGCATAATATATACATGTATATACACACCGACACATTGGATATGTATTGATAAATTAACATGTGTCTCCGCTTCAGACAAGTGGATGTGGATCGATAACAGCCCTTTGGACTATACCAACTGGAAATCAGGAATGCCACAGTCAGAGTCGTGTGTGTACATCAGTTCTTACACTGGTCTGTGGAGTACGACAGACTGCAGAAGGTCATTTTCTTACATCTGCAAAACACCAAAAGGTAACTTAAATAAGTTTTTTTTAAAAACAAAAACAAAAAAATTCAAATAAGCCTTGTATGTATTTATTTATTTATTTACTGATTTATCATTTTTAGTTATTAAACCTACAGAAAAGCCTCCATTTGTTGGTAAGTTGTTAAAAATATATAACTATTAACTATATTTTTTAATTTTTCAAATCTGAGTAAATTCACTGCTCCAACTCTATGTTTTTGCCTCCTCAGCCCACGTCGTCCAGGAAACTACACACGGGTCTGCTGGCATCACTGTGGCTATAGTATTAATTGTAATCGCCATAGTTGGACTTGGTGCCTTCCTCCTGTTCCGTAAAAGGATACCTAGGATACCTGCCCCAACCCTGGGAGAATCCACCTTTGACAACAAGTTATACTTCAATAATCCAAATCGAGCAGCGGTGGACACCAAAGGGCTGGTCGCGAACATAGAACAGAATGAGCAAGCATAGAAAGGCAGGAGAGGATTGGCAATCAACCCCATGAAAATTAGATTTCTGTTTTCATTTTATGTTTATATTTTGGATCACTTCTCTGGAAACTGGAACTGTTTGGGGGGGGGTTGTTTGTTTTGGGTGGGGATTTGAGGAAATTGTACGATTTGTATGAAAAATAGTGATTACAAATTATTGCGTTTTTGTTTTTCATGATAATGTAAAATGTGAAATGTGTACAAAAATTTTTGTTTTGTTTTAATGAATGATGAGAATGACAAAAAGTGAATTTTAGTGCTATTTGACAAATCTTTTTATGGCATTTAAATCAAAGCCCGATTAAAAAAATATGACAACACGAAGAAAAAAAATTACTATTTTTTTTGCTTTTAAGTGAATGAATAGAAGTATTTATTTAGAGCCGTGATATACATGAAGACTGGGCTGATTTCCACTAAGTTATGGTAAACATGAATAGTTGAATCTAATAGAGCTGCAGGCAACATGCTTAGTTTCCACTGTGATGTTTATGTAACCATGTGTAGAAAGGAAAGAAAGAGCGGCCCTTCTCCATCAGGAGAAGCAGCTAATCACCTGATGGCAGGGAGGTGGTAAGTAAAGGAGGACAAAAAAAACATTTTATTTATAAAACCACTCCAGGGTGTTCAGGACAACAAAAACCTAAAAGCACACAAAGCAAACTAGCAGTCCACAGTATATTAAGCCTACAGTCACCATGGTCTTAAACTAAGTGCTCAATAAACCATTGGAACAAAAAGCCTTTCATCAGTTGTGCCTCAATATGAATCACCTGTTGCTGGGTCCAACTCCATGGCCATGCCTGGCAAAGACTCAATATGGCCCGCTGGATTTCATGGGACACTGTGAAGGAGGGCATTGAATTGTAATTTTACAACTTTCACAGCTTTTTATACTGATGGGGATCTCTCCCATTGCCATTCATACTACGCCAGATTAAGTAAGTAATAGATAAACACTTAAATGACAGAAAAGTCACAGACATTTTCTGCAAATTGACAAAAACCTTTGTTTTATGATTACAAGACAGTCATTGAGTTAAGCACATGCTTTTTTTTCCCCTTACAGTTTTAATTTAAGAGTCATGCTGACAGATTTCTTTCATTACCTATAACATATAGAAAATCTGAGACAGATTAATTGCACTAACTTCTTTTTCTAATACTAAGATTGGGATTAAATGTATACTTAAACTTCTTCACCCTGACAAACACAGGGATTTTACAAAGTGGGCTGTTTGTGGCCCTGGAATGTGAAATGAGTTTGACATACCCGTTTTATATAAAAAGCTATTAAAAAGCTGCCAGATCATTTCACGAGTCCCTCCTGAGCAAACACCCTTGTTCTTTTTTAATTTATCGAGCACAACCAGGATATCATTAACGCTACATTGAAGATGTTGTTCTGCATTAGAAAGGTCAGGAAAACTCTCTGCTTGCCTCTATCTACAAATCTAAAGAAACTTTTGAAAATGGCTTTTGTTTGTCCATCTTATACACGAGACACGGCGTGCATAAGTGTGAGCACTTTGCTGTCACAGCCAAGAACGATGTTTCTTTTTTCATAGCCTGCATTGCACCTGTTTTTTCTGGCAGTATAGATGCTCACAGTGACTGGATTAAGAGCATGAATTGAAACTTTTATGGATTTTTCTTGGTAGGGATGTGATATGTATTGATAGAAAAGAAAATATATGATGTAGAGAGACAGAAAAAATACAGAAAGAGAGAGAAACACAGCAAAGCAGTCTATTTATGCATAAACCTTTTTTCCTAAGGGAGCTTTTTAAGTATTACTCCATCAGGCTTCAGCCATTCAGTCACCCCTGCTAGAGGCCAGCCCCCCACCATCACCTTATTGTTGAAAATGAGGCAGCACTCTCCATGGTAACTACAGCACTCCAAGGCTGTCGCAGCTAATCCTCAGGAGCTTACTCACTTCTCATAAGAGGGTTTTACCGGCAGCACCAATGCCCAAACATTCTCCCCAAACAAGCTCTGGATCTTTGGTCTGCCCTACCAGGAAAACCTTCACCCTAGGAGGAAAACAGACCTCGTCACAGCAGCTGATTGGAGCAGAGTGGAGAACGGCATAGGCCTGGTACATCGGGTAAGCTTTTTCATCTGTCCTCTCTCAGGTGTTATTGTAGCTTACAGGAATTTTTAAACAATAAACTATGTGCTCTTGTTGCCGGGTCGAATCGACCTGCAGGGTTTCCAGTGTAGGAGGATGCTGGGAAGCTTAGCGTGTTTTGCAGTGCATGGATGAGCCTTGATTACTCAGAGATCATGCATAATATGAAAACCTTAGATATGAGCGTCGCTGGTGCTTAAACATGGAGTGCTTATGATCATCACACCACATGCACTCACTCACATCACCTTCTCCCTTTCTCTTTTACAACTGAAGCTGCTAAATTAGGAAAACGATTCAATCCATGGACTGCTCTAAAAACTGAGATATAAATCAAAAAGGTAACCGTGTCCGCCTCTGTGCCACGTACCCACTGCTTAAGAGGAGATATCTCAGATGTGGCTCTGTTTGAGCTATTTCTTTACATTTCTAACAGCTTCTCCCCGGTCCCTATTTTTCCACAGTACTAATTATGTTGTCTACAGTCTCCCCCTCATGCCCCCGTCTCCCTGCCCCTGTGCTCTCTTTCACTTGCCTGCACTAATCCTTTTGTTATGGACTGAGGGGCCCAGGCTTTTACTGACCATTCGGCACTGTAAGGACCGGTTCACCTCCGAACCGTCCAGTTCACGTCAGATCAATTGTGCCTATTATTAGCACCTCCCTTGTCTAGAAAACATCACTGCCTTTCTTAGTAGCCTTCTGCCATCATTCACCTTGATACAGTTCTCTCTCTGTGTTTTCTTGTTTTCCGTGTATCACTTTCTTGTCATCTCAAACCCCTAGCCAGTCCTGGGAGTGTGAGGGAGTTTGACGACCTTGGTAGGAACATGTACTTCATGAGCAGTACTTGGTGTTTGCTGCTGCTACTGCTGTATTTTTGTCCTCTTGGGAGAATGCTGGAAGTGAAAGGGCAGGAGCAGGGATACCTGCAGGAGGCTCTCAGGTCCTTGAATTTGCCCGTGGGGCCAGACAACAAGACTCAACTCCAGAAGAACAGAACCAGTGTACTGATCACCACACTTCTCCAGGCAGTGCGCTGCACAGAGCGGACGGGCAGCTCTCAGGACATGTGTGAGAAGGTAATGCTTACACCTGTCTTAAAATGTTTTATCACTAAAATGTCACTAAATGCTAAACTGAGCAAGGGCAATAATGCTTTTCCTGAACACACAGCAGGAAAAATGTTTGTTATGGCTGGAATGTGAGTGGATGTGGAGGCTTAAGTCCTTGACCTGCACTGAGCATTCATGGCTTTAAACATCCCTCCGTTTGACATAATAAACTCTACAGAGTGGATTTAGACGTACTACACATGCTTGTGCAGCTGGGCTGACAGTGTGATTATCAGAATCAGAAAGACTTTATTTATCCCCCAGGGGCAATTAAGATACAACAGAGCAGCATGATGTGGAAGATAAGGATGTCTGCGTCAAACTTTTAAATAAAGATTTAGTCATTAAGAGAGTAGCTTTTATCTTTCTTCAATGAAAATCCATCTCTTTCCCAGAAGAAACAGTGCTTCACTCACTCTCTCAAACTTTTGCAACCTGCATGTGGGGTTAATTGGTCTCAACCGCTTCTTTTCCAAGAAGCATAGAACAGAACATTGTGTGCAGAGAAAAAGTAGTGCTGTTATCAACACAACATCTTTCAAAAGTCAGCATGACCTAGATTTTTTCAACTTCCTTTAAATAAAACGTATTAAAAAATATATATATATAATTATTATTTTTAATCGGTCCTGTCCTTGTTACAGTGCCTGACACCAGACATAGCCCTCTCCGTGCTGAAGGATGATGGGAAGGATGTCCTCACTGAGGAGAACTACCAGCAGATCTCAACTGTCCTGCTGTACTATATAATTAACTTGCAAGACCTGTGTGTGTCAAATGCTGCCCCCCCTCCTTCTTCCTTTTCCTCCTCATCTGGGAACTTTCAGTTCTATCTTCTGGCCCTCACTAACTTACATCCAGCTGAAGACAACAGCTTCCTTTCATCCAATGAAACAGAAAGCATCCTGCAGGTCATCAACCAACACTATGAGCCATCCAGCCACCATATACCCTCAAGTTCCCAAGTGAGAGAGCATTTTCTGACAGATATATCTTTTTTTTACCGTGTTTACGCCTGCATATAAATAATTCAGTTTTTCCATACCACAGTGCATCGATGCAGCTCATCTCTTGGAAGATGCTGATGTTAAGGGAAATCCAGGTGCTGGTACATCTGCTGTTCCCAGAGTGGCCGCAGCCATCATTAGCCATATTCTCCAAGGCCACTGTTTCAGAAAGAGAAACCTGCCACCTCCTGCCTTCTTTACAGATTATATCTTTCATTCTCTTAACTGCACAAGTAACCTGCAGATTATGGGTGAGTTCAAAAGAGCATGTTTGTATATTTTCCTTCCAGACCACAGCCACACACCATTACCTATAGAAACATCAAATGCAAAGCAACATTAGCTTTGTACAACACATGCTCTCGTTTTAGCTCCATTTTCAGCCTGAGAAAAGGACACCTTAGATTTTAAATATGGTTTTGTTCACCAGCTGGTTTACCCACTATGTGAATATAACCACTGCCTGATTGAAGGCACAAGTGGGACAATTCAAACACTTTCTACTAGCAACAGCCAGTGGATCCATTGTTCATATTAAAGACTCTATATAAAATATGGTCATAGCCACCATGACCTTACCTATTGGTACATGAAGTTCCACTGTGAAGCCATTACAGCTTTAAAGCCACGAATCACGATACTGGGTTGGATCTGACTGAGACACTGGGAAATATTGCACACCCTTAAGGGAGTGACGAGTCAATCACAGAGGATGCCTGTCCTAAAACACATCCTGCTTCTTTTTTACTCTAAAGGAGACCATCACATACATCATACTATTTTAAATAAGTCATCAGGAAAGTGTTCACTAAGGTGATAAAGCATCATACTACTTTTCCAGATTCTCCCCCTGCTGGCTATTAGAAAGAATGCAGGAAGCTATGTCCATCAATCTTATACAGTTAATGATTATCACAAGATTACTGAACAATAATAGAGGCTTTAGCTGTTCTTTGTTTTTTGTAAGTCCTCTTAACAGACGTGCTCCAAGAGGGAACCGATTATCTTGAGACTAGATGCTCAAATACTGCATCAAAGGCAGTACTATAAAACTATACTTACACATATGAAAATTGTTAAAATTATTTCATGACAGTAAAAAAATGCAGGTTAATTTGAGGTTCAGTCACACCAAGAAATGACTGATGTACTTGATTTCAAAACAGTTTGTCCCCATGTTTTTATTTGTCTTTTTAAGCGATGAATAAAGAAATGTTGGTTTAAAGCACTGACCCCTGATATATTGTGTTGCATTTATCTGTTTAGACCTAAAGGAGTTGCTTCGTCAGCTGGGAGTAGGACGGGAAGGAGGGATGCACTCTCGCAACAGGAAGAGACGAGGCATCATAGTAGGTTCAAAGAAGGTGGCTAGGGATTTGCAAGATAGCTGCAACCACGAAATTGAAGGAATAAACAGTGACTGGGCACAGGTATGGTGAGATAAATATTTGATTGGGTTATGACAAACAAAAAGTACTGAAAATCATAAAACACTGAATGAAAAACTTCATTCAGGCACAGTGAGACTTGATTTGAAATACCTCCTACTCACCTCCAAATTTGCCTTTTCTTTTTATTCCAATCAGGTATGTTTTTCAGCCAATCAGCTGGTGGATATTTTTGCTCTGGATCCTCATTTGCCGATTTCCAAGGAACACTTCAGACAAATTTGCCCAGCCATCATTCAGCAGTTGCTAGGCAATGCCTGTGAGCCTGAAGAGCAACAAACAAGAGGGTCTCTGCCCACAGCTCTCGAGAGTAAGGCGCTTTACCTGATTGTTTCTCTTTGCAAACCAACGTTGTAATAAATACAACATGCTATAGTTTCAGCTAAATAAAACACACCAATAGTTGCAATTCTTACCAGCAATGAACATAACATTGACTAAGTTAGAAATAGCATAAATAGCAGTGTACGGATGAGCTGAGGTTAAGGCGGGTTGCAAAGTGGCTTGCAGAGGCTGAATCAGCTGCACTTGCCTCTGAGGCCAGACATAATAAATCACTTGTTCTTTACTACATTTTTGGTTTGGTGTTTTATGCAAAGCTGTCTCCTTCCTGCAGAGTATGGCTACAGCACAGCTGCTGTCTTTCTCATCACGGTGGGCTCCATGTTTGGTATCTGTCTGATCTTCTTCAACTCCTGCCAAGAAACCTACTCACTAATCCTGCAGCTGTTTGTTGGTCTGGCAGTGGGAACCCTGTCAGGAGACGCTCTCTTGCACCTCATACCACAGGTACAAGGTCACAGCACCGTCCACTATAACCCACCACACACATAGCTTGAGTGTGGAGTAAATTGTTTCCTCTCTGCCTACTTTGCAGATCCTTGGCCTCCATCACAGCACACACAATCATGGTGATGAGGACTATGATGAAGAAAAAGATTATTTGTGGAAGATCTCGGGAGTGATTGCTGGGATTTACAGCTTTTTCCTCATTGAAAAACTATTCTCCTTTTTAGTCCCTTCTCATAGTCATGTAAGGCTTTTGTTTTGTAGCCTTTATCAATTTAATGACAAAAAAGATGAATCTGAGAAAGTTACTCAGAAGCAGTGCATCACAGGCTGATCTTAAACATTTAAGGGTCTTGCAAAAGCAGAAACACATTTCTATGACTGTGCATGTTGAGCAACTGATCTCATGAATTTCTTTTGCGTGCAGGGTCATGGCGGTGACCTTTCCTTGAACTGCAATGGTCACTCACAGAGAGGCAAGTCTATCTCCACAATACAGCTGGTGAGTCCAGTCACGAGTCACAGTGAACAGTTTTTTTGCTTTGTTTTAATAAAAAGACTGTTCTTCGCAGGTAAATTTTCATTCCTATACCCATCCATGTTATTTATTTAGTGATAAAACACACAGCTGTGACTATAGTAAGGCAATTCTGCTCATGTCAACACATTGATGAAATGTGTACGCTAACACTGTAACACAGGAGACCTATTTAAGTGAAAATAATTTCATTCACCCCAGTCATGCTTCACTCCCCCATTACGCCTCCAAGAAAGCAGCAAGTGTTGTGCTAGAGAATGGTATTCACCACACAAGTTGAGGGGTCGTACAAAGATTTGGCATAATCCTGATCCCATCTATCATCACACTTTATTTAATATTAATTCCCCCAAATTCTTAATCAAAAATTGACTGAAATTCACCAAAATTTCCACACTGCTCTTATATAACAAAATGATTAGTGGTGTAGGAGGGAGTAAAGAAACAGAACATGTAGGATGCTGGAGAATGAGAAGTATTAAATCATTCAGCAATCACTTCATGCTGTTGAATTGTGCAAAGACAGTTTAATACCTCAGGACTTGATCCTTTTAAATACACAAACAGGTCTCAGAGAGTAGATCCCTCACATGGAAAGCCTAACGAATATGGATTTAGAAACCATTTACCCACATTTGTAATTTGTCATTATATATGGTTTATTTCCTGAAAAGATACCAGTTGCAAAGGATGTGCCAATATGTAAACCTGGAGATAAACATCTCCTCATAAACTATAGGCCCATCTCTCTACTTCCAGAGTACTATAAGGTACAGTATGGATTTAGACCCAAAAGAACCACAACACACACTTTCATTGGCTTCACAGATACAGTAACAACTGCTATTGAAAACAAAGAATATGTTGTGGGAGTATTTTTAGTTAGAAAAATTGATACAGTTGATCATAACCTTTAACTTAACAAACTATGCACATATGGGGTTATATATAGGTTTGGCATTATCTTTGGTAGGAACACTTATCTTGAAAACTGGAATCAGTTTACCAGGCAAATGCTACAAAATCAAAACTGAAATCTGTTGTGTGGGGTTCCCCAAGATTCTGTCTCAGGGCCACTGGTTTTCATATTGTACATTACTGATATGCAATTTCAAAGACATTGAAAGTAATATTGTTTGCAAATGGCAAACTTATTGTGTTGTGGAAATAACTTGGAACAACTTCTGAATAACGTCTTGATATTAACGTTAAAGGCAGCATAACTACTACTAAAGTTAAAGTCTATCACTGTAGACCGTTTTCCTGTTTTGGATAGTAAGTCTCATGTATCTCCTGTTAGAAAGTCTCATGTATTTGACAACTATTCTACAATTCTCTCTTTAATCAAAGGCTAAAAGTGTTCAAGAATCTGTGGTGTTAACAGGTATGTCTATCTTGCAGGGACCCGTGGATGACTTGGCGTGTACAGAAATTTCTCCTGAGCATGCAAACACAAGGCGTCCTTCAAATCCTAGTAAGCTAAACTTCTTTTTTCTTGTTTTTTAAATGAGCTGCGCCATCACACGCAGATGAATGAGTTGTGCTTTGTAATTAGTTGCCTGGCACGACAGAGGAATTGTTACAGTTTGAGGATGAGTTTGTTGACACAGGCCCTCTTTGTGTTCCCAGGACAAGGGGTTTCTCTGCTGGCTGTGATGGTAATTGTGGGAGACAGTCTTCATAACTTTGCTGATGGCCTGGTTATTGGGGCAGCTTTCTCCTCTTCATCTGAGACTGGAATGGCGACCACTGTGGCCATCCTGTGTCACGAGATTCCACATGAGATGGGTGAGAGGTCACTGTGTTTTCATTTGGATGACTTTGTTATCTTTTGGAAACTATTCTCCTTGACTGGCTGACTTATCTTGTATGCTTTTTGTCTCCAAGGGGACTTTGCAGTGCTGCTCAGCTCTGGACTCTCAGTGAAGACTGCTGTGCTAATGAACTTTCTCAGCGCTCTGACAGCCTTCATGGGGCTCTACATCGGACTTTTTGTTTCTTCAGAGACAGAAGTGCAGCAGTGGATCTTTTCTGTCACTGCTGGGATTTTTCTCTATTTGTCATTGGTGGAAATGGTAAGCCAGGTTTTGTGAAGCACATGGCTTGTGACATTCTTTATTAGCCATTTCATGTTGACAACAAATCCTGTAAAAGGTCAGAACCTACGGTGTAATCCATTTGTCTCTACCATAAAACTTTATTGTTGTTCAAAAACAGTAAAGAAAAAAAAAATCCCAAATGTGAATGACCCAAACAGATGCACTGGGTGACATAATTTACTTTCAGTGATCCTCTGTCCTGGTGCAGTAATAACTAGTGCCTCAATGTATCAATAGTCCCCCTTAAATGCACTTTTGAACTCCAGTTTGAGTAACACTTTACAAAACATTAAACTGATCCAATGATCTCAAGCAGAAACTTTGGAGGCTGGCTCTAAAACTCCAGCTAGGACAGTGTTTAAAAATGCAGTTCATTCAAGATGATGGCTCCAAATTCCCATAGACTTCCAAACATTTAACTTCAATGATAGATTACATTGTTGTGGTTTTTGTACAAAAAAAATTGTCACGTCTGTGTTGCTCTTTATAAAAAAATATATAAATATGATTTTAGATTTAATAATGTGAATAAGATTGTTACTGTGTGGTATGGCCAGTCGAAAAGCTTTGTGTTATAGTTTTAGTGAGTGAAAGTCATTTCCTTATTTGCTATTAGCATTAGCATGTGTGCTAAGGCTAATACTGTAGCATTGCACCCCTATAGCTTATTGTTTCAGTCTTGCTAGTGTTAGCTAATAACTTCAATCTAATCTAAACAAAAACAGTCAAAATACTAAACAAATAGGTGATATTACTTTGGTTAAATTAGTGCATTTTCACCAGCAGGAGTCTTTAAAGAGTCATGAAATGTGTTCTAATGCCACTACTAAATTCAAATTCAAGTTCAAATATTGTTTTAGCAGAAACTAAACCAATGGAAAACTGGCCAGCAGCAGCAACAGCTGAGAATTACAGCTTTTGCAGACCATGAAAAATTGCACATAAAATTACTCCAATCTCCAAGAGACCATCAGGAACCAAAAACTGAGCCAACCCCACCCCGTTTTTAGGGGTGTGTGTATATCAACCTGTTTTCATGCTATGTGTCTCTCAGGATTGTCTGTCATCAGTTTGCCGGCATTTGTACGTGTCCAAATGCCTGCAAAAATAACGGCACTCCCATCAACCTGAGCTGTGCACTGTATTATTTTACAAAGTACTAACACACTAATTTGTGTGATTAACAAAAAGTTTTACCTGTTAAACTAGTAGTAAGCTGACCTCAGCATCAAGAAGCTCAAAGTCCAGCTGTGCTTCAGAACAGCGTCATGGAGTGCTTAGCGTGCTTGTAAATTCTGGTTTAAGATTTAAACCTTAAGTAGTACAGTTGGAAAGTACTGAGCGATGGGAAAATCGCTGACTGTTATTTTCACGAGGTTATTTGGTAGTACGAAAACTAGAGGATAATGCCAGCCCTACCCTGTATTTCTGCCAAGCTGCTGAAGGCTTACTCGCTTACTCTTATTTTCTCTCTTTCATCAGCTTCCAGAGATGAATCGAGTAAAGACCGACAGACCGTGCCTCATGTTTTTCCTCCAGAACCTCGGTCTCCTGTTGGGTTGGGCCTGCCTTTTGTTGCTCGCGCTCTTTGAACATGAACTCAAATTTTAAATGCAGTGTGCATATTCCTCACAGGGTTGAGCCAAAACAAATCCCCAGTCGTACTAGAGTTTTAAATTTCCATTAACTGGCTTGTT
The DNA here is from genome assembly GCF_963576455.1 of Neolamprologus multifasciatus. Classification (NCBI taxonomy): domain Eukaryota; kingdom Metazoa; phylum Chordata; class Actinopteri; order Cichliformes; family Cichlidae; genus Neolamprologus; species Neolamprologus multifasciatus. The sequence goes on along the minus strand of NC_140447.1, from coordinate 21,193,024 downwards.
ATCATCTCTTAGCATGTGCAACCAGTAGATTTGAATAATTATTGCCGATGATGTTGTAGTCTCAACAATGGATCAGATATATGTACTGTGGTACGAAGCCTGTCTTTTTTTATACTTGATGATTTATTTTTGTATGTTAGGTACAGTGTGTGTGCCTGTATATGGACTCTAAATGTCTAGTTTCATTGCCTTTTTGGTAGCACCATCTGTTGTTCATGCTGCCTCAGACAATCAAATTCAATGATCAAGAGTATATTGTAAAGCTCCCTTTTTTATTAACTTTTTTATTTATTTTTGTCCATTGCCTTTAAACTGATGGAAATTTTAACTGGAAAATTAATAGATTAATTTGGGTGTTGTTGACATAATGATGCAGATGATTTGAGGGACATTTTACTTGATGAGCTTGTAATAGCCACATCCAATTTCCAAATCATATGGGAAAACACAGATGGTTTTAAATTTGTACACTTAATTCCAATTAAAAGTAGCACTAAAGTTTTTCAGTATTGCTCTTCAACAATATTGTCCCATTGAAAGATAATCCCTTTGAGTCTCCATTCAATGTATTTCTAATTAATTCCTTTATTTATTTTTTTGCATGCTATACACGAAATTATAAAGAGTTGTGCTTTTCAGGAATTCCGCATAATTTCCTGTGTGTTTGGGCGACTTCTAAATATACACAAACTAATTGGCTTGATGAGAAACTAATATTAGGAACAAAGAAAAGGATTTATGCCTCTTTGTCAGGCACAAGCTGGTATCATTTACAGTTATTTTTGAAGCCCTATTTTGAAAAACGTTGCTCCGCTTCTGCTTCTCATCTCAGAGGCATTGTTCTTTGTTTTTTGAGGCCTCTCTGTGATCCAATATGAGGGCACTTCCACCCACCTGAGCTACTTGTTCTCTTCATCCACCAACCTGGATGACTAACGCTCATCGCTGTGCAAGACAGAAACTCCGCAGCGATCCGACCCACACAGAGCACACGCTCTTTACCAGTCAGAGTGGGCTCGCAGAAGGAGGTGGAGGAAGATGGGAATGTGATGAATACATAAGCACAATGAAATAAATGAAACATGGCAAATCAACTTATTTGTACATAAAATTGGATTTGTGATACTGAAAGAGCGAGTGGGCTTAAAAATGGATTTTTTCTTTCCTTTAATCAGCTTGCTGTGATTAAATTCTGGTGCTCTCAGCATCAACATATTTCTGTAAAATTTGAGCAAACAGCTGTCGAGCATTTACTTTATTTGTGCGAGGGATTAGTTTCTTTTATGCTGATTATGTTAATTTGCCATTCTGGGCTTATTATCTAACTGCAAAGTCATTTCCATAAACAGTGTCATGAGATTATTTGGCTATCATGGCAGAAAGAGCTGACACCATTTACTGTGACTTCCCGAGAAATGTTCAGACAATAGGAGGAAGCCCATTGAATTTTCTCTTATTCTAGCAATTTTGCTGTTATTTTAAAAATCTCAGCCTCTTCAGCACTTCCAGGAAAGCTCCAGGCCTACTCGTTTGTGCGTAAATCTGCTCTTTTGCACCACAGAGGCATTTTTTTTTTGGCATGCTCATGTTTTCAAGGTAAATGTTGCCAGGATGGATGGAGGAAGTGCTTTTATTTGGGCCATGCTGGTTTGAACACTGAGTATTCTCACTTGCTCAGCAGAGACCTCTCAGAAGAAGAGCTCAGCTGCGGGGGGTCATCAGGGCAGGAGAACACACAAACAATGGGAAAAAGCTACTAGAGAGACAGAGAACAGGAAACATAAAAATATTTTTCCCTTTGATTGAAATGGATCTGATTGAAAACAATTCTTCCTACCTGTTTTTGTTGTGACACAAAAACACACCAACATATAGTTGCCACACAGTGAGGGAAATACTTTAGTTTTTATACATATTAGCACCTTAAAAACTGGCTTTAACTCACATATACTGATTCCACCAATCTTTTTTTTTCTTCTTAGGTACAAATTTGTTTTTACAAATGTTGCTAAAAAACAAACAAAACAAAAAAAAACTCAAAATATCACAACAAGGCAGTTTAATACCTTAGGATGTTAAATACACAAAGACAAAAGAAACATATAATAATAATAACCAGACAAACCTGCACTGTTACCACTGTTTAGATGTACATTTTTCACTTAATGTTTTTTCTTTGGAAATCATTGCTAAAATGAACCTTTACCTCAAAAATAACCTCATTGTGTCCTGATATAACAGTATACATAACTGGTCTAAAATATGAATCTCTAGTTTTTAGCAAGAAAATGTTTTTGTTTTATAAAGTCTTGGTACACGTGAGACACTCAGAGTGCATCCACCACCATGGCCATCGCCTTTTTTTGCATCAGTGTTTATAAAAATTGCTCCCACATAACTTATTATATACAGTTCTTACGGTTCTCCTTTAAAATGCAAATGCACATGAAACCACTAGAGGGCAATAATGAATAACAACTTCAGGGCTCTCTAAAGTCTTTTGAGGATAGCATTCTTCAGCACCAGCATGGTTTTACAGGAGACACTATACCATGAGTGCGAGATTGCAAAGTTCATGATATAATGTAGATGCAGTTCCTTTCTTTCACTTTACCTGGTACAAACTACCTTGTTTTAGCAAATGACTCATTTATACAGGTGAAACGATAAGAAAAGTTACCTTTCTACACTTCACCAAAAATAAAAAGTAGAAATTATGAATTAATCTTTACGTTTATCACTGAAAATATCCTGAAGTTGCATCTGTTATAATCCAAGGTTTTTGATGGGTTGGATTTATCGGCTACACATCCATGATGCAAATCTTCCCTTTCACTGCATCTTAAATGTTTTCCACTGAACTGAGATTTGGTGACCATGCAGGACAATAGAGTGCAGAGAATTAATAATCAAGTTCAATAAACCAGTTTTAGATGATCTGATCTTTGTGAGATGGCACATCATTTTGACTCATCAGACAAGGCAATTATTTCTTTCCTTCTGTTGTCTGGTTTTGCTGAGGCCATGTGAATTGCGGTATGTTCTTAGCCGGTGTGTTCTTTTGTTGCTTCACCCCATTTACTTCAAGGTTGTTCAGAAATGTCATTCAGAGATCCTCCTCTGCATACCTTGGTTATATGTGTGATTCATTTAATGTTGCCTTCTTATCAGCTCAAAGCAGTCTGGCCATTCTCCTGTGACCTCTGACATCTACAAGGCATTTTCACCCAGAGAACTGCAGCTGACTGGATATTTTCACGTAATTAGATCACTATTTGTAATCCCTAGAGGTGGGAATATCCCAGTAAATCAGCATTTCTGAAATACTCAGATCAGCCTGTCTAGCACAAACAACCATACCACATTTAGAGTAAGGTAAGTCTGAAAGGTGTACCTTTCAAAGTGTCCAGTGCGTGTTGTCAGTGTAAGTCTGTATTACCTTACTTACTAGGATTCTATTAATTTTCCTCTTTTTGTGGTCATTTGATAAATAAAAGTTCATTTCAAGCCTGAAAACAGATGAAAGATACATTTAATACAAACCTGGTGATTTTCCTTTGGTATGCATGAAATTTTGTAATCTGAAAGTTTGTTGCTTTCTTTTCTCAAAATAAACTTAGCCCAAAAAGTATGGAATTCTCTGTTTGGTCAATTATTTCCTTGCTGTAACAATTCTTCTTGGCAATAAATCTCATAGTGTTTGAAACCCTGTTCATTTTCCCTTAAATGATGCCGCATTTGTAAGGAGAATTCATTTGTGGGTTGCGCCCATGAAAAACTTGCCAAATCTTCTCTGCAAATGCCAAAAACCTTCTTGTGCGATTGCTATCTGCTATATCTTATTCTGAGCTTCTTGTACCCCATGTGCTGAAATTGGTGTCTGCTCCAAGCATGCCATGATTGACTAATGTGGATAGGGCCTGTGCCACAGGGCAACTTCAAGCTGGTGTTCTGCAAAACCAAGTTGCAGCATTTTTTTTGAATGCACTCAGTACCATCTCCAAATAGAAGAGCATATTCCAGATAAGAGGGGATTTCTGAGACAGGCCACTACATAAGTGTCCCAAGAAAACAACACCACCCTATCAGGATTTAGGAACTGTAAATAGTCTTCTACAGCTTTGCAGTCAAAGTCTCCAGTATGATATGGCTGACGGCTCTCTACCCAGATAATCTGGAACATACCATACAATGGAATCCCATATCTCCAGAGTCTGGGACTGAACTCTATCCTCCAAGATGACACTCATCCCACAGAACAGGATTTATCAGAGACTATCAACCACACCGAAGAATCGGACACCATCCCAAACCGGTGTGTGACCAAGCCGATGACCAGCATGAGGAGGAGGTGCCAGGCTGATGTGGCTGTGTATGGTTCTTTCACATTGGACTGATGTCCCTGTTTGTTAACTGGATGAACTGTTAAATGGCCAATATGGCTCATTCCTTCAGACTTCAATCATCCAATCCAATAAACAACACCAAACAAGACTCAATATTAGAATAAGATTAGAATACTCAACCCAGCTGCTCAACCCACAAATGCATTTTCCTCACAAATGTGGCATCATGGATGGGGAAATAAACAGGCTTTCCAACAGTATAAGATTTATTACCAGGAAGAAATAATCGACGAAACAAAGATTTTCTTACTGCCAAGTGCCAAGTTTATTTTAGAAACAATATATTTGTATTTTGGACTTCTGGCTGAACAAGTATGTCATCAAATATGAAACTGAGAGGTATTTTTAATAAAATAATTAATTTAGTGTATTTACAATACATTAATTATTTTATAAATATTTATATACAATGACATACTTATAAAAAGAGCTCATTCAATAATGAAATAGTCAACAAGTGCAACACCCTTTTTTTTCATCTACCAGCTATGCTGCCTGTACTTAACTGCCAATACGAATTATTCATCTGTCAGCTTGTGGCTCACTGCTCCAATTTTCAGGTTTCCTGCACCAAATGATAACATGATGATATATATGTTTTTAGGCTTTTTTTTTACTCTTCTTTAAATTAACCTAATTTTTATTTTCTTTGTTTTGTTTTTTATCACTGTTAAAATTCCTGTTACATCTTTGCACTCTCACAGTATAAGACCCTCACGATGCACCTGTGGCACTTTTACTTTAACGATGTGGTTTATTTATTTTAGACTGTACTGTTTTTACTCTTTATCGTGCTGCTGCAATACAATAATTTATTAAATAAATTAAAGATCATTGAAGTATCTATCATGTATATGATTCTGAAGTGAGCCATTAGACATGAGTAATTTTACTTTAACTACTTGTGCTGAGACATTTATCATATTTTACTATCTGTATTTGGGCTGCATGTATGTTGTTTTGTTTTTGTATTCATTTCTGATAAAATAGTCTTATTTCCTCTGGCTTCCCTCTCTTTGTCCCCACCATCACCTCCACCACCCTGTGGCACCTCTACTTTGGTGCCAACACCTGTGAGCGGCCACATCAGGTTTATATTACAATAAAAGCATCATTTTGTTGATTTAAACACCTCCCAGTAGCTATGACTGATTTCTCTCACTTGTTCAGTTCTGATCACCAAAGTTGCTCTGAATTGACGCTTTTCAGTCGTGTTCATGTCTGTTTGCATGCTTCTATTCATTTTCATCCCTTTGCGCTGTGAGGAGGCAGAGAGGTGTTGGCGTTGGATGAGGGCTCACGGAGCAGGAGAGCTCTCTCAGCTAGTGTAGGAAGGAGCGAACTGATGAGGGGGTTTTGTGATGCTGAAGGCTATAATATCCGACGACTCACAGCATCACCATCATCTTGAACTCGCGAAAAACTACAGCCATTTTTCGCACAAGCTCCTCCTTTAACTCGACTCAAACTTGAAGAGCAGCATTAAACTCTTCAACACAACTATGTAAAAATGCGCTTTTGTCTCGGGCACAGTTGGAGCATCTGTACAACCAGAGAGGTTTTACCGAATATCCGCGTTTTTCAAATGGTGTGATGGTCGTCAACATTAGCCCAACCAACAGAGCAGAAACACCTCCGGACAAACACATGGACGCTCTGGAACATCCCATGTTACAAGTGAGTTAATTCATTTTAATTAAAGCTGACAGTTCCTGTTAAACTGCCACTTCAAACCTTGGCACTGCACGAGAGACGTCAAACAGCTCACCTGCTCTCAACCTGTCCGCTTCCTTTGCGCGTGCTGATGAGCGCAGGTGGCCTCATTAAAGTTTTTGATTGAGGTTCGTAAGTCGCGAGGGCGAATCTTTATTTTTTTGTTAATTTGTTTTTGGTTTGTTTGTTTGTTTTTACTTATTTGTGGGTCAGGTTTGAAATTTGGATATTCACGTTCAGGGACTGAAAATAGTTTGACATGTCGTATTAGTTTAATATCACGACGTTTTGAAGTAAGCTAGCCTGGCCGCTCGTCAAATTAACTCATATTTCCGGAAGTATTTCAATTGTAAAGCCAGTGGTAGAAATTACATATTTCTACCACATTACATATTTACGAGTGTAATGCAAAAATAACTCTGTTCAAAGTACTGCTGTAAAAACGAAAGTAACTAAGTACTAGGTGCTTTAGCATGTATGGGTGTTTTGGCTGTTTTAGTGGCAGGTAAGCGGCATTTAAGTTTAAAGCTAGTGTAAAGTCTCAAAGAAAAACATAGTACCTTCAGTATTAACAACATTGTAATGTATAAAACATGTTAAAACGGGTTTTGTGTATTTCTGCAGGTAAAATAATGAAAAATTGATAATAAATTATATATAATTATATAATTGCTCTGTGGAGTAAAGTGGGTTTATTTAACACGTATAGTGATATCTCTGTTTGGTCCTAGGGTATTTGTCCAGGGGTCTCGACTGAGGGGGACAAAAAAAAAGCAGATTTGAAATGAATTTCTTGTATTTCGTGCAGTACTTTTCCAGGATGCCACTTTTGAAAAATAAGCTGTCTACCTACATGATTACATAACCTCCTGAAACACGTCATAACATTACACCTTAAGTGAAAACACTCAAATCTGTAATAAGTAAGAAACAGTGGAAGTCAGTGCTTGGCTGATACTGGCTATAATACTGGCTGAATGCTTTGGTATAAAAAATTATTTTATGCTGGAAATGACTCACCAACTCCACTCAACTATGCAATGAAATTCATCAGTGAAGACAGAGGCTGTAATGTTGGGACTTAAAAATTGCTCTATTCGCTTTCATAATCCCAGATAATCTTTGTCAGACACAACCTTTTTGAGATCTCACCCTGTACTTGGAGTGGCAAATGCTGTATCTGACATTTCATAGAGAAAACATATTGATAATGAAATTGATCTAACTACATTTGCTGCATTTGTTGCTAAACATTAATGACTTATTATGAGTCTCATATTATTTTCTGCTGAATGCATTTTTGCACATGAACTTAAAATCTGTTATGGGGAAAATGTATTAGTTTGCATGGTCTTGTGTATATTCTTTTAAGATTTAAGATTTTAAGATTCCTCATAAACAGTTTTATCCTGTCTTTTTTGGTTGTCTCAAGTCTCAAAGCAAAGGAGCTCGGAGAAAAGGTCGCTTTAAAGGCTCAGATGGAAGCACCTCGTCTGACACCACAACCAACAGCCTTGTTCGCCAGGTAAGGGTGGTGATTTGAATTTTTGTTGATCTCGGTGTCTTATTTTTGTCATCTCTAAACTATCTGTTGGTGCCTAAAGCCTAAGACCAAAATAGTTTTGTCTTTGAAAAGGTACAACAAAGATGTAGCTGACCATGATAAAAGAGTACCATGAAGTATAATTCAAGTTCCTGGCTGCAGTTACTTCCCGTTGGAATCTAACACTTGTGTGTTTGTATAAATGCCTGACAGTAAATGCAAACTGGTGTAAGAGCTCAGGCTCAGTCATCATCATCCATCAGCAATAAGATGTGCATTGCGATGAAAGCCCTTTGCAAACACTGCTGGGTACAGTATGTTAAATGGAAGCCTCTCATCTGATATGCATCTTCTGTGCACTGAGTGCACAGCAACACTGTGGCCTGTTATAAAGCAGACCCTGTGAGGTACACACTCAGCGAGTCTGGTCTTTGTTGAGCAGACCTGCAAAGGGACAGAATGGGCTGAGTTAAGGATGAACACTCCTGCTTAAATGTTTCTGCCTTTTTTGGAGGAGGCACAGATCGCCTCGTCTTTGGCACGGCAGCAGCAGAGCGACGGGAAGCTGGAGGAGGTCAGATCAAAATTGCACCTCCTAGGCTGCTGTCTACTTCATCTCACAGCCACAGAGAAGTTCTCAATGAGGCGCTGCAGCTCAACCGTAGCTGCTCGGGGAGAAATTCCCTGATTTTTTTTTTTTCTTCCACCACCCTTGGGAGCTAATGTCCATTCCCACAGTCTTCTCCCCCAAATGAGGAGTTCCCCTTCAGTCAGAGTCATTGGTTAGCTGTGCTGCGAACGACTGTCAGTCTGCATTGTCATGTTAGGAAAATGAGAGGGCATTTGAGTGAGAGACAGAAAAGAGGTGGTGTGGAGCAGAGGAATTATGCTTTTTGGGAGTCAGACAGTCGCTTTCATGCAGAGCAAAAATATCTTCTTTGAGATATTTGCTGCAAGAGGCCCCCAGAAATAGCAGACCTTCCAGTAACTTCACCTCTGTTTAGATAACAATGTAAATACTGTTATTCAGTTATGTTTTCATGACAGGATTTTGTTCTGACCTTATTTCTCTTTGCCTCATGCTCAGTCATACTTACAGATGTATGAGAGTGTACTCTCTAAGTAGCTAAACTCACACCACCACTCACACTCATGATCTCAGTGCCTTTTAATCAGTCTGTCATTTGATGTTGTCTTCACTGTTATTGTTTAAACATGCACAACTGGATTTAGGATTTGGAAACCATCTCTCGGCAAGGAACATCATGCTGAACCATCCTATATTTAAAATAAAATTACTCTGTCCTTTACTGAATAAGCCTCAGACATGATTTGCCCGCACATGTTAGAGCACAGAACTACGAGCATAAATATCTCCCTTAACTGGTTTACCTGATAATCTAGTTGTCAGTTCTATTCAAAAACATAGCAGATCGAATCATTTTTATTATATCAGGTTTTTGAGGTGGAACTTGTAGAGTAACTGTTGCTGTAATGAATGTATAAAAGCATGTAAGGGTGTCAAATAAGTGACTGTCTCCTCAATAAATTACATGATCTCTTGTATATTTTCTGCCTCTCACCCTCCTGTTTAACCTGTTGTTTTTGTGCTTCATAATCCTTTTATACATGTGGGCGTCTTAAGAACATCTCACCAGGGTCACGGTGTGATCAAGCCAACGCAGCTCTGAGCATCAATACAGTCTCGCAGTAACTCCATGCAAACAACTCCTAAATGACAGAATTACTCATGCTCTTACAGATAGACAGGGCAGAGGGCAGATGGGGAGTAGTTTGAGTAGAGAAAGGATGAGAGACATTCTCTGCGGTCATGGTCTGATGCCTGGGAGGGGGAAGTGTGGAGGAGGCTGGGAAGGATGGAGGCTCAGGCAAGACCAGACCGCTCAGCCGTGGGAGTAGCGAGGTCGGTGTTTGTGGAGCTCAGCTCTCCATTGAGAAGGAAGAAGGGCAGAACTGTCATAGATTTGTTAGCAAACTTTACCACCATCAGGTAGACGGTTTATTTTTATTCATGTGAAGGTGGGCTGCTGTGTAAGCAAACGTGTGTCACTGAGTGCAGATTGTTTTGTTTGCTTTGTCCCATCTTTTTCTGCACATGTCGAGGGGTCAAAAATTCGAATAAATAGTTTTGAGATCTGGATCATACAGTGCACTTGGTATTGCGCTTGGGCGCCCTGCATAGAGTTCCTTTAACTGCCCAAACATTTACGTCAGCCTGAGGTAGAAAAACAGATGGTTCAGCATCAAGTTGATGAAAGCTGATACATGTTTGTCCACCTCGGAGTTATTTTAGGGATCAGCTCCTTATTTTTAGAAAATATATGTGGTGAGACTCAAAGAAAAGTTAGATGTAACTGAGTGGAAATAGTAGCTGGTAAACTTAGATTAGCAAAAGTATAAATAACAACGCAACATGTAAAATCTGTAAAAAATATTGTAGAGAAAGGTCATGTGTATGACTATTTTTTTCTCTCTGAGAAGTTGTCAGACAACTAGCCAAGACTTCACCAGCACTGGAGTCTGGGAGTTTTACATGGATGAATATGAATCCAGGGACTTCTGGGCTTATGTGCTAAGCTGACTGATTGTGTGTTTGTGAATGACTAAGCAGGTATAATTAACAGCCAGCTTCGACATCATGAATTTGCGAGCCTCTTGACAATAGAGAATTGAATGTAGTCATTTCTAAACTTACAACTGGCGTAAGTGTCCACTGTGAGTGATCGTCCATTTGTAAACTGGCACTGTGTTTAGAGTGTCTGCTTTTGCTTAATGCATCCTGGGAAGTCAGCCAGTCCTCTGTGACCCTGAATAATAATAAACTTTCTTTATATAGCACTTCTCTAAAAACAGAGTTAACAAAGTACTTTAGAGAGGGTGAGAAACAAAATGCAGAACAAACAACAGGATTAAATACTAGCAGAGGGATGGCTTAAAAGTGAGTCTATAAAAGCTTGGCCCAGTTAGTGAATAAAACAAAAAGACACAGACCTTGCGAGGATACTTCTCGCAGGTTATTTCAGGTTTTACAAAAACATTACTCTTTTTCAAACAAGCCAGGAAAACTGTCAGATGAGTTTCAACTCAGGGTGTCAGTCTGGCCTTTGCCTCTTGGGTAAAGATATGAAATGATTATAGATATAGGTTTCTTTGAATTCCTTTGACTTTATTGACTCCACTGAGTTGACTGGAGTGTAATCAGATGACAAATCTGCCTTACGTCATGCTGATAGGCACATCGTTTTCGGGAATACAGTCATAAATGTAGAACTTTTAAGGCAATGAGGTCTGAACTGCCAACCCACCTGTGTCCATCATAATGAAGAACAAACCTGCAAGTGCAACACACAAAGCTTTCTTGCCACTGTCTGAGCTACATCATTTTTATAGGCTGACACCACAAATTTACACCAAGGTAGCACAGAAATTTATATTGCATTATTTTTCCTCTCAGTATGGTAAATCACTGAAGGTTGAATACTTACCCTGCCATCTATCTAGCAGTACAACGCAAGGACTCATACATATTAAAAATGTTTTAATTGTTGATAAAGTTCATAGGATATTTACACTTTACACTTTAATCTACACTGTGAAATCACCCACTGGTTTGCAAAGACCCATTTTGAAGTGTTTTCACCATCGTCATTGTGGTGATATTGTATTCTCCTTGGCTATCAACTGATCAAACTCAAGCTGTTAGCTCATGAGCATATCCTGGATTTCGCTCTATTTTTAAAATGCACAAAATAGACTTAATTTTTATTCAGCATGGCCCAAAACAAGCGACTGATCACATAAACTAGTCAGCAAAGAGTTAAGAGGTCAAATCTCAGAGCCGTTTTCCCATATGCTCATAGGAGAGGAAATGTTTTTACAGAGCTGTTGCCCCCTGTTGGCCTTTAAAGAGAATGCAGGTATAAGGTGCTTCTCTGCTGATTTGTTCAGTCCTCTCTGTTTGGCTAATTTATGTTCTACTACTGTTTAAAAGCACTGCTGCCATGTTGGATTGCGAAGTTGGGGATGGTGGGGCTAATACTGACTGGGTAAATCTGACACGAGCAGCTGAAAATTTCAACTCTGGATTTCTGACTTCCTGCTTCAAATGTGAAAAATGTTTACTGGATATAACCTCTTGGCTCCACTCTTGTTAGTTGCCAATTAAAATAAGATATTCAGTCATTATGTCATTTGTTTGCAATAGAAATTCAATATTAGAGAAAGCAGACAGTTAAAAATTGAAGAATACATTCAATATAAGCAGCACCTGCTCAGGGGAGGATAATTTGCGCGCGCGGGTGAGGTGATGAAATGATATACTATATACAGTGAAAAATGGGATTCAGTGTTTAATAGTTGAGACTGTGATTTGCATAACTCACAGAGCATTATGTCATAATTAACCTACTGCTGCTTCCCACACTTGTTATGTTTATGTAAATGGTTGCACCAAGCTTCCCACTTCCCCTCTGTGTTGTCCGCCTCCTTCTGGCTCTTTCACCTCTCCATGATGTCTCCCACTCCCGTAACTTTCCACAGTATATTGGTACAGTTTGACCTGCTCTGTCTGTAGAGATGAATTTGCAGATGAAAGTCTGTCTGAATGCATGTGGTGAACACATAAAAACCCATTCGCATTCACTCAGTGATTGCAACCATTTTCCTTCTCATCATTCCCTTTATTATTATTTCAGTCATGGGAGGAAAGGAATGACGCAAAGAGCTCATTATGGTTCTGATCAAATCTGACAGCCCGTCTGTTTTCATGCTGTGGATATGTTACATATGCACTGGTGGTATGGAGTGACTGCCATTGGAAATCTCAAAGGTCAATTGTAGCATTAACCCTGCAGACCTTTTCTGAACTTTAAGCAACAAATGTCAAGATTTTTCCAGTAGTAAATATTTCTGGAGAACAGTATGTAATGTCTGGCTTCAGACTGCAGTAATGTTGGCCAGAGTAAAATACTGTACTTGAGTGAAAATCTGGAAACAAAAAAAGCAACCATAAAGCACTACTGCTGCTCAGTCAGCTGTTGCAGCAGTGCCAGACTGCCATCTAGTGGACAAACACTGTTATTGGGGTTATTTAACTTTGAGTGGAAATACATGGATACCCAAATATGGTTGCAAAACTGTAAGTGATGTAACAGTATGATTTTTATCTAATAATACTGACACTGAAGCCACAAATGTGGAATTTATTGTTCGGTCTGTTGTTTTTCAGTAAGTGACAAGCGAAGGAAAAAAGAGAAGGGTGCACATTGTTATCACTACATCAAAGCATGCCCTGCTTTCACAGCTGACCTGAATCCTCCATGCATCCTCCGTACTCCTCAGTCCTGCTGATAAATTAATTTGGCAGTGAGCGGATCCATTAACCACCTAGTGGTCAAGGTCACAGCCCAGTTATTACGAGTGATCCTCCTCCTCCACTCAAATAATATCTATCTAAATAGCAGGTACTGTATTAGATGAATCACGGATGAGAGAGAGAAAGATAAAAAGTTTTGCTGATCATGCAAATTAAGAGACTGTCATCATGTTTCAACGACTGGAGACTGCAGGCCATGACTGAAATTCATGAGAGTGCACATTTTTATAGATTAGCTTTAGCCTGTAAGTGCTTATTATTTTCATTATCAATCTTTCAGCCAGATTAAAGCTGTAATTCGCTGGTCTTTGAAAAATAAAAGGCCTAAAATGAAAGGTAGCATCGTTTAGGTGTGTTTTTCAGATGAATAATAAAAAATAAAAAAAAGTCATATCATTATCACAAAAAAAACATCCTCACAGTTGTGGCGTAAAACACAAGTGTCCCTTCTCTTTTTTTGTGCTTTAATCATAAGATGGATTCATTTAATTAGCTCCTTCTTATGCCTTGAAAGCTTGCTCTTACTGCCCCTATGATTGATTGAGGCTGTCTTCTGCTTAGTGATGCAGATCCGGGGGGAAGAATAGACACATCTCTCACTGTTACATTACTTTCATTATCACACAGTGAGTTCCTAGTACCTCACAGTGTACTCATGTAAATGCAGAAACTGGTGCAGATTCTTGTGTAAAGTACCTCAGGTATGACTGCGAAGATGCATCCAGAGAGGCTGTAATGAACCCAAATTAAACTGGGAGTACTTCAATGTGGAGACCTGTTTCCCTGCAGTATTATCCATGACATCAGCAGCTGAGCGATTATTACCATTGAAGGGTGACAGCCTCTGACAGGCTAACTGATAGACATGATTCCCCTCTCACTGTAAGGTGCACAGCTCTGTGTTTATAATTGTGCCTTTCCATCACCGCAGACACATGTCAGCCTGTGAAATATTGGCAGTAAACTAAAAAGGCTTCGACGATAATAAAAGATCATGGCAGGTTTATGTTGTCAGACTTGAGAAGATGAATAGATACGTATATATTATCACTGATGAGCACAAAGTTTCACAGCAGGCCACACAGCATCAGTCCAGGGTGCAGGGTTATTGTGGGTTAGAGAAATACTCTTTCTAATAATGTTTTAATATAACACTAATAGACATAGATTATGGCACATAATACACAAAGGTCCTCTCAAGGTGCTTTATATTGTAGGGTAAAATCCCCACCTCAGATAACGCCCTGTGAGCAAGCACTTTGTGACCGTGGGAAAGAAAAAGTCACTTTTAACAGGAAGCAAACCTCTGGCAGAGCTAGGCTAAGAGGGCCAGACATCGGCTCTGTCTAGTTGGGGTTTGAGGGGAAAGAGAAAATAAGAAAGAGAGGATATTCATGAAAACATATTACTGAACAGTTTAGAAAAAGCCCCTGTTGACTGAATGCTCACTGATTATATTATAATGTGTTTTGTTTGTTTACACTGCACAAAATTGGCTGAATTAAAAAACAGAGTGAGGCAAGCTAATTAAAGTCTTACTAAGCATGCAGATCTGAGATTACTGACATTTTCATTTAATTCTCCATGCTTGTGAGTGTATTACAGAAGACGTTGAAGCGATTATTTCATTAAAAAATTCCTCGCATTAACTTCCATGCACTTTCTTTAGGATCGGAAACTCTCCCTCAAATATCCCAAAATTAAAACTTGTTATGTTGACGTGCATTTGCTTTTTTACATTTCTCAGCAATAAAATTTCAGCCCAAAAAAAAAATTGACCTGGCTCTCATTTTAGCCCTGAAATACCCCATCTGTCTTTAGGTAAGTCTTTTAAAACCTCAGTTAAAGCCAAAGTGTTGGAGAATAAATTATGGTACTTGACCTAATGCTTGATATTTTATTTTCGTAAGTAGTAGGCGCTTGGAAAATCACTTGTGATTCATGGAGACAGAAAACTGGGTTTGTTTTTATCTTAACGCAGCACTTTCTGACAGCAGAAATCATGTTGTTATTCTACTGACAAACTGCAGCCTGTCCCACCTCAGCCTGAGAGTAAGTGATGATGTCTTCAACATCAGAATCAGCTCTGCACAATATAAGAATGGAGCAAACTAAAAAAGTTGAAGGTAGGTGACAATGGGGGAGGGATGCTTAAGCTCAGTTTATACATGTGCTCAGTGCTGTCCTTTATTATTAGCATGAAAGAAAAGCTCGTTTGTTTTAGAGTCTGTTTGGCTCCTCACTTTTTAATAATCTGCTGATGCAAAAGCAAAGGCTTCCCGTTTAAAATAAAATGAAATTATGTATTTTGGCTGAAATTAGTGTTGCTTTTATTGGCTTTATTAGCTCCAGTTGTAAATTTGTATTTTCAGGGAATCTTTGCTGTCAATGCTCATAAAACTATATTTGCGACCCCATTTTCAAAATACATTACTTTGATGATTTAACTGAAATCACTGCTGGAAAGGTTCAGAGTTAAAATCTATGTATCCAGCTGGCTTTGTTGCAAGTAGAGATGCAAAAGCACATCCACAGTCATGCTGTATAATTGAATATTACCCGTGACCCACCCCTCTCTATCACAGTTGTCCTGTGGCATGAAGCGGGTATGTGCATTTATGGCTGACACAGCATTTGCGATGGAGTAGTGAGGCCGGATGTCCTTCTGGACTCAATCACCTGAACACAGTGGGAAAGGATAATAGTGGAGAGGAGGTGTGAGATGAGACGGGAGGGGAAAGAAACAAACACGCCAGCTCTGCAGTCACACAAAGCACTCCAGCATGACTGAATTGTGCGAGTGACTTCCCCCTGCACCACAGGCAGCATTGTGCTGTTCCTCCGCTCACAGCATGAGACACACACACTGTTTCTGTTACATTAAAAGCACAGTGCAGTCTCTTCAGCAACCAGTAGCTGTCTCAGTGCCTGTCCTCACACAGAGAAAGTAAGAAGGGTAATCCAGTGCAAATGAGGACTGAGTCATGGCACAAGAAGAAATAAAGAAAAGGAGTGGAGCATAAAAAGTCAAGATAGCCAGAGTGTGTGTGTCAAGCTTTTAAAAGCTGACTGAACCCTGGATGAATGAAGGAGGGGCAGGGAATATAGAGGATGTGTCGTCTATTAGGAAGCAAGGGACAGCGGTCAGTAAAGGACACTCAGAACTCCACCTCCTCCCTGTGCCAAGAAGGAACTTACGCGTGGTAATGAGTGTGTCTAAATCCACTAGCAGCTGAACCAGTGTGCCAGCCTGCAACTGTACGTCTCAGCCACAGCACAGCAGCGCTGCAGAGGATTTGGCAGCACAGAGGCTCTGCCAGAGCATGCACAGATTTTGGGGTGGGGTAAACTCAGATGGACACTCTGCTGCAACAGTCTGGAGATGGGTAGAAGAGGAGGAAGAGAGCAAGGAGTATTTGAATCTGACTTTTGAATCTCCAGAGTTTCTGAGTAAGGGGGCAGATAAGGTGCACACGTGAGGAGGGGTGGACAGAAGTAGGGGGCAGGTGTGGATACGACAGCCCTCTGCTCACTCTTCCATCAAGGATCCCTGCTGTCCTCGTTATCTGCTCTGCACCTTTTGGTGGTCCACAACCCTGTGGGCCAAGTCTGCAGACATGGACCGAGGCTGAGTAGATGCTGCTGCCTGACAGGGAGTCTGTGAGACGGCCGTCAGTCCCTCCCCTCCCTGGTCCCCTTCATGCCGTGCTGTGGTCTGGGCCATCGCCGGAGAGCAGAGCTTCCATATGTGAGTTTGTGGCTTTGATGCTGATTTATCACACAGGATAGACTACATGTGATAGTGAGAGAATAAGAGGCGATGAAGCCTACAGTTGCCAGCATATGTGCAAAGACTAATTGTTTCAGGATGAATAATTCAGAGGTTATTTGGCAGGTGTTTCCATGCATGCACAACTTTACTGAAAATGTCAGCGCTGCTTGAAACCAGTCTGAAGAGGCAGTGGATGCCTGCCAGCTTTTTCCCTCGATGTTGATCACTGTTGTCTGCTGCTGTAGATCTCTATCCAGAAACAATCCTGAGTGCTGCAGGATTTAACAGAAATATTTCAGTTGCCTGAACTGACCTGACAGTTTTCTGCAGAGCTCTGTTTTCACTCTGCATGCTGCCAGACATGATAAATGTTTTATTCCATATTTATTCCAGGGTTTGGAGAGAGAGCTGTGAGGTGGTAATGTTTTTGAATGCTGTGGGTTCACAATGCAGGCACATGCTCTGTTGACGGTTTGACTTTATTGGGTTTTGCTTGTTTATTTCTTGCGTCTTTTATGTGCTAGTGTCTGCAATCAGAAGCTCATTACAACGAGTCTACTGTGGCTGTTCAGCTTAATGAAATGCAGTGACAGAAAAATGTGGGTGTTTTTCTTCTAATAGCTATGACTCCGAGATGAAAAATTTGATGACACATGCATTTATTTCTCTACTGTCCTGTGCATTCTTAATTTTGTCAGTCAGCCTCAGTGGGTTTTCGTGCACTCCTTTATGTGCAGCGCAAAGAAAGGGAATGTCTTCTGCTTTTTGCATCCTCCGGTGAACTGTTCGTCAATAGAGCAATGTAAAAATAAATCATGTTTTCCCTCTTCCACAATTCCCCAGTACTGCAGAAAAAGACAAGCATTGCATTTTGCCACTAGATGGCCACATTTCACTTTTGAGTCTTCCACTCAAACACGTACTGTACATGCAGATCTATCTTTTATCCACAGAGAGAAAATGCCTCACCGCCATTAAAGCCCAAAGATAAAGTTTTCATGAGGTAGACTTTTTTATATAATTATCTAAAATGAGTTATGAAGTCATCCACAGATCTGAGATGGTAACTTGTTCGCCTCTGGGACAAAATGTCCTAAGCACAAAAAAAAACCGTCAGAATGACGAAAACTGTGACATCTAAGCTCATAAAAGTCTTAACGGCAGTGTGAAGTCATCCTTGATTTTTTTTACAAGAGTAAATATTCAATCTTCAGACAGCAACAGTCAACTATACCCATGTGTTAATCAAAAATGGCATTTTTGAAGATTTGCTTCTTTGTGTCATGTGAAAGTAAAGTTCATATGTGGGTTTCCAAATGTTGGGCAGGCAAGGTTTACACTTTTTAGACAATGAGTAATACATTTATTGGGAAAAAAAACTATACGCAATTACATAATTGTTTGTTTTATCCCAATTTAGCATGAAAGTAAACCTGAAGTTTCATGTGAACACGGGCTGCCAGAGCAGCTGTAAGATTGTGGTGGTGAAATATATAATAATAATAATACACTAAATGTTATAGACTTGACTTAAACTGAGACAACAAAAACATGTTTCAGTAGAATATTTAAAAATATTTTTTTACTTTCAATTTGTGCTTAATTTAAAATGTCCAAAAGAAAAGAGAAACCTGTATCAGTGCTCTAAAGGAACTATTCATGAGTACATAAATAAATTAGTATCACCCAGTTGTTCTGAACTGGAACAACAACGTTATCGCAGATATTATAGAGAAGGAAAAAATGCCAGTGTGATCCTGTGCACATAGCTCTAGTTTGGTTACGCAGTCTGGTTTTGTGTGACATGCGCTGCAGTAGGCTGGATCAACATTTACTGTACAACTGAGTAAGCTTTAATTTAACTGATGAGTGGATTAGTGTAGGACCAGCTGTGGAAACGCCACACCGGAGCATCTAAGCCCCATGTGTGAGGTGTTTGCATGAAAACAAACCATTCGCTGTGGTGGAATATCACTGGCAGCATGTGTTTGTGTTTAATGACTGTGCACAAAGTAAGCATGGGGAAATTAATATAATGAGTAGAGTTTTTGGCAGAGGGCGGTGCAGCGCTGAACTTTAGTGGACCCTAGCTGCCGTGACACGCCACTCTTTCTATGACACTCCTCTCACATGTTTCCAATATGGAGCACCAAACCGCCGTTTTACGTCTGAAATGGGGCGGAACACAATTCTGCTCTCGATGGAATGTGGAGCACGGAGACCTGACCGGATGGGACTCCGTCTGACAGAGTGAATAGCCAGCCTCAGACACTCCTCACGGAAACTCAGTTAATTGAAGACAGCAGGGCCTACTCCATTCCACCTTTTGTTTTCTAGGCCTTCTTGCTTGCATGATGCAGCACCAGTAGCTAGTGACATCTGAGGAAACCAACCTGAGCTCTTTTCCTGCAGTAGAAATGCTGATAAACTCTTTAATGGTACATGTGAAACAATGTAGCACAGTTTCTTTTCTATAGTCAATGTATCGTGAGGCGCATCCAGGTGTGTTTCGAGATCGGGATTTGGTGGGAATATTAATGCATTATTCATCTGCCAAAAAAAGTTATCAATGAATTTGCTGTATCTTAGTTTGCATCTACTGACTTCCCAGCCATCAGGATAACAAAGAGAAAACGGATCACTTTTTCATGTGGAGAAAAAACAAAACTACCTACTGTATCTGGACAGATAATCTGACAGTATAACAGATAACATAAAAGATGGGCCTTATATAAGATAAGTCTATCTATATAAGATAGACTTATCTTATATAAAAGATAAGTCCCTTTATGACCGCCTCTGTATTTTGAAGCCAGATGTGACAACCAAGTGCTTGATCTGAAACTGCCTACTTACTGGCTAATGATTTTGGATTAACAAGTTATTAGCCGGTTAGCATGTCTTAAATTATCCTCCTTTGTGAAATCTTAAAATTACCATAATTTACAAAAAGGACTTCATGTTCTACTTGACAAGATTTAAAACTAGCGACTGAGCACATAAGGTCATCAGAAAAGTCTTTGCTGAGGTAATGGAGAGAGGAAGAAAGGAAGCTGTCAAGTCGCCCCCTGGTGTACTTTATAAAAAAATGCAAGTTTAAGACACTTGTGCGTTTTTCGACCTGGATGCAACGTCCATCTGGAATAGGGTTGCCAACTCCCTGAGAAATAAATAAGGGACACCTGGTGGCCAGGGCCGGGCGACCCAGTTGTCTTCACCCTTCCCAGTGTGGTGAATTTTTTAGCTCTTTTTTTGTGTGTGAAATTATTTTTTTAACCATTTGACTTGAATTTGATTTAAGTAGATGCATATTCTTTGTGATATCAACACATGGGAAACTAAAATCATTTAGCCATTTATTTTTTAGCTCAAAATGACAACATTAACACAATAAAACAGGTCTCTTTCTTAAACAGAAGCCTGTCATACTTAACTTTTGAGAATAAAAGTAAATCTTTCTTTAAAAGAACTCTGTCCTGCTTAACCTAAAATTATATAAATTAATAGAAAACAATAGAAAGAAAAATATTCTTGTAACAGTGCACATTTAGTGCATTTAGTGCAATTGGCTTCAGTAGAGGCATTTTTTCAGCTTTTGCTCCCGTTTGTAAACCCACTTGTTCCCATGATTACGCATCATAACTCATCATCATTATTCATCTATGTATGAATAATGATCTATTATTACTTTTATACTTTTATTACTTCTAACCCTAACCCTAACCCCTAACCCCTAACCCTAACCCTAATCATTGTTGGATAGATGATTACAACAAATAGATTACATCTATTTGTTGTAATCATCTATCCTTGCAGTTGTTTATTACACAAAATAAATTATATTATCACACTTCTGGCCACATAGCGCTGATATTCACTGCACATGCCCATTTTAACCTTAACCAGAGGGTTTAAAAACAAACAAACCAGTGTTTACATACCATATCTGCTTCTGCCGTGGCCTGGTGGACAAAAATTGGTTAAGGGTTCCCCGAGCTTTCACGCCCCTCATGTTCTTCATGTGCCCACCATTAGAAGCATGCCTATGGAAAAAGTGCGCCGGCACACAGTGCAGTGCGCTTTATTGGTGTTATCTTGCACTTTTCCAGCCAGGTGTTTTCCTTTTCCCATTCTTTCCTGTACTTTTGTAGCCTTTTTTTCTTTCTCTGAGAGGAACAAACATTGCTGGTCTAATGCTGGGCTTACACTGTGCGATTTTTGGCCCATTTTGAGCCGATTTTTGAGTCGTGCGACCAATTTGGTGATCGGCCCGATTTTGGCCTTCATCGTGCATCGTGTAGTATACGTGGGGTAACGAGAAGCGATTAACACCTCACGACCAGCTCCCGATCATCAATAGCTCGTGAGGGTGTCACCGCAGCCGCTCACACTGCTCACACGCAAACACGTAAACGTCGGTGAAAAAGACGGAGCAGCACGGCTGTGCGGCGTGTGATCTGGACACAAGCGATGGAGGCACAACTTGTAGAACTTTGGAAAGCTCATCCGAGCCTTTTCGAAGTGGCATCACCAAATTATCACGACCACAACAACCGTGAAAATAGTCGGATTTACATTGCTGCTCAATCACAGCTGCCTGATCAGTGTTTTTCATTAGCAATTTAGCAAAGTTGATGGTGGTGTGTGTCTGTGTGACAGATTTTCTGTTATAACCTTCATTTTATGGAGGCACAGTGTGAGCACTCAGGTCGCATCAGAGCATCGGGCGGTATAGTGTGAGACCCTGCATCGTGACCTACGAACTTATAACCCATGCGAGCCAATCGTGCAGTTTGAAAATCGCACAGTGTTTGCCCAGCTTCAGGTGTACTGTCGTCTGAGACCGCAGTGTCGGCGTTTGTTTCCCTGTTGGCCATGCTTTTTGTTGTGGTCATCTGTTGTCTTCCGGTATTTTCTCTGCAAGCGACCTTTCCTCAACCAATGAGATGAGCGGTAATCTGAATTGTCATACTCGAATTGTCATAAGTGTGCTGTCAGCTCATTGGTCACAAAGCAGGAGCGGGGCTGGGAATTATGTTTTCAAACAAAGTGTTAATTACATTAAAACTTATAGACTACTTTTGATTCTCACTGTATTACGGGACAAAGTGCGTCCCTTTTCAGCTCAATACGGGACGTGTACTTTTGTTTCTAAATACGGGACGATTCCGTTTTTTAAGGGACGGTTGGCAACCCTAATCTGGAAGACCATTTGATGGATTATGTGAATATGTATAAGGAGGCAAGGTATGCTAGCAGAGGGGTGATACAACTCACAACTAGACTGTTTAAACGTGCCTTTGTCTGATGCTATAGTAAGAAGTGACCACATGTCAGATGACATAGAGGCTGTTTTGTGCCTGGACACAAAATATACACAGTGGACACTGACCTAATTGTTATTGACAGCTCTCTGAGGCTATGCAGCAGTGCTGTGAGCTACCTGCTAACTTTAGCATGGTACCAAGTTAACAGAAACACTGCTAATATGGTGTTTTTTGATGCTTAATGACTTAAATGGCCATATTAGTACCATCATGTTATTATTTGATTTGGGCACAAAACACAAATGGCTGATGTGGTTGTCATGTTATACTGTCATAAGACAGATGTTTGGACGTAAATAACAAAATGGTGATGAAAATTCATCCTGCTGGGACTTGTCTGCCGTTCATAAAATAGTCCTTGCGAGATTTAAAAGAAAACAAACATGGACCTCACGGTGGGAAAAGAGGAAACATCAGGGATCATAAATTTCAGGAGTAGCCATGTTTTTAACATTTTGTCCTGGCTTATTCAAGAGATGTAGCTATGTAGCAGGTAAGTAAAAACTTTGAGCTGTTAGGTGGACTAAAGAAACCAGACAGAGAATGAGAAAATACTGGAATATTCTCAGACAAAGGTATTTTTTTCCAGAAACAATTGAGTTTGTGTGTTCTTGTGGTGAGTGAGCTGAGCTCCCATAACAAAAGGGTGACCTGGAATTCCCAGTTTTCCAGGCATCGGGATGGACGCCCAGA
This sequence comes from Neolamprologus multifasciatus, assembly GCF_963576455.1. NCBI lineage: Eukaryota > Metazoa > Chordata > Actinopteri > Cichliformes > Cichlidae > Neolamprologus > Neolamprologus multifasciatus. Next base: position 21,170,175 of record NC_140447.1, on the reverse strand, counting down.
TAGGAGTGCCGAGCCAGCGCAGACTAAATTGGAGCAGGGTTTCCTTGGCAGCAATTATGCGTTTTTTCACTTATCCAGAGAATATGGAAATGTTCGGGAACTGAGCCGTTAATTGGCCACAGAGGCTCTGAAGAATGTCTTGGATTTAGGTGGATTTTTTTTTTTTTTTACTGTGTTTACGTCACAGCTGGACTGGAAAGTGTGATCTATACACTATCTGTGGAAGCCTATGAAAAGTATAGCTCCAGCCCGGAAACACTGATGTCAGTGACACAGTGCGCATTGACCCCATTTAAGTTACGGCTGGCAGTCTGAGTTTTAAAACTCTCAGTGGTCTGGAAATAGTGAGGTCATGGGTAAGGAGATGCTTCTCCCATCCTACAAAATGTACTGATTCCTCATTAATCTTCCTAATATGTCTACAATAAATCATCACTGTCACAACCTGGCTCAAAAGTATGTGACGAGAGGGAGGCCAACTAGGGTCTTAAATGACGCCAAATGTGTAATTAGAGAAATTAAGAAACAATACAATAGGGCATATCTGTCAACGGGTCAGTACCTTTGTAGTGTCAGTGATGAATGAGTGTGAATATAAAAGATCAAAGAATAAACGGGACTGTCAGTCAGCCAACCAGGGGAAGGTCTGCTTTATATTCTCCTGAGCTCAGCCCATTCATGTGTGTTGCATCAGGAAACACATGCAGCTTATTCACTGTGTGTAGGGCATCGATCAACTAGGGTGTAGCAAAATGCTGCACACTGTTTTCAGGTTTGATTCCTCTGTTGAGCTCCACGGATTCAGTTTCCTGGAAGAACTGAAAGACAGAGCCAACGAGGAAAGGACAGCAAAGCAGGCATCCAGCATGAGGCAGCATGAGCTGGGCTTGTTTGTCTGCTTGCCTTATTCAAGTCACTGTGATATTTTAAGAACTGACTATAAGATCTGTGGTTCTGGCTTGTAAAAAGGCCACATAAAAAAGCTGTGGGGAAAATCCTGAGGAAAGCAGGAAGACCTGTACCAAATTTCATGCCGATACCTCCAGTAAGAGCCTGGCAATCAGTGCGTATAAAACTTAACCTCATTATGATAAAGTGTCGAAATTATACTGGGAAAGTTTTGAAATATGGTTTCTGAGAGTCTCAGAAACACAACTTCTTTGCCTGTTTGCTGCTTTATAACCAATTGAGATGAATGCATATGAAATCATTGCCAAACTTAAAAGAGACCTGTAAATGTGAGGACTTTGCAGGCACTGCAATATATTTAAGTGCATAGTGTTTTACCAGTGGTGTTCTTGGTGAGTGTAGTCCAAGTTGACTTCAGATAATCAACAAGCTCCTCTGTCTATTATTTAGTCCCCGACGTCCTCTGACAGCTCTTTGGTCTCAAGGTGGTGGTGAAGAGGTTGAAATGGAACAAACTAATTCTGTGGACAGGTGGGCCTTAGACACTTAACGAGTTGAGGTCAGGAGTCTGTAACTGATTGACTGTCAATAGGCAGGAGCCAAATTTATGGCTAAACTGTATCGTATCAAATACTTATTTCAATCAATGCCAAGAAATATGACTTTTACTCCTTATGTAATATGTTTTTCTGGATATTCTTTCTTTCTGCATTAAAATAAAACTACCATAAAAATGAGTGACTGTTCATATCTTTGGAAGTGAGCATTTTTTCAAATTAAGCAGGGGATCAGATATATTTCCCCCAGTGCCTTCACTTAATCTCTTATCTTTACTTTTCAGTTTGCTTCTAACATACCTTTTGATGACTGTACTTTATGTAATTTTCTTCTACTAACGGCCCACAGATATTATGAAATCATGCACATCGTGCTGACATAAGAGTGCTAGTAGAGTCGTTTGCTCAGCTCACACCCATTAAATTGGCACCTCTGATAGAAAGGGCACCCAGGCCAAACTGAGCATCACTTAAAACAGGAGCAGATGTTCTTTGAGGCCAATTAACAGGAGAGAGATGCAGACAACCTTGTGCACCAGAGGAGGGCTGCTGGCCCATATGGATACTAGAGACAGTTAATTAGAGTGGCAGATGTTAAAAATGGACCTGGAGCCGAGTAAAGCAAGAGTTTTCACTATATGTTTGTAATTTTGTGGTTGGCATTGATTATTTTAATGAGCTGGTCTCACCGGTAGCCAAGATTTTCCACATTAAAGTAACAAGATAGTTGAAGTACAAATTTAAAAAGATGGCCTCACTTACATGAAGTGTTCATGTATAGAGCTGCTATGATTAGTCAATTAATTCCCCTGTCAATCAAAGGAAAGTTTACCGACGTGTTTGTTTGCCAAACATCATTCAGCTACAACCTCTCGCAGGTAACAGGGTTTTTTTAAGCCACAAAAGATTGTGCCAGAGAAATCAAGTAAAAAAAATTAAAAGCTTCCATCAAGCTATAACTGAAGAAAGAGCACCTCTGAGATAAATTTTGAAGACTGTTAATAAAAGACTCACAGAACACCCTTCCCTTATAAAAGCTGCAAGCTGTTTTGGCACCTTTTTAAATTCCTTTTCAAACACTGGTTGTTCTGCTTGTTTATGTGCGGTCTGTAGACTTTTCTGCCACTGCTGATCCAGAGATCCGCCGCTGCTCTGTGGCTCAATTTTACCCAAATGCAGCCACTCAAATCAGCACTTACAGCCTCAGAACTCTTCACTGATCTTTTATGAGTAGTCCGGATCAACTTGAACAAACAGACTGCGAGAAGTGTGGAGAGGAGATGTTGGTGAGATTTTGCAGAGGAAACTACAAAGGTCAGCATTTAGAGGCTTGATCAGAGAGCAGTGGAGCCACTTACTTAAGAGATTAAATGGAGAGTCACCGAGCATTTTCTTACTGTCTGTCATGCTATTTATCTCTTAGCAAAGTGGTACCATGACAACAGGTGCCAGCTGGGTGAGAAGATGTACTCCAGAGATTGAGGGAGAGATGGAGGATGCTAGAGAGCAAGGAAGGAGACTGGCTCTATGTAGGTGGCAAAGAGCAGGGATGAAACAAATAAAACAAAGCACGATAATAAAAGGAGAGGTACCTACAGCAGATGAAGATGAGGTCAGTCACTTTAAGTTTTGCTCCGGTGCTCCCGCTTATTTACTGCCTGATATCTGTACATGCCAGTGACCTGCCAGTCAGGGCTCTCCTCCAAAGACTCAGTATGTTCATCCTAATACTTCTATAAGCTCACCCTGGGGAGCTGGCCACAAAGATCTGATTGGGCGCGTGCTGTGGCTCAGCAGGGCGGGGTTAAACCTGCTGGGATGTTTCATATTCATACTCGGCTCAAATACATAACCAGTCCATCAGGTCACTGTGTGCTGTGAGGAGGAAAACACTTTTGAGTTGTGCTGGATATTTCTGGACTTTTCTAGTTTTGTAACGTAGCCTGAAAAAAAAAACTTGAAAACTCTGCGCGTGGCGTGCTCTGATGCCCTGACAGATGCTGGATTCAGTCAGAGCAAGCGTTTCGGGCTCGTGGGTTTGCAGGGCACATGATGACCAATGGCTGAGCGTGACGTGCCCCCGGCCATCACCCCTGATCCCGCACAGACCTCCCCACGCAACAGGCTGCGGGGCTAAAATCTGCTGAGGAGGGGGCTCCTCTCGCCACGTTACTGGCCTTCCTCTCGATGCCATGATCAAACAAACCAAGAATAAAAATGTCTCATGGGTAAGTGAGGTGTGCTCCTGTAGAGTGTGCTCCTCTTCTCTTGAAGTGCTCTGTCATGTGTGTTTTCACTCTGTATTCTGTGGCATTTGCAAAACAGCTGAAAGCAATGTAACATTTTGCATCACTATTGATATGATTTTGTGGTTTAACAGATTATGCAGAGGCTATTACAGTGTGTTTTCATTGATTTTTTTTTTATGCTGCTGTACTCAGTGGCTATTCCAAACTGAGGCTTAGAGATTTAAGTATTATATAACTACAAGCTACTACATACCCACTTTATGAAATCTGGTTATCAGTCTGCCAACTCTGCCTCTGCCAGGAAGTACGCCAGATGTTGATGGGTTGAATTTCTAGTTGATGGCAGTTCAAGTTGAACTCTCCATGAAAGGTGCATTCTTCTTGTTTTTGTTTTTTTTAAATAAAACAGCAGATAAACTGGCACCTTTTGTTAAGATGTCATAGTTTGCTTGTTTTTTCTAATGTGTGTGAGTTTGATATCTGAGTCTTTGCCAGTGCAGACGGATCAGGGCAGATTAGAATGAGAGTGACTTTGCGAGGATGAAATCAGCTACTTGGGAAAACGGGGGTGGGGCAGGGAGGAGAGAGTTGGGGACGGAGGTATGTTTACTATCAAATCTACTTTCTTTCTGTCTGTGGACATTTTTCTCTTTCTCATTCTGCAGACATACGACCTGCCAGAAACTCACACAGCCTCCTTTTACACATTTTATGATCCCTGTTGCTGCTGAAGTTCTTCTAAGTCAGGTGCAAGTGACACCATAATAGTGCAAGGAGCCCGGGGCTTATTTCTCCTTCTTATACACCATATGTTGAGCTGTCCTAAACAAGCGTTCATGTTTTACCCTGTGAATGTTTTGCATTTCTGTCCAGTATATCGTACATGTGCACATGTGCATGAATCGAGATGTGCTTATGTGTTTTCCTCCGGAGGGAAACGCTGCTCTACTTTCCCTCAACCTACCCATATGGCAAATATGTCATGCTGCTGTTTTCTACAGCCCAGCTCTCTGTCCTCACTCTGACTGAGCCTGACTTTTTCTACACAAACAGAGCTGGAAAGTTGATTACTTTAAAACACTTTAAAGTCTGCTGAACTAGTAAAGAGGCTAAGGAGAAAAGACATGCACTTAAGCATTGTCTTTGTTTAGTTTGTGTTTTTATGGCTGATGATATCAAAGGGATAGTTCACCCTAAAATGCAGTTTACATATTTTTTCATTTGGCAGTAGTGCTGTTAGCTGTTTCTATCTACGTGATTTTGGTATAAATCGTCCAGTTTTGAAAATATCTGCTCTTAAATTGGTTACCTCTCTCACATATAATTGAATTGCAGTGTCTTTCAAGAAATCAAGACACAGTTAGTTTAAAAAAAAACAACAACAATAAAAACATGGCCAGTAGGAACTATTTTTGTTCTACAGAGCTTCCCACCATCCATATCTGTAATAAGAGACTCATGTTGGTGGAAGTTTGACAGGCTATAAACATTAATTGTGTCCTACCTCAGTTGAGCTAGCTGTGGGTTTGTGTGTGTTTGTAGACAAAAGAAAGAATGTGTGATTTCTGTATTGGGCTTGTAGTTAGCAAAGGAAATCTCTTGCAAATGAAAAGTGCTTTATCTTTTGACAATTAATTAACATTTCATGGAAGTCGGCTACAAGAATTTAAGAGTTCCTGCATTTAAGTGCATAGTTTAATCTGACAGTGGTACAAAAGATGACGTCAAAACCAGACAATCATAGAAATATTAAATGGAGTTTCATCCATTTGTTTTCATGTCAGGTTACATTTTTATCCAATGCCGACATCAGAAAAAATATTAGCAATCCGAGCTCATGACAAGAAATTGAAGATAAGCTCTTTCTGGGATAGTGGCGCGGCTGCCTCTCTGTTGGTCTTCCTTGGTCTCTTGTGTTCTGAGGGGAGTCTTGATCTCCTCCATACCTGCTTCATGCCCTGGAGGACGGGGCTGTGGCTTCCCACACCCTCTAGCAGATCATTACATGAAGGAACCTTTTAAATACAAGCGCGCTCATGCTCACAGGTGTACACACGGGTGCTCACACACACAAACTACACCCTTTTTGGCTCCTACCTCAAAGCACACTGTGCGCTGTCGATCTTACGTGCTGCACAATAATATTTAATATTTAGTATTTACTGTTATATTCCCATATATCATCGTGATGTTGTTTATTATGTTGCTCTTTTTTTTCTTCTGCTTGTTTTCTCTTCTTTCTTTCTCAACAGGTGATCCAGGTGATTGATATATCTTTTTTTTGTCTGCTTATTTTGTTGGTTTTTGTTTTTTGCCCTTTATTTCCGTCCCTCTTCCCCACTGTTTTTCTTTCCCTCTTTCTTTCTCCCCTTTCTTTTCCCCAGTCAAGTCTGTCCCGTATTTAGCAAGTGAAAATAAAATAAAATAAACAATAAAAGGTGAATCAAATAGACCATTACGGCAAGGCTGGGATGGTCCATTTGGTAAAGTAAATCCATTGGGCATCTGTCTTTGCCTTTAGACAATAATTCTGATGGCAAAAGAGCCAAATGGGACAGGCAAAAAAAAAAAGAAAAAAAAGAAATTGAAGATAAGACGTTTTCTGTGTAGAAGGAAAAATGTTTAAAGTTACAACATTAATTAAGACTATTGCAAACACACCAAAGTATAAGGTCTGCTTCCTTTGTGTTATTAACTAAGTTGTCACAGAAACAGCAGTATATTACTGTGATCCTAGTCAGGGCTGGGGTTGTTTTTCATTATAGTGGAAATTGTAATATGAGTAAACATAAAGTGGTTAAAAATGATTTACAGCCTAAATCTAGCCACCAGCTGTTGCTCAAGTGCTGGATCAACAGACAGAACGATGGCCCTGCAGCCAGAAGGACAACAACTTTGCCACATGAACTAAAAGCTGGCTTTGCCTTTTTTCCCTCTCCACACCCATAATTCAACTGACAATATTGCAAAACTGCTTACACATACATCAATTTGGTATTAGTTTTATTCAAAAACTCTTGACCTGCCTGATGCAGTTGCAGCACCTCTGCAGTGCACTGATCCCAAGTATCTCCTTGTCTATGCAATAAGCCTAATGACTTTGAGGGCCACATTCATAATCAGAGGGGTGGGCAGTGTCAGGCGGATTAGGACTCCAGATGGTGCTGTTACTGCCTGACTGTCTGTCTGGCAACGAATGTACAGCTGCAGGAGGTCACATGTTTTTACTACAGCGGTAAGCTCTGCCTCTGCAGCCGAGACACACAGCATCACAGACTCCTGACTGTTACCTCTAACAGCTGATACAGTGTTTCTGGGGTTTTAAGGTACGCTTTGAGTGCAGTGGGTGTGTTTTCAGTCTGCCTTATATAGCACTGCAAAGTTTAGTGGACCATGCAACAGATGTCATGCTATCAAATTAAAGCTTAATGCCCGGTCTGGGAAAGAAAAACACTTCAGAGCTAACCATGACACCGCAGAGGTTAAACACTCCACCGTGTGTGTCCGTCCACTCATGCCCGGGTCACTGTGTGGGTTTGATCTGCCTTAGAGAGACTCTCCAGCTAGCTTCACTCCACATGAGGGATAACACTTGCTGTTGGAAGAGCTCTCAAGTATGCTCATCTCATTTCCTCTCCTAGATATCACCTCAGCAGTGACACCGGTTGCATTTAAGAGCAACTCCCCAGGAAGCACAGCAGTCAGTGTTATCCCTTTTGACTGAAGCAGAGAGGTTGGCTTTTTTTTTTTATGCCAGGCGTCAGCTGCTTGCACCCCTGGGTCATGGTACTCTGAACAAAAACCAGGGGATTTGCATAATTCATTACAGTCGCTGTGGAGCGGAGAGGCGACACAGGTGTCCCGGGCATTGTGGGAGAACGAGCATGTCTAAGAAGCCAAAGGTAAAAAGGAAAAAAAAGAAAATTACATACAACCTGTTCTTGAACCTGTTCTTGTTTCTGTGTAATCAGCAGCTTACTTCTCTCCTCAGAGCTTGTACTATTAGTTGTAGCACTGGATTGTTTTTCTCAAAGCTTTTTTTTATTGCTAGTGTTTTTTCTGTTTGTAGTGCTTGCTGCTTCCAGGTTTGTTTGTGATGACGTCGACAGTCTGCCGTACTGTATATCCTGTCTGTGAGGTCTGTTATCATGGGCCTATACTGCTGGAATTTCATGCAATATACATTAAGTGAAGCTTAGTTTTTAATCATGGGTTGTTGTGGGGCTGTGTCTTGTATAAAGCCACTGATGCGCAGAAGGCGTTGCTGCAGGTGAAAGGCAAGCTGCAGGGTCATCTTTCTCTTCACATGTGAAGAGAACTCCAGCTGGTCCAGTGAAAAAGTCAAACAGCTAAATACTTTGTGGCAGACTCTTTCTTTTATAGTGCAGAACCATTTACCCTGCGTTATTTTATATATATGGCAGTGTCACTAAAGCTTTTGTCTTGTGAGTCCTCATAATTCTTTCCCTGCTTGTGGCAGATTTTGATTGTTTTGTTTAGTTCATGAATTTTTAGAAGCAGTAAACAAAGTTGTATTGTGCTGTTAGATTATATGATTTTTTTTTTATATCATTGCAAAATGACTAAAACGTGAATGTCTTTGTAAATCTTTGACTAATCTAGATGAAAATGCTAAGAGCATTTTTTTACATTACATATTTACATTTATTGGAATTTTTCTGTCAGGTGAGAAATGATGAGACAAGGCAGCACAAATAAATATTGCAAAGGTCATGCACTTAAACGTGCACGAGTGGGAAATCACTCGTAAAACCTTTGCCCCAGATCATGTGTCGTGTGCTGTAAAACATCAGTAATGTAGTAGAATAAAACTTTTTTTTATTAACAAACAACAACAAAAAAATAAAAATTCCGCACACACATAATATATTTCTAAATGTTTAGATTGTAGTTTAGTCCACAATCTACCACAAAGTCAGGTAAATTTGCAACGCTATATGATAAATTAACATAATATTATAAAATAGACCAGTACAGATTTTATTTTAGTATTTTGGATAGCAAAAAGCAAAACATAGAGGAAGTAGGATAATGACTCCTGTGGGCTGGAGCCTTCCTCTTCCCACAGTGACTTCAAGCGACCAGATCTTCACAGTTTCTAACCATGTTTCACGTCAGTCATTTCTTCTGCTCTAAATCCTGGATTGGTTGAACGGCCAAAGCAGATTTAAATCTCCTTACTGAGTGAAGCAATCATTACAAAGTGAGTCAGGGGATCAAGTGGACATAAGCAATAACCCCTGTGGGTGTTATTATGTGGAAGGTGGATTGTCATCCCTCCAGAATAAGGATGCACTCTACATAGAGAAAGATTGAATGGCACAAGGGACAATTGCCTTACAGCAAGACGCAGGTCTGCACAAAAGTGGATGAGACTACGTTGTATACGTGTGCTGTGACAGGAAACTAAACTCATTGCGGTGTGTTCAGAGGCATGGGTCTGTAACTAACCCAAATACAGTTTTTATAATCACAACCACTCAACACTTCCCCCCAGCTCTGTGGAGCTTTTTAGTGCCTTTGTGCTCTTTTTCTTTTTTAATTCACTCTCACTGCTTTCATAGTGTGAGATTATTCCCAGTTGTTCTTCTCAGGGGGGAAAAAGGAGCAAACAACTAATGGCAGACAGTGTTAGTGATTAGATATTTTCCAGCCAACTATTATACTCATTGTATGAAATATACTAGTTGTAAAAAGGTCAACTAGTCTAAAGGATAGAAAACACTTTACATTCAAACTTTAAACATTGGCCAAACAAATATTTTGTGTGTATTTTGTATGAAATCATTAATCACATCCCTTATTAATCAAATCATGTTTCAAATGTTGCTGAAATGTGCAGCACATGACGACAGGTGTAACATTGCAAAGATTTGTTTGCAGAACTTAGCTAATCTTAGCAGTGCTGGCAGCAGTAGTCCTGGTTTCTTCCAGGCTAATTTCCACACCATGGTGCAGAATGTGGTTCCACCTGGCTTCATTTGTTTGGTTATTCCAGTTTATTCAGTCAGAGCCCACATGGCACAGCTGTCTGCCAGGGCTGCAGCGCCGATTAGTGGCAGGTGGCACTGTAACATCTTTTGAACTGGTAATTGTCATGTAGATGAATAAAAGAAGCTGTTGCTGTTAGCGTTTTTGGGGCCAAATAGCAAGGGCAGGAATGAATCGCACACATTCCTCTTAGTGACTAGCTGACGTGCTCAGTGGAGTCTTTCTCTCAGGAGCTGGTAGACAAAAACTGAACTACAAAACAAAGCTGTCTTATTACACACATGGTACAGAAAAAACTTCAAATGAATGATTGTTTTGCTCCTTATCTAGTAAATATATATTTAACGGCAGCTCCATGTCAGGATTGTTTCAATTATCTCTCTTTGGCCAAAAGTTTAATGTAAGTCAAGAAATCAATATAAGTCAGTGTCTTAAGTGAGCTTGTATGTGAACTGAATTACCATCTGTCAGGCCATACATTTAACTGATTAAAAATGACTGGGCCCAGGCTCAGTGCCAGAACCGTTTGGAGTGATGAAAGTGTTTCTCTGTCTTTGTCCATCTTGTGCCATCAGTGGATCATACAACTACTGCATTTGATACTTATGAAAATGTGTTTGCACACACAGTGTGAGTGCATCATCCTCTTCTTGTGTGTTCCTGACCTACACGTGACTTTTACAGAGCAGTACCGATTTGATGACTGAAGAGTTTTTCCTATGAGTCCATGTGGAACAGCCGATGCGTTGATGTGTTCAGCGAGCGTGAAGTGAGTCAGTTTAGCACCACACACTGCACTGCAGCCGCCAGAAGTTGTACATTGTTGTTGAGTACAGTAATAAATGCCAGCGCTTCGGACTTCATCAAGTGTTTGCTTCCCTTAGCTGTTCACAAACTCTGAGCTCATGATCTTCATTCCCTTTGGCGTGCTTGACAAGCTTCCTTTGTCTCCACGGACTAAACACATCTTGGGACGGGTAAGATGGAGTCAACTTTTCAGTAAAGGCTTTGCGATTTCTTTGCTTTCTTTCTTTGGAAATTTCCTGTTCTGTTTTATGATTATTATTTTTTTAAGAACAGATGAGAAGTGTAAGTGGTGTGGGCGCAGGTTCAATGCTATTCTTAGGTTTGGTACACATGCTAGCAGGATGCCCTTTGGTGATGTGGGGGAAGCAGCAGTCGAACTGTCGAGATGCTCCGAGAGGCAACAGGAAGCAGAACAGCTGTGGCTTCTGTCTCTCTTTCTCATCAGTCTCTTTTTCTTTCTCCATTATTTTTCTCCGTGTATCTCTCTCTCGTTCCCCCTCCTCTTCGTTCTCTCACCATCTGTAATTAGAGATGGTCCCTGGGCTCAAGTGGCCCAGCATGTACTGTAGCTAGGTAACATCAGTCAGATGTTGGCTGCAGGCCCTGTGGGTTTTATTAGACGCGAATCACAGTCACGGGATGGATTCTCCAGCTTCATCTGGAAATTTTGCATCGGGATGCTATTCCACCTTAATCCTTTATACTCTTTTTTATCTGGTGTAAACAGTAACTTTTGTTTTGTTATTTTGTTATTAAAAGTATCAGTACTTTATATTTTCTCAAAAACCTGTCTTTCAGTTTGATAAAAATAAGCCAAAACTTTCAAATCTGTGCTTTATTACAATAGATTTGTAAATGTCTTCATCCATGTTATTTATAAATGTAAAGCTATAGCAAGCAGAAATTATCTATGCCACTTTACGCCCAAAGATCTTTTGCTGTTCAGTTATTAAGATGTCATAGCTTGTTTACAGAAACCAAACTGACAATACTGTAATTTCTTGATAAGGATTAATTTGTAGGTATTCTATGAAACATTAAGAGGTTACCACTTGCATGTATTAAATTAAAGAAATTAACCCAAAAAAAGATATAATATCAAAAAATGATATAATGATATAATGTAATTAGTGAATTTTAGGAGTACAGGGGGTAGACAGCAAGTAGTTGCTCCCTCTTTTTAAGATTATGTGTTTAAACTAAGACCCAGGTTGCCTGTAGTTTGCTTGAAAGACACCAACTTGTCTGCAAACACTTGCAAACTGCTCTCAGAGCAGTAGATAAACTGTGAAAAGTGTGACACAAAGAAGAAGCAGAAGTTTGCCTTCAAAGTAAAAGTTGCAGATTTTGAAACGTGTTGTCTGCAATGATGAAGCACAAGTTTTACTAGCCCTAGGCTACTATTGTAACGAGTGTTTGCAGACAAGTCAAGTTTATTTCTATAGCACATTTAAGAACAACAGCTTTGGACAAAGAGCTGCACATCTAATATAATCAAATAACATAAAAAATAGGACAAAATGACGGTTTCCGAAAAGAATCATAAAATGAGAAAGTCAAAGTATTCACATCTCATTCTTATTGCAGTTTTCAAGCAGCTTAAAGTGTCTAATGTTGCCGAGTTCCTGATGAAGAAATAGGTTGTTCCAGAGTTTTGGAGCAGCACAGATATCTTCTGTGCTTTAAACTAGATTTAAAGATCATTTGCTCAGCAGACCTCAGTGATCTAGGGGGGAATGCGCAAACTTAAAAGATCAGAGGTGTAAAATTGTGCCAACCTCTGGAATGCATTCAAGGCATTAAATAAACTCAATTCAAGAACTGATTGGCAGTCAGTGCAGGGACGCTAATATAGGTGATATGTAGTCTTGCTTGCGTATGCCAGTTATGAAGTGTGCCGCAGCATTTAGGACCAGCTGCGGTTGGCTAAGCAGCTGAAACTGAATAAAAACTATTACAGTAGTCAAGTCGAGGCCTAAGTTGATCCGATTCTGGCTCCAGCTTTATATTTTTTATACAGACACAGGACTGATATCAAGCTTTTCATCTAACTTGGGACAAAAAAGTTATAAACACATTGATTTTATTTCTGTCTAACAAATCAGCTAAAAAAACAAAACAAATCTATAACTTTATAAAAATGTGTTTATTTACTTTATGTGAAAATATCTAATCAAAGATTTGGCAAAATAGTGAGTTTTTTACTTATAGGTACATTACTGTAGTTCCACACGAGTACTGAATTTGGATCCAAAACCTTTAAAATTCAAGCATTTGACTACATGTGAATTTATGCAATAACTGCTGATTGTCTCAAGACGTTGCAGGATCATCTGAGTACAGTAAATATGTTCTTGTGAAAGTAGGGTAAGAAAATCAAATTAAATTAAATGCTAGATTTTTTGTACAGGGATTTTTTATAGACAAAAGAATTCATTTAGCAGTTCTTGAAAGCCTCTTGGAGAGTTTCATTTATATAATAGCATTCTTGGCAGGGCAGTCACCCTTAGGAGGGGCCTGTCTGACATTTCCTCAGTGATCTAATTGTAGTGTATTTTAGCCCATTAGTGGTCTATTTAAGTTTGCTAAACATAATTTGTATGCCTTGTTATGATCGCACTTTTGACAGAAAACAAAACACTGTTCATGTTGTTAGTGATTGTCTCCATCTCTGGCAATACGCCTCGGTCATAATCAATCAATTATCGTCAGTGTCTGCTATTGCTTTGTCTCTTGTTTATGATGTCTTCAGTGTTATGATGTTGTATTGATATAAGGCGGATTAACTCATGAACCTGAGTGCTTCATCACTTGCAAGTGCACGCGGCAGTGCTGAGAGGTTGTGTTTTGCGTTATTTACTTTGAGAGTGGTAGCGAGTGTGAAGTCACACTAGCATGAAAACTGTCCACTCCTGGTTTGGTGGTCCGGTGCCTCGAAAGGCTATCCTGTTACTGAGTGTACACAGGTGTGATCCGTTCGCTTAACCCAATACATCGAACTGCTCTCATCTGACTTGCTTGAATTGCAAAACTGAATCTTCGTCTCTTCTCTTCCTCTGAAGATGCTTGGAGCAGAGGGGGTCTGATCTAAAAATAGTGAGATGTAAAGACTGCGCTTAGTAATGAATTATGCATAATCACTAAGCTACAGTAAATTTTCTAATGGCTTCCTAGAAGTTTTTTTCAAGTGGTTACATCCCATCATCTTCAATGTAGTTCTTAAATCACAAAGTCTGTTAGCACCCAGATGATACTGTAGGTATGATAGATGAGGGACAAGCTAAAGAAGCAGGGTTACTTTAGGGTTTGAGGAGTATTACGGGTTGACAGGTGTGTAGTGATATTATATAGCACTCTCACCAACATGATGAATGCTCAAAATAACATTTTTGATAATGGCAATCGCCATTTTTAAAAACTTGAAGAAGAGGCACTAAGCCTCCACTGGTAAACAAATGGTGTCCCAGTATATAAAATGGTTTCTCCTCTTCATTACCAATCTGGATATATAGTATATTTGGCCTTCTACCATATTTAAAGCTTGGAACGCTTTTAATGTCTTGGTTTCAGGTAGTAGAGCTTGTTGTCCATTAATCAAAAGGTCGATGGTTCGATCTCCATCACCTTCATGTGCTAAAGAGTCCTGGCAACTATTTCCATCTTTGTGTGCTGAAATTGAAGCACCAAACTGAGGTCTTTTGCAGTCAGTGAAGTGCACGATTTTGCTTAATTAGGCTTTTATGAAGCATAGCCTTTTTTATTTTTTAAAAAGGCTTTAATCTCAAGCTTGAAAGCAAATGCACCTCCCCAAATTAAATAATCAGACACATAACCCCCGTTGAAACCACTTTTTGTTTGTACACTTCTGCAACAGTGTCAGTCTAAATATCCAGCTGGGCACATTGGAAGGAAATTCCCATGAGCTGCTCAATGTTAAAGGAAACACGTTTAAATTAAATGTTCTTCATTCAGACTCAATTTTAAATCAGCACCTCTGCAAAAGAGCAGCACAAGGTCAAATAAAACAGATGGTTTTGAATATTAATATACGCGAAAGATCGCAGCTTCATCAAATCAGGTCAGCCTCCACAAGGTGACTCTTTTTTTAACTATGAAAGGAAACAGCTGTTGGTATCGTCTTTTTTTTTTTTTCAAAAGTGAATGAAATGGGATGTTATATTGGTTCCTCTCCCGTGGTCCAATTACTGTATGCTGGTTTTGTAAGCTATCCTTATTGGCCTTTATGTACTTGTCAGTGTGAGGGCCTGCTGACGTCATTGTGTGCATGTATACTGATCAATAAGCCAAAGGCAATGCCGGCACTCATTTCTGTGGCAGAAGCAGAAGACATTGATCTGTCAAATCCCGAGCTGATAATCATAGTGATGCCTGCTGGCAGTGAAGAATGCTATTATGTTGTGCTATATTTACTTTATAGCAAAATAAAGCAACTAATCTGAACTGTAACTTTATTAATTTGACATCGATTACACATTTAAATAAACTTCAATGGCCTAAGCGTAAAATCTTGGCAGGGTTGGCTGGAGCCTCATCGCTCGATAAACACGCTGTCATTTTTATGCATTACTTTAATTTAGTAGAATATTAAAAATCTCTTTTTATTTAGAGTTTGCAGAATATACCCTGATTATTGTGAATTCTTGGCAGTATGTAGCAGATTTTACATGCAGAAGTCACTTTAGGTACACGTTCAGAGACACGGTATCACACTTTCTGATCAAATGTCATCACGCTCAGCATGTTAAGGTTTTTGCCCCTAGCATTTAGCTTAATTAGTCTGCCTTTCACCTTCTCACCTTGACCTCATGTTGCCATCAACAGGGTTTGGGTTAGATCTGAAAATATTAATGTGCAAAGGTTTGAGATACTCTAGATTCGTATCTGTCATATTGTACCACCAGGAAGGCTTCTGCTCTGCTTCTAATTCATCATGCATGACAGTAACTCCAAACATACAGCCACACAGAAACATTGGGGAAGAACAGGAAGTCCTGCAACTGTGTAAAATGTGGGCCAAAGGTTTTAAAGATCTTACAGATTGTACACAAGTGAAGCAAAAAGAACCGGTGCTACTTTGAAGGCAAGAAAGCCTCAGAGATCAAAGAAAATATCAAAACCAACCATCAAAATATGAATGAAGCCTGTCTGTACATAGAGACGCTATCCTGCCCTTGATGAGGACATGTTGTTCACATTTAATGAAGGACTAGGAGCTTAAAAACAAGGTGACTGGACTGGACTAACAGAGAGTGCACATTTCCACACAGTCAGAAAAATAGAATAAATGTTTTATTTTACATATAACCTTTTTCCCTGAAGGATACATTTTAATGTAATCCCCCTCATATCACAAACATTTAAATTTGCCACTATTTTTCCAGTAAACTGTAACAATTAATTATTTTTGAATTCTGTTACTCTAATTTTGGAAAAGCTTTGGAAAACACTGGTCAAGACTATTAGAAAATGTACTTTGTAACGTACTTTTATTACCTAAGGGACAAAAATCTTTGTCAAGGGGCCAGAAAAATGTACAAACATCTGTTTAGTAAGGCAACATAGTCAATACAAAAATAGTATAAAAACCAATCATACTTACATGCTTAGTAACCCTCCCATGATACACATACTGATTCATGAAGAATGACACAATTGAAAGAGTCAAGACGCATGTTTTAAATGATTTTATATTACACAACAGTGGAGTTCAGCTCCAAATAAAAGAAATAGAGCTTAAAACCACTGTTGCAGTGACATGAGGATGACTATACCACGGTGTGTCACGTGCCGAGCAAACACCCTGAATGATAATCCTCAGAAAGGGGTTAACCCTGATCAAACCAAATATTCACAATATAATCTAGGATTTAGGCTGGGCTGCCCAAAAAAACATTTTCTCTCCATCAAAAAGGGAAAAAAATACAAATCTGGCTTTACCAGAATGTCATATGAAGCTCAGAGCTTGTATAATCATCCAGGTTGGACATTAAATGGCACAACTGCTTACTCACTTCTCATCTGTGCTTTTCAGTTTGTATTTTTCCACTGACTGTGCTGCATTCCGGTGTTGTTGCTCCCCTTTTTATAACCAGAAAATTAAGATTAGTTAAAGATATTAGTTATTAAGATTAGTTATTAAGATATTTTGCAAACTTATGACTAAGCTTTTAAGTCACGTGTTGATTAATGTTTTACCACTATTAGATTACTGAACATCTCAGCCTGTTTACGATCTGACGTAACAGCAATGTGATGAAAAAGCACACATCACAGCTTCGTCACTGGCTCTGATCATAAAGAGATGGATCTGAGTTTCTTTAGAGTAACCACTGCAGTTTTAAATGCCAGTTTACATGGCTATAATGTCAGACATGTAAGAGTTTGTTTTTTTTTACCTTACTTTTGTGTCATTAAAAGACCAAACGGAAAATTTCAATGGCTTTTTTCCCACTGGTGATGAAAGCAAATATAGCATTCTGTCGATGTCGCGAAGGTAATCGCTTCCTGACGTTTTCTAAGCAACATGTGTTTAGACTGAAGTTCAAGCCCTTTAAGCCTTTGTCTCTACCGAGTGTAACCTCTTGAAGGCGAAGTGGAACACATGTAAACTTCCCAGATCACACACTCACACACAGACATAAAAAGCTTCTGCAGCTGCTTTTGGTGCTTTCTGGAATTTTCAGGCCGGCCCTTTCAGTCGGAGATCTTACTTCCTAACTAGCTGTATGTGTGTGTGTGTGCGTTTGAGACAGAGAGTGTGTGTGTGGGAGGGGAGAGGGGCACGGGGGCTTGTTTTTGGGGCTGGAGGACGGCCGCAGTGCTCCAAAGGAGTGCTCTCGCAGCGTGGGAACGACGCTTGTCTTTTCTCTGCCTCTCAGGGACTAAAGTAGGCCAAAGAAGGACTGAGAGGAGCTAACTTTCTCCTCCAGATCCAACTTTCGCTGCTTAGGCTACAGAAGCAAAGCTCTGGAGCCAAGACGAGGGGATTTGTAGGAGTGAAGCAGTCAGGCTGGTAGGAGTTCCTGTACTCCGTGAGAAGATGGGCAGCAGCTGAGGAGATTTTCTCCCAGCCCGGCTGAACAGCAATAGCAGTCAACTGGGCAGAAATGTATCACTCTGGCAGTGAGGAGTCAGATCTGGTAAGTTTGTATAAACATGCTTTCTGCCGTGTCCTTTTCTAAGCCTAGCTTCTTCTTTACTTTAGACAAAGAGGGAGGTTCGTGTTGGAGAATGGAAGATATCAATGTGATATTTAAAGGGGTATCATCACACATAAGTGATATTTTACTCCACTGGTGCTTCAACAGAAAGTTAGTGAGGCTCTTTCTCAAGTTGCACATGCTAACTCTCATGCAGCATGCTCTTAAGACAAAGAGACTCATGTGAGCAACCAGTATGAATTTGTGAGCACCGCTGCACGACCACTGCTAGCCTGTAGTGAGGAAATGAGATGGTGTTTAACAAATGGGGAGTGGGAAAGAAAGTCAACAGCCAGGAAGAGGTAGGTTTTTATATACAGAGACCGGTAGAGAGCACATACCTAGGCTCAGCCTGAATGTTTTGCTTCAAAAAGAGGTTCTTAAAGAGTATAAATGAGTGAATGTCATGTCCAAGAGACTTTCTAGTTAGTATCTCAAATATTTACTGTTCTGGTTGTGTGTGCTTCATGTCTTTGTACGGGTGAATGAAATGATTACAAAATCCTTTAAAGTCTGCCTTTTGGCAGTGGTTGTCATAAATAAAATACCAGTTTGATAACACACATCCTAACAAGCAGGGTTTAGACCCCAGGAGCCAAACACCTCAACAGTACAAAATTTATCAGGTTGAATTTAAAGACACTGAAAATATTTCCATTTGATGAAACGCTTCAAGTATAAAAAATTAGATGTAAAGTTTAAAAAAATTACACACAACAGTAAACAATCTGTTTTAAAGAAGTTGGAACAAAATCATATAGATTACATTTTGCATGGATGATGCAGAAAAGGGATTTTTAGAGACTTTCTTTTGGTGTGCCAAACCAAGCTAACTAAAGCAAATAAATCATAGCTGCAACATTTAAATCACCTTCTTTATACTGAGCTGTCAAATCAGATCTAGTCTGATAAACACAGGACCTGTGGAGGTCACTGGCACTAGGACATCTAGTAGGGGCTCCTTTGGGGTTTGTAGCCAGTGGGGTGGGGACTACATGGCTCTGGCTTGTTCTAGCACATTTATGGATGCTCACTCAGCTTGGGATCTCAAGGGTTTTGACTGCAGTGTCATCATGTTGAGTTTTTGTCATCTTCCTTGCACAGTTTTTGTGCTGTGGTGTGCTAGAGAGAAAATGCTCCCATCCACATGGATTCCAGGACTAACACTTTCCCAGCAGCAACGTTAAGCAACGCTCTGCTGGGAAAGTGTGTGTTTATTATTTATTCTTACTCTGTGCATATGTTCGTTAGGTGCATGTTCTGACTTTGTGGATGATTTGTAGCTATATGATAAACTATCTGATTAGCAGGTTGGTTGTCTTCACACACCCACAAATAAGCATTTGCTTGATTACACGAGGTGCGTGTTCACGGGTTGTGGTGTGAACCCAGCCCTTTTGACTGACTGAACCCACTCTCTACGACTGCCTCCACTCCACCTCCTTATCAAGCAGCACCATCTTTTCCAAGCGTGTAAGTGTTAATGTGTTAATTTCTGTGTGCCACTGAGAGCTGTGGATAGGTGAGTTTACAGGCCTGATTATGAAGAGCTGTTTGGAAGATAATAAGGACAAAGTGTGTTTATCATATACAGGTAAATATTGTAGAATTACCATCAGCCAGTTGTTCCACTGCACACCAACTAAAGGTAAATTGCACCCTTTATAGAGTTGAATACATATTCAGGGTTTATTTTTAAAAAATTAGAGCTTTTCACTAATCCTGTGTGTATGTAGGGTTGGGGGCTCTGTATATATAGCAGACTAAAGTAGGGAGGTTTGAATGGAGTTTTTTTTTTTTTTTTTCTTTAACACAGAAGTGGTTGGGAAATCCCAATTTGTTCCCAACAGGTCAGTTTTTCGGAAATTGGTCCAGAGTATATAATTTGTCGGTAAAATAAATGAGGCTGAAATACTATACTTGTGCACAGTGTCAGTTGTAGTATGATTTGTTTTACACCATTGAAGATGGTTAGCAGCTCGTGCGGCTCTCTAAGCCAGATCTCATCAATCATGCGTCTGCTTTGTACACCAGGAAACTGTCAGAATATTGATGATGCAAGTAATAAAAAGCAGCACAGAGCAGCCCTCAGTCCTTTTTACCGTATCCCCCTTATTTTATAAATATAGATAGATAGATATAGATATTGCATACAGTGATGCTGTTTCTTCACAAAGGAACCAGAGTGTGAAGAGGGAGGAAGAAACTAGATCTTGCTGTGAGGGGATTCACTGCTAATGAGACCAATTTCTCTAAAAGGACGTTTGCTGCTGGTTGTAGGTAAAAATTTACTGGAGGAAAGGGATTAGCACATAATCTGCAGTTGTAGGGGACCCGTTACTCTGCATTTGTCTTGCTGTAGTGTTATAGAAACAGTGCAGCAGAATTGGAGCAAACATCCCAACAGTACATGTTCATTTGTAAGTCATGTAGTCATAACAGCTGAGCACAGAACAGTGCCTAATATGGATAAATGAGTATGGGTTTATGGGGAGCTGTTGGCCTGTTATCAGACAGAAATGTCAAGTCGTTATATTTCACTTCCATCTCGAGTCTGACACTGTCTACTCTGATTCGGTGGGTATCTGGTTTTCTACAGCTAGTCTCTAGAGACCCCTGAAACTAACATCAGCCTTGCCAGGTAGTCCTTTAGGTAAATGTAAGTTCTCTTTAAGTTGTACTAAAATTTGTTTGAAGTCTACTGAATCTACTCTGACTTTGATTTATTTGTAGTGTGTGATTGTTTTATTTGTGTGACTGTGATTATAACTACAACAGCTCTTTCATTTCACTGAGAACTTTTACCCAGTTTCTATAAGTTGTATTAAAAATGCTGACGTACAGAGTTTGCTGGGTTTCTAAAAAAAAAAAGTAAAAACCTGCCAAAACAAGCTCACACTGGCTGTTTAAAATGTCTGTTTTATGGTGTGTAGCTTGAACTGTTTGATGACGGTGTTAATTTTGCCCATGGTGCTGATTGGATTGTCCTTCTTTTGGTGCTTATTGGACCAGTGCTTTTTGTTTGTTTGTTTGTTTTTTGGTTGTTGTTTTTTTTTGGGTTTTTTTGTTTTTTTTGGGGGGGGGGGTGTTGTATTTTTAAATCCAAAAATATTTGTTTAATATCTCAATGAGAACAAAGCAGTCAACTTGGTGGAGTGGACACATTAAATAAGTCTGTAGCAAAGAAAGACAACTACTCTGACTTGCATC
This sequence comes from Neolamprologus multifasciatus, assembly GCF_963576455.1. Classification (NCBI taxonomy): domain Eukaryota; kingdom Metazoa; phylum Chordata; class Actinopteri; order Cichliformes; family Cichlidae; genus Neolamprologus; species Neolamprologus multifasciatus. Next base: position 21,149,211 of record NC_140447.1, on the reverse strand, counting down.
ATAAAGTTTAAATTGCAGGTTTTAGCAGTCAGTTGTTTGATGGAGACTGAATTCAATAAAATATCCGTACATGGTACATACAGACTTTTCATTTAGCAACAATGTGTGAGGTTGTTATGCAGAAAAATATTGTTACACATTAGTCATTACTTTTTTTTTTACCAGTTAACAATATAAACCTGAGGCTACACATACCAACACAAATCCTTATTTTAATGAGGACACACATATGAGCTTCCTTTTAGTGTTTACGTATGAATACAAACCCGACTACGCAAAGCAAAGTCGAAAAGTGACTTCAAAGCGATCTTTAAAGTGATTCTACTTTAAAAAGGTGAACAGGTAGAAAAGTCTTTAAGTCTGACTGCTCATCTTTGTTACCTGTTGAAGTTCATGCTCTGGCTGCTGGCCTTAGGTCAGCATGCACTCAGCTTCCTGAGTTCTTGGCAACATTTATGTTAGCATGATGTGTTTGCAGAGTCTTGCAAAGAGACATAATTGTGTTAGCAGTATAATGCAATAAAAATGCAAGTAATGTCCAGATCTCTTGTAGATCGCACTACCATTTTCCTCCTCTGCCACATGAAATGTAATCAGCTGATTGCAGCTTAAGTGAATCGTCCCAGCATGCAGATACCTAAAGAAACCTTTTAAAACAAGTCACGGCAGAGTTGTAACTGCAATATAGTTACTTAATTTAGTGCAGTAACACGCCAAAGGTTGATTCTGTTCATCTGGATGCAGCGTTTCCAGTGGGAGAAACATTTCGTCACTCATCCAAGTGACTTTTTCAGTCTCAGCTGACTGCAGTAACACATTATCCAAGTTCATTCTATCTAACATTCACACTCCGATGAATGCATCAGAGAGCAACTCGGGATTCAGTATCTTATTGAAGGATACTTGGAGCAGCCAGGGATCAAACGACCAAACTTCCGATTAGTAGATGACCTTGTGTACCCACTGAGCTACGGCTGCCCCAACCCGTTATGTTGTTCTTCTTATCTTGTTTTCAAGTAACCAATCATTAAAAATAATCAGGGATCATTTCCAATGTACTCTTTCTTGCCGATTCCTCCCTGTATTGGTTAGTTATCTTATTCAGTAATGTCTGATATCAGTTACAGTTGAATAGTTCAAAAGTTTCCCTTTTATATGTTTTCTTTTCATTATTCTAAAGTTTGTCAATGTTTTGGTCTTACTTTATGTGACCAGTGATCAAAGGCCAGTAAATAAATGCATGTTTGAAATGCATACCTCCTCTCAAAGCGACCTGCCACAAGGCTTCTTACCAAGTTTCTAACTAGCCTTTAATCATGGTGCACTCCGGGATCCTGTCATGTAATCGACAGCCAGTGGGTCCATCACCTCGATGGGATGGTGCACTTATCTAATGCACTGGCACATGGAATGCTGGGTAAACACTTTCTCAGAGGCCTGTCAGTGTCACCTTGACGTCCATGCAGCCAATCCCTCTTTTGCAACGCCAGAGAGATCATTAGTCCTCCCCCATTTCTGTCTCTCTCCTTATTTCTTTCATGCACACTTTTGTTTTCTGTTACAAATGTAGCAGGAGTCTGTTTCTGTCTAACTTTCCTGCTCACTTTGCAGTCATTCCTGTGTTCTGTGTTAAATATTAGTAACCATTCCTTGTAGCGGTCACACATCGCTCACACTTGGCTGTCATGTCTGCTCCCATTGTCTTCGTTTGATGAAGGAGACGCTGTTTGTGGAACGATGATTTAATTGACTTTGTGTAGTGGCTTTGAGTGAAGTGGCAGTGATGGACAGATGGCTGGGAAAAGAAGCTTTGGTTCCAGCCAAGAATGAGTCATGCCAAGCTTGAAACTGCAAGCACACTCGCTCAGCCTATTGTCAGCCCACTGTAGTCAACTACAGTCTGTCTGCCTGAGCTGTAGATGGCTTGGCATGAGCAGTAATCTTCCTTCTTCAGCAGGATATGAGTTACAGTACGGTATACTGACCACAGTATCTCAGTTTTACAGTGATTGCATCTTAGAATTTATGTTGTGGTTATTTGTTCGTTAAGTTAGCAGACTGCACAATAAACTGCTGATTTTTGATTCCTTCTTTAAATAACTTTTATCTTGGCTTTGCTTTTTAGGATCAGCAGTGCCCCCTTGCCCTCCAACTTTTAAGTGTTTGTTACTCATTTCTGATTGGATATATTCGCAACTATATCTTACACAATTGCCACATTATCCCATCAGCAAAATATGCAATTAGTGCTAGGTTTAAAAAAAAAGCCTGGCAGATGAATAAATGAGCCTGGGTAGATGCACCTTTAGTTCATCAGTTCATCACAAAATGCTGTCGGTCTCACCCAACTGAGATTTAAACTGGCATAATGAGTGGTCTCCCGGTCGTTATTTCACTAATCTGCATATATACAATTAAATTGCCATCAGTGGAAGTACTAAAAGATAGAAATAACTCATATGGCAAGAAACAAACACATTAATAATCCAGAACTGTGACAAAGTCGTTGTAAAGTGGGATGAAGGGCCCAAAATAAACAAAACAAATACCAGCACAGTGCTTTGCCAGCTGTTGATGAGTCACTGAAGGCACATGACAATTCTCTTCATCCTTCAGCAACAGAGTCAAGGAAACCCAAGCCGCTGAAAATCTCAAGAGAGAGAGAGATGAAAGATAAAAGAAGCAGAGTAAGAGGTCAGGATGGAATCCGAATGAATGGGAAAAGGTGAAATGGAATGTGAAGGAATGTGAGAGGATATTTAGGAAACCACAAGAACAAGGGACATGAGTGCAGACATGAGTGAGAGTGCAGTGCTGAGCTTGAGAAAGAATCGAGAGTAAAACTGGTAAAACTGACTAAAAAAAGGCCAGCGTGAGCACTTTATAGCCTGCTTAAATAGACTCCATGTTCCGCATGACTAAAGCTCTCTTTTTTCCATAGTGGACATGTACTGTATAGAGTAGTAGCAGCAGACTCTAAAAGTGAAAATAGAAGCTCTCGGATCATGAAGAGATTCCCTGGTGTAATGGCTTCACCCAGCGTAAGTGATTGTGTCAGATAAAAGAGGCAGCAACAACTGAGTCAGCTTCCTCTTTCACTGTGGATATTTCCACTGTGATTTGTATGTTCTAGTGTAATGATCTCCATCCTGTCACTCCATGTAGAGGTCAGAGGCAGTCTTGCAGCAAGTACCTTGGTCTAAATAAATCAATAAAGGTGATGTAGATATTTAAGGACCTCTCAATTCCCCACCTCCACTTTTACCCATTCTGTGTGCTGCTTTTAAACAGCCACCCCTGAAACGAAACCTGTTCGCTGTCCCGAGTCTAAAGCCATTTAAGCAGCTCTAAATCTCTGTATTAAATTTCGTGGCACAAGTTGACCAAAAACTGATGATTTCATTTCAGTAAGCATTTTGAATTTCAGTCTCAGTTTTGCACTTGATATGATGTCAGGACCTAACTGGATACTGGGTACTTCTTGTGGGAAACATAGATGTCGGTAGCAATTTTTGAAAACCATTCTAGTCTGTGTTGTGACAACTCGCAGCATAAATGAAAATACTTGACCTGTTGGGAATAGTCTCGGCACAGTACTAGCATTTAAATTCCTCAAGCAATGCTATTTAGTACTCAAGTGTCTCGTATCATATTTGGTGGCAAATGTGATGTGATATGTGGCTTTTTGCAGAGCATCAAACTGCTGCGCTCGCTCAGATGTTTGTTTGCGGTACACCAAATTTTCACCTCCTTTTGATGGTGACGTGCTCACCCAGTCTGCTGGGTGAGCCCAGATAGAAAGAGAGTACTTCTCCTTATGGATCAGAGCGACACCATACTGCTGTTAGATTATTATTAGTGTCCTGTGTGTGGTGACACAGTGCTGTCAGTATCAGAGGTCAGGCGTGTGAGGCAGCCGGAGGCTTGTTCTGTCGCTGCAAGTTTCCATCAGAGCGCAGCCTTCACAACTCCACCAGCCTCCTCCCCGGGCTCAACAGCTCCACGTTCAGAGCATCTGTGCCCTGCCCTTAGAGCTCTGCGGGCCAGTGTCAAGCCACCAGAACAAAACATATGTGACCCTCGCATGATTTCATAGTGCCGTGGACTGGTCTACTGAACTGCTGCATTTGAGGATATGTCATGTTACGAAGGTTCTCATGACACCTTTTCTTTTAACTCTGACTGTGCACTGGCTTTTGTTTTGTCCACCCTTTCTGTTCATTTGGTTCTAAACTATGATCAGCCTGGTTAAGATAATTGGCTTTAACAATATGAAATTACATTAATTATCCTTCAGCGTTTTCCTTTGTGTACAGTGTCATGAAGTGCCTGTATTGGAAAGACCTTAAGTAAATGGATTCCTGTCATTTGTTGCTTTTGATAAACACCAATGATTAGCATGTCATTCAGAGACCTACAGTTAGTGCTCCTCAGGGAGTCACTTCACTGGCCAGTTTAAATCGCTCGTCCCACAATTTGACCCCTGACTCAAATGAGCACAGTCTCCTGACAGGTCACACTGACACGCATCGTGTGTCAGCAGAGCAAAAAAAAATCATTGTGAATAATCCTTCTGCAGGGTTTAACTTCTGCTAGTCCTATATGAGGATGGGAAATTTTTAATTAACGTTGTAATTATTCTCATTTGTCCTTTGTGGCTTTGCAGTGCTCTGCTCACATGTAATGAATCAGCACTGATCTGACAGGAGAGGATTTAGAGCAGCTTTCGCCTCACAATCCCTGCTGCTGAGAGCAGAGGGAAGAAGACATAATTAAAAAAGATACAGTATATTAAACTTACTTCAGCATAATGCATACAGTGCAGTGCTAATTATTCTTCTTATTTTCTTTCTATAAAATGTCCAAGGTGGGCATTTGCTCCGCAGATTAAAGTCCACAGATATTGATCTTTAGAAAGTGTGTACAAAAACACCTCAGACAAGAAGTTATACAGAGAAAACACGCTGCACTTGTTTCATTAATGTTGAAAACACTGGTTTTTTTTATCTGTTTTGTTTTGTTTTTTAGACTCACAGGAAATATGAACATCAACATGTTCAACATGATTATCTACAAGCCTGCTCCTTAATTTCTCTAATTTCTTAAATAAAAAGCCAAGTGGTTCAAAGGCAAAGCTTCTTTTAGGGACTCCCTGAGCAGCTGACCTTGAAGTAACAATGATGCAGAAAATACCCACAATTAAAAAGCTGATAACAACAAATTTCTGGCATTTTTGCTTTGAAATGAAAAGGATGAACTGACTGCCAGAGTAGTTTATTTTCTGTCAGTTGATTATATGATAACTTCCAGCTCTACCAGCAGTTTTGTTTAGCTTTTTTTGCTTTGCTCGTGTTGAAATTCTTGAGTGTTTGTTCTGATGTGTTGCACTGATGTGTTGAAATGGTAACTGGCTGGTTTCTTCCATGCAAAAATGTGCTTCTTTTCTCTTTTCATTACATCATTATGAAATATCCATGTTGGGTTTGAGGACTGCATTGTCTTTGTTTTTGTTTTCTTTTGTTTGGGTTTTTGTTGTTGTTGATAAAACCAGCAGAATTTTGCTTTTCCAGAGGAGGGAGTACAACAAGTTTGAGAGATAATGCAAGAATAGATATGAAAGTAATTAAAGATGCAGTTTTAATGATGCATTTGCATTCTGACTTGTACTTTGGATCCTTCCTGAAAAAATTATGAGGTGACATCAGTTTCAGCAGCTATAAACAGCTCATATCACAGTGTGAATGTAGTGCGTTTGCACGTAGAAGACAGCACGGTGCACGGTTGGCACATAAACAGTGTCCATATAGCGCATGCACTGCCCAGCACTGTTCACTGCAGAGACACAAGGAGCAGATGGACTGACTGTGAGGGGTAACTGAAGGAAAAAAATAAGAGAGGAGTGACAGAGGAGGAGGAGGAAGAGGAGGAGAAGGGGTGGGTAGAGACAGAGATAGAGAGGCAGAATCACTGAAGTATTACAGGAGGGCTTGTGAAGGGGAGTGAGCAAGACAAATACTGACAGGCTGAGACACAGAATAAGAAAGGGAGAGCTTCCAGCACCTTAAAGGCAGCAGCAGCAGCTTCATTAGCATCAGGAGGAGAGTCGGTCACATGCAGCCACACCGGGACTCATGTAGATAAACCGCTTTTACCCATCGCTTAAGGAGCAGCAGCACAGGGAGTCTACAGTGGAGGAGGACAACAAGGCTGGAGCCAGAGCTTTAAGGAGAGGATGAGAAGCATCACTGCAACCTGACTCACACCGGGAGTCAGCCTCAGCACCTGCAGCGGCAGACTGAGCACTCCGGCTATCAAGGAGACTGGGGCAGACGGGGAGAGAGCTGCTGAGATTATGCGCGGGGCAGAGAGCTCCTGTGGATTCCCCATCTTTGGCAACAGCAGCAGCAGCAGAGGGGGCAGGAGCTGTGGCTCTACAGTCAGCAGCCGAGCTAGCTGGAGCTGCAGAAAAACAGGAAGCTCTAAAACAATTCATTTATCCAGAGATGAAGGTAGCACTTACAGCCAAGGTGTAACAGGAACCAGCTGTCGATGTAGCCACAGTGTTGAATGTACCTGTAGCCAGAGCAGCGACGGTAGCTGCAAGGTGACCACAGCAGTGCAGTCAGGTGTAATTGTAGTAGTAGCAGGGGGGCAGTGGCTCAGGACCCTGAATGACCAGTGTGGCTGATGAAGGCCACCTGGATCCGCTTGCTGAAACGAGCCAAAGGAGGTCGTGTCAAGAGCTCCGATGCCTGTGTAAGGGGACTTTTGAGTGTGCTTACATCATGAAAATCAGTGTGTTCTGTGTGCGTGCACTTGTGTTTTGTGCTTCCTTCATGCATCCATCTATCAGTCAGCAGTGCTGGGGTCACTCTGGCATTGTTATGTATTGCCTGGTGATGATGAGAAGTTGGGTGCTGTTATCAGTTATGGCTGTCAGATTCTGGGCAGAGCTCCATATCACCTCCCTCTGACCTACTGGGACGGTGTTCTCGATCACACTTCAACTTTAATCATGACCTGAATAGTGATAGCAGTCCAGCTCACCTGCACTTTTCAAGTAAAAAAAAAAAAGGGTTATGTGCATTAAATAATAATTATAGGCCATGATAAGGAGCAGAATTTTCCAAAGAAGTAATTTATACTGTAGGTACAAATGTTTTGAAAACCACAGGTGGATTGAAAGCAAAAGAAGCCAATACAGCCAATACAATCTAGCTAATTAACGTAGTTTAAAATGAGCTGTTTATTTCAGGTGAGAGGGATGAGAAACAGAGAGGTGATTGATGTAAACAAGGGCTTTGTCGTAGATGGAGGAGATAAATTTTAATAACCTTGTTTTATCGACAGCAACAAAACTAGTCTATTTACTATAGCGTAAGTGGAGAGGAGGCACGATCATCCTTCGTATGTATGTGATGGCTGGATAATTCTAATCATGCACAGAGTGAGTGAGGCTATTTTTAGCTCAGACAGAAACAGAGTGTAATGGTGCAGTGAGATGAATGAAAGACCTTGTGTGGGTGTCAGAGAAGCGTGCAGGTAAGGATAAGACTCATGCTGTCTTCACTTAGTTAAGAAAAAACCCTGTTTTATCATATATCCTGATAATTACCTGAAACTGAAACAGATTTGATGTTGATCTGCGAGCGCAATATTTTTTTAATACCCACAAATAAGATAACAAAACTTTTTATCTCATATTTGTGTTTTTCATCTGTACGTCCGGATTTATGCCAGCATAAATGTGGCTACTAATTTCATGAAAATCAAATCCAAATTAACACATTTTATGAATGCATTATTTAATAAATTATGGAATAGAAGAGTATAATTTCAAAGAAAAAATCAATATAGATAGCAGCTTATTCTGCTTCTCACTGGTTGATGGTTTTTTTCTATACTTTAACTGATTTTGACAACATTTCCAAATGTCCACGACAGCTGACGTTAGGAGCGTGGCTATATCAAAATTAAATTCACATGTGTGTATCAGAAACTATATATTCCAGCTTGTTGTGGCTTCCACGATCAGTTTGCTGCTGCTATGCAGCTGTGTTTGATGTGCTGTGAAGTGATTTGTGTTGCACTGGTTCAACGAAGGGTGCTTTAAAACAAGTAAAAAACTGCTATAATATCAAAATCAGGGCTATATTTGTTCTAAATATTAATTTGGGGGAATAAGATTCCATTCTGGATTGTTTCACAATCTCCTCCCATGAACTACAATCTCCCTCTCATGATTTGGTGTGGCTAATCTACTTTTGAATGACACGTGTTCCAAAATAGGTTCTATTCATATAAAGGTCATTTTTAACAAATGGTTGACTTAAAAAAAACATGTCGTGTGTTTTATTTCTTCCTCTCATGCTTCTAATAACTTTCCCAAATGTCAGAAACCATTTTTTTCATGGTTGTATCTGTGAACATTTTTTAAGTGTAGAAAAAAAAAGTGTGCCCATCTGTTAGATAGTTTACTCAGTAAGCCTGAAAACTTTGCTTTTTCTTTTCCTTTACCAGAGTGTTCTAACTATGTGTTATAGCATGCAAGCATTGCTTTATCTTCAGTAATTATTTATTGTATGCGTGCGTTTTCATTCAGCATCTAACAACTTGCTGTATATAACGTCTGGTGTAATGGTATGCGCTCAGTGCGCTGTTCCCAGGAGTGTATGCTAGGTAGTCTTGTGTGCACTGGTATGTGTGAGTCTGCATGTTTATGAGTAGATTTGTGGCAACCACATATCACACAGACATACCAGGATCTGGTGTTCCTCAACATTTCCCCCAGTGTTTGACACAGAAAGATGACAACAAATCTGCAGGCAAGCAGCTAAGAGAGAGCTAAGTATAGACAAGGAGCTGATATGATGTGATCGTAAGAAAGACAGTTTGTGTCCTTTGGCACTTTGTCTCAGAAAAAGAAGTGTCAATGATTTTCAGTAGATTAGACCAGCACAGCCTTCCTTTGTGCTCAGGATCTGATGAAATCAACTGAGAATCCTTTGAGTTTAACACGTCAGTCTGTGTGGGGGTGTTCGCACATTTCTAAGTTGCACAATCTCCAAAGTTTAACGTTTCATCAAAGAGCGAGGGGAGCGAAAAGCAAATCGTTTTCCTCGGTGTCCTCAAGATGCTAAGAATCTCAGCACGTCTTGGCTGATAAAACCGGTCATTTTTAAAGTGTGAAACCAAATGGACAAGCTCGTGTTTCCGTGCTGTTGTGTCACTGAGTTTTTACTCCTTGTGTCTTCTGCAGGGTTCGGCCGACTCCTACACCAGCCGTCCATCAGACTCCGATGTGTCCCTGGAGGAAGATAAGGAGGCAGTCCGCAGAGAGGCAGAGCGACAGGCTCAGGCACAGCTTGACAAGGCCAAGGTTGGTATTCTAAACCCTGAGGTCAGTGACTACCTACTAGCCTCTACAGCCAGTAACAGCAGTTTGTCATCAGCATTTTATAAGTTGCACCAAGTGGGATTTCCAATTGTGAGGAGAGCAACCAACACGAGTTTGTGCTTCTCCATGATGTCTGTGTTTGAGTTGAAGGCACCAGGATTGGTTGTTAGGTGCTGGTGAAGGTACCTCTCACTAGAAAGACTTCTTTTCTTCTAAAAGATGATGGGAATCCAAGTTGTTTATCTTCTCGTGGGATTGTCACGATGGATAGGACATGATTGAGTCATTGTGAAAATATTTGCCCTCAAAACAATTTCCCCTTTCCTGAAAGTGCAAATACACAGCTGAGTCCTGTCCTGAAGAGGTGGTTCTCCAGTGTTTTGCAATACACCCGTGAAGTTGTTGGGTTTCTCCTTTGTATTAGTCCAAGGACTCCTCACAGCATTGCTCAGCTTGTTTTTTCTCGGTTTTGGGATGAACCAGTTTTTGTCTGAGGGTTTTGCTGGGACTGAAGGTCACTAGCATGTTATGCTTGGACAAACGATTATTCTGTGTTTCTCAGTCAAAGTCAGACGTTTTCTGAGAATCTTGTGAATAACTTGAGAACAAGTGGCATAGTATTTTGAAATCAGTACCATAGGTGGATCTACTAGGAGACTGAGAAGTAGGGCTGGTGGCTGCCGGTATTTATTTCCATGTCTCTTGGTTGACTTGATGAAGGCCCAGTTTGGATTGCCACATGTTTTAAGTGCTCTTTTGATGTGTGTTTGTTCCTTTTCTTTTCTCTCTGCCTTAAAGGGAACATTCTCTGCTTGGTGGTGTTTGTGTTCCAGTGGGTGGTGGGATTCAAAGAGCACGTACTGGTGTGTGTGTGGGGGTTACCAGTAACCGTCAATGTCGAGGCTTCTGTCCTTCTCAATGAGCACTGCACAGTTCGTGAATGGTAACCTGTTTTCTTTGGTATCCGCTGTGGTGAACTTGTTTGTGTCTGCTGAGTTGATATGTTCAGTAAAAGATTTTGGCTCGGGTGATTTTTTACGTGTAGTTTCTCTGAAAGAGCTCAAAATTCTGCCTTCCACTTCCTTCAGGTACAGTTTGGTTGCAGTTGTTTCCCCATGAGCTTCATGCTTTGAGAGTAAAAACTCATATGAAAAAATAGGGGCTCCTTGGTGGGTCCACTAAGCTTCCAGTAATGCCCATTTCACATTCTAGCCAATGGCTTTACTTCCTGATTGATAGAAGTAGAAGTGAAGAAGCTAGCAAATATCCACAGATGTAGTCAATGTTTTAAAATTAAACAGGCAATTAAAAATGCTGATAGATCTGTTTACAATAAAACTGCACCTTCAGGAATAAGGTTTGACTGTGTTTTCAATTTATTTTAGGGTCTGACATAAACATGCGATGGTTGGGATTAGGGGTAAGGCACTGCAGTCTTGGGAAATATGGAAATACAAATGTGTGTTGTAGAGAGAAAAAATGGTTTATTATGCTTGAATGAATGATGGCAGGCATCACACAGATTGTAACATAAACTTTACACTGCTCTGTTTGTTGTTGAAAAGCTGAGTCCGCTTCCTTTTTGGCATCTTTTCTTAGTTTCCCAAATTTTTTTCATATTAACAAGCAAGCAGTTACCATTTTCTAAGTGATAGGGGGCCACAAGTCAGGATACGGTAGGGGGCAGGTAAAGGAAATAGTTTGAAAATTTTAGCGCTTCAGGAATATTGTGGTCAAAGTTTCTGTGTAAAGTTGTTGTAACTTGACTTGCCTTCCTTAGATCACTGACTGAGACCTTCATTAATCATTTAAAGTGCTCATTTTAAAATATGTCATGTTCTACTAATCTTAAACTAAATCAGTAGACAGTCTTCCTGGACTGACTCAGAGAGAAGCAGGAAATTAGAGCTGATTTTAGCTGGTTTTTCACATGAAGAAAAGGGCTGTCAGGGACCGGTGATGTGAGAGGTTAGGGGCCTTGGAGGGCTCAGCTTCACTGTTTATCAGAGCTTCGCCTGCTCTGTTCTGCTCTGGGCCACAATTAGCAGCATATAAACAAACACACACACACACGGCAGAGCAGGCTCTCTCTCTGTGTGACAGGAATTGCAATCAGAGCTCTCTTCCACTGAATGACTTAAATCTCTAGCACTGTTAAGATTCATGCCTTTGATCTGTGAAATAATTATCCTATCTTCAGTGCACATTGTGTTCCCTTCCTGCTCGGCAACTCGCTAGATAGCTCATGGTGCTCTATTTTTACATATTAATTCACGCAAATGTCTGAAAAATGAGTTTATTGTCTTTCATTGGGTGTTTAGTGTCTGTAACAGCTAGTTTGCTCATTAGCTGTAAGCCTCAAGCTTTTGGCTATCCATCTATTTGAGCAGAGATTTTTCTTGTGCTGTCTCTCGGTCGGGGTTGCTCATGCTGTAGCTGGCAAAGACAGATCATTCCAGTAGATCTATGTTGTTATTTTCCAGAGTCACCCTCTCCGGCTCACTAATTAAAAAGATAAGTTGGCTTTACAGATAACCTGGCATAGATTACCCCCGCTGGCATTTTACATGACAGATGACTAGTAAAAAATAGCTTCTCAGTGGTCTGGCCACCAGAGCAAAAGCAGGCTGGGGTCAGAGGAAGTGCAGACTCTCCGGCTGTGAGCCTTTATGGGCAGTAATTCATAATCACTTCCCCTACATGCCACTGATATTTGTAAGTGAGAAAGCATTGATGCCCGTAATGCTGATTTTTCATCGACTTGAAATATTATTTCAAATGCATTCACAGATTCACTCACACTGTCACCGTCTGTCTGTTTCTAATTAGCCTTAAATGGGCACATCAAAGTCAAACCAATCACTAAGAGTAGTTAGCTTGTAAAAAGGTGGTTTAATATCTCTAGAAGCAGCTGAGAAAATAGTCAAATGATGACTCAACTACAGGAAGCAGGACTTTAGGAGAATGAACTGTAGTAAAAACTGGGATGTTTTCTGCTGTTTTGATTTTCATGTTATTGTATTTATTTATTTATTTATTTTAGGAGCCATATCTATTTTTTGATTGTGAGCTACAGTGCTGTGCAAAAATCTCAAACTGGATTTGTTGTTATTAAAGTGGTCTTAAGGAATATTTCTTTCTGAAGGCCTATGCTGAAGATGTTTTTTGGACATTGGCTGCTTTTTCACGCCTGACCGTTTTCAGAGGAATGTTGTTTGCTTGTCTTTTTTTTATTTGTGTGTTCAAGCATAAAAAAATGCACCTTACTCAAAGCATGAACTAGTGTTGGACAGTTTAGCAAAAACCCATTTGCTAAACCCATCAAACAAGTTGATTCACACCAAAGCCAAAAACTTGTCATATCACTGCATGGTCTGCAAGTAGAGGACAAAAGAAGAATTGGCAGGCCTTTATAAAACTAACAAACTACAGCCAATGAACAGAAACTAAAAGTCATGTCTTTAAGAAAAATAAAAGAAATCTGACGAGACCTGAAAGATCGCGCTTTGAGCTCTTCAGTCGATCCAGTCTTGATTACCGTTCACTGAAGCCTTGTTAGAAGTGGTCTCAGTGGAAACGTGGCTGTCAAGAAGGGAAACAGGGAGAAAAAGCTGAGGTCTGCCAAGTTACACAAAAACTGGACTGAAAATCAGTGGCAACAGGTCTGATGAAGTGATGAATCCAAATTTAAAGCTTTTACTCTGAATCATTGCAAGTATGTCTGGAGGAGGTCAGGAGAGAGGTACAACAGTGAGAGCTTACAGCCATCTGTAAAACATGGTGGAGGCTCTGTCATAGTTTGAGGGCTGGATTATGTAATGGAGTTATTAATGCAGAAAAGTACCGTCAGATTTTGATCCACACAAAACCATCTGGAAAGCATCATCATTTTTTAGCATGACAGTGAAACACACTGCTGATGCAGTAAAAACATACCTGGATACAAAACACACAGTGGAGCTCCATCAGAGTCCAGACATTATTGAAGCAGTGTGGCATCATTTCTACAAAGAAAATTACATAAAGAAATAGGGCTGGCAGCACTGTGCAAACATATCAGCCTATCAGCAACATTTTTGAATGTCAGTCAGTGATGCTTATCTGTTATTGGCTAAATGTTCAAATACGATATAAGAAATAGTTCAAAGAATACAAAACAGTTCAGTTTTATTCCAAGACAAAGACTTCTTTGTACAAATTTTTGCCTTGTATTAAATTTCTGCATCAAAATATAAATAAGTGATGGGCGGCTCAAGACTTTTGCACAGTACTGTAAAAGAAGAGTGACAGTTTGCCATATATTGTATTGACAGCCAAAGACTGCTGCATGGTTTATGGTCGTTTTATCATGTTGTCTTTTTGTTGGATATCAGTTGTATTTTCTAAATCTTCATGGCTTCAGTCGCGTACTTGAAGTAATGGAGATTTCTTTTGCTGTAGATGAAGCCAATTTTCCCCCACTTTTGTCAAGTGTCACTCAAGAAGCTTTAACATAACAACCGTGGATGCAAAAAGCAATTTGACTATGTGGATGAAGGCTTGATTTATGAAAACAAAGCATAATCTCACTCCAACTATAAAATCCAGGCATAATAGGACTGGCAGCTGCAGTGGTCAAGTCAATATACAAGTATATACCAAAGGAGCCTTTGATAATTACAGAAACATCTTCCCACACGCTAGATTAATGATAGTTATGGTTTCCTTCTTGTCATATAATAATAAATTTTACCAGTTCTCTGTACAGCCTAAGGCCGGCACGCAGAGCAGAGGGGAATTTATTTCAAATCAATCCACAAGATTCAAGGTGAAACAATGTGGAAATCTTAATTTATAGCACAAGATCCTTGGCGTGTTGCTAAAGGAAAGGTTGTAGCATGCTAGAAGGCAAATCAACAACATCAAGGGCAGGTTGGTATAAGCAGAAAGAGGACCGGGAGGTATTACCTGATGAAATATGTATGGGGTGACGTGATATTGTGACTAGCTTCATCGGTTGTTAATTGGTTATGCCTCATAGGGTTCCTAGTTACAGACAGGGCTTCTCTTGTGCTGTTAACCTACTTCCTTATTCCCAGTCCTTTCTCTTTCATCTCCTTTTTTTAACACTAAATCTTCCTATTCCGTTTCCTCTATTTTGCCCTCCTCCTCTCTTCTTTTTCTTACCCTGTCCCTAACCCTCCGCCTCTGTCCTTCTCCCTTACTCACTGCAGTATGGCATCCATAATGAAGGCCTGTGTTACATAAGAAGCAACAGAGCCATATGGGCTCAGTCAGGAGGTGAGGAGATGCTGTTGAGCAGTGTCATTCTGAATAGACGCCACAGTCACCTGTAAGACAGAGTGGCACATCAAGAGATGTATGTGTGCATATTGTAAATGCCATTAAGACTATAGAAAGAAAATGATGGATAAAATGAAGGAGAGCAGATGGAAGGGAGGAAAAGGGCCGCAGTCCAGGAGACTACTGACAGAGCACACATATGTATACTAATGGACCTCATACCTTCATTCAGGCATGTGACTCATTGCATGCAAACGCCAAGGACTCTGTGTCCTCAAAGGGTCTTGGCAGTGCACGCGCTGGATTGGATGATTTCCTCAATGGAGACGTCACACACACATACTCCAGCTTACAGCCATAGAATATTTACATTGCTGCCTGCATGTGTGAAAATGATCTCAGGAGGATTTGACTAATGTATTATTTACACAGTCATTCATAGTTTATTGTGATTTCACACTAGTTGTGTTTCTCTGAGGCATTTATCTGATAGACTTGGAACTTGGAATAAATGTTTTGACCACTGGTTATGAACACAGTAATGACGCGCCAATATTGTCACCACAAATAAAGTCACATTATCATTCATTTGGAGTCATGTAAGGGCTCTTGGTCATTTGTTTGTGTTCCCTGCGGAAGCTCACTGTATTTTTTTTCTGAGAAGGTAGCTTTTTAACTGGGAAAATAGCTGCCTACCTGACAGAAAAGTTCACTGCAAGAGCAGTGGGACTGAATTAAAACAATGAAGCTGAAAGCAAATAGCAGCAAAAAGCAGTCAGTTATGAACTAGCCAGTGAACGAAGTGGAGCATTTATTAGTTGACTAGTCGGGAGTGGTGGCAAAAACAATCTGTCTCCTAATCAGCAACTAAAAAGTTTCAAGTGTTTGTTGGGTTCATCTTCTCCCACGACTATAAAATCAGATAATAGAGCTTTTAAAATATATAGCATGAGCTCCACTTCTATCTATTATAAATCAGTTTTGGTTTCACTTTATGCTAAACTCAGTGGTAATAAAGATAAATGTGTTTTTCTTATACTTTCTGTCCACATTTTAATGCAGAAATCAAAATGGAAATTACCTCAATGTGATGGTGCGTTTTATTTTTGGGTTGCTAAGAGTAAATCAGATTGGGAGGAAACCGGCTGCAGCAGGCCAGACTTTTTGTGCCCCTTGAAGGCATTTTTTAGGAATCTGTAGAAAGTCCAACTCCATTATAGCATCAGCCTCTCTGATCTAGTGATCTCGGTTAGACCTCCAGCTAAATATTGCACATCCACTCTCTCATCTTGCTCCCTTTCACCTGCAGGTAAATGTTTAGTGTGCAAGTCTGGGCTGGGAGATTACTCTAAGCTGGATCCTTGTGCATTTATTTTGGCTTTTCAGTTGACTTCTGTCGTGCTTGTCACTCTGTCAAAGGCAGAGCAAATGTAATCTGGTTGAGGGCATGACCGTGTTGCCAACTGTTGAGGCTACTGCCGCCAGACTGGCTCCAAGATTATGTCCGAAAGCATTTTATGTAATTCTTAAAGGGATATGTGTCTTAAGTGGATATTCTGGGCTTGCAAAAACAAACCCAGAAACTAGTTTAGTGTTTGTACGTCAGCATATGATGTGATCCTTAATCTTTTGTAGCAGGGTAACGTGTCACTGTGGGCAGGGGAGGTTTTATTGAACGGTGCAGCTACATCAGTGCTGTTTCATGCAGTTTGTGGACAGTCAGCAGTGTTAGATTGTTATTTCCCTGCCTGGAAACATTTTATTAGCTTTATGCATTATCTCAATGACTTTTTGTCTTGAAGTAAAAGGTTTACAGTGATCGTATAAGGAGGTCAGTATTGATTCTGTCTTTGTAAAGAATGCTGGATTGATTTATGATTTACCATTTACGCAAGTGCTGATTTTGCTTGAGCGTACTTGTACTACTGGTGCTGTGGTTGATAACATGTTGCATCATTTGAACTTGTAACATGTGAGTGCTGTAGCATGTAGCAGAGAGACAGAAAAGCAGGCAGCTCATTTGTGGAGAGAAGACTAGACGAAGTCTGGATGAGTCAGAGGCTGCTGATATCTCTCACCCAGGGTTATTTTTACACCTCACACAAAGACGAGGATCACAGCTTGGCAGTAGTGTTCGAAAAAGATTAAAATAAAAACTTTTAGCAACTGTCTCCCCACTCGTGTTAGAATCTGTGCTTGATTTCCTCCAGTTTGAAAGCAATTTATCGCTTGTAAAATCTGACATTTTCTTTTATTTCCCTCCTTTGTTCCTTCTGCTAGACCAAACCAGTTGCATTTGCCGTCCGCACAAATGTCAGCTACAGCCCGAGTCACGACGATGATGTCCCTGTGCCAGGCATGGCCGTCTCCTTTGAGGCTAAAGACTTCCTCCATGTCAAAGAGGTGAGCTAGAGGTGTTGCTCAATACGGTAGTTTGTCGATGCCGTATGGAAAGAAAGATGACGGCAGCAATAAAAAGGAGGATGTTTGAGATGACTTTCTTGAATTTTGTGTATGTGTAGAAGTACAACAATGACTGGTGGATAGGACGCCTGGTGAAAGAAGGCTGTGAAATCGGTTTCATCCCCAGTCCAGTGAAGCTTGAAAACACTCGTATCCTCCAGGAGCAGAGAGCCAAGCAGGGCAAGTTCCACTCCAGGTAAACAGACTCGTGCACACCAAAGTCCTTTGCTTTAGCTTTGAGATAATTTATTATGAATGTGCACATCATTAGATATTCAATTTTGTTGGCCTAATGTTAAAAATTGTATTTATCATTTCAGTAAATTGGGAGCAAACTCATCATCTAGTTTAGGTGAAGTTGTTCCTAACTCACGGAAATCTACTCCTCCTTCATCTGGTAAGCAGCTTCAGGGGTAAAAGTCCAAATTTGTATTTAATAGATTTGTTAGTATTTTGAATCAACATTTAGTCACTGAAATCCAGCTGTAGGTAAGATGTACGTGTTCCTAACCTCAATAAAACAGACATTATTTCTGCCATAACTGTACTTTTACATGTTTCATGTACTTTCTGTGTAGTACCTACATTCTGTGCTACTTTCAATGTAAATCCTACCCGTTACCTGTGACCTCCTGTCTTCACCTCCATGTGACGATGCTCTTGTCTGTCTGTGTGGGTAGCCATTGACATAGACGCCACAGGCTTAGACCCCGAGGACAATGAGCTTCCAGTCAACCTGCGCTCCCCTAAAGCCAGTCCAAACACTGTCATGTCACCCCTAGCAAAAGAGAAACGAATGCCCTTCTTTAAGAAGGTAAACTCTACCTGAGCTACCCGACCCTCCCTTCTTCTCTATCCGTCCGCACGGCTCTGACTAAAATGCCTATGGCTGCTCAGCTACACGCAGCGCCCCTCCTGTTTGTCTACACCATCGTCCTTGTCCCTCGGCGTTCACGCCACACTTAGCATGCATGCCTTTTCCTAACCTCTATCTTTTTCCTCTTTCGTCTTGCCACAGCTAAGCAGAAGCAGAAGTCGGTAAGTCTTTGTGTGCACCGCACCAGCACAGCAGGGTGTGGGGATAACCTTCATGGTCTGAGCTGTGAAAAACTCTCAATGCATTTCCTAAGCATAGACTCACCAATGTACTCACACTACTCACCGCTCCTGCCAGCCTGTGTGTTGTGATTGTTTTGTGTGTAAATTTGGGATCTCAGTGTGAACAGCTTGTTTCTTGGTAAGACCCACAACTGATGAGAAAAGTAATGCCATGGTCCTATCTTTTATCAATATGAAGCTAGAGTATAAAGGCAAAGAGAATAAAAACAGAAAACATGAAAAGCCAAGAAATGATGATTGACAAATTAAAGGAAAGCTTGAATCCTAACCTCTAGAGTCAGGAGATATGGATGTTCTGTCAACATGAAAAACTACCCAGATGAGAGCAATCTTTTCCACGATGATGGGGCCTTCGTCTTCAGGACATGAGGGGTCACTGAATCATTTTATAAGCAAAAAATGGTCCAAATCATATACTGCAGCATTCCAGCTGCACACCTGTGAGAGGCTTTGGATCACCGTCATCACAGTCCAGATAAACAAATGTGCTAAAGCATCCTCAGGGTGGCTCTGCTGACACATTTGATAAATGACAAAGATTAAAACTAAAGAAACTCCTCTTACATTTCATTTATGTAAGTAAAACATAAAATTTAGTTTGATCTTGGTTTTATTTTTAATTCATTGAAGTGTTATTTCAACTTAGTTTTGGTTTAGCTTTAGTTCACTATAACATACTCTGGTCCAATCCTTCAGCAGACTAACAGAAACATGGAGACTGCCAAAGCACTCTGAAACCTGTTTTTTTATTTGTAACATATCTGCAGGTCAACATAAAAACCTCATAAAGCAGCAGTTTGTTGTTTTATGCACTTAATATGAATTTAGCAATGAATAATGAATTTATAAGCATTTGTGGTGCTGATGGGCAGCTTTAGAAGAGTTGTATCATTCTTCCCATGAAACTCTCAGCAAGAACTCAGTGGGGCATGTCTTTAGCCATTCTTATGCTTCACTACTCATATTTTTCATTAGTGACAGCTGAAATAAATAAATGCTGTTTGCTGTGGGACTTAAGGATATAGTAGAGGTTGTTTCCCATGATTATAGTGACCATGTAATCTAGAAGTTAAATATGCTACTGAAAGGATTTAAGCTGAGCTACATTGTTCATTGATGGCGTGTTAGTCAGCAGTAGTGTGCATCAGTTCCCACAGCGTCTCTGGGGAAGCTCACTGACGACAGTGAATGCTAGATAGAAAATGTTTAGAGCTGAAGGGATGAGTAAGAGGGAGCAACAGACTGCAACAAGAAAGTCTAAATAAATCGTTCGAAACACTTATCGTAAAGATAGCACAGATCGAAAGAACCGCCCGGACATGAGGACAAATAAGGGATGACTGAGAAAATAATGTCAGCAGTCCTTTTAAGTAGCCAGAGAAAGCAGAAGTAAACCTTCTCTCTGTTTCTCGGCTCAAACACGCTGTTCTTCCAGACAGCGGGACACAGAGGTATGAGGGTCATTGGCTCGCTGTCACAGACCATAATGCATTTCCTCTCTGAAACCACTTGCTAATATTTGCAAGGATTAAGAAGACAGTCTTAAAAACATTATACACAAATTGAATTTATAATGCTAATTTCCACTAAAACAGCAAGTTCACTAAAAACACAAATGCAAGAATGTATCAGAAGTTTCAGTAGTTTATAAATGTATTAGAAAAATAATTCGAATAGGGTTGCAAATAAAAAAATTTCATCTCTATGAATCAACTGGGGTTTTTTTTCTTTATTAATATATGCATGTTCACAGTAAATTGTAAAAATACAAAAATATTTGTGTGATTATATCAGTCTATGATCTCTCATAAACATACCACATGACATTCTGCACTGGAGAGCCTCACAGTCAAACACCCAGTGTTCAGCCTTAAATTAACTGTATTTGTAATAATCAAAATTTTTATGTTTCTATAATGATTAATTAACTGAATGCACCAGTTCAATCAAAACCATATTTTCAATGCATGTTATTCATGAATGTTCAAACTTACTGTTTTACAAAAAAGCCCCCATTGTAAAACACAATATTAGTGTTGTTGTTGTTATTATTATTATTATTATTATTATTATTATGTAGCTATTTATTTAAATGTTATGCTTGATTGATTCTTATTTTCTTCGAGGATTACAGTGTGCTGGATCAAATTTGGGTATAAAAACATGAATTCAGTTCATTTGCGTCATCAATAACAATATAATTTTTTACATTTCTAAAATATTATATAATAATAGGTGGTCTAATAAATATGCTAAGTGCTGCATGTGCATACTTGCAAGTATTTTTTAAGTGTAATTAAAGGTGTCTTAGAAGGCATCACATAAAAGCATTTTTGCATTTAAAAAAAAATAACTGTTTATAGTCTGTGCTAAAGTCACATCATGGACCGCGTTGACCTCATAATAAGGTCAGTCTAAGTGTTGATTAGAAACAGGCTGTTCCACAAACTGAGCTCCGTTTTTGTCTGTACAACAGTGAGCAAGTTTTTCTAACTGTGTCCTAATTTTGTGTTTTCAGTCAAAGCTTCTGTTGATCTACTCGGGCTTCTTTCTCACTCCCTGACTAACCTTTCCTATCATTTAGCTTCCCTTTTATTCAGCGGAATCAGAACCATGACACGAGAGACTCGATCTGACATACATAAATATTTTTCGTTTACGGTAACCTCCTTTGAAGTGTCATCATTAAAGTTTCTGAAGCAAACTGCCAAATCGGTTATAAATCAAAGCTTGTTTGTTTTTTTCGAACCAGCTCGGACGTCCCGTTTCATGGTTCATAATGTTTCAGTGCTTTTAAAATGTCTACTTCGTTGTTTTTCCACCCCCTTAAGTGATTTGTGATGGTGAGTGTTTACTTGGTCTCCATAAATGTGTAACTGTTTTTCTTCTTCTCTCCTTCTGAAGACGGAGCACATTCCTCCGTACGACGTTGTGCCTTCCATGCGGCCCGTGGTTCTGGTTGGACCGTCACTGAAGGGCTACGAGGTGCATCAAAGCTTCAACTTTCCAAACACAACACTGAATTTTCTTTAGTATTTTCTTTAGTAGTTTAGAAAACCTGACTCATTGACTCTTGTTCTCTCTCCTGAATCTCGTTTGCAGGTGACAGACATGATGCAAAAAGCGCTGTTTGACTTTTTGAAACACAGATTTGAGGGAAGGTAAGCTTCCTGTGACCTTTTTAAAAACACAAGCTCCCATCCCGCTTCCTTCCTCACTCTTCTAAGTCTATAGGCTGGTATTTATCTCTCCCTCGAGGTTAGCTGAGGGAGTGTGTAACAAGTTTGTTTGGCCTGGAGATGTGTGCCGCTGCTTTAAATAGCCCCTCTCCATGTCCTTAATAGGCCATAATGGGCCCTAGAGCAGAGCAGGATTCTCCTTACTCAATGCTGAGTCCATCCTCCCACCCAGAGCAGAGAGGTTTTTTAGTTTAGAAGTTGCACAACACTAAGATCCACTCAGATCATCAGCAGCTGCGGAGAATACCGTTTGATCTGCTGATTTGTTTTAAACAAATTTACACCTGTAAGTAATTCCCTGCTGCTGCTCTCTGACATTTGTCTTTGATTTGGTGTTAGTTTTTCTCAGTTGGTTTGGCACAGTTTTCACATGGCAATCGAGATTCCTACGCTGTGTGCGAGTCTCAAATGCACAGCGCATTTTTATATGCGCTCTCTTGTTGCTTTGGTACAGAATCCTCAGTGATGGGCTGCAAAAGACATGTTTTTTCATAAGCATACACATGTTATAAATCCTCAAAATGTATAAAATAAATGTTTAAATTATTCAACTTTAATTTATCTTGTGTAAAGTTCGTGTTACTAAAGTTAGTAACATGCCCAAACTCAAATATAAACACATACTGTTCATAGTGCCGTTTCCGGAGTTGTTACAGTTTTGCATGTTCTTTGAGCTGTAGTTATACTTCTAAGTTTTACATGTTTGATTTCTATTCAGTGCAGTTTCGTTTAGTTTCCAGAGTGGATGTGCTCATTTCACTTCAGTTTTTGTGTTTTTCGCTAGCTTTAGTGTTCGTTTTTGTTATTGACATGGGTGGTTTTGCCGGAGTTTCAGAGCAAGACGTGACACAGTACAACAAAGCAAACAACTACAGACAACCACAGTCACACAGACATCTCAGTCCCAGTAAACATATGCACCAAAGCCTCGTCAGCCTGACAGCGTTGACACGTTCGACCGAGCCGACAAAGACTTAAACTGAAAGCATTTCTCGTATTTTTTTTATTTAGTTTTGTAGGGACAAATATTATTTTAGTTAGTTTTATTTCAGTTAATGTTTTTCCAGCAAATACAGATCAGACATTAACAACATCCACATGGTTTTTATGTGGGATACTTTTCCTTTATTTATATAACACAGCAGATAGACAGAGGAAAGAGAGGGGAGGAATGACATGCAGCAGAGCTCCCCGAGTGTTCAACCACTGACTGAGCTGTTAAGGCTCTTTAGCTCATGTGCGTTGTATCTACAAAATCTGGAAAAGTTAGTGAAATCATGCACAGCACTCCCCAAAACACCTCCAAATGTCTGCAGGGAAGGGTGAGCAGTCGTGATATAGTATCAGTATTGACAAACTGTTTGCATTTGATGAACACAATCAATGAAAAACAATACAATACGACTTCATTGTCCACTTAGGGAAATTCGTCAGGGACTGAAGTGCTGTCACAGAAGCTGCCTGTGCAACAAGTCAATAAGCATTAAAAGAAAAGAGAAATAAATAAATAGATGAAGAACATTAGTCTAAAGTATATTTTCTTGGCATTTACCCGTAACAAAAGGTTTGTGCTCGTGTTAAGATGTAATCATTAATGGTGTCCCAGTTGGTTGAACTGTAATGGTAACAAGCCACATTCTTCTTTTAGTAGAAAAGGGCTGGTGGATTTTTTTGTTTGACTAACTAGGTCATGGTTTCTCAAAGGAATTGCTGCTGAGTTCTTCAGATGTATTTTTGGAAGCGTTGAGCATCGCAAAGCAAGTGGTGTTCAGCTGCAGTATATTTGATAGAGAAGCAAACATTTCTACAACCAGTATCTCTAATTCTGGGAAACCAAACTTAACAAAAACAAGCAGCACTGCACAGCAGAGGTTAAACATGTAGATTTTAATTTAGAGTGAACTGTCCCTTTACCCTGGAGTTCCTGTGTGTAGGACACCACCTTTATGACACGAGAGCCTTTACTTAAAGCAACAATGAAGGGAAGTCTCATTTTAGTCACATATACGCCGATCTGGTATCACATTTTGACCACTGACGGGTGAGGTGAATAACACTGATTATTATCATCATGGCACCTGTTAGTGGGTGGGTGGGATACATTAGGGGAACATTAGGAGACTAAGTCAGAGCAACTCCAAAACTGCAGCTCTTGTGGGCTGTTCCCGGTCTGCAATGGTCAGTATCTATCAAAAGTGATCCGCTTTCCGATCCAACAGACAAGCTATGGTAGCTCAAATTCCTGAAGAAGTTAATGTTGGTTCTGGTAGGAAGGTGTCAGAATACACAATGCATTGCAGTTTTTTAGCTGTTTAGCAAAGCAGGGACCAACACACTATTAGCCAGGTGGCCATAATGTCATGCCTGATCGCTGTAGCCTAAATGTTTATAGTGAGCATGATGCAGGGCTTTCAATGACGTGATGATTGCTCTTAATGCTTTGAGAACTGCAGCAGTGTTTTAGGAAATGTGCTCAAGCAGTGGATAAAAACTGCTGCCCTCAGCAACATCTCGTTTTAAGCGCAGATCTACTGATTACTTCTCCCATTTCTCGTGACAGAATATCAATCACTCGAGTCACGGCGGACATCTCTCTTGCCAAACGCTCAGTCCTGAACAATCCCAGCAAGCACGCCATCATCGAACGCTCCAACACACGCTCAAATTTGGGTAAGTTTCTTAGAAAACTCTACGCCTGGGAACATCTGGTGTTTTGATTCATAATGTTTTCAAGGAGACCAGCTTACGTAGCAAAAAGGAAGGAAACGATTAAAGAAACTCTTGACAATGGTAACGATAACTCTAGACGGCCCTGAATGGTCTTGGCTGGCTTCTTTTGTTTGGGATGAAAGATGGAGGGCAAACATGCAGTAATAAGTTCAAGAGCCGCTCTGATTTGACTGAGGTTGATTGGGGTTTAGATGTGATTAGAATGAAACAGATTCCAGAGTCAAATAGAGGTGACAAGGCTAATCTCTGCTATGTATCACCAGAAGCATCAGTCAGCAGCCACAGCAGAGGAAGAAGGCAGGAAAAAGCATAAAATAGAAGCACATCTTGTGTTAAAAGTACAGCTTTTTAATGATTACAGAGAGCCGCCACACTATAACTTTGACTTTGTCCTTCTTCAGAAAACGAAGTCTTTGTCAAACCTACTTTTTCATTTAATATACTAAACATAAAGCTTTTAAAGTTAAGGACCACTCAGGGTGTGTTTTGTCATTCTTTTGTTCTTATTTTGTCTCCCAAAGCTTTTGTTTTCCTGCCAAAAGAGCAAAGAGTTATGCATTTGCTTTCTATGTAATTTAAGGCTTTTTAAGAGAATTTTATCATCAAAAGTGACTTGAAGCTGTGCTCCTTTAAGATGGATGAAATGATTTCAGGAAAAGTTGGAAACACGTGAAACTTGTGACCCTCTGTGGCATTTTTAAGTTGGAAAATGAGATTTTGAATGAGCTGATAGGCTGGAATGTTTTCATGTTATCTTCAGACTGTCGGGACTGGAAGTCATGAAGCTTGGCTGTGATTTCTCTCCGGACTGGGCCTTCCTGAGTTATTTGTAGGATTGTTTTTGCAGTCACGTCGTCATCTGCTGGAGTAGGAGTTGTGTGATGTAAGAGTCGGTATCTGTTAGAGGTAACATAATGTGGCTCCTCACTCACTCAGAGCTATTAGTCTCCAAGCCGTGTCCCTGAAGTCATGATGTCTTTTGAATATTTAAGTCTCTGTGAGGCAGAAAGAGCTATGCCCTAAATCACTGATGCAGGCTCAGATTTTTAAAAGGCGTACTATATGACTGATGGACTCTGAGCAGTCATAAAAATTCATCTTTAATAATAACTACTAATCATTTTTTAGCCACGCTTTCAGTATGACTCTAGAGAGCCACATTAAAATGAAATGTCTCAACAACTAATGGATGGATTGTTGCAAAAGTTTGTACAGATATTCAAAATAAATTGAAATCACACTTAGGATCCTTTTTAATCCAGCGCCATCATCAGGTATAAATCTGTCAAATATATATTTGTACAGTGGTGGATGGTCACATTAAACATGCCCCTAGTTTCCAGTAATGAGGCCAGCAAAAGTAAGGCAAGTAATCCCTATGAGCCAAAAGACCTTCAGATTACTTTAAACACAATGTTTTTTACACTCATGGATCTGTATGACATCACAGAGAGCTGATGCCTTCACCTGCTGTTTATCCTTGTGTTTACGAGAGACAGCCAATTACATGAGAGTCAGCTTAAAGAGAGAAGGGGTGGAGCTAAAACAACTTCTTTCAGACAGTAGATGAACTTAAGGCATGCATCATTGTTCGGTTTAAGATAAATAAGGAGTATTTTTTAACCTTAAATCATACACAGCTACTCTAGGACAGTCCATAATAAAATATGGAGTTAGGAGTATCTTTAATCTTGTGAATATTTTTGCAATAAATTAAGCATAAATATTAATGGGGCCTATTATGTTCATTTTCTGTCATCCTAGCAGAGAGCTGATCTGTGATAACAAACTCAGCTGTTAAAAGACGAGATCATTTTTGTTTTTATTCTTTTTGTTTTATCTGTAATCATGAAATATATTTGCACAGGCACATCAAAACAACTTGTGAGGTGTTTTTAGATGACACTACAAGATTTGTGATGTCTTTGAAAGTCAGCAACAGAGGATATATTGGTGTTAATCGGGGTTTTCGGAAGTGAGCTAATTCATTAAGGGGATCTGGTAAGAATGCATGAAAGAAATCAGCTATTAAGTTATGATCCGGTGCATGAAAGTTTATTTATCCAACTTTAAATTAATTGCAGTTGTGAGTATGAATGGGGAAACAACACCAGTGGACTGCTCAGTGTGGAAAATAAACAAAGACAAGATTAGACTTAAGCCTCTTGGTCATAAACTTCCATAAACGTAAATATAATTATTGGTTATGCTAACAAAGAAAAGTTAAACTTGAGTAGCAGGACTGTCGCCCAATGAGAAGGTGAAAAAGAGAGTGCAGATTTTGAGTAAG
Source organism: Neolamprologus multifasciatus (assembly GCF_963576455.1). Lineage (NCBI taxonomy): Eukaryota > Metazoa > Chordata > Actinopteri > Cichliformes > Cichlidae > Neolamprologus > Neolamprologus multifasciatus. The sequence continues at coordinate 21,122,690 of NC_140447.1, read as the reverse complement.
GAGTGAAAATAGGGGGATTTCAATCAAGTGGCAAAGAAAGAAAAGAGGAAGTGTGCCACTGATAAACAAAGTGCAAAACAAACCACTGTTACACAAGCTACTATCATGATAAATCCCCCTGACGACTGATAAGAAATAATTTCCTGCTCTGAAAAGAATAAACCCAGACCTCTGTGTCTCCCTTCAGCTGAAGTCCAGAGTGAGATCGAGCGAATTTTTGAATTGGCGCGGACGTTACAGCTGGTGGTTCTGGACGCCGATACCATCAACCACCCGTCACAGCTGGGAAAGACTTCCCTCGCCCCCATCATTGTCTACGTCAAGATCACCTCACCCAAGGTAAGAGAATTGATGTCTGAAGGAACAGAGAGGAACAGATGCACTTGCCAGTGAACATGCGCTATGATGGAAAATAAGGACAGTGAGAAAACGGCTCAGCAGATGTTCCCTGTTCTCTCATAAACGTGTTAGTCAGCTCCGCTGGTTTATGTGTGTCTGTCTTCACGTCGTCATGTCTTGTCACCACTTGTATTGTCTCTCTGCAACTGCTCCCTGGCTTTAAATCCAGCATGTCAGACGCGACTGCTACTTTGAGAGTGAGAAAATGCGTGAGAGGACTGATTCATCACTTCGACCTTCAACAAGTGTACAAAAGGCTCATGAGTCAGTGATCAATAAAAAGCACATCTCAGAAAATGAGAGAAAGCAATAGCTGATGAACAGACACCAGATGCCAGCTTTAAATCACAGTGGCAGCAGATTAAATCACACTCGAAGTGGGGAAAATAAATTGCTCTTTATCACCTGGCCTCTTAATTACACCCTACTGCTGCTTCTTATACACTAAGAGTAACTTTTAATAAGCTGTATTTGTATAAATAGCAGTTAAATGAGTAGAATTACTCAACTTCATTAGCAACTGCACAAATGAATGTAAAGACATCGTACAAGCTAAATATTCTGTATCAAAAGTAAAAATAGCCAAAATTGCTGCATTAAATTATTTCAGGCAACACCACTGTTTAATTTTCATGCCTCCCAAAATGGTCTTGGATGTGGCAGCATTTATTTTGGGAAGGTTATACTTATTTATGACAAACACAAAGTCTATTTAGTGACAGACGTTTGACATTAGCCATCAAATATCACCACGTGGCACGAACCTGGTAGTTTGTGGAAAATATTGAATGTTAATTCTACAGTAGTAGCACATTGCAGCCTGCAAAAGTATATTTCAATACAAAAAGTAGTTTTCATATCATATTTATATATACTGTATATGCACAGTTGTATAGAGATGCAGGGGGTCCCACTGTTGCCTCTCAGCAAGAAGGTCATGTGTCCGAAGGTGGCCCGTGGAGTGGAGCTTCTTCCCACAGTCCAGATACATGCATGTTATGTTAACTAGTGATTTTAAATTGACCATAGGCATGGTTGTGACTGGTGACCTGTCTCTGGTATGCCCCGCCTTTCACCCTGTGACAGCTGAGATACCTCCATGATAAATGGATAGTTGGATGGATATCCAGTATAACCACAAATAAGTACAGTGTGCTGGTGTTAAAATGAGCAGGGTTATTGTTTATTATCTATTTCACAAACTAGTTAGCAACTTACTGATATGAGGGAAAAGAGTTATGATTTTTCTGCATTGTTTTCTGTAAACTAACAAAAATCCCACATGCTGACTGGACAACATACCCGATGATACTCTATATTTCAAGAACAGATTATAATCACCAAGAGAAATATATTGGTCAGGCTCTAGATATCATATATAAGTGCCAATGGCAGATTTAATTGACCAGTTGAGCCTTAGGATTTGAGGTTTTCAACCCACATTTATGGGGTCTCATCTAAAAATGGGTTTTAAATGGGATCTGAAAATAATGAAAATTCATTACTATCTATCTGTAGTGGTGTAAAATGAATCCTTCTAAGATTACATTAATTGTCCACCTCCAAAAGAAGCTCCTGTTTAAAGCTGAGAAAGTTGTGTGCTGCACGCACAAAGATTTAATTTAAATTTGTCAAAAACAGCCGTGACCTTGTTGCCTTTCATCCTCATTTGCTTTCAGGTGTTACAGCGGCTCATCAAGTCCAGAGGCAAGTCTCAGGCCAAACACCTCAATGTCCAGATGGTGGCCGCCGACAAGCTGGCTCAGTGCCCTCCTGTAAGTCTCCACAGCGGACCGAAATTACTGCCAATTTTAATCCAGTGTGTGAAATAACCTGGAGTTTTGTTCTTTTTGGCTCTGGGTTTTAATTTGTGCATATCTGAAGTCAGGTTTTGTTTATTCCTTTATTATTTCTGCCAGTTCTATTTCCGTCCCTCTCTAATCTGCTTACTTATTATTTTAGAAAATGAGGCAAACCCTCCAGTATTGTGAAAGCGGAGGTTTAATTTCATTTAAATAGCAGTCAGTATCTTTAGGGATTTACAGTTTAAGATTTTCTGCAAAATGAATACTTAATGTTATCTAATGTCTAATCCTGTGAGTTGTTTCTAACTTTCCCTGATGGTTTTTTTTTTATCGTTTTTTGTTTCCTTAAAGATCACTTTAAGTCTTTTAATGTGAAGTTCCACATCAGCGCTGGCTGGTTTTGTTGACCCTGTCATGTCTCCGTTCCATTTCCTTCAACTCTGACTGCGCCCGTTTCGCCTTTCGCAGGAAATGTTTGACATCATTCTTGATGAGAACCAGCTGGAGGACGCATGTGAGCATATGGCCGATTACCTGGAGGCCTACTGGAAAAGCACTCACCCCACCAGCTGCAGCCCCCCTGACCCAGTGCTAGCAAAGCTACCCACAGCCAGCCTGCCCTCCAGCACGGCCCCGGTCTCTGGCGTGCAGGTACAAGTGCTGAGCATACTCTGGGCCAATGGAGGCCATGGAAGAGGAGGGGATCCAGAAGTGTGGGAGGCAGGATTAGAAAGGAAGAGATGAAAGAAATCAGAGCTCTGAAGAATTACAAAATGTTGTAGTTTGCATCTACAATATCTGCTAAACGTTTTTACTTTTCTTATATTATGTTATTCTTTAACAAATGCACTACAGGTAATGTGTAAATTAAGAATAATCTACTTTATCTGGGATAGGTACATGGGTATGAAATACTAAGGAAGAAACTGAATTTAAAATGCTCTACAAGAACCTTCTGATGCATAAAGAAGAACTAGATCAGAGAAAACATCAAATATAAAAGGACGAACAGGAGCAGACAGCAAGAAAGGAGTTAGCAGAGACAAAAAGCGCTTCAAGAGATGGGAACAAAATTCCTATTAACAGGTCAGAACAATGCTATTATCACGTTCATGTGATTAATCATGGCTGATGCTGATGATACAGGAGACCCCTGAAGTTTAACTACCAAAAAACATGTAAAACTCAATAGAATAAAAACAGTTTAGAGACAGTTTGGACGTTGACAGAGAGTTGGACTTTAGTATTTAACATGAAATCATTTGTTTCACTTTTAATAGTTCATTTTCTAATGTAGTTCCTTTTCAGCTCAGCTCTAAACCATTGTTTTTGTTTAATATATTTTATAACAACCCTCACCCTTATGGGCAGTTTCAGTCATCTGTAAATGCTGCATAATCCCCTTATCTGCCCTTTCTCTATCCACTGCCATCACAATGTAAGACTGAGAGCGAAGAAAATGCTGATATTGATGAGGAGCAGGAGTGAGCTTGTATTTGCTAGTGTGGTAAGTGCGGCGAGGTCGAGTGATGAAAGCTGAAGCCGAGGAGCACGCCTTGCTTTTTTTGACTTCTTACTCCTGGGTCAGAGTCGCCCGTGAATGGATTTGACGAGAAAGCATGTGTGTTCAAGTGTGACATCTTCTTCTTTGTAGTTCTGTGTGAATTTAGGTGAAACAACTGGGGTGATGTGATTTTTAGTTTGCGTGTGCTTGCTGTGATGCTTTCTGGTTTTGAATGTGCCATCGTACTGACTGATGTGTGTCGCTAATCTCAGGGAAACAGTACAGAGCAGAAGGGAGATAAAGTGGAGGGGAAAGGCTCCAGAGAGGATTACCAGCACCACCATCACCGTCACCACCATCATCACCACCACCAGAGCCTGGACCAGGGCGATGCTGACGCAGAGGGGGAGGAGGAGGGCAACGAGGAGGAGAGGCCTCTTAGGACAGAGTCATCCAGGAGATCCCAGCACGTCCACCACCGGTCATCTTCTACCAGGACTGAACACCACAACCACCATCACCACCACCACCATCACAGCAGTAAAGCCAAGGGCCTCTCCCGGCAAGAGACTTTGGACTCTGAGACCCCCGAGAGCAGGGAGAGCCGAGAAAGTCGAGAGAGCAAGGACTCGGCTTGTACTGAGCCGCGCACTCAGCGTCTTCAGCAGGAAGAGGAGGACGATGAGGATCAAGGGGAGGGGCAACCCCAGCAGCAACAGCATTACGAGCCACTGCCCCACCGGGACCACAACCACCATCACCACCACCACCATCACCGCAGCGGGGCGGACGAGGCCGGTCACAGCACGGGACACCAGCGCTCCAAAGAGCGCGAACAGGACCACAATGAGCGGAACAAGCAGCGCTCTCACCACCACCACCGGCCAGCACGCGACCACCACCATCACTACTACGACCGGGACAGAGAGAGGGACAGAGAAGGGGAGGTAGCTCCAAAAAAGAGGGGTGAGGCAGGGGAATGGGCCAGAGACTCATACATCCACCAGTGACAGACCAGAACCCCTCCCAAGGCCCTCCTGGACTCTGTTCTGTCCTCCCATCGTGCTGCTATACCCTGAAAAACCACAGCATCCTATTTATGTACACTTCTTTGTAAATGCTGTTGCATCTTTTTCAATGGCAGGATTTTGATTACATAGATACAAATATAAATATATGAATATATGTATGTGTGTATCTATGCATAGACGTTGTTTATGTGTGGATATGCATGAATATTCTCAAATATGCATATTTTAAACCTGTGTTTGATAAAGCATGACACGAAAGCAGAATTTTTTCTGTACTGAGCTGTGCTTTCTGTGATTAGCATTATAATTTTTATTGTTTCTAATATTATTATTATTATTATTAAGTTGTATTGCTTGCTACCACTTGAATAATTTGTTCCTTCAGACTACTGCGAGGGTTGACCAGCCATCATACTTTGATGTTGTAGTTGCAGAATAGTTTGACACTTTGGGAAATAACACTTGCCTACATAGTTGCCAGTTTATTATGTGCAGCATGGTGGCACAGTGGTTAGCACTGTTGCCGCACAGCAAGATGGTCCTGAGCTCAATTCCACCATCAGGCCGGGGTCTTTCTGTGTGGAGTTAGCATGTTCTCCCCGTGTTTGCGTGGATTTCCTCTAGGTACTCCGGCTTCCTCCCACAGTCCAAAGACATGCAGTTTGTGGGGATAGGTTAATTGATTAATCCAAATTGCCCATAAGTGTGAGCGCAAATGGTTGTCTGTCTCTCTGTGTTAGCCATAACACTTCCCATAATTACATTGAAAACTATAGAAACTACTCCTTTTCTAATTAGTCTGCTTGTACACCTCTGGACTGCTTTCAGAGCTGCTCCTGTTTTTAGGTCACTTGAGACCTTGCACATTTGTGCTGATTTAACCACAAACCGCAAAAGAGCTTCTGTTTTAAACAGATCAGCTTTAAGGTTTATCATGATTGTAACTCATCGTGTTAATTAGCTTTCAGGCTACAACCAAGCAACCAAACAGAGTCCAACCCCAGTGACAGTGCTTTAGGTCAGGACCATGCTTGTTTTTGTCTTCATATTTTCAAGATTCACAGAGTTGTCAGTTTATCCACCAGGACCAGGCTGTTTTACGAATGTTCTGAGGCACGCATTTGTGGGGAAAGGACCTGAATGGTGGCCTGTACCATCTATAAATGTCTTACTACAAATAGTCAGAAATACACTTAAAATAGCAGCAGTTCTTGAAGTGATCAAGGGGTCCACAAGGAGACAACTTTGATTGGTAGACTGGACAAAACAGCAGACACAAATCCCTTTTGGGGTTGTGTCAAGAAGAAAATCCAGTGTAAAAACTCTACCAAACCTACCCACTGTGAATAAGGGATCAGCCAAGCATAGCATCTCTAAGAAGCTTAACAGCTTTCAGTACTTTAGTAAGCATAAATCACAGATTTGAGAATAATCATAAAGTTGAATCAATGACTGTTTGATTTAAAAAAAATAACTGAATACTATACTCTTCATAAATGCAGCACTGTTATATCAGACTGCATTGATTTTTAGCAGGTGAAAAACTTGATACCGCTCTCATATCTGTAGGAGTGTAGAGCCAACAGCAGGTTAGCTTAGCACAAATAAACAGGAGGAAAGAGCTCATGTGAACAGTTTCTCTGAAGGTAAAAACCACCTACCAGCACCTCTAAAAGCTCAACAATTACCATTTTGTGTTAGTGAAATCTGTACAAACCCTACAAATAACAGGTTGTGGCATTACTGGGGGAGGGGGATTCATATATGAGAGTGGTATCGCTCTAACTCTAACAACGTATTTCCCAAAGTGTCAAACTACTCGTTTTATGTTCATCACTTACTGCTTAGTTTCTTTTTTTTGATTCCACGGGTTTTAGATGTTACGTTTTAACATATTCATGCCTTCTTGCAGGCGCACCTTAGTCTTGCCTTACAAGACAGACAAAGAGTTCTCCAGTAACTTCCTCTCAACACATGCAGTACTGTTCTTTGTATGGGTCCAGAAACATTTTATAACATCGGAACAGGCTTTTTCACATTGGTTTCAAGTGAAAGGGATTTGATATAACATTCCCACCAAATCGTAGGTCCTGATGATTCATCTTGGATTAATCCTGACCCCTTTTCTAATGAATTCCATTTAAGTCCTACTTTAATTTCTTAGTACAAACAATGCTAATTTTAGGATATGTTGTTCAGTGTGGGTATTTCTGAAATTCCAAAGAAACAAAAATAATTCCAAGTGTTTACCAGATAAATATTGCCTTTAAGTTTTTGCCCTCTTTTCACTCTTCTGATTAAAATACAGGATCTAGTTAATGGATTTGGGGATATTTTACCTGCTCTATGCCTGAGTCAACAACATCATCAAAACCTGAATAGACTAGTTGATCTTTGAGTCCGTGCACTCTGGCCCTCTGTTTACACACCATCTCCTCACCTTTTTTTTTTAAATGGTTTTTTTTGCCTGATAATTGTAATTATAAAAACTCGTCCATTTCTATGCTACATTGGTAGCACTACAGATTTTATAACAGTGTACATGTGTACATATTGCATAAATACGAAGAATAAAGTTGGAAACAAACGACTGACGCAGTGGGAGACCGTTTTGATGTTTGTGTCAGCAGAAGACCCAGACAGAGGAGGGAAACCGTGCGTCTATAAATAGTCATCTGAAACTCCACTGAAAAATTGAGGTAGACTCACCGGCCTGCCTCCTGAGTCGTCATGACAACCCCGACATGAATGACAATGCTGAGGGGATGCATCTAAAATAGGAAGCTGCCTCCACACACACTCACAGCTGCCTTCATAACAGACAAACTCAGATGTGAGGCATATTTGATCTTGAATTTTAATGTGAAATCGGGGGAAAACAAATCTTCAGTGGTGCAGCGAGTCTGCACTCACATGCAGGGAGGTGAAGTGCAGCGCAGACAGATGTGTGCGTGGACTGATAAGAGTCTGATGTCATTCCCAGGAAAGGGGATTGAGCTGAGGTCATAGTGAAGGTCCTCAAAATACTGCGTGTCAGAAGAACGGGACAGATGTCGGTGCACTGCTGGCACGGATCTATAAATTGCACACAGGCTGCGGATTTATTGGACATCCATTTTAAATTTGCACTGAATAAATTAGTTCCTATATTTGGCAACCATAAGCACGTATGAACATGTAGCAATATGTAACACACTATAATGTGTGTGAGCAGATATGAAGTGGAAGTGGAGAATCAATTATTTTACCAAGCCTTTGATTATGGGAACATCAGAAAGCTTTGAAAAATTGAAGATCATAACATCACACAGAGAAATAAGATGCCATTGAATGTCGATTTTCATCGCACCAAATATCTAGACCCCAAATATTCTAATGAATATGAAAAAGTGCCAGATGTTTCTGTAACATTCTAACAAACCATTTTAATTAGTAATTTAAGCACAAAAGGCACCTAACTGAAGAGAAGAGCCAGTGTTGTACAACATACAACAGAGAAAAGAAGCAACTAAATTGTATATTTAGGCGAAAACAATCGATGGCTGTCAAGAAGCCAATGATTAGGAAAGCAAACAGGGAGAACATTTAATTTGAGGTATGCCAAATTACACAAGAACTTAGCTTAAAATCAGTGGTAACAGGTCTGATTGAGCAATGCATCCAAATTATTACCAATGCAATAAAAAAAATACCTGGATAAAAGACACAATGGAACACTATCAGTCATGGCCCAGACCTCAACATCAATGAAGCCGTTTGGGTGGCGGTATTTTTTTGAATGTCAGTGCGTGACGTTTGTCTAGGATGTGTTTACTAAATGTTCAAATATAAGACACACCTGAAAGACTTTAAAACAGATAAATTTTATTCTAAAACTAAGACAATTTTTTTTTGCTTACATAAAAAGGAATAAATAACAAAAGAGAAAAAGGGAAAAAAATTAGCTAAAATTCTTTTTAATCTCTACTAAATACAATTAGTTAAAAGGAATTTAGACAACAATTGACAAATGGTTTGAGATCATATGCATAGGTCTTCTTATGAAAAAAACAATATTTTGGCATCTTGTTTTTAAGGAATTATCTAAATAAAAAAGGTCTAAATATCCTGGAAGTCATCATTTTAATAATCTTTTTTTCCTCTCACATCTTTACTCTTAACCACTTCCAAAAACAGAAACAGCCTCCCTTTAAATGTGCTCTTATTCTGAAAAACTGAGCAACATTTCCTTCTGATGAATGCAGAGACTGAGCCAAACAAGCGTCTCCTCTTTCCTGCAGGCTCCAGAAGTCCTAATTAAATGTCCCAGTCGTCTCCAGCGCTGCAAAGACACTAAATTGTTAATTCCTCTCATGGCCTCTTTCTACACCTACTTCCTGATCCATTCTCCAGCGAATCCGTCACCATGGCAGCTGTGTCGTCACTGTTGTTATAGCAACCGCAGCGCTGCTGCTGCTGCTGCATTTGCCGTTACTCATCCAGACTCCGTCGCCACGTGCCCCCCAACCACCACCCTCTTCCATCCAACCCTCCCCTGGTGTTTATAAAGCTTATCCCTATATGGCCCACGGTTTTAGAGAGCAGCTGTTAAGAGGCAGATGCTGTAAACAGCGCAGGGAGCTCTTTGTCAACACTGGCCCGTCAAAGCACACAGAGTGTCGTAATATAAACACCATTGTTCCCGTTTTGCTGTCTCATATGAGCCCCGTGCGAGAGCGCGAGCCCTGGGGTTAGTTTTTCAGGAACTTAGCGATAAAGAAGCCGATAGTGTCGCTGTCGGCTCTGTAGGGGAGCGGGGTTGTAATTTCCGTCTGCTCCCAGCTCAGCTCGGGACTGAACCTCTGGAGGAGGCGCAGCTGCTCAGGTGGAAGGCCGGCTCCAGGCATGCCTTCAGCACCGATGTGGGGCTCCTGAAAAACAAAAAAAAAGGTTTCACTTTGTGATTTTTACATTTGCAGTCATGTCCATGTGGCTCAAGTGCTTTACCTGTGGCACAAGTGAGAGGCAGGGGAAGGTGTCAAGGGCCCAAGCTACCTGCTCCTCATTCTCTGCTAGAGTCACTGTGCAGGTGCTGTACACCAAAACACCACCTTTCTTCAGCAACCGCACCGCCTGCAGAGACACAGATAGCTACGTATTCATGTACTCGCTTTATAGTCGGTGTAATCGGTGGTTTTATTAACTTTTTAGTGAGTTTTAGAAGCACTGGACCAAAACTATTTGGTTTCAGTTCATTTTTTGCTGCTCTTTTTTAGCGGTAACCTCCAGGGTTTAAAATTAAGTACCAAATAAATTACAGATCCTCTTGTGGCCACTTGAGGCTAGCTCCAAAACTGTGGAAATTCCCACAGACTGTCATGTTTAAAAGGCCCAAATTTAAAGTATTAAAGATTCATCTTCACAGCTTTTTAACATTTGCTTCCAAAAGTATCGCCTGTTATGGTCACTGAAGGGAAAACACACCGGATCTATTATCTCTAATTCTCATCATTTATCACATTCTGGGTGTGCCCACTCCTCTGGGGGGCAGTAATGAGCCAGTATATTTTTTATCATAAACCTGTGGACTGTGTTTGTGTCTGAAATCATTCACTAAAAGTGAGATATTTCACCACGTCATGAAAAATAGTCACATCCATTTGGAAGTGGATGGCAGCAGGACTGGGTATAAGAAGAGCATCAACTGATTCTGAATCTGGAGAAATCTTTTAGTTGAAGGAGTGCCGCTGAAAATTAATATTGGATTAAAAGCAGAAAAGATTTTGCGATGGAAATCAATGCACAAACTTAGGAACACTTCCAGAAATCCCTCTGTGAACGCAGTCCATCGAGGACCCCGCAAATGTAGGTTAAAGCTCTATCACGCAAAGTAGGAGCCATAAGTGACCGTGATCCACCAACGCCACTGTCTTCTCCGGGCGAGGCTCAGTTCAAAAGACTGCCTTTCTTGGTGTAGTGGTGCATTAGTGAATTAGCAGCTTGCACATGTGGAAAGGCCACATCAGTGGTGAAAGATCTATGCAGGTTTTAGGACAAAAAACGTCTTTTTCAGGGAAGGCCTTGCAAATTTCAGCAAAACATTGTTAAACTGCACACTGCATCTCTTCCAACAGCATGGCTTCATAGTAGAAGATTCTCTAACTACTGAAGTGGCCTGCACCTTTCACCAGCTATAAATACTTGGCACATGATGAAACACAAAATACAACAACGAAGATCCAGGACTGTTGAGCAGCTAGAATCCTATATCAGACGAGAGTGGGGCAACATTCTTTTCCCAAAATTCCAGCAGCTGCTCTCCTCACTTCCCAGATGTTTATAGGCTGCTGCTACAAGAAGAGGGGATGCCACACAGCGGTAAACACGGCCTCCTCCAACTTTTTTGAGACACGCTGCTGCCATCAAATTCAAAGTGACCTCATATTTTTCTTAAAATGCTTCATTTTCATTTTCTAAATATTTGATGTGGTTTCTGTGTTCTAATTGTAAATAAAATATACATTTTATTTTACACAGTGTCTCTGTTTGGAACTGGTGCAGTCTGCTTAGAGAACTTTGCCATATAAAAGATAGTGACAAGTCACAGATCAGTGAAATATCCCCAAGTGGACAAAAATGTGTGTTGACATGCGTTGTATGCAAGCACGTGCACATGTGTTTCTTTAGCCTGCAAGCTGGGCCCTGAGGAAACACTGATGAAGCTCTAACGAAGCATGTTGTCTGCGCTGGTTTCCATGCAAGTGATTGTTGGGGTTTTCTCTGTGTTCTCTGTATCAGTGTTGGGTCTTTACCTTACAATATAAAGCACCTTGAGACGACTGTTATTGTGATTTGGTGCTACATAAATAAAGTTGAATTCAATTGAATTTTTTTCATCTAAATCACAGAAAATGATCAGGTCTCAAAAGGTTATTCGCAGAAATTTGAAATGACAGTTTGCTTTCTCTGCGCACTTTTGAACAGACTTGTAAAACTGCACATAAGCCTGAGAAGTGAGCTTCAAACCTCACAGTGACGTTAAACAAGTAAATCTGAGCTGCGATCAAGCTGCAGTGGAATTTCTATCCATTGCTGCCACCTACAGGTTAAAGAACGCTAGTACTGCTGTGATGTTAAGATGATAAAACGTGGTTTGTGTGTGTGAAGTAAAACCTACAGCATGAAATAACTTGCGCTGCAGTGGCTGGTAGGAGCAGATCTCTTTGAGGCTCCAGGTGCTGCCCATGTTGGGTCTCTGTCCGAGGCCGCTGCAGGGAGCATCGAGCAGAACCCGGTCAAAACTCTCCGGAGGGAACGGAGGTCCTGGGAAACACAGACACTGAGCTGCTACCTATTTATTATGAACCCCGGAGATTTACAACACAGATAAACTCTGGACTGTACCTTCAGTTTCCTGTGCTGGGTCACTGCTCACAGACAGAGTGCTGTTAAAGCAGTGCGCCTTCACGCTTTGCAAATGCAACATTTGTGCATTTTGACGAATGCGGTCGATCTTATTCCGGATCCTGTCCAAGGCTACGACCTCTCCCTGTGTCGGAGAAAAAGAAAAATATTAGAAACAACTTAAAAAGGAAGGAAATTTCACAAATTACAATCCTAGACTGCTTGTTTTTATCTCAGGAGACTTTTTAGTTAAATCAAGTAAATGCTAACAAGGACACAATCTGATCACTAATTTTATTACACAAAGATGAACGTGTTGTTGTCTGCCCTCTCCTCCAGGCTGGACACAGACCAGCCCCCAGTGGGGTGGTGGTGGGCCCCTTTGGTGGGGTACAGATGCTGACCTTAAATATACTTAAATTCCACTTGGATCATTTTCTATGTTAACAGTTAATGTGTTGCTTGAGACCTAGATCTAAATCGCTGGTGTCAAATTCATTCTAGTTCATGGGCAACACACCATCCACATGGACCAGTCAAATCACTGCATTAAAAAAAAACAAAAATACTCTGAATTAGGGCTGGGCGATATGACCCAAAATTCATATCTCGATATTTTTTACCTGGACGGCGATATAAGATATATATCTCGATATTTTTTAAGCCATTTTAAGCCATAAAGTAAGAACAAAAAGAGAGTTCTTAGTCAAAGCTGTGTCCCAGATGTCACACAGGCACTTTTATTAACATAGAGCATAGAAGTTGGGAACCATAAAATTTACTCAAAAATAAATTATGAGCATTTATTAAATAATAATGGTCCATAAATAAAAGAAAACAATGTTGTTTTTGTGCATAACAAAAAGCTCACAATTGTGCAGTCAAAATGTAAACTAAAAGACGCAGAGCATAGTAACAAAGACAGATTTCACAGCTGCTTTGTTCCCAACTTCTACTGTGTGACTGACAGCATTGAGTTTGAAATCCTCTTCATAACCACGTCTCTTAACAGGTGCCATTTATGGTCCTTATACACAGTAGGGTAATATTACGTTGAAGCACAGTAGTATCACTCCGCGAGGCTCCTCGGTCGCCGTAATGCTCTGACAATCCATCAACCGGTGCAGCACCGTAGCTTACCAAAGTCGTACTAAAACATTTTTTGACAGATTGCTGAGCGCCGTGTACCACATTAAATCGGTTCGCGGCCATCAAGCACAACCAGAATTCATACATAAGGCGCGCTGTCAACTTTTGAGAAAATGAAAGGATTTTAGGCTGTGCAGCGCCTCTGGGCTGCATGGCGTTAGCGTGGTTAGCTCGTTAGCGTGGTTAGCTAGCTAACACGTTGACGGCGTCCAGCCCCACGCACGGGGCGATGCGCAGTAACTCGTTAACGGAGATTTGCCGTGTCCATCTTGTCACTTCCTGCAGGTGAAGCGATGGGGGAGGAGGGGGAGTTGTGTTCAGTGAAGGAGAGGCGAGGCCGAGTAATGTTGCGTAAAGACAAAAGTGGACGAAAGAGAGGCAAACTTGTGGCTCCACAAGTATAGTTATAACGTAACATAGACTATATCGATATAAAGGATATTGTCACATCTTATATCTCGTATAAAAATATATCGATATTTTTTAAAAACTCGATATATCGCTCAGCTCTACTCTGAATATTAATTATGATCGCATCTGGACACAAGAACCTGATCTCCCATGAGCGCAGCAATGTGGCAGGTCTTCCCTCCAGGCGCAGCGCACATATCCAGGATGCGCTCTCCAGGGCGAGGCCCGAGCACGTGTCCCACAACCACAGACGGGAGGTTCTGCGCAACATGGATTCGCTTCAGTATGGGCAGTGATGTGGACATAACATGTATACAATACAGTTCCTGGTTGATTCAGACTGAAACCTCACTGCTGCTCTTTTTAAAATGGACCTAATACGCTTTTCCACATTGTCTGTCATTCTGTAGGAATGTTTTAGGCAGTTTTTTAAATTCTTGGATCAGTATGATGTCATAAAGAGTGGACATCCTATGAGACTCTTGATCCACCTGCTGCTCAAACCATCTGTTTGCAAAGTGCAGCTGTTCCAGAACGATACAGGACAGTTTATCTGAGCCATAGGATAAATTGAGGGGCTACAACAAAGCCAGTTATAACAGAAAATACGGATTATTTTGGAAATCAGAATTATAGGTCCACTTTAATAAAGGTCCAATGCGGTTCTAGTTTATTACACCGACTTTAGCTCATTGTAATAAAAAATACCTGCAGGAACGCTAGGCTAGGTAAAACACCATCAAAGGACGGACTTCTGTAAAGCGGCTCCACCATTCGGATACCGATACCTCTGAAAGAAAAAAAGACGACAACTAATCAGCTAACACGTTTCTAAGATAAAGAGTAAATTTTAAGTTTCTATCCACATTGTCCAAGGTGCTTTTAAAAAAGAGCAAGGGATTTTCAACATAGCATTTCAAAACATACAAGATTTCTTTAGAAACCATAAATTATTTCCAAACAGCACAAATTCTATTCAAAGCAAAAAATAAAGAACTGCCAGGTAATATTCAGAGTATGTTCTTTTTGAAAGAAGGAAGTTATAATTTAAGGGGTTTTTGTAACTTCAAAACAGGGAAGGTTCGTACTACAAGAAAAAGCTTTTGTGTTTCTGTTCATGGAGTGAAACTGTGGAACAGTCTGAATATGGAATTAAAGCGATGTCCAAACATAAAACAATTCAAAAAGAGCTATAGAAATATGATCTTCTCAAACTATAAAGAAAGGGAAAATACTGAAATTAAGTGAATGTCTCTATTTAGTATATATTATATCAGAAATCTGTTCACTATTTTTATTACAGATTATATCAGTAAGGAAGCTGACTAAATATTAACTGATAACTTATGGCAAAGGGGTGGGATTACATAAGTGTGTACTTCCCTTTCAACATGTAAATGAATCAGAATGGTAGCAATATTGAAATGTATTGACTTTTGTATAGTATTTTTTTCCTCTCTTATTTTCTTTACTAAATGTACCTGTACATTGTTTACATTTTTGAAATAAATTAACAAAATTAAATTAAATGACATTTTTATTTCCACACAATAATCAAATAATTACAGTTTTGTTTTTTTACATTTATCCCCTGAAAACCTGGCCTGTTTATTGCTCCATAGCATAAACCACTGCTGTGCAATGATGTGCTTTAACTTTGTCATGCTCAAAGCTTTTTTTTTTAAAGCAGTTTTAGCTACCTTACAGAGTCATGCTTGTGTTTAAAAAAGACAGTGTTTACTTACCTGGCAGGCTCATCTGTGCAGAAGATAGTGGAGCGGTCCATTTCGGCTACTCCATTACCCACAAATACCTTCTTCCCCTGGAAGCTGGTGGCTCCTCGGGTGCACTTGCCCTCCAGGTCAGAGAAGACGGACACCAAATCCCCCGCCTTCATGTCTAACAAAAAAAAAAAATAGCACACGGTTCAGTTTAAGGAAGATAATCAACACTTGGAACAAATGAAGATACTTTGGCAAAAAGTAAAACGTGCTTCCAAATCACAGAGCAGGTGAAGAAAACAAAGACACCACTGCTCTAAGTATTCACAGCCTCACTTCACTTCTACTGTTTTTAAGTCTTACATTTGGGGCTGCCGAGGATCCCCGGGGCGAAGACGTGAGCGCCTCTCAGTACGGCGCCGCCACACTGAGCGCCCACCACCACCTCTGAGCCGAGCTGCTTCACAGGTCTGAGAGTACAGGACAAAGAACGATCACACGGTTACAAAGGATACACGCACAAAAATGCCATTCTTCTCTTTGACTGACAGTTTGTTGGCAGCTATCTGAGGGTGTGTTTGTTGTTCCTTTGTTATCAGAAATATTTCCTGTGTTGTTGCTGTTCCACTTGGATGTTGGAGAACCTCAGAGGCCCAAGTGGTGCTGAGTGCGACCTCTACAGAGCAGATTAAGAGTTATCTGAAGCATTCCTCCCATACCTCGGACCTTCAACGGGAAGGATCAGAACATCTGCAATTCGTGGGTGTGGCAGAATCTGCACAGAGACTTCCTCTGCTGACGAGCTGCACATCAGCTGCTAGAAAAATAATGACAAACTAAATAAGCATGACTCCAACACACTGCAACCAAATACCGAAGCCCATTGTGTGGGTTTTCTTACGCCCTCTACATTCTGTTACCAGACAGAGACTCACCTTCCTCAGCTCTTCTGCCAGCTGCTGCCTGATCTCCTCAAGGGGGGCGAGATGGGTGCTGGCTCGTACGCAGGTGTATGAAGGTGGGTGAGACAGACATGAGAGCAGCTTGTGGAAACGATGCTCTGCCTCCTGATGACCCACCGCCATTAAAACCTAATAAAATAGAGGGGTTAGGTAATAAAAAGCATACAGTGTGCCTTTATGTTGATGAAGTAACACAAAAGAACTGTTTGTAGATGGTAAACAGACTGGTATTTATAAAGTGCTTTTCTGCAAAATACAGACTAAGAGCATAGACAAAAATCTAATGACAGGGTCACCTGATCCAACCCTAACTACCTCTATACTTTAACCATATTAAAAGTACAGACGGTGTCTATTCCCTGAACCCAAACTGGAAGCTGGTTCCACAGGAAGGGGGCCTGATGGCTGAAGGTTCTGCCTCCCATTCTACTTTTAGAAACTCTAGAAACCCCAAGTAAGCCCGCAGTCTGAGAATGAAGAGCTCCGTTAGGATAATAAGTTACTATGAGGTCTTTAAGAGATGACGGTACCTGACTATTAAAGGCTTTGTATGTGAGGAAAAGGACTTTAAATTCATTTTCTGGATTTAACAGGGAGCCAATGAAGAGATGCCAACATAGGAGTAATATGATGCTTCTTTGTTGTGCCTGGAGGCTTGTTAGGGAGCTTTCAGATCAACCCAGTAACAATGATACAATACAATTGTCCAGCCTAGAAGTAATGAATAAATTAACTACTTTTTCAGAATCAGTATCCAGAATGTTTTCTGAGCTCTTTCAATGCCTGACTGCATACAACAGAAATGTAATATGAATGATTTGTAAAAAACAAATGAACGAGAGAACCCATCAGTGTTTAAGGGAGCAGGACTTCTGTTAAAGATTACTTAATATTTCTTGTTAGAAAGTCACATGTAACTGTTTTATAACTCTCAAAGGGTTTTCGTGACTGTTATGCGGAGAGAGATTTGCAGAAAATATACTGTAACAGCTAAATGAAACCACACGCCGATAAATGACGACTTGTAGCATCCTAACTACTCCCTCAGTGAGTTATCTTTTCATTTGAAAGGGAAGACAGCGATTCCAAGAAGTGCATGTGAAGTCTTCTTACCTCCTTGTTTAAGAAGACACTCTTAAGATATTCAGTCACTTCAGGCTTCAGGGAAATTCGTGGGAAAATCGGCATTTCCTCTGTTTAACAAGGCTTCAGACTGTGGAAAGGAAAGCAGGAAAGCAACACGTGTCAGATGGACATCTTAATTATCACCGCCACTGGATTAATGTGGAAACCTAAAGAGGCCAACAATTCAGCGATACCTGTTGTACAGACCAAAATGTCATTGCTAGACCAGCCAATTTCTCCAAGTATATGAAAGATAGTATCACTTAAACGACTCAGTAACATTCAACAAGTCCGCTTCTTAAAATTAATTTAATACACTGACTGTTAAATTCTCTTTCCGCTCCAGGTCTGATTTCATTGTAAATGTGCTTTTAATTGTATTTCGTTACCCACTTCTGTGCAGCGTGGAGTCCACCGGATTGTTTTGGCATGCTTCTTGCAAGTACTTCCGCATACATCATAGGCCACGTGACACAAATTGTCTTTCTTTTAAAATTTTTTATTGATTTTTCTCTTTAATAAAACAGAATAGATATATTAAAAAATTCTAAATGAATTCTAAATTCTAAATAAAAATAAACAAAAGATTGTGCGAAGAATATGCTCAAGAATAAATCCACCAAAAAGAAAACAACATTTTCAATAAATAAATAAACAATTATAAATAATAAAGAATAAAAATAAAGTTTATTTGCATGTTTTGCGTGTGTGTGTGTGTGTGTGTGTGTGTGTGTGTGTGTGCATAAATCTTTGTCTTTTTTGTTGTGTTTAAACAGTAAAGCAAGTTATAAAATAATATATCCATCAAAGTTGCATAAAAATTAATTTATAAAAACATAACAAGTAAAAACGTTATCAAAAATAGTGAAACATTTAAAATTA
Organism: Neolamprologus multifasciatus; assembly: GCF_963576455.1. NCBI lineage: Eukaryota > Metazoa > Chordata > Actinopteri > Cichliformes > Cichlidae > Neolamprologus > Neolamprologus multifasciatus. Next base: position 21,104,318 of record NC_140447.1, on the reverse strand, counting down.
TAACATTTAAACATTATAAAAGTTTTTGTTTTAAATGTTGGCTAAACTCCTTTTCCTTAGGAATTTTATAGTTATAGGCAATATCATTTAGAAGCAAATAAAGGTGGAACTGAAGTTTTAGCGGCTTGTCTTCATTGATAAGAAATATTCCTAAAAAAAATAAAAAATAAAAAAAAGAAGCAGAAACTGGAGATTTAAAAGACAAACATGCCACGATGCGTAAACGTCATCACGTAACCGGAAGATAACTGAGCAGTCGGGATTGCTTTTTTTCGCCGGACAACTGGCAGCTAACGGGCAGAAGAAGAGAGGAGTAGATACTCACGGGGACTACACAGCTGCTCTGTACACCAGGGATTATTTGTACTTCTTGTGGGTGCTTTAGGCTTTACTTACACCTACACAATAATAACTCATCCCGGTATTGTTTTAGATCTGGTTTTAGCTTCATGGCTTAGATGTTTTAGATGGAGTTCGCATTGAAAAGGTCGCTGAGGTGTTTTGTAGACCAGAGCTCTTTGAGCTAGTGTTAGCTAGAAGCAGCCAGCCGCGGACTGCACGGTGCGGACCACAGAGTGGAGAAAGTCGCTCTATCCACAGAGGGACGGACATCGGCATTTATCCCTAACAATGGGCCTCATACTCGCCAAACTGTGGAGCTTCTTTTGTAACCAAGGTGGGTGTCGGTTTTTGCAGCTCACTTATCTCCCGCCGGCTTCTCAACCGGGGATAAGGCGAACTGTTAGCCCGTTAGCATGAAGAGGGCAGCTGAGGTGCCACAATAGCAGATGGCAGAATTATCTCCCCACACATCTATTTTATTTATTTATTTTTACTTAAGCACTGCCATCTGAACTGTCTTTGTTTAACTTGTAAACCAGGGTACTACTCTCCACCCGCATGACGCCACCCACCATCGTAACTGTTAATCTCTTTATCAACCGATATAATTACCTTAAGAACCTACCGGAGTATGTTCACAGTGTTGTCAATCAGCTTTGGCTCACTGTCCAGGACACGTCGCCCTTACATAACTTTTCCTTGACTTTCTGGAAAGATGTTTACTGTAAATATAATTATTCGACTGTGGCTCAGAGTGTCCACTTAAAACAATGGAACTAGTCTAACTAGTATTTTTGCTCCCGTTTATGATAGGTTACCAACCTGGATAACCAACATTATCGTGTAATTTCGAGTTTTAAAATATGGAGGACAGAATTTGCGAAAAAATACTATTCAACACCCCAAAAATTATATAAAACAGACAAAAGGTTTACACCTTTCCTCATCACTTGCATCTTGGAACAGTAGAGAAATGTATAGATGTCGAAAGAAGTACCAAAATAAGCTCTCGGGTAATAAGAATATCTAAACAAATTTCAAATTATTGATTTTAGGTAGTTTTGTTCCTCTGTATTAAAGTATTCAATGTGGGTTTGCCAAATGACCAATGCAATGTCAAGTATTCATTAACTGTACAGCTTCAACTTGCTGCTTTTTTCCCCTTACTGTAAGTGAGTGTTATTTTTCTTAATAATGAGGAATAGGAAGTGAAAATCATTAATGAAGGATGTGGTTATATTTACAGATAGAATTTTTATTTTCTGTTTGATTCCAGTCATCATTTGTCATCTGATAGGGAAATATTTTTTGTGCTCTTTAGCATGTGTTATATTGCTTACTTATTACCTGGCCCTAAGAATGGCAAATACCTACTTTCATTGTTACCTAATTCTGGATTAAACTATTCCCAGTGTCAAGTTTTACTTACTTAAGGAGATTGCTGTGTGGTTTGGGTGAAATTGTTGGGACTCAGACTAGGAGTTGAATCTATGTCATCATCACCATGTAATTGTATTACTAGAGATGTGGTTGGAGACACAAGAAGTGATTCTTCTTGGTGTATGAATCCCTTTGTGTTATTTTTGCCGAATTTTAATTCTTTAGCACATTCTAGGAACAAATGTTTCCTTTCTCTGTGCATCATACTCGTATTTTTCCCTGTGTGGTGACATCTATTTGGATTTTTGTTGATGATTGTTTGATAGTTAAACTTTTTCCTGCCCCAAAATGGGGATTTGGGACGTGGCTATGCATTGCAACAACAGTGGGTGCCAACATTTATTTATTTATTTTTTATATGCAGGAAAAACCGTGTAATGTTGCTTCTTGTAAAGGAAGCAATATACATGTAAAACGTTTGGAAAGCCAATGTAGTTCATCAAAACCCTCAGAGCTGCGATGCCCTTTGGCCAGACTTCCTTCCTCTCAGCCAGAGGCCTCGCGAGGGCAAGAAGTTAAAACACTGGCCTGAAATATTTTAGTAATTCTTCATTTAGCCCATCATGTTTGCCTGTCTCGCACCAGCCTCAAACCCTCATTGTTGTTCTATGTTCTAGCTTGTTATATGAATGAGCAGAGTTTACTGTAGGTCTAGGTTTGTTTGTTTATTTGGGAAAAGTAGGTCAGAAAGACATGAGGTAGGAAGTAAGTTTTTGAGGTTTTTATTTTTTTGGTGTGATTGCTTTTTGTGAGCTGGATCCAGTTTTTGTTTCAAACTGTATACTTTCAAATTAATTTCTGAGGTTTTTTTGTTTGTTTGTTTTGTTTTTTCATTTTTGTTTTCCAGAGCACAAGGTGATCATTGTGGGACTAGATAATGCAGGGAAAACCACTATCCTCTACCAATTGTAAGTACTTGTTTTCAGTTTGAACCTTCTTAGACATCCTTCCTGAATGCTTTTAAAGTTGGAAAAACACAAACCCACTTTGCATTTCTGTTTTATTCAGTCTAATGAACGAGGTGGTCCATACTTCTCCCACCATCGGAAGCAATGTGGAAGAAATAGTGGTGAAGAACACCCACTTTTTAATGTGGGACATAGGTGGACAGGAGTCTCTCAGATCCTCCTGGAACACCTACTACTCCAATACAGAGGTGAGAAACACTTTGCAGTCTTTCACACTCGACAGTAGCCGAGCACAGTTTTCTCCCTGAGCACAGCAGCTGGTGTTTGCTCGGAGCACAGACGGCAGCATAGGCCGCCCAAGTCAAAGGTCACCCTATTCACAAAGGAGCCGGTCTGAGAAGCAAAGGGGTCAGCTGCCACAGTAAAAAGACAAACAGCAGAGGCAGATGTGTATGAGAACTTAAAGACCGCCCTTTACAATATTCACTAAAGGTTTATATCCATTTTGGCTGCTTCATGATTTAAATACAAAGCTCAATTCCTCATTGTTCCCTATGCTTTCTGTGGGAGCATTCCATTATCCTAAAATGTCTCCTCACATATTCACTTGCATCTCTCTCCCTCTCTCTCATATCCTCTTTGTGATGTGTTAGAGATCCAAAAAAAGACGTGTGAGCGTGGAGGAGGTAAAGCTGTCAAAGCTTCAGCTCCTCCCCTGATGGCAAACTTTGTTCTTTATGTGGAGGTGCAGCATTAATACATCATGTCGCCTGATATAAGACATGATTATACACCCGGGTGTCCTTGCTCTAAGCTGCTCTAGAAGCCAACCTTTCCCTCATTTCTCAAGGTGGATCAAGGTGATGATGATGGCTGATTCAGAGCAGTTCCTATGTTGTGGGAGAAGCGAGAGTTGGCATAATGTAAACCACCCCATGTCGGGGTTTCTGGGAATTATAAGAGGCAGTATTCAGCATTTTTATTGACTGCTTTTATTGGGAATATATTGACGGTCAGTTGTTGATATTTTTTTAAACCTCAGACGGCTAGTAAATTAATTAATCAGGAGCTGTTAATGATTGGTTGTATTTGTTAGTAAACTCAGTATATTTTTCTACGTTTTCTTATTCAAGAGGGGATATTTGCATAGCACTCACCACTTCCCATTGTGAGGGTTTCAGCCTCGGAAATGCCCACCCGCTGTGTTGCATTTTGTTGCTGTGCCTTTTGAAAAGAGGTCACTTTTTTTTTTTTTTTTCTTCCCCCAGTTCATCATTCTGGTGGTGGACAGCACAGACCGAGAGAGGCTGGCTATCTCTAAAGAGGAGCTCTACAGGATGCTGGCCCATGAGGTAACACACTCAACTCTTCCTAGTATGACCATATATGACGATAACGCAGGACGATGGCCAGGCTTTTCCTCCACCAGCATTGTTTAGAGTTTGTGGTTCAAAAAGTGGCAGCAACTAAGGTTGTGCTTTCATTGTTCTCTGTGTTCTCCCTCAGGACCTGCGGAAAGCAGCTGTGTTGATATTCGCCAATAAGCAGGATATGAAGGACTGTATGTCTGCAGCAGAGATCTCTAAATACCTCACCCTGAGCTCCATCAAAGACCACCCCTGGCACATACAGTCCTGCTGTGCACTTACGGGAGAGGGGTAAGAGAGATCTGCTCGTTCTTCACAAGCAGGAAATACAGAGTGACAGGGTGTGCAGACTTTTAATTAATGCAGGGGTTAGATGATGAAATCCCACCCTCATCCAGCTGCAAACCAGATCTCAATTAATACACAGATGTTTCTAACTGATCTTATTAGTTTTTTAGAAATGAAAGCAGGGGAAAACAGGGAATGCAGATGTTTTTTGTCTCTGTTGTTCTATCTGTAATTGTTTTCTGAGAGACGGATGTGGCCCAAACAAGCAGAAACTGCAGATCTCCATACAAACCTAAGATGAAGTGTTTTTATCTTCGTTTTCACAGATTCATTTTAACATTCAAAGATTTGGTTGTTGACATTGACTCTCCTTTAACAGATTTAACACGGCACCTAAAAGCTACTGCTCCAGGTTTTTTGTTTTGTTTTTTTATCGCTAGGCTGTTTTATTTGTTCTGCTTGTTTTGTTGTTTTTTTATTTATTTATTTTTTTTGGGGGGGGGGTTGTTTGCTTGTTTGTTTGTTTGTTTTCTATGTTTATTGGAACAAACTGAAACTCTATATTATGTTCAGACAACTTTTCAACAAGCTTTGGTGCTCCAGTATAGTGACACCAACACCACATACTTATGAGGACATTTATCCAGTAAAATTAGTGTTAAGTTGTCCTGCAGGGCTGTGAGGTGTGTGAGCCACCAGATGTCACTGCATCTGCTTACTTTAAGCCCTGAGGCCTCAGGAGGCTTTGTGCAGCCATCAGTGGCAGAGTTCTGCTTTAAAAATAAATATGACCCACTGCTGTTTGTGTATAAGGGTAAAAACAGGCGCACATTAAGTGCAGTAAGACAACAGGGGGAGTTAGTGAGAACATAAATATCCAACACAAAAACAACACAGGGTGTTTTCAGCTGTGTGAAAGTGTCTGACATGAACGATTTTCTGCTTTGCAGAGTTGTCCTTCTTCATGTTTTACAATGTCTCCAATTTGGCTTCTCTTAAAGTTACCTGAAGTTGTCTAAAGCTGTGAAAACAGATGGGTATCTTTGACTCTTCCAAATTAGGAGTGCTCTACAGGAGTACACATTATAAAAGAGTGATGCAGCTTTGAGGTCTGAAAAGTGAAACCCCTGCTGAAGAATTTTAAACCTGCATGTCACATTCACTTTCAAAAACGGTCACAACAGCTGAAACTCTCAACTCAAAGTTTCATAGCAGAGATGCACAAACCAGAGTGTGACATCATGGCAGCTACACCCATCTTTTATTCAGTCTGTGGCTTTGGGCCACATGGTCCATCGTGGGTTCTCATTACATTTGAAGGCATTGGAAAAGTTCTGCTGATTCTCATCTTTGATTTCCTTTTTTTCAGGTTATGTCAAGGCCTTGAATGGATGACCTCCAGAGCCGGACTCAGATAGCCCATTCCTTTGCCGTTAATGGCCTGACTACCTTCAGCACCGCTGGGATGGAACAGCATTATTTTTATTTTTTATTTTTTTTTTATTTTAGGACAAATTTGGAGAGGAGTGTTGGCACGCTGTCACAATGGAGCCAGTCCTTCTCCTGAACAGAGACCAGCTTAAGGAGCAAGTATTTTGGAGTACGGCACCAGACTATCATCATTGACATGACATACTTCTCATCATATCATGTTACATTATATCGTATCATAAACCCCTCGAGGATGTCCATACATAGTGCAGCTGTCCTTTTTTGCCATACAAGTTCATCTATGTTGGGGACACAAAGGGATTACAAGCAGTGTTGTTAAAGGAATGGTTCCAAGCTGTTACTGTACAATAATGTTCTCATGGTCAAGACTTTTTTTTGGGGGGGGGGATCTGTTATGTATAATTTCTGTTTCATAAGCTACACCATTGGTATTTCTCACACTACAACCTGATGGTGCCGTATTAAAATGTGGTAAAGTATGAAATCCTATTTTTTAACAACCTTGAGCCTGTACTTGTATATTGTTGAGCCAAATGGTGTTGACGCACTATACATTTTCCCTTCTCTAGCCTCTGGAAAATGAACCCTGCAGCATTATTTCAGTACACAGCTCAGTTTTAATAACAGTATTTCAAACTGCAACATTTTCTTCCTAAATGATGCATTATGATCTTTATTTAAATTTTGCATTAACACATGGTCACTGATGTTGCAAACCCTGCCCCCTGCCAATAAGCTTTTTAGTTTTTAACAGCCTTTCTGGCATCTCAGTCTTCTTAAATAAACCTTCAAAGAAGTGCCACATGTTTATATGAAGTCATTACTCATGAACCACTTGGCTATGAGGAATAGCAGAAATATGGTCCTAATGTAATTTCGGCTGTTTAGGTATAAGTTGATCCTCCGCCTTAACCAACCTGTTCTGGGCATCTTGGAGGACCGTGCGTTTCAATCTGAGTCTCCCTGTGATTTTGACCTTCTTTAATTCCTTGAACTTGCTAACGGATCTATGCACGTGTCACTTTTAAACCTTGTATTCCTTTTACAAGTTCTGCAAGTGGCCAAAAAAAAAAGGTGATGAGGTGCTTGAATCTTGATTGCAAACCATCCTGGTCTGAGAGTGCCTCTGAGATGTTCTGGTGCAAGGTCTTTTTACACAAACAGGAAAGGGATGAAGCGTGCGGCCGCCAGACACTACAGCACCAAGGTTTACAGCTTTTACCTTAAACTCAAAGCAAGGGAACTGATCATATACTGTGTGGTGATGTCTGTACCGTATCAGTTTTATTTCCAATAAAGGTTTGTTTTAAACTTTCAATTATTTCAGAGTCAAAATAACTTTCATTAGGTCGCTGCGTTTCAAAGACAAACACCAATTTATTCACATCTTTAATATAATAGCTGATCAAACGAAGCACGGGGCAGTCGATAAAAGACGCACAACTCCTAAGTACTTTTCAGGAACACGAAGAGCTTCTCATCTAAAAAGAATTTTCTGCGGCATGTTTTTTCTACTATACATTCACTTTTCAATGAAGGCTTTGCACTGAGGTAATGAGCAAAGCAAAACACTGTCAACACATTCAGGAATGAAAAGGGATTAATTGGAGAATTTATAAAAAAAAAAGGATTTAGACAACACAGTGAAACTATCTGATAAAAGCTGATATGTTTTCTAAGCTGCAACTCAGACGCCAGGAGTATAATTCTCCTTGGCCGTGGAGATTTAAAGAATACAGTCAGTAATAAATGCAACATTTTTAGATTTCAAAAGAGTTCTCACAGTAACGTCACTGTCACACGTAAAAAGCAACAACAGATGAGGAAACAGAGCTCTCAGTTTATCAGTCAGGCAGCCTCGGCTGGATTTTTGTGTGTATGTGTGTGTCCTGTCTTAAACGGACCCAGCTGTTTTTGTCCTCGTCAGTTTTCAATTATGCTGGTGTTTCTGGACTTCTCTCTGTGACATCATCTGCAAGAAACTTGCTTTCAGTCTTTGAGCCACTTGTCCACAACAAGACCTCCTCTTTCAAGTGTCCGTGAAGTGGTCTCTTTGGAAATGTGGCAGGAGTGGAGAAGTCCATATGTGGCTGTATGGGCTCAGAGCTCAGGATCCCAGAAAACAAAAAACAACGAAATACTGGAAAATGAAAAAGAGTTTTATGCTGACACAGGAGTATTTAACTAAAAACAAATGCAAATAAAACCCTGCCACGCCACAACACAAAGTTTACCACCGGCAAGAGAAGGCATCAAACATGCATTAGTCTGAAGGTGGAAAATGGCTTTGGACAAAGCAGCAAATAGATGGCGAGGAAGAGGCGTGGGGATGGACACTGGAGAAGCCTGGACACTCTTTGGCTGAGGCGGTTACACACACAGAGCTCTGGGGCAGCTGGGAGAAGAAAAAAAAGAATTTAAGTGACACATTTATTTATAGAAAAACAAGTACTGCACAGCACATATTACAGTAAAGGAAACCCGGCGTTCAATAAGCAGTCTCACCTGTCCTCAGTGAAGCCATCCATTTCCTCTTCATCGTCAAGCTCCATGTCCAGCTCATTGTCGAGGCTGCCGCGGCCATAACCGCTCAGGACGCTGCAGAAAGATTATCACGATCAGACCCCCTTGTGTCACTATGTGTGCATTCAACCTGGGATACTTTAACTGGAACAAGTGGAGGGATTTGACTGTTGCCTAATAATGAATTTGACTTGGTCTGGCTGTACGAAGGCTTGGCAAACCATTTTTGCATTTTACTTTCATTTCCTCTTTTCTGCTTGATTGACTGATGAGACCAACAGTCAGATGTACTGCGACTCTACAGTTTTGTGCTGCAGAGTGGAAACAGCCATCCTGTTGCTCTGTAGATCTGATGTGCGTGTGCTCCAACCAGAACGTGAAGCAGGTGGAAACTTGGTTCATTGGTGCTACACTAAGCTCAAGAAGGCCACCTGTCGGCAGCTGCAGCACGAGACGGTGTAGCTTAAGAATGTCCAAAGGACGGAGGAGGTTTGAAACTTACTAATGTTGTCATTTCATAATTGATTTGGCTGCACACACACAAATCTGTGGGAAACAGGATGTGCGAGTTGTTAAGAGTCTGTAGAGGTGAGCAGTAGGCCTGTAGCTGCTGACCTGACGGAGCGACATGTGAAGAATACAATCCTCTTCAGTTTCTTGTTGTAGAAGAAGTAGTTGAAGGACCAGAGACTCCCCTCTTCACCAAAAGGGTCCGAGTCCAGATCTGGGTTGTAGCTAGAAAAAGATATTCAAGCTTAAAACAGATTTATTCCACACCACATGGTTCGCTCTGCAGCGTTAACTGATCTCAGCACCTACCTGTAAATGTCACAGCCCTGCAGGTTGATCTCCTGGTCGATAGCGTTCCACAGCTCGGGTCCCAAAGAGTTAAACTCTTCTCCCACTGCTGAGAACAGACTGCTGTTCACTGCGTTAGCCACCTGGACAGAAAAAGAAAAGCAATCTTTGAAGCAAATTGTTTTTTCCTCATTCCAGAGAACAAGTTTCGCTTCGGAACGGCATCCTGACCCAGTTGAGGCTGGGCTCTCGGCTGAACTCGTGAGCTCGCGCGGCACTGAAGTCATAGTCCGGCCTGAAGGACTCGTTGAGCGTGGTGATGAGGTAGAAAAGAGTCTTCCTGCAACACTTGTCGCTCAAAGGGTTTTCTCCGTCCTCGCTGCTTTTCCCCAGCCTGCACAGAAATGAACATCATGGTTTTTGTTCTTTGTTTTTTTTTGTTTTTTTTTTTAAAACAAAAAGTATTTAATTTCTTCATCTTCCAAACATGCTGAACCTGGCCTGCAATACTCACTGTGAAGGGCTGGTGGCGCTGGTGGACTGAGGAGGGGAGAGGGCCTCCAGGACATGCGGCTCCCCCTCCTGGCAGAACTGCTTGAACATGTGTTTATCGTCTCCTGCCATCTTGCAGGAGTAGCTCTCGATCCTGCGGAGCAGAAAGCAGCAAAAAACATTTAAGAGCTGGACGATGTAAACATGACGATGGGAGGGTGCGGCCGAATCACTGGAAACTATTTTAATATCCCAGCAGGATTAAACACATGATTGCATAACAGATGGGCCACTCCAGGACATTTTGATGAAATTCATTTTAACGCCCCCCTGAAATTAAATTAATGAACACAAACAAATGTTGTTCCAAGAAACCTTTGATAAAGACTTTCTTTACATAGAGAAATTAGTGGCACCCAACCACAGAGGGTTTAACCAGAGCCAAATCAAAATCAGTAGTGTAATGACAGAAAGCTTTATTGAACCGCTTCATTTATCTGTGTGTAATATGTTCTGGATCTGTTCACCAAAGAGCCAAAACAACCTGAAAACTCTGATTTCTATCAAATGTGTTCTCCATGATCACCGCCTTTAATGCCAAATACACCTTTTCTGTTTCATTAAACTGCAATGTAGGTATGTTTGTTTTAGGATAGTTGGGAATTAATAACTATCAACACATAACTTAACTCTAGATATCTACAAGCTATTACACGTTCAACAAGACAGCATGTTCCTTTCACCAGAGCCATATCTGCAGGACTGCCTGACAAGTCGTGGCTAACATTTCCTGCGTGCTCTTTCATGTTTCTAGGTCACATGCTGCTGAGATATATGAGAGCAGAGCAGCAGACTGCTGTGCAGTTGTTTATTTTGCACCCTCTCACCAAGACGTTATACAAGAGCAAAGGTTGTGCAACTTTGAGGATACACTTGCTAAGACCCTCGCCAAGGCTGACAAGCTAATTATAGAGACATCAGAGGACATCATGGTGGAAATAACTGCCCTGGTATTCCACACACACACAGCTGAGTTGCAAACAAAACATGAAGGCATAAAGAAACATTTCAGTTCACTGAAATAAAAACCAACCCAAAACAAATAAGCACACTTTGAAAACGTAGCTGAATCTCACCTGAATTCAAGTAAAAACTCATGAAAAACACAAACCCATTATTACTCCAGTAGAGACCAGAGGTATAACAGTTAAAGAGATCATCCTGATGCGTCGATCTTTGTGCGAATGTTATCTAACCTCAGATAGAAAGCGCTTGAATTTAGTGTTTTCTATTAATGTGTGTGTAAATAGGTGAATTTCACATCTTGTATCGAGCACTTTGAGTGCTCAGAGTAGAAAAGAGTAAAGACACGTATGTATTTTATTATTACTGTATTACCAATTCAGGCCTACTTATTTACTGCCTTACTTTCCTGTTTTCAGTAGGAAACACAATCTTCACATAGAACACCAGCTGCCTTCTTTCAGGTAATTTATGCACCCTCTGAATAAATTGACTACGGTTTTATTTTATTTTTCTTGCCTGCATGAAAATACCATAATCCGCGCTGGAAGCCTGTTCAGTTAATTCTCAGCTAAAGTCTGCTATGATGAGCTGTCTCCAAATCTACTAAGCAGCCTTTACAGCTGCTTCACCAGCACCATCCTGATACTATGTAGTGTATGTGTGCATGTATACATCTGCTAAAAACCACTTCACAACAGTCTCAGAAATAACCACAGCGCGCTGTGAGAGGACACCGTGATCTGCGTCACTCGAGGTCACAACCACCGCCCACACACCCCAGAAAGACAGAACAGCAGACCGAGCTGCATAACTCCACACACAGCCCACTGCTCTTTATGTAACCACACTGTCACCGTATCCTCGGGCCCCGCTGGAGGCTTTGCATAATCGACAACACGCCAATATATGTTACAGCAAGAGCTGTCAGTTATAAATTAACCTTCACTGCAGGCTCCGAGTTTAGGCCGTCAGAGGTAAAGAGTTACCATGATGTTGCATAACACCCGGGTGGCTGTTTGCTCTACTACCCCGCTTATGAGGAGTGTACATGAACTGTGAGCCAGCCGCACCTCTCGCACCATCTACCACTCATTTTCATGACATCAGTGGTAGATCTCTCCTGTTCAGGAAAACCTTTGCTTACACTGCAAGCCTGCAAAGTTTAGTGGTTAAACTTTAGAGGTGCAACCTCATAAAACCTGCACTTCTGGAACAGAAGAATTTGTTACTCATCTTGTGAAATAAACTCTGCATGCATCACAATCAGGTGAGCTAAGGTAGCACGTCTTAAATATGCAGAAACTACAAGCACTGCAACTGAAGTTTGTGTGGCATTCAAGTGCAGCAGAAAGACCAAAAAAAAAAAAAAATCAGTTAACACCCAAAACGTTCTCAAGGGACCAGTCACCTGTCTGAAATGTTGCCTACATGTCCACAAACAAACAGACCCTGTGCCATTTTTTTAACCCGTGAGTCACCAGCACACCTAACCCAAATCATGTGAAACACACTGGTGCATTTTTAATACTGAGGAGTTTATGCATTTTTTATATCCTCTGAATTCCTACATTCTTTGGTCGTATCTACTCATTTCACTGATCATTCTAAATGGGGAAAAAGGGTAGAAATGGAAGTCTTACCTGCCAAGTATGCGGGACTCCCCTGTTTCAACACACAGCCGGGAGCTGAGAGCTTCAAAGCTGGAGTTTTCCAACAGCTTCATTGTAGTCTGCAAGAACCATAAAGATAAACATACACATGCTGTTTAGCTTGCATTCACAACAGGTCTCTTAAGGAAACGATAACTTTGAGTTTTAACATGCCTAACAGTGCCAGCCTTATAAAGTCATTACACAGCGAGTTACAAATCAGCGACGAGCAGATAAACAATGGTGTTATTTAGCAGAGAGGGGGCTGCAGCGCCCCTCGAGGACAACTTGCAGATCAAAACAGAAGCAGCTGCCCCTCCCCCACTCTGCTCTACATTTAGTTGACAAGCCGTCTTCCTGGTTCCCATATAAATCACTTACCAGGCAGTATTTTTCGACACTGGCCGAAAACAGACGGTCCGAAATTGAGCAGTGAGCTGTCTCGGTAGATACTCGCCCCTCTGTGACCAGCAGGGTGCTGAAGATAACCGAACCGCGCTCTGTGGGTGACCAGCTAACGGTAGCTAAGTTAGCTTACTGACAACTGCGCTCCTGTCTTCACTTCACAGAACAGCCTTTAGTTCGCACTCGAGCTTAAGCATCTTACACAAACACTCGGTCGAGAATGAGTTATTCTGAGGCTTTTTAAGTTTATAGAAAAGCTGCTCTTGCCGATTAAGTGCGATGAGATTACATCCAAAGACTCTTGGCGTCCGTCGGAGTCTGTCTGCAGCGGCATCCCTTCCGACCTAATTTACAAAGCGACCTTTATTAGCGAGATCAAGCCGCCTTTTTCAGAGCGACTCGATCAGAAAAGCAGCAACGAGCTACCTAACGTCGTGAAAAAATATATAATCTGGTTACGGTTGCTACAAATCGTCGACTATCGCAAAGACATCTATTCTCATCAAAACAACGGACTCTACTGTACTGGTAAAACCCAGCCCCCTTTCTTTTATACGCCTTGCTAAAGGAGCCCGCCCACGCTTGTTTGTGATCCCTTGTCATTGGCTGAAATAATCCATCAATATAAATATGACTAATATGATTGGCCAGTGCTATATCGGGGGGTGGGGTCCCCAGGTTACTGTGTATTTAGAAACTAAACTTGTTTTGTGTTGTTTTGTTTTTTAGACCCTTCTTCTCTTCCGTTAATCGAAGCAGTCAATTAACACCTTAAAATACTCAAGTATTATACATATATCAAATATAAATAATTATTCATCCATATGTTACTCTGAACATCACACAGAAAAAGTCACTTTTAATTTGTACTACTTTCATTCTGCATACTCCAGAGTTTCTATAGTATATTTGTGGTTTCATCAGCTATTTAAAAAAAGGATGAGTACTTTCGTTTAGCACTAAGCAGTGAACATCATCTCAGTCCTGCTATCTCACGTATCTCACGTACACGTGCTACCTGTTTATAATTACATTTAGGATTGCCCCCCACCCCACCCTCCGTGCTACAAAGCAAAAAAAGATGATTTGACATTTGGACATTTGAGGGTGTTGTCATCAAGGCCCCTTAGCTCTTGAAAAAACTGGCTTTGGTGATAAGGCAGTAACCACCTCTTTTAAAGCCTTTTAGACTTGGCTTTATGTATTTTATGCTGTCTATTACGTGTTGTTTAATTTACCGTATCTATATTTAATGGGATTTTTAAAACAAAACATATATCATAGATTTCATAGCACTGTTTTAAAAGTGATGAAAGCGGCTAACAAACTGGTCCAGTAGCCTAATGGACAAGGCATCAGCCTGTGAAGCTGGGGATTGAGGGTTCAAGTCCCACCTGGGTCCCTTGTAAGGTAGCTGCAATTAAAGTGTCAGAACTGTGGTTGTGAAGTCTACAAAGGTTGTGGATAAGGTTAAGTTAATGACCAGCTAAATCTATGGTGCTGCTACTTCTTACATTTAATGTGTTTCCATTCCCACAAAAACAGTTGAAGTTGCATACTGTGACAAAGGCTCATTTACATTAAACTTGTAAGATAAGATAACCTTTGTTAGTCCCACACGTGGGAAATTTGTATTTAATATTTTAAATAATGAACGCAATCATCACAAGAAGGTACACAAGGTGTACTTGATTAACTGCACAACTCCATAATGCTCTCTTTTCAGCTTGAAAGTAAAACCCAAAGCAACATTTATAAAATGGCAATTTATTTGCATAAATACAAACTGAACACAGAAATTATTCACAGTGTCTGGATTTGATGTGACTGGTCAGTTCTGTGTGATATAGTCAGAAATATCATTCAGGCCTGTGCACTCATTGTCCAGATACTCCAGAATGACATTCCCCCCATTATACAGAGGAGTTTCTGGGTGAGCCAACAGAGAGAGCAGGGTGTCATCCATCTGAAAAGCCTTGCCTGTCTGAGGATGACATAACCGCAGCTTCTGCATTTAAAGAGAAGAGGATACTGTTAAGAGATGTGCACGATGCTACACAGCTTTGTCTAGATATAAAACTGTAACTGTGGTGGGTACAATGTCCAACAACTCAATGCGTTTAGGCACGCAGACCTGTTGAATCTATACCATGAAGAATTAAAGCAGTTCTGAAAGCAAAAGCGTGTGTAAGAGAAAAAACAAACAGTGATAGGTTTAGCAAATAAGGCAAGACGGGAATGCTGCAGAAAATCGTTAACATTTAGGTAATATAGTTATTTTCCCCACTCAGCGTGCTCTTATGTTGCTGTCTATTCCTAATAGTCTAATGAAGGGGACTGTGAAATCTGTTTATCAAAGTGACATTAATTTCAGTGATTTAATATTTTGAGTGATAAATGGCTTACAAACAGACCAATCAATTTTCTAATGTGGCTTCTATTACACACAATTCCAGGACAAACATTTATTTGCTGTATCATCAGCTAAATTCCTGGGATGGCATGAAAAATAAATTGCCCGTCACCACGCAGCACATTTTGGGCTACTGTAGCTTTACCGCAGGGCTTGCTTAAGTAGTGTTACTAAGGTATGGTTGAAGGGGTTTCATAATGTATTCCTTCTCACTTAGAGAATAGTAAAAAGTTATGCTCTAATGTGTGTATACACAAACTGTAGCAACAAATACCAAAGCATTTGTTGCTACAGTAACCTACGGTGGTAAAAAGACAGCCACCATTGTTCATTCAGTGGTGCTAGTTTCAGTCGTTGTGCAAAGGCGCTGTTTATAAGTTTGGGGAAGCCTGCAGTCAGCTGAGACTGAATGAGTCCCTTGGATGAGTGTCGAAATGTTTCTCCCACTGAAACGCTACGTCCAGATGAACAGAATCAACCTTTTGGGATGTTGTGGCACAGACAACGCCAACTTTAAGCTCAACATACTTCACTAACCCATCAATATTGCTATTTGTAGTACACCCCTCTGTTGCCTTACCTTAGCTGTCAGCACGTTATTGTTGTTCTTGAGGCCAGCCAAAGAGGCTGCATAATCCACCACTTTCCCCACGCTCCATTTGGAACAGAAGAACATGGGCTTGCTGGAGTCTTTAAATTCTTTAGGAAGATACACCTGAAAGTAGGTTCTCTCTGTCTAGAAAGTAAAAATAAAAGAAATTGAATAATGGCAGGTGGATGACAAGAGATGTTTAACATGCAGTAATGTATACACAAGAAACTGAGCAGACAGTAAAGTGTCAAAATAAAAGTATCGACAGTTGGGATTTTACCTGCGGCAACCCCTTGTCTCCTGCAGCATGCAACTTCAGCTTCATCAGTGCCACCTTTGCTGCGGTTGCACTGTTCTTTGCTCCTCTGCGCCCTTTACTTTTGGATCCATCTTTTGACTCTGAGCGGCCGCCAGACACAAAGGAAAACAAAATCCAGGTTAACAGGTCAAAGGGAACAGGCACACAACAGGGAAGGCAGTTGTTTAATACTGATCCCATGTGGACAAAAGAGGAATGACAGAAGAAACTCCGGACTACATTAACTAACCTACAATCTTCTGCACCAGCTCTTTGGTGGCTTGCATTCGAGGCTTTTGGACTTCCAGCTTCTCACACATGTGATCATCTTGATGTCGGTGGCTATAAAGACAAAACAGTCAGTTTATTAGTTCTAGTTAGTTCTGAATTAATAAAAATTATGCGATCGGAGGTTTAAACTTTTTCTGCCATGAACAGGATCAGAAAACGCTCAAGAGCCACCGCCTTATTAAAAAGTTCATTAAAGTCGGTAACCTACGCCAAACAGAAATGTTTTTCACACTGCGGACATATAACTGGTAACAATTCTTTTCCCTTGCAGTCTTCAAATGAGCACGGATAACTTGTAGTTCCACCCGCTGTCCCGGATTCCCTTTTTACTGACTCCTAAAAAGAAAAGAAAGATAGTTAGAGTGAAGAAAGGCTTCAGTCATAAAGAGAAATGTATTTGTTGTCTTGATAATATTAGAGAAAGACGTTAAGCTAATTTATTTAACAGCTCAGGATACCTTTGAACATGAGTGTCCATCTCTGCTTCTGTGCTCGAGACTGAAAGGAACAAAAATGTGTTTATCTGAGGTGAAAACGAACAATTCTCACCTGAATTATCTTAACCAGATAACTTCAGATATAAGCTTGAGTTTTCCGTACCGAGTTTATTGTCATGGTAACCTATGTTAAGAACCTAATCTGCTCTGCAGCAGGTTATATTCCAGATAAGAGAACAACAGGTATGAACTTTCCCTGAAAAACAGCGTCACCAATCTTGGAAAAATCCCTCTGACATGAGTGCGCAGACAGTAGGAGGGTGTAAAGTTTTTCAATAGCGTCTAATATCTTTTTGTTTCCTTGTATTCTTAGTACCAACTTTATTCCTTGTTTTTTTTTGTCCTTTTGGCTGCAAACAATTTTACAACAATTTTATTGGTCTATAAAAATTTATATATGATCTTAAAACAGGACACCTTTTTGTACTCCTGGACCTTTTATTGAGTTTGCAACTAAGCTGACCTTTGAATTCTAATTTTATATTTAATCTTTACTCTTTACTCAGCCCATCAAACACTACCAAGGCTGCAGCTAAGAGAATAAAAACTAAAATTGTCCTTTAAGCATTAACTTAATGAAATACCCAATTATAATTCACCTGATTCTCCTGTGTCTTAATGGAAGAGTTGTTATAATGAGTCTGGTCACACAGCATTTTAACCAAGTTTACTTTCCTGGATTTAAATAGACAAAACTGTATTAAAATGGTAGCTCTTCTCCCGTCTTACTGACCAAAGTGCACATTTTAAATACTGTACTCAACAGTAATTCTCCTCTCACACCGACTGTAGGTGTGTAGATATTTTTATATTTTCCCATGTATATAGAGTCAACTTCCTTTATAAAATCACCTGTTCTACTGAGCATATTTGCGATTGTAAAGATCATCTGACCAGTTATGTTTCAGGGGAAACCCTGGGTTAGCAGAGCAAATGATAACCAGCTTTGTGTGACCGTTTTACCTGACTATCAATGTTAAGGTGAGTGAATCCAGATAATGCTAAAATACCCTGGGTATTTTGATCTCACTCAGAGGTCTCTGGGGTGTTTTTATAAGTATTTCTTATTTATGTAATTTTATAGACAGAAGACTACAGCGACTAGAACACAAAAAGGGATTTAACACTTAGTGTGGGGCCAGTTAACGACATTAAAACAACACTATTCAAATATCATATATATATATATTACATATATATTAAATATATATTACATATATATTACAGTATTCGTAACAACACGCTAACAGATGCACATAAGAAAAAAACAAAAAACCTGACTTGAAGTCTTACCAGAAAACACCACCGCAGGAATCACAAACAAATGGCAGAAAGTCTGTGAGAAGAACACGGAGAACGTGTTAAATATGTTGTGAACAAGGATCATAAGTACGCTTGTCCAGTTCAAACGATGAGATCTAACAATTTGCTCCAAAGTAGCTCATTAAACTAGTCTGACACGTTTAATGAGCTTCATTCACGTTACTTATATTTACATAACATTAAGAGTACAACTGACGTAACTCATTTAAAGACCGAGCTGAATTTCCTTGTGGGAGTTTGTAGTTTTAAAAAAGAATGCTTGATAATAAATTGAGTTTTATCCGAGGGAACCAACGCTAACAAGCGTTAGCGCACAGGCTAAGCATGCTAAAAGAAAGACGATTGGCGTTTTCATAATAATTAAAACAGCAGAATAAAGTCGCACCCCAACATCTTTATTTACTGTGCTTCACACAAAAATACAACGGACCTTTCAGATTGCAGGAATCAACCTGGCAATGCTTCCCGATGTCTAATTCAGCCATTAGCTAACCGAAACAGCGTCAGCTGAGATCATCGACACGAACTTTGACCCCAAATGCGTCGTCACGTGACTGAGACGGTTTTTAAGAAAAATAAAAATAAAATAAAACTTTTTAAATGTTTATATTTTTTATTATATGTGTGTAACAGGATTCACGTGACTCACATGTAAAGTAAAATAAATTAACAATTTCATTTATCCACAATTTTTTTTTCACAGTAAATAAAATTCAGTTTTTTTCTGGTTTTATCAGCTTAATCAACGTATCTGTTTGTACAACTAAATTAAAACGTTAAAACGAGATATGATGCACTGTTGTATTATCCCGTTTGGAGAGAAAACACGGAAAAGACGCAAAATTTAAGCCCTGGTGGAAACGGGAGGTAAGGCGTCAGGTATCCAGACGTCACGCAGGTATCTGCGAAAGGTGTGGCGAGAGTTGTGTTCACTGGCTTGTTTGAAAGCACACAAAGCCGTCGAGCTGGAATATCTGCCCGCAACACACCCGCCTTTAGAGAAAAGAAGCTTGGACGATCGTTCAGAGTGTTTTGCGTTTTAGTTACCAACAAAGTTTATCCTCCAAAACAGCCAAAATGAGCAAAATCTCCAATTTGTTCAAGGGGGGCTCGAAGCACAAGTCGAAGGGAAGCCCTTCGGCCCAGGAGGCCATCCACAAACTCCGGGAAACAGAAGAAATGCTGACAAAGAAGCAGGACTACCTGGAAAAGAAGATAGAGCAAGAAATTGCGATAGCTAAGAAGCACGGCACGAAGAACAAGAGGGGTATTTATATTTGTTTTTATGATGGTCTGAAAAAATGTGTGCACCTGTTCCTCCACCGAGGCCAGGCCATGACACACTAAGCCTCCAGGAAGTCTTACTTTGTACACTTCTATATTTTAATCTTTTGTCCGGGCAAATATCAAAGCAAAGGACGTGGTTTATGGGCCTTTTATATCTCATTTTACATTTCTGTTGTTCTTGCTTAATAACTTGATGTGTGGTAGCAACAGCTCATGGGTTAAACCGAAGACACAATGTCTATATAAACAGAGTTTATAAAAACCTGACTCTTATTTCTAACAAGTCTTTTTTGTTTTGTTTTTTTACAGTGAAAATCCCATAAAACCTTTAAAATGTACATTTTTAGACTCTTGCGACTACAAATGTACCAGCTTTCATAAATCCTAGTTCACATATCAAAAATTTAAGGTGGATGACACTTTTGTTATTTAGATAAATGTGCAGGAAAGTGTTAAACAACTCTTAAATGTACAGTGACACAACTGTGAATACTTCCCTCGCAGTGATTGTCTTCAGTGTGTCATTGACAACTAACAAGTAAAACAACAAAAGCTTTTTATTAAACCTGAAAGGTACCTTCCCTCAGAGCTGCACCTACAGTCCTGGGTGGCATGGACTGTTGTCTCAGCTGCATTGGTTGTTGACTAAAAATAAACATCACCCTGTGAAAGGGAGGAACCCTGTCTTTTGTTTGTTTTTGTTTTTTTGAGGACACATGACACTTTTGGAAATTTAACTGCACAAGTGACTTCTGTGTCCTCTCTGTGTCAGCTGCCCTGCAGGCCTTGAAGAGGAAAAAGCGTTTGGAGCAGCAGCTCACCCAGATTGATGGCACGCTCTCCACCATCGAGTTTCAGAGGGAAGCTCTGGAGAACTCTCACACCAACACGGAGGTCCTGAAGAACATGGGCTATGCTGCCAAGGCCATGAAGAAGATCCATGAGAACACGTAAGAAGCTGCTCACACAAGGCAGAAACCCCCCTGAGCTTTGGTCTTACTTTCCCCCGGTAGTCCTGGCTTGGTTGTGTTTATGTGCAGAGATGGTTTCCTTTTGAACAAGGAAACATGTGACGTAAATTAATTTATGAGCCATATTTCAGAAGGAAAGCTGCAACATACAATCAAAAGTGTATATTTAGTCAAAATGATGAATAAATCCTAATAGTTCTTTGGTGCAGTTTCAACACTACTGAATGTTGTGTGTGATAATTGAACACAGAGAATCTCAAACAGAATTTAATTAAGAAAGCAAGTGCGGTGTTTTAAGTGAGTGAAAACCCTCTCACCTTCTTTCACTCTTACTCTCATTCAGGGATTTGGGGAAGATCGATGATCTGATGGCAGATATCACCGAGCAGCAGGACGTGGCCCAGGAAATCAGTGATGCTATCTCCAGACCTTCTGGGGAAACATTTGATGAGGTGGAGACTGTCTCAGTGTTTATAAAGACTTTTTTTTTGACACAGATATTAAAATATTCTTGGTATTTTGCTGTGTGGCACGTGCTCACCTTTCTTTTTTTGTTAGGATGAACTGTTGGCTGAGCTGGAGGAGCTAGAGCAGGAGGACCTTGAAGAAAGTATGATGAGTATGGGCGGACTGCCCAGCGTTCCCAGCTCCAAACTGCCTTCATCAAGATCCAATGAGCGTGCAAGTAAGTTTCTAACAACTGACAGATCTTACATGTTATGGCCACTTTCACACGCTTGCCTGCAAACTGTAATACTGCCCCAACTTTAAGAAAAAACACAATATTTTTAAAAATGCATCTATTAAATTATTCATTTTAAGCATATTTCTGTTCTAATTTGATCTTTAGTGTATTTATTTGAATATTATAAAATCCAATGGAAACTGATTGTTTTTTCTCCATTGTGAAAATGTGCTGCAGTACATGCACACAACAGATTTTTAGGCTTATTATAAATCCATTAAAGGAGAAGATTCTTTTTGCCATCAGTAAAATAAAAAAATTGGTTGCTGGTAAATTTTCCATATTTAGTCTACAGCATTGATTATTAATTGTTTCCTCCTTTTTTACAGCAACCAGGAGAAAGGTTGAAGAGGAAGATGACATGCACATGCTGGCATCATGGGGAACTTAAGTACACTAAGGCAATAGGTTTTTGTTCCCATGTATGAGGGGTTTTTTTTGTTGTTGTTGTTGTTTTTTGTTTTTTGTTTTTTTTTTTTTCTTTTAATGGAAAGTTATGGAATGTCATTTCTGCCACTACAATAAAAAAAAGATTTGCCATATACAATTTAGTGTTAATATCTCAAAATTTGGGGTTGTGTATCTTAAATGTCTGAGAAAATAATGTTAACTTGAAAAATAACAAACTTTGACTTATGGATGGAAATTGTTTGCCTTTGTCAGAAACAAACTTTCATAGAAACCATAAGAATCTATGACAGAAAAATTTTAAAGGGTCAATGAAATTGTAGCTAGGGCTTGACTAATGCTTTTTATAACTAAGGGAAAAACTGTATTTTATTTAGCTGTAAATAACTTCTGCATTAATGTTGTAAATACAGACTATTGCTTTATCCCTGTTCCGCAATAAAAGTCATATACATATCTCAAAGTGTTTATGTCCTCTTTTTCTAAAAAATAATGATTATTAAAATTTGTTATGTAGCTATGTATTCTTGTGGTTATATTCTTTTCGAGTCTTAAGTAATAACTAAAAACCTTTAAAATTGAGGATATTTGTGTACGTTTTATGCATCCGGTTTTTAAACGATGTGCCTTTATTTTGAAATCAGGGACCGGAAGTAGTGCATTTGCATTCAGATTATTCGGTAACTTCTGTCATCAAGTATTCCGGCGAACTAGCCGCCCAAAGACAAACTAAGACCATAATTCGGAATTTAGCGGAACATGGAAGCGAATAAACCAGTTCTGACCTCAGGTAAGATTTTGATTTTATCGCAACTCAAACAACTTAAGTTTGTGTAAGTTATCAAATAAAGACGGGGCGTTTCCGGGACTGTCATAATTAGCATCAACTTAGCAGTTTCGAAGCTAAACGTCCGATCCGGATTTTGACACGTTTCACTATATCGGCAAAACACAACTGAAACGTATTTAAGGTTTATAAGAAATTCTTTTAAACCATAAAGGCTGTCAGTCATAAAACTTTAACTAAATGTTATCGATAACTGGAAACTTAGTTTCCGCCTTAGTTTAATATTTGAAACATTTCATTTTCACAGTAAATGTATTCAGCACACCAGCAAAGGTTTTAGTACATCAAAAGTTTATAAAGTAGATCTTAAGGTTAATTTAGGTGACTCAACTAAGAATGCGTGGGAAAACACATTTTAGATAACTAAAGTATAAGTCAAAAAAGATGAAGTAACTTAAAAATGTGGACCGGGAAGGAAATAAAGTAACCATATATAGTAAATGTATAGGTTTATTTTATTTGGAACAAAATCTTTGTTAATTTGGTCGATTTTGCTCAACGCAACCGGCCCCAGCAGGCATTGCTGCATAATTTGGGAGGTCTACGTGACTGTGGCTCAGTTGCCTTCACGACATGTTATAAAGGCAACCGACTTCTTTAAAACCTCTTGCATTTTCCCTCTAACAGATACCCCTCGTTCGTTTTAACAAGTAGTATTTGCTGTTTGAAAAATACTTAATAAACTTTTAAAAACTGAAAAAAGAAAAAACCGAATGCTTTTATACCATCAAAGGTACACCGAAACAATTAAATGTTACTCCGCACACTGAGTCATTTACCGATAACGTATTTCGGTCCGTCTGAGCGCAATTGGGTAGACGTATTCACACGTTTACCACGGGTTTCAGGAGGTAGAGCAGTTCATCCATCAGTGGAAGGCCGATGTTTTGATACCTGGCTGCTTCACTCTGCATGCCCAAGTCTGTATCCTGATCCTCATGTTGCTTTCCGATGCATCTGTGGGATTATCTGTGTGTGTTGTGGTTGGGACAGCCAAGAAGAGGGCCACGCAGACTATGAGCGAAGCGGCAGAGAAAGCCACAAAGTGGCTGTGGATTAAGAGGGCCGATCCGTGGCTAGCTACTGGTACGCAAGTCGGGGCCTGATCACCCCCGGCTGGGTCGCCTGGGTGAGGGTGTATGATGTTGCGAGACCCGAAACACCTGATGACCCCAGGATACATAATTGAAGATGCGTGCCAGTCCATCCAGGATATGTTTCTTGCATAGTGTGTGAATGTTAGGAAAAAAAGTGCTTGTATGGAGGAGTGTGAATGAGGCATGTTGCGTAAAGAGTACTGAGATGCTATGTAAGAGCCAATCATAGCATACTGGGTGTATACCATTAATCAAGTCATAAAACCAACAAACATAAGTTTAGTTACAGTCATTGTGACATCCACACAACCTTTAAGCTTTTTGTTCGTACAAATTATATCCCAAAATACATTAATTATATATACCAGAGTCAAAAGATATAATCATTAAGGTGTATAGCAATTATAATACATTTTATTTTGACATTTTTTTCACAATTTTATACACAGTTTGGTCCATATTGACACGATCGCATCAAGCACTAGCTGGAGCTGCCAACTGCAGATCCCAAAGGTGCTCGAATTGAGAGCTGCTGCTTACTGGATATTTTCTCTTTTTCGGACCATTCTCTGTAAACCCTAGAGATGGGCTTGTGTGTGGAAAATCCCAGTAGATCAGCAGAAATAGTCAGACCAGCCCATCTGGCACTGACAACAACTTTTAAAGTCACTTGAATCACCTTTCATCCTCATTCTCATGCTCTGTTTGAACTTCAGCAGGTCATCTCGACCGTGTCTGCAGGTCTAAATGGATTAAATTGCTGCCAAACGATTGGCTAATTAGATATTTGCATTATAAGTTGAACATGCTTTGAATGAAACCCAAAGTTAGGTATTTTTATTTGTTTAAATGTAGCGCTATCCAGTGGTGGCTTAACAGGATTCAGAGCTAATAAGCAAATTTTTGCATAATAAATAAAATAAAATTCATTTGAATATTTTTTTTTTTAAATTTAAAATAAATGCAAAGAAAATTAAGCAAGTAATAATACTAATAATCATGAGTATAATGATGATAATAATTATTAATTCAATTATTTATACTGACACTGACTTTTTTATCATTTTTACGGACTGTAGCTGGACAAACCTCTGGACCAGACGAGGTGGCCAGAAAGGCAGGAGCTGAAGCCAAGGAGGCCAACCGCCTGGATGAAGTTCGTCTGGTGGTGTTGGGATGGAGGTGGCCGGGGAAGAGCTTGACAGGCAACACCATCTTAGGCAGAGAGGAGTTTCATTTAGAGAGAGCCGCTGAGTTCTGTGTTACGAGGCAGACGGAAGTGCAGGGACGACAGGTGACAGTGGTGGACACGCCAGGATGGTTCTCTTCCCAGGATACTCCGCCTTCCTATAAACAGGAGTTAGTCAGGGGAGCCTCTCTTTGCCCTCCAGGTCCACACGCCTTCTTGCTCGTCATCCCTGTTGGCATGTTCACCGAGGTGGACCGTGCTCGCATTGAGGAACACGTGAGCCTCTTTGGGGAGGATGTGTGGAGGCATACAATTGTGGTGTTCACCTGGGCGGATGTGTTGAAGAAAATCTCCATCGAGAGGTACATTCGTAGGGAGGGTAAAGATCTGCAGTGGGTGCTGGAGAAATGCAAGCGGAGGTACTTTCTTATTAACAACTGCATATTTGGGGAGAATCCCCAAGTGGGACACTTAATAGAGAAGGTGGAGAAGATGGTGGCAAAAGAGGGTGGGCACTACAATCCAGAGGAGGCGAAGGAGAAGAAACCTGTAGATGAGAATCGGAATTCGTCCAAGGAGGCAGAGGAGCTGGGAGCCCAGCCCAAGCAAAACTCTGGAGTGGGTTTGCCAAAAGCCAGAGAGGTGGAGGCGCTTTCAAGTGAGTGATGAGCTCATGTCACAATGGAGGACATTTCTATGTATTAAATATCACATGAAGTTCATCTGAGATGTTAAATCAGCTTCTATAAATATTTTTAATCATATTTAAGCGCTTGTATGTAAAAAGGAATGAACCCACACAAAGCTATCACCTGACTATACAGTTTCCTTCAACTCCACGGAGCATTAAAGTTTTTAATGGTTGACTTTTTTTTAGTAGTAAGCATTTGTTGTCATCAGCATTGTTTTTGGTCATAGCAAGTGGCCCTTTGAGCAAAAAGCTCTACAAAAACAGCCACTTTATCTGCTAATCATAGGTCTCAGTGATGTTTACTGCCAACAGTCTTTTCTGCAAAGAAGATGACAACTGCTGGATGGCAGTGGCTGATTTTGTACTGACAAACTGAAGAGTTAATAATTGTAACAATTTTTTGTTTCCCAGCTACAAAAGGTAAGCAGGCAGTTAGTTAGGGCATGTAATTAGCTTTTATTGGAGTGGTCCTCTACACCAATCCCAGTTTTTCATATTGCCCGCCCCTGTATTAGAGACTGTCTCTGGCAGCTAAAGTGTTATACCTTTCCTTCAGAAGTTGAAAGAGTCCAACTTGTGTTATAGTGCTAACTCCAGTATTGAAGCTAAAAATGGCTGCCTGTTATCACAGGGATCAGTATGGGCTATGAGACCACTCGTGTAAGTACAGTTGGTCCATGTAATTAAGGGAGAGGTAACAGAAATCAGTCCATTTTCTTATTATTCCTGGCTATTTGACAAAAAAGTACTTGTAAATGTACATGTATGTAGAAAAATCTTCTTTTGACAAGCTTTGAGCTACAAGATTAAACCTAAACAACAGAGATGCAGGCTGTAAAACCAAACTTGGAGGTGAATGTAAGGTAGAGTCGGGTAATAATTATCTGTGGGTCCATCACTATGAAGAGCTTAGTTTTATTTATTTGTTATAGATGAGGACTGCTTTAAGGAACACATTACTCCACACAGGTACCTTAAAGTAGTCTTGTTAGCCTGTTTCATCTTACCGCTGCTTTGTGGTGTGTGTGGTTTAGATTTCAGATGAAATTATAATCCTTCCTCTAGGTTTCCTATAACTGAAGAAGAGCAAACCTAGGAATATCCTTTTGTTTTTAACATCCTTGTTGTAACAGTGATGTCGTGACTGTGCATGAAAATTAAGCTTGTAAACTGGAGTCTTGTTATAAATTATTAACAGACTGTGTGTTTGGTTCTAGATTAACGAGACATTCATGGCTGACGGAGCCTCTAACCCACGACTAACGAAGCCTCTTCCTTACTGATCTGATGGAAAAGCTGCTGGTGTGTTGAGAGGAAAAAATGGCAAAAAATACCAAAACAACTGAAATGTTACTGAATGTAAAAATCAATGTGATATATTTATTTTATTTTTTTAATCAGTCATGGACATTTTTCAGGAGCTCAGTGTGATATAGGAGGCCTTTAAGCCCTTTAGTTCATGTTGTCCAGAGACTTGCTGTCCCGCTTTTACCCAGAATTAATTCTGGTTAATCTTACTAGGTTTGCAATACGGTCTTGTGGGGGGTGGTGTGATAAAATCTCGAACAGAAACACAAGTTGTTACATAAATATTGCCAAATGTAGTGTGTACACTCCTTACCGGATACCAATGGCAGAACTGCACTACTAAATTGTCCCTGTAATATCCTGTTGATTACTGGTGAGGGGAATTGCTTTGCAAATAATTCCCATTTGTTGTGACCAAACTGTAAATGTGTTTCTAATGTTGCATTATTACACACGTACATATTTAAAGCACTTGAGCAGTTACTGTTTTTTTCTTTTGTTTTTTTGTGGTTGTTTTGATGTGTTGCCTTAGATGATAAAGTTGCCTTAGATGATTATCTTGTTGCAGAAGGAAAATTTAAAGGAAATAATAATTATTACTCAATATACAGGAAACTGTTTAAATCATTTTCCAGCAAAATATGAATTTATGGTTAATTATCTCATAGCAAATTCAGTGTCTTTGGGTTTGGGGAAAAAGATGAATTTCAAGGTGTTTCCTTTGTTTCTTATAGATTTAAGATTATGTTTCCAATAATCTGAGAGTACAGAAAAAGTAGGTCAAACCGGCTACCAAAACTCGGGTTGAACAACTTGAGGTAGTCTTGAGGAGTTTCCGGTTTTGCCAGAAGTTAAGACATAGATTTTCACAGATGTCTAAATCAAGCCTAATGCTGTATTTACTCTAGGAAGGACAGTGGTTCGAGACTGCAGCATGACCATAATTATTCTGAGCATTGCAGTGAAGTTGTGATTTTGTTGCCTTTGAGATGATGGTTTCAAAGACAGGGACCAGGTCTGCAACCGCTCACAGTTAGTTGCCGTCCTCAAAGCATCTTCCTTACATTTTCCTAACTGCTCTTCCAGTTCAGGGTTTCGGGGGAGGCTGGGCTTACTCCTAGCGGCTACATACAGTTTGGAAATAATTATTTGATCCACTGCGAATTTGTAAGTTTGCTGAGTGGTTTGAGGTCTGCAGACTGGCTAAGCCACTCCATGGTCCTTAAAGTGCTTCTTCTTTAGCTACTTCTTTGTTGCCTTGGTTTTGGGTCATTGTCATCCAAGACCCATCTTCAGTGTTCTGGCTGAGGGAAGGAGGTTTTCGTCCAATATTTTATCGTACTTGGCCCCATCCATCGGCCCATCAATGCAGTGAAATCATCCTGTATGCATAGCAGAAGAACAGCCCCAAAGCATAATGTTTTCCCCCTCTGTGCTTTACTGTGGGAATCATGTTCTTTGGACCATATTTGGCATTTCTCTTCCTCCAAACACGGCGGGTTGAGTTGATGCCAAAGAGCTCCATTTTGGTTTCATCTGACCACAGCACCTTCTTCCAAGCCTTCTCTGAATCATTTAATTGTTAACTGGCAAGTTCTAGATGGGCCTGTACCCTGCAGGTGCTGCAAAATTTCAATCCATTATGGTGTAATGTGTTACCAACAGGCTTTCAGGTTCATCAGGGGATCAAATAATCATTTCCTCTCAGTACATTTGACTTTGGGATGAAACTCATGCAGACACAGGGAGCACATGCAAACTCATGCAAAGAACAGTCCCAGCCAAATGGTGCTAACTACTACACCATGCTGCTGACTGAAAGAAAATGCTGACTTGTTTCCTCAGATGTTTTATTTTGTGCCGTAAGGATATAAACAGTGATTTGGAAGTTCAGACTGTAGACATAACTTTTGTTTGTTTACAGGAAAATGCCTCCGGGCACAGTTATCTTTTTGTTTGCAGAAAAACACAGCCTGGTTCCAGCAGGGTGTACAAGCATGATGTAAGATTTCCACCTCTTTGTTTTCTAGGTAGTACTACATTGATTCATAGATTGTAGTACTGTAGGCAGGCCACTTTGGTCTTTTGAGACTCATTTAGTACCTTTTCAAGGTGATCTTAAAATGATAGAGTCAGCTGTTCCATACAGGCATTTAAATCTTCTTTGAGTAGACGTATAACTCCTTTTATAGTCCACAAACTTTACCCGAGTCCTCCCTGGGTTTAGGCCTTAAATATTGTCCCCTCTCTCTCTCTCTCTCTCTCTCTCTCTCTCTCTCTCTCTCTCTCTCTCTCTCTCTCTCTCTCTCTCTCTCTCTCTCTTTTAGGTTGTTGATAGATTTGCTTTGGATTAACCTCCATGCTGTTAGGTATTACCAGAGAAAGTGTTAGTTTCAAAGTTGGCCTTCAATCTTTAATTTTCTTTAAATGTCACGGGTCAGTCGTCACTTCTGGCTATAAATGAGCGTGAGCGAGATAGAAAACCATGTATATACTTCAAGTCTTTTGTATTTATTTATAGTAATGAATGAATACAATAAAAATAACCACACACTCTCAGATATACACTGTACCTGTTTAATCCAGTTTGGCACAATGCTGACGTGTTGGTTGAAGTTTAATGCTGAAACCTGAGATGTACAACAGATCTGCTGACAACCAATCATAAACAAGCACCTGAGGAGTAGAGATTACTGATAGGTCATGCTAGCACAGTCAGATACAGTTACTGCTACAGATGTGTGTCACTCTTGATTTACTGTCTCTTATGTAAAGAAAAAAATGTAAACACCAATGAGTATATGATGTAAAAATGTTTTAAAAGAACCTGACTTAGTACAAATACATGCTTGTATGTATGTATGTATGTATGTATGCATACACAGGATGCTGTAAGAATCTCCCAAGGCATAAAATCCACCTTTGTAGCAGTTCTTCTGGATGCTTTGATCCTGTTTGATCTCAGATGCATTTCTCACTTAAGCATGTGAATCCAGTTACTGCTAAGTAATTCATGGACGAAGAGTCACCTCTCTATATACTTTGCACTCCCGTTACACTATATGGAATCAGCTGTAATTAAACTGGCATTACTTCAATGAGAGCTACAATGTCAGTTTTTTCTGTCAAATAAATGTATATATTGCAATCTACCCTGTCTGTAGCCTGTTCTTGAATGTGTGACAAATTAATTCATTTTTATAACAGTCTTCGGTGATTTGTTAAATTAGGTATTATGGCCAAAGTTTCATAGATTGTTAGGTGTAGACCCAAAGGCAGACTCGCCATGCAAGGAGATGGGGGGGAAAAAAGCAACAAAAAATATTTTATTTAGGCTAGCCCTGAACTCAATAAGCCCCCAACTAATACATAAGTCCATTAAATAAACTACCAAACTCAATCCAAACATAAGCAAGGAAGCATACATAGAAACACGGTAAGATGCCAAAGTATATGCAAAAAGAGGGCAGTTAAAGGAAGTGAGAACAGCTGACATTAATGAAGACAAAAGAAGTAAAACTACTACAAGGAAGACTTGAGCAAAAGGTTGCCAAAATAAAACGGTATAAAAAACTGGGAACAGATGAAGACTTGGCTGGATGGAAGCACTAAGGGTGCACTTATTTTTTTTATACACTGCTTCTGCATTTGATGTTAATCATTGTTAAATAAATAATTGAACAGTGCAATCTGTCATGTATTGTTCATTTGAGGTTGTGTTTTAATAATCTTAGGACCTGTGGATCAGAGGATTTTTTAAAATACTTCCTAGTATGTCAAACGTTAGAAAAAGAGCGTACTTACTTTTAGACAGCAGCTATCTGATTTATTTTCCTTCAGGGCAGTAGTTTTGTTCTCTGTTTTGCCCACTAGATGGGAGTAAATCACCACAGAGGTGACCAGCAGCAGGATGATTCACAGCTGTGACGTGACCTTGGCCACAATAGAGCGTTAAACTCGATTTGATGAATGTAATTGCTGGCTGTCTAGCTATTAACACCCGCTGATTACTGTTTATAGGTACAACATGCAGCACGTGCAGCACACTCCATTGGTTCCTCAGGCCCTCTTTGAGGCACACACAGCACTACTTGTATTAGATAATCTGAATTCTGTTGTTGTTCTTTGCAGCACTGAATCAGTCTGTAACAAACAGCTGAAGTCTGACACCTCTGCCTTGCTCCTTCGGTAATGTTTCCCCCCTCACTCAAACCTTTCTCATGCTTTTTTCTTTTTGCTTCTAGCTTGCTCAGCTTGTCTCCATCTCCCCTCTGCTGTCTTGTTTGCTCAGCTTTCTCTCTGTACTGCTGTAGAGCTCCATCTCCTCAATCTGCAGTGAGGCATTTCCAAAATCTACCTGATCCAAGGGTTTCACATAAACCGAGCGTGCAGCATTTTTCACTGTCATTTAAACACAGGTGTCAAAAAACTTCATGGCCAAACAAGATATTCAATTTTTGGAATGCCTCAGCCCAGGGGTGTAGATTTGGCTTTGACATTGGTGGGGACGGATGATTCAACCATCGAACCGTGCCCTGTTTCTTTTTTCTTTCTCCTTTTTGTCTTTGCTTCTTGACAAAAAAAGGAGAAATATACTTGCCTACATATGCTATTCTACATGCTTTTAAACAATTTAAAATTACAATTCATAGTTTTATATGTGAAATATATAATGTTAAATTACTATTAAACAAATGACTGACTAAAGTCTCTTAGGCTTTAGTTTACTTCAGCCATATTCCATATAAATCAGGCATCATACAAAAATAAAAATGGCTTTAAATACAGTCATGACAATAAAAGAATATGACTTTAAGGACTTAACAACATTACTTCAGTTATAGTACACTAACATCTCTTGCACATTAGCACTAAGGGAACACTGAATGACCTGGTGGCTTTTGTCCATAAAACTACTCATCTAAGATTTCCACAAAGGATCTCTCAGCAAAATTATGCAACATTTTAGGCACTATTGCTCCGATCAAATCAGTGAGCTGGGATTTTCTATTCTAAACATGAACTACTGTTACAGCAACAGACATGGACTACTAGTGCCCCACACAACAACTCAATGTCCACTATGTGAAGGGGCCACACACATGCCTTCTCCTCTTGTTAACTGAGATAAACTGCTGGCATATTGGTTTTACATCTATACTCCTGGTGGACATAGCATACGGCAGTATTGTTTAATCTCATTTGAGTCATTGTTGACCTTAGCCATCTTTTTAGTCTTCTGAGAGCACTGAAGCTTCTTTCATCCTCACTACATGTGTTTTATCCTCAGATTAAAATTATTATTATGTGCTTGATGTGCCTCACCTTTGGCCCTGGCTCTTCCCCCCTGAGTGCACTAGGACATATTGCCACCTGATAAAATAACACATTGATTCGTGCCATATAAAAAGTGAGACGTGTCAATTCAGATTCTTTGTCAAACATACACTAATGAATCAATTTACATCAACAGCCTAACAATTGTCATGATAATAAATACTAGTTAATCTATACCACCGAATCATCAGTCAGTCACCTGTGACCTCGCCTCTTCACCTCTGTCCGAGCTACAACATGGCAGAGCTGCCTCTGTCACCTGATGAATAACAGTGAGACATTCCAAATACATGCAGTCACACATGTGCTTCAAATACAATCATGAACCACCAAGTCATCATCCAATTTCACCTGTGATCTTGTGTCACCATTACTCTCTATCACCTGACAAATAGGACATACATGACAATAAGAACAAAGTATATAGAATAAAGTATAAAGAATAAAGAGAAACAGGAACTCAATAGTGTGGATGTCTTAAAGCATCCACACAATAAAATGTGAAGCTGCTTCAGTGTTTCTGTCAATTTGTGCAGATCTTGACTCATCAGTAATGTTTGTAGGGTGATTGCATTTTTAAAACAATTTGTGCAAACTGCACTACAGGGTGGAATATTTGCAAAATCATGACTACCTCATGATATATTGTCTCAAAAATCAACCCTATGAATATGCCAGTACCATTAGGATGAAATTATTGTGTCACCAACATTTTAACATTACACATATAATTTTAACAGCCTCTGTAAACTAATATCCTGGCTTACTCGAGGCTGCCGTTTTCTCTGAAAATTAGAAATGCTACTCTGAGACTGACATAACTAATAGTGCTGCATGTTGTGCAGTTAGTTTCCAAAACATGTTATTCATGGTTATGAATATGGTGATGTGGGCCAAAGCCTAGCATAGCCTGTAATGTTATTATGACGTATACATTTCATGAGTGAGCTTGACTTTATGCATGTTTTCATGTGTTAGAGCCCCGACTAAACTTCGAGAGATGAGGCTTGAGGTTGCCATTGTATTCAAGATGGTGGGTCAACATGGCAACTTCCACAAACCAGTTTATGAGACCCCAGTAGCTTCTTGGAAGATGTAATTACACACTAGTCAATGTATATTTCTGAGTAAAATATTCTTTTTTTCTATTACATAAACTAAAAAAAATTAACTGACTACACCTTTAAATGTGTTTTTAAGTCTTGTACTTAAATTAAAGGCTCACAAATGTTGGAAAAATTAATGCAAATCCAAAAAGTACTCATTTTGAATCTATGTACTGCGAGGGTCTGTAACTATAAAATTTCTGCACAACTTCATTAAATATACTAAAGATATGGTAGTATATTTATATTAGTATAGTATAATCAAAAAGAAGTTGGACATGCATGCTTAAACAAAAGAAACATATAATTTGGTGGACCATGCAAAGAAACAGACATGTGACTGTTTTTACCAACATTTTTTATTATTTCAAATGTAATCAAAACGACAGTAGTTACAGAAATTACAGACAGCTATGATACTTTATGATTTCGAGTCTTATTGTTTGCTATGAAAGTGTCATGATAAGATAAAACCAACATCACAGCTGGAAGAAAACTCCAATTCTTGTATCTGTATGTTGAGCTCCTGGAACATTTGCTGAATCTGTGACTCAGCATCATTTAATCCAACTCATAAGAGAGCAAAGAAAACAGCAGTAACCAATCCCAATGACACAACTGTGCTGCGTTTGTTAAAAGTGGGAGTGAAAGCCATTAGTCAGGTCCAGTGAAGCAAGTGAAGACTTTGCTGCTAGAAAGCCCAGTTTCCACTATCAGAGCATTGCCAGAGTGTGATAATTATTGTACTTGTGTGGCAAATGTCCCATAATATTTCACAATCTCATTATTTTACAACACATAGTAGTTGAAATAAGCCGAGGCTGCCTCATTTTAGGACGATGAACTACAGCTTACACCTGTGCCTGCACACATCTTCTCTCATGACATCTATTTTTTTAACGATCTGACTTGTGTACAATAGTGCTCCTCAAAATATAATAACTGTAATCCTCTAGGATAACATTTTTTCCATCTGGCAATGCTGTGCGACTGAAGTGTTTTTAGCTTTTGTAAATGTGTTCAGTGCAAACAAATGTGACCTCCGGTCATGTTCTCGGACTGCATTTTCACAGCAGTCGTAAAAACACTTGCAGTTTCAGGTGGCACCGTATGATAAGTGGATGATTTGATCACTTTCAAAGAGCATTTCTCCACAGGGATCGATCTACCGGTACTAAAAAACAAAAAATGGACCTGGAGGTGTGGAGAAGCCATTGGCTCACAATTGTTAGAGAAATACTGCTGTGATGCATGTCACGAACCACGACCCAGCTGCATAGCTCCACTGACTGAATGACTAGTGTATAGAGTGACAAAAGCTAACATGACTCAGAGCCGTAGACAATATAAAAGGCAGACATAGCTTCTAGCTCTGTAAAGTGACGCCGACTGTACCTTGAACCTATTTTTTTTTAAATGTCCTGCAAGTGGAGACTCCTCTGGTTATAAAGAAGTTCATGGGGAAACTACACTCACCTCTCTTGCTTTGTGACCTCAGTATACAATTTACTTTCAGCTGCTCCCTTATTTACAAGGGGCCGCACGGCCATGTTTTAAGCTCTACACTAAGTAAATTAATGACTTTATTTGCTCAGTTGCTAGTTTCAGGTAATAGGACATAAATTCCATATTGTAAATTATGATCATTTTAAACACAACAAGGAAGGATTATTTAGGATGTCCTCATTGGTTAACAACATAAGGATGTTCCCAGCTGTGGAATTTTTCAGCTTTTGTGAGCCCTGAATAAGGAGTTTGATAACAAGTGGCTAAATTTAGTAGTCATAAAGTTAAAGTCATGTGACCACGATGTAGTTCATATAGTTAAGATTTTATGCCTTGTGTGACTCTTCGAAAATCATATCTTTCTGAACACACTAAAGTAAAGTATTAAATAAGTGTTACTTCACACAAAACCCCAAGGACAAATCTGGGTGATGCTAATTTGGCAGTTTAAACTTTTCTTTGCTTGATAGTGAAAATGACTTTTAAAGTCTTTTAAGTTGAACTTCATCATCGGGCTCGAATTTGCTTGGCCTGATTTTAACAGTCGGAGTCTATTAATCAGAGCCGACGTTCACCTGACATCACTTAACATGGACAGTAGAGTTTTCTTATTTTTTACTGCATGATTTCTGCTCATGTGGCTTCGCATCAGCTTGATGAATTAGTCCATTGATTGTCTTGTCCAAACTCCTTGGAGAAGAGATTTGCCTCCATGTGAGCGCGTGACTTGAACTGCCCACTCCGTACATGTGCTTGAAACTTGCTTGTAACTAAGACCTTAACTAAATGGAATAATTTAAAAAGATTTTTTAGGAAGTGATTCTGTTCACTTCGCTCACCTAGTGGGACTTGAATGTGTTCTTTCCAAGGACAAAGGACAACGTGGTGGCAACTTCACCACCTGCGACTTTAGTATTGTTTAAAAAAAACCAATACAACCAATTTCTGAATGACAGGAAAAACTTTGCTAATATAAGTTCAATGAATTAAAATATTCCCAACACACATGTTATAAAATATAAGCGAATGTATTGATTCGAAACAGGCCCCTATGCTTTCCATGTAGATTAACATGCATTTTAACCAAACAGGCAAAGTACTGGTTCCTCTAAAATGAACAAGCAACTAAAACCCAAAGGTTGGTTGCTTAAGTGCGCTTACTACTGTTGTAGTTGTATTTTTAGTTGTGTACCTGCTTACACGTTGTGACTATGCTGGTACTAGCAGACTGCCTTGTTTGTTTGAAGTGAGTGAATGTATAACACTATCTCAGGTATCACTGTGCTGACTGGAGTTGTTGATATATATCGATATCGAGCCTAAACTCTTCTTCCAGGACTCGTTTGTTAGCTGATGATGCAAACTTGAAATTAGTAGGTTAGTTAGATAGGCATACTGTTAATTTCTAATGACTGACATTTTACCTCTTGTAATTCTGGTTATTCATAGAAAGGCTACTAAGAGACACTGGCAGTAGAACTCTTTAAATGTATTGATAATGCAAAGCTTAAGCTTTACTGTGCCTGGAATTGTAAAAAGTTACTGGACAGTCGTTGATGGTGGAAAGGATTTAGCAACTTATTTTATATTTATCACTTTAATCCATAGACTGTACACAAAGGATGGATGTAGCTTCCTGGTTTGAAAAGTGACATCAGTTTGGAGCGAAAACCTGCAATTTCTTTTAATGTCCAGCAGGGGTCGACTCCTCTGCTTGGAAAACACAACCTTCATGTTTAGAGGTCTACGGGAAACTGTCCTTGGGCGCCGTTGATCTCTTACCTCAAACTTTTTTCTGATCAGTTCATGGCCTTAGCTGATAGTTTCAAATCTTACTGAATATAACATAATTAAGTACTACTGCTGTTCCCTCATTTCCAAGGTAGATCCGCATATTTGATTTGGCCGGATGCTTCTCCTGATGCAACCTTCTCATTTATCCAGGTTTGGGGCCAACGCAAGGAATACAGTAGCTTTTAAACCCTGGAGGTGGATTTAATGGCTCCTCCCCTCTTGAACTGGCTTGTTTAATCGCTACACCATGGAGCCACCTGAATATAGAATGACATAATATTTTTTTTTAAATTGAGGGTTGAGGCATATGATCAGGAATTTGCTAACCAATGAGTGATGTCACAGTGGCTACTTCCATCTTTTGTGTACAGTCTGTGCTTTAACCAACTAAACCTGCATATCCTGCCTAACGAGAGGTATGGAGTCTGTGGGGGGAGGTTGAGGTAAATACATGTGACTGAAATTCTGATTAGTCTTTGGTCTCAATGTCAACAAAGTGTAAATAAAAAGAATTCAGA
Source organism: Neolamprologus multifasciatus (assembly GCF_963576455.1). Lineage (NCBI taxonomy): Eukaryota > Metazoa > Chordata > Actinopteri > Cichliformes > Cichlidae > Neolamprologus > Neolamprologus multifasciatus. Next base: position 21,067,410 of record NC_140447.1, on the reverse strand, counting down.
TGATTGGAGTTCTTATGCATTTTCATCATAGAAATTAACAGATGTAATATTGCACATTTTATTATTCAGTAAAACTCCAGGATTTTGAGCTCTAGTTTGTTTAGATGTGTCTACAATCATTGGTGTAAAACATGATTTTCTCTTGAAATGAGTGAATTGTTGTGACAGCAATGACTAGAACAATATTCACATTTAAGTAAAAAAGTAGAGAAAAAAAGGCCACTCATAAAAAATAAGAAAAGAAGATTCTCATCACTGCTATACTGCAAATGTTTGCCATGAGTTACCTGAATCTGCAAATGTTTTGGCCTTGGTATATACATTACTACGGTGACATGACAGCTATTAAATGTGGACACAGAACTGGTTACGCTTGGCAACAACTGGAAAATAAACCGACACTGTAAAAATGAATCAAATCTCCAACCAGACCAGTGTGTTTTCTGGCTCGCGCAAACTGTATCCAGATACTTCTAAGTAAGATCAATAAGAGCCAGCTCAAATATATGCACCCATATAGCAGGTGGATATCCAATCACTACTGTAAACTGTCTTCTGTATTCACACACGAGAATCACTTACACTCCAGAAAATATATTCACACTCACAAGCGCCTGTCTTGTAATTTTGCATTAGTACCACATGTCGAATGAGAAACAAAAAAGAAGTGCAAACTCTACTCAGGGACGAAATGGCACGGCAGTAAAGAAATCAATGCAAAAGGGAAGGATAGTGTCCATCACCCATTAAAAAAAACAACAACAAAAAAAACCCACCTTACACTTCATTTTCACAAAATGAAACCAGCCCCCAAAAATCACAAACTAATTCAACACCGATGCCGAATGTTCAGAGCTTTACTCCCAGCTGTGATCGATCGAGTTCAGCTCGCGTCATATCACGCAGCCACAGCCTCTCTGTGCAGAGCGGACTGTGGAAAAGTCAATTAAGCCTGCTATGGTATTGAAAAGCAATACCGACGGTCTGTACAGATAAATGCGCCAACCCCTGTGAAAACATAGAGAAAGGAAAAGAAGGAAAAACCTGATGGATATACAAAGGCCTATAATGTGTAACCCCCATGGACAATAAAGTGGACATCTTCGTTCACACACTCTGTATTGATCCTGAAAATATATATTGTATAATTCACCCTGCTCCCCAACCCAACCAGACACGCGGCTATCAGTCAAGCTGTACAGTCCCACCATGGCAACGCGATAGCAGTCGTAAAAACTCTCAACGAATGCAGAGTCGATGACTGCGCTGTTCCCTCCCTCTGCCCCCCGGCAGCTCAGCTCCTTGCTAACGGGAGCTGAACAGTGGGTATGTCTGGGGATAGTCTTCAGGGGTGTCTCACTTTCTCATGTCATCGGTCACTGTATCCAGTCTCATCTAGTGCTCAATGGGCCGATTGTACAGTCTTAACGAGTCATTGTGTACACTGAGCTCCTCCACCGATAAGCGCATCCTGGAGGTTCCAGGTGAGAAGTGCCCGTGGAGCAGGAGAGAGGAGGGCTAGCACAGGAGGGAGGCTGCGGAGGGGAGGGAGGGATGTGGATGCCCCCTCCTCCCTCAGCACTGCTCGGACTCGATGAAGCCCTCCTTCTCCTGGCCCACTGGCTCCACCTCCGCGTAGGCTGGGTGACCCGACCCCCTGCGAAACTTCATGGCAGGCCACCTGCTCGGACGTCTCTACAGGAGAGAAGTTAAAGATTGAAGGTCAGAGGCAACAAATGTGGTCAAGGTTAAAGGTTAGAGGTTGCTGTGTAGTGCATTCACCTAAAGCCCTTTTATTTCAGTGTCTAACTTGACATCTATACAGCGTATGGTGCCACACACCTAAGACCCCATTGGTCGCTAGCATATTTCCATGGTTACCTGTAGTTTGCATGAAAGATGGTGACAGTGGAGGGGCAGTAAAAATTGAAAGAGTGCAACACAAACCAGAAATGGATAATGTTTGCTTTCAAAGTAAAATCAACTTTAACTTTGAAAGAAAGTGTTTCCGGTTTGCTTACTGTTTGCAGCCATTAGGTGTCATACAAACCATGGCCATCAATGGTCATCTGCTTGGATCCGGTGCAGCACTATATACATCTTTGTGACTAATTTAATTGAGTGCCGCTAGCCTCCAGAAACCACTCACCAACCAGTCATTGAATGCACACTAGCAAAACATATATTACACTTCACTTTCAAATGATGGCTGTCTGCATTTTTTGGAAATTAGATATATTTAGCTTATTGAGAACACCCATGAATGTTAACCGGTTTGATTCTCCTAACCAGAATTAAAATACTTCTCCATAGCAAAAAAACAATAGCACAGGAAAATATAATAAGTAATTTATGTCAAGGTGTAAGACTGACAATCAGCCCTCTGACGTCAGAAACCGAAGAACTGGTGGTGCCGCTGCTCACCTCGATAAGGAAGAGGCTGGCTGCAGAGGTCGGGTGATGGTAGATGTAGACTGTGATCAGCACGCCTGCAATCATGATAAGCATCACCAGCAAGATGCCCAGGATCAAACCAGTGTGAAGAGGATGAGTGCCTTTCACCCTGTCTACAGCACTGTCAGCTGGCATCACTGGAAAACAAAACAAGAAGCCACTATGTTGTCACACACGCATTCTGTTTGCTATTTCAGATTGTTAAGCACCGCTGGTTTAATTATCACTTTGTGCCACATGCTTAAAGCAAGTGTTATATTTTCTCTGGTTTCGTTGCAGTTTTGTTGTCGACCAGCAGGGGACACTCATTATTCATCAATACGCTCCTTTCCTGCTTGTGCCGATATGTTTAAGTTCAGCTTTCGCTCCGTGTCACCATACGAGGAAAAAGGCATTTCATTTTAAAACCTAACAAAGGCACCGCTCTCATTCAGCCATGCACGTCTGATTCATTTTCAGTGACTCTAAAAGTATTTGTTGAATGGTTAAAGGACATTTCTTTCACTTGGAGAACAAATTCAAGGTTCACTGTGCAACTGGCTCTTTAATAGTCTCTGGCACGATTGTTCTGAAGGCTTTTTAGGCATTCAAGAGCAGTTCTCTTCTCCCATAAGTGCGAGTAAGAGTTAATCCCACACCAAGGTTAGCAGTGTTTGGTCCTGATGGGAGGAAGAGGAAGGTCTATAGCTGCTGATAAAGTCCTATTATAGCCTTAAGTCGTGGCACTGCAAACCGAAGAGGCTGTAAGTAGTGACTACATAAGAGATCGGTCCTTCAGCCGGCCTTGGAAGTCAGCGCTAGTCTGTAAAGCACTTCATCAGATTTATATTTGAACCTCAAAGTCGGCCCAGCAGGTGTTTTGAGAGTTCTTTTGAAGATGATCACAGTAGCCTGTAAACCTACAGGGAAATCTCAGTTTTCATCTTTGGGGGCACAATTTCACAAAACACACACACACAGACAAAAATACAAAAACTAAGAGAACTTTCTCTGCGATTTGTCAGAGGGAAGAATACACATAATAATGACAGAAAACAGTGTCCCAGCAGAGAACATAACCCAGCAAGCATTCTGCCTTCATGTAGTACCTCATCTCACACAGATTTATAGCAGGTTCAGGCCACGTGTACTCACAAAGCTTTTTTTTTCTCCTTCTGTGCCACCCTGGCAACATCTCCGGGGCTCCTCCCCGGCTTTAATTAGCAGCAATACCCACCACTCGGCCTGTCAGCCAAGCAGCCTCTCCCCTGGCTCTCTGCCTCATTGATTTCCGGCGTACTCGGGTTGTAATCAAATCTGTGCCATGTGTGTGGGAATTCACTGTTAATGTGTTTGTCTGTGTAGACATTATGTGCCCACCATAACTGGGAATGAAAAATAAAAACAACAAACGGATAATTCGCTGTGCTGAAACAAAACAACTGATGGCCGGCAATGCTGACAACCCAACTGTGTCCATCGTTCGTCAATCAGCTATGAAGGCAGTGAGTCGGGATTCTTGCTTGACATCCTTGCTTTTGCGCTTAATGTAGTAAACACATGATCTGAGTATGCTCTGTTTTTCTCAGAGACAAGACACTTTCCCATGCGTTTGTCCGCTGGAGCTGCACAGAGCCATCTCCTGCTTCAGCTGGAAGCCCAAACAATGCGACAAGCTGTTAGTTGGGGGTGTTGGAAGGTTAGCGGGGGGCATGTGGCTAAGTAGAGATGTAGGCATAATGAGAAATCAAAAGCCTAGCAGCTAAAAACCAGCAGAATGCAAGCAGAGAGTGTCCGACCCCCGGATAGCACAGCGCTCTGGCACAGAGAGTTTCATCTGGACTCTTCTGAGTCTAAGCCAATAAGACAGCAGCGAAGGCCTCAAAATATCACAAACACTGGGTGATAGTGGTCTGGTGAAACAAGCAAAATTTTCTGTGTGATTTCCAGGCTCATGTGCAGCCATGTGTCCAATAACAGATGTATTATGTGAAAAGTGGAGCTGGACAAGACTTTAAGGACTGTGGAAAAACTGTGGAAACATGCAAAAAACCCCACATTTATATGTTTTACTGAGGCAAAAACATTCATACTTAAACACCTTAATAGTGCACAACTTACATAATCAAATCACCTAAAGCATTGCCTTGATGCATGCTCAATCATCCAGGTAAGTAAATCCCAAAAGGTTGATTTTGTTTATCTGGACATCCAGATGCGTCAAGATTTCAATGAAATGTTTCTCCCATTGAAAACACTACGTCCAGAGGAACAAAATCAACCTTTTGGGGCACATAAAGTATTTTTCATAACTGTTTTCAGAATCATGCACATTAAAATGAATTTACTGGACTACTGTTGATGATTTTAATTACCTCTATAATGCCAGACAGCTTGATCTATTCCATACTGTTTGCTCAAAGTATGTATATACAGATAAAACTGTTGGCTAACCTACCAATAAACAGCTGAAGTAGCTAGCTAAAACTGAGAACAAAAACTTGGAAATCACTGGCTAGTTGTTAAAATAATTATCTGGCAGTCTGGGAAACAGTTTCTATTGATCACTACTACATGGAGAGTATTATGAAGTAGGAACTAAAAGAGGACAAATTTCTGAAAGCCGTAACTGTAACCATAACTGCTAATGATAAGCTGAAAATAGTACTTTTCCAGGCTCAAATGAACCTCTTTAAAGATGAGAGGTGGTGCTGGCGGAGGAGTCTTTGAGCCTGTCTGACTGGATACTTTGCTGGGAGTATGAAATGACAGCTGGGAACCAGTGCTGTCTAGAAACAACCACAAAATATCAAGTTTGCAAAAACAGAATAGGAGTATTTAACACTGCAGCACAATACAGTTGGATAGGGACAAAGTGGTAGGTGTACAGCACATCGAATTCATTCCTCATTAGCTTTGTCCTTATGACTGCTAGGTCCTAAGCACTAATGGACGACAGAGCTCTTAGACAGCAATAAAATACATTAGAGGTTTTGAGAGAGGACAAATGAGACCAGAGGAAACCAAGCCAATCTCTTCATTTTCAGCTCCACATTAGTGCCACGGTTGGCGCAGGGGAGTACAACTGTTCTCTCACTTGGCTAATGGGTTTCAGGAAACCAACAACACAAACTGAGCAGACCTATAATTCAGCCTATTTATAAATAGGAGTCGGGGAGAAGTAGCGCTGAGAAGCAGCTCCTGAAAAAAGGGCGTCTCACTCCTGTTGTTTCTTATCTTGGCTCTTATTGGAGCTGTAATCACCTCAGCATTTCCTGTCACCGTCAAGGTCAGACCAAACCTGGCTGTGATGTGAGTTAAACATGCTAGATCCCCCAGACAAACTGACAGGAAGCAGGCTGATTAAATACAACTACATAAACACCCACTTGTTACAATAGCAATACAATTAATACAGAGGAAAAGCCAATATAATTTCTCGCTTTTTATGTTTCAGTTCTTTCCTCACAATTTAGCTTCACCTTGAATAACACCATTGCCAGGTATGCTACGATAAAGGGTAGATACATGAAAAAATATGCAAAGAGATATCATCGCAGCACCAGGTGCCAGCACAAGAGTGCTCAAGTGATGGGAAACATGCAGCGTTTGTGTAATGAAAGTGTGATAGAAGCCGTGGATTTCCATTTCCTTTCGGGAAATGAAACATTTGAGAGGCTATCTCCAAAAACTGATGGAGTTCAAAGTCATTTCAGGAGTTTGGATGGTTTGGAATCCCCAAAAGTCTAATTGGAATGTTTTGAGTTTGCTTGTACGACTATAAATGTTCATGGTTTATGTACATTTCATGCTGAAAGGGCATTGTTCTCATGTTTTTATCTCATATCATTAGAACATTTTACACAGGATCAGAAAATTCTGCTTTAGCAGTCAGTAGACGATACTGTTTACAAAAAGCAGCTAGACTTATAATACTGTGGCTCTAAGACAATAATGACGGTGAATTAACTTTAACATCACAACTCCTCACTTGATAAAAGTCAAGTTATGAATAATCCTATTTCTTAGTATTTATGAGACAATATTAGCAAATGAATAGCCAAACAGGAAATCACACGAGTCACTTGTGCTGTTGCACTGATGCATGTAGATGGCAACAGTGAACAACAGCTGCGATTAATGCATATCAACTCGCTATTGCATAAAAGTCATCATAAGTCCAACACCATGCTTGACAGTTGGTTTGAGGTGTTAATGCTGAGGGGGTGTGTCTTGCTAAACATGGTGCTGTGTTTTATGGTCAGACATCTCAACTTTGGTCCAAAAGACGTTGTTAAACAAGTCTTGTGATTTGCAAACTTGAGCTTTGCTGCCATGTTCGTTTTAGAGAGACGAGGCTTTCTCCTGGCAACCCTTCCAAACAAGCAACACTTGTTTTATTCCTAATTGTACAGTCATGAACTTAAACCCTGTAGTTGCTGGAACGTCCACTTGTGGGAAGATTGGCGACAGCCTTGAAGGTTTTCCACTTGTGAATAATCTTGTTTGGAAATTGCCTTTTAACTGTCACAGATTAACAGGCAGCAGCAATTGCTTAGTTAAGATCATTTGTGACGTCTTTCCTCCTTGGCACTGTGTTACCACACACCTGAATGCTCCAGACGAGCAAACTGACAAAGCAATACATTTTTCACACATTTCTCCTGCATTTTGGCCTAAATTTTGTTAAATAAATAATGACAGTGTGATGTTTTGAATCTCCCCTTAAAATTAATAGTGGCTCAACTTTCTTTTTCATACGATGCTAACTAAATCCAAATGGGCCAAAGGGCTTACTGCCTCTATTCTCTGTTGCTTTTACTCGCATTGGTCCAGACACCATAATTGATCGCTGGGACCCACAGAGGACAGTAAAGCATTACAGTCAGCTGCTGGATAAAGTTTATCAACTGACTGAGCCACATGTCCCCCAAAAGATAAAAAAGCAATCAGGGACAGATGCCTCAGCGGTAAAGTCAAACCAGGAGACAGAGAAACAAACAATAATAAAAACAACAGGAAGCAGCAGCTTAACCTCAACAGTTATTGGATGGCACAGAAGGGAAAGTCAGGCACCTACCCTGGTTGTCTCTGAGATGCAGAGCGATCTTGGTGTCATCTGTGAGGAGACAAAAACAGAAAGAACCACGAGCATCAGACACAATGATCAATATTTCTCTTTGTTGTTTGTTTCTGACAACATAAACAACTCGCTGATGGTCCCAAATGAGCCGAAGCTTCTTTCACTATATTTAACATCCTATTAAAAATGAATGCTGTGAATATAATGGTTTAGCATTCCCAATTCGGCACATAAAAGCAGTCTGGGGCTAACTATACATGTGAAATATGGAAATGTAGCATGACCCAGTTCTCCTCGAAGGGTAGCAGCCATTTACACACACCATAGGATTCATATTATGCAAATTTGACCCACACATCACACAGATGCATTTCACCGGATGATTTAATTCGAAAGGATTTCGGTTTCTAAAAAGAGCAAAGAAAGTGCATTTTAGCGTCTGAAATGAATCATTAAAAGATATTGTTCTCTAAGTGGCTGCACGTCGCACAGCAGGGTTAGGGTTGTGAATTTGATATTACTGTTTCTGTACGAGGAAGCCAACAAAGCAATTACCTGCTCTTCTTTCACAGAAATGTCTATTTAGGTGAAGGCGTACAGAGTATAAATGACCCGGAAGCACTTAAAATTAAAAAGCGTTGTTTTTTGTAATCTATTCTCATGTATACATGCTGCACATTTGCCCAGAGAATATTAAAATCTTTTAATTGGTCCTAATTTCCCCGTGTTCTTACTCCACAGTTTATTTTGGTAGCTAGATTTTAGTTTCACTTCCTGTATTCGTCCTTTTGTTTTCGCTGCCCGGATTACTTTCCCCTGTGTTGGAAGTCATTTTGATAAAACATTAAAGTCTATGGAAAAAAGGAGAAAGCTAGCAGACACATCTTTTTATAGAATAGGGGACAAACTGATTTAATGTTAAATAAGTATGAAGTGTTTAAGGCTTAAAAAGGTGGAGAAAAACATCAACAAATAACCTGACCTGGTAAGACATAAGACCTTTTTTTCATTGCTTTAATTCTACCGGAGGTTGTACATGCAGTGGAAGGTAGGAAATAAATTGCTTTTACAACTATCCCCAGTGCCGTGTAGCTATCATGGCTTAAAATACATATTACTGCAAAAATTCCATTCACTTTATAAGTGACTAGTTCCTTAGAGGGAGGCATATTAAGTATAGCTGAACGTGAGCAGAGTGAAAGACGAGACGTTTCCATCTCTTACACCCAAACAAGCCTCCACCCACGCAGACACATTCATCCTCTCCAGTCTGTTTTTTACCTCCTTCACTCTTTTGTCCACCTGCAGCTTTTGCATGAGCCACCAAGCCTGTAATCTAAGCTGACCTTTGACCCCTGCAGCTGACAAGTGAGGGGATAGCTGGCGAAACTGATCCACTGTCAGACCGTGGGTGATAACAAATGTAAACACCGCAGCACGACCTCCTGAACTCACGGATACTAACACATACACACACCGTGCATTTTACTCCTCATGCTGTCTGCGAGGCCTCTCACCACGCCCCGGTTTGATCTGTGGGACAACTCGTTGTGTTTTGCCTCACAGCGAGGCGTTTTTCCCATTCCCTTCGTGAACTCACCGCATCTATCCTCATCACAGCAGCGCGTCGAGCACCCCGACCGCGATGGCCCGGACATTTAAACTCAGCCCCCACGAGATGATTAATGGGTGTGCGATGGAAAAGGTCGGCCACTGCCGGAGTTAGCCGTGAAAGAAATGCTTCTTTTTTGGGGGGGGGAATACAAAATAAAAAGATAACCCAGACTTGAATGTAGAAAGTTTAATAAAAAAATTTAAAATGGAGGACAAATGAGATCGAGACGTAGAGCACAGAAACACTGCAGACATGCACTGGAAAGTCTTTTTAGACTAACTACACTTTTGGGGACCATTTTTAAGATTTAGCTGTTAGAAAATAAAAATTTTAAACTCAGTTAAAGCTCGTCCAGAAGCACAAAATAAAAGAGATGAACAAATGAGAACAGCACAGACAAAAACAAATCGACAAGAATTTGCTGCAGGAAGCTGGAGACTTTCAAGACCCTTCGAGGGTTTCACTGTAAAGGAGTAATAACCCACAAGAACATGATTAGCTTTAATCTTAGACTTTAAAGTCAGAACATCTGAGGTCAAACAAAGCCCTGACCTCGCACGAGTCAAAAGAAGAGACTGGGAAAGATTGTTTTGCTGTGTTTACTGAGCCACACCATTAACAAAAAAACTTCCAGAGAGCCCTAATTACACCTTTTTTCCATCGAGTCCCCTCAGGCGAGGCAGATCACTTAAACTCCATCCTGTTCAAATCATATTCCTATGTGTTTACTTTGTAAAAGCTATGGAAAAATAACACAAATGAACAAAAACACTCTAGTTTATCATGAGTCTATGAGCGACACACCATCCTGATGACTTAAATTCCTCCAAATAGCCACAAAAATGCGTTTTGCACAACACAGAGTAGTGTTTACTAAAACCTACGATTCCCAGCTATTTCAGGAAATTACTGAGCCACTTGAACAAGTAAACATCAAATTTTTGGCCTTGTCTTTTAAGTACAGACAGATGGGGTTGAGTACTGGCATGTTGTTAGTTATTACTCCAGCACGTTTATAATTTTTTTACCCACATTAATTAATTAATGAGTACAAGGTATGATTTTTAATTGAATAAAGATAGAGCTCCCAAAAATATCACATGGAAGCAAGACAACTGAAAAAACCACCACACAATGTACCAGCTGTTTTTAGTGTTGGTTATAAATGAGACCTCGTGTCTCAATGAGATTTACCTGTATGAAAAATATAATAAAATAAACAGTGTTTTTATACGGTTACATACATAGAGGCAAGGGTAGGTGGGCCTTTCCTATCATTTTAATTCACTTACGATTCACATCTGGAGCTGATTAAGATAAACTGGCTGTTTACTGAAATAAAATGTTTAAAGGCCATATACAAAGGGAAACGAACCAAAAATTGTTGCGATAAATCCAACCGACTCGTCGTAACCCTGGCATCTCTGGAGGCGAAGAAATGGGAGTAAACAAACTCCAGAGGACACCTTGGCCGTTTTCCTATCATCAGCAAAAGACTGCTGTCTGCTGCCTCCACAGAGATTTGCATTAGATAACTCGGAGATTATGCAGTCTGGATTCATCTCCCTGCACTGAATCATGTACTTTGCGGTGCAATATTAAAGGAACGTGACTTTCTCGACCTTTGCACAAGTTGAGGAAATGTGTGTGATGCAATGATCCATATCGACCGTTTGTTCATGCCGTCTTCACGAAAGGAGGCGCAACACACCTGTGTTTTGATCAAAGGTGTGCGCTACGAAGCAACGCTAACGGGTTAGTGATCTTTAAGTCAGAGTTTTAGTATCACGAAGGCGGCTCTCTTTTTGATCTGGAACTGGTTATCTTCTGGTATGTTCGGAAAAGTTCTGGTAGCCAAAATGTCATCTATGTATAAAATACATTTTTGGTTAATTCAGAGAAAATGCTCTATATTTTTTATATTGAATTTCTCTTGTGTCACACCAGTCCTCTGCATGTCCTCCTTTACGACATCCATGAATCTTCTCTTTGGTCTTCCTGTTCCTCACACCTGGCAGCTCTATCTTTAACGTCCTTTGTCCAGTATATCCACTATCTCTCCTCCGCACACGTCCAAACCATCTCAGCCTGAGCTGTCCCTCTGATATACTCATGTTAAGCCTTCAAAAAGGAAAATTAGTCTTTAGAGTCAAACAGCAAAACGCCTCATAAATAACCTGAAAAATGACTGAAAAGAACAACAGCGGGATGAGAATATTTTTAAGTGTCAACAGATTTGTCACATTCTTAGGCATGAAAGACCGAGACTGAGCTAGCAATGTGAGATGATCCCAGGTCTGTGTGGGTGCTTCCATTTTCGACTGGTGGGATTTGTCCTATTTCGATCTGCTTCTTTAAAAGTTGGTACAAGCACAGCGCACCGCTGCTTGTCATCTGGAACATTTTTTTTTTGTTTAAGTAGAGAGCTGCAGCCCATATTCATGTATTCTTTAAACAAAATGTGTGTCTTGTGCATGTTGCATAACAGAAAATGCATCAATAACAATAAAGAGCAGCTCCAGAGCATGCACTTCATTTAACATCTTGCCAGAATGGAGCATCGATCACAGCACAATATGCTCTGTGGCCGCGATCCAACGCTTCTCTTCTACTTTACCTTCAGTGGGGACGCTGGTGGGGGGGTGGGAGGTGGAGGGTGTTTCCCTGCCCGCAGTGGCCTCCTTCCCCTTGGGTGTTGTTTTGGCAGCAACCGTGGTGGTGAAAGGGTAAAGGTACGTAGTGTCTGCGATGTCACACATCTTGTCCTTGGTCTGAAAGATGAGAAATTTTGTTATGTTTCTGATACAGATTTAGATGTTTCACCATCCTGAACTGTCGAATGTAATGGCTGCTTATTGTGACACTCACCTCATCTGGGCAGCTACTGTCCATCCAGTCCTGGTGATGGCGGTCAAAGCCAGTGGAACATCTGAGAGCAAAGGAAACAGCACAAATGTCAGTCTAATAAAGTGGAGTGGGATTATAGTGTATGTATATAGTGTAACCAAAGTTGAGGATTTTCAGAACACACTAACATAAACCGTTTTTTAAACAAAACATAAAGCAGAAAAGATTTAGAGTCATAGTCAGGATTTAGTTAATCCAGCAGAGGGGCTCCATCCTAACTGTTTATAATAACTAACAGTGTTTGGAGCACAACTGCTGTAGGGTACCCATCACAGCCAAGCAGGATACATTACTCTTTTTTTTTTTTTTTTTTTTTTTTTTTTTTTTTTTTTTTTGCCTGTCCCGTTTGGCTCTTTTGCCATCAGAATTATTGTCTAAAGGCGAAGAAAGATGCCCAACGGTTTTTCTTTACCAAATTGACCATCCCAGCTTTGCCGTAATGGTCCATTTGATTCACCTTTTATTCTTTATTTTATTTTCACTTGCTGAATACGGGACAGATTTGACTGGGGGAAAGAAAAGGGAGAAAGAAAGAGGGAAAGAAAGACAGTTGAGAAGAGGGACGGGGGAGAAGGGCAAAAAGCAAAAACCAACAGAATAAGCAGAAGAAAAAAAATAAATAAATAAAAAAATAAATACATATATCGATCACCTGGATCACCTGTTGAGAAAGAAAAAAGAAAACAAGCAGAAGAAAACGAGAGTAATACAATAAACCACATCACAATGATATATGGGAATATGACAGTAACTACTAAATATTAAACATTATTGTGCAGCACGTAAGATCGACAGCACAGTGTGCATTGAGGTAGGAGCCAAAAAGGGTGTAGTTTGTGTGTGTGATCACCCGTGTGTACACCTGTGAGCATGGACGCGCTTGTTTTCTTAAAAGGTTCCCTCATGTAATGATCTGCTAGAGGGTGTGGGGGGCCACTGCCCCGTCCTCCAGGGCATGAAGCAGGTATGGAGGAGATCAAAACTCCAGACATCCAGAGGCCCCCAGAACACAAGAGACCAAGGAAGACCAACAGAGGGGCAGCCGCGCCACTGTCCCAGAAAGAGCCGAGGAGAGTCCCAGATGAGGGGTCACCCAGCAGCCACGGAGCAGAAGCCAGGGGGGGCTGCAGTGACGTGCCCGTGAGCTCCGCCGGCAGCCAGCTGTGCCTGAGTGACCGAGCCCCAGGCCGAGAGGCCGGGGGCACCCCACCTCCGAGGTGGCCCAAGCGAGCCCCAGGCTCCAGGCCCCGATAAGCAGCCGCCAAGGAGTGAGCCGGTGTGTACCCGGACGCCCACCCCCGGACACAAAGAACCACCAACGCACCGATGTCTGAGGGAGTCCGCCCCCGGCAGGGGAAGTGGTGGGGGGAGATAGGCCTCCAAACCTTGGAGGGCCTGAGCTGTCCTCAGAGAGGTGGCATCTGATACCCAACCTGACATATAGACACAGACATACAGGCACACACAGATACAAACATCCATTCCCACCCTCATGCTCTCATATGCACTTACTCCACACTCAACCAACGTGGAGACAGACATAAAGAGACGCTGTACACACAATCACACTCCCCAAGCGTACTCTACGAACCGGGTCTAGGTACCCTTGCCCCTGGAGGGGGGAACTGCACCCAGACCCAGGTTGTGTTACCCTTTTCCCTGCGGTGGGGAGAAGCAGACCGCCCCGACTCCGCAGCAGCAGGGAGGCCCCACATTCCGGATCCCAGTCGGACGGCCAACTCCTCCTCCTAGCCCCCCTGCTCCAGCAGGAAGCAGAGAACGAGGGTGAGAGAAGACTCCTAACCTCCCTCCACCCGCTCATTGTAGTGTTGATGTATGTGTGTTCTAAGGTGCATTTAAAACCCAGGAGGGCATGGAGCTACCTGCCAGAGAGCAGCAGGTAAGCGCATAGTCCCTCCTGCTAGCCCTCAATGTCTACGTGTATTTAAAATTGAGAGGTGGGCAACGACGCCGGGGGTGAGGTGTACACCCTGATGGTAATTGGGATTCCGTGTAGCGTGCCCACCCCCAAGATCCTATATGTATGTGTAATGAGAGTGTGAGTAATGTGAATGTCTAAGTTGCGGGATAAAATTGAGGCAGAGGCAGCCAGAAGGGGACAGAGGGGGGGGGGGGGTTACCTCCTCTGCACCCTGGTGACACACCCCTACTCCAAGGCCCTGCATGTGTGGGTGGTTGTGGTGGAGCGGGAAGAGGGAGGCAGCTGGAGATGGGGAGGGAAGGAAGGGAGGGGCAAGTGACCCCTCCCTGGGGCCAGCTCCCCCGCTGACCCCAGTAGGCACCCCCATACTCCGCGACCCGCCAGGGAAGGGGGGCCCAGGCCCATCCGAACCGGGGACCAGTGCAGCGGCGCCGCCCGGCCCCACAGAGCCCGGGGCAGTCCACCCAACCCCACAACAGAGAAAACTACACCCACCCCATCATCCACTCATCTTCCAGACTACATAAGACAATAGACGCCCAGGCTGAGATCTTCCTCCACCTCTCCTGTATCTCCCCCTCTTGCAGAGAGAGTTCCTGAGAGAGGAAAGCTCCTGCAAGATGTGACAACCCCCCCCCCACCAGTTGAAGAGCCCCCCAGGTGGCTCGGCGCACCGGCGGCACCCTGCGCCAGTGGCGGGCCCCCATATACCCACCGGCCCACAACCCCGGCAACACACCAACCAGGACCCAGGCCCCCGAGGCCCGGCCAGGGCCCCAGGCCAGAGCCGGAGCGCCCCCAGAACCTCACGCCCGTCCCGGACCCACCCAGGGGCAGCCAGGCTACCAGGTCAGTAACCCCCGTCCGTCAGCACAGACCCTCCCCTAGCCCCGCTGCACGTAGCCACGAGGAAGCCGTCACCTAAGAGCCAACAGAGCCCCTAATTGGCCATGACCGCTACCCCGGGTTGAGCCCCCCAAGGAAGATGCTCCCGGGGAACCGCCTGACGCCCTAAGCCCGACCCTACCCCCACACCAATCACAACAGTGAAGGCGAGACCAAAATATGACCCCCCACCCCCACTAGGTGATGGAGGTGATCAAAGGAGTCCAGAGCAATTGATCTGATGTGGTGGCAGAGGCTGTATCAAGACTAATGTAATCTAATAGATAATTTCTATATTGGTTAGAATTAAGATTGTTTTTATTTTTCCAGTTCATGAGGACTGTTTTCTTGGCTATGCATAGGGCAGTGAAAACCATATGGGCTATATTCTTTTCTGAAGTGACATTATCTAAGCTGCCCAACAAACACACTAAGGGGGAAGTTGGAATGTTACATTTCAGACACTTTGATAAGTCTTCACATATCTCGCGCCAAAACTTCTGAACTGGTGGACAGAACCAAAGAGCGTGGATATAATTGTCCGGTGAATTGGTTTGGCAGTGTGAGCAGTTGTTGGTAGATGCAAAGCCCATCTTGAACATCCGATGACCTGTATAGTGCACTCTATGTAGTATTTTGTATTGAATTAATTGAAGACTGGGATTTCTGATTAGATGAAAGGTTTTTAAGCAAATCTGAGACCAGAAGTCTCATTAAAAAAAAAAGAAAAAAAAAAAAAGGATACATTACTCTTAAAACCAGAAGTCAAGAGCTTCGATGTTGCCTGCAAGCCTGCTTTAAATCAAAACCCAGAGTATATATGGCCAAGCATTAGTTGGTCTGCAAACCGGTGGTCAGAGCTGTCTGATAACTCCAACAAAGTTGCAAGGACAGAATTAAAAGAGATTATACAGTATGTTGTGCTATGTATGAACAAAACTTTTTTTTTGTCATATCCAATTTCGCAGAGTAATTTCTAGCTACAAATGAAAAAACAACAAAAAATTTTTTTTTTAAATGGTGATGTCAAGCGTTAGCACGGTTAGCTTGTTAACGTGTTATCGCCGTGCGGCCCCACGCACGGGGCGATCCGCGTTAACTCGCTAACGGAGATTTGCTGCGTTAATGCGGTTATGGCGTTAACGTCATTTTACCGAGATTAACGCCGACGGCACTAATTCGTTGCTTTCTATGTCCAGTCTCCCCAACTGTGTCCCTGGTTTGTTATGTCTCCATGTCTGTTTAACCCCAGTCTCACTTTCAGGTTCACTTGTCTTAGTCTGAGTCTCAGTGTGTGTTACTTCCTGTTTTATTTTGACAGTCTCCTGTCTTGTGTGTGTGCTTTTTGCTTCCCCTGTCTCGACAGTCAGATTCTGTTCAGCTGTGTTCCACAAATGTATCCAATCTACTCCTGTGTATGTATTATCTGCGTAAGCCTGTCCTTGATTTCTAGTTACAGACGTGTGTTAAGTTTGTTTTGTTGCAAGGCCTCACCAATAAAGCTGTTCTGAGTCGTGCATTTGGGTCATTCCCTTCCTGCCACATTGCTGAACCTGAAGCTTTTACTGTCTAACATTGGGCTGATCTAATATCTCTGTTTGGTTGTGCTCGCTTTTCCTCTCTCTTTATACTTAACTTTTAATGCTGATTTACATTTTCTAAAACACTAGCTTGATGGAAAACAAAGTGGAAAAGGAAAAAGGAAGACTAAAATGAACCAAAAGTTCTCACTGTAATCAAACTCAGGATGCTGCTATCCCAAATTTCACATTTCAAGCCTAAAAAGAGGCTTTGTGGCTCTTGTCAGGCTTTCTAAAAAGCGCTGCATAATTATTTTCCAAGCTGAGTCATATTCCTCATGGTTGTAAGTACAACGAAGCTGAGTGCTCCCTCTAAACATTCATAGTGTAATTTAAGCTAAGATCAATAATGCCTTTAGGTTTGTCTACTTTGAAGCAAGCTGGGAAGAAAATATCTACACCTCCCACTCCCTGCCACCCTCTGAGCTTTGGATTCAAGGAGCTTAAAGGGGAAAGTGCGAAGGTCTGTGAGTGGGAAGTTCAAGGGGTCATGAGGCCTTGGGATAAGGGTCCTGCTGAGTCAACTATGCGTAACCATACGATTTGAAAAGACAGACAGCAATCGAGGCAACAGCTACTAATCTTGCCTGCTGTAAAGGATAAAAATTATAACTCGCTTGCTGGTGAGCTCGCCATCATCCTGTCTGTCTACGCTCTCAAAGGATTTTCTGTGTGGAAGAAAAAGTTAGCATGCAAAGCAGGAAACCCACTCGCTCTGACATGCACACGGATAAAAACAACCTACGACCAGCTCGCAAGGCAGAAACATGGCAGTTCGATAGCAGTGGTATCTCTGCTTTGTGCTGCAGGGACACTATGAGCCCAAAAGGATCTCATGCATCCCCAGCAGGCCCCATTTCTCTAGAGAACATATTGTTATGGTAATGACTTTATCAGAAGAAGTCCATTTTCATCTTTCTACCTCTCTAATCATCCCATTTCTTTTACCCCCATCCCAAAAAAAATCACTCCATCTGTTCAATCAGGCGACACAGATTCCTCTCCTTAATCCCCCATTTCCCCCCGGCTGCTTTTCCCCCCTGAGAGGGCAGCGGAGCAGCCAGAACGAGGCGCGATATTACTGAGCAGGTCTGGTCTAACCTGTCTCTAAAAGGAGCTCGTGGCTTTGTTTCTTCTCAATGGCATCCATCTCAGCCGGTTGCCATCTAAGACAGCGAGCCCACAGCGCTTTAATTAGAAATGGACTGAGGTGCTTCATTTAAATATAAATAAACCCATGAGGTGAATATCTCTGCTCAGGTTTTCAACAATCACAGCAGGATGGGTGGATCGTGATATTAGGTTTCATTCTGACTCACTTAGAGGGAGTTATTCCTTGCATGACAGAAATGATTATAAAACCATTTTTAACCCTTTAAATTTTCATATAATCAAATCATTTTGATGCATTTTTTTCAGTACATGTCTGTCAGGATAATTGTCTCTCTCTCTCTCGCTGATTATCCCACTGTGGAAGGTCCTAGAAGAAAACTACAAGCTGTCTGCCAACAGCTTGTAGTTTTCTCTCAGCATAGGCTGTTTACCCCTGAGAGCAGTATTACTTTAACATTATGGAGGGAACATTAGATGATGGTGACAGTTCATTCTGCTCTCAGTGATTTACTTTTAGAGAGAAATGTATTCATAGGAAGTTTATCACTTTGCTACACTTTGCTAGTACCAGGTTGGACTCCTTTTACCTTCAGAACTGCCTTTATTCTTCATATTCAACAAGGTCCAAAAGCATGATTTTAAAACAGCTTTAACTCTTGGACCAGTCTCGCCGGACCATATTGTCATGATAACATCACACAGCTGCTGCAGATTTGTTGGCTGAACACATGCATGATGTGAATCTTCCATTTTACCACATCCCAAGGGTGCTCTGTTGGATTGAGATCTGGTGACTGTGGAGGCCATTTGAGTACAGAGAACTTAAGAAACCCGTATGAGATAATTGTGCTTGATGCTGACATCATGAGATGGGTACACTGTGGTCATAAAGGGATGGACATGGACAACAATATTAAGTGTGGGATTTAAAAAAGTTCAGTTGGTGCTAAGGGTCCCAAAGTGTAAATCCATCTTGTCAACTTGATTGTGTCAATATTTGACCCTACCATTTGAATGCTGCAGCAGAAATCAAGACTCATCAAATCAGATGTTTTTCTAATCTTCTATCATCCAATCTTGGTGAGCCTGTAAAAACTGCAACCTCAGCTTCCTGTTCTTAGCTGACAGGAGTGGAACCCAGCATGGCGGCCCACCTTGGTTGCTGTTGCCTTCCTGTCAGCTCAAAGCAGTGGATGCTATCCTCTGGCGTCTACATGCCTACATGCAGTGAGTTCCTGCCATGTGATTGGCTGATTAGATATTTGGGTTAATGAGCAGCTGAACAGGTGCAAATAAAAACGTGTGTGCTACTCTTAGATTAATGAAAACATACCTGTAGTTTATTACTTTTTGGTTTTGCTTCATTAGTAAACTTTGCTTAGAATTTACTTTTAAGTAAAGCAGGACTTTTGAGATCTAAAATCTCAGACTGGTGAGCCTGTGTGCCGTTTCACGTAAAAACTATAGAGGAACAATTTGGTGTGAGGCTACCACAAATTAAAATTCAACATTCGTCTCCTTAACACCCATTTGTGATGCACACCAGCTGTGTTTTTTTAGGTAAACAAATCCCTGCACCTCTAAGCACATCAGCATTCAGAGGCTCTGGCACGTACGGCCCACTGTGATCCTCCACGGCAATGTCTGTCATGCTTTATTAACCCACTTTAGTCCACATCAGCCACAGCAAACTGATTCACCTTGTAACTTAGCATGAAAGAGGCGCCAGGCTCTCACCTTCACAGCACTCCACGGTGCGATTAGTCTGTTAGGGACGTTCCCTTTAAATTTCAGCTCCTTTCATTAACCCCCAGAGCCAGCGAGGCTGCCATAGTTTTTAATTAGTGCGTGTTTAAAGCATGTTTGCCTTTTTCAAAGGAAATGGCTGAAGGATACAAAGGGCAGAGTGATGCTGAACAGTTAGATATTAACACAGTAGGAAAGCTAATTAAAATGCTGCTTAATGAGATCCCTGCTACAGGCGTACAGTATCTCTCCACCGCATCCATAAACTGCTGAACAGAAAAGCAGTTTTTCATATCATTGAACTGTAAATTAGATTGTCTTTGTCAAAGGGGAGGGCATTCAAAATGCAAAACAGAGGGGAAGTCAACTCCCAATACCCCTTCGAAGTCCAAAATAACAATTCCCAGCGCTGCACAGAGCTGCACATTACATTAAGTACTCCAAATAAATAATTAGTTCAAAGGAAAAGATTGGCAGATGAACGCTCACTAATCAAGGAGTTTAAAATGCAGCGGTGCAGGAAAAGAAGCGATTGTAGCTTGAAAGGTCAAACGGCAAAACCCCCCGAAACACTGACGACAATCTCCGAAAAATATTTTCAACAAAATAAAAATGCAGAAAAGCAGACACCCATTGACAGTCAGGTCCAAGCTTCCTTAACTTACAGGGAAGATAAACTCCTCCACCATCTATCCTCGGTGTCTGTTTAACTCAGACCTTTCTATTTGATAAAATAAAACCCACCACAGCTCACATTTCAGCTGTCAGGAAATTCTGGGGAGGAACGCCAACACTTCTTTAGCAGCTCAAATATTTACTTTTGTTTGAAATGATAAAAAGTAGAGCAAAGGTTGGCAGAACAGGTGTGAACTGAATGAATGTCGGAGTGAGTCGCTTTCCCTCCCAAAGACTACAACCAACTGCTGCGTAGCATAAATGTGAAGCTGCCTGATTAAATTAAAACCTAACGCACAAGTTTTTCAGAATAATCACATTATATTACTATATGTAAATCTGTGATCCAAATATATATGTTTGGATAACATTTTACCAACAAGTCCCTCTAGACCCACTTGAAGTGTACACGTGGGGGATTCTTCAGTAGTCAGTGGATATGTGGAACAATAAATTCACATTTAAGTGGAAAAATTAACAGTTTATTAACTGCAATGGATAAACAGACCTCTAAAAGTATTGTATAAATTAAAAATATTAAAAGAGAAATGGTCAAAGAAAGCTGAAAAAGAAGGGCTGAAATAGCACAATTAGACTCACGGCTATATTTGATAATAGTGCCAATAAATTAAATAACTTCCATCGTCTGTCCTTCCATCCATTTCTTGGTTTTCACTAAGGCTTCAGTCCTGGGGGGCAGCACTTTAAGCAGACACCCAGACTTCCCTCTCCCTGGCCCCAAGCCTGATGAGGCACTGGATGGATGTCTACAAGACTGTGAACCTCTGTCTGTGTTTCTATTGTAATGCCCATAGTGACTTACCTAAAGCTAAAGAAAATACAAAAATATAATAAAATATAATAATGCTGCCTGACAAAACCCTCCCAGCGATTTGTGTGTCCTGATGGTCTAGAACCAGAGAGCTTTTGCAAATGTGTTGAGACAGCGAGCTAAAAAGTTGGAAACTGTTCTTTGACAGCACAGATGATTGGGATTCACTATCTTGACCAAGGATTTTTGGCAAGCAGACTGAAGCAGCTGGGAATCTAACAATCAATCTTCCAATTACTAGTTGACCTGATCTGATATAACTGAATGTAAACCAATCAAGTAACTTTCACTTGATCAGATTTCATTACATTTAATGTTCTACACTGTACTTACATAATACAATTAAACAGAAAATTTACATGTAATCAAATGAGTTAAACTCAGCAATTTAATGTATGGAACTGTGGTCCCCCCAAAAAAGTCAGATTAAAACTTTTTCTTTCTGGAAATCTTCAGCACGTTCATGATAAAAGGTGTTGAACAACAGACAGTGTTGTATATACAGTGTACACCTCCAATTTTAGCTTTTCCGTACCAGTTTCAATTGTAGTAAAAAACCTTTTTGTGAGTATAAGGGATGTCACTTTGGATTTCAGGCATGAAGTGAGGAGCAGAAGACAATTTAAAGTGGCTACCTGACAGCACTCGCCTTCAACAACCACAACCAGCTGCTTCTTATACTGGCATGTGGGGTTCTGCTCCACCTTAAATATGCTTCTAATGCTTCTAATGTCTAGTTATTGTTTGGACATGGGTAGTATTCCTAACTGACCAATCATCATGTAATGATCATAGCGTTTGTATGTTCACCATCTCCTCCTAGACAAATGGGCCATTCTTGAGGAAACTTTGTATAAACCTTGCCTATGGCACTGTGAGTGCCAAAAATTACACAGTAGGCACAAATATTTTATACAAATTCTACATATTTATTAGTATTAGTATTTAGTATTGGGGTTTTCTTGTATCATTGTAGGGTTACAATGCAAATCCAATTGTTGTGATTTGGCGCTATATAAATAAAATTATATTGAAAATTGAATTGTATTTTAGGGCTAGGCTGCTTTATGATAAATGACGATGTAAAAAAAAATAAAGGATATAATAAATGGAGAAAAAAACTTACAAATACAATGAAAACTCAAAAGCAAGTCTTAAAAGATGAATGGGTCTGCTGCTTTTTAAAGGCATCCAGAGTGTCCACAAGTTTTTAGTTTAACAGGAGACAGCTTCAGTTTAGGAGCCAACAAAGGCACAGCTAAAGGCACATCCTGGCTTTAGTTTGAGTCTGGAGGGAGGGACAATCTCATAAATTTGCAGTGCATTTTTAATGCCCCCATGTGCTCGACCATGTGGAGCCCTAAAAATTATCCCGTGTAGCTTAAAACTGCTGAAGCCAACATAAAGAGAAGAAGAGTGGTGATATCACGAGACCCCTTTGAAGGCCTAGTCAAAAGATTAGCTGCTGCTTTCTCGCTTATTTGCACAGGCAAAAAGTATGTGCACTTTGCCTATGTGCTAGGCAAGTTTTAAT
This sequence comes from Neolamprologus multifasciatus, assembly GCF_963576455.1. NCBI lineage: Eukaryota > Metazoa > Chordata > Actinopteri > Cichliformes > Cichlidae > Neolamprologus > Neolamprologus multifasciatus. Next base: position 21,045,065 of record NC_140447.1, on the reverse strand, counting down.
GGTTCAGTTCAACTCAATTTAGTGCTAATTCACAAACAAAATTCACCTCGAGGTGCTCTATATTGTAAGGTAAAGATGCTACAATAATTGCCTGTAAGAACATACTAGGTGGAAATGTGAAAAGGACAATAAAAGATGTCTTTTGTAAGAGTAAAAATGTTCTTATATCCAACCTGTTGAGCCGATGGCACCAGCTACAGTTGAAGCTGATCTGTGAGGAGATGCAGGAGCTACAGCTGGTGAACTGCAAGCAGGCTGCAGTGGGGAAAGGTTAAAAAAGAGGAAACAGTTTATACAGTCAATAGCCAATTAGACACATGGCCAAGGAAAAGGTCTACAGCCTATACCAAAAATAAAGAATTTACTCAGGAGTCTATATCAAACAAAAAACAGTTACTATTAATTCTTCTTACTGGGTAAAGGCATCATTTCCACAGCTGTAGAGTTGGTGATCTTTGTCTTAGTCAGCTCCACACGGTGGTACTCATAGATCGTCCTCCGCCTCACATCTAGATTTTGAAGGAAAAAAAAAAAAGAGGGACTGAGTGAGAAAGCAGCAAAGCCACCATCGCAAATCCTCCAAACCCCGAGATAAAAACTGGGACAAGTTATCCCTATAGAAAGAGGAAAGAGAGTGGGAGGCAGAATCGGGTCATATGGGATGCTACCACAGCACTTTATTTCTCCCCTCTCGTTGTGCCCAAAGTGTCAGACCACGACTTGGCAATGGACGGTAGCAATTTCCCCCGGGAGCTGATATCAATCAGACCCTGTTGAAAGGCTGCCTTCCCAGTCATCTGTAACAGCGAGCCATCAGCCAGGGCATGATGGAGCAATTGATTAGATATATCATTGACTCTCATTGCATTCTGGCCCTTATAACTCATATCGGCTGGAGTACAATGGGCTGTCTGGGCCATGCGTCTTTGCTACCATAAGTGGAAAAAAGACCAGAGCAGTAGCTTGACAAATGTAATGATTGCGCCTTCCTGCTGTTAATGCATGGATTATTTCAAACTCTAATTAGATTTTTATATGACTTTTCTGTGCAGGCGCCCCAGGAATAAAGCAGTAAATCTGTACTGGATCGCACTGAGGTGCACTGCAGTGCGTACAGAGACAATGCACAATGCATGACATTCTTTATCGCACAAATGAAATTCAATACATAAAACTGTGGCTGTGGAATATATAGAGCAAGTAAATCCCTTAAAATCTAATATATTTCCAACTGGTAAAACTGTGTTAAAGTTAAAGCTATTCAGCTTAAGCTTATTAAGTTATTAAGGTGTGAAGATTGACGCTACTCTCGTGTCTGCCTATTAAACATGGACAGAGTCCAGATAGTTTGCGTAGCCTAGCTCAGTTTAACATAGCAAGAACACCGAAAGCAGTTAGCCCAACTCTGTGTGAAGCTACCAAAACCTGCTGCCTACCAGCACCTCTAGAGCTCACTTAGTAACACGATTGTTTAATCCCCACAAAAAAGTTATGGTTTTAATGTGCTGGGCTTTTGCTAAGCTAAACTAAGCTAAGCTAGGCTAAGCTAACTAATTAGATACATTTTACATTACTGGTTTTGCCCAGCTTATTAGTTATATTCAAAACACAGCCAACGTTAACACACAGTACATTAGAAAGAAGAGGGGGCAAGAAAAGCAACTTAAATAAAAAGTAAATAATTTATGTCAAATTTTGATTACTCGTATGGCAAAGATTGTCACATTATTTCCTGTTATCATTGTGTATGATAAATCCTAATTTGTAATCCAAAGAAATTTAATCCAACCCTTGTTGCTTCTTTAAATTAAGTCAGTTACATAGCACCACAAAAGTCCTTTAACTTTTACAACACCCTTGCATTTGACACATTTGAATAACTTCTCTGCACTAGGTTCCTTTTTTTCCACTTGACTGAGAGACTCTTGGTGTGGAAAGAGTTGTGCCCCTCATGTGGTGCGACACTGTTTCCTTGCAGACTGCTTATTTTGATTACAGACAGGACGGCTGATCAAAGCAGCAAAATGTGAGCCAGCTCAGCCCAACCTGAGAATACAACCGCCCTTCCTTTCCCCTCCTCTGCTCCCCTGGTGATTGACTTCCTTTTGCCTACAGCTAAAGGATTATCAGGTGCCTAATGGTGTGGTTAGGGCCAGAGAGAGGTCATTTCCACAGCCTAAGGCTGCTGATGTCTGGGCAGGCTGTATAGCTTCTCCGATCTGTGGTTTAAGGTGATAAGAAGCTACAAATTAAATCAATTATAGCCTGGTCTCAACAACAACATAAATAACACCTAATGAGAATTTAGCTAGCTTCAGTGATACTGTCAGACAAAGCCCAGTTTGCATAAATGTGTCATCAATTATGAAAAAAAAAAGCTTAGTTACATCATCTTCAAACATCCTGAAAAGACAGTAAACAGTGATGCTAACCTGGACTGTAATTCTTTTTTCAATTGCACATTTTAGAAACCTGATTTAATAGTTAGAAGACTTTTTATTGAGCATTAATGAATGCAAACAGAATACCACAGATTTCTCTAGTTTACACGGATTAAATAATCCAGGTATAGAAACAAAGATCTGAAAATGGCTGAGGTGGTTTTGGCTTCATTTTAAGAGTGACTAATGATAAAGTCTAACCTAGCATTAAAAGCATATTACAGCCTGTGTTGTAATAAGTGCGTGTATCTGACCTGTTAATTACACAGGACACCCACAAATATATTCTCTCATCGCTTCCTTTACTGGATGGGCTGTGGGTTGGTCCTCCCATGGGTAAAAATTCATTGAGCTTAAAAAATGCAATAATGTTGTATAATCTAACTGGCTGCAGGCAAACATTTTTTTTGCATTTCCCCCCTATATTATTATGACCTAATGCACTTTATGGAGCATCCATTAGAATACATTTATTTATTTGGCATGACAAGGTTGTGAAAATATGTCAAAATGTATTACCAGGACGTTCAGCTTGACTGGAATAGCATGCTATGACTTCTGGTAGCAATTCATTGTATGTTTTTTTTTTTTTTTTAGGAATTTCTCCAAATTTTCTTGTCCTTTCCTTTTAATGGAAGGGACAAGTGAGAGCTCATCTCTTCTTAAGGTTTTAAGTTGTAAGATTACAGGGTTTAACTGCCAGTAGATCACGCCACATAGTTGCTATTAGGTATTGTTGTTAGCTGTTGTTCCCTCCTGATAGCTGGTGATGGGTTCAAATGGCATTATCAGCTAAAAATAGTCACCGCAGAATATAAAATGTTGGCACATGGCTCATGTTGTGTGATCTGGAGTACAGATTGATCAAAAGTCTAATATTTTTTTGGATTTCATTTTAAAAACTGCTCTATCAGCAGTATATTTTGCAGCCTGCACTTTTATTGTATGTGCAAGAACAAAGGGAGACTTGATGTAACATATAAACTATTCCCATACATCATCCTAAGTTTTTTCATGACTACTGCTGATTTGTTCTTTTTCTAAAGGTTAGTCCCTTTTCCCTATTAAAGGTCATTTCAAATAGTTTTCTTTATTATTATGAAAAATCTCTGATTGTACAGGCAATATCGTTCAATTTCTCCACAGGGTCTTGCTGTGCAGATTATAAAGAACATCAGGCCCTTTGGACTGACAGGTGCAGGATGCAAATACTGCCCTTTTTCTTCAAACATGGACATGAGTCAGTGCACTCTGCAAATACCATCTGTGAGAAAACAAAGCCTTGTTTGTTTCAGCTAATGCAAGAGTTTGATTTTCTTTACAGTGACTGCAGACGGGTGATATTCACAAAAGCCCTCCTATGGCTATTGAATATTCATGGACTAAAACTAAAGAGGTTCATAATTTGTCAGACAAAGATGCAGTTTTTGTAGTTTTACCTCTGTACACAAACACAGTGGTTTTTAAATCAAGCAATAAAAATATGATTTAAGTCTTGACTTTCAGTTTTAATTCAAGGAGTTTTTACAAAAATTTTGCATGAACAGTTTAGGAATTAGAGCCATTTTTATTCACAATCCTAATTTTGCAATGTCAATGTCAATGTGCATGACTGTGTTTACCTTCAGTTGCTGCTTGCGGGTCTCTCTGCATCCGTTTAATAACTGAAAAGCATGCTCCATTGGGTCGAGATCAGGTGACTGACTTGGCCACTGAAGAATGTCCCATTTCTTTGCCTACAGAAATTCGTGATGCTTCTGCAGTGTGCTCTGGGTTAATATCCAAGTTTGCTATCTTAAAATGGACCACTCTATAAAAATATTCAGAAAGAGTTCATGCAAAATCTGCATTTTAACCATCACATCTGTTTGACTTAAAATTCACTGTGGTGAATAAATCAAAATTTAAGCTGTGTCTTTATGAATCTAACAATATTTCTTTTTTGTTTTGGTCAAAATCTAAAGTACAGCAGCAGAAATGTGTGTTTGTCTCCTTTCCACTAGGAAACTTTTAAAAATGTTTTTTATTTACAACCCATTTTCAGGATTTAGGTTTCAAAACAACATTATAAAGTGAGGAATGAATTTAATGATAGATGATAAAATCTGTCAGGGATAGCTGTGGTTTAGTTTATTGCTTGAAATAAGATTTGGTTCTGTCTTTGTCCTTTAATGTTTGGAAACTTGTGACGAATTTCAAGTAGTAGAGCTACATATGATCCGTGCAACGACAGCTTTGTATGATTTAAATATGGGCAAGAAAAACATACGTCTGTGTCGAAAAGAAGTACAGTTTCCTCATTTTGATGCCACCACTGAAACTGTTTTAGCATTCTGCTTTTCCTGATAGAAATGAAGTATCTGCCATAAAGACAAGAACACACACACCTCGGAGACACGAGTTATGTTCGACACAACACCTCAGTCTCAATATGCTCCCATTCAAGATTTCATCACTCCACAGCCCAGCAGTTGCACACATTGGTTTCATCATGCTGTGTCAGAGGCATCAAAGACAGTTTGGTTTATAAAGTCTAGGAGGACTGTGCTAACTGGTTTGATATTCAAATCTCTCAGTGCCAACCGCAGCCTTCTGCAAAGAGATCCTCTATGAAAGACCCTGGGACATGCCAGAAAACAAAGTTGGAAACTCTTACCATGCCAAGAGGATGTGTTTTTTTGTGAGATTTATCTTACTCAAACTAAACTTACAAAACAACCCCTCTCACTACATACTGCGGAGAACATAAAGCTGCCGCTGAAAGGATGAAAAAAGCCCCGAGATATTAACTTTGACAAATAAACACTATCCAAGTTTCACAGATGTAATCACAACACCATTTAAATTACTGAATAAATCACCTTTGACAACTCATTATTGCAGCAGACTTTGAATCAGAGCCGGTGAGAGCGAGAGAGTCTGACTCTGAATGAAAAGGTTTGAAGTGTTTCTCCTGCATTTGCTTTAAATGAAATGGGCTTAAATTACAGTAACTGGAAATAAAAAGAAAGAAAGAAACAGGCAGATGTGGAGCTGTGCCCACTGAGGCTGAAGAGCAGTGGGGAGAAAAGGTGGTGACAAGCTGGAGCTAAAGCCAAACGGACGAGGCTGAACTGAGAGCTGTGACACAAAGTTAAACTCTTATTACACTAACTGAAATGTAACCTTTGGCTAAGCTCCTGTTTTTATTTGCAGTTTTATTTATGCTTTGTAGTTTGTTTTTCTCACGTTTCCTCACGAACGACTTTGAGTACTAAGAAAAAGAGGCTTTAAAAGAAATAAAGAGCTATAATGAGCTGCTACGAAACCCCTGAAATGTGATATAATAGCATTTCGCTTGCCACAAATGCTACACAGACATTGATCCAGTCCTGAATTGTTTTTTGTACCTCTACGTAGCTCATGAGCTAGTTAGAATCCCATTTTTCAGAGCTACTCTACAATGTGAACTCCAAACATGGCGCAAAGACAGCATGTGGATTTATCCAGATATTTTAATATGCACAAGAAAATTTATGGCATTGAATTGATTTTGAGACTCACTGGGTATCTGCTGGATCTTGTGGACCAACACAAAGGCGTCAGACAGGCCAACTTTCACCGGGTGATTGACAGAGCTGATCTGTGACACCTCAACGGGGATCTGAAATAGAAAAAGGGAAATCATTACCATGACCACGAAGATCAGTCTGAAACAGGCTGAGAAATGCAAACAGGCCACAGCAGCGTAGAAGTGCTGACAACCTCCTTTAGGAATCTGCTGAGGCAACATGCTACTTCAATAAGCATATGGCTATCTTTGGAGCATAGAATAAACATTTCAGGCCCAGATGGGACAGAAATGAGCAGCAGCTTTGTGAAGACTTACAAATAGAAAAACAGAAGTCTATATAAGGTAAAATGTAGTATTTTGATCGTACACACTAATTCAGAAAAGCAGCTAAACGCAACAAAAGTTTGTATGGAGGAGGAATTTAAAGTGACATAAAGTACATAGTAGCTCAGCTGTACTCAACATTAACTCGTAATCATCCAGGTTATGTGCACACAGATCACGACTAATAGTCACACTGCTCCTTTCAGACCCATAATAATGCCAGCCTAATGTGAAACAACAGGAGAAAAAAGTTCAGCAGCCTTCAGATCAGATCCTCTAATAGGTAAAAATAACAAATTACACAAGCGAGCTCGAGAATAAAAGAAGCAGCACCGCTGTTATAACCACTGCAATTATCTTATCATGACTTAGGAAATTTCACACTCCAACAGCGAGCTCTTCAAGATTTTCTTTTCTCTCTCTTCAATTAGGTTGTTTTTCCAAGACATTTTTGAAATGTGGATATTAACGGACACGGTTAGGGCCTGCAGTGACCCAGAGTTTGTAACATTAGTGGAGATTATGCCAAAACCTAATCAAGCATATGGAAAAAGCTAGTAAGGCGTTAACTGAATTTTTCTTGAGAAGCTGCCATTAAATTTGAGAAACTCATTTTGTTGGCCACGTTGGCATCGCTCCTTTAGTCAAAACACATCAACACTGGGTATTTGTTCACTGAACTAAAACAACGGGGCAGAGCCAAATGTTAGAAATGAGTGATACTGTTAAAAGAAACGTCAGGGAAACAGATTGTGTGTGTTTACGGTTTAAAGGAGACCTTTTGTGGCCACTATCAGATCATTAGTTTTATTCTTAGACTCTACTACAGGCTTCATATGCTTTACAGTTCAAAATAATCTGTATCTATCTTATACTGGGCCTCGGTGCAGACCTTGAGTTCATCCTCTGTTTGAAACATTTAAGCTTCTCCTTTAAGCAAACTGTCTTCTGATTGGCTGCCCCTCATAAGCAGGAGGTTTGAATAGCAGGAGTGTGGGGCTGCTGCTATCTATGACCTCATACAAATCCAAGAGTATAAAAACATTTCACTCGCTGGGCCCACATCCCCGTTTGAGGTTTGACAGCATTTTAGTTGATAAAGGTGAAGGCTTGGACATGAATTGAGCTGCAGTTTGGGGGAGGCCTCGAAGAGGACTGGCGCGGCTCCCGGGCCTGGCAGATCCCCATGTACTAAATAGACGTTAAGAAGTTCAAGAATTAAAAAGGGGAAGCAGGGTGGGGCATGTAAATGAGAACGAACAGCTTGTAGAACTGGGGGAACATATATAGATGAGAACCAGGAGCGTGCTTGGAGGCGTGGTCCTGCTCCTGAAATTCAGATACTTTATCTCCAATCTGAAGCCTGAGCTATAGGATTAACACATAACTGGAAACTTTGGTTATCTCATATAAGATGTATGATGAGCTTCTGCCGATTGAACATCTATAAATAGATTCATCTGAAAATATATGTATGACAGAAAATAGGTAGAAATGCATTAGGGCCACTTAAATGTAAGTAATATTATCTTTTTCTTGATGATTGTGTGTCAGTTTTTCTGAAAATAGCTACTTGAAAGTATCTGGTAAATAAAAATTGGTGTGCAATTTTGAAAAATTTAAATTTACTGGCAATTTTGGATCAGGCAATTTTGTCAAGACTTTTGGTTGAAAACAAACCCCACAAAAGTATAAAAACCATTAGCAGAATGGTAAGAAATAACCAGTGTGATGCTATGTGTTGGAGAGAGATACATTAAGTGGAAAAGAGAACTTAAATTCAGGGACTGGTCCAAGTAGGGGGTGTATGAAAACTGAATGCTAGTTTTTTAATGTTTAGTTCTGACTCTAGAAACAGTGAGGTAAACCACTATCTGACGATGCTGTCAGAAAAAGAAACATAAACAGAAATGAGCGCGGTAAGAAGCCGAGCCTTTGTGACATCTCGCTGTCCCCACCTCTTTGTAGGCGAAGACGATCCTACCAGTCTTGTGCAATGTGGCCTGGAAGGTGAAACTTCCCAGGCTGTAGTTGTCCTGCAGGTGGACGTGGTCCCACTGCACAACTAGAGCAGTTCCTTAAAGGAGAAAGAAGAGAGAAAAGAAAGAGTGAAAACATTTTCACAGCTTTTGCCAAACAGCATCGGCTAGATTAAAGTAGAACACAGTACCAGTGAATATAACTGTTTGCATATAGCATGTACTTGTTTTACTCTGTTGCTTTCTCAGATCTAGCGTGAAAAGAACTGCTGACTGAGCAAAGACTGAGAATAGAAAAGACATCATTGCAACATCGGTTTGTGTAAAGAGATATGAGTTTGAGGCATTTTTTTTCCTGGAATCATTTCCCCCTGGGGTTTCTGTGAGGTGACTGACACTGAAGCAGTGATGTTGAAAAGCTTCGCTGGAGAAAAAAGAAACGGCTTTTGACAAAACCAAATGAAGGCATGCCCGTTACTGTGACAGACAGTGTGAGTTGGGCAGTTTTCACCAGAATGAGAGTTTTTCATAAATGACTCTTTCCTAAAGTTACAGAATGAAAGCTGCCAACTGAAAAGGCTCAGAGCAATCGCCAACGTGTAGTAGTACTGAAAAATGAGATGGAAGCAGTGAAGTAGCAACGACAAGACTACTGAACTGATCCAAGTGCAGCTTACTGGTGAACATCACTGACACCTCTACCAGGTAAACAGAATGCATAGCTTTTGAATAAATGCATAAACAAGGGAACATATATTACACTATAACTTAATTCTGTAACTTCAAATCTTACAAAAGCTGGCAGACAGGACAAGCTTCTTTCCTTCCCACTGTCGACAAAGTTCTGGTTCATAGGGGGTCACCTGATTGGTGGGGCTTTCTCTGTATCAGTGTAGGGTCTTTACCTTACAGTATGAAGCGCCGTGAGACGATTGAATTGAAGTGAACTGAAGTTCATTACCAGGAGCCACCACCATGATGCATCGGTTTCATTCGGGGAAGTACTAAATTAGCACCAGACTCACAGCTCTGCCCTCCAGAGAGCCAGCCTCGCATTACTTTTAACCCTATTTTAATTTACTGTGGACTTTGGAGAACCCGCTGATGTGGAAGCCATTCGTCCTCTCAGAGTTAGTCATTTGGCTTGATGCCAGGGCAATAAAGGTTTGTTAATGCGACCAATCAATTTTTCCGTCACACAGACAGAGCAAGTCCATCCAAAGTAAAGGCGAGCTTTAGCTTCCCTGCTGGCAGCTTGGAGAGCAGCGGTGACTGGTCGGAAAGGAAACCCCATCATAAATTACATGTGGTTTACTGCATGGCCTCTGGCACTGGACATGGATGCGTCTTGTGTTAAAGGAAGGGGAGGGGGGTTAGACAACAACATGTGACTAATATTTTAACAACCTCGAGGAGAAAGGCATTGAATATACAGTAAGAAGCCAGTGCACTAAATTGCTATTAACTTTTGGCACAGCGGGATTACTCAGTCAGCACGAGTTACGCTTAATATAAGTCTGCTTAAAATGCATTGAGTTCAGGAGGGGAGGCTGACGTGCTATCTGGGGCTGCCTTTCTAAAAATATAGAGTGGGTGAGGAGGTGTGGAGGGAGTACACACTGGCCTTGTTTCCATTTTCAGTTACAAGTTTAACCCGCTGTATGAACAAAGCAGCAAAAAAAAGAAACAAATCCAGCCTGTAACACCAGAACGATTAGGCCATTTTTTGGCTTAGGGAAAAAAAAATGAATACATCTGAGGAGTGATGGACAGATGTTCAACAGATGTTGCCAGGAATGCAATGGCAGATTAACAAGACAGTCAAGATGACAGAATTACTGAAGGTAAACATGTGGAGAAGCAATTTCCAGATTCTACTATCCAGTTAAAAACATTTTATATGCACTTTTGTTTCCATAAAGCAACGTAAACTGGCCATATCACAAATTTGATGCAATCTGCTTTAGTTTGCTACAAGTACAAGTAACCCTGACTCCTGCTCAGATGGAAGCCATGCCGCAGAGAAGCTTCTTGGTATCTGATAAAACCAGAAAACCTTGATGAAGATCTCCACTTAAGCAGTTTATCTAGACTGTAATACACTCTTTAGCTTATCCAGTGAGATAATATCAATAGAGACTTCTCCAGGCGATGTCACTCAGGGCCACTTCATTATCTATATGTTGATGCTCTCTCAGCTGCAGCTCACCGAGTGTTTGCCTCATCTGTCTGTCAGCGTATTGATGAGAAAACCCACGCGGACTCTTCTATAACAGCGAGTGTAGTCTGACGTGCTTCCCGGAGCGTTACAGCATTGCAACACTCACATTTGCTGGATTTAGGATGTTTTGAATGGACAAAGACGTTAATCTGATCAATAAGAGGAAATGGTACGGGACTGCACTAATTGTGGGTGACAGATGTGTGTATTCTTGGACATGTTGCTATTCTAGATATACTTTTTCAAGACTGGACAGCCATATCATCCACCTGAAACATGAGAAGTGTAAGGGAGTCATTCAGGATTAGACTATTAAAAAAACAGCAACAGGAATCTAAAATATTTAACAATATATGTCAGGGTGGTGTATTTGGTGAGTCTGATCCTGGGTTGGTACTATTGTTCCTTTTTTTAATATAATAAAAAATTAAATAATTGAACAGCAGCTGACGGTGCTGTGAAGTTAATCACTGAACGGTGGATTAATACGTGCTCGTCTTTTGCATCAATCAGCCTTATTTTTATCACAGTGATGTCACTGTGGTCCCGCCGGACACAAGAGTCAGCTGAGGTGCAGAAACATTAAACTCCTCTGTAAATAAACTTCAGCTCTTCAGTCCTATCACATGCGCTCTTTATTTAGCAGATTTCAATTAACAACATCAAGTGAAAGTTGTGAAACTTGAACATTTGACAGCAAAGGTTTCACACACCCTCCACAGTCTAGTTTGTGTGGGACAAACAATATGGTTCTGCGGCGAACGCCTCATCAAGCAGCTTCGAAACTTGTTTTTATCATTTTTTAATGGAGGCACTGCCTCCTCCACAGCACGGCAGACCGTGCAGTTCTTATGTTGTATTGGCAGGACATTGACTGATGGACGCAGCGCTGAGAAGCAGGCAGGCTGAGAATCGATTGGCTGCCAGTTTGGTTAAAGTCTGATGAGCTCCACTGCAGAAGGTCACACAGTTGGTCAGTCACACTGCTGCACACGGATCACAGAGCAGTGACAGACAGGACGGATAACAACCATCACAGATAGCAAAGAAAAGATACGGAGAGTGAGGAAGGGCGATGTTTTAGTTTAAAGGCAGTAAGCAGAATTTAAGGAGGTCTTAAGAAGATCTTGGAGGATTCTGTGAAACACTGTTAGCCATAAAATCTATTCTTTAACTTTAAGATTACCTGGCTTTATATAATAAATACTTTTTTTGGAAGCAGACATAAATACATATTGCAGTGTTGTAAGCAATTTGTATTTTGATATATACAATGCAATAAAATGTCTTGAGGGATAAAACAACAGTAATATATTTCTGGGTCATTTTCATTAAATGAAAGCCTTGATAAATCAAGGTACTTTTTTATATATGAGCAAAACTCTTACACAGTCTTACAGGCTATAGAGAAACTATAAAGTCTCGTGTTAAAATGCCCAACCTTATTAGAAATAACCATGTTTACAGTATAATATATAGTTTTAGTGTCTGAATCTAATTCTGTGTTCATAATATATGCATTGGGATTAATTTCAAAACAGCTCATGCCTTGATGCTACTCGCTAACCAAGCTAGCTAGCCAGTGCTAGCTTATGCTGATAACTCATTAGTTATACTTTCTTGTCTAGATGTGGTGATGCTTTAAAAAAATAAAAAAAAAATAAAAAAATGAGATGAGGCCACTTTAAAAAAGTAGACCTTGAGTTTTGTTTAGTTGGATGTCAATTAAATGAAACCCATGGGCTAATATTCGCCTACAATATTAACCACCCTGATATTGTAAGGTAAAGACCAACCATATTAGAAGGACAACCTTAGCAACAACACCACCCTCTGTGAACAAGCACGTGACCACATTGGTAACCAGCTGAATCGAGCCAGAACAGACAAAGAGACAACATGTCTGTGTTGGAGACAAGTTATGCTCACTCGCTCAGAATGACTCAGATTAATTGTAATGTGTTGGCAACTCATAAACTAGTTTGCAGTTATTTACAAATTTTCACAAATCTCTCTGAGAGTGATTGCAGTCAGTCTAAATTGGACTTCAGTTGTCTGTTGACAGGTTGCCTCCCACTCTGTGTACCTGTGATCACCTTCCCATCAAAAGTGGTTATCAAGGTGTAGAAGATGTTGCAAACTCAACCTCAGGGTGACCAATACCAAAACATCAATGCAATCAATGGGCAATAACAGAATTTTACTTCCTTTTTCTCAGCAGCAAAATGAACCACAGATTTGGCTGCAGGAAACTTAAAGTAAACCCGCTGTTTCTTCACAAATTAGCTCATTGAAATGCTTTTTTGTGCCTCGTTTATTTTGTAGTGCACGGGAAGGAGTACACAACTGTTACACAATCGTGCAGAACTAAGATGCTAGTGCTGTTACCGTTGTCAGAGTAGATGACGGTAGAGTTTCTGGAGAGACTTGGGTCAAAGTTAGCCATTAGCGGAGCAATGTACTGTGTAGCTGTTAGCATCCGGTGGACCACGTCACCAGTGTAGATGAATCCTGAAGGAGAAAAAGGACAGAAGACCACATATTACTCTTTGTTGAACTAGAAATTCAAATTTTGACTTCTAATTTAACACTTAAATTATGACTATGTGAAGTGTCACTTATAATGCAGATATCCTTCTTGTCTCCCCCATTTCTACCTTTCCTCCCTTAATAAAGCTGTAATCTGATACACTGTCTACCCAGGAGACAACATCGCTGCCCTTCACTCCACAGTTAACAGCTTCTCATTAACAGACAACCATCTCTTGTCTCAGTCTACGGGCTTGCGCTCTAGGTACCTTCACCAAGGAATAGCGATTAATTAGCCCTAATATCTTTTATCAAAAAACAGAAGGGCAAATCAGAATGACTTTAAGGGAGGATGTGCTCCTGTTCCTCCACTGCTGCACTTTCTCCTCTCTTGTCATTATCAATCATGAATGCTAATGAAGAGTCGATGACAACGAAAAAGGGGTTTTGTTAACTTTTCCTCAACAAGGCACAAATAGATTGCTCTATAGAGGGAAAGACGGGGAGACAGAGACGTGCCCAGGCAACACAAGCTAGAGCTGGATCATTCAACAGCCCATCAATGTAGTTATTAATGGACTCCAGGAAAAGGGGGAAAACGCTCACTATTCATCACAAGGGAGCAGTCTTTGCATAAAGAATTTGCACTTATGACAACAGAATCAAACTTCATCTTAATTTCCCTGCTGACAACAATGTTTAGCAAAGTCAGCTTCTATTTCAAGATTTATTCAAGGTAAAAGCTTTTGTTCTCACACTGACTTTGCCTGGATTGCAAAAATAGAAAAAATAAAGCAATAAAAAGGATCCCACGTACGGCCTCAGATATCATCTTTTACTCATTACAAAAGGAAAACCTGGCATTTGGGTGAAACTGTGTTACATATCCAAAGTAGTTCACCTTTGAAGAACAGTTTGAAGAATGAATAATAAACGTACAGTGACAGTATCTTCAGATAACTACATGCTTTAAGCAGTTTCTTGTCAAATGATTCTTCTTCTTCACTTCAAGGTATTTATGTTTTTAAAACCTCATCACCTTTGCCCTGTTAAAGACTGAGAAACTAAATTTTCTGATATTTTTCCGCGGGCTTATTCATCTGTTTACTGGGACCAGGTTACTTTTCTGTAGCATTCATTTGATGATTTTACACACACGCATTTCATTAGATACCCTTTAAACCACAAATTTCTAATCACACAATCACGTTTTAACAACTCTATGCATTTAAGTATGCAGACACGACGACATGCATAATTTCAAACCGAGTGGGAGATTGGGGAATAAAGGTAATTTAAGTGACTTTGAACGTGGCATGGTTGTTGGTGCCATGTATTTCAGAAACTGCTAAGCTGTTGGGGTTTTCCAAATTGTCTGAAAAGACAGAAAATATCCAGTGAGCAGCAGTTCTTTAGGTGACAATGCCTTGTTTATGTCAACGGTCAGGGCAGAATGGCCAGACTGCAGAAGAGCATCTCTAAACAGTATGAAAATGTGGCTCCATCCAACCTTGTGTCAATGTTTCAGGCTACTAGGGGTGTAATGCTGGGGGCGTATTTTTTTTGGCACATTTAGGTCCCTTAATGCCAGCCAGTGTAGTTTAAACACCACAGCCTACTTCAGTATTGTTGCTGCTGACCACGTCAATCACTTTATGAATGCAGTGTACCATCTTTTGACGGCTGCTTCCAGCAGGATAGCATGCCATGTCACAAACCTCAAATGATCTCAAACTGGATTTTTGAACATGACAATGAGTTCAAAGTACTCAAATGGCTTCTACTGTCACCAGATCTCCATCTATCCGAGCACCTTTGGGGTGTGGTAGAATTGAAGAGTCACGTCATGAATGTAGTCAACAAATCTGTAGCAAATTGTTGAATGTGTCCCAAGAACAATATATAAAAGTATGAAGCCAGCATGTTACTAACTTTGCACAAACACTGGAAACAGGCAGTCTGTGTAAATTATTTAATTAATGAAAGCAGCGAAGAGAAGCAATGCCTCAAGACATGGCATAATACTGTGATAGGTCAACAGGTTTCATATCACAGTCAGTTGCTATTTTCAAAGCAACTTTGGTGTTCAAAGTATTTAAGCAACAGTACATTGACACAAAGTGACCGCTTTTCAAGCTAGATAGCTGTGTCCTGATTGTACATATACATAAGTCTACTGGAGATGAAGATGGAAGTGTTAAACAGTCAAAACTAGACATTTACATACAGCCATGTCTATCTTTAAAAAAAAAATCTAAATCTAAATCAGAAATCTTAACATAACCCTAACACCTTAAATCACATGCTGTACATGAAAACATCTGGTCCTCACTTGATTTCAGGACAGCCGGTCTTTTAGTTATGGGGTGCTTCACAGTAAAATCACTCAACAGGTCAGAATAAGAATTTAATCTCTTTCTCTTTGTCTCAGGTTCAAGAGATATACTGTATATAGGGTGGCTGCCTAAGGGATATAGGCATAAAAAACTCTGCTGAGAAACAATTTTTGGGAAAAATGTCATTGAGGCCAGGGTATAAAACCTCATTTCATGTCACTGTATGTCTGATACGGTGGGCGTGCTATAAAAACACATCTATCACTGTGGAAATCACAGGCAGAGCATACCATGAGGGGAATCAATCTTTCCCCAAAGATCTCCATGCTCAGATTTTCCTCCATATAAAGTGCTGTCAGCACTGAAAGCAGGAGACAAGAAATATGGATCTGACTATATTTCTTGTGTAAAGTCTTGAATGCAGAGTGAACTAAGAGTGAATAAAGCAGTCCTTTTGGCTCACTGAAGGACTGCTTATATATGTATATATAAATTCCCCTCTCACCCCTGCGGCCAGTCTTTATCCTTCAAGCTTGGGTCCTCTACCAGAGGCCTGGGAGCTTGAGGGTCCTGCACAGTTTTTTTTGCAATTCCTAGAGCTATGATCTTCTGGACAGAGATCTCCGATGTTATTCCTGGGATCTGCTGGAGCCGCTCGCCTAGCTGGGGAGTCACTGCAACTAGCGCTCCGATTACCACTGGGACCATTGCTACCTTTACTCTTCACATCTTCTCAAGTTCTTCTCTGAGCCCTTGGTATTTCTCCAGCTTCTTGTGTTCCTTCTTCCTGATGTTGCTCTCATTTGGCATCGTTATCTTCCTCTGCTTGTTCACCACTACTATGTCCGGTTGGTTAGCCATCACTAGTTTCTGTCTGTACCTGAAAGTCCCACAGGATCTTAGCTTGGTCTTTCTCGACCACCCTAGGGACCATGTCCCATCTTGACTTCGGGACTTCAAAGCCACACTTGACTTAGATGTTCCTGTATACTATGCCGGCCACTTGGTTATGGCATTCAATGTTTCCCCAGCCTGCAAGCATCTTGCCATCTGCAGTTATGTACTGGATTGCATCTTTTCACAGGCTGCACCTGGGATCTTGCCTTGTGTGGTAGACCCTGCCTCTATAGATCTTGTCCTCAGAGCTTGTTTCTGTGCTGCCATGATTAGTGCCTCTGCGCTTTCTTTCAGTCCAGCATTGTCCAGCCACTGGTAGGATTTCTAGACAAGGTGCTTCCTTGTCTTGATGTCAATGGCTTCTATCTCCTTCTTTGGCCAGCTTATTATCCCAGCAGGGTATCTGATCACTGGCAGGGCACAGGTGTTGATTACCCTGATCTTGGTTTTTCCATTCAGCTCACTCCTCAGGACTTGCCTTACCCTCTGCAGGTATTTGGTGGTGGCAACTTTCCTGGTGGCCTCTTTGTGGTTCCCATTTGCCTGTGGGATTCCCAAGGCACTTGTGCCCCACTCATGTATTGAGCCTTATGTCTTGTCATCCTAGCTGCTATGATGCCTGACAGGTAGGTACTTCAGAGGGTATTTCCTTGAAGTTTGATGCCAGGGACAATTTTAAAGAAGTATTTCATTAGGATAAGAAAGGATACAAGTTGTGCTTGAGAAAAGAAGTAGTATGAAAAACAACTAGCTGAATCCTTCAAGCAATTCAGTTCAGTCCTCTAGAAGTAGAAATGGCATGGGGTTCGTGACTGTTCCACATTGTGTAGCCAAATAATCATTAGACTTAATAATTTAACTCAATAATTTGAATCTTTTAATATAAAACTATAGAAGGGACAAGGGCATTACCCACATATGCAACATATGCGAGGGCACCATTATTGCTGAGGAAGTCAGACAAAGGAACTGAACTGTCACGGCTGGCGGGGTGAGCCGTGTGGTGTGGAGGAAAAGGAGGACCCAAAATGCAGACAGCCGATATGGTGATATGAGTGAGGGTTTTATTTACAGTGCACAAATAACAGAACTGAGGGCAGGACAGAACATAAACCTAAACTGGGTGAGCTAAATAACAAACCTGAGATCATACGAACGGGGTGAGTGGCAGAGAGACGCAGACGAGGAACAGGACACCATGAACCACAGACGAGCCGACGAGGAGCACAGGCAGACACGCACTATAAATACACACACCAGGTAACTAGGAAATGGCAGACAGGCGGGGACACAGCTGGAACTAATGGACATAACGAGGCACAACCCTACAAAGTAAAACAGGAAACACACAGACTGTTTTACATAACACGGGGACATGAACAGAGCACCGAGGGAGACGCAGGTAGGGAAAATAAACACAACCAAACCCCAACCACCAATACAAAAACAGAATAAACTAGAAAATACTTATAACAAACTCAAAGCGCTGGGTCACCGACCCAGGACCATGACAGTACCCCCCCTCCAAGGGCTGGCTCCAGACAGCCCAAAACAAAAACAGACGACAACCCAGGGCGGGCGGCGGGGGACCAGGACGGAGGGACCACAACCAAACAAAAAACAAGCTCCAGTGGCCAAACGAATTGTCCAAAACACAACACGGACTGGAGTTCCCAAACAGGGTCCCAAAACATGGTTCAGGAGGCCGGCCCGGAGGCTGACAACGCAGGTCCAAAAGCCGACCGCGCGGAAGGCAGCGGTGGCGAAGTGGAAACAGTTCAGGAGGCCGACCGTGCACACGGCAGCGGCAGCGAAGTGGAAACAGTTCAGGAGGCCGACCGTGCACACGGCAGCGGCAGCGAAGTGGAAACAGTTCAGGAGGCCGACCGTGCACACGGCAGCGGCGGCGAAGTGGAAACAGTTCAGGAGGCCGACCGTGCGGACAGCAACGGCGGCGACGGGGAAACAGGTCAGGCGGCCGACCGTGCGGACAACAACGGCGGCGGCGACACAAGTCCGGAGGCCGGCCGCACGGAAGGTAGCGGCGGCCTTTGGGAGGTCGTCCATATCGACGATGACGCCCAACAAGCGGCCTGGCAGATGACCGCCGATGTCGAGGCGGCAGTTTGGGACCTGAAGGCTGCGTGGCCTTTGCAGCACCAGACGAGACGGAAGCTGAAGCTGGACCAGACGAGACGGAAGCTGAAGCTGGACCAGACGAGACGGAAGCTGAAGCTGGACCAGACGAGACGGAAGCTGAGGCTGGACCAGGCGAGGCGGATGCAGAGGCTGGACCAGGCGAGGCTGATGCAGAGGCTAGACCAGGCGAGGCTGATGCAGAGGCTGGACCAGGCGAGGCTGATGCAGAGGCTGGACCAGGCGAGACGGAAGCAGAGGCCGGACCAGGCGAGACGGAAGCAGAGGCCGGACCAGGCGAGACGGAAGCAGAGGCCGGACCAGACGAGACGGAAGCAGAGGCCGGACCAGACGAGACGGAAGCAGAGGCTGGACCAGGCGAAGCTGATGCAAAGGCTGGACCAGGCGAAGCTGATGCAAAGGCTGGACCAGGCGAAGCTGATGCAAAGGCTGGACCAGGCGAAACGGAAGCCGGAGCTGGACCAGGCGACGATGAAGCCGGAGCTGGACCAGGCGACGGCGTGGGTGAAGCCGGAGCTGGACCAGGCGACGGCGTGGGTGAAGCCGGAGCTGGACCAGGCGACGGCGTGGGTGAAGCCGGAGCTGGACCAGGCGACGATGAAGCCGGAGCTGGACCAGGCGACGGCGTGGGTGAAGCCGGAGCTGGACCAGGCGACGGCGAGGATGAAGACACGGAGGCTGCAGCTGGCGAGGATGAAGACACGGAGGCCGCAGCTCCGTGTCTTCATCCTCGTGCGCCTGCTGACGAGGCAGGAAGCTGGCTGGGTTCTCCTGAACCTCCAGCTGACGAGTCTTGGGGCTGGACGGGCTCCTCGGGCCCTCCAGCGGACGAGTCTTGGGGCTGGACGGGCTCCTCGGGCCCTCCAGAACCAGCAGGCGCACGGGTCTCTGGCAGGAACAGATCAGAACCAGCAGGCGCACGGGCCTCTGGCAAACACAAAGCTGACTGCAGCTGCACCGAGCATTGACTCAGCTCAGGCAGCGACAGCCGGGTGCAGTCCTCTGCTGGCTTCTTTACCTCCAGGGGTCCAGAGTCTGCTGGGGGCTGAAACCCAGCCTCTGGGGAGGCCCTGGAGTGCATCTCAGTCTCACAACTGGCCAGCTCTTGAGGAACGTTTGCAGGATTGTTTGGTTTGTCTCTCTGCCTGGAACAGATGGGTGAACAATAGTTTCTTTCGGATTGAATTGGCCTAGCTGGTTGTACAGGAGGAGTTGGTGAAGATGATGGCTGAACAGGTGGCTGAGCTGATGAGTCTTCTACCAACTGAGCTATTGACCGGGCTATGGACTGCAACGTAGTTTGTAGTCGGTCTGGCTGTGGTGATGACTGGGCTATGGGTCGTGAGGCTGAATGTGATGGAGGTGACGACTGAGCGGCTAACTGAGCTAGTGGCTGCTGGGCAGCTAACCGAGCTACCGGCTGGGCAGCTGGCTCAAAAAACACAGCCCCGGTATAAACAGTCACAGGTTCAGGCGAAACAGAAAAAGTGCCTTTTCCACTCACCACAGCCGGCAACTCAGAACTCTCGGGGCCCGGCTGTGGCGATGGGCGTCGGCGGCGTGAACGTCGCTTCTTTCTCGAGGATAGCCCCGACCGGCCGGGTAATTCCACATCCGGCGGGCCGGGCCGCAGATTCCCCGGCGGGCAGTGCAACACATTCACCGCCGGGCTGGGTCGGGAAGCGGTAGCAGCTGGAGGGTGAAGGTGAAGTTCATGAAGAATGAAGTCCTGTGCGAGCGGGTGAAGAGAATCCAGTAGCCAGGAATGAGCAGAGATTAGCTGCTGTAGCCTGGCTTCTACAGCGCGGAGAAATTCCTCTCCCTCATGTTCAAGCCACAGGTTAACCAACCTTGAAACGGAGTCAATCACTCCCTCCCGAAACTCCTGGGAAGGTGCGGATGCTGCTGGGTCCATGTTTGGTCGGCTCGTACTGTCACGGCTGGCGGGGTGAGCCGTGTGGTGTGGAGGAAAAGGAGGACCCAAAATGCAGACAGCCGATATGGTGATATGAGTGAGGGTTTTATTTACAGTGCACAAATAACAGAACTGAGGGCAGGACAGAACATAAACCTAAACTGGGTGAGCTAAATAACAAACCTGAGATCATACGAACGGGGTGAGTGGCAGAGAGACGCAGACGAGGAACAGGACACCATGAACCACAGACGAGCCGAAGAGGAGCACAGGCAGACACGCACTATAAATACACACACCAGGTAACTAGGAAATGGCAGACAGGCGGGGACACAGCTGGAACTAATGGACATAACGAGACACAACCCTACAAAGTAAAACAGGAAACACACAGACTGTTTTACATAACACGGGGACATGAACAGAGCACCGAGGGAGACGCAGGTAGGGAAAATAAACACAACCAAACCCCAACCACCAATACAAAAACAGAATAAACTAGAAAATACTTATAACAAACTCAAAGCGCTGGGTCACCGACCCAGGACCATGACATGAACAGTGAGTGTGTAAAATTTTCAAAATAAAAGACACTGCAGAGAAGTGAACAAATCTGCATTACAGAAACAAACTTGACACCCATCATTCTACCTAAGCCTGTGCTTGTAGCTCACCTTCTGCCTCTGGCCTCCACTTTCAACCCTTAAAAGCTAAAGAAATAAAGAAATAAAAAATACCCAACCAAACACACACTTCTTTGAAAACATAAAGCCCAGGGTTGAAATGTTTTATTTCTTAGCCTTGATGCCTTTGCTTTCTACCACCAGCAACCCCCTGAATACATAATCCCACTTATTTGACAGTCTAAAGAAAATCAGACAGCCTCTCAATACACTAAAGAGGTGAGAGCTGCGGGGCGCTCAATAGAGAGGCAATTCATTCATTATGGCCGTCACTTACAGCAGTAGGAGACTGGACAGAACAGGAGGCATACACGAGGGAACAACAGAGAAATAGAAGTAATGGAAAGAGGGAGCGTTCAGAAAGGAGGGACAGCGGAAGACACTTCTTTATTTCAGGAGCTGTGTCTGTGTGTGCTGCTGTCCAAAAACTCTGGACTGTATATGTCCAAGAAAAACATGAGCAGGAATTAGCAGTCCCACCAGGTCAAAGCTTCACTTTACTGACGTTGTGTTTAGACAATATTTGTTCCTTCGTACTGAGCTGTCTTTAATTTACAGGAAATTTCTCTTTATCACAGCTCAGTTCTGAGCCAAGAAGAGGATTCACACAGCGATTTGATGAGAAGGGAGTGGGTGTCACAGGACAGCTGTGTGGTAGGAAGGCTATGGATCGAAGGAGACAGTGTAAACTCAAATTTATAAAATAAACAAAGTCCAAAACCTAAACTAAACACTAAAAACTAAATTCTGGTAACCACAGAGCCAGGGACACGCAGCACTGGCGGATAACATGACAAAGGACAAGAAGAGACTCAGACAATTTCTAAACAAGGTACTAAGGCTAAGGGAAACAGGTGGGAGACACTAACACAAAGACGAGACTGAAGGAACAGTATAACATTGCTCTCATATAGTACATTTTTACATAGTGTGGCAGTCTGATGCACAGAGTGATTTTCTTAAAACAACACAAAACAGAGCAGTGTTGTTAGTCCAGATCGAGGGGCGACTCTTTCTAATCAAAATCTTGCTGTTTGTTGTCTTCCTCATGTCTTCTTCTAAAACATTTCATATGAGCTTTTGTTCCCAAGAGTTTAAGTACCTCATACCTCACGAATGTTATGCATTTGGTACCTTAAACATTAATGACTGCAAAACATGAAAAAAACCCAAGCTGATTCATGCAGTTGTCCTGTGTTTCCTGTAAGCTGATGCATGCATTCTTTCTCTAACAAGTGACAGACCAACCACTGAAATCAGTGCACAGCTGGATAACTGTCCACACAGCTGGCAGCGGTCAGATCATATTTCATCACTTATATTCACACTCAGCCTCTCTACTCTGGCTCTCAACTGACTGCAGTATGTTGTAAGCAAATGTGCATGCGTCACTTTTTTCTTTTAGTTTACTTTGAAGAAAAGTAGAAAAGTCTTTATTCTATTATTAATATTTGTATTCATTATTTTTATTCATTGTTAAAGACATTCCTTGAACCTGTTTCCACTAGAAATTGACGTCCTTGTGTATTAGTATCTACAGTAATCTGCCTTATTTCATTTAAAAACAGCCAGCATTACTTTTCCAGAAAGCTAAAACATCAATGGGAACCTACGGTTAATTTCTCACTCTGTACTTCAATGTTGGCTCTCTGTAGTTTAGAATAATCTTTATGTGTATTATACTGGGCCTTTGTCCAGTGCCTCAGTTCACCAGAACCGTCTCTGTTGACGCCAACCTCCCTTTAAGCCACCTTCCTTTTGATTGGATGCCCCTCACTAACAGAATGTGCATGAAGCTTCTGTGCTCACAGTCTGAGCTGTTCAACTGATGTGAACATAACAGGGATATCTGCTCTCACTGACATCATATAAAGCAAATATTACAACAAAAAGTCTAAAACAGGGTGTTTTTACTTGAAGCCTCAGGCTTCTGGCTTACTGGGATATGCCAACCTCATTATTTGAAACTTTGGCCATGTTTAACACGAGAGTCCATCAATGTAAGCAGTTTAAAGAGGAAATGCATATTAGGTCCTCCTTAAGTTCTTAGAATGAGGCCTTTTTGATGTTTAAATCTACAGTCATTGTATCAAAAAAGTTGAAAAGTACACTTGGACCTTAGATGTGTATTCAGGATACATGCCAACTCAGTCTTAGTGCCTGGATCATTAATGTGTTTGAGGATTGGCTGCTTTACTGTTTGGAAAGTAATGAAATCCGAATGCAACTGCGCTGCCGTTTTGTCACCCTCTGTTAAGAAATTATCTTTTCCAGCAGAGTTTTTCCGCGTAGGAAGCAAGAAAGAAAAATATCTGCTTAAGTAAAAAGTGTGACCTGCTGACAGAAATGAAGGCAGGCAGCAAAGATGGTACAGTGGTGAGAGGAGGGCGAGCTGACTGATAGGTCCTGAAATGGAGGGATATGAGGAGGGCGTCTCGGAGACAAAGTCCCCGAGGCCTGTGAGAGGCAGATAGCTGCCTCCTCCTCCTCTTCTTCGCGGCCTTGTCCCTCCATCTCTGTCTGGAGAAATGCAAATTCCTGCTATCTCTTTCGGGCTAGTAGCGCCTCTGCCCATCCGTTCCTCCTCACCATCATCCAGAACGTCTCTAAAGCCCGCTGAACTTTCCCCAGCGATCGAGGATCAAGTGGGGACACGAGACAGTGACGAGAATGAAGATAAGAGACACAACAGATTATTTCTTTATTATTCCGCCGACAGTTAAACGCTGCACAACATCTCTGAAATAGTTGAGTAAGTGCAGGGCTTTAGTCTTTGATGTGATAATAGACGGTTGGGGTGTTGCGGTTTCGCCATCAAGACTCAAGTGGAAAATTGCTTTGCACACTCTGGCAAACACGTCTGCTGCGTCATGTGTCTCGCCCCCAGATACACATCCTCTGATACCCCAACCTCTTTATCCACGTCTATCAGGGTGCGCTGGGCCACTCGGCAGAACGACTCCTGTCTCCCGTCCAAACCCACTGGTCTGGTTTCTCCTCCAGTTAAGTCTGGTGTGCAGAGTGTTGGGAGTGGTTTGTTGTTTTATCCCCTACTCTAGCAGACTATCCCACGGAGGTAAGAGCTGTAAATGTCTTGTATCAGGCTGCCTGCTTGGCTGGAAGATTGTTGTTGGTGGTTTTGTACTGTGGTTTGTGCCAGACAAGGTTTTTAAACCCCGAATCTCCCTGATTTAGTTTCCAAGAAGCATCTTTTGCAGAAATAACTCATTGTTTGGTCCCCTTTTCTGTATTTAGGGGGGAGATCTCTTTGTACAGTAGCCACACCACACCCACAGGTTCACCAAGTACTAGAAACACATTCAGACGTGAACACATGTATGCACACAGACTGTGGTTTTCTTCCCCATTTCATAAATGCCTCTGTACTCCAGACTCATTTCATAAATCTCACCACATTCCCTGCTAAACCCCACAGCAATAAAAATCTGTCTGTGTACAGTATAATATACCAAGCACATGCAGTATATCCAATAATAACACTAATAAATACGACTGAGAACAGAGGGCAAAAGCAGTGTTCACTTACCACCGGTCGCCACTGTGATTTCACGCAGGTAATGTCCGTAAAAAGGAAAATCGAAGGACAGATTAACTCTCTGTGAAAAAACAAAAACAAAAAACAGACAGATGACCTCAGTCGGGACCATAGAGCTAAGACAGGATTCAAGAAAAAGCTGTTTTGATCTTAAAAAAACAAAGAGGATTTAGATCAGAAGGAAAATGTGAAAAACAAATACCAAAGTGCCCGGTGTGTTACATCTGCTCTACTTTACAGGGTAATCTTTATGAGAAGAAAGAAGTCCTACAAACTAAAAAAGACAAACACTGAACTCAAAGTTTTGCTGGAAAAAAAATGTTTATGTCACAGCTGAAATATACCATGTGAAGCAATGACAGTACTTTCCCATGGAGAATTACTTATATACACTTTATCTCTGCATGTAACTATTCAGTGGCAGTCGTTTTTTACCTAGGAAACCAAGAAGTCTTGAGCCACCCCTTAGTTCATTATATTCTGCTTTCAAAGAGCCAGATCTTCTTCTGAATTTATAAAGTACGATGAGCAAAGGTTGTTTCACTAAAATACAAATGCTTCCCACTTCTTTAGTTGAATCTGTCAAAAAAATGCCAAATATAATATACAGTTTGGCCCCTTGTGAATAAGGCAGTGGACAAAAGTAGGGTTTACTATTCTTCCATGTATGTTTGTATATGCTTCAATAAAACAGTGCAACTATTCTCCATTTTCCTAGCAAAATATAGAGAAATGAGGATATGTGATTAGGAAACACTGTGCTGGAGTTGGTAGTAACATTTAGCAGAAATAGTCTATCCGGTCACTTTGTAGCAGAGGAAAGTCATGCTTTAAGTTTAACAGCTAACAATAGCTTTCCTGTGTGCTTCATCCAGACTAATTAGATATTTCTTTTCACACTAACTCACCATACTAAGATCTTCTAAATGGTAAAATTTGACCAGCCAAAAATCATCAACATCACTGTTACCAATGTATGTTTCATGCTAACGTTAGCATTTAGCTCAAAGCATTATCCAGTGTACCCTCATAGAGCTGCTAGCATGGCTGTAGATTCTTGAGGTCTACCATTTCTCACGGGAAATATTTAATCCTTTACACAGAGATGGGCTCATATTGTATTTATAAATATTTTCAAATGAACGGAGACATAATAAAATTATCTTTAAGAGACTACAGGGTAGCCAAAATTGTATCCTATAAATTATAGTTTACATTCATTGTTTTATCCCTCGGGTTAAATTCCAGACACTGCCAGTAAGTGTTACGGAGATGGACAGTCCACAGTGAACATGCAGATATTATGCATGGTCCTAGAGATTGTGCCAGAGGGAGTAATCCTGTGGCAAACCACGACGAATCTTGAAGACCATAGAGACAATCCAGAGCTTAACTTTTCTGCACTCCGGTGATGAAGCTAACCTCTGTGACTGCATTTTGTTTTACAACTTTATTAGCCAATTTCTTTGAGTAATAGCTGGCAGCCGACACAGTTTGGAAGGAAGATCTCTGAGTATGTGCAGGACTTTAACTGTCTTCATTATAAAGTCTTTTTGTTTAAAACATTAGTTTGCTGAGGTTGTGCCGCAGATCAGTTCAGCACAGATGGTTTTCACTGCTTCTTTCACGCCAATATGAAATCAAATTATTCAGCTGAGAATTCCAGGGTCTCCTTTTGACTCCAGATTCCTCAGTTGACCGCTGAATTAGGAATTCACTTCGTAAAACAAAGTCAAAGAACCTTTCCTCAATGCTGTTTACAAGAACGCCTCGCTTCTTAGCCGGGACGTTCAGTGGCTAAAACGAATAGCTTGCCTCAGAGTGGATAGCTCAATCCATCACCACCCAGCTGAAGGTAAAGGAGCAGCATTCACAATGTGGGCCTCTATTCTGTATCCTTGCCAGCTATTGCTCACCCTGGGCAGTTTTTCTTTCTCTCTCTCTTTCTTTTACTGCAATTCTGCTTTGTTTCTCAGTCAGTCTGCTGCTGCCTTGTGTGACTCAATCAGTATGCAGCTTGCATGCATCACCTGCTTGTGCTGAGGTGGAGGGAGGGGAGCTTTCTAATTTTTTCACTGCAGGGATACTTTTAATGGTAAAAATGCAAGAAGAATTACTTGCTGTTTTTAGCATTAAAAAAACTGTAGTCCTTCCAGTGATTTGTGTGTAGTGATAAGAAAATAACTGTTTTCAGAGGGGTTATTGTCACGATCCTCCTCATTTACAGTGACAAATTGTACACTTTAAGTCACCTTCATATGTTATGTCTGCTTCGTTGGATGTCCCAAATCTACAATCTGGTTCATTCTTAAAAAGGGTCAACTAAAGTGCATGGTGAATTATTTCTACTTCATAACATCTAAGCAAGTATCCCCTTCATGAATGGAAATACAGAGGGTTTATGACAAGGTTACAGTCAAGAACAGGAAGGACAGATTAGACTTTGGCAGAAAACATTTAAAAGAGTCTGCACAGTTTTGGAAAAAACTTATTTTGACAGATGAAACCAAGATTAGCTTGAACCAGAATGATAGGAAGAGAAAAGGATGAAGGAGAGAAACAGCTCAAAGGATGAATTATGGCATGGGCATGTATGGCTGCCAGTGGAACTGGGCCACTAGTGTTTATTGATGATGTGCCTGCTGATAGAAGTAGCAGGATGAATTGTGAAGTGTACAGGGCTATGCTCTCTGCTCAGACTCAGCCAAATGCTGCAAAGCTTTACAATGCAAATGGATAATGACCCAAAGCATACCGCAAAAGCAACCCAAGAGTTTCCAAAGCAAAGAAATGGGGCATTTTTCAATGTCCAAGTCAGTCACCTGATCTCAATCTAATAAAACATGCTTTTCAGTCATTAAATATAAAAATATACAAAAAAGGAACCACAAACTTCTGTTGTACAGTGGCAGAAATACAAAAGTTGTGCCTTTGTCCAACTAAACGCAGAAAGACTGTTAGTCTTATTATGTCCTAGCAATCTTTACTGTGTCAAATGTAAAATGTTTTAAAATTGGATAATAATTGTGGTTCCACAGTAACAAAGATATTGTAGTGAGCAGCAGTTGTAGATGGAGCAACAGGTCCATTTCTGGAAAAAACGCCAACATCTTTGAATCGAGCTAAAGCAGATCAAAGCACCTGTACACAGAATTCAACATAAGTAAGGTTCAGATGTAAACATATTTCCTTTAAAAATGCTCAGATTCATTTTCAGGATAACAAAATTATAGCTCATAACCATTTATCAGAGTGAAAAACACACATCTGATGGATAATTTTTGGTATTAAATGTCTTTATGCCAACATCTAGTAAATCTCCTCTCATGATGTGTGTTGACTTACCGCAGCTTGTCTGTGTGTGTTGGACAGAATGCCGTGGATCTTCACTTTGTCCTTGTCCATCTGGTCGATATTTACCCACAAGCCCTTGCTCATCGGATCTGAAGGGCCGTACGTTTTTGATGTGTAGTAGTTGTGATCTATATCCTCCTGAAGAATGAAAGCGAAAATAAGATAATACATTGGGTGAGTCTGAAAGATTGTGAAGAGGAATGTAAATAAAGCTCAAAGGAAAGAGCAGCTCTCGTAGAGTCGATCTGTGAAGTTTGCGCCCTTATTATACTGTACAAAGTGTAGAGAATATAAACATTTAAAAATAGAGATTGTGCAGCTCATTGCAGTCTAATACACAATTACCACTAAATAAAAATAAAACACATGCATATGGAAATTCACTGACATCCAGTATTTTTAATTTTGCAGCTAACCAAATTACCCACTAAATTAGATTATAACAGTCCCTGTCCTTTCCTTCAACCTCTTTCCTTTAAAGTGCTTAGCACATGTACTGCTTTTAATGTTTCCTAATAAAATTAAACAACAAAAAAATGCAATCAGCTCCTTTTTCTCTTAAAAAGCCTGCAAAGTCAGGGCTGCCTTTAATAACAGAGCCATCCATGAACTTTTACAAGGCCATACGAGACGGGCTTGTCTGCTTTTACTGTTTCCTGTGCAGAATTAAGAAGAATGTTTGTGTTGTCTGTTTCCCGCAGGGTCTAATGAGGTACCTTGCAGCTGTGTCTTTTTATTTGAAACACTGTTAAAGTTAATGTTTTGCTGGATGTACACTACGTGCGACTGTGATCTGACTAATAGGAGCTCACAGAGCTCTGCAGATGCTTTGATATATGGGCGGTAATATTCAGAGCTTGTCAAAAGGCCATGAGACAAACATTAATTAAAGCACAATCCTTCCCTGTTCAGTTCGTTTTGCTTCAAGGATTCATATTTCCCCTCAGAGAGTTATAATCTAATACCGCTATTCAATATTCATCCTGCTATATAAGACAAGGGGAGATAATGTTTCAGGCCTGGCAAAGCCTCTGTGGGACTGATAAATATCTGAATCCCAAATGGAGTTCAGTCATGTAGGTGGTGCTACTTCTGATCAATGTGTACATTTAAACAAACACTGCCACAAGCCTTTCATCACAGATTAACGTGCAGACAGACCATGTCAGGGAAAAGGCCCCTTCAGGCAGCCTTATTCAGCACATTACTCCCAGAATAGAAAACAAGCCTACTTGTAAAACACACAAATGCAGGGCTGTAAAGTTTCCTGCTAATCAGCACAGGATGATTTCTTGTCTCACGCAGAGAGAGCGAGGGAGATGTAGGCTCCTCAGAGGTGAGAGGGGCCAGCTGGAGTTCTTCAAGTAAAGGGGACGGTGGGCAGGGCGCCATCGTCCAGCTGGGTGTAGGTGGATGTGAAGCTGTGGGGGCTTCTCAAGAGAATAACAAACACAGTACAAGGAGCATTAAAAAAAAAACAGAGTCACACACAAATAGTTTTGGTGGGAGGTTGAAAGAGGAAGGTCCCGTTTCTTTAAAACATCCACAAAAATGTCCAGCAAGTAAAGTGCAGTACTCAAAATCAGTGTGGGAAAATACAAACATGGTGAGAAATCTGCTCCCACTCTGGTCTCGGTTTTGGGTGGCTTTTATGGGAAACTCGAACAGGTAGGCGCCAAGACAAAGAACAAATAACTCTACTCAATTAAATTTCAGTCCAAACGTGGGTCGAAAAATTGAGATTCAGTTAGGATTCTTTGAGTTTAGCCTTCATCTGTCTTCAAAACAGTAGACAGTGCTTATGGTTAAAGTGACACTGTGTAAAAGAAGATTGCAGCATTCCTTTTCTCCCAGTTCAAGTGTATAAACATAACTAGGGTGGCTGCTACAGGACAAACATCTTTTCGTCAACCAAGAGAGATCAAAAACATTAAGTTTAGACTGTACCCAATAAATGCTGTGGCTGGCCAGCGTGTTTCTACTAATGTCTGAACCAGATCCAGATTTCCCCTAAAGTTTTTCACTCTCTGTGGATGGCTGTCAGTCCAGCTATCAATGCTTATTTATTCTGGAAGCGGTAAAACTTTGTGAAATGAGTCTGATACAGGTCAGTGAGCCAGAGAAGCTCACTTTTGACCGATACCAGCGATACTGAAGTGGATTGTTTAGGATATCCAGAACTGTTGGTACGCACTGCAGTTTCTGCTGCTGTTAGCTACTGTTAGCCTCATTCAGCTACTGTTAGCCTCATTTAGCTGTTAGTTAGTGAAACAGTCTTTGAAATAAACATCTGATGGACTCTCCGTGACTTAAATATGGTGTGAAAATGTAATCAAACTGTTTATCAGAGGGAAATGAAAGATTTTTTTAGCATACTAGAACCTAACATTAGCTGGCATAATGTTAGCTTAAAACCAGCTAATGTTGTTGTTTAGCTGGCTCTTGTCAGCTGTGTGGAGGGTTGCAGGACAATAAGTAATTGTGACAATATTGAGAATAATTGAGCATGTATGTACATATTCTCGTTTGTTTAGGTGCCTGACTTGAATTCAGCAAATGAGGCTTGAGGTGAAAAGGAAGAGGATGACATCTGTACTGTATATTCTATGTATTTATTATCTCACTCCTATTGCCTGTTTATGCCCTGTCCTTATCTCCAATGTCATGCCGCTCTGTTGTATCTTAATTGCCCCTTGGGGATAAATAAAGTCTTTCTGATTCTGATCTTATTAAGATGCCTGTGGCATTGTCTTTTTCCTTTGCGTTTTGCTTTTTTGGTTAAGGGGACTACTTCCTGCTATACCATTAAAGTTTAAAGGAATCTAAAATCAGAAGTAGCAAAATCTCTTCTTACTGCCATTCCTTTCCCTTTAAGAAACCTTTAAGAAACTTGTGTGTGATAGTCGCTCCTTTGTTGTGGAAAGTTTGCAATGAGTGGGTGGGGGAAGTAGCTTCAGCCGCGGTGAAGCACATGCTGACAGCCAGGATTAAGTGACTGTAATCAACCATATAGTGTCTGGATATGTCTCAGCATAACAGCTATCCAACCGTTCTTTATCGTCTTCCTCTTCCTGTCCTCGTCATGCAGAGTAAAGGTTGTCAGTGAGCCAAGTCAAAGTAAAGATAGCACCAAAAGTTAAATTCAAACTCTGAGCAAGAATTAGCATCTCATTCAACATTCTGACATGACAAGCTACTCCATTTGAAGCCTGTAAGTGATATAGAAATGAGGCTTCGTTTCATGGTCTCATTTGTGTATGCATATGCACATGTTTAAAAATCGGGCTAAAATGCGGCTTTTTCTTGACTCGACTTGAACAGAAACGTGTGTATTGTCGAGCCATTAGATGATGAGGGCTGGCACTGCGATTGGCAGACCTGCTGGGATTGAGGCTAAGCGTGACTTCATTGCCCACCGGATCTCACGCTATGCTTGATTTAAAGGGGAAAAAAAACGCTTTAAATCCATCCTAAACACTTTGCCCTTTGGTCTACCCCACTATACAAACAGCCAAATTCATACAAATGTTACACTATCATTCACATATATAACAAAATAAAAAACATCATGAAAGCTGCCTGTGTGGCATTAAGTCATGGTGACATTTTGACAAGTCTAAACCTAGAGAAATCCCTTTAAGGTAAAGTAACTGCAGAGTCACTTTCATATGCACGATTGCATTTTGAAACGCACACCAGGACATAAAGACAGCTGACGTCTTTCATAAAGCAAAACCCACAGAGGTTGTTAGACGTTCTACGAAAAATCACTGGTGACAGTATAAATCCAAAAATGTGGAGCAGAATATTTTTAATATATTATTAGAAGCTACATGGAAGAGATACCCATCTCTGTTTTCAGCTGAAACTGCAGCGTCCCTGAGCTGACCTCTGTAGTTCAGCTTATTGCACAGTTGAACTCATGAACACCTAGTGCATCATATTTGAGATTAATTTTTTTTATAGTAATAGTATGAGGAATACCTCGTCTCCTTGATATCATAGAGAGACAAATACATATAGAAACTGGGTGATAGAGCAGTCTGATCTATAAGCTTTTGGCTCTCAGGGGTCTGATTAAACTTTCCCCATGTTTAACATTCACTATAGGTACCTGGTAAAGTGTTCATCAATAGAATTACCCAATCAGCCAATCACATAACAGCTTAGGGACTAGTAAAGCGCTATACAAATACAGGCCATTTATGGAATGGTTGTTGGTGTCAGATGGGCTCATCTGAGTATTTTCCAAACTGTTGATTTGCTGGGATTTTCCCACAAAACCATGTAAGAGGATAATTACCAGCTTGCAAAGGAAAGCAGAAGAGCATATCTGAATGTATCAAACCTTGAAGCAGATGGGCAACAGCAGCAGAAGACCACACCGGGTGCCACTCATGTTAGCTAAGAAACGGCGGGTGGTGGTATGGTAGGCGACCTCTTGGCACTCTTTCAGCCTCTTAGCACCACAGCTAGGTCCCTTAGCTATGGAAACACCACAGCCTGGTACCGGGCCACGAGAGTTGAGGCTCAGGTGTGAAATGTATGGTTTTCAGGGTTTTTATCGGTTTTCAGCGTTATTTTGTTATCGTTTTTATCGTTAACTCGGTTTTCCTGGGTCTTTTCATGTGTGTTATGAATAAATCTTCTTTTTTTTGGTACCGGTACTAGTTTTATTTTGTTGTATTTATCCGCGACACCTTAAAGGCCGGTCCGTGAAAATATTGTCGGGCAAAAACCCATCCGTGGCGCAAAAAAGGTTGGGGACCGCTGCCATAGAGAACCTTTGGGATGTGGTGGAATAGGAGGTTCAGTGGTTATGTGTGTATTATTAGTGTAAAGTCAAATGTCAGTTGTATGTTCATACACAGTGGAGATAAGTTCAAACTGACACCCACAGAGTTACAGTTGTGGATCAGCTGCCCTGAAAAGCTCAAGCAGGAGGAGGTGAATGTGAAAGCTGAAAACATGTCTCTTAGATCTAGTATTTCATCTTTTCTTCATACAGTGATAGACTACAAATAGATGGAGATGGAGAAATACTGTAATTGCTGTTGATAATGGATCACTTTGTGGCTCTCGAGTACAAAAACAAACTGCTGTAAAGATTCAGAGTACAAAACCCATCCCCGATTCACTCCCATCTCTGTCTGAGGCATTTACTCAGGCTGCCCATTACATCAATATTGCATTATACCGAGACCTGAATATCTGGGCCAACATAGTTTCAATACTGAATGACTCTATAATATAAAGTAGAACCAAATAAAGTAATTTAGCACGTTGAGATTATTCTGGGTCCATTACTGAAATAAAATACGTTTTTTAAATTGTTATTCAAAAGTAGATAGCTGCGGCTGTGATTCGATGGGGTTTTTCAGAGGATAAGAGGAGAGTACACTAAAAACTGTAATCCCCTCAACTGTGATCATGTCTCTGCTGTAGCAGGACTCGAGCTTTAAATAAATGATTCAATATGTTGGGATTAAGATGCACATCTGCCAGCTTTCTTTTTCCCAAGACAACACTATCGTGCACAGTTACATCACGCTGAAGCGTGTTTGAAAAAGCATTTAAAGGACGCCATCGCTCATGTGTGCAGCTCTTCTTCTTCAGTAGATAATGGTTGCCATCCATTACTTTTTGCCACACTTCTTCTAGTTTCAGCAGCTTGCCGGTGTTAGGTAGGGAAACATCATCATGGCTGTGCCAGAGTATTTCAGACCTGCTGTAACAGCAGAATGGAAACTGAACTAAAGGTTTATGATGAATGCAAAATGTTGGACCGGGTCATTTCCCAGAATGCTCAGGAATGACCCAAAATAAACCAAAGGATAGGAAAACTGGATCCAATGATAATCAAGAGAATAGCATCATCATTATCATTAATTTCTGTAATTTTTGTATTAATTCTGTAATAATATTTTTGTTTTCTATTTCTATTTCATTTTGAAAACAGATATCTACACAGTGACATGCAGAATTTATAATCAATAGAGTAGATCTTGTACTGCTACCAGCCAATTTCTGGGGTCTATTAGTTATCCAAATAATATTCCTTAATCATGACACACCTGAGTAGGATTTATCTGCATGCACACAAACAGCTCATTTGGAAAAGGAAAGGATTTGGCTGATATCAGATTTTGTCTGAGAATGATTCACCTTCAGTTTATCTGAATCTATGGTCAGAATGTAAAGAATTACCACTGCAAGAAGCAGGAAGTTGTTAACCATCATCCCCACAGACAGGTCACAGCCAACGGGTTCGCAGACTGATCTACAACTAACGATCAAATAATCGATCAATTACACATTTGACCGGCTGGAAAGAACAAATGCGCATTATAATTACTGAGCATAACGTTAGTTCAGATCAAGTTCATCCACAGTACAGATCAGCAGATGGGTCAGTTGACAATCCTCTACTCATCCTACTGCAGATCTCACATACCTGCACTAGTAGTTTGACCACAGCTCCTTCATATGTGGAAATCCGAAGGTAGGAAAAGCAGCTAGTGGACAATCAAAGCCATCCCTTTAAATTCACGTGGTTACCTGATATCTCAGAGGACAGTGGCAGTATTTAATCCAATGATTATCATTTGGACTGGGCCCAAACTATAGCCTTAACTCAGGCTGCACAGAACCACATTGACTGATAAAGACTAAATACAACTCAGGACAAGTGATCATGTTTCAAAGAGCAGTGAAACAAATGGAGAATACATTCAGTGAGCACACTGAAGTGAATCCAGGCATCTAATGTATAATTCAACTCTCATCTGTGGTTTTACAGTAGAATTTAATTTGCAAACTGTCTGATGGGGCTGTTCTTTAAAGCGATTTCTATGGACTCAGAAATACACCGAGTGGACTACACACACTACCGGCTCTCTTTGTTCATCTGAAGAAGTGACTACAAACCAACGAGCTGCCTGACCCACTGAGAAAAGTCTACACCCGTACTGCTGCAAGGCAGAAACTCTAAACTGAATTTAAACAAGTGCAGGTTCATCGGAAGAGCATACGTGAGCTGCAGCAGCTGCCTGAGATGGTATGGCATTACACAGTCTGAACGGTGAGCAGCGTAAAGGCGGTAAACATCTCTTTCCAAACACGTTATCCCCCGGGAATCTTTTAACCGACTCGACAAACCGAAACACAAAACAAACAAATTAGGGCAGGTTCTGAAACTGCAGCTCAGGCGAGCAAAGTAATGAAAATTAGCAAACCGAATGACTCCCTTAAGAAACCCAAATAAATAGTGAAAGTAGTGAAGCATGTAACCCCCCAAGTGCCTCCTGAGCAGTAAAGTCTCAGACATCCAATAACATGTCTCCACCATAAACCACACCTCTATTACTACACATCAAAGGAAGCTACACAAACACACAAATAGAAGTGGGATGGATAAACCGCCGAAAAACTGATATATTTTTGCTGGCAATCTGACATGCCTGACTCTGGTTAAATATCAGCTCAGTGTAGATCTGAACATCCAGATGTGAACATAAGTGTATATTTTCATCACAGAGAGACCACAAGGAGTTTTATGTCTCTCTTGTGTTGTTGCAACATGATAAGGGATTTGAAAAAGGAGCAGTCTGCACAATTTATCATCCGAGCGGCTGCTGCATGCCCTCCGCTGCTGACGGTTTTATTCCTCATAAAGATAAGATTTGAAATGTTGCCTCTGACAGCAGGAAACCCCGAGTAAAATAAAGCAAAGTAGAGCTTTTTAAAATGTATGTCGTCTTATGTTTACTTGTTGTAATTTTGTCGCCTTGATTGTCTATTCTGTGAATCTGTTCCTTTTCAGTAAACACGCCATCAATCCATTGTGCTGCTGTCTAATCCTCAGTTATGCTCCCTGAGGAGGTTTCTTCCATTTCTCTCACTGAAGGGTGTCTCCAATCTCACTTCAAACTCTAAGGACAGAGGGTGTTTAATGCTGTGCAGAGTGTAAAGCCCCAATGACGCAGATTTGTAATATTAAGTTGTATAAATAAAAATGGCTTCACTTTAGGTCAGGGCTACATATTCCTTCTGCTTGGTATGCAAACAGGACCTGAAGGTGATTTCTCAGACTGAGTGGTTGTTGTAGTGGAGTGGAAGTAGAGGTGGTGAAAAGGTGCAATGCTTTTTATCTCCTGTCTCGGTGAACAATGACTGCAAACGCTGTGTTGCAGGGTAATGAAGCAGGAATGCGGTGTTATGTATTTAAAAAAGGAAATGGGCTGCGCTCTTCTTCTGCATGTTTCTGTCACAAATCAACGTCTGCCCTTTCTCAATGTTAACAGAGTGCTAGCATCTCATTTAAAGGAAGTCTGCACTTGAAAAACAGTGTTTACCAAACTTCTGTATTTCTTTTTTTTAAGATATGCTCTTGCTGACAAAGTGTGACCAGCTTCATGCTGCTGTGGAAGTGTTTCTAAAGTTAATGTGTTAATATTATTCACAGGCTTGTGCATATTTCACTGGATTCTTCTCTCAACTTTGACTCGCTGTACGTCACTCACGCCTCAAAAAACAAGTGTTGAGCATCACGTAACTGCCAAATTGTAGATTGTATTTCCTGGGATCCCCGAGGAAAATGAATCTCTCTCAAAAACCTTCTGTTGTCTTTCTACCAATACACCGTTGAAAGTGTCCTCACCCAGGGCGCTCTGACACATACGGAAACAGTTCTGCAGAAACTCATAAAAGCTGCACTAAAGATCGCCACACACAGCTGCCTGCTCTTAGACACATATGCACATCATGCAGCTTTCAGAAAGTATTGTAAACGACCTATCTCACATCAGCTGTTTGAATGTCTGCTCTCAGGTAAATGTCATAAATCCATCAAAGCACGCACCACAGGACTTTTTTTTTTTATCATCATCACACTGAACTCTGCTTTAAAATCAAACACTCTATAAATCAATTAGACATCAAATCTATTAACACTAGTCACAATATCATTTACTTTTTAATACACAGTTTTCTTATAGAAATACAATATTTTTATAGAACTGCTGCGGCCACTTTTACTCTCTTAAGCATCCATACACATCTGGAACTAAGCTAAAATAGCCAATGACAGCTAAGAAGCCAGCTAAATCATTCAGCATCGAGCTGGCCTTGAATCATGTTGTGGGTTATGTACATGGATTTTTTTGATAGGCGATCTGGCAACTTGGGTAACATAAGATGACACCCAAAATTTGCTAATCCGTGCATTATAATTGGTCGAAAGAAAATCTGAGGGTCACATAAATTTTGTGAATTTCTCAGGAGAAGTAGCAAAACGGGATGTCTTAAAACGGGGGATAAACCTGGAAAAGAAAGGAATGTTTGCGGGTGTTTTTTGGCTTTATATGACTTTCCATTGAAAATTAACTGTAACCACTCACCCCTTTACTGGCAGCATGAACATGCCATTAGCCTCTGTGGTTAACTGGGGTTCTTATGTAGCCAGTGGACACCCAGGGAACAGATTGAAGATCTTTGAATGTAGATAAAATTTAGAAAAAGAATAGCAAATTAATAAAAAGATAAAAAGATTTTGAGATTGAATTTCAGCCATTATGTTACCCTTTTGCTATCCAAAAAGACTAAAAATCCCCCCCAAAACATGTTAATATTAGTCAGACTACAAACAGAAAGCTTCCAGCACTGACACGGTTGTTTCTTCCTTCCAGATTTATGTAGATATCAGTTTATAGAGATAATCAGATTACTGAGGGATTGCTGCACCTACATGCTCAGGTCTGTCGTCTGCTAGCTGATTTTGTTTTCATGGGCTCCAGGGATACGAGAGTCAGATCAGACACAAGAGGCTTCCCTCTCAATATTTAGAACAAGTGCATCTTCACCCAAAGGTAAAAGCACAAAAGCATCCATGTTTTAATTATGTTACTCAGAGAAGAAATAAAGCCTCACACTTGGACAGGTTGTCTTCCCTTCTCAGTTTATCTTTTTCACTTTGAAAATATTAACTTTAATTATGAGAAGGAATTAAACACTGAGCCTTTGTAGCAAGTGAGAGCCTGACCGCCTTATATTTCATAAGTGCATTTTTCCTGTGTGACTGTTACTGTAGTTATTTACCAGTTCTCAGATTGCGTCAAAGAATACTCAGCATTGTCCGTGTTACATGGACACCATGGAAAATGGTGGATATTCACTAAAGGGTCTATAATTTTAACACTTTCACCACAGGGGGCAGTGTTTTACTAGTGTAAGTGTACTTAACTGTGTGCTGCTGTTCTTTAAACCTTCTTGGTGCTTTTTGTCGAGATGTGAACCTTGGTTTTTGTCCCCTCCTGCTTAAAAAAAGTCTGTTTGTTGTGTCTTTCATTTAGTTGCACTTCCACCCTTTGTTCTGTTTCTCACCTATTTTGTGCCACACGTGTCCTCTTGAGTATAAATGTCTCCAGCCTTGCTATCCCCACTGCCACCTTGTCTTTGTTCAACTCTGATGTAAAGTTTTCACGGCATAAACTTGTCTTTTCCTCCTGTTTCCTGTTTTATTCTGTTGTATTAATGTTGGATTTTCTTGTGTATTGACTTGTTTTACCTTTTACCTTTTGCTGTTTACCTTTCCTACACTAATTAAAGGTAGAGCTCATGACAAAAACATTTTTAGTCCTGAACCGATTTCCTTTGTCTTGCGCCGCTGAAAATGTTTTCTTTTACCTGGTTAAATAACGGTTACATGAACTCTGTGTATGACCTTGTGGTAGAAAGCAGTACTACATGAAAACACAGCCACTGCCTTAGTTCAAATTTATTTGATATCTCTTCAGCACAATACAAAGATGTATATACATAGCAGCTGTTCCCTCACGATCTATTGATACTGTTGATTTTGGAGGATTTTAGATGATCTCTAACAACAGGAATTTAAAGAAGTACTGTGCATTAAAAATAATGGCATTAGTTACCATTAGGTTGTGATTTATGGGATAAAAATTCAGAGATATTTTTATAGTTTCCTTCATGTTCTTCAAAACAGAAAAAAATAACACTCTATGTTGTACATGAAGTGCCTGCAGCCACAATTGCATAACATGTTGAACGGTAGCCATTAGATAACAAACATGAAAAATACAACAGTGAACCACCACAAGCTGCGAGCATGTCGGGGTGTGCAGAAACCTCAGTGTGCTCAGCTGCTGATGAGACTTGGCTTATATTCAGACACCCTGACTCGTTCCTACAGTTTGATTCTGCCTTTCTTATTCCATCGTACAGTGACCTGAGGACACCTTCAGCAGAGAAGCTGTTTAATCTGGGTTAATGATCCGGAGAGCTGCTGCAGTGAGTAACAGTCGTTCAGGCGTCAGACAGTCTGCTGTCTAAGCCGCTGTGGTTAAAACCTTCATGTAGAGGTGACAGGAAAGCTGCTATTGGCTAACTTGTGTGTTAAACAAAGCACAGAATGACCTCAAAAGGAAGGAGAAAGAAAGAGTTTTTCACCTGCACTGATGCGGATGAGTTCAACTGGGAAGCATTCAGTCCATCCTTGGATAAAACACGCATAAAAACGTAAAGTTTGGGCCTTGTGAGTCTCTGTACGTTTGTATAGTTGTGTTTTTCTTATTCAAACTGACAAACT
Organism: Neolamprologus multifasciatus; assembly: GCF_963576455.1. NCBI lineage: Eukaryota > Metazoa > Chordata > Actinopteri > Cichliformes > Cichlidae > Neolamprologus > Neolamprologus multifasciatus. The sequence continues at coordinate 21,005,515 of NC_140447.1, read as the reverse complement.
GACTTTAAATGGTTACACAAAAATGACTTATTTTTTTAGCACAAACTCTACATTTTTAATTATTTGCATTGTACATCAAGCAAAAAAGTGGAATTGGACAACAAGTAGTATTTACTGTTTTGGGTTTTCTCTGTACTCTCGCTCTGTCCTCTCTCAAATGCACCAAATAAGAAAAAAAATTGTATTCATAAATTCAGAGCTGGTTAAGCATTTAACTTTTTTCTGTTTTAGCATATTTACCAAACACAACACAACGTACTATATCCACATAAATAGAAGCAATAAAAATAATTGTGCTCAAAAATATTTTAAGCATAATTTCAGCAGAGAAAATAACAAAAGCCTCCTCTTTGCACCCCAAACTGTAAATGCTATAAACTCAGTAAATACTGCCCAGAGAGTGAGCTCCCTAGGTGCTGCATGCCAATCTCAGATTACTTCTTGTTTAAAGCAGGGATGTCAAACATAAGGTTCGGTGGCCACAATCAGCCCGGCAAAAACTCCAAACTGGCCCACTGGACAGCTTTGGAAAATGTGAAGGTGGGTATAGAGTTCGGATTAAAAAAAAAAAAAACTAACTAAAATTAACAAAAACTTGTGCCTTATAATTACAAGACAGTGTGGGCAATAAGCTACCAGAACCTTTTCTGTAATTTTTACATTTATTTATTACAATTTAAGCCCAACGAGTTACAGCAGCAGCGTCTTTATCATGTAGAAAAACCGAGACATATGGCTGAAACTGAACTTCTTCTTATATTTAGATATTTCAGGGATTAAATATGTATTTAATGCTCTTTATACTGACAGAAAGAGGAGTTTCACTGGTCCACTGAAGACCAAAGTGGGCTCTATGTGGCCCACGGTGTAAAATGAGCTCGACAACCCCGCCTTCGAACGACTGCTGCTTGCTCCACCTCTTACTTTAACCTTAAAACCAAACAGGACCTGATAGGGTGTGAAATTCTTTTACATTTCATTGCTCATATGGTCTGAAACCCCAACAGGTTTTCACAAAGATAGCTGGGGATTTTTTTTTTTTGTCTTTTAGTTTGGAAGAGCATCAAACTTGCTGTCATTAAACAAACAATGCAAAGCGTCAGTAATTACCACAAGTCTTTGTTACTCACTTTGACAAAATCACTGCATAACGGCATCTCTTAAGACCCACTATTGCACATCAATGAACAACAATAACACAGCGAGAAATTGATGGCATGACAGGCAGTAATTTCAACAGACTGGAGTGTAATGCAGCTATATGACCTTTTTCAGCGCAGGCTTAGATTCACATTTGTTTTGACAGGTAATTTTGGTTGTAAATCACTATTTGAAGAGATGAAAGCAGCTTGAAGACTTGCGCAACAAAATAAATTAGGGTACAAAATAACTCCTGGGATGTGTTTACCATCACTGAGTGGTGATATATACCTTTGCTAAAGTGTCAAAGAGTAGATTTCTCCACCAGAAGGACACAGCTAAAGCTGTTTGAGCGTTGAGGGGACGGTCTTTAAACCCATTCAGCTCACTGCCGCGTGGAAGCCTTGAGCTCAGTGTTTACTGTTTCTGCCCTCTGAATATGAAGGCTCTGCTGGTGGCAGGAAAGTGCTGGTGGCAGGTGAGGGAGTGCGTGTGCTGAGTAATGGCAGGGAGGACTGACGGGGTGTTTGTGCTGTCGACTGGTTTTTTCCATTCTGCAACAACAAATGACGCTCAGAGAGACAAAAAACAACAAGACGGGACATGTCTGAGTGGCGACGAGCACTTATGTAAGCATAAATGTGCGCGGCTATAACAAACGGAGCACGGGTGTGTGCTGTAGTCCGAGCGTGTTTACAGTTGTGTGAAATTTAAAGTGGTGTGTGTGCGCTTACACACGAATTTGAGCGCGAATGATTACAGCTGACGATCAAAGGTTCTCAGCCCTTGTCACTGAGAGAGACAGGGCTGTGAACCTGAGATGATTAGAGGCCACGGGAAAACTTAACGAGCTGTCTACAACCCGGCTGAACGCCCCCATGCTGCGTGGCATCCAAGGCGCCACAACAAGGTATGCGGGTGATGCCTCTCATTTACATAGATACAAACACAGATTGAGAGCAGCTATTAATCTCCAGCAGGTCCTCCAGACCATTCACATTGTAGGGGGCTGGGTTAATTTCCTGTTCTGGTCTTTTCGAGGTCAAATTTAAAAGGATCCAGTCCCACATAGAAGGTAAATGAACACCTGAGGGCTGGGCTTAATTTGATATAAAATATTAATCCTTAAAGGCCCCTCCCCGTCTTCTTTTTTCATTACTAAACATCCACTCTTGTAAGGAGATTTATAATTGCTCCAGGGAAGCAACCTAAGAGTATTTTTGGGTCTGGCTCAAAAGAGGACTTTATTGATTCATTTATTTCATACTAGTAGGAGGATTTACTGCGCGAGGTCGGTCAAACACAAGAAATGAATTAAGGCTGCTGAGTGAAAATGCAGAAACTGTGAACTGCAGGAGAACTTTTAACATCTTTCATTAACAAATTATTTAATATAAACTTACAGCCCACTTTGATGTTTGGGCAAATGTTTTGGCAATGGTGGGACGGAAACCTCCAGCAGAACTAGGTTTAGGGAGGCGCAGCCATCTGCCATGACCGGTTGGGGTCAGAGGAAGATTGATAAATGATAAATAATAAGTAAAGTTGCAGAAAGGTTTGTGGTAGTTCACTGCTCAGACTGTCTTGTAATTACCTGTATAAATTTCGAATACAAAGTTTTCATTAATTGGCAGAAAATCTTCTTGTACTTTGGAGTGTTATGGATGTCACTGGGGGGTCTTTAATAATTAGAAAAGCTGTAAAACCGATGAAAACACAGTTAAAAGTTCAAAATCTCCTTCACATTTGCCAGGCTGATTCTGGCCCCAAGTGTTTTGTTTGACACCCCTGATTTAACCATTACGGTTACGTTATGTCGTTATGAGAGAAGCACCTGGTTATGAAATCAAATTCCATTGAGATGTAACAGAAAGCTGGCTGTTTCTCATGTTTCCATCGATCTATTTTCATCTCGTTTTCTATATCTGGGTTGCAGGGGAGCGTATGACGGCTGCCATGGGACACAGGTGGGATACAGCCTGGGCAAGTAACCAATCTATGACGCGGCTAACACAGAAAGACAGGCAGCTGCTCAAGCTTACATTCACACCTCCAACCAATTTAGAATTGACAATTAATCTAACCTGAACCCACTGACTGGATTCGACCCAGGACCTTCTTGTCGTGAGAGGACATTAATACTGAAACTTTCCAGCACACTTGTTCTTTGCATCTTCCACAACAAAAATACACGCTCACTTCCCCCATTTAATTTCCCCCATAATTAAGACTCTTAGATAACCTGCCAAGAATGCCAACATCTGCAGGAAAGCCTTTGTAAGGACGGTAGCAGTAACACTACAAGGCGAGGAAGTGCCTAAATAACAATGACATACCAGTGCAATTACTGGGCATCTCCAAGACTGGCCGTTAAACACCAGTGAAGCATGTCCGACGTTGCTTCTAACCTAAAGCAATTGAAAGTATGGTTCACTTACCTGCTGTTTTCTTTTATTGCCTAATCTGTGCATATGCAGTAAAACAAGCTTTACTTATAAAGCCTCGATGCTTGGCTTTTGACTTATTGTCCTAGCCTTCTAAAGCTATAAAAGAAAAAGAAGCTGTGATTAAAAATAAGATGTGGTCCTTGGATCGTTGCTTACCTCTATCTGGGAGCTGTTGTCTGCTTCCTCTGCTGAAACCAGGCCTGGGAAGCCTTCAGGCTCCTCCTGTTCACGCTCCTGGTCCTGCTCCTGACTGGCTCTGTTACTGTCCATGTTACGAGGCTTTGGGGGGAGCCATCTCCTCCACCGGTGACTGTAAAGCTTCACGTCAACAACTGTATCCTCATCTCTCGCCTGCTCCTGCACGTATGAGTATGGGACCCCTAAGGAGACAGAACAGGAAAGTGTGATTAATAAACAGCTCTCAACAGCTCAATTACTTCTTAAAACAGAATAACTGCTATGATGCCTTCCAGTCAGGTTTTAGACAGAACCACAGCACTGAAACCGCTCTGACCAAAGTGTTTAAGGACATATGTCTGAATACAGACAGTGGAAAAATGTCAGTCTTAGTTTTACTGGATCTCAGTGCAGCATTTGATACAGTTGACCACAACATATTACTCAAACGACTGGAGAACTGGGCAGGTCTTTCAGGAACTGTACTAAACTGGTTCAAAACATACTTAGAAAACAGGAAATACTTTGTATCAATAGGTAACTTCACATCTGAGCAGACAAGTATCACATGTGGAGTTCCCCAAGGTTCCATCTTGGGACCCCTTCTGTTTAACATTTACATGCTCCCACTGGCACAGAGTATAAAGAACAACAAAATAAACTATCATAGCTATGCAGATGACACACAAATATATATCACAATGTCACCAGGAGACCGAGGCCCTGTACAGGCTCTTGGTAAATGCATTGAGGAAATTAATGACTGGTTGTGCCACAATTTTCTCCAGCTAAACAAAAACAAAACTGAAGTAATAGTCTTTGGTGCCAAAGAAAAACGATTACAGGTCACCAGAGAACTTCAATCTATACACCTAAAAACCACAAACCAGGTGAGAAATTTGGGTGTAGTAAAATCAGCTTACTATCACCTTAAGAATATATCAAGGATAAAAGATCTGATGTCTCAACAGGACCTGGAAAAACTAGTCCATGTATTCATCTTTAGTAGGCTTGATTACTGTAACAGCATCTTTACAGGTCTACCTAAAAAATCAGTCAGACAACTACAGCTCATTCAGAACTCTGCTGCTCGAGTCCTCACTAAGACCAAAAAAGTGGACCACATCAGTCCAGCTCTGAGGTCTTTACATTGGCTGCCTGTCCGTCAGAGGATAGACTTTAAAGTTCTGATGCTGGTCTATAAAGCTCTGAATGGTTTAGGACCAAAATACATCAGTGACCTCCTGACCCAGTATGAACTTCCAGATCCCTCAGGTCATCTGGATCCGGTTTTTTTATCAGTTCCCAGAGTCAGAACCAGACACGGAGAAGCTGCATTCAGCTTTTATGCTCCATATATCTGGAACAAACTCCCAGAAAGCCTCAGATCAGCTGAAACACTCAGTTTATTTAAATCCAGGTTGAAGACTCACCTGTTCTCAGCTGCATTTGAATAAAGCACCAAATCCACACTTTTAAGCTTAAATTTCAAAACTTACATTTTAACTACTGATTTTATCTACTTCTTTTAAAATCAATTTTAAATCATGCTTTTTATTTTTTAATGTCTCTGTAAAGCACTTTGAATCACCTTGTTGTTGAATTGTGCTATATAAATAAACTTGCCTTGCCTAAACAACACTGGTAGATACATGTATGATAACCCACCAGAAATAAGCTTTGATTGATATGCTAGTGAACCTAAACCATTAAACCCTCTCACAGTCAAACTAAAAGGTAAAATCTGTTGCTGTCTAATAAAAACTGTCAGTTTTCAGGGCTACGATAATCACATACCACCAAAGTATTTTTACTTTCAATAAGCCAACAGTCAAATTACAGACATGGGGACTGTTCAAGCCATTAATGTAATAAGTAACGGTGTCAGTTTTCTCATTTCTCCATCTGCCTGAGTCAGCAGCCTTCACACAGACCAGTGGGCCACAGTCACAGCTAATCATCACGGTTCCTTCGGTCTGAAACAAGACGCCAGTGACAGGTGAGAAATGGCACCGAGTTACTGTAAACACCGACTTGATTATCTGAGCCAGAGACAGATGGATTGGAGATACAATCTGCTGCGTCACTATAAGAAATCTACTTTCCCTTATTCCATCCTTTTTCTCTCAGAGTAAGATAATGAAGCGCTTTGCTGATTTGAATCACTGCCTTAATTCAACAGGAGCTAACTGTGCAGTTTGTATTTTATATAGATAAACAACTACTTCTCATTCAAATGGAAAAGCCTCAGTGTGGTGTGAACAGATGTCTGCAAAGATGCATTTAAAAAAATGGTTATAGTTTAAAGGTTCACTGTGGAGTTTTTAACCTCTATTAGAGGTGCAGAGGTGCCTTTATGGACAAGGTCAGCGTGGCACTTACTGACAGGTAACAATAACGTGCAAGATGTGCAAAAATTGGTCACAGCAAGAGAAGAAGAAGAAGACCACCTGACAGTACAGGATGTTGTGTATAAATCTATAAATCGACATAAATATTTTTGTGTTTTTCACATTCAGACGCGGCAATGCGCAGATTCACACTACTCTGCTTTTACACGTATTCCTGCTCGCACCAGTTAATCCATGCTCCTTACACTCAGGTTGTTCTCACTGATTGCAAAACTTCTCCTGAATTTCTGCTCTTGAAAGTGAAAGTTTGCAACTCATAGTGTGGATACAGCACACAAATGCAATGTTAAATCCCAAGTTTGAGTCTTGGCTGGACAAAACGTCATTTTCCCCACATTTCTGTCTAAAATGCGGAGACTGCATACCTCCACCTTGGAATTCTATTGAAAACAGAAAATATTGTTTTTTGTAAACCAAATATATCAGAATTCCTGAAGCTGATTTTTTCCAAATATGGTGCAGACAATTAAAATCTTTTTGTCTGACACGTTGCAATTATATTCACTTTACTTCTTTTTGGAGCATCCCTCAACGACAGGTACTCAAACTGTAATTGACTTCATCCACTCTGCACTGTGCTTGAGGACTCTTAACATTTTGTCCCTGCATGGCTTTTAGAGTAAAAAAAAAAACTGTTATTAAAAATGTAAGTGGACTGATCTTTATATAGCATTTTTCTGCCTGATTCACTCACATTCTGGTACTGTCTTCTATTTTAATAGAATTATATTATCACTATAACTATTAGAGGTGGGAATCACCATACATCCCACAATACGATATTATCACAATACTTAACGCACGATACAATATTATTGCAATTTTTTAAAGTATTTTGCGACATTCAGATTCTGTACATAAAGGTAAACTTTATCAATATTCATTTTATCTAATATCAAAGTCTCACACTCAGTCTTTCTCTCATTTCAGTCAGTTTTATTGTTGACAAACACTAGTCCAACTTGACTGAATGCAACCATCTGGTACAATTATAGCTATTCTGAACTATGAAATTTGTGAAAACTATGCAGCCCATTCAGCAACTGAAGAATTTGAAAGTAAATTAAAACAAAATATAATTTTACATTAAATAAAAAAGTTTTAAACTTAATTAAAATAAAACATTACTTAAATGAAAATAAGTGCGCTACCCGTGAAACCGCGCTACCCGTGAAACCGCGCTGCCTATGAAAACACACTACCCGTGAAACTGTGATACCCGTTAAACCGCGCTGCCAGTTAAAACGCGCAGGCAGCACGGTGTGACAGATGTCACGGGCGGTGTGACGGCAGCGCGTTTCTAAACTGTGTGACTTATGTGACGTCATACAACCTTCACAGACAGCAGCAAGGTGCAACTGGTGTGACGGGTGTGACGGCAGCGCAGTGTGAACTGGGTGACCGGTGTGAATGCTGTGTTGCGGTGTAACATCATGCTGCCTTCGTAGACGGCAGTGTGGTGTTACGTCAGGGGTGTACCATCTCATCCTCAATGTCACAAAAACAGAAGAGATGATAGTGGACTTCTAGAGGTGTAGTAAAGCATAACCCCGATCACCATCAACGGCGCTGCTGTGGAAAGATTGAACAGCTTCCGTTTCCTAGCTGTACATCTGGCGGAGGATCTCACATGGTAAGTTCACACAAACAACATACCCCTTCATAGACAGCACAGTTTGACGGGAGTGACAAGCCGTGCTACCCATTAAACCACGCTACCCGTGAAACCGCGCTACCCGTGAAACCGCGCTACCCATTAAACCGCGCTACCCGTGAAACCGCGCTACCCATTAAACCGCGCTACCCGTGAAACCGCGCTACCCATTAAACCGCGCTACCCGTGAAACCGCGCTACCCATTAAACCGCACTACCCGTGAAACCGCGCTACCCGTGAAACCGCGCTACCCATTAAACCGCGCTACCCGTGAAACCGCGCTACCCATTAAACCGCACTACCCATTAAACCGCGCTACCCATTAAACCGCGCTACCCATTAAACCGCGCTACCCGTGAAACCGCGCTGCCTATGAAAACACACTACCCGTGAAACTGTGATACCCGTTAAACCGCGCTGCCAGTTAAAACGCGCAGGCAGCACGGTGTGACAGATGTGACGGGTGTGACGGCAGCGCGTTTCTAAACTGTGTGACTGATGTGACGTCATACAACCTTCACAGACAGCAGCAAGGTGCAACTGGTGCAACTGACGGCAGCGCAGTGTGAACTGGGTGACCGGTGTGAATGCTGTGTTGCGGTGTAACATCATGCTGCCTTCGTAGACGGCAGAGTGGTGTTACGTCAAAGGTGTATACTGAACTTGTATACGTCCCGCAGCGCGGTGTGACGGGTGCGAAGTCATGCAGCTTTAGCAGAGGGCAGCGCGGTGTTACGTCAGGGGCGTATACTAAACTCTCTCCTGTCCTCACTCTACACCTACGCCTGCACAGCCACTAGAATCTCCAATTTCATTCTCAAGTTTGCAGATGACACAACAATGGTGCGTGACAGTTTACAAGGAGGATGTCAGTGCCTTTTTACTCCAGTGCTAAGACTACCACTCACCCTCAATATTACAAAACCAGAAGAAATGATGGTGGACTTCTGGAGGTGTACCCCAATCACCATCAACGGCGCTGCTGTGGAAAGAGTGAACAGTTTTCGTTTCCTAGCTGTACATCTGGCGCAGGATCTCACATAGTCAGTTCACACAAACAGCATACACCTTCATAGACAGCACAGTGTTACGTCACGCAGTGCAGTGTGACGAGTATGACCGCAGCGAGGTGTGACCTGTGTATCCGATGTCACTGGTGTGACGTTACGCAGCCTTTGCAGATGGCAGCGCGGTGTTACGCGAGGGGTGTATACTGAGCTCTCTCCTATCCTCACTCTACACCTACGACTGCATGGCCACTGGTATCTCTTATTTCATTGTGAAGGAGGATCTCAGTGCCTTTAAACTTTATTGCTAAGAGAACCATCTCACCCTAAATGTCACAAAAACAGAAGAGATGATCGTGGACTTCTAGAGGTGTTGTAAAGCACATACCCCGATCACCATCAATGGCGCTGCTGTGGAAAGAGTGAACAGCTTCCGTTTCCTAGCTGTACATCTGGCGGAGGATCTCACATGGTCAGTTCACACGAACAACATACTCCTTCATAGACAGCACAGTGTTACATCACGGAGCGCAGTGTGACGGGTATGACCGCAGCGTAGTGTGACGGGTGTAACCGGGGTAATGGCAGCGCGGTGTCTTGGGTGTGACAGCAGCACGGTGTGACCGGTGTGACCAGTGTGACGTCATGCAGCCTTCGCAGAGGGCAGTGCGTTGTTACGTCATACAACCATCGCAGACGGCAGGTAGGTGTAGCGTCAGGGGCGTATACTGCGCTCTCTCCTGTCCTCACTCTACACCTACGACTGCACGGCCACTAGTATCTCCAATTTCATTGTCAAGTTTGCGGACCATACAACAATGGTGGGTCTTATCACCAAAGGTTAATCCCAGATGTGACTGGTGTGACAGCAGCGCGGTTTGTCATGCACCCTTCGCAGACGGTAGCTTGGTGTTACGTCAGGGGTGGATACTGAACTCTCATGTACTCACTCTACACCTACGACTGCACGGCCACTAATACCTCCTAATTCATTGTGAAGTTTGCGGATGACACAACAGTGGTTGGTGACGGTTACAAGGAGGCTCTCAGTGCCTTTAAACTTTATTGCTAAGAGAACCATCTCACCCTCAATGTCACAAAAACAAAAGAGATGATCGTGGACTTCTAGAGGTGTTGTAAAGCACATACCCCGATGTGCTGTGGAAAGAGAGAACAGCTTCCGTTTCCTAGCTGTACATCTGGCAGAGGATCTGACATGGTCAGTTCACACGAACAACATACCCCTTCATAGACAGTGCAGTTTCACGGGAGTGACAAACCGCGCTACCGGTGACACTGCGGTAACCGCGAAACCATGCTGCCCACGAAACTGTGCAGCCCGTGAAACCGCGCCCATACATCATACAGCATCAAAGGGAGTAGGGCCACTGTCAGTCATCTTTAAGAAAAAAGATTCTATTTGTCATGTCGATGGGAAGCTTCCCAGCCTGGAAGTTATCCAAACTTTGGAGACTTCACTAGATCTACCTGAGACCTCTGGGGTTATGCTACACGTAAAAGAGAGAGCTTATACTACAGTGAAAGCCCCAAACTGAGCAGCAATGAGACTTCCAAGAGTGAGGAAAACCCCACCGGCTGATGTGACTGTCCAACACCTACTTGAAAAAGGTGTTACCTTTGCTATGGGAACTAAGACAGGAAGGTAGCAACTGTTTGCCCCTCCTGTCATATGCCAACATGCCTCAAGCGAAGCACGAGTCAAATTTGTATGTTGTATGTAGATTGTGAACACAAGCACTAGAAATTTGTTTTTTCAAAAAGCGTCTGTTCTCCCTTAAACCGCGCTGCCAGGCAGCACGGTGCGATGGGTGTGATGGACAGTGTGTCGGGTGTGACGGCAGGGTGTTTCTAATCTGTATGACCGATGTGACGTCATGTAACCTTCGCAGACAGCAGCACCTTGTTACGTCACGCTGAGTGGTATGACGGGTGTGACCAGTGTGACGGCAGTGCGGTGTGACTGTTGCGAAGTCACGCAGCCTTCAAAGAAAGTGGTGCGGTGTTAAGTCATTCAGCCTTAGCAGACGGCAGTGTGGTGTTACGTCAGGGGTGTACCATCTCATCCTCAATGTCACAAAAACAGAAGAGATGATAGTGGACTTCTAGAGGTGTAGTAAAGCATAACCCCGATCACCATCAACGGCGCTGCTGTGGAAAGATTGAACAGCTTCCGTTTCCTAGCTGTACATCTGGCGGAGGATCTCACATGGTAAGTTCACACAAACAACATACCCCTTCATAGACAGCACAGTTTGACGGGAGTGACAAGCCGTGCTACCCATTAAACCACGCTACCCGTGAAACCGCGCTACCCGTGAAACCGCGCTACCCATTAAACCGCGCTACCCGTGAAACCGCGCTACCCATTAAACCGCGCTACCCGTGAAACCGCGCTACCCATTAAACCGCGCTACCCGTGAAACCGCGCTACCCATTAAACCGCACTACCCGTGAAACCGCGCTACCCGTGAAACCGCGCTACCCATTAAACCGCGCTACCCGTGAAACCGCGCTACCCATTAAACCGCACTACCCATTAAACTGCGCTACCCATTAAACCGCGCTACCCGTGAAACCGCGCTGCCTATGAAAACACACTACCCGTGAAACTGTGATACCCGTTAAACCGCGCTGCCAGTTAAAACGCGCAGGCAGCACGGTGTGACAGATGTGACGGGTGTGACGGCAGCGCGTTTCTAAACTGTGTGACTGATGTGACGTCATACAACCTTCACAGACAGCAGCAAGGTGCAACTGGTGCAACTGACGGCAGCGCAGTGTGAACTGGGTGACCGGTGTGAATGCTGTGTTGCGGTGTAACATCATGCTGCCTTCGTAGACGGCAGAGTGGTGTTACGTCAAAGGTGTATACTGAACTTGTATACGTCCCGCAGCGCGGTGTGACGGGTGCGAAGTCATGCAGCTTTAGCAGAGGGCAGCGCGGTGTTACGTCAGGGGCGTATACTAAACTCTCTCCTGTCCTCACTCTACACCTACGCCTGCACAGCCACTAGAATCTCCAATTTCATTCTCAAGTTTGCAGATGACACAACAATGGTGCGTGACAGTTTACAAGGAGGATGTCAGTGCCTTTTTACTCCAGTGCTAAGACTACCACTCACCCTCAATATTACAAAACCAGAAGAAATGATGGTGGACTTCTGGAGGTGTACCCCAATCACCATCAACGGCGCTGCTGTGGAAAGAGTGAACAGTTTTCGTTTCCTAGCTGTACATCTGGCGCAGGATCTCACATAGTCAGTTCACACAAACAGCATACACCTTCATAGACAGCACAGTGTTACGTCACGCAGTGCAGTGTGACGAGTATGACCGCAGCGAGGTGTGACCTGTGTATCCGATGTCACTGGTGTGACGTTACGCAGCCTTTGCAGATGGCAGCGCGGTGTTACGCGAGGGGTGTATACTGAGCTCTCTCCTATCCTCACTCTACACCTACGACTGCATGGCCACTGGTATCTCTTATTTCATTGTGAAGGAGGATCTCAGTGCCTTTAAACTTTATTGCTAAGAGAACCATCTCACCCTAAATGTCACAAAAACAGAAGAGATGATCGTGGACTTCTAGAGGTGTTGTAAAGCACATACCCCGATCACCATCAATGGCGCTGCTGTGGAAAGAGTGAACAGCTTCCGTTTCCTAGCTGTACATCTGGCGGAGGATCTCACATGGTCAGTTCACACGAACAACATACCCCTTCATAGACAGCACAGTGTTACATCACGGAGCGCAGTGTGACGGGTATGACCGCAGCGTGGTGTGACGGGTGTAACCGGGGTAATGGCAGCGCGGTGTCTTGGGTGTGACAGCAGCACGGTGTGACCAGTGTGACCAGTGTGACGTCATGCAGCCTTCGCAGAGGGCAGTGCGTTGTTACGTCATACAACCATCGCAGACGGCAGGTAGGTGTAGCGTCAGGGGCGTATACTGCGCTCTCTCCTGTCCTCACTCTACACCTACGACTGCACGGCCACTAGTATCTCCAATTTCATTGTCAAGTTTGCGGACCATACAACAATGGTGGGTCTTATCACCAAAGGTTAATCCCAGATGTGACTGGTGTGACAGCAGCGCGGTTTGTCATGCACCCTTCGCAGACGGTAGCTTGGTGTTACGTCAGGGGTGGATACTGAACTCGCATGTACTCACTCTACACCTACGACTGCACGGCCACTAATACCTCCTAATTCATTGTGAAGTTTGCGGATGACACAACAGTGGTTGGTGACGGTTACAAGGAGGCTCTCAGTGCCTTTAAACTTTATTGCTAAGAGAACCATCTCACCCTCAATATCACAAAAACAGAAGAGATGATCGTGGACTTCTAGAGGTGTTGTAAAGCACATACCCCGATGTGCTGTGGAAAGAGAGAACAGCTTCCGTTTCCTAGCTGTACATCTGGCGGAGGATCTGACATGGTCAGTTCACACGAACAACATACCCCTTCATAGACAGTGCAGTTTCACGGGAGTGACAAACCGCGCTACCGGTGACACTGCGGTAACCGCGAAACCATGCTGCCCATGAAACTGTGATGCCCGTGAAAACGCGCCCATACATCATACAGCATCAAAGGGAGTAGGGCCACTGTCAGTCATCTTTAAGAAAAAAGATTCTATTTGTCATGTCGATGGGAAGCTTCCCAGCCTGGAAGTTATCCAAACTTTGGAGACTTCACTAGATCTACCTGAGACCTCTGGGGTTATGCTACACGTAAAAGACAGAGCTTATACTACAGTGAAAGCCCCAAACTGAGCAGCAATGAGACTTCCAAGAGTGAGGAAAACCCCACTGGCTGATGTGACTGTCCAACACCTACTTGAAAAAGGTGTTACCTTTGCTATGGGAACTAAGACAGGAAGGTAACAACTGTTTGCCCCTCCTGTCATATGTCAACATGCCTCGAGCGAAGCACGAGTCAAATTTGTATGTTGTATGTAGATTGTGAACACAAGCACTAGAAATTTGTTTTCCTCAAAAAGCGTCTGTTCTCGCTTAAACCGCGCTGCCAGGCAGCACGGTGTGATGGGTGTGACGGACAGTGTGTCGGGTGTGACGGCAGGGTGTTTCTAATCTGTATGACCGATGTGACGTCATGCAACCTTCGCAGAGAGCAGCACCTTGTTACGTCACGCTGAGTGGTATGACGGGTGTAACCGGTGTGACGGCAGTGCGGTGTGACTGTTGCGAAGTCACGCAGCCTTCAAAGAAAGTGGTGCGGTGTTAAGTCATTCAGCCTTAGCAGACGGCAGTGTGGTGTTACGTCAGGGGTGTACCATCTCATCCTCAATGTCACAAAAACAGAAGAGATGATAGTGGACTTCTAGAGGTGTAGTAAAGCATAACCCCGATCACCATCAACGGCGCTGCTGTGGAAAGATTGAACAGCTTCCGTTTCCTAGCTGTACATCTGACGGAGGATCTCACATAGTCAGTTCACACGAACAACATACCCCTTCATAGACAGCACAGTTTGACGGGAGTGACAAGCCGTGCTACCCATTAAACCACGCTACCCGTGAAACCGCGCTACCCGTGAAACCGCGCTACCCATTAAACCGCGCTACCCGTGAAACCGCGCTACCCATTAAACCGCGCTACCCGTGAAACCGCGCTACCCGTTAAACCGCACTACCCGTGAAACCGCGCTACCCGTGAAACCGCGCTACCCATTAAACCGCGCTACCCGTGAAACCGCGCTACCCATTAAACCGCACTACCCATTAAACCGCGCTACCCATTAAACCGCGCTACCCGTGAAACCGCGCTGCCTATGAAAACACACTACCCGTGAAACTGTGATACCCGTTAAACCGCGCTGCCAGTTAAAACACGCAGGCAGCACGGTGTGACAGATGTGACAGATGTGACGGGTGTGACGGCAGCGCGTTTCTAAACTGTGTGACTGATGTGACGTCATACAACCTTCGCAGACAGCAGCAAGATGCAACTGGTGCAACTGACGGCAGCGCAGTGTGAACTGGGTGACCGGTGTGAATGCTGTGTTGCGGTGTAACATCATGCTGCCTTCGTAGACGGCAGAGTGGTGTTACGTCAAAGGTGTATACTGAACTTGTATACGTCCCGCAGCGCGGTGTGACGGGTGCGAAGTCATGCAGCTTTAGCAGAGGGCAGCGCGGTGTTACGTCAGGGGCGTATACTAAACTCTCTCCTGTCCTCACTCTACACCTACGCCTGCACGGCCACTAGAATCTCCAATTTCATTCTCAAGTTTGCAGATGACACAACAATGGTGCGTGACAGTTTACAAGGAGGATGTCAGTGCCTTTTTACTCCAGTGCTAAGACTACCACTCACCCTCAATATTACAAAACCAGAAGAAATGATGGTGGACTTCTGGAGGTGTACCCCAATCACCATCAACGGCGCTGCTGTGGAAAGAGTGAACAGTTTTCGTTTCCTAGCTGTACATCTGGCGCAGGATCTCACATAGTCAGTTCACACAAACAGCATAAACCTTCATAGACAGCACAGTGTTACGTCACGCAGTGCAGTGTGACGAGTATGACCGCAGCGAGGTGTGACCTGTGTATCCGATGTCACTGGTGTGACGTTACGCAGCCTTTGCAGATGGCAGCGCGGTGTTACGCGAGGGGTGTATACTGAGCTCTCTCCTATCCTCACTCTACACCTACGACTGCATGGCCACTGGTATCTCTTATTTCATTGTGAAGGAGGATCTCAGTGCCTTTAAACTTTATTGCTAAGAGAACCATCTCACCCTAAATGTCACAAAAACAGAAGAGATGATCGTGGACTTCTAGAGGTGTTGTAAAGCACATACCCCGATCACCATCAATGGCGCTGCTGTGGAAAGAGTGAACAGCTTCCGTTTCCTAGCTGTACATCTGGCGGAGGATCTCACATGGTCAGTTCACACGAACAACATACTCCTTCATAGACAGCACAGTGTTACATCACGGAGCGCAGTGTGACGGGTATGACCGCAGCGTGGTGTGACGGGTGTAACCGGGGTAATGGCAGCGCGGTGTCTTGGGTGTGACAGCAGCACGGTGTGACCGGTGTGACCGGTGTGACCAGTGTGACGTCATGCAGCCTTCGCAGAGGGCAGTGCGTTGTTACGTCATACAACCATCGCAGACGGCAGGTAGGTGTAGTGTCAGGGGCGTATACTGCGCTCTCTCCTGTCCTCACTCTACACCTACGACTGCACGGCCACTAGTATCTCCAATTTCATTGTCAAGTTTGCGGACCATACAACAATGGTGGGTCTTATCACCAAAGGTTAATCCCAGATGTGACTGGTGTGACAGCAGCGCGGTTTGTCATGCACCCTTTGCAGACGGTAGCTTGGTGTTACGTCAGGGGTGGATACTGAACTCTCATGTACTCACTCTACACCTACGACTGCACGGCCACTAATACCTCCTAATTCATTGTGAAGTTTGCGGATGACACAACAGTGGTTGGTGACGGTTACAAGGAGGCTCTCAGTGCCTTTAAACTTTATTGCTAAGAGAACCATCTCACCCTCAATGTCACAAAAACAAAAGAGATGATCGTGGACTTCTAGAGGTGTTATAAAGCACATACCCCGATGTGCTGTGGAAAGATTGAACAGCTTCCGTTTCCTAGCTGTACATCTGGCGGAGGATCTGACATGGTCAGTTCACACGAACAACATACCCCTTCATAGACAGTGCAGTTTCACGGGAGTGACAAACCGCGCTACCGGTGACACTGCGGTAATCGCGAAACCATGCTGCCCACGAAACTGTGCAGCCCGTGAAACCGCGCAGCCCGTGAAACCGCGCCCATACATCATACAGCATCAAAGGGAGTAGGGCCACTGTCAGTCATCTTTAAGAAAAAAGATTCTATTTGTCATGTCGATGGGAAGCTTCCCAGCCTGGAAGTTATCCAAACTTTGGAGACTTCACTAGATCTACCTGAGACCTCTGGGGTTATGCTACACGTAAAAGACAGAGCTTATACTACAGTGAAAGCCCCAAACTGAGCAGCAATGAGACTTCCAAGAGTGAGGAAAACCCCACCGGCTGATGTGACTGTCCAACACCTACTTGAAAAAGGTGTTACCTTTGCTATGGGAACTAAGACAGGAAGGTAGCAACTGTTTGCCCCTCCTGTCATATGCCAACATGCCTCGAGCGAAGCACGAGTCAAATTTGTATGTTGTATGTAGATTGTGAACACAAGCACTAGAAATTTGTTTTCCTCAAAAAGCGTCTGTTCTCCCTTAAACTGCGCTGCCAGGCAGCACGGTGTGATGGGTGTGACGGACAGTGTGACGGGTGTGACGGCAGGGTGTTTCTAATCTGTATGACCGATGTGACGTCATGCAACCTTCGCAGACAGCAGCACCTTGTTACGTCACGCTGAGTGGTATGACGGGTGTGACCGGTGTGACGGCAGTGCGGTGTGACTGTTGCGAAGTCACGCAGCCTTCAAAGAAAGTGGTGCGGTGATAAGTCATTCAGCCTTAGCAGACGGCAGTGTGGTGTTACGTCAGGGGTGTACCATCTCACCCTCAATGTCACAAAAACAGAAGAGATGACAGTGGACTTCTAGAGGTGTAGTAAAGCATAACCCCGAACACCATCAACGGCGCTGCTGTGGAAAGATTGAACAGTTTTCGTTTCCTAGCTGTACATCTGGCGGAGGATCTCACATAGTCAGTTCACACGAACAACATACCCCTTCATAGACAGCACAGTTTGACGGGAGTGACAAACTGCGCTACCCGTGACACTGCGCTACCCGTGAAACCATGCTGCCCATGAAAACGCTCTACCCGTGAAACCGTGATACCCGTTAAGCCGCGCTGCCAACTAAACCACGCAGGCAGCACTGCATGACGGGCAGTGTGACCGGTGTGATGGCAGCGCATTTCTAATCTGTGTGACTGATGTCATGTTTATTGCTGCCAAAAAAAAAGTTAAACACATTTGGACAGTGAAGGAATGTCAGGATTCTTGCTCAGAAAAAGGATCAACATGCTCTGAAGTCAGAGCCCAAAACCTTTTTTGTAACAAAATATCGATTTCTGCTGTCCCTGTATCGATACATTATTAGCAAACAAAATATCACGATACTACACAGTATCGATTTTTTCCCCCACCCCTAATAACTATAATCATAGAACAACGGGGTTCACTTTCTTGCCCAAGGAGACTTTGGCACACAGATTGTCACAGCAACCGCCTCCTATTTTGCTCTTCTTTCCTTTGTAGCTGTGTCCTTTGTAACCCCACCCTGTGTTTGATTTTCCCCACCTGTGTCTCATTTCCAATAAGCCATCAGTGTGAATATGTAATCCGGTTTCCCTCCTCACAGTTAGTCATTTTGTTGTGTCAGTCCACTTTTGGTGCCTCTCTCTGTGGGGTCTTGTTTTGCTTTATTCCTCTGATGGGGTCCTGTCGTTTTTTTGACTTTGTGTGCTGCACAGGGGTCATCTCAGAAGCAATTGAAAGCACATTACTAAGTACTATCAGGGGTATGCAAAAACATCCTGCATTTGTATTTTACTTAATAATCCTGACTGTGCATTGCAAGACATGCAGGTTTTAACGGACAACTGAATTTCAGGGACATGATAACAGGCAAAACATTAGGTGCAGAGTTTTGAGTAAGAGAAGAGCGAAAATGTGCACGTAGAAAGTGAGTATTAGAGAGTGAGCACCATAATAGTTCAACATAATATTCTCTCAGTTTGAAAAACAGTAATATACTCCAATTATATTCTAATAGGCCAGTTGTTGTGTCTTTAGGTACAATGTTCAAACTGTTTCTTTCAGGTTGGTATAAAACTAGAACACCTTGAGCACTTTTATAAGGTCAGCAGCTGCTTCTGAGTTCCAAGCTTTTATGAGCGTATGGTTTTATAAACATACTGTAACATTATGGCTTTGAAGGCGTCCCACCAAGATCAGGAAACATTGAACAAAATACGCAAAACAAAACTAGAATTAAATGAGATAATTGATAGAAAAACAAAATTCTTAGTACAAAGACTACGCTTACAAAATTATGAACATAGTAATAAATCCGGTAAATTTCTAGCAAACCAGTTAAAAATAAATAAAGAAAAAACAACTATATGTGCTGTTCAAGATTCATCTGGGAACACAATATATGAACCGAAACAAATAAACAACATTTTCAGGGATTTCTATAAAACGTTGTATTCACCACAAATAAACCCATCTAAAAAGGAAATTGATCAATTTTTAGACAACATAACTCTCCCAAAATTATTAGAATCTCAAGCAATGGCACTGGATTCGCCACTGACATCAGGTGAACTCCAGGAAGCCCTGATAAATATGTCCAATAATAAGGCTCCAGGTCCAGACGGCTTTCCTGCAGAATTCTACAAAGAATTCTGGACGATTCTAGCACCAGTTTTTTACAGAACGTTGTTAGAAATCAAAGAAAAGGGCAGACTTCCATCAAATATGAATTCTGCAAACATTAATCTCCTGCTAAAACCAGGCAAAGACCCTGTATATCCCTCAAGCTATCGTCCAATATCCCTTATTAATGTAGACCTCAAAATAATCTGCAAAGCTCTCTCGAAGAGACTAGAGAAAATAACCCCCCTCTTAATTCATCCTGACCAAACTGGTTTCATAAAAGGTAGGCACTCATCAACAAATACACGTAGATTACTTAATCTGATAGACTACTCATACAGTAAAAACCTTGAAACTACAATATTTTCCTTAGATGCAGAAAAAGCGTTTGACAGAGTTAACTGGAAATTTCTATTTGCAACTTTACACAAATTTGGTTTTGGATCTTCTTTCATCAACTGGTTAAAAATATTATATAATTCCCCAACAGCTTGTGTCAGAACAAATGACCAGACATCCTCCAGCTTATGTCTCCTGAGGGGCACCAGGCAGGGATGCCCACTCTCCCCTTCACTGTTTGCAATTTTTATCGAACCACTAGCAGCAGCAATTAGACAGAATTCAGCAATTAAGGGCATAAAATGCAAGAACGTAGAACATAAAATCAGCCTTTATGCTGATGATGTGTTACTCTTTCTCCAAAATTCACAAACCAATATCACTGGGGTGATTGAATTGATAAACTCTTTTGCAAGAATATCAGATTACTCAATTAACTGGTCAAAATCTACAGTCCTTCCTATTAATTGCTGCTTCCATAATTCCTCTTCTACTCCACTGCAATCGGGAAATATAAAATATTTAGGTATTAATATTTCTCCCAAGCTTGCAGATCTAACTAAATTAAACCATACCCCACTTTTAAAGAAAGTAGAAGGTGATCTGGCTAGATGGAAATGTCTACCCATATCACTCATGGGAAGGGTTGCTGCTATAAAAATGATGGTATTACCAAAAATAAATTATTTATTCTCAATGATCCCAACTAAACCGCCGCAAGATTGGTTCAGATCTCTAGATTCATATATGTCCAAATTCCTTTGGAAAAATAAGCCCCCACGTATAAGCTTAAAAACACTACAAAAGACCAAGGATAAAGGAGGATTAGAACTACCTAACTTTCAGCACTACTTCTTAGCCAACAGGCTTCAGTTTATCTCAGGATGGCTAAAACATACCCTCTTAGATGAACCTTGGCTAGATGTAGAACAAGCACTTTGCAATAATCTAGAGATTTCAGATCTACCATTTATCAGCTCAAACATCCAACGACATGAATGCTTCAAAAGCATCAACATCAGCTCTTCTCTGACAGCATGGTGGGAGTTTCTGAAGTTGACAGAGTCTTCATTAATCCCATGCAAACGTACACCTATCTGGAACAACCCTGACATATTACAAAACAATAATATGATAAACTTTTCAGATTGGAATGGTAAAGGAATCAAATATGTAGAACATATACTAGAAGGAACAGAATTTATTTCATTTGACAGACTAGTTACACAATATGGGATCAACAAGAAAAGATTTTTAGAATATCAACAAATTAAATCCATAATAAAAAAGAAATTTAAACTGGGTCAAGTTGAACTACAAACACCACCAAGTGTGGTTCAATTTTTTACTCTTAAAACCCCCAAATTACTATCCAAAATATACAGAATGCTTTCTAAAACAGATGAATCAATATCACTTCCTATTGCAAAATGGGAAGCGGATTTATCAGTTAACTTAGACCAAAACTTCTGGTCTCAGATTTGCTTAAAAACCTTTCATCTAATCAGAAATCCCAGTCTTCAATTAATTCAATACAAAATACTACATAGAGTGCACTATACAGGTCATCGGATGTTCAAGATGGGCTTTGCATCTACCAACAACTGCTCACACTGCCAAACCAATTCACCGGACAATTATATCCACGCTCTTTGGTTCTGTCCACCAGTTCAGAAGTTTTGGCGCGAGATATGTGAAGACTTATCAAAGTGTCTGAAATGTAACATTCCAACTTCCCCCTTAGTGTGTTTGTTGGGCAGCTTAGATAATGTCACTTCAGAAAAGAATATAGCCCATATGGTTTTCACTGCTCTATGCATAGCCAAGAAAACAGTCCTCATGAACTGGAAAAATAAAAACAATCTTAATTCTAACCAATATAGAAATTATCTATTAGATTACATTAGTCTTGATACAGCCTCTGCCACCACATCAGATCAATCGCTCTGGGCTCCTCTGATCAGCTCCATCACCTAGTGGGGGTGGGGGGTCATATTTTGGTCTCGCCTTCACTGTTGTGATTGGTGTGGGGGTAGGGTCAGGCTTGGGGCGTCGGGGGGTTCCCCAGGAGCATCTTCCTTGGGGGGCTCAACCCGGGGTAGCGGTCATGGCCAATTAGGGGCTCTGTTGGCTCTTAGGTGACGGCTTCCTCGTGGCTACGTGCAGCGGGGCTAGGGGAGGGTCTGTGCTGGCGGACGGGGGTTACTGACCTGGTAGCCTGGCTGCCCCTGGGTGGGTCCGGGACGGGCGTGAGGTTCTGGGGGCGCTCCGGCTCTGGCCTGGGGCCCTGGCCGGGCCTCGGGGGCCTGGGTCCTGGTTGGTGTGTTGCCGGGGTTGTGGGCCGGTGGGTATATGGGGGCCCGCCACTGGCGCAGGGTGCCGCCGGTGCGCCGAGCCAGCTGGGGGGCTCTTCAACTGGTGGGGGGGGGGGTTGTCACATCTTGCAGGGGCTTTCCTCTCTCAGGAACTCTCTCTGCAAGAGGGGGAGATACAGGAGAGGTGGAGGAAGATCTCAGCCTGGGCGTCTATTGTCTTATGTAGTCTGGAAGATGAGTGGATGATGGGGTGGGTGCAGTTTTCTCTGTTGTGGGGTTGAGTGGACTGCCCCGGGCTCTGTGGGGCCGGGCGGCGCCGCTGCGCTGGGCCCCGGTTCGGATGGGCCTGGGCCCCCCTTCCCTGGTGGGTCGCGGAGTATGGGGGTGCCTACTGGGGTCAGCGGGGGAGCTGGCCCCAGGGAGGGGTCACTTGCTCCTCCCTTCCTTCCCTCCCCATCTCCAGCTGCCTCCCTCTTCCCGCTCCACCACAACCACCCACACATGCAGGGCCTTGGAGTGGGGGTGTGTCACCAGGGTGCAGAGGAGGTAACCCCCCCCCCTCTGTCCCCTTCTGGCTGCCTCTGCCTCAATTTTATCCCGCAACTTAGACATTCACATTACTCACATTCTCATTACACATAAATATAGGATCTTGGGGGTGGGCACGCTACACGGAATCCCAATTACCATCAGGGTGTACACCTCACCCCCGGCGTCGTTGCCCACCTCTCAATTTTAAATACACGTAGACATTGAGGGCTAGCAGGAGGGACTATGCGCTTACCTGCTGCTCTCTGGCAGGTAGCTCCATGCCCTCCTGGGTTTTAAACGCACCTTAGAACACACATACATCAACACTACAATGAGCGGGTGGAGGGAGGTTAGGAGTCTTCTCTCACCCTCGTTCTCTGCTTTCTGCTGGAGCAGGGGGGCTAGGAGGAGGAGTTGGCCGTCCGACTGGGGTCCGGAGTGTGGGGCCTCCCTGCTGCTGCGGAGTCGGGGCGGTCTGCTTCTCCCCACTGCAGGGAAAAGGGTAACACAACCTGGGTCTGGGTGCAGTTCCCCCCTCCAGGGGCAAGGGTACCTAGACCCGGTTCGTAGAGTACGCTTGGGGAGTGTGATTGTGTGTACAGCGTCTCTTTATGTCTGTCTCCACGTTGGTTGAGTGTGGAGTAAGTGCATATGAGAGCATGAGGGTGGGAATGGATGTTTGTATCTGTGTGTGCCTGTATGTCTGTGTCTGTATGTCAGGTTGGATATCAGATGCCACCTCTCTGAGGACAGCTCAGGCCCTCCAAGGTTTGGAGGCCTATCTCCCCCCACCACTTCCCCTGCCGGGGGCGGACTCCCTCAGACGTCGGTGCGTTGGTGGTTCTTTGTGTCCGGGGGTGGGCGTCCGGGTACACACCGGCTCACTCCTTGGCGGCTGCTTATCGGGGCCTGGAGCCTGGGGCTCGCTTGGGCCACTTCGGAGGTGGGGTGCCCCCGGCCTCTCGGCCTGGGGCTCGGTCACTCAGGCACAGCTGGCTGCCGGCGGAGCTCACGGGCACGTCACTGCAGCCCCCCCTGGCTTCTGCTCCGTGGCTGCTGGGTGACCCCTCATCTGGGACTCTCCTCAGCTCTTTCTGGGACAGTGGCGCGGCTGCCCCTCTGTTGGTCTTCCTTGGTCTCTTGTGTTCTGGGGGCCTCTGGATGTCTGGGGTTTTGATCTCCTCCATACCTGCTTCATGCCCTGGAGGACGGGGCAGTGGCCCCCCACACCCTCTAGCAGATCATTACATGAGGGAACCTTTTAAGAAAACAAGCGCGTCCATGCTCACAGGTGTACACACGGGTGATCACACACACAAACTACACCCTTTTTGGCTCCTACCTCAATGCACACTGTGCTGTCGATCTTACGTGCTGCACAATAATGTTTAATATTTAGTATTTACTGTCATATTCCCATATATCATTGTGATGTGGTTTATTGTATTACTCTCGTTTTCTTCTGCTTGTTTTCTTTTTTCTTTCTCAACAGGTGATCCAGGTGATCGATATATGTATTTTTTTTTTTTTTTTTTTCTTCTGCTTATTCTGTTGGTTTTTGTTTTTTGCCCTTCTCCCCCGTCCCTCTTCTCAACTGTTTTTCTTCCCCTCTTTCTTTCTCCCTTTTCTTTCCCCCAGTCAAGTCTGTCCCGTATTCAGCAAGTGAAAATAAAATAAAGAATAAAAGGTGAATCAAATGGACCATTACGGCAAAGCTGGGATGGTCAATTTGGTAAAGAAAATCCGTTGGGCATCTTTCTTCGCCTTTAGACAATAATTCTGATGGCAAAAGAACCAAACGGGACAGGCAAAAAAAAAAAAAAAAAAAAAAAAAAAAAAAACATTATGGCTTTCCTATATCTATTTTTTTCCTTATTTTCCATAGTAGAGCAGTAGACGTGATTAAAAGTAAAACCTGACAAAGAAAGCTTGTTCTCCACTTGTTTACAAGTGTTTCTCTGCTTCAGATGCATCACAGAAGGCCGCGGACGTCTGTTCATCTGTCGGTCCTGTTATGACTTCAGGCTTGTTTGCCTTCAGGCTTATAAGCTCCTGCCCCTCCCCCTGGTGACCTGACTAGGATTGGGCTATTAATGTAAATTTGTAACAAACTTAATTTTCATAGCACTCATCCAGACACAAAGTTTTAAAAAGGCTCATGGCAGATTTTTTGGGTTTTGGAATAAGGGGAACTGCTGATTCCTCTACTCTTAGTCTATGTTGCTTCTCTTTAATGAGACAGAGGTCACTGGGTTTAACTAGTAAGGAGCATTTTCCACTTTTTCCCCTCCGTCTCTTCTCTAACGCTCGCATTTCATTCCCGCTGCCGTCCCTCCTCTCCGCTCCTCCCTCGGGGCCCCCCGACCAGAGGCACTGGTTGGGGGGGCCCCGACTGCCTCTCTTCTCCAGTGGGGAGAAGAGAGGCAGCGAGAGCTGGAGAAGCTTAAGATGCTAATTCGCTCAAAGAGGAGGCTGACAGATTCACTTTATAATGAGCGTTGGCAAAGGCAAAAAGCAAAGAGACCAATCTGCTCTTACGGGGGTGGGGTGTTGATGCACATGGGAAGAATTTATTGTGGAGAGTATGAAATGGGTCTGGGATGACTGCCTCACAATTTGCACATAACTGTTTTAGGAGAACAATAAAAAGTCACCTTCAGTCTCTGAAGTTAAAGACCACAAACTGAGCCAGGAGTCCTGGTGTATGATCCAGGACCCAGACATAAATTTTAACTTCCATATTAAGAAAAATAACAACTCTGGGATTTGGAAAACATTTATAAGATACTTTTATCACTGAGCTATGACATAATTGTTATTTTCAATGTCGTATAATTGCTATAAAATCATTTCATATACTTCCAGATATAAAGTAGGAGTCCTCATGGCAGTGAGCCAAAACTCCCCAAACTATCTTCCAGTGTGGATAATCTCACTCTTGTTTGGTCTCTCCGTGGCCACCTATTCACTCCCTGTCTCGTTCTCTGCATACCTCTAATACTTCCTGACACTCATCCTATCCCTAATAGTCATTAATCAGATCAAATCCGTGTGGACAAAGCAGCCCAGGCTACATCCCATCAACAGCAGTTAAATACGTTAATCCAAGAGGCACCTACGCATACCGTTCCACTGATGCGTAAACATCTATTTCCCTTTAAAGGATCCTTAATATACGATGGAAAACTGGCAAAGTACACATAAACACAACACAGGGCCCTTGACAAATGGTTGCTCTTTTCCCAGCATGTCCTTCTGTGAGCCATGATGAGTCACCCATGCACCTGCATTTCTTCTTGTGAACACAGAAGTACTGTGATGCAGGGATGGCAGTATATCTGATTGTCCAGGGTCTTTTGTCAAGGATTTGGGAGGGCACTGAGGGCAGACCACCGAGGGACACCTAAAATAAACCTCCCCAGGAGGACGGGGGCTTCTCCTCCTAACGAGGCTATTCCTCTTTTGTGAGAAAGGAAATCTTACCCCTCTGCATTTCTTTCACTGCCTCTCAAAGCCACCGCATACCTTCACCCTGACTCTGTCGAGCACCCTTGTTGGCCTGACTCACGCCTGTCAACATCCCTGATTCACAAACCGCTTTTGGTTCCACCTGAAATCTTTCAAAGACACTGAGGCAGTAAAATCGCAGCATGAAGATCCTGTCTGCACCCTTTCTTTCATTCAATTTCTGCTTGTTTTACTGTTTTCTTGTTTTCTCTTGGTTCCCACCTGATGCCGCGGTGCCAAAATGAGACTTACAAACTTGACAAGTAGATAATTTGGAACGCTTCACTGCGTTTGTGCATAATTTCAGCAAGAAAGGTAGAAAAAGTCACATCCACAAACGATTCCTTAGGCTTTATATCTCTTGGTGTCAGAGTGCTTAATTTAGTGCCCACTGAAAGCTGCTTTATCAGTGTACCCGCAGACCCTGCCAAGCACTTTGGAAGACCTTCAGTATTTTGTGCTGGAACTGTGCTGACTCACATCAGCTCGCCAGGGTCCACATGGATTAAGTTGCTATTGCAGAAGCTTCCAACTTTCTGCAACTATAACTATCTTTGAAATAGAAAGAAGTAAGGATCTGCTGTTGACACAGCACAAAACTAATTCTCACAAAGAACAGATAATGTGATCAAAATCTTTCTGCACTGGGAAGCAAAACAATGCAATTTTTCCTCCATTCACTTTCCCTTTGTCTCTTCATTAGCAACAGCTGATTAGGGACATTTGTCAGAAGAAGTACTTTTAGCAACATATGCAAAAATCTGATCATGCAAGGGAATACTAACCTAGTCATTAAAATGCAGAAGAAGAAGAAACACAGTGGAAAAAGCTTTTGGAGGTCAGTTTACAGTATGTAACCTTTCTGCTTACACCTAAAACAATAGAAGGATTTGACGTAGCTGACTTTCAAGAACTTTCCTGACTGTTTATTAACCTGCTGAAACAAATTAAACACCGTTTGAGTCACACTGACAAGGGTGAAGAAGCTAGTGAGCATGAGCATTGTCATATTTTATATTTCATTAAAAAAAGACATCAAATTGCTTGATTTGTATAATAAACTGCCCGAACTCCAAAGACATTTAATTCAAATTGATATGAAGCAGAGAAAACCTTTAAATGCACACACGGTGCACTGTACTATTATGCTGAAGCAGTGTGTGAAAAACTCAGTGCACCCTTACTGCTTCCAAAGGAATTAAGAGGGTGAACAGTAGACAGGTGTTGCTAATCAAGCACACTTGATTACCTGATTGATCGATCATCAGCAAGTGTGAGCACCTCTATAAAAGGTGAGGTCTTTGGCAGTTTGCTGGTCAGGAGCATTCAGGTGTGATCTTAATGTAGCAATTGTTGCTTTCCATCAATCTGGGAAAAGTTGTAACACCATTTCCAAAAAAATTGACATCCATCATTCTTTAGTGAGAAGATTATTCACAAGTGGAAAACAATCAAGGCAGATGTCAGTATTCCCAGAAGTGGACGTCAGAGTGTTAACTGCTCAGAGAAACTGTAAAAAACCCCAAACTTACATCTCAGACCTCAGTTACCATAACAGTACAATTAGAAAAAGACTGAATAAGTATGGCTTCTTTGGCATTGCCAAGAGAAAGCCTCTTCTCTCTAACTAAAAAAGGCAGCACCTGTGTGTTTAAGCTGAGCTACGTCCACACAGGAAGTGATTCACTCGTCATGCATCAATTTGAAGCTGATGGCTGGTTACTTGCAGAGATTCCAGGCTCCAGTTGCCTAGGTAACCCTCTGATGTATTTACTACTGGTCATTTGTCAATCGACAGCATTCTGCGTTCTCACTGGTGGTCACTTAATCCTCATATATCAATCACTTTCCATGGTCTCCATGGTCATATCTTATCCAGTGTAGTTGCAGCTTTAGGCTTAAGTTTGCAAAGTTGCATCTGGACAAATCACAAGACGTCTGGAACGTGCTTTGGACAGATGAGTGCAAAGTAAAGGTGAACAGCACCACGTTTGGTGAAACTCAAACACAACATATCAGGACAAACACCTCATACCAGCTGTCAGCACGGTGTTGGAGGGGTGATGATTTGGGTTTGTTTTGCAGCCACAGGATCTGGACACCTTGCTCTTCAACTCTTCTGTGACCCAGAGTTCTGGAGTATAAGCTGAGGCCGTCTGTGTGACGGTACACCTTGGATGTACATAGTTTTTCACACAATGCACCTGTATTTTAGCTTAGTTTTTGCTGAAAAAATAACAACACAGTGTAATATGGCACATGTTGTTGTTCATCTGAAGTTGTATTTACCCAATTTTAACACCTACTAAGGACCAGATTGATTTTTTTTTATCATATCATGACAGGAAAAACCTTAGAGGGTATAATTTCTTTTTACTATCACTGCACACTGCTGCGCATAAATTCCAGGCATACAACTCTCAGTAATTATTATGCAGAGAAAGTGTGCTTTGTTGACCTGTGGTGTCTCAGATTTTACGCACCCCCTCTTAAAAACACAACCTGTCATTAAGCAAGCACATAAAGTCGTAAAGCTGAGAGAAAGTTAAAAAAGATCCAGTTTCACAGAGCTCCTAGAATGCAATCCGAATATCATACGCCGAAATCTGAGCTAATCAGAGCGTGAGACAAGTCAGGACAAGAATTAAAATAGTGCAGCAGATGAACAAAAGAACAAAATCGGTTTCTTCTTACGGAAAGCCTCTAAAAGAAATTCATAAGCCAGTTTTCTAAAAGGATTTCTGATGTCTTTTCCCCCTGGAGAGGAACATCAAGTTGGCGTCCTGCCTGTCATGAACGCTTTGTTTCACCACAGATTTGTTTTGCTGACAATTAGTCACATCTTTCCAAGTCGGGGCACTGCAGCACAAACATCCCCCGAGGTTCAGATTAGGTCCGCCGATAAAAATTTTTTTTTTTTTCTTGAAACATAATAACCAGCTTGTTGAAGAAATCACATTGTAACTATTACACTGAAATTTTGATGTCTCACTTCAGCAAATAGTTAGAGCCCGTGACCCCTTTTGAAGAGAAAGAGTGCAAAGATACACTTCAGAATTTGAATCAAAACGCTAAAGGACACACTCATATCATATAAACTTGTTCTGACTTTTGCTGATATGCTTGTTGTGCAGGACACAATGAACTTTATCAGAATGGCTCCCGGCATCACCGGCACCAAGAAACGAGCATGTTGTGAGCGAGCCCTCCTTTATGCCGCCCAAAATGAGAAAGCAGGCTGGGGGGCTATAAATAAAAGCCCATTTTTGAACTCTGAACGTGTTAATTACAATCTGCAGAGAAAGGAGGTGGAGGGAATGAATTAGAAGGAGACTAATATTGCATTCACACTGCCTGGGGAAACACAGCGTCCGTGTAAGAGAACAGGTGTCAGGACTGCGTGTTAGAAGAAGGAATGAAGCCAAAGGGAGAGAAAATGAGGCGGAATTAGGAGGCAGTTCTGCTTCGGGTCCAGTGATTTTTAATCAAGGCTTTAACCTTGAGGAACATAACAGGTTTTTGTTGGTTTTTTTACTATGGCTTTGTGGGGAGCTGCTAATTTTCTTTCTGAGTAAAAACAGTGGACACAAAATCCCAAGCAGGCTAAACCACAAAGCGCCCAGAAACATGCCTGAGCACAGTGTGTCAAACCCCAAAACACAGGGTTTAAAGTGCTGGAGTCAACCATCATGGAGTCTGCTGTCACTGCTGCGGCTTTCTTCATGTAATTGTTGGTTGTCTTGGCTCTGGCATTGGTCAGTGTAGGAAGTGTACACAAAAATGCTTTGGCAAAGAGACACACAGGCAGGCAGCACGATCACACAGACGAGAGCGCTTCCTGAGTGATACAAGCGCTAAGGAATTCAGGATTCTAGTCAGGCACAGTTTCTGTCTCATATTCCAGGAGATTGAGTGATAGACTGCAGGACGATGAAGTGCGGCTGTTGGCCCTCATTCCACTTTGCGAATGAGTAGTACTGCACTGGAGCCTCGAAGCCTTGATTCACTCCACCACGAGAGAAGCTGGGGCTGGGGGGGGGCGATGCATCACTGGACACTGGACGTCCCGCAACAGATTATTTCTCCTCCCTCCAGCGCGAGCTATTACCTGTGGTAATACGACTGCATCCTTACAGGTCAACCGGCTCAAATCCCCACTGAGAGAAAAAACCTTAACATCTCTCACTCTGCCTAAATCTCTGCATGAAAATGCGAAAGAAGTCCTTTCACTCTTCCCACAGTCCTCAAGTACCTGCCTAACATAGCCTAAAATTGGAAATGCTCACATCAGTACTGGTGAATAGGCAGAACCAAACGCTTTCATTCACAAACAATGGGGCTCACATGATCTTCTGCTGCGTTTCTAAGGGACACGAACACGTCAGCAAATCTAACATCTGGGACAGACTCAACACTATAATCACTCTTTTTGTCCACTTATCCTCAGAGCACTCGGCCTCCCCAATCTTCTTCCGAGAGCTGATCTCTCAGTCGCTTTAGCCTCAGAGATGGTTTCAGGTCACGAACTCGCTGACTCATTCCTGTCTTGTATATTTTAGGCCAGCTACACATCTGCTAACACAGAATACTGCCACAAAGTGAGATCTTTTACAATTTTCACAGCAAACTCTATGACATGTTACAGCAGCAAAAGCGTTGGACTTTTAGGGTATAACTACGAGCCACAAGTTCAGGTTTCAGTCTAAATAGAGAAGATATCGCTAGCATAGCGTCCTGCCCAACATGCTGTTCAGATCTTTTGCTTGTAAAGACCAGCCAATGAGAAGAAAGTTGGCTTAAAGAATGAAAACAAGCACAATAATTCCCCTTTAACACCAGTTTAACAACCAGCACCGTAAAACAGAAACAGGTAAACTGAATTCAGTCATTCTTATTAAGTTGACCTCACCTCTCCTGATTAGATCACTGAGTGTAATCAGCTGCTGAAGTGCTTCAGTTAGACACTAAAAATAAAATCTAATTTACATAAATCCATAATTGGCATAATCGTTGATTTTTATTGGCTGACTAACAGCTGATCAGTAGAGTCAGATGGACACTGGATGACAGAAGGTCAGAGATGCTCAGCTTCAATTGGGAGTCATTTCTGCAAAATGACAGGTGGCCAGCGAGCAGTTAATAAGCAACTAGTTACTGTACATGTGTGATGGTGGCAAAAGCCACAGGAAACAGAGACCAAATCTCCACAGTGGGAGAACATTTTTCAATAATTAGAGACACTTTTCTCTGTTCCAAACTCATCCCAGCCTTTGCGTATGTTTTTTTTATAGGTTAATCTTTCACTTTTTCCCCTCCAAAAGCCAGCCTTATTGTCATACAGTAAAATGTTTTCTGCCAAAGGAGAAGCTTTAGATCTAAATTGGATAAGCTGGAGGTATGCTATATTCTTCTGTGATCGCTTGTTTCACTGTTATGCAACTGTGTGTGCTTTCCAAAAGGTCGCAGAGCAGCTGTTTGCAGAAATGATGTGAAAAGCATATACTTAGTTATATTAAAGATAGCTGCATTCATAGACCAAATGACTGTGTGATTAAGGAATTAATTGGCATAATCATTGGCTGCAGTCCTGTGCACCTGGAGGTGTGATTCATTTATAAATGCAGACAGCCGTTCGTGGAAAACAGAACATACTGTACAAGTTGTCATAGCAGTGAAGCTAAGGCGAAGAAATGATTGTCCGCTATTCTTATCTCATCGCAGCGTTTTTTTCAGGAGTTTACAAGCTGTCCACAATGCTCTGCTCTTTTTCTTTATATTACCTGGAAGAAAACAAGCTCCTGTAACAAAAACAGGCTTTTCTTTTGTCCATCTTATGATTCGGACTGTTATCTGATTCACTTAAATTGCTCAGTGCCGAATCTGTTTTCATCTTTCTGTATAGCACCGCCACACTAATATTGAGGGCTGCTTTGGCAGTGCTGTAAATTATGATCATTTTAACCACATTGATTACCACAGGCACTTCAGGCTAATTGAGCACTGTAAACTCTGAAAGCCATTGATCTGAAAGGTCACCCAGAGACAATGTGCACGCGCTGGAAATATCAGGCCCGGTGGTGGGCCGCACCCTTTTAACTGAAGATTGATTCTCTTTAGCGTGGAAAGGTTCTGAGAGTGTTTAGATGTGTGTGTGGATGTGTATGTCTGCAGGTGGAGACTGATTTAGTGCCAGTATGGGTGTATTAACTGTGCTTTTTTCCTCCCACTTTCTCTCTGAGCTGGAGACTTCAGGCAAGCCCAGACAGGGGCCCTAGGGCCTGTCCTCATCCTTCCTGCTAATCCATCAGCATCACCAAGCCTCTCACCCGTCCACCCTGCCAAACCTCTCCACACTCCAATGTTCTCTGGGCTGAGTGCTGTGTAAACACATGCAGAGGGGTCCAACTCTCCCAGCGGACCTGTTATTTCCCACAGTTAAAAAAGCCCAGCTGTCTAAGGAGGAGTGTGAGGGGAGGGCAAGAATATCATATTTTAAAATATCAGACAGGCGGGTATTCACCAACTGCAACGTAACAGATATATTTGCAAAAAGAAAATCTTCTGCATGACAGAAAGTCACTGGTACAAAATAGTGTGGACCTGTTTTAACCCTCTGAATTCATCATATGTCACTAATCCTACAGTAACATACACTCTGGGAATGCAAATGCTTTGCAGTATCAAACTAAAACAAATACCTGAATCCCAAATATCTACTGAGATGATCTAAAGTCACTAAATGTGATTATTTTTTCATTTGATTGTATTATTTTAGATGGTTTAACAGCATTGTTATCACATCATAAAATATCTAAAAAGCTTCTGTGTTACTTAAAGTAACATGTGTCCACAACCCACACAACATAAACGCAGTTATTTCTTTAACTTTAATCTATTTTAGAATGTATGTAGAACTTCCATAAAAGTGTCAATAAAATCCAGATAACTGCACTGTAACGATTTAAAACTGGTATATAATTTGAATTTTTGACAGAAGTTGAAAAGGAGACTCACCAAAAACCTTCTTTTGATTACGTTGCCTGCAATTTGCATGGAAGAAGGAGACCTGTCTACAAACACTGGCTAACTGCTAAACACAGTCCAGTAAAACCAGAATCTGAGAATGTTCGCCTTCAAAGTAAAAGTTGTACCTCACAGGTGAAGCCAACACGTTTGAAAAGGCAAACGGTCTCCTCTGTGTCGGATAATTTCACTGCCACTCGGAGAGCAGTTGGCAAGGGTTTGCAGACAAATTGGTATCTTCCATGCAAACATCCTGTTTGTGACTGAAGTAATCAAAAGCACCACAAAGCTCTATGCAACCGATTTTACCTAGTGACTGACAGCAGCCGTTAGCCAACCAGGAATATGAATGTTTCCCTATCAAGATTTCCAACACAGGTGTCACTGTTAAATTTAGGTCAATCATAACAGGGGCGTAATTTCCAGGGGGGTTAGGGGGGTTATGACCCCCCTTTTCTAGGTTTATTAGCAGCATTTTTCATCTAAAACATCAGTGTGCTTTGTTGTTGACTAAAGTGTCCCACATTTTATGTAAAAAAACAGTTATAAACAGTATATATATATATATATATATATATATATATATATATATATATACACACACATCGACATTTACTGCTAGAAACAAAAAAAGGCTAAAAAATCTTTAAAAATATTGAAGTTATGTGATTTACAGTACTCTCTGAGTACAGTGTCTAATCCTTCATAAAGACAAATTCAACCAACAACATAGACTGTGGTTGTCACAGCCAGTCAGTTTTCCGGCCCTGGAAGCAGCCCTCATACCCACTTCTGAAACTCCTGATAATCAAGCCAATTTGCTGAAGCCATAAATACTCAAAATGTGAGTAACAGAAAACCAATTAAACAAAAACATGCATTACACATGTTTTTCTCCGAGATAATTTCCCTGTGAGCTGTTGTAAACATATACCCAAGATTTTTTTTTTATGTTCTACAAAAATATGTGGAAAAACATATAACAAACTTCTTTATAACTTGCCAAATCCCATAATATCCTCCCACCAACGGCCTCCAGGCACCCACACCCACAAGCTAGCAAACAACAAAAAGAATGAATACACCAAAAATCCACAGCATCCCGCAGAAGCACACCAGGAAACCTAGATTTTCAGACTCTTTTCTCCTGCAGTACATACTGAGCAGAGACTAAAAGAAACAGAGGACCTCCAGTTTTATCGCTGCCAAACCCATACCCGGCATACATTTCATACATCTGCTGACAAACTGGGAGCCACATCCAAGTCGCAGACTGTAATTGCCTCTGCCTCTTGCCATTCAGGAGTGGCAACTTCAGCTACTCGCAGGAAATCAATATTAAACATTGTTTACAACACAACATCCTCGCAGAAAATGAGACCTACGCAGCGGCATGTCGCAGAGCAGATGGCTGATTCCCTCCAAAAATCCCATCATAAGTGAGGATTTAGTAGATGTGGCATCACGTTTATGCGACTTCCAATCAATCAGAGCTCAACAATGGCAAATATTTGCAATGCATTTGCATTATACTGATTTCTTTTTTTTACCTAATGTGTAAATTTTAATTATGCAGATTTAGCTGAGGAAATATTGAATCTGAGCTCTGCGTCATTTCTTTTCTGACAGGACAATGAAGGCGCAAAGGTTTCCCTCCTTTTCAAACCATGCAAGCTTAATTAAACTCATTAATTCTGTAATTCATTAGTTTTCCCATTTATTTTACTTCATTCTTTCTGGTGATTGTATGTCACTGAAATGACAAGTGCAAAAAAGATTATCAGCTGTCTCGAACAATCGAATAAGGCCTGCAAATGTTTAATTTCTCTGGGTAAGACGTCAGAGATGACTTCCTGAGGAAATGTGCTCTTCACTTGGATTTTAATTGGTTTCTTGGTGAAAAACTGTCAAGCTGTCTCATTTTGTTCTGCGGCTTTTCGGGAATATTAGCAAAGACAAGGTCTTGGGTTATCATTCCCAGATGCAAACCCCAGACAGCTGTGTGTGCAGCTGCAGGTTGTTAACATGTATGAGTGTTTGGGTCAGCAGTGCTTTCCACAAGAAAGTGCCAGCTAGGGTGGAAGAAGAAGCCAAATTTTGGCCCCATACAGTATTTGGTGGCCTATAGCACGCGCCGATGCCTGTACTGTGCACACAGATCCCAGTTATTGTAATTTTTAGCCTGCATGGAGTCTGGCTCCAAAAGTACAAACTGTTTGGCAATTAGCGCAGTATTACTACACCCTTGTCCCAGAATGCTTTGCAAAATTAGTGCACAACCAATTATGATTCAGCTGATGGGCTTTAGACTCTTTCAGGGCTTCGTGCTCCTGCTTGCCTCCTGCTCCTCGTTCTCACGGGACAGACGCTTATATTGTTCACCTCAGCAGCCTTGATGCTGTCCTGTCATACTGCTGCACGTTCTGACATTCATGTCAACTGGTCCAACTGGTGTTAATGGAGGATGAAATTAGCCGACTAAGATGCTCTTGCCTGTGTCTGCGGTTTGCCCCATTGATCCTTCAAACATGCGTATCGATCCAATCCAAACATATCTGCGACCCCTGCAGAGGACACATGAGTAAATGTTCACTTCAGGTTCTGTTGGTGGCGTTTGTCTCGTACAGCTCAGCGTGGCTGCACAGGGTCTTTAATAGAAACAGACAGTTCAGTGGCCTTTGACAAAAAAGAGCCTGGAAGTGTCTGGGTTTGAATACAAATTGGATACAGTTGTTCTCGAATATCTTCCAGCTTTCTCTCCTGTTTGTCCCTTGCAGTCTTACACAGTGAGCGAGGATGACGGTTAGTTCGCTGCCTCTGAGGTGATGATGAAGAGGGGAGGAGGCGTAAGAACGGCTGTGTTATTTGGGTAAAGAGACGAATGTACCTTGGCAATCTCAACCCACACTTGCACACCCTCACAATTTCCCCCAGGTGAACAACGAACGATGTCTTTGTTTTGGCTCACAGTCGGCGAAAGAGGCTCCTAATCAGTCAGTGAGAGATTCATATTCACACCTATTTGGGCCCTGGGCTCTCTCGATTTAGAGATGAAAGCTATGCACTGCTGGCTTATTTGTAGGAGTAGAGTGTGATTCTCGAGTCCAGGGAAGGAAAAACAATGTTGTTTAGCAGATGCTTCTATTTTTCACAAAGCTTAAACCAATATGTGAGATAAATCTATATTCCTAAAAGAAAACAATGCTTAACTTGTAAAATGTTCATTTTGGTCCTATGAGTTTGGCCAGTATGACTTCAGCTGTGCAAGACCTTTGTAAAATAAAATATATATATATATATATATATATATATATATATATATATAATACATATAGTGTTTGTAGTAACTGCACTGTAAGAGAGTTGTATTTTGGTTGCTGTAGCTTGACATTTTATGGGAAAGCTAAACCCTGAATCTACTCTGGCTGAAAATCTCCCCACTTTGGGACTTTGAAGTGCGACGAGTACGCTTCACCCCCCCACACTTAGTATGCTATGCCTCTGGGCACACTGCCATCAGCAGTGGGGCCCATGGTCTGCATCTCCTGGCTTCACTGATCAAACTTCAGGACCCCCCCGGCACTGACAGAGCCTTGGATAGCTTCTCCATCTTTGGAGAAAAAAGCATTCAAACCCTTTCAGTGTAAAAGTACCAAAATAGTAAAGTGGAAATCCTTCATTGGAACTAAAAACCTTGCACTTCATTTGCAGGAGAATTAAAAACCAAATTGTCTCATATGAATGATCTAGAGTCAGTCTGAAAAATTTTTTTGCATGTCAAATATTTGAAAAAGCACAACACACTGGCCTCTTGTTTACTTTTTTTTCCTTTCATAATTCTAGAATATAGTAGAATATTAAATAACCACATTTTACTCCACTCTACATCCGTCCTTCCAGACTTGACATTTAACCTTCCGGATATAAAATGTTATCACTTTATAATTTCATCCCAATAGACATGTTGGGGAAAATCCTTCATAATTAGTGCAGAAATTCTTGAGTCATGGTCAAAGGCATGTTTGGTGAGGTGAGTTTGTCCTTTGACCACCAGGTTCTAATCATTAGATCCTTGAGCCCAAGAAAGTCTGTGTAACTCTAAAGAAGATGCTGATTTGACAATTATAACCCATCAGATTTTAAACTTTATTTACATAGCAGCTGTTTTCTAGTCCTCCTTCCTGCTTTTCCTCTCCCACACACTCACACCATACCTGTCTGTTGCTTTCATCTGTATTTTATGTGTCTAACCTTTTCATATTTCTCCTATAGTACAGGTTTATTTTCCTTTGTAAAGTCATCCGCTCTGCTGCCAATACACTGTATCGGTACAGATGAGACACTGAATATGAAACATTAATGTGAACGCTGGAAGGTGGAGGGTCTTTTTGTAGGTGGACGCTTTCCATAACTCCAGTGTTATTGACTTTGTCACTGTGGCCTGATGATGAGGGCAGTGAGTAGATTTCAAAAATAGAAGCCCAGGTTGTTTAGTTTGGCCTCACGGTTATGGAGCTGGTTCTCTGAACAGAGTACTCAAGTAAATGTACTCTCCACGGGTACTTTTCCCAAAACTTGTGCTGCTGCACCAAGGCCATATTCAGAGGCAAATGCTTATAGAGAAACAACAAGAAGGGGTGCAACATGAATAAAACATGAAAATATCCCTGCAGTGGTAACCTGAAAGCTTTCAGCTTTTTCCAAACACATCAGATGGAATATGGACAGCTTTGCTCTGACACAGGTGAGAAACCCAAATTCTGCTTTCTGCTTTTAAGGATTTCATGTCAAGAAATGGTGGAAAAGCAGATCCTGAAGACAAACAATGTCAAAAGGGGTTCTTAAAAGCGGCCGAAGTTCAATGGGATGATGCCAGGTTATGATGAAGGTGGGAAAACAGCGGGAGTGGAGCTGTCAGAGTCACAGTGCAGTAGGGGGAAAGGCCCTGAGGGGCCTGGAAGGTGGGCTGAGTCACTCTGTTACACTGAAGCAGACACCATCCTGCAACTTCACACCACCTGTCTCGGAGGATTCAGCCACAGGAGCGAGACTGCCGGAGGCTTTACAGGCAGAAAACACAGGCTCCATTACTCAGAGACACATGGGGAGCCTGTGCAGCGCTCTTCCTGGCAGAGAGAGATAGACTCCTGGTGCTGCCGTTCACATTTTCTTAAAGAATTTGAGAGCCCAAATTTGTCAAGAGGAGGCGATTATTATAACGTTATGATGGCCATTTGAGCAGCAACTTTAAGCAATCCATCTATTTTTAAGACAGCCAAAGTATAATTCTGCCCTTGCGTGCAAAGACAAAGTTTGTTGTTTGACAGGGAAAATAATTGCAGCATTAGCATATCATTACTGGCTGGCAGGAAGACAATGGATCAACAAGACCTTTCTTTGGTCCTGCTCCAAATGTACCCATAATACTTGGCAGATACCGAGATTATAACCGTTCGTCTAATTGATTTCTCATCATTCTTTCGCCGGGTTTCAGAGCCCAGTATTAAAAATAATTTAAAAAATATTGATCAAAGTGGAAAGATACCATTTCACTTCACAGGGAGGATTGGGTATGAATGCAGCTTTGAACTGTTACATCAGATTTCATCAAATTCAGAGGCAAAGAAAATCTAATAAAACCCACAGCGGGAGTGTAGCCACGCAGAAGCTAGATCTGGTGATTTGTCTCGGATAAGAACTCCTCTGCTTGATATCCTGTAAAGAAGTGAAGCCAGGTAGGTTTTGTATAGACTTGTCCCACAGGACAAGCACTGTGTAAAACTGAATAATGGACACTCCTGGCTCATTTACAGACTATAAAGACAGTAGAGTGGTGTGTTGGGCTGTGGTGAATCTACAGCATTGTTTATGAGCCTGTCAGCTGGGAACTGGATGACCGCCCAGAGACAGACCTGCAGAAACATGCCAGACGCAGATGCCTCTCTTGATCTTGCAAAATGACCTTGACAAACAAGTTTGTCCTTGTAGCGAAATGTATCTGGAAAATCTGCACTTGGGCTCCTGTCAGCTGTTTCACGACTGACATTGAAACAAAGCAGCTTTTTTATGCAAATGACATGTAATTCAGACTCAAATGTAAGATCGGGAAATGATGTTTATGCTAAGCTAAGCTATCTGGTGAATAGCTGCATATTTATTGAACGGCCACATGTTAACCATCTCATCTTAGTCCTGGCAAAATAGCAAGAAATCCCATGTTAAACTACTTTGTTAAAAGGTGCCATTTTTTAATTGTTAAATTTTAATCTAACTATTTAAGTGCCTTGAGCCAACTGTTGTTGTGATTTGGTGCTATATAAATAAAATTGAATTCAACTGAAGTTTATTAATTTAAAAAATTTGGGAATCAATTGCAATTTCTCTGGAATTGGTGCAATAAATTTGTTAAGTTTAGAGCAAGTTGTCACAAAAAAAATGACACAAAAGGAAAAGATTTAATTCTCCCACCTCACAGGAAAGAATTCAGCATTTTGCTTAAAGGTGCTTAGAAAAACAACTATGTGAGAGCACCTTATCTTTAATAAAACACCTACGCCGTGTGAGCTATTCAGTAAAAAAATACATATATTCCTGGCCAGAGAGCTGAAACTATCCAGAACTCAGGAAAAGGATGTTCAGAGACTAACAAAAACTTTGACATCTGCAGGAGAGAGCGGGAGAAGGGAGTGGTGAAGAAACAAGGTTGGGAAAAAACAAGACATCTGCAGAAAATGTAGCTTTAAAAAAAATAAAGTAAAGGAAGCAAGAATAAATAGACTCCTGAATTTCACATGACATCAGCTGAGGCTGTGGACCGTGGACTATTTTCGCCTACAACCATGTGAATCTGAGTGTCAACTGAAACTGTTTATTCTGTTTATACAGGCAACAACAAAATGCGGTTAGCATAGAGAGAGACTGCTGACACAAAATAATAGTGAACTTTGACCTTTAAGACAGCACCATGAAGTCCACAATTCCTGTAATGCAACATTTAGAGTCCGGGCTTTCTTTGGATGACCTTTGGAAAGCTACAGCCATAAAAGATTAGTCTCACATTGGAGTGTTGCAGCTGAATTCAGAATATGGATGAAAGGAAGCTTGTGTGACTCCAGCTGTTTGGATGAGCTCAGACCGTGTTTCTCCACAGCTCCCACTCCTTTTTAAGACAGGTGTGAGCTTCCTTTTCTTTTTTTGACTCTGAATGCCAAATGTTTCACTGAAGACAGCTAATATAAGGAACCTCTTAAACTGAAAACATGCTGTTGAATTGATTTATTACAATATCTGACCAGATTATCTCAAAGCTAGTGGAGGAAAAAGAGATGGACATCCCCGCCAAGTTCAAGAATCAGACCGTCGTAAACACAGACCCCTGACAGATTAAGTGCACCCACTCTCTGAGTAGATAACCTGTGACCACCGAGACAATCGGGTCCTCGTAGTGATGCTACTCCATAAAGAAAGTCGCTCTGACAGACGGGGTCAAATTATCACCGTCAATCACTCCGCAATCCATTTCAGCACGCCACCGAGCGGGACTGCCGGGGTGTCATGGAGACGGAGCCTTTCATTACCTCGCTGTCAACGTGATTGTAGCTTCATATCAAGCCGGATGTGCTGCCTGTCATGTCTCGGCAGGGGCCTGTCACTGCAAATCTACCACAGAACACAAGCACCTCAGGCTGAAACACTAAAAATCCCCCGTTGTCACCCAGACCAGAGAAGGTGATTTATATGCCAGAAACCATGTTACAGTGATGTGACCTGAGGATCTGTAGGCATGCACAGGCAACAGCGAAATGTGAACTTCAAATACAGAACCCAGCTCTACTTTTAAACTGATCTCAAGCAACAAAAAAAAAAAAAAAAAAAAAAAACCCAACTGCATTATGCTGCTAAGACAACTTCAGCTTTTTGCGAGCATCTGCATGGAGAGCATGCTGGTGATGAATCCACAGAGAATTATCACCTGAACCTGCAGCTTCTCTTGTCAGTACTGTTAGCGATGCACTAATTGACTGGTCCAGCACATCAGTCTCCCATATGTTGATCATGCAAGCACAACTCGGGCAGAGTGGTGCGGGCAAATACTCCCACACAAAGTCACAGTCACACGCTAACATGTTGTTAGCATGGAAGCTCCTCACTACGAGTAAAGACACAAAATATGCCAAAGCATACCACAGAGGGGCCACCATGAAAACATCCCCAGCTGAAAACAGATCATTTAAAGATAACAAAGACATTGTGGCTAAAGCTAAAGCTAGCCAAAGCTCGGAGCAGCCTCGGTATGAGCAAAGGATCAAAGCAGTTATGAGGTAAATGGAGATGAGATTGGAGATGAGGGGGAAAAGGGAAATGTTGATGCTTTGCTATTTGGTGAAGTTAGAAACATGATGGAAAATTATGTAAGGGCCTCTCATTTATTCTTAGTTTGTTTTTTAAATAAAATAGCTACATCTGCCTTTGTTTGCTAAGGTAAAATATGCCAGATAAAGGTGGGTGTGCAGCAGCTTATTTTCAGTTAATGACCTGTATGTCTTCCAGCAGCAGAGTACTTTATTTTCAGTTGCTGAGGTGAGAGAAGATCCTGTAACTTACTGCAGTTTGGGAAAAATGTAAAGCTTAAAAATTTATTTTGTTATTAAAACAATATGTTGCATTAAAGAAAAGTTGACTTTTGTTTGTATAAGCTGTCAGTTATAGTTCTTACAAATGAAAAATGTGAATTAACAAAAAATTGGTATCGGCGGGTCAACCAAACGAACACAGAAATGGAGATTGGCCAAGAAAATTCAATCACTGCATCTTTAGTTTTAGCATCGAGGTTACTGTTTTTAGATTTTCAGATGCAATAGAAGAAGAAAAGCTAATATTATTCTATAATTTTTGGCACAACTGAGACTGAAAGCTTCAGGTCCACATTTGTATGCAAACATTTAAACAGGCGACTGCTGAGAAGTCTGTGGCGTCAACTTTAACTGACTACAGATTGTAAAATGTAAATGGTAAATGGACTGGTTTTTATAGAGCACTTTTCTACTCTGACTGAGCACTTGAAGCGATTGACAACATTCACACTCCGATGGGTGTAAATGTGATGCTTTGGACATTTTTTGATCCCTGGCTGCTCCAGTCTGCATGCCAATGTTCTGATTACTAGATGACCTGCTCTACATGAGCTACAGTCACCCACAAGTTATTGGCTAGAATGAAAGAATCAACATTTGGACTGTTTCCTCATAAACTTTACTTTCACTGTCGATTGTTTTCTACCATCTCCAGAAAAAAAAACTCCAGGGAAATGAAGGGACAGGGCTTTTGTCTTCCTCAGTAGCTAGTGACAGCTTCCTCCTGGCATCTGAGAAGGTGGAGAGTTGAACGAGTCAAGTAACTGTAAAAAAAATCCTCTTTTATCAAAGAGGCAAAGATTTAAAAGGGAAAAAAAGAAAATAACAAGAGAGTGGACCTTTAAGGGCATTCACTTGATGAAG
The DNA here is from genome assembly GCF_963576455.1 of Neolamprologus multifasciatus. Classification (NCBI taxonomy): domain Eukaryota; kingdom Metazoa; phylum Chordata; class Actinopteri; order Cichliformes; family Cichlidae; genus Neolamprologus; species Neolamprologus multifasciatus. The sequence continues at coordinate 20,963,068 of NC_140447.1, read as the reverse complement.
TGAGGACTGTGATTTGAGAAGGTTCAAAAGTGGTTGATGAAATTCTATCAGATCAGTGACACAAGCTGCCTCCATATTGACCTAATACAAGTGGGTGTTTCATCACAGGAAGCAAACCAGCCTTTATACAAGCAGGGTGTTTACAGTGGCTGAAATAGAGGCTTAAATTCTAACTTGAGACTCAAATGATAGTTTTTTGCATTTAAAAGTCATATTAAAGCTCAAGAATTCACATAAAGTCTTTGGTTCTTGCTTCACTGCAAACACGCCGGCGTATTTGTCTGCTTTCTGCAGAAGATGGAGAGTCACAAAGGCGTATCACAAAGACTTTGCACAACAGGAACACATCAAGCCTGCATACCAGTAACAAAGCTGAAAATTCTCTCTACACCATGCATGAAATTAAACCCTTCAAAAGGATACCTGGATCCTTACTGGCTGGTGATATTTTTTTTGAAAACATCTAGATAATATTAAATTTTAACCTATTGTAATGGTAATAAAAACAGCGTCTAAATACTGTAAGATGTAGGCCCAGATGTGGATCAACTCTAAAAGCTGATCAAAGGTGGGCTGAGCTACATTTTCGCTAAAATGTAACAAGTTAAGGAAAAATCTGCCTGAAATCCAGCCAACAAATTAAAATAAATAAATAAAACAAGCCGACATGACCAAGCACAACATTTGTAAGGTAACGATGGACAAAAGTAGCATTAAAATTGACTGAGTTTAACATTTGCGGCATTAGCTGCTGTGACTATAAGCAGAAAAATCATACCAAGGAATTTTAAGCATTAAACTTAGAAGGTAATGTGACTAGAGTGCCGAACCTTTCTTACATATGTAACCTGATCTTAGAGTTACCTTAATTAGGGCATAGGTGAAAGCATTCACTTATCCTATCAAATTAACTTCTTCTGAGAAAATGTGACAGATTAGCAACATTTTCGAGGTTAATGAGTCCAAACAAACAGGCATAGCATGTTTTTTGTCTAAAGAAAACAAAAACCACAAACGCAGTGAGACTTCCCCGACCTTAACAATTATAAAAGCCCCGCCCAAAGCATTTCCCTGAAAACAGTCTTGTGCTGTAAACAGAGACTTGTTTCTGAATGCTCAGAATTTGTTACTTGCAGATGAAGACAAAAAACTGCTACACAATAAGTTAAACTGCTGCCAGTTTTATGGTATTTCTTTCAACACTCATCAGAAGAACACATGCAGCACAAATGTTAATCATTTCCCTGTTTTTTTATGACAAACCTCAAATAAATTGAAGCTTTAAAGCTGTCCCATTAAATTCGCAGGCAATCTAATTACACAGGACACATTTACAGGATTAAAATGCTTCAATTCTAAAAAGCCTCCTACAAATCGGTTTTCTCGTCAAAGGAATTAGACTCCAGCCCTCCTAGCGCTGACTGAAAGCCTTTACTCCAGCTATAAAAAGATCGAGGGTTATCGGCCCATGCGCTCACGTATTTGCTAATCGATTAGAAACCTTTCCGAGAGTCTACTCTCTCATATTTGTCTAGAAGTAGCATGTTTGTCCAAGCTCTGCTGGTGGTACCACAGTGTTAATGTGTTTGCCTCCCTCTCACCCAGACACGGGGATGGATTTAGCCAGCGGGCTGCTGAGTCAGGCAGAGGTCTTCTACTGCTGAGAGATAAAGGTCAAGGGTCAAGTTGAGGCACATACTGGCTGTCTCTGTCTGGTTTGTCATCTGACTTCTATATTTAAACAGTGTTTTGCTTCTAAGCAGTCACAACATGCTTGAACCGAACTTGTCCTCTGGCTATTAATACTATATATCTTGATGCATGTAGGGCTGCAGTCAACCAAATAAACTCTTGGTTGACTGCAACTGTACCAACCTTTTAACTAATTAGCTGATCACAGGTAGGTTGGAGAGGGGGAAACACAGTGTTTGGACTACACTTTACCTGCTAGTTGTTTTAGCCCAAACCAATAGAATAAGCTAATATTATGTGTACTTTTACCTTTAAGCTAACGCGTTAACAACAGACTGAAGAATCTTTCTGTTTAAAGGAGAGATGAGGCTTCACATGCAGCTTGGTCTGGCGTCTACTGACATAAAGTCTGAATGTGTGTGTGCTTGCAGAGTTATTAGTAGACTGAACATAATTATATATATATCAGTTCTGATATGTTTGCACTCAAACACTATTAAACAAAAATGTTGGCGGACACCCTTGCTGAAAGATGGATATGTAAACTGCTGCCAAAGTTACACCCGACTCCATCCGTTTTAACCAAATGCAGCAGCGGTGCCGACTCCTTCATTCCTCGCGTCATAGATTCAGCGGTGGAAACATTCCTCCGGGACTTTGGTCCATATTGACATGACGGCATCACACAGTTGCTGCGGATTGATGTGAATGTCTTCTTCCACCAAATCCAAAAGATGCTCTATTTGATTGAGATCAACAGTACAGTGAACTCATTGTCATGTTCAAGAAACCAGTTTAAGATCCTTTGAACTTTGTGACACGGTGCATTATCCTGTTGAAACACCTTTCGGATGATGGGTACACTGGTCATAAAATGGGATGGACAATACTCAGGTAGACTGTGGTGTTTAATACTAAGGGGCCTAAAGTGTGCCAAGAAAATGCCCCACACCATTACACCTCCACCGGCCTGAACTGATACAAGGTAGGATGGCTCCATGCTTTCATGTTGTTCAAGTCTAATTCTTACCCTGCGATCTGAATGAGTCATCAGCACTAGGTGTGGTCTTCTGCTTCTGTAGCTGATATGCTTTAAAGTTCAACCTGTTGTTCATTCAGAGATGCTCTTCTGCATACCTCGGTTGTAATTAGAGGTTATTCCAGTAACTGTCTTCCTATTAACACAAACCAGTCTGGCCATTCTCCTCTGAGCTCTAATATCAACAAAGCCTTTTCTCTCACAGAAATGCCACCCAATGGATATGTGGCGTGGGTGTGGTCTCTGGCCAGCTGCAGAGGAGGGGTGCGCAGTGGAGCTCCCGGGGCGGCGCAGGGGCGGGGTGAACAGGTGTGCTGGGATCTGACAGTGATTGTGTCTCTTTATATGTTGGCAGTGACAGTCGGAGGGGGGAGCGGACGTGACAGCAGAGAGAGAGCGGGAGTGTCTGTGTCCCAGTCAAGAAACCAGAGTATTAAATAAAAGTTCTGCTGTCAACATATTCGCCCCAGCGTATGTTTCTTGGGTCCAAACGTTACAGGATATTTTCCTGTAAACACTGATGGTTGTGTGGTCGTCTTGACCTTGTCCACATGTCTAAATGCTTTGAGTTGCTGCCTGTTCTAACCTGTGTAAATAGTTGTAGAACAAGTTAACCTAATAAACTGGTTAGTGAAATGTGGTTTGCTGCTCATGCAAAATAAAAAAAAAGAACCATTAACAAGTTGGCAGTGAAAATATAGTGATGTTTTTCTGCGGATGATAAACGAATCCATCCTGGACAGCTCTGAATATGACATTTTCTCCTGAAAGTAACACAACAGTCTGGACACAGCTCTGTTTCAATCCCAACCATCAACGCTGGGATAAACTAGACCACAGCTGGGCAGGATTTAAACTGCATCCAAAGGCGTTTCCAAAAGAACAAAAAAAACCCACCAACAACAAAGCGTCAGCTCAGGCAGGGCACAAAGTCAAGCTTCGCCACAATCCCAGCAGATCGCATGATGCCAGTTCAGCCCACATCAGCTGACGGCTCAGCTAATAACCTTTATGAATCATTAAGTTACTTTAATCTGCCCACAGTTATGTGCAAGACATTATGCATCACAAATCCAGGTTCTCCAAGGATAAATGTCTGCTGTCATTGCAGTGCTTGGGTCTTGCTGCTACTTTGCCAGCTCTATGTATGCGCTCATAAAGAGTAGAGCAGACATTTAATGGGGAGGTCATAGAACAGACTCATTCCAACAAATATAAATGACTGCAGATGAATATAACAATTTCCTTTTACTACAGTCTTCACCACTGAAGTAAAGTCACTCAACTCATGGAAGATTTTATGATATCAGAGAGGAAATTTCAAACTGCATATTCAAATTCACTTCACGACTTAATATTTGTGAGCGCTAAAACCGAAATGCATCTATAAACGCTACTGATTTCCAGGGAGCCGATCTTATGAGGGCGTTCTAAGAGATCATAATCAGCAGCTCAGCCTCCTGCATTTCAGCTTCCAACAAAGGATAAAAGATGGATTGCAGCCATGATATCTTCTGAGATTTAAAATAATGTGTTGGAGGCCTTTAACACTGATGTGGGTGTATTTCTGTCTAATAAAGCTATGCAGTTAGTTAAATGTCATGCACTCTAAATATGTTTTTTTACTGTTGTTAAGCTGCTGTTGGTCCTCACATCAGAGCCAGAACATAAATTCATCAGATCCCTGCAACTTTTATCAACTCAAGGCCGTAGAGAAAGTTAAAGTCATCTTGCTGGACTCCCAGCATCCTTGACAGAATGCGCTTGCATCCTTCAGGAGCGCTATCAGACATAAAGAATGAGGTCATTTATTCACTTTTATGGCTTTTTAGAGAAAATTAAATCTGGCTTCTTTCTTGATGGATATAGGAAAGGAAGCTCTTCATGCTTTAGGCTTCCTCTTGTTGCTGTTTCTTGATGATTTTTTAAAATTTATTGTCTTTGTGTACTTTGTGTAAACTTTGTATTTATCATTACTGATTGCTTTCGGTCTTTGTCCAAGTTCCAAAAACCTTGTAGGAAATTTTCTACAGACAAGAGACGACACTGAAACATGATGATTCACGTGACTTTTTACCCCTTCTGTTCAGTTCAGACTGGATGTTTTGTTGCTGTTATTACTTTGCTGTAATTTCAGTATGAGTTCATATCACTTTTTTTCTTTAGAGCGCTATTATTGTTTTATTGATTTCCGCACTCTACATCAGCTCGGGCCAGCAGCAGGTGAAGGACAAGCTTTACAACCAAACCTGGATGACGCAGCTGAAAAACACTAAGCCAGCTACTCAACTCACACGTATGGAAAAGTGGGGCAGTAAGAGAAATGAGAATAATGGTGGGAGGGGAAATGAGAGACGGGGAGATTGTGGAAAACAGATTACAGGGCAGAACATGAGATAAGGCATTGAGGATGTGTGAATGCCTGCAGCTGTACTTTGTTCTCCACGATCGTGTGCACCAGGAAGAGATGCGACGAGAGGCAAGGTGGCCTCCGTTCTCGGCAGCAGGTTACAGCGACCTCCAGCTTATTAAAAACACATCGCTCAGGGTCATTTTGGGGCGACTCACAGGAGCACAGACAAGCTATCAATAAAGCTAATCACATGTGGCACATTAACTTTAATAAGAAGACAGCAGCAGGAGCCCCTGAGCCCGATTGATGTAGAAAGAGTCTACCTCAGGGCCTCTAACGTGTCTGTTTGTATCACATCAATCTATGAATTAAGATTTTACTTTTGAGGTTCTTTCCAGCTTGTGTGGGAATAGTTAAAGATTATTTGGGATGTATCTATGCAGTTTAGGACAAATGTCACCTTCCATGGTTTACTGATAACTAAAGCGATGGCTAGGCTCCTCTGAAGTCAGTCCCCATTGACTTTAGTTAAATGTCTGCTTTCGGAGAGTGAAATCTATGTAATATATAAGGCAAGCAGTGAAAATATTATTTCAGTGACCAAACGCATGAGATTTCAGATACAAGCAGTGGAAATGAGCTTCCTCTGAAGCATGTCTGTGCTCTCCCTGAGAGGCGGGGTGAGGAGCTCGGTCATTCAGTAGAGCACATCGAAAGGAGGCAGTTGAAGTGATTCTAGCATCTGATTAGGATACCTCCTGGGTGCATCCTAAGCAGTCATTATGACTCTCGGCTGGCTTGGGAACACTTTGGTGTCCTTTGGATGAGGTGGAGGAGGTTGTCGAGGAAGGGAAGGTCTGGGCTTATTTGCTTAAACTGCTGCTCTGTAACCCAGACCCGCATAAGAAACAGAAAATGGATAAATGGATTGTTAGGAGTTGGTGGGGTTTCTCTGGTGTGGTGTCACGGGGTCTGCTTCTGTTTTCAGCTCAGGTAGGCGGGGTGGTGTGTCACGGGATGCTGACACACCGGCGGTGCATCAGACGTCATTTGATGGAGCGTTACTTAGGAGCAGCGCGACTGACGTCTGGTGTCGGAGTATTGCCACCTCCTCGAGTGGTAACGTGTTTAATTCTCCGCGGTGTGCATTACGGCCAACCTATGTCTGGGATTTTGTTTGCTTACCTGTTGTCTTGTATCTTCAGCCGGATCCATCACCCGCTTACCTGTCAGCTGTTTGTGAAGCCGCATTTCCGGGATCACTACGGAGATCATTTACAGCGTTTCTCCCACATCCCGAGAATCCCCGCCCGAGCCCGTACAGCCAGTGTGACAAGTGAGCTCTCCAACTCTCCCCATGTTTGTTGCTGTTTCTTACCGGTGGTTTGGCATCTCCCTCTAAAGTTTCGTTTTTCTTTTTCTTATAGATCCACCCTGCGTGCGCGGGTAACCCCTTTCCCTCCGAATACGTGTCAGCGTCCTCCCCTGGTTTCCCTCTGTTTGTCCCTATGTATAATTTCATATAACTTTGACACCACAAATAAAGAGCACTCTTTGCATTTTCTGCGCTTCTGTGTGTTCTGCCATAGAGTCCGTTCACTCAGCATAACATGGATATGGATGGAGAGGTATGAGTCGAGTTAATATTCTTGCCACCATTTTCACTTCAAATTATGTCCTCAAACATTTCAGAAGTGATAATTCACAAGGTTCAAATCTCCATTAATTGCTCACTTTAGTTTAAACTGGGCAACAAAGAACATGAGGGTTATTTTTAAGCTTTTAAGTTAGCACACACCGAACTGGCTACCCGCTGTTAGTGAGTGAAACCTTCTGGCCTTTAAAATATTCAAGATCTCGGAGGATGCACCAGACATGAATTAAAGTTTCTGTTCCACTGGGAGGCTGGCAAGCTAAGCTAAAAAGATAACTCAAAAATTGGAAGACAGTCAGCTAAACTTGCTAATGATGATAATGTCAGCAGATCCTGCAGACTGTGTTTTTAACAGCTACAAGACAAAAGGGGATAGAGGCCAACTCGACTCGTGCGCTTGATTTTCTGTTGCCTTAGCACTTGTACGTTACACTGGGATCCAAATCAGGTTCACTGATTTTAGGCTCGCCCACACGTGTCCACTTACAGTGATCTGATGAACTGTTACACCCCAAAGGGGATTTTTTTTAATTAAAAAGAGGATCTTAACTTTTGCAGAGGCCAGTCCCAATAACTCAGAAAACACTTCATACACTTTGACAGCTGCAACTGGCTCAACAGCTTTGAACACAAGCTGGACTCAGATACACTGTGCACAGACACACAGCAGGCACATCAAGCTGGTTCTGACCTTTCACTAAATTTCCCAATTCCCATTCTGTCCTAATGATGATGTGCAAACAAAGAATTACCCTCAGCGTATGATCCGATGGACCGATCATCATCTCTGATCTGATTCTCTGTAACCCCAGCATGTGGCTCCACATCCGTTTAGACAAAAGAAGCCTTGAAGCCTTGTTTCTTTTTTTGTTTTTACACACCATATAAACATGAACTTCTCTGCTGGCTCATTTTTTCCATAACAGCTTTTTAGTCTTTGCATAATAGTGAGAAAAAAAAATGTAGTGGCATTTTATGATATTTTAAAAATTATATAAAGCTTCAAATGACAGTCAAACTTTGACAGCAAAGAAATTAGAGATTATTGAAGGGCTGAGAAACGGGCGTTCAAAAGAAAACCAGCACACCTGCCAGCCATGCGGGGCAGGCTTGTGGCAAAAAGGGCATCAAATAACTCATTTATATTCATATCGTCTCCCTTCAATTTTCAATTTTGGCTCCTCGTCGATGGATGGGATTTTCCGGGCATATATCAGTGGTTTGGCAGCTCCCTGGATAGAGGGGATTTTATATTGGACCCCCATTCAGTATGTGCTGGGAGGCAGGTCTTTCATTTCATCAAGTCAAAGACAAAAAATAAAGAAATATTTATTGCGTCATAGACGTCAAATTAGATCCTCACAGTTTATGACTTAAATAAATGGTTTTAGATTGAGTTGGGTTGGCAGCGAGCAGGTTTCAGTTGCGATGATGGACAGTGAGTTGGCATCTTGACCACTTCAAGCGTCTGCGATAGCAGAGGCCTTCAGGTGCACGGGGAACCAGCCAGACATTTAATCAATAACTGGACCTCCTGAAGCCGAGTCACGTAACATTTTTAGGTTTCTGTGGGACACCGGTTCAACGATAAACCCCTCCACACTGCCTCTGTCTCAGACAGTAACAAAAAAAGAGACTGGGTATTGAAAAACACACTGCTTTTGTCTATTTTAACTTTAATAAGGTGGCCCTTAGGTGCATAACTCTTCAGAAAATACAATAAAAACAACGCACAGATTTGCAAAATGTCTCGATTTTGTCCCTGTGATTTCATTTTTCTAAAAAATGCCCCTGTAGTTGAGTGGAAATCTTTTATTGTCACTCATACTGCCTCCACGGTGTCACTGCCACCCAGCCCGTTTGGGACAAGGGCATGTGTATTATCTTCGTACATTGGTATGAATAACATATTCATAATTAAACTGCTCGCGCTAATTTCTTTGCCATTTAATTAGTCAATTCTGGGGCACGGGAGACAAAGGCCTTTAAATGGGAGTCAATTACCTCTTTATGATGCAGTTAGAGCGCCACTCTAAGAATCTCCCCATAATAGTGGTTGTTTATCACATTCTTTGGACAAGGCTTTAGCTGCCTACAATTAATACTTTATAGGTTCGAAATGCACATGTTGCTGCTGAAAAGTGGTAATACATTTCAAACGTGAAGCGGCTCGGCAGTCCTCGAGAGGTGACAGAGTACTTCAGCAGGATTGTCGCAGATCTGAAGAGCATTAATCCTCAGTGACATATAGTGAGAGAATACTTTGTGTTTAGCGACAAGACTAAAGACCCATCAGCCTAAAGGAAGGAAATTACTGAGTTGCCCCTTCACTTCCCTTCATCTTCTGTCTTTTTTGTCATGGGAAAAAAGGACAGCAAAGGGAATGACTAAATATTCTCAGATATATTCACACCCATGTATACAAATACCTGTATTTAATAGAGCAGTCAGACTGAGGCTTGCAGACCAGCCAACTTGGTTCTCACAAAGCCAAACCACAGACTTTGAGCAATTGTGGCTGTTATAATGACGTGCTGTTGCATTCTTGATCATAACTTGTACATTTCACCACACCCAGACCTACACTGATACCAGCATGCTTTCTCATGCTAGAAGCTACAGGAAAAAAAAACCCCAAAAACCAATAAACTCCCAGAGCTAGTGCAGGACAGACCTCTGGATTAAGACCTGAGAGTTTCTAGTTACTGGGGAAAAGCATGAGAACTGATACGAGCCTCTCCCTCTTTCTCCCATTTACAGTGCACACACACACACACACACAAAGGTAGCTTGAACACCTTTGCAATTTATCACCACAAAGACTCAAAGAAAGCCTTTGTTCCTGGCTCTGTGCAAAGCACTGCCAGTAAATCTCTGCTAGTCCACACTGGCGAGGGGACAGAAACCTGAACACCTGGCACAAACTAAACCATTTACCAGAACCACTTGTTGACGTGTTTCCTTTTTTTTTAATGTTCCGTTTTTGTTTAGTCACACTGATATCTTTGGACATGTTGGATCAGGTCAGAGGAAGAAAGAGAAGGGGTCACTTCATCCAATTTCCTCTGATATTTGAATGTTTAAATTGGTTCCCTGCAATAGAGGCATGTTTGGTATTGTAGCCTTTTAAAGAGGTACTGGACAATATCTGGCATGTTTCCCTGGGAAAATATGGGCATGGTGCCATTGTTTCCAAGAACTGTGAGAAGAGTTTTCTAATTTTTTATGCACTAGTCAAATAGATATGTCCCAAGAACTTTTTTAAAAAAGGGCACAGATGGAAATGTGCTGTAGCTCCCACTAAGAAGACCAGCCTCCTGTTTACAGCTTCAGTATGAGCTCAGTCCAAAATTAGTTAGCCAGACAGCTGGGACACTCTGGAACAAGTTTGTCCAAACAAAAAATAAATCTCCCTGACCTCCAGAAACTTCTACTGGCCTGTGAGAACAATCCCTTATCCTCCTAATTCCTGGCAACCCTGACTCTTGGAGGGTCGAGTGATGAACAACATGGCCAGAAGAAAGCCATACACATGAATTACAAAAGTTTAGTCTTCATGACTCACTCGACGGGGGAAAAGCAAAACAAACTGTAGAACAACGCTGACTGCTCTGTTTCAAGCACAGCGGCAGATGACGGTGTCCAATTTTAATTCCCGGAGACTATAAAGATCCAGCATCTGAGTCAGTTTGAATTTCTTTGGTGTTTACTGTAAGGCATCAAAAAATGGCACTGAACCCACAAAGACATGTAGAACAATGACGCGTTTGCTAGAGAAACACAGTAAGCCAGATCCTAAAGATTTGTTCAGTCCATAGAGATAAATGCAAGGTGGAAAACAGAAAAACATGCTGCCATCATCAAAGTCGCCATCTATTTTCAGAACTAAAGTGGTGGCTGTAAACCTTTTCATTCCTCTCCAAAAAGCTACAACCTGTCAGAGTCTTGCAGTCTGTGTTGTCCTGTGAAGAGCACTTGCTGCGGGGCATACTTGTTCTTTGTCAGAATGAGTTTGGTGGGGAAAGAGGAACTTCTGGATCAGGGAGGCTGAGACACTTTCCGGGCAGACTAACAAAGGCGGGGCTGTTGGATCTACAGCGAGGAAAAGACTAAATGAGTGTCTGCAAGAATTCCCTTGGAGCAGTTCAAAAAGATTGATTGAACAGATTTAAGCGTGTGCAGCATTAGCCGGATAATAAATGCAAAAGATACATGTTACACCAGACAATTGTAAATTAGAGGGAGAAAACAACGGCACAAATGAGCCTGCAATTGATGCCGTTTGGTGCGAGTGTGCTAGCTCAATAAACCAATCAACAAACAGAACAGTAACAGCATGTTTAATGTGACTGCGATCACTGAAAAAAATGTGGCCTTTTATCTTTTTCTGGCAAAAATTATGTCAGCAAGGGCAGGAAGTATGGCACATTACTGCCAGACTTTCAGCTAACTGTTAGCTTAACATAGCATATGTTTAGCTGATATTTTTCAGACAATAATATTAACACTAACCCTTCAAATGGAGACTCAGAACGGGGATTCACACGTGGCATGGTTTTTGGTAGCAGATGGGCTTGTCTGAGCATTTCAGAAACTGCTGATCTGCTGGGAGTTTCCCACAAAGCCATCTCTAGGGTTTACAGAATAGTCAGAAAAAGAAAAAATATCCATTGAGGGGCTAATCTCTGGGTTGTTGTTGGGAGACGTCATAAGAGAATCATAAGACTGCTTTATACTGATGGGAAGGCAACAGTAACTCACGCTCCAACCAACATATCTCTGAACGCACAACACATCGAACCTGAAAGCAGATAGCTACAGCACATCCACGCAAGCTCTTTCCGTTAATGTTTAGGTATGACCACAAATATGGGAGTAAAGCTTAAAACCATCCCAAACTGCACTTCACAGAAAAATGTGGCCACAGCTTTTCTAGCAATTGATTAATAACTTTAGTGTGATTGCTGAATTTAGTGCAGTGGTCAGTTATAAGAGTGCATTCCTGAAAAATCTGCTGTTACTAAAGTAAAGCACTGCACACATGACTAATCATTATTACCATGGTACCACTTGATCACTACTCTAAGTAGTAAACTAGTGATAATATATATGCTAACAAGGGCACGTTTTTTGGACTTTTGCTTTTAAAGATTGTTATCCCTGCAACCGACTGGCGACCTGTCCAGGGTGCACCTCGCCTCTCGCCCTATGCCGGCTCAATGGATGTTTTCATAAATATGAAGAACGACACCTTCCTCCAAACCCTCTGACTACCATTTCAATTGAAGGGCGGATCTAATTGAAGAACATGATGTTACTAGATGATTTTAGTAAGAGGTTAATTTGAAGATTCAAAAACACTGGTGCCACTGAACCAAACTGAAGCTAGTTTCTATTTTAACAAAATACTAGAAAGTTTCCACCAGTCCTTGAAACCTAGTTAAGTTTACAAGATTAAATCTGTAAATCAAGCCAACCAAGTGCAGGTTTTTGTGTGTGTTTGTGTGTGAGAAAGGTTTTGCTTTTTGCAAAATAAAGAAAGCAACAAAACAACAGTGAAAAAACTGTTGCTTAAGGACTAACAGACACATGCACACTGAGCGAGGCGAAGGCATGTAGCAGCATGCCATGAACCCCGTGAGTGACACTTGCTTGAGTGGGACAAAGCTAAACCACCGCTCCTGCTGGGTGGAGGATATGAAGCCCGCTGCAGGGTGGTGTGACAGGCTGCTCGGCTGGGTTGACACCTTATCTTCTTTCAGCATGCCTGGACCGCCTGAAACATCACACTCTCTTCTCTCCTTCATGATAGCAATGCATGCAATGCTTTGTTCCCCTTTGGAGAGCTGCTGCTTTCAACCTTCCTTATTGAGTGCATCATATCTTTGCATTCTGTTCATCATTTCAGTGCATACAGGATGCATACAGTTTTCTTATTTTACACAGCTAGGTTATACTATGAGCACTGGTAGGGTTTTTTTTATGTATTGGGGAAAAAAGGCCCAGAAAGAGGTCACGATGCTACAGTATACAAATAGAATAAATATATAAGCTGATATGTTTTTTTGAAGGGGAAATTAGATTTCATGATTCTGTAACACCTGCAATTAATTTCAATTACTCCCATTAGACACAAATAAAAAGACATATTGCCATAAAGTGTCAAGCATAAAATCACTGCATCTGTGTTTCCCATCATTACATATTCAGGATGTTATATGAGGGGTTAGTTAACAGGACTCCTGTTACAGACCCCACAGCTGACTGACAACCAGCCGGCCATTTTATGGTATGCTACACATAAAATTCAGCACTCAAAACCTGACTTTAAATACCAGCGACTTGCTGGCCTGTATCAGGCTAAACCCCTCGAAGACCTCAAACAAAGTGAAGGAAAAAAAATGATCCAGTAAACCTTTGCAAAAATGCAAAACTAAAAACAAAGGGGCAACACTGTGCAGGTGAATGTATTAACATGGGAGAGATTTACTTCAAAGGCAACATGCACGTTTGCAAAGGGGCGTCAACATAAAATATGTTGCATTGGATGTTTTGTGGAATTCATTCATAACTATATTTGTTTTGTACATTGATATTTTCTGTCACGATCTATTTCACAAGAAGAAACCGAGTCTACAGTAAAGAGGAGAAAAGAGTTTTGGAGTCAGTCCATCTCATCTAATTAATCAGAATTATCAGTGTAGTTTCAATAAGTGGGTCGTGTGGCGGTATGCCAGGTGTACGCAGTCCTGGGAGACAACTGCGGCTCGTTTGCATGAATCAAGAGCACCTCCTCCAAGATAGAAAAACATTCAGCTTTTCAAGAGGCAGTATGGGACTCATTTTATTTTTCAAGGTTTATCGAGACCACACATTACTTTTAGTTGACAAAACACAAGAAGATTGAATTTTTGCAGTTTGACAGTCCACTCATACATAATTTACCAGGACATAAACCAGAAGGCGATCGAGGGAAGGCTTTGAGCAGCCTCCAAAAACAGTCAGCCAGCTGTTTTCCAGGATAACACAAACATACAAAAACATTACAAAACTTTTATACCTGTTCTTGTTTCATGGTTGGAATAAAAGGGATAGTACAGTCCCAACAGTCCTACTCCAGTTCACAACCTCTGTGATCCATCCATCCATCTTCTGCTGCATTCAGGCTCAGGTCAAGGGAGCAGCAATTTAGCCCTCCCACACCCGGCCACCTCCTCTGCCTCGATCAAGGCATTCCCAAGCCAGCCGAGAGACGTAATCTCTCAAGCATGTCCCACGTCTGCTCTGGGGTCTTTTCCCAGTGTGACATACTCAAAAAACAACAACTACAAGGTGCCTAGGAGTCATCCAGGTCAGATGCCAGAACAACCGCAACTGGCCAATTTCAGTGTGAGGAGTGGGTACTCTACTCTTCCTGGACAACTTCCAGAGGAAGATCATTTCTGTTGCTTGCAATCTCATCGTTTCAGTCACTACCCTCCTCTCGTGGCTGTAGGTGAGGGTAGAAGCATAGATCAACCAGTAAATCGAAAGCTTCACTATCATGCTCATCTCTCTCATTTTCTCACTCATAAACAAGACTCCGAAATACTTAAAGTCCATAACTTGGGGTAGCAACTCATTCCCAACCAAGCGTGGATACCAGCTGAGAACCATGGCCTCAGAACAGGAGGGTCTTATTCTGATCCCAGACGCTTCGCACTCAACTGCAAACCGCCCCAATGCAAGCTGGAGGTCATAATTGGTTTAAACCAACCGAACTACAACTGCATTTTGTTAGCAATGCAAGCCAAGGTCATACTATATATCGGTAATAGATAGCCTGAAACAATAGGTCCAATACTCTGTACCTGAAGCCCTCGCTGGGGGAAGTGGTCTTCTCCAAGTCCACAAAACACACGTAGACAGGCTGGACTATATATCAGTTTTGATATCAGTGTAGTCATGTTGTGAACCAAAGTAGAACCCAACACATGATGTTGTTACTTCTAAGTTCCAATACTGATGCGATCCAATATTAGCAAGTTAGCCGTCAGCAGTAACAAACAGGCAGATTTCATCATCTCTAAAATATTGCTGGGATAGTCTTAATACTTCAGACTGAAAGTGGAAAACACGTTGTCATTCTGTTTGTCTTTCACCTGCTGGCGTGTGGAAAGAACGCGGGGCTCCCTTCCTATTTAAAAGTACCCTAAAGCTTGGGACATGTTAATAAAACAGTTGTTGAAACATAAAAAAGCTGCAGATATTTTCAATCTTAGTCACAGACATTCAGGGAGGCACACACGCTTACAACAGACACTAAAGCAAACAGCAAATCTTCCATGAACTCCAATTCTCACATGGTCTAGCACCAAAATAAACATAGACTGAAACTGACAGTTTAAGTACTGTTTATAAGCCGGGCATTTTGTCCTGGAAAGGCCAAAAACAGAAGAAATGGAAAGTCTGGCTGAGATCCTGGATGGAGTAGTGTGCAGGGCTGTACAGAGGACAGTCAACTGTTGCAAATGCTACACCTTCACGCCTCGGTTGAAAAGTGACATCATTGGTTGTTATAATGTGCAATGAATAGAAAACCCTTCATATAAATTCTATAACAATGACAGAAGATTGGAGGTTTTATATCCACCCACTAAATACTGTATAATAATCTGTAGATACAAACTCGGTCAGGTTAACATATGTTTGATCCTTTGTCAATGCTACATCCAAATTACTGGAAAATCTGCAAAGCAACTGTGAATTGATACACATTTCCTTCCACTATCATTACACAAACATCAGGAGTCATTGCTGGGGTTAATTTTTCCAATCTGCAGTCAATTAACAGCAGAACAGCCAGATGAAACCGGCACTAGTGAAGCTTTTGTGATGAGGAATGAAATCAGTGTAAAACAAAATATGTTTTAACTTTTAACTTTCTCTAGCGGTATTCCTAGAACACCAGGTATAGAGCCCTAAATAAATAAATATATATATATATATATATATATATATATATATTAGGGGTGCAACGATACACAAAATTCACGGTTCGGTTCAGTTCGATACTTTGGTGTCACGGTTCGATATTTTTTCGATACAAAAAAAAAAGTTCATGCCTTTTTAATTTGTCATTTATTAAATTTTCACGGCACATTCTGCACCATATCTCTGTGCGTTCATCATTTGTTTGAAGCCAGCTCACCTCCTGTAACCACTTTTCCGAGAATACACGCTTCTTTTGTGGTTCGGACTCCTTCTGACATTTCTTTGGAGGCGGAGGTACATCACAGTAATTGCTTAAAGGAGCTTCTTCGACATCTTTAAGAGTTCTAAACAAATGTCTGTCCTCCTCCAGAAAATCTTATGTATGCAAACACAAGTTGCAACTTCTTATCTTGTGCGCGTTTTTTATTTTGACAGCGAATGCGCACATGCGGACCACTTATGTGCAGCCCTGGTTATTTAGCTCGTCATATTGCAGCCACAGAAATTCTTTTGTCCATGAAACCATAAAGCTGCACTTTCTTTTTGCCTTATAGTCTGATTTGTCATAACTTTTCCGTTTTGTGGTAAGCTTTTCTTTGGCTGTCACTTCTTCACCCCGACCTGTCTTATTTGGCTCAGCAGAACTAAAATATATATCCTGCTGCTTTGACACACGCACTCACTTAATGCTCAGCGATTCTCTGCGCGATCAACCTCTCACATGTTTAAGCTTGCTGCGGGAGATTTCACTTGTCATGTTTGCATAGTAAGCTAATGATTGATAAGACGATGTCAGAGGAATTGGTGCGCAAATTATCATCACTCACTAATAGGGATGGGTACCGGTATCCGGTGCCATGATGGCACCGGTTCTGACATAAACGGTAGTAACCAGACCGAAAAGCAGCGCACATTTCGGTGCTTTATTTCGGTGCTTTTTTTTCCTGAGCTGTGGTACACTTTCTTCTTCCTTACATTTATATTGGCGGTTGGCAAACAACTGAAAGGTGCATTACCGCCACCAACTGGTATGGAATGATACACTTTAGATTCTAGCCAATCATTTTACGTTTCCGGATAGTAGGCGGGTCCATGTACGTACGTTCTTTTAGAGCAGAGCTACAGATTAAAAATGCCCAAGGCGAAGCGGTCAAAAGTCTGGCTGTACTTCACAGCAAATATGCAAACTCAGCAGCCTGCAACAAGTGCTTTAAGCTGATACTATCAAAGAAGGTAACACCTCAAATCCGATGAAACACCTGGCGACGGATAGCGTTTTTTTTAAAAGCCGAAAAATGCGCCGTATTTGATAGCTTGCTGCAAGACCTCACACCAGCGCATCGACTGCGGGTGGGTTGCCTGTTATCGGACCCGGAGTTAGCAACATCCCCCAAAAAACCCGAAGAGGAGAGTCCTGGCCCCTAGCCCTGCCAGTGTAGCAGAAATGATGACGGATGATGATGGCAGCAGCAGCCGTTCTTCTCTGCGTGAGTAGCTTAGTAGGCTAACCACGTTATTAAATTAATGCATGTAAGGTGAACTAGCAAACACCGTCATAGTTACATGCAGCTGTCTTCTTGTTTGATGGCAGATACTCCCTTCACCCTGGCCAAAAAGGCTAAAATGACCAAAGAAAAAGTGGAAAACAGCTAAACATGAGAGGTTTTTGGACAAAGTTTGTGTTTTTTCCATTGATTAAGCACTGCTTCCAGCCAAGAGTGATACCATAAATCCCCTATAGCTGCAGAAAAGGCTAACATTGTTATCTTTTTACAAAAAAAACAGCTGAACATAAGATGTTTTTGGACCAATTTTGTGTTCTCCATTCTTTAAGCACCGGTTTGAGCACCGTTTAAGCACCGGCACCGTTTCAAAAGTACCAGTTTGGCACCGGTATCGGATAAAACCTAAACGATACCCATCCCTACTCACCAATCAGTGCTGTCGCTCTCTATACACAGTTCACGCGATTGCAAAGTGAAAGCAAAGAACAAGCGCAAATTCAAACGCGATTTCAATATGTCACATATTGACAGTGGCTCACCGATGCCAATGACATAATTACCCAGCTACATTTCTGAAAGAATGCAAAAGCATTGACATAGATTTTTCCTTCCTACGATAGGCCGACGGGCAGGGCAGAGAGATTTTGGTAGCCCGACTGGAAAAATCGCTAGCCCCGGGACGTCGGGCTAGCGATTTTGCGAGCCCTGTATCTGATTGAGAAATCACTCATCTTTGGAAAAGAGAGTTTATTACAGAGAAATGGCTCTTTCCAAAATAAAAGCTATACTATACGCTTCTTCTGGGCTATATTCTCAGCAGCATATTAAACATATCAGGTCCCCATAAGGAGAATCATGTGCTAACGGCAGTCTAAATGACTCGGGTAAAGTTTGTAGCATGCCTGCTTGTTGTTTTTCTCTGCTTCCACTTGTCTTTGCACTAGGATGATGTCAGCATAAATGTGCAGTCATATTCGTTGTGTTCCCACTACTGCTGTCAGCGTAAATCTCATTGAAATGACGTTAACGCCACAACACGGCAAATCTCCGTTAACGAGCTACCGCGGATCGCCCCATGCGTGGGGGTGGACGGCCAACACGTTAACGAGCTAACTGAGCTAACACACTAGTTCCCACCCATGTAATTGAGCATTGCTGGCACATCCAACATGCTGTTTTACTTTAGTCCATGACACGCTTACCTTCAGGGTCATACTTCACATGAAAACCAAAATAGTTCCAAACGCCAGATCTGAATGAGGGTGGGGGAGGTTCAATTTGCCATGTTGCAAGGAGAGCTTAACTTCTGTCTGGCTAGCTTGCGCTGTGCTCAGTGAATCTGCGTTTGACTACTACTACGCCTAGGCTGCACTGTCGAGAGCAGATCCACTGAGCGCTCAACACAGACAGCACCGTCAGAAGGAAAGTTGATAAAATAAATTAAAAATTTTGTATTGTTCGATACATATGCGTACCGAACCGAAAGCACTGTATCGAACGGTTCAATATCGATACTTATCGTTGCACCCCTAATATATATATATATATATATATATATATATATATATATATATATATATATATATGCACACATCCTTGAATTCACTCCATGACCAGCATGCATCTTGAACTGGATGCAGAAACACAACAAAACCAAAGACAGTGGGCTGACCTCAGGAAAATATAACATGTATGCTTCTTTGCATGCCACCAAATTACATCTCTTGCATGATCCTCAGCTGGAAGAAGAGTAGCTTAAGTCACAGGTTTCTGAGCCAAAAGGTTGGTCCATGTCTCCCTGGGTGCTTTGCTCTTACTTTTCTCTTTCCCTAGAATCTTATTTAGGTTTAAATACAGAAAACGTCTGGCTTAAGGCCTGATAAGAGTTGAGTTTGCAATGACTCTAGATGTACTGTATAAATATACAAAACTCACCAGTGTGCATTTAAATGTGACAAATTTAACAAAACATCAATATTTTATGTCTTATGAATAAGAAAAGACTTTTTTCCACAACTTTTCATCTCTAAAGTTTCCAATCACGCCGTGATTCATTCTGTTCCTGTTGCACTTTGCCTTTTATCATATCCAAACTTCTTCCTCTCAGAAATTTGGTGCATGGACTGCAGCATGTTTAGATTTTTGGGAAAATAAACTGATCCAGAAGCAAATGAGGCATGCAAACACTTGTAAATGATTGTTGGACGTCTGAGCAGAACGTTAGTTTGACAATATGTAACTGCAGAAGAGTGCCCAGGGGAACTGTTTTCCTTTATTGCTACCCTTTATTTTTCCTTCCTATAATCTCAGCTATTAAGCATCACTCACTACACTTTAGAGTCCCATATTTCGATATTGTTCTGCTGTTATTGTCTCTTCTTTCACTATGACGGTCAGGGAAGATGGGCAAGTGCCTGTTTTCTAGGCCTCCGCCCTTTCTCGGTTATCCTCTCAAATGTTTCCCAATGCAAAACACAACTCCTCCTACCCAAAATCAAAACTATTGTGCTTGTTCCACTCCTTAGCTTATGATCTATTTCTTACATGGCAGCGTCCCTCAGCTGAGTCTAAGGGAGGAGCAGATAACAGCCTTACTGTGGTCTACTGGCTGCAATCATCTGCAGAGAGGGGATGTTTCTGATGATTGGAAAATGCTTGTCATCGTTCACTGACATCCAAATTTGCATAGTTTCAAACATCACAAATCTCCTGGTCCTCCATCTGACCGTTTCAAGCTTACTTTACAGACATGATTCTTGCCTAGCAGTAATCATTAAAACTATGCGATAGCTCAGGCAGCATGTTTAAACAACTGGATGCAAAGGAACTTTTGAACCAATAAGAAAAAAGCTTAAAGAGTAGCTTAACTGCATTGGGCTTCATTAACTAGTGGCCTCTTTGCTTTTTGTTTCTGAACCTATTGAACTCCGTGTGGCTCTCCAGCCCTCTAAAGCCATCAGCGTGAGCTTCTCCACGGACTAAAAGAGGCGGAGGGCTGAGCGACAAGGGTCAGGCGTGACTAATGCAAGAACCTGGTGCTGCTGTTGGATGCTACTAAGCGGGGGTGGGTGGGACGATATGCCATGGCCCGCTGTTGCCACATAGAGGACAGCACAATAAACCCAGCCACCGTCGCCGCCCCTCCCTGTCTGTCACCCCCTCAGACCACCCCCACCCCCTTCATCCATTCATAGCAGCTCCTTTCAGCAGGTCATTCAGTGGGGCCGGTAAAGAAGCTAGCTCATTCTGTCCGTTCTGAAATGTGCAATGTCAGAAAAAGGGAGAAATGGTGGGGGCGAGATTCCGAGGAGGCTTAAAGAAGGAGAACAACTAAAGAAGACTGAGCTGGAATCTCCTGCTTTGAATCAGCAGGCAGTTTGTGTTGGGAATCACCTCCGAAGCATGACGAAGAGAAGAGGGAAATGTAGCAACACTGCAAATGCAAAGGAATTTGCATTACTAGTGTTGTAAGACGCAACTTAGTGGCCACAGGCATCAAATAATGACAATCTGTCACAAGATTGTGGCCACAGCAACACCGCTTTTACACACTATTGTCATTTTAGTTCAGTCTTTGCTTCCAGTTCAATTAGCGTCTGGTTTAGGGACAAAAAACCTCTTGATTAGGCTCAGAAAAAGATTGGGGTGATGAAATAAATGAAATAAATTCAAAATATGAATGTTCATCCTTCTCAACATTAAACCTGCTTTGCATCTTTGTACCAATTTGGACTTGGGCTGTGGTGAATCTTTACCCTACCCAGCATTCATGCTTGTGCGTGCTGTTAATTACCTTGTGGTCATGTCCTAGTGTTTCATGTGGTACCAGTCACAACAGAAATAAAGAAAATCCTTTGGGGTATTTTTTTCTGTTTGTTTGTTTTTCCCTTCTGGGCCCTTCATTTTTGTTTTACTCAATGTTCTTTTTTTTCAGAGTCCTTCCATTTTTCACTTCTTTGTATATTCCCCCATATTCAGTTCAGCTTAACTCAATTCAGTTTTATTTACATAGCGTCAAGTCACAACAACAGTCGCCTCAAGGCAGTTATATTCCAATAGTTTCGGCAATCTCCCTCCAGCAATCTGCTGAGAAATGTGAGTCTTCATATTGAGGCGATGTTATTTTCTTACTGGTGAATTTAAAACCTGTGGCAAAAAAATAAGTTGGATATGCACGGAAGGAACTGACAGCACTGACCATGCCAATCACCTACAGTACATTTCCACTGTGGTGTGCATCGTGGCATAGCTCACATCGTAAGGTTTCAAAGGGGTCTGTGTTTATGACATAGCCTACAGCGCAGATTTAACACAGTAGTATAAATCCTCTGTTAACAGTAGCATGTGCAATTGTGATGCCACAGGGTCCTAAAAAAGCATCCGTATATAACATGTTAGAGGTGACCTGACCCACAGTGTAATGACATCAAGGAGAGTTTTGTGCATATACCTCTGATGACTTTGACTAAATTCCTATCCGGTCGTTAAGTCTGACGTCACTAGCCGTGTCTGGGCCTAAACTCCGCTGCAGGTCCATATATCAAACGATCACTATGGCATTACTGAGAGTTGAAAAACTGTCTAAAGTCTTTCATCTTTAATAAAATGATCAGCGTTCTGCTCTACCAGGTGTAACAATTGAGTTTAACATCCAGGCATCCATGAAAACAAAATTTATGACATTTAACAGAGTTAGAAGTTAGCAGGAAGTTAGCTCGCTAGCTTCTATCTAAATACAATATAAGATGTCCTGACTGCGGGGTTTTGGAAACAAATTAAAACGTACAGCTCTGTTATCACTTCCAACATAAATGAAGACAGAAAACTAAACAGCAGTGACGTTTGTAGGGTTACTGAAGTTTGGCTAGCTGGTATATAATGATGTGCTACGTGACCGCTAGCAACACAGCTATGTTAGCATAATATAAACAAGCTAACTTTTTTCCCACTCGATAAAAGTTAACGTGAGTGTTCTTGGTGGTCAGGAACAAATGTAATCGCATGGCAGGATGCTGTAAAATGACCAAACTTCAGTCAGGAGAACAACTGAGATAATCCATCCACAATACGAGGTTAGTCATTCATATACTGCTGCATGGGCTGGGCTGTAGTTACATCCTAAGGTTTTAAAAACTGAGCTTAAATAAATGATTAGAGGTAATAAAAGCCAAGGGAGGTCAACAGTGATCACTGACTGTTTTAGGAGCTTTTTGAGATTAAATAGAAGAAAATACAAAACATTAAACATGTTAACAACACAAAAGCCATATTAAACGCAGACTACTTTAGGCCCGGAAGTAGGATTCGTCACGTCATCACTTAACGACCAGATACTGGAATAAATAAGAGAAGGCTCATCTGTCATCATTTTATCTCCAAAGTTTCAGCTTTATTCTGCTTCCACTGGACTTTGTTTATACTGTTGATACTCCAACTTTCCCTCCTGAGCCCAGAATTAAAAGTTTTTTCTTCACCTCTGTTTAGGACTTAAAACAGGTGGATTTTAAAGCACCTGATGTGCCTGAGATCTCGCATGTTCAAACTTGTAATCTCTGTTTTGTGTCTGAGACAGAGAGAAATAAACATGTGACTCTGGACACAGAGGTCGTCAATAAAAGCTTTGATATGCAGTTTGTTAGCTAGGAACATAGCTAGGTATTTTACCCACAAGAATAAAACCAAGGCATGAAACTCTTTGATGGCCAGCATGCATTTTTCTTCACAGCTCTCATTTTAATGTGCCTCTGAGTGTGCGCCTGTAGGACAGCAAAGGCAGCTGCTGGCAGCGTGATGGATGAGGAGAGTCATGTTGGAGCTGGAGACGTCCACAGTCGCTGCAGCCTGTAAGCTTTTTAACCCTCTATCAGCCTCTTCCAGCCCGTGAAGAAACTCCACTCCCAGCATCCACAACGAAATTAAATTCCACACACAACCGCAATCTTAGCACATTAACAGCCTTCAGCAAAGGCTTTTAAATCAGACCACATCATTACATGAGTCAAGACTCTCTCTCACGCTCTCCTTCTTATTCCCCTATCGCACATGCAGATACTCTCCAGGCTCTGGTGGAACATCTCTTTTTCCACTCGGAGAAAAACAGCAGAGTGAAAATTAACCCCAAAATCAGCGTCAATTTTCTGAGAGTGGCCCTGTTGAGTGTATCTCTGGGTGAACATCCAACATACAGAGCCACAGACTGAAAGCTTTAAAAAAAAAAAAAAAAAACCCTAATGCACTCACAGGATGTTGTGTAATTTCGCCCAGATGTGTTCCACAACTCATCTAACTAATAAAGAAGACGGGAA
This sequence comes from Neolamprologus multifasciatus, assembly GCF_963576455.1. Lineage (NCBI taxonomy): Eukaryota > Metazoa > Chordata > Actinopteri > Cichliformes > Cichlidae > Neolamprologus > Neolamprologus multifasciatus. The sequence goes on along the minus strand of NC_140447.1, from coordinate 20,939,547 downwards.
TGTTTCCACCATTGCTGTGATCTCAGCTTCTAGTGCAGTTGCTGAGCCACTTTCAGAGGGCCTGCGAGCTTTTCTACAAGTGAATGGTGCATTATATCATCCCAGAGGACCTACAGAGAGTGGAAGAGTCCACCTGCACTCTGTTAATACAGGCCTATCTAAAGAAGGGCAGGGGTTGCTCCTTCCAGCGGTTTTGAGGTCAGCCCACGGCAAGGGAAGCACCTCACCCAGATATCTAAAAATACCGTCCCACATACAGTTTTGCTGCATCCAGCTCGAGCAGGAGATGGACTGATGAAGGACTCCGAGTGTAGCGCTGGTTTGGTGGGCATTCCTGTAATCTGTCTACCTCTAAAACAAGCTTTAATACCAGGCGAAGGAAATGAGCCGACAATTTAATCTAAGCTGTGAGCCTGGAGTGTGGCAGGATTCGTAAATGAGTCTGTGTGAGAGTGTAAAAAACACGAGCAGCACGTGCATGCCCCTGTGCAAACCACCACACACGCAGCTGATAGCATCGCTCTCTCTCTCCCAAACAGGGCCAAACAGCCCTGTGGTCTGCACTCACACACACATGCGAGTTGAATTTACAGTCACTGTCAGCAGTCGAACATTTCTCTAACCACTATCTGATACGTGATGAAGATCTGCTGCCAGCAATAAAAAAGCCCTGGGAAACACGAGCTGGCCAGCGCAAACAGAACCGATGCTGGCACGAACTTCTCCCACTGAGGGCAAACTGACGTGGGATGGGACGAGATTACAGATTTGTGTGTGTGTGTGTGTGTGTGTGTGTGTGTGTGTGTGTGTGTGTTTGTTTGTTTGTTTGTTGGGGAGGAGGGGGGGGGTTGTTCAGGTGGACTACAGTAGGGATATTGTTTGCACAGGAATCCTGATTCTCCAGTATGGACTTTGTCTTACAATCAAGGACATCAACAGGATGAACATCTAGGTATCCAACCTGATCCTTAAATAAAAGTAAGAACTGTGAAAAGTTGCACATGGTTGACACTTCCACCTTACATGTCAGAGTGGGAAGAACAAGGAAGAGGAAGCTTGTTGTGCTTCTGCACAAGCTGAATTAGTGCGAAAACACGAAAAATCAGCCGAGCTCGGAGGCAGTGCATAAGAACATGCAGGAAAAGCAAAGCAATTAAGTGAACCTTGTAGTAGTTGGGAAATTATGATAATTAGCATCAAATCAAGTCTCTGATCTACTCGAAAGGGAGTAAGTTAGTGGGTCATGACAGCCTTCTTTAGGCTAATGAATTCTTAAAATAAAAAGGAGACAGGATGTTTGTCCACTCTTTTTTTTAAAAAAAAACAAAAAACAAAAACACACACACACAAGTGGATCTCTGCAGCAGCAAACAATGAATTCTGCGCGTAAAACAATCTCATGCAGAGGCTAACCAGCAGTCCACCTGTGTCTGCATCATTTCTCCTGCACGCTTTGCAGAGGAGACTTATGCACGAACTTGACTCTTTAAGGCACAACTCGGTCCTAGCAGGTTAATGCCTGATGGCTAACGCGGTCTCCTTACCGTTACTGGCTGTGATCTCGGCTTGCACATTCCACACACACTGCAAAACTAAAACAACTCCAACAAAAAGGTCGAACGTCTTCACAGGCGCCATATCCAAGTTCCCGCTGCCGATTTCTTCTCAGTATCCCGATTTTTTTCTTCTTCTTCGTCTTCTTTTAGAGTCCGTCTCTGTCACGCACAGACACCGCTCCCCCGAGAAGACTCCGTAACTCTCCTGCCTGTCCTGCTGCTTTTAAAAGGGAAACCTGCCTGCGCTGCACTGAGCTGTTTTTTTTGTTCCAGCGTGTGCCACGCCGCGCGCTCCTGGACAGTAAACGCGCTCTCCGCCTCCAAAATTAAGCAAAAATAAACATCAGCAAACAAAGTGACCGCATAAATGCGAATCTCAGTCTTTGCGCTGTAATGTCATCCCACAGGACGGAGATGCAGAGCGTTAGTCAGACAAATAAAGGCTAAAAATGCGCTCCTGGAGAAGAGTGCGCTCTCGCCGTCATCAACTCCTCAGAGCCAATGACCCTTCTTCTTCTGTTTGATGCTCCGCGTGTGCAGGAGAAGCTGGGGAGGCAAACCCAGCGAGCTGTCGCGGACACAGGCAGGTATCTGAGTGATGTGGGAAAATATTGCGAGCAGAAATACTTTGGAGGTTCAGGATGACGCATTTGTCGGCTGAAGGCTCCCCGGTGGACAAAAGGGACTTTCACTCAGAGGGGCTTGTTTTTATGAAAGATGGAGCAATAGACACAGCAGACTTTGGTTGTACAGAAGTACAGACTGGCTCTATTTTTAGTGTCCGTCTTACTTCTTTTCCTCCTCGTGCATTTCTTTCAATTAAGAAAGATCTGTAGACTCCACTTCTGTCCCATCGCTCACCTTTCCCCTAGACTCAGGTGATTGAACTGTGAGAGCGCCCTCTTCAGATACATAACATTAACACTTTTGTTCTATTGGGAATAGCTTACTTCTTCACTGATGGTGAAAATACATGAAACCTGACTTTTTCTGTTTAAATGCACATGATCATTTCCTGTGACTAAATATGTGGAAAACTTTTGAAACCATGACTGATAAATAAAATGAGCTATGCGTTAACTCCAAAGTGATGTTACTTAATTACACTTAATTAACCTTAAGCATCAGTTAGGTCTTAGCTCTAGAGGTAAAATTCCGTATTAAATCTCCAGTAAACAAAGTTGCAAAATACTACAAACAAAAATCAAAATGCACTGATTTTAATTTTTAGTAAAGTAGAACAAGGAGCTTGGTTGTAGGATCATTAGCCCACCCATTTGGGAGGAGCTGATAGTAGAGCCATTAATTCTCTAAGGTGGTTTGAGCATCTCACTAGGTTGCCTCTTGGTCACCTTGGCATTTCCTACTAGGAGGAGACCCAGGACACGCTAAAGAAGTCATATCGGTATACTGGCTCCGGCAGTGTCCCCCAGCCCCTCAGCTTTGGCCAGGGAGAGGGAGGTTGGAACGTCACTGGTCTGGTGTCTCTGATAATACTGCTGCATTTGGGATCAGTATCCATATAAATACCCAAATGGATGGATGGATGCACTGAATTGCTGTGTAAAAGGTAAACAGGAATAAAATCACAAATCCAGAATATTTGAAAAATCTGATTTTACAGCTTCACAGTCTCAGAAACAGAATAGCAGGATCAATTTTTAGGGAGGTAATGTTCTGATTTTCATGTTTCAAACTACATGATAACACCAGGATGTTTTTCTTCATTATATTCAGAATCCCCCCCCCCACCACCACCACCACCACAGATATATCAGCTGATAATATCTTCCACCAGTCAGGCTCTATAATTTTCTATCTACATGTCAAAAAGCAGTTCTGATATAATTAGGACGACTTGTAAAAGCACCAAGCTGCTAGAAACACGTTAAATATGTTTCCTGAGCTGTTTCACCGCAGGCTCTTCGGCCCCCAAAACATATGATTTGTGGTAATATCTAAATGTAATTCATAGAAAAATATTGCTTTCTGATTGTCACAGCATTTGAATCCAGACATGCGAAACCAGAAGACGTATGTTGATGATGATCCCTCTCTTGGCTGTGTGTTTTTCGCTTTTCCCAGAAACAGACATTTGAGGGCAAGAACTTGGAAACCTTTCATGAGAGGGAAGGTTTCTTTTCTTTTTTTCCAAAGCACCTTTCTTTGCTCTCGGGACTGCTCACTATACTTGTTCTTTTCTCATTGCTTAGTTGGCACTCCTCTTGCGCAGGAAGGATAACTTGGACCACATGCTTGTTCCAATTAAGACACTCGCTGTGGGAATTCAGAAGCTGCCCTAGAGTCACGGAAAAGCTTAATATAAAGAAGACACTTTTGCACAAAGGACCCTATTATAATGCATTTGGCTGCTTTAAGCATCTCGAACATTTAAAGTTTTTTTGTGTGTGTGTATGTGCCTACAAACCTCAGTGGAGAAAAAGATGAAAACAATTGTAAAAATCTGAGAGGACAAATATTTTGCACAACTCAGGCCCCTTCAACAAAAACAGACCAATAAATACCAATTAACTCTATAGCTTTGTCAGTAATTAGTCATTACCTTGATTAGCCTCCCTGTCCACTTAGATTCATACAGAGCAGCATCTGCCAACAGTGCAACAGTGATGAGATGGGGATTTGTTTCTGCACTAAATACATTTTACTGTGGCACTAAAACAATTTTTCTCTTAGAATAATCACTTTCCCCTTTTCTCTAGAAAGATTTCTGAATACATGATAATCAATTATAAAATAATTAAGAAATGAAACAGATTGAAAACAGTAAAAAAATATGAGACACGTGCAATAACTCCAGATCTCCAGATCTCATGTTTTAATCCTTCTTCAGTATCAAAGTAACCTATTGACAGCTGTACCGTCATGATGACATGGCAAAGATAAACGGATAATTGTTAACTGAACATATTTAATTGGGCCAAACTGGTGAAGTGTCACAAAATCTTCTAGTTTACTTCCCTGACACATTAAGCAATCCACAGTTAAAGCTGCAAGAGAAACTACCAGGAAAGGTCAGGAGTAGGAGGTGAACTACTGCCCAACTCACAGCAGTCAGTGAAGTTTTTTCATTCAGTGTCTTTATTACTTTTAAGAATAGGGACAAACCTGTTTGGATTCATGTCAAAAACATATACTGCACTGAAATAACACGTGAAATGTCCTTAAAAGTAGTGTGTGATGAAAATGGCATAGAGAGAAACTGATCCAGGTAAGGTATTTGATGGACTTTAGTTTGGAAATAAAGAGAAATAAAGTTAACATTTGAAATCTTAATATATATGTCTTAGTGTATTAATTGTTTTGAAAGAATAGGAATTACTGCGGTACGGCAATGGCATGTGTCATCAGAATCAGAATCAGCATACTTTATTAAGCCCTAAGGAAATTATGTGGGTTACAGTTGCTCCAATACAGTACAAGAAAGAGACTAAACTATCTGACAATGCAATGTGTTGCAGATGTATTGTCATGTGCCATTTATGTGGCCCAAAATCATTAGCAAGCCAGGCTGAACACTGTATCGTGTGGGCCTGAAATTAGGTGGCCGTGTGACTGACATGCAGAAGCCAGTGTGGCCCATAAACTGCAGCTGTGGGGCACATCCGGGCCAAAAATTCATTTTGATCTGGGTACCATGATCAACTTTATTTATATTTCAATTTTGTGTTTTAATCTGGATATTTCTTTATTAGACCTATTTTTATTAGTGGGGGTGTTTTGTAATATGTTGTATTATTTAGCATTGGTACTTTAACTTGTTGATCTGGTCCTGTAGTAGAGAGATCCTTCAGACGCTTAGTTTTGAAGGATCTGAAGGATCCCTTTTCACATAAATGGAGGCCATTTATGTGATAAGGGAAAGCCCATCTCTGAAATGAGGAGGGGGCCTAAGGGTACATCTTTCACCATCTTACAATGCTGTGATTGCAGCCATTCCCCAACTCTCTGTTAATGGTACCAATGGCCATTGATCAGTGGTTGTTCATCAGCGGTGATAGTTTCAGTCATTATGCAAATGTACTGTTTATAAGATTGGGGAAACCTGCAGTCAGCTGAGACTGAAGAAGTCACTTGGATGAGTGACGAAACGTTTCTCCCACTGAAAACTCTACATTCAGATGAACAGAATCAACTTTTGGGAGCTTAGTTCTGTTATTTGTGTGAGCACTTCACTTTTAGGGATGTGCAAAAAAAAAAAAAGACAAAAAAGAGGAAGAATGTTTTGACATGCATTTTCTCTACTTTCCTCTAAAACAGCTGTAGGAGACATTGTTATGATCATAAGACTCAAATAAATTTCTGCTGACAGCACCTGTCCACGATTGTGTCACATTCATTTTCTCACATAAATCCCAATCACCCCCGGCACGATTGGTTCAAACACACACCCCTTCTCCAGTTACAGGGGCTTACATCAAGTGACTGCAGCGCAAACACAAACAATCCTACCCAGGTAGGGATACACAACGCGCTGCCCTGTGATGTATTCCCTCATAAAAGGAGATTATTGCTGACACGTGCAGTGTGGCCATTTAAGCCGTAAAACATCTTTTAATCAGATGCAGTCCAGTGACACGATGCCATGTGATTTAGCTCCCGAGGCTCCACACATGCTCTGCAGCTCTAATCGTCACAGCACTCGAGTCTCAGCAGCTACAGCTCTGCTGCTGTAATCACCCCCTTCCCCAACTTCTACAGAAACAAGCTGACCACTCTGAAAATCTCCCACAGCATCCTCCTTCAGTATCTCCCTCAGCCACCACCCCCCTCCCCCCAACCCCTTCCAGTGTGACATAAAGCAGGATCAGACACAGTCACTCAGTGAACTTTTGCTTGGCTGCACACCACACCACACTTTGCCTCTCCAGGGGGACTTTAAAGAGCATCAAAACGTCTGTGACGAAATCAGTGAAGTGAAATGGGAGGAATCAAGAGCTGCTGGTCTGAGGGTGGTGGAAAGTGTGAATTTTCCAGCGAGTGTTTGTGCCTAGAGACGGTCCCCACATGTTGAGTTGCAGCGCAGTATGTCACTGCGGCATTTATGATGTTTGGCCACTTAAAAAAAGCGGAGAACAAAGAGGCCGTGTGGCAGTCAGACACCAACAAACTGAGAAGAACAAGCGCTGCTCTGTTTTGGCCTTTCCATTAGAGCATTGCTTATTATTACCTTTTCCGTCTCGCTGCAAATATTAAGGAGACCCGAAAGCACACAATAATTGCGCTTTGCTTTGAGTGGAAACTTGAAAATGCTTTGCTCTATTGCACAGTCGTATTTAGAAGTGGTGAGCCTGGATAGCAGGAAACTCATAATCACATGAATCAGACAGACAGCCTCGCCTGTGGCACAAACAAACCTGGAAATGCACACAAATGCAATTTAAAAGTTCAATAAAGAAACTGTTTATGCTTGTTTTTCTTCTACTTGTGACGTCCCCCCCCCCCCCATCCCGGTCCATTCCTGCTCTGTTAGGGAGCAGGGCTGGACCGCAAAACTACACCTGAGCAGCAGAGGCTTCGAGCCATGTTTATGTCATGTGATTAGGTCCACCTTGTAAACAGGGGCAACCGTGTCAACATCCAGGCTGTGAAAACACATTGGTGAATTTGTACTTTTCGCACTTCATAACAAGAAAGCACAAAACAAACATGGCTGCCACAGTTCAGTCAAAACAACTGATCAGCAAGATCATCTCTACAGTCACACAACTTGTGTGTTAAATTAAGCATGGTAACTATGGCAATCTTTCCCATCCTTTCCATCCATCTGACTACAAATAAACATGGCGGCTGCTTTTTTCCACTTTTTTCATGCATCCACTAGCAAGTTGTTTTTGTCTTTTTTTCTTTTTAAACCAAAGCCAAAAAACAATAAAAGTGCCTTTTCCAGACCAATATTCAACAAAAATCTAACTGAATTCATGTGCATATTAGATAGATAGATCCTCCTCCTGCAAGTCACATGGTTTGTTATACATGGACTCTTTTTAAAGAATATATGAACGTTATCCCTGGAAACAGCTTGCAGGTGTTTGGATAAAGCATCAATCTCTCAACCATAGTCTATCTTTAGCCAATCAGATCAATTAATCAGGATCTGGTGAGGAAAACCAGCTTGCAGTCTGAATAGCTTTGCAAGCTAGCAGCGAGTTCATATAGCCAGCTTTGTAAGAACACTTTATGCATAAATGCAGGCAGTCACATAAATAAAAGAGGAGATGAATCATCTGTTTCTACAGAGCCTAGCTGCAAACGTAATGACCTTTAGTTCCTCAGAGGAAGCTGATTTGACCACACAGCTTGTGATCTCACACGACTGTGATCTTGTGAGGTCTCACGGGGTAATCATAACATCTGAACTGTGACTGGTTAGACTTGACAAACTGTACGGCTCATCAGAAATGAGATGACAAAGGCAGAATACCCGAAAAAACAACGTGACTGAACAGTGGTATTTGGAGTGATGTGAAGAAAATATAATATCATTGCCCTATAGCGTTTCCTCTGTGAGTTATGTGCAAGTCTTGACTCACACTTCTTCTTTTGTTCTCCACATGTATGGTGTTATTTTTGTGCCACTATTCTGAGCGCACGTAAAAAAAAAATTGAGCGCACATAAAAAAAATTGCAGGTGCAAGTGTTGCGTTTTGAGGAGAAATTTATTTTGAGCGAAGAAAAGCTAAATTTGCCAATTTGCGCCGGAAAGAGGAAATCAGCGGATGTTGCGCTAAACAACAGCAGCACGTTCAAACTTGATAAGCTGTTGTTAGAATTTATTTAATATTACTTTCTAGTATCAGCTGATGTTTGCTGGAGCCACAGCTGTAAAAGCTGCTGGCCATGATATGGGTTTGGATATGTGGTGAGAGGGAAACATGAAGGTGATACAAATTACATATAAACCAACAAGGCAGTGTACATCACTGTCACAACAGCGTTTGTTTTAGTTCAAAGGCTTTATGGTTTTTCCTATAATACCTGGTGGTGTAGTCAGTGATTTTTTGTCAGTTCAGTCTTATATATTATGTTTAACCCGAATGACCACCCTGTCGCCTGGTGCGTAACAGGCATCTCCAAAAACGTTAGAGCACTTATGCAAATGTGTGATGTCTTGATAAATCGAGCAGATATTTGAAGTTTACGCAGCACCATTCTTGCATGAAAATATCTTAAAAGTTTATTTTGTGGCCCAGACAGAGTAATATTTCAAACTCTGCCACTCTGTGTTCCTCCGCCACTGCCTCGTTTGAGTTTTGGATGAAATGGATTCTGGGATATTGCATTTCGTCATTTCGAGCTGATTGGAGACCAAAACAGCCAATCAGGGGTTTTTTTTGCATCCAAGTCTGTGATTGCCTGGTTTTGTGGCACAAATATAACGGTGTACAGAAAGAGTTGAACGCACACAGGCAGAAATGTTGAGAGCGCGAGCAACACATTGCGAGCAAGCGCAAGTACAAAAACTGAGCGAAAGGGGCTGCTATTGTGTGTGTGTGTGGATAATAGCAAACACTGAAATACATTTTTTGCACGCGGCAATGAATTTTGTTCATTCAAATTGAGCTTTGAGAAAATAAATTTCTCCTCAAAATGCAACACTTGCACCTGCAATTTTTTTTTTTTTTACGTGCGCTCAGAATAGTGGCACAAAAATAACGCCATACACACATGTCCACTTTCCTCAATTTTGTGAGGTCACACTGCACACTATGGTGAAATATGCCAAATTTTCATGTTAGAGATAATCTTGTTTGTACAAAAAATACAATTTTAAGACTGTAAAACTGTTATCTGTGACCTTCAGAAAGCCTGGAGAATGATTGCTCAAGACCAACATTAGAAGATAGTCTGGCTCCTTAGTGGAGGGATGGATCAGGAGTTTTGCAGCAAGAAAGAGTTGCTCCGTGACCATAAATGTGCAAATATTTCAACAATAATGTTTTGCTACTTTGTTTTCCATTAGGTAATAATACGGTGACATTTTTTCTGTTTCAAGCTTGTTTGCTGTCAAATGTCTGAATAACTTTTTGATCCTGTCACTGTGAACAGTCCACCACCCACCAACATGATAACCACAATGAGCATCAGATTGTTCAGACTGACATTTAGAAAAATGAATGGATTACACAGAAGATAAATATAAAAAATGGGTTGCAGGGCATTTATATAACCTGCTGCAGTACAACTATTACATGTTACATGTTTTTCAATATTGTACAAAGAAACCTAATTAAGCAAGCAGTAATGCATCGATGTACTGGACAGGTCGACATTTACTGCATATCAGAATAACGGTGTAATCGGTTGTACAAGGTACATAAAACTCCTCTTTCAAGTCATAATTAAACTTTACTGTACAACACAGGAGGCAGTTAAAGTGTAGATTAAACTCTTTCAGTGCTTCTAAACCACAAGAGATCCAATCAGAAAAAGCCCGCTAGTGTCTTCTCTCCTCAGCCATCTGTGGATGCAGACCTGGAGGTTTTTCTGGAAACTCAATGATGAACGGTCAGGATGCCCCCGTGGGCTCATCGCCATCCACTCCTACTGAGAAGAAACAGACAATTTCCTCTGCACTCAGCCAGAAAGGATGAGAGAACCAATTCTCAGCCATCTTTATAAGGGAAAGAGATAAATTTCACCTTGACCTGACAGGGTTATTTGGTACCTCAAGCCCACAATTGCAGTGAGAGACAAATCTAGGATAACAGCCCAGGATGAGAGAGCTCAGAAATGTCTGAACAGGTATGCAAATTATGCACAAGTCAGCTGGTATTTTGACAGAAAGTGTCCTCCAAGGCTATCACAGGAACTCTGCAGGAACATTTTCACTGTGTAGGCCTCTCGAAGCAGAGAGGTACACAAACAAAACGGTGACCTCTAGATGGACTCTGCTTGGTGATTAGCAAAAGTGTGACAACAATGGCCCCGGTGAGAAAAGCTGACTAACGTTGCTTCAGCAACAACACAAGGACAAAGGCTGGTGGCGTGTAGCAGCTCTCCTGCGCGCTATTGAAAAGCGCAAATAACGAAAGTACCAGAGAGATGCTTGTCCCGGACAAAAAAAAGAGATAGCTGCACATTCCCTGTCAGCAGGCCCTCGTATGAGAGTGCTAGGCAAGGCAAGTAGAAGGCAGATTTGTTTGCGCGAGCATGTGGTGGCATGTTAGTAGGAAAGGTTTTTGTGTAGGGCATTGATTGTTGTCATGTCAGGTCAAAAGTCAGCAGAGTAAGACAAATAAACGTTGATGGAGAGGCCGTGAAAAGGCTGAGCTGGTGATGTTTGTGATTCAGAGGGAGATGGAGGTGCGTTTGTGTGGCTTGTTGGGGAAAAGCAAGTAATATAAATGTCAGTAATGATACATCTAATGCATAACTTTAACATCTTTTTAACTCAAAATTCTGAATTTGTATAGTTTCTGCATAATTAGTGAGTAAAATTAAACAGTAATTACGGCAATTACTTATGTAAACTATAACAGCTATAGAAGCCACATGTTAAAATGCTAACACAGCACTTTGCCTTTGGAGCAGTCTATCTACAATTACTGACTAACACAAATTAGTGATTAAAAAGTGATTAAACTGTCCAACAGTTAATATTGCACATTAAAATCAATACATTAATATTTGGAGGTGTTTCTGCAGCTGTTTTTTCTTCTCAGCTACGGTAGTTAGCATGAATTTAGCCATTTTTTTCCTGTCATGATTAAATCTGTCATCTCATTAGTTATTTGTAAAATAATTCACCCGATGTGGACTAATAATAAAAACTGATACTCTTTGATTTATGAAGTAATTACAGCTAAGGATCAATAGGTTAAACTGGTTTTGGGGCAAGGGTACCTAGACCCGGTTCTTAGAGTACGCTTGGGGAGTGTGATTGTGGGTACAGTGTCTCTATATGTCTGTCTCCATGTTGGGTGAGTGTTGAGTAATTGCATATGAGAGCATGAGGGTGGGAATGGATGTTTGTATCTGTGTGTGCCTGTATGTCTGTGTCTATATGTAGGTTGGGTATCAGACGCCACCTCTCTAGGGACATCTCAGGTCCTCCAAGGTATGGAGGCCTATCTCCCCCCCACCACTTCCCATGCCGGTGGCAGACGCCCTCAGACATCAGTGCGTTGGTGGTTCTTGGTGTCCGGGGGTGGGCGTCCGGGTACACACCGGCTCACTCCTTGGTGGCTGCTTGTCGGGGCCTGGAGCCTGGGGCCACTTCGGGGGTGGGGTGCCCTCAGCCTCTTGGCCTGGGGCTCGGTCACTCTGGCACAGCTGGCTGTCGGCGGAGCTCACGGGCACGTCACTGCAACCCCCCCTGGCTTCTGCTCCGCGGCTGCTGAGTGACCCCTCATCTGGTGCTCTCCTCAGCTCTTTCCGGGATAGTTCCACGGTTGCCCCTCTGTTGGTCTTCCTTGGTCTCTTGTGTTCTGGGGGCCTCTGGATGTCTGGAGTCTTGATCTCCTCCATACCTGCTTCATGCCCTGGAGGACGGGGCTGTGGCTTCCCACACCCTCTAGCAGATCATTACATGAAGGAACCTTTTAAAAACAAGTGCGCTCACGCTCACAGGTGTACACACGGGTGCTCACACACACAAACTACACCCTTTTCGGCTCCTACCTCAAAGCACACTGTGCGCTGTCGATCTTACGTGCTGCACTATAATGTTTCATATTTAGTATTTACTGTTATATTCCCATAGATCATCGTGATGTTGTTTATTATGTTGCTCTTTTTTTCTTCTGCTTGTTTTCTCTTTTTTCTTTCTCAACAGGTGATCCAGGTGATTGATATGTGTGTTTTTTGTCTGCTTATTTTGTTGGTTTTTGTTTTTTGCCCTTTATCCCCGTCCCTCTTCCCCACTGTTCTTTCCCTCTTTCTTTCTCCCCTTTCTTTTCCCCAGTCAAGTCTGTCCCGTATTTAGCAAAAGAAAGTAAAATAAACAATAAAAGGCGAATCAAATAGACCATTACGGCAAGGCTGGGATGGTCCATTTGGTAAAGTAAATCCGTTGGGCATCTTTCTTCACCTTTAGACAATAATTCTGATGGCAAAAGAGCCAAACGGGACAGGCAAAAAAAAAAGAAAAAAAAAAAAGGTTAAACTGGTTTTAGTTTCTAGCAAAGGCAACCCATAGCTATTTTTTGCAGGTTAACTGTCACTCGATATCCTCGTCTCATAGCATTCACAATATGTTTAAATCTTGTATCATTTCTATTTTTCTACATTTAGTCTCAGTCTGGTAGTTAGAGTGACTGCTGCTTCATTAAGTCAGGGATCAATATCTGTTGGCCTTTCTAAACAAATGCTTTTTAGTTAGAGATTAAAATTTTGAAAGACATAGCCAGTATGTTTAGCTTTTCTTTTGTTTTGCTGTTTTAAATTAGTAAGTAATAGAATGAGTAAATAAATTCTGCATCGGCTTGACATAACAGCCTGTAGTCATTGGGGACCAAACCCCTGTTGTGCTTTTTTGGCTCTGAAGGGCAGAACAGTGTGCTATAGTAAAGGCAGTGAGCTGTCTAAAGCGACGGCACAAACAATAAAAATAGAGGAGCAGCTCACAGAATGAAATTGATCCTGTGGCCCTCTGATAAATCTCTGACCCAGAAGCCACCTACAGACTCAGCAAAGACTCTGCGCTGATGGAGAACAAGACTAAACAGTAACGACAATGGAGACTGTGGTCATATAAAGTCTAAAAATTAAAGACTCATAATTTGAACCAGTATGAAGGGGTGGGAGTTTGTTTTGATGGGCTTAGACTGAGTGCAAAGGCTCAGAGTACTCTGGCTGTGGTTACCAACACATATACCTGACAACTGCACTGGCTTTAGAGGTATGTACATCATCGCTCAAATTCCTCATAAAAGCTGCCATAAGAAAATTACAAAATGCAAACTTTAGAAAATAAAACCTTGAAAAAAAGAAGTATTTTGTCAGCCTATTAAGTCTGTAGTCATGACAATATAAATGAGAGGGTATTAAAGAAAATCACTGACATTTATATTATTAGTATTTTTGTAAAGACAAGCTTTTCTACAGTCATGCCCATACGCTAGATTAAACAATCTGTTACCCGGAAGTCCGCATGTTTAACAGCAAGAAGAGTGGGATCGGTCTTATCACATGACTCCTGGCAAGAAGTAAATGACAGCCTTGCACTATATAAATAAAATTGAATTGGGAAGTTGCCTACATGCTTTCTTCAGCATGCTCGCTGTACATGTCCTGATCTTGTAAATCAAAGTGATGACTGTCAAATACAACAAGACTATTTATGATGGCACACGTAAAGAAAGCAGCTCTCATCAGATTTCTAACTGGACCGGTTTAACTGGATATTTATGATCCAGCTGTCCTGTGTTGGTTAATGCAGAGAGTTAGAGATTCACTTCACACCACACACACAGCAGCCGGAGAACAACAACTTGCAATGGATTTTAATTTGCAAATAAAGCAGGGCCAAACTATTTTATTTGCGCTCGTGAGGATTTAAAAAGATCAGTAATGAACTGGGGGACTCTGTTTGGAGGCTATGTTGTTGTTGTTTAACTCTGGTAATTGGTGATTCTGTTCTCAGACATGTGAAGCTAGAGACACCGGCAACCATAGTCAATTGTCTTCCAGGGGCCAGAGCAGGCGACATTGAAGGAAATTTAAAACTGCTGGCTAAGGGTAAACGTAAATTCAATAAAATCATAATTCACGTCGGCAGTAATGACATCCGGTTACGCCAATCGGAGGTCACTAAAATCAATATTGAATCGGTGTGCAACTTTGCCAAAACAATGTCGGACTCTGTAGTTTTCTCTGGTCCCCTCCCCAATCAGACCAGGAGTGACATGTTTAGCCGCATGTTCTCCTTAAATTGCTGGCTGTCTGAGTGGTGTCCCAGAAATGATGTGGGCTTCATAGATAATTGGCAAACCTTCTGGAGGAAACCTGGTCTTGTTAGGAGAGATGGCATCCATCCCACTTTGGATGGAGCAGCTCTCATTTCTAGAAATATCGACAAATTTATTAAACCCCTCAAAACATGACTATCCAGAGTTGGGACCAGGAAGCAGAGTTGCAGTCTTACACGCCTCTCTGCAGCTTCTCTCCTCCTGCTACCCCCCCAAAAACCCATCTCCATAGAGACTGTGTCTGCTTCCAAAAAGACAAAAAACAAACTAAAAACCAGCAACAAACAACTTAAACATTTACAAAGAAAGAACAATACAGTATCCACATCTGAACCAAAGAGTAAAACAGTGAAATGTGGATTATTAAATATTAGGTCTCTCTCCTCCAAGTCTCTGTTAGTACATGACTTAATAATTGATAAACAAATTGATTTACTCTGCCTTACAGAAACCTGGTTGCAGCAGGATGATTATGTTAGTTTAAATGAATCAACACCCCCGAGTCATTCTAACTACCAGAAATCTCGAACAACAGGTCGAGGGGGCGGTGTGGCAGCAATTTTTCACACCAGTCTATTAATTAATGAAAGACCAAGACAGACTTTTAATTCATTTGAAAGCCTGATGCTTAGCATTGTCCACCCCAGCTGTGAAACTCAGAAACCAGTCTTACTTGTTATCATCTATCGTCCACCTGGGCCTTACACAGAGTTTCTGTCTGATTTCTCAGACTTTATATCTAATTTAGTTCTGAGCTCAGATAAAATAATTATTGTGGGTGATTTTAACATCCATGTTGATGCTAAAAACGACAGCCTCAACATGGCATTTAATCTGTTGTTAGACTCAATTGGTTTCTCTCAAAATGTAAAAGAACCCACCCACCACTTTAATCACACTCTAGATCTTGTTTTAACATATGGCATAGAAACTGAACATTTAACAGTGTTTCCTGAAAACCCTCTCCTGTCTGATCATTTCTTGATAACATTTACATTTACAATAATTGATTACGCAGCAGTGGAGAGTGGACTTTATCAAAGTAGATGTCTTTCTGAAAGCGCTGTAACTAAGTTTAAGAATATAATCCAGCCACTGTTATCATCGTCAATGCCCTGTACCAACATAGAGCAGAGCAGCTATCTGAACGCTACCCCAACAGAGGTCGATTATCTTGTTAATAATTTCACCTCCTCACTACGTACGACTCTGGATACTGTAGCTCCAGTGAAAACTAAGGTCTCTAATCAGAAATACCTGACCCCGTGGTATAATTCTCAAACACGTACCCTAAAGCAGATGACTCGTAATCTGGAGAGGAAATGGCATGTCACAAATTTAGAGGATCATCATTTAGCCTGGAGAAATAGTTTGTTGCTTTATAAGAAAGCCCTCCGCAAAGCCAGAACAGCTTAGTACTCATCACTGATTGAAGAAAATAAGAACAACCCCAGGTTTCTCTTCAGCACTGTAGCCAGGCTGACAAAAAGTCAGAGCTCTTTTGAGCCAACCATCCCTTTAACGTTAACTAGTGATGACTTCATGAACTTCTTCACAAATAAAATTTTTATCATTAGAGAAAAAATTACCAATAATCATCCCACAGATGTAATATTATCTACAGCTACTCTTAGTTTCATTGATGTTAAGTTAGACTCTTTTTTTCCAATCGATCTTTCTGAGTTAACTTCAATAATTACTTCCTCCAAACCATCAACGTGTCTTTTAGACCCCATTCCTACAAAACTGCTCAAAGAAGTCCTGCCATTGATTAATTCTTTGATCTTATATATGATCAACCTATCTCTAATAATCGGCTATGTACCACAGGCCTTCAAGGTGGCTGCAGTTAAACCTTTACTCAAAAAGCCATCTCTAGACCCAGCAGTCTTAGCTAATTATAGGCCAATCTCCAACCTTCCTTTCATATCAAAAATCCTTGAAAGAGTAGTTGTCAAACAGCTAACAGATCATCTGCAGAGGAATGGTTTATTTGAAGAGTTTCAGTCAGGTTTCAGAGCTCATCACAGCACAGAAACAGCTTTAGTGAAGGTTACAAATAATCTTCTTATGGCCTCTGACAGTGGACTCATCTCTGCGCTTGTCCTTCTTGACCTTAGTGCAGCATTCGATACTGTTGACCATAATATCCTATTAGAGCGATTAGAACATGCTGTAGGTATTACAGGTATTGCACTGCAGTGGTTTGTATCATATCTATCTAATAGACTCCAATTTGTGCATGTAAATGGAGAGTCCTCTTCACACACTGAGGTTAATTATGGAGTTCCACAGGGTTCAGTGCTAGGACCAATTCTGTTTACATTATACATGCTTCCCCTAGGCAGCATCATTAGAAGACATAGCATACATTTTCACTGCTATGCAGATGACACCCAGCTCTATCTGTCCATGAAGCCAGATAACACACACCAATTAGTTAAACTGCAGGAATGTCTTAAAGACATAAAGACTTGGATGGCCACTAACTTTCTGCTTCTTAACTCAGATAAAACTGAGGTCATTGTACTCTGCGCTGAAAAGCTTAGAAATATGGTATCTAACCAGATTCTTACTCTGGATGGCATTACCTTGGCCTCCAGTAACACTGTGAGGAACCTTGGAGTCATTTTTGACCAGGATATGTCCTTCAACGCACATATTAAACAAATATGTAAGACTGCGTTCTTCCATTTGCGCAACATCTCTAAAATTAGAAATATCCTGTCTCAGAGTGACACTGAAAAACTAGTTCATGCATTTATTACTTCCAGGCTGGACTACTGCAATTCATTATTATCAGGATGTCCAAAAAACTCACTGAAAAGCCTTCAGTTAATCCAAAATGCTGCAGCAAGAGTACTGACAGGGACTAGAAAGAGAGAGCATATTTCTCCTGTTTTGGCTTCCCTTCATTGGCTTCCTGTTAAATCCAGAATTGAATTCAAAATCCTGCTCCTCACATACAAGGTCTTAAATAATCAGGCCCCATCTTATCTTAATGACCTTGTAGTACCATATCACCCTATTAGAGCACTTCGCTCTCGCTCTGCAGGCCTACTTGTTGTTCCTAGAGTATTTAAAAGTAGAATGGGAGGGAGAGCCTTCAGTTTTCAGGCCCCTCTTCTGTGGAACCAGCTTCCAGTTTGGATTCGGGAGACAGACACTATCTCTACTTTTAAGATTAGGCTTAAAACTTTCCTTTTTGCTAAAGCATATAGTTAGGGCTGGACCAGGTGACCCTGAATCCTCCCTTAGTTATGCTGCAATAGATGTAGGCTGCCGGGGGATTCCCATGATGCATTGAGTTTTTCCTTTCCAGTCACCTTTCTCACTCACTATGTGTTAACAGACCTCTCTGTATTGAATCGTATCTGTTATTAATCTCTGTCTCTCTTCCACAGCATGTCTTTTATCCTGTCTTCCTTCTCTCACCCCAACCGGTCGCAGCAGATGGCCGCCCCTCCCTGAGCCTGGTTCTGCCGGAGGTTTCTTCCTGTTAAATGGGAGTTTTTCCTTCCCACTGTCGCCAAAGTGCTTGCTCATAGGGGGTCATATGATTGTTGGGCTTTTCTCTGTATCTATGAAGCACCTTGAGGCGACATTTGTTGTGATTTGGCACTATATAAATAAAATTGAATTGAATTGAATTGAATTCAGCAGAGCATTTTAATTCAGTCACCTGGATGTGTTCTGCTTTTGCCAACATGAAAAAAAAACAACCTTTAATCACCATTCACAACCTGTTCTAAGACTTAGAGTTACAGCAATTAAAAAAAGAAGAAGAATATTTTTAACTGTCTCTGCATACTTGAGACTTTTTAATGGAATAGATTAACATGAGAATGACTGAAGTTATCTACTTTCTTGCCACGATTTTGGGGAGAGGATCGTGACTACTCATATCTTTGCAGGAAAGACAAAACTGTGGTCGGTTAAATTTCAATTATGTTTCTTTATAATAGTACCGAGTCACAACATTTGCTTTCTATTGTAAGGTAAAGACCCTACAATAACACAGAGAAACCCAACATTCAAACGACTCCCTTTGGGGAAGCACTTGGCGACAGTGGGAAAGACGAACTCCCTTTAAACAGGAACAAACTTCCCAGCATAACCAGGCTCAGACAAGGGAAAGCCATCTGCTGCAATTCGTTGGAGATGAGGAGAGGAAAACAGGACAAAAGATACGTAGCAGCTACCTTTTAAATTTAGGTTGGTTTTTTTTGTTTTTTTACAGTTTGGCTTTTGTACAGATTTAAAAAATATATATCTAACACAGTGTTGGGTTAACCTCATACCACAACCCCTGAAATCAGCTGACAACAGCTCAACTCAGTGCCAAAACATATCAACTGATGGTTACCTCCTACATCTACAGTGTTGTCTCTTATAGGGAATACTTTTTAAAAGGGCTGGGAAGGCACTGTTGACACCCAGCAGAAGGTCCTGGGTTCAAATTCAGGCTGGGTGCCTGCTGCTTTCCAGGTACACCAGCTTTGTGTCACAATCTAAACGGGGGTTGATTGGCAATTATAAATTGTCTGTGGGAATGGTTGTCTGTCTCTCTGTGTTAGGCCAGTTAAAATGGATTATCCAGGGTGTCATGCCTTTGGCTCTGTGACAGCTGAGATAGTCTCCAGCCATCCCACAACACAGAATTACCGGATGGTTGAAGCCTGGATAAGCAAAAGATGATGAGTGAAATAACCGAAGTTTTATACTAAGCAGATAAGCAGCAGATATGCTAACCATTAAAGTCAGGTTAAGCCTCCGGCATTATCTGCTATTTTAATTGGGCCAATATGCAAGTCTTATTGATCTTCTCATTGAAGTCTCACCAAGAGAGTTTGGTGTCCGTAGAGCAGAACTCCTGTTGATAAATACGCAGTGCTGTTTATTCATATTTATGTGCATGTCTTAGATTGAACAATCAATTATTCTGTGGGCTTTAAACCTTTATTTAAACATGTAAGTATCACATAAAGTCAAGCTGGTATCGTGAAATATATCCATGTCACCGTTTGCATCCTCTCCCCCACTCTGGACTTGAGTGCAGTGGATCAAGACGAACTCCTCAAGAGTGTGTACGCACAATTCAACACACTGGGAATACGTAAGGTCCACTGATGAGTCTCCCGTCCTCTTTGTCTCCATGTTTTCTGCATCTCGATGGTTTTGTTGCAATGCTCTTAGTTGGCATTTACCCCAAAAAATATCTTTAAAAAAATAAATGTGATGTCTGTTGTTTTTATGCATCAAAGGTTTTGCTGTCAGCCTCATTATGATTAGGGGGGGTAAGGGTACATGGGGTTGGAGAAGGACAGCTTGGCATCTTTCCAGTTCAGACCCTGTATGTATGAATACACACAAAAAAAGACATATCATTTCCTGTGTGCTGATTTCTGCACAGGAAACCAAAAGGCTGTGTACAGACCCCATACCTCTACCTCCTTCCTCCAGGGGTAGACACTGATGGAAAGCCCGTGACCATCACTCCTCCTGGGGTTCACACTGGGACAGCCGCCCGCTCTTTCATCCTGAGGTAATGAAAATCATGTACATGGGTTTAAAATGAGATGAGGCTTAATGTGCGAGAGTGCATGAAATGCAAGCGCAATTAAAATCAATTTGCCTTGTTATGTGTACATAATTACAACTTTAACCTCCATAAAATATTTCATCGTCTTGCAGAGGTGGAATAATCGCCGACTGTTTCCACTGCTGTGTAAGTGCTGAAGCGGATCTGTCATGGATATACTGGTTTGGCGCTACAACGCTCTACTTAAAATTGCCAGTAAGAAAAATTAGTGTAGTTAAACACATTTTGTGTGCTATGCTTGTGTGTATTCAACATGCACTTTAATAATGTACTGATTAGAATTCATCGACATAAACTCTTTTCTCGTGTACATGAAGATGAAAAATGGTTCATAAAATGATCACGAAACTGTACATGAAAGGTTTGTGGTCACACATTGATTTGTGTTTATGTGTTTATGAATTATAACTCTTACAAACATGCCACATGCACAGAGCAAAGTTTTAATCCACAGTCATCAGAGCAATGAAACATCACTCTGACTTGTATTACTCGGTGACATGCCCGTGTAGCTAAGAACAAAGTGTGTTTGTGTGTGTCTCTCATTCCATTATCCAAATGGAAGAGCTGTGCTTGCATCATGTCTTACGCTTGGCTCTTTCTCATTGATAGCAGGAATAATAGCAGAGATCAAAATTGCAGGAAACAAAACACACAGTGGGCGGACAATAATGAGCACCCGTGTAAGGTAATGCAAGCCAGTGAAGAAGCAGTTTCTAAAGCCCTTTCATCATGTGATCTTGATTAAATTGGATATTTTTGGCATCACAGCTTGTGCTGTTGCATTTGATCAGATTATATAGTTACGTTATTGTGTCTACCTGCTGTATAGGCACTACAGTGTGTACATACAACACTCGGAGAAATACAAACTCATAGCGACACACAAACTGCAAAATCAATGATCCTAAATCAAAAATCTAATTTTGCAGAAAGGCTTCTGGCGAGCACCTTCTGACTTCTTCTAAAATTAAATCCACTTATTGAACAAATGTGAGAACAATGGTAGAAATATTTGATTTGTGCGGCTGAGAAACTTAATGTTACTCAAAACATGACTGATTGGACATTTCTGTCTGCTGACCTCTGCTTTCCAGTCAAAATTTGGGTTATCCATCACCCCGTAGTCCGTCAGGTTGGGCTTTCTGTGGAGCCGGCAGACAAACTCATCAACACATTTATCATGAACATAATCGTTACACGAAGGATCAGCAGTGAAACAGCAGAACGAATGCAGCTCCAACTCACATTAAGTGGCACTTTCTCTTGCGCAGAGCCAGAACACACACAGCGACTCCGAGTACGAGCAGCAGCAGCCCGATGCCGATGCCAACGTACACAGGAACTGCAGTGACATTAACGGGCTAAGTAAGGATGCAGTAATTACACTCAGGCGAGTCATTTTAATAGAGGTGAGAGAAGAGGTGGGCTTCTTTATTACCCATCTGCGTGTCTTCTGGTTTCGGCGAAGACGTGGAGAGGGATGGTTTCTCTCTGACATGGCAACGGTTTCCTGTCCATCCCGGCTGACAGCTGTGACCACGCAAGGAAAAACAAACGAAAGATGAGACACGGATGCTGAAACCACATGTCTTGTTTTATGTAGCAGCTTTTTGTGATCACATGATGAGGAGTCTGATTCAAATGTGCTTCTCAAATGTGAGTCTCTACTGGCCCAAAGATAAGAGGAATAAATGAACACAATATGCTTGTTTTATGATCTCCATCTCTGTAAATGCTCTTTTCTTTTAATAATCCAGCACAACAACATGTTTTATAATCAGATTTTGGGTTGGAGGCCCTGAGCTACACTTTAAGAACCACTGCATAGCTGAATATGTCTTTATATTTCTTGTTTTTAATGAAGCAACTAGTGGCACTGTCATCCATTACTAATGAACATGCACTGCACATGCACATATACATATAACACTTAATTAAATAGACATAGATCAAAACTTTGGTAAGAACAGGATAATGTAAAAAAACCTCAGACTTTGACGCTACATAAAATCAAATACTAAAACAAAAGAAGTATAATCCTGACAGTTTCTATTAAGCTTATTGAACATACGCGTCTTTTCCATCTTGACAAAAAGTGCAAGATTTATCTGCTGGACATCAAGCATGGAAACACAGGCTAATTGCGAATTGTTTGGCCAGTCTGTGGAGCTGCATCTGGAAAGAAAGTAAGTTCCTCTTTTTCAAATCTAAGACTCTGCTCCAAGTCAACATCTGTTCAGTATCAGCTTGATTTCAGAGCAACATTGACCTTCTAATTCGAAACACACAGCTCTCAGCAAAGCCACACTGAGTCATTATCATTCAGAGGGGGTCAGCGTGCATATTGTGCGACTGTCTAGCCGTGGCAGTGGGCTGCTCCTGGCCTGGTTCCCTGGTGGATCCTGCTCAGCAGAGTGGAGGAACGTGAGGTAAATACTGAGCCAGAGGTGCTGGCCATGAGTTCTGCTACAGCAGGGCTGTTATCAATGCTGGAACAGCTTCAGGAAGTCCATACCACACTGCAGTGTGAATGACGGTGGTAAGGTCCTCTTACATAATGAGAGGAGGCGGTGGTGGTGGTGGCGCTGCACTGAGGAATGTTGGACGGGGACATGAATAGGAAAGGGGAATCAAACACAGGAGGACTAAATGAGGCAGCATCTCTGAGACAAAAAGCATTAACAAAAAAATCTTTTGACATAAAGCAGGAAGGAAAAGGAAGAAGAGGTGTCTGGAGAAACAGATGAAATACTCCCTTCTCCATTTTGCTGGCTGGGCAGGCGTGTGGGTGCACTTGATTGACAGCAGCTGAGCTCTGTCAGTGAAATTGGACACAAAGTAAACAAATTTGCGGTAGTGTCCACTTGTCACGGGCAGACAGCTTGTTAGCAGTACTGAAAAGCAAAGACCACACCGGCATCTAACTTGTCCGAACTGATACCCGCGGGTACATTTATATTCTGTACGTGTCGCCGAGCCTACAAACCGACATTAGCAGCTCGCTTTTTGTCAGGATGTGCACGACAAGACGTGCGTTCATCTTTGCAAGTTAGATAAGAAGCAGACAAGCCAGTATGGGCTATTTAGCATTCAAATTGTGCAGCTCTTGTGCAGCAGTTCGACCTTCCTGTAAAAATGGTTTAAAAGGAAGTGAAGTTGTTGAAAACCAAAATTTGGATTAATCCAGTTTCTCAGTTTTGTGTTAACAAGAGATTTCCATCACAAATTCATATCATGCAGGAATTTAATTTCAATTGAAGGTGTTGCTTTTCTAATAACGTGACACTTATTGGGTTGTTGACATGGCGTGCAGTTAGTTATGTGACTTTAGGGAAGGTGTATCCACCCCGCTGCATGATTCACATTCACGTGTTGGAGAATTTAACCTTTGGTGAAAAGAGAACGGGGGAAATGTGAATCTCCCAGAGAGGCTTCACTGGTGCATAATGATGTTAGCAGATCCAGCACCAAGTCTTATAATTGCATTCTTTCTTTTATAATGAAAAATCTCATTGCAGACATTCCAAGCTGCTGATGCAGACAGCTAGATTCACGGGCTTAATAAGAAAAAAAAACCTCCAACAGAGTGTCTGTCTTGAATGTGTTTTTGAAAGGTAGACGGCTGTATTATGCTGGCAGGTTAATCTGATGCATGGCTTTTTGGGGGTCTACCCGCTATAGCTATTCTTAGTGGTGACCACGATTAAATATTGACAAGGAGAACCCATCAGAGATTCCCAGGAAACACTATGTGGCGGTTAAATGAAGGAAGAACCACCCTGCTTAATCTGCAGGGGATAAGCAGATTCCCACATGCTTCACGGAGCGTGTCTTTTCCAAGGAAAGAAACAAGACTGATGGGATTTCCATGTTTTAGAGCTCTCACAGACAGATAAAGGATGAGAGGGGGAGTGGGAAGAACAGACAAGATACTTATCTTTCTTTTGTGCATCTTAATGAATGTGACTGAGTTTGTGTATTAGTCTGCTTATAAATGCATGTTTGTGTGTGTGTGTGTCTGGGTGAAGTTCAGCTTACATGCAAACAGGCCCCTGTGTCATCACATGGCATGAGCCGTGATACATGCAATACATCGGAGGACATTCTGCAAATGAAGAAAAGAAAATGCAGCATCACCACACTTTGTATGAAGAAGGCAGGATACTCAAATCCTCACTGTACTCTGTCAGTAGCCACCATTTATCTCCTCATCTGACAGGAAACAGACATGTGGCTGTTCAGAAGATGAAATCAGTCAATTATGTTGTTGGGGGGGGGAGAGGGAGTGTACTGTTGAGTGTCATCCATTAACCTCTGCAGAGAGCATGAGCAGTTAAGAGACCATGCATTCCAGCCACGTAAAGTGAGTATGTTTTCAAAAATAAAGACACCAACTGCTTTTATTTACTAGTAAATGTCAGACAACCATTTGCTTTTAGTTCAGGTGTCAGTTATTCAAGGTAGGTCACTCCAAACATCTTAGAGTTCTTATGAGGTCTTTTCAAAGTGCATCAGAGAAAGAGAGTGATCCCTAAGTGCCATCTTTCTTCTTCTTCTTGTGGCTGTGATAAATAAAGTTGCCCACATGATTTTTATCTGAAGGAAGCACCAACTTCGCGTCTGGTGTTGAGCCAAGACTGTGCTGGCATATCTAAAATACTCCAGTCTTTTCAATTTGCTTTCCACCACAGTGCATGTCATTAATGTGGCCAGTGTCTTCCCTTAGTTGTGTCTGAACATTACAGTAAAACTGTTTTGGAAGAAATGTCTTTTGTGTTGAACACTGAGGAATCTTTGACTTTGGTCTCTGAGTAATAGCCGAAGGACTGATTCTCATCTGTACCGATGTCCATGGTGAAAGAGGAGTCCCACAAGTGCGATTGGTCAGAATGGGAGTGAAGTGAAAAGAGCAGCTTGGTTGGAAGTAGGCCAAAGGTGCACAAAGTGACAACTTATCCAACCAGTTTAAATAAGGTGCATTTTAATGATTTTGGTGACTGAATTGCTGCTTTATGGTCACTCCTTATACGACCGGGTTGGAGGATCGGCCCCTTTGGGATCAGTCACCAGATGGAGAATCTGTTATTTATCTGTTATTTAAAATGTAATGAAAAATGTTGCATAGCCATGAAGATTAAACCTGGGTGATCGTGGCTCAAGAGTTGGGAGTTCGCCTTGTAATCAGAAGGTTGCCGGTTCGAGCCCTGGCTTGGTCAGTCTCGATCGTTGTGTCCTTTGGCAAGACACTTCCTACTGTGGTCGTCAGAGGGCCCGGTGGCGCCAGTGTCCGGCAGCCTCGCCTCTGTCAGTGCGCCCCAGGGCAGCTGTGGCTACAATGTAGCTTGCCATCACCAGTGTGTGAATGGGTGGATGACTGGGTGTGTAAAGCGCTTTGGGGTCCTTAGGGACTAGTAAAGCGCTATACAAATACAGGCCATTTACTTTAGCATGCTTTTTTCCCCTCGCCCACCTAATCTATCTGATGATGACTGCTCCTGCCTCCATAGGTTGGATGAGGGTTATTAGGGTTGCCTTTTAAATAATCATCATGCTGGAAATACCATTATGAAACCCTGAAGTGCTGCTCAGCCCTTGATAAAGTGACTTTGGCTTGGCAGCAAATGCAGGCTGAATGGGAGGTTTGGGCTTATTTCTCAAAGATGCAGGAAAGCAGAGGTTTTAATGGATCACATTTTGGCAGCTTGCAGTAACACCGTAAGGTGTGCTTTGAAGACTAAACAGCCAGACCTGAAAACGTCCTGAGAGTCCCTCGAAATGGGCAAATATGAGTGAAGTACTGGAAGCACTTAAGGGAAAACGGACTCATGAGAGGGCAATATATAGAAAAAAAGGCAAAGGTATGTGCTAAATTAAATGCGAAAATACTTTAAAAGATTACTTTTTCGTAAATGGATACAAAGAAAAGACGTGTCATTCGAATCAAAGCAAATTGAGATGAAACAGCACATTGGAAGTAAATGTCACAGTGATTGAAATCAAAGCTTTAAAAGAAGCTAAATTAAAGCATGGAGTGACTAATGAAAGTAGAGACATTTGATCACAGCTAAATGCACAGACAGACGTGACACAGAGGTGGTAGAAATGACACTTTAGAGTAAGTGCAACCTGCGACATGTCAGGAAATCATACAACAGGGCTACAGTTAATGGCAAAAAAGGGTAAGGTAATAAAAGCGTGTTACCATGGCAGCTGGATTCATCTGAGTGGAATGGCAGGCAGTCGACAAAATGGTCACAACGCCTCTGAAATGGGATACAGCTAGGCAAACTTTCACACACCAGTTCTCCCAGCTTACACTGGAGCAAAGCTGGTGGAAAAAATGAGGAAATATGAAGAGGAGTGAGTGTTAAATTCACAGACTATAATGAGTGTATTGTAATTATAGTAAGGAGAACTGCACTGCTCACTGCCTTTTTAAAGCATTTTAAAGAGATATTCGACAAGCAATTGCACAAATATTCAAAAAGTCCAGCTTCTAACTCCCAAAAATTTAATTTCTTCTTAGATATAAACTGTATCGACAGGCTCCGTACAACTAATGCTGTCAATCAAATACACAGTCAAATTCACTTTATCAAAGGAACATATTTTAACACAACAAACACTAACCAAGGCCCATATAAACGTAACACACACTAAAAATAATCGAGTAGTTCACTGAGAGTGTTGGGATGTAAAAGCATGGACTGAGACCAGCTGACTTTAAATAGAAGGACACACACCAGCAACTCACCAGGCCTTCATATTACCCACAGTGATCCTCACTCACACATCCTCGATTACTGCGTTTACCCCAGTGCAGATGAGGTGACTGAAATTCAACCTATGGTGCTAAAAACTAAATAAAAAATGATAAAACAGGGTCTTTAATCTGTATGCAGAATGTACCCACTATAACCTGCTCTGTTTAAGTAAGAACTAAGTATAGCACCAGTAAACCTTGACCTTTGGTAGAACATAATATCTATAGTTCACATCCACACTTATGACCTATAAGCACATGAGCATGCACATCTTCATTCTAGTGGTTGTCAAACTGCTGGGCAGGCCCGTACTGGTCTGGGCATGGCACCTGTGCAGGTAGGATGTGAGCAAAGTATTTAGGGGAAAAATACTGGAAAAAATATGCACAGGAATTGTGTCACCCCTCATTTCTTTACATTTTGCTTCAAAGAAGCCAGACTTTTCATTTTTAAAGTGGTCTAGAGCAATAATGTTGTAAGCTTTCTAAAGGTCTTTACATTTTTTATGGACATTAGCTGCTTTTTCACACATTTTAAATGGAGTTTTTCTAACTTTTTTTCCTAACCATTTTTAAGGAAGTGACGCGGGGAAAAAAGCTGAAGTATGCCAAATTACACAAGAACTGGACTGAGAATCAGCATCACTGAACTTCCTGATTTAAATAATTGTCAACATATAAGAGTCCAAGATGGTTCAAACACAAAGCCACAAAGCTGACAGGACTAACCACTGCATCGAGGTGCTACCCATGACACTAAGATGGAAATTTAATGGAAAATGTGATAACCTAATATAAATCTGAGGTTTAATGGCTTATCATTTTATGTGGAAACAGCTTTACTATATATACTGTGACCCCATTGTATTTTTTTGCCATTTGCTTTAGACATTAAGATTTTATCCCAACACTTTTTATATTGTACCCGTTTTTAAAAATCTCAAAGATGTTACATTGGATGATGACACTGGATGATGAAACTGAGAAAACAGTCATTGTCATTACAGCACAAGCTGTCAATAGTTTAAAGGGACTATTTATTCAGTGGACAGTAGTTCCAGTGAAAGCAGTGAGGTTCGTGGATTATCCAGAAGTTGTTTTTGGTAAACACGTGTGATTTTTTGAACTATTAAGGTCGATCAGAAACATGTTTAGGGGAATTTGCGAGAGATTTTCATCTCATCTGTTACTTATTAAACATTAATGTCTAAATATGGGTAAAACCGCCAATGTTTTCCTTTTTTGCTAGAAGTGCACTTCAGTTTTCCAGCCATTCATCCTCAGTGAAAAATGAAGAGGTGCTAACTTACGGCAGCTGTATTCATCCTCTCCTGTGGGACAGTCAACAACTCCATCGCAGCGCATTATGGACGGGAGGCAGTTATGATCTGAACACTGAAAATAACCAAGAGGACAAAGGACCTGAGGAGGAAGAGTTCCGGGTACAACAGTGGGACAATGCTCTTCATCAGATTTATCAGCACAGTCGGGCTCCATGTCACACAACCAGCTCTCTGGGATACACTGGAAGGAGTATGCACACTGAAACTGGTTCACACCACAAGTCAGTGGCTGAGGAGTCACAGGTTCTGAGGTGGAAAATCACAGTGGAGAGATGCATGCAAAAGGGTTAAATAAACTTGATTTTCAGTCAAATACAGTAAAAATCCCCCATTGATAAATCCCAGGATTGTTTTTGAAAGTATGTTAATGTTTTTTTTGAGACCACAGAGGCTTCGTCAGAAAGCCAGTGAAAGAAACAGTTTGGGGTGGTGGGAGGACAGAATGGTGAGGGTGAGGAAACAACACAATATAAATGTAATTGCTTTTCCTCCCCATTGCCCTCCATGCTGTCCCTTGGCATTGACCCATTCTCTGCATTGAATTCATATGGACCTACAGGGCAACAGGCTCCATTAACTCACTACACTTTCCCCGAGGGTTCACACTATTTATATGGAAACTGAGGAGAGGAGCATAGATGTTGGAGGACAGGGAAAAATTGGGAAATGGGAGAATGTGAAAACTGGAGGAAATGAAATGAAAAATGAGAATGGTGCTAGAAGGATAGGAAGTAAGGAAAAACTAAATAGAAGGGCAAAGAAGGCGAAAACCTTTCAGGTCTTTACCTGCAACTATACACTCTGCAGTGTAGGAAATGTCATCTAGGGCGATGTCTGTCCACATGTCTCCACCCACCTGGGCCTCAAAGGTCACTCTAAAGGGTACCGTGCTGGACACGATGACATTAGCGTATGTCCACTGTCTGCCGTGGTTTCCAGTGGCTGCCCACATCAACAGACGGGTACCGCTGGGTCCAACAGTAAAGACCTGGTGAGGTCAGGTGGCACAAAGTGACATTTCCATTTGATGTGTAACAATATGTTTGAGTGAGAACATGTATCATCACCATACAAAATTTATTATAATCAAACAAACAACATAAAAAAAGTTTCTTTTTCAGCCTTTAAACATTTTTCCTTCAGTGGTGACAGGGTGTTTACACACCACCGTTACATGCAATAGAAGTATGTGCAGTCTTTGCTTAAATAAAACCAGTAGAAATGCAGTGTAGAAAAACATAAACAATTGGAGTACTAGTAATAGAAGCGCTATAAAGCTTCAGTGTTTCCGTGTGTCATACTTAATGCATTTACATGCAACATGTACATAAAAGATGTCTGTAGCCACTGTGATGTTACCGAGGGCCTCAGTCATGCAGGTCTTAAGACCAGTCTGCAAACCTCTAAAAACCTCTGGTCACAAGGGAAAAAACTGTATTCCCCAACTGGTTGGCAAGTGATTGCTGGAGGTTGCTAGCTGTTGCCAGGTAAAATTGGTCTCAAAAAGTGTGCTGCATCAAAAAACTCCAGATTATTTGTACTTCTCTCACTGCAGCCAGCTTAGGCTCCAGTCATAGGCCAACCTCGTGAAAATGGAATTGAAACATCCTCTGGTTCAATTCAATTTTATCTATATAGTGCCAAATCACAACAGCAGTTTTATATTGTGAGGTAAGACCCAACAATAATACAAAATGGTTGTTAGGTTAAATGCATATTCTCCTGTCATTTAACAAGTGGTTGTTGGCAGATTGCTGTGGTTTCTGGTTGTTTTCAGGGAAGACTTGTCTGCAAACACTCACAAACTAACTATGGAGCTGTAGTGAAACTTGGAAAAAGTGTGGCATAAGCTGGAAAATGTTGGCTCTCTGAGTAAAAGTAGTGCTTTTCTGTTAACAAACTACAGATAATCTTCACAAACTACTAGCAACCAAAGCAACTGAGAGGAGGTTTCCATTGGAGCACTCCAGATTTCTTTGTGACCAGTTTCACATGACAACTGAGACCAGCATCAGACAACCAATTGCCAACCAGTCAGGAAATACAACCTTCTCCCCTAGCGATTGGTGGTTTCCAGGGGGTCGCCAATCGGTCACTAACTTTAGGACTGTGTGGCTGGAGCCTAACTTATTTATGAGGTTCTGATTTGAAACTTTAATCTGAGTTATTTGGCTACTGTCATCTTATGTTATTTTCCTTTATTTTTTTCTTATTCTTTAAAATTTTAAATGAAATGAAATAAGTGAGTGATGGATGTGGCTGAGAAACTGAGGACACTAACTCTCATAGGGTAGCGCCTTGACTACAAAGTCACATGCTGCTTAATCATCGTTAAATTACTCTAGATTGGAGCATAATTCTAAAATTGTTTTATTAAACAACTAACTAACAACTTGGAACACAGCTACGCACACATATACAAAACCAAAGCAGTTTCTACCTGCTCGTCAATAAAAAAAGACAGGTTTAAGGCACTTTACTGTTAGCTTTATTTAACATACCTTAATTTAACATTAACTTGTAAAGGTGGAGAGACCTTTGTCTTTGTACACTTACAAAACTTGGCTGCCAAACTGATCCAAAACTAAAAACACCATCACATCAATGTATTTTAAGATTTTAT
The DNA here is from genome assembly GCF_963576455.1 of Neolamprologus multifasciatus. Lineage (NCBI taxonomy): Eukaryota > Metazoa > Chordata > Actinopteri > Cichliformes > Cichlidae > Neolamprologus > Neolamprologus multifasciatus. Next base: position 20,908,728 of record NC_140447.1, on the reverse strand, counting down.
TGATTAGTACAAAGACCTGCACGGCCTCTTTTCCAGCTACATCTCTGATCTCTTATACACACACTGCACTTTAAGGTCCTCAGGCAGTGGTCTGTTTTGTGCTCCAGAGGTCTGGCTGAAAACTAAAGCATACAAAGCATGTTCAGTCAAGGCTTCTCCAACAGTCTGCTTGAGGAAATCAGGTCAGCTGAATCACTGACCTCCTTTGTATCGTCTCTTAAAACAGACTTTTATGGGAGAGTATTCTTTTGTTTAGTTGAGTTTCAATTTAAAAATACACTTTTCAATATCAGAGGTGTAGTGGAACAGAAGCAAAAAGAAGCACGAAATGGAAAAACTCAATTGAAGTACCGTAGAATATCCTTCCTTACAAAACTTTCTGATGGCTTATTTCAAAAGTGGAAACTCTGAAGGTTTAATAGTTGTTTTTGACTAGCAATACAGTAATTTATGCATAATTTAGAGCTGTGAGTTTTTGAGTAGTTTTGTTTATAATTCATGTAGATTCCTTGTAAGTGCCTCATCTGTGGCTACACATGGAGTACACTTCCTGTCTAAGTAGGGTTTTTAGCAAATGCTTATTGTTTGTTGTTTTGAAATTAACCCATTTAACAAAGAGACCTAAAAAGACATGAAAAGACTGATATGATAATGACGTTTGTAACCTGACATGCTTTGATGGATTATTTGCAGGAAGAAAGACTTTCATTCCCTCCTTTGGGTATCAGGTGACTGACAGTAAGCAGAGCAAAATATGTTGATAAGCTGAGTAAAAGAGGAAAGAAATCTCTGACAAATCCAAATTAAGCCTTCATTTTGGATCATTTCTTAGGAGGTGACAGTTAAAAAAAAAAAGTCTGATGCCCAAAAGCAGCAAACAGAAGAGAAATTTGTCTGAGATAAGGTCACCTTCAATGTTCCCATCCTATCAGAACCATGCATGAAGAACCAGAAGCGCAGGTGACACAGGCCAATGCTGGCAGGAAATGGACTCCTGGTTGTCACCTTGGCAACATCGCCCTCGCGCTGAATGGCTGAGTTTATATACAGGAAGTTCCCTCCACCACCTTTGGAGATAAATGCAATACTTTACAATTGCAGCACATTTATATAAGGCATGAGTAATATCTCAGTGCGATGAACGATGAAGCTGAAACAGCAAAAGAAAAGCCACAGCCAAACCCAGCTCAACCATCAAATTTCAGCTTTGCTGCAGGAAAGAAATCCAATAACCTTATTCTGCTGGTTCAAATATGCACGATATTTAGACGGAGGAAGGCTGTCGTTAAATGTATCCTGCAGCCAAAAGCTGCAGAGAGCTTCTTCAGCTCGGCTAGGCTTGGAGATGAGACAGCATGTGTGCAGTGCCAGAACAAAGTGGGAGTTTTCCACATGAGTTAAGGGGGATTTAAGGCCATCACAATCCACAGTGCACAAAAAAAACCTGCTCACACCCACAACACAGATTCCGCTGTGGTGAATCAAATCATAAAAATCAAAACAAAGTCTGTGCATCTAACCAGGCAGAGCTCGTTTTCAAAGAACGTGTACACGCATGTGCTCCATTACCTGATCCTATAACGACAGGATATTTGCAGAGTCATGCCTTTGTCCATGTGTTTTTAAGCTGTAAGATCACGAGTCCATCCAGCCCATCATTCATCCTTCCGATCAATAACCTCAAATGACCAATCAGGAATAGCAACCTAGTGACAGCCAGTACAAGGTGGAGTTACAGCTGCAACTCAGAAGACAACAGCTGGTTCATTGAGTGCACTGTCACCCATGAAAAATGCTGCTTTGTCCTCAGCATTATGGTTCTCATGTGGCATGCAGGGACAAATAGCTGCTGTGTGTGTGTTTCTTTACCTCCTTACTTTCTCCTTAACAGTTTTCACCCGTGCGCTCCACTCATGCTGCTTGTCGTCCTCATTTCATTCAAGGCCTTAAATAAAAAGGGCGTGCTTGGAGAAGCCACTCGCTCATTTTCTCTACCCCTTACACAGCCTGAGACAGGAGTGAGCAATTGGTACAATTTTATGTTGCTCATGTCTTCAGAAACAATAGCTGCTAACTGTGCTGTGGCAGACAGATCTGTGGACGTGCACTCGTGCACATCTGTGCACAAGGGGATGGAGGAGAGGGGAGAGTTCCAGTTTAATCTTGGAGAGATGCTAGAGTATATATTTACCAGTGGGAAATCACTCATATTTAAACTTGCTCACATACAGCAATAACTGATTTAATCCCTGGGTAACAGCATATCAGTACACAAGTTAATATTAACAGTAGATGCCTGAATACATAAATGCACTGAGTTGCTGAAATGTGATTGGCTGATTAGATATTTGCATTAATAAGCAGTCGAGCAGGTGTAGTCAACAAATGTATTTTCAGCTGGTAAGTTATTGATGCCTTGAAGTCTTACGGAAATTTTGATTAACATTACTTCGCATAGATGTGGGTAATTGTTGCCAAAGTGTCGTTACCTTTCAATTAATCGGTTTAAAAAGCAATATTTGAAGCAGCTTTGCTTCATATGATAAGCAGGAATGCTGTTAAGCTCAGTTTGACTCAGACTGATATTGATCAGGAAGTATTTTTAACCCTGCCTTCATGTCGGTGTCACACAGTCCTATTTTCCAGCTGTCAAGTTGTAATTACAAAGGCGCTGCCAGAGAGCTGAAAACATGGAGGGTGTCAGGAGAATGCAGATGTTGTCTGCTCCTAATTTTGAGAAATTGTTTGTTTTTTTCTGCCAGTGTTATTAACAGGAACAAACTAGGAGGCTGACAGAAGCATCCGATCAGAAGATGCTCATATTGTAATTCTGGGTATCATGTAAGTGACACAAGGATGGAGGATTTTTTCAGACAAAGCCAAACATGAGGAAAACAGAATAAAACTACCCCTCGGTGGGCTTTTCTATGGACTTTTTGGATAATTAAAGGAAATAAGCTCAGGGAAAATCAGTTTATGATACATTATTTGTTCAGTAAGATGATGCTCAAAAATTCTACTTTTATGAACCTCGAAGCATAAATGGGACAACTTTTGTGTAGTTGGTTAGCGAGCGCCTTCTGTGGGTTACGTAAAAGAACTTCAAAATACATTAGTGGAGTACTTCTATGTATTTTATGCCGTAAAACAACACATTGTGCTAATTTCAGACCTTGTTGCAGCCAACCACCCAAAAGCCAATATAAAAACCCTCGACTTACTTTGAGAAAAGAAAAACAGAAGTAAAAGCACATTTTTCTTTATGTGTATGGTCATATTTTTGGTAAGATTTTAGCAGAGCAGCTGCAGACCTTGGCTGTGGTCGGTGATAGGTCCAGCCCCTGGTGTCTCAGTACTGGAACCAATCCTCCAATCAAAGTCATCATCAGGGTCTTGAGAAAGTTGGCATCTCTCTTTCCACTGGTCTCCCTCCATGTTGAAGCTACAAGCACCTGGCGAGCTAATTATTTTGTCTGCCAGAAAGAAAGAAATTGAAGATGAAAGGAAAGAGTTTGCAGTCCTGTTTCAAAGTTGTCCTTCTGCTCTCCAAGAAGGGATCTATTTATCATTTCTACTCACCGCAGTCAGCTTCATCCGATTCATCAGCACAGTCGGCCTTGCCGTCGCACACCAGGTGGGACTCAATGCAGTGGCCGCTGCGACACACAAAATCTGTGGCGCGGACAAACCGACGGCCTCCACAGTGGCTAAAACATACAGATAATTACAATGAATAATCATGATTTCTATTATTCCTCAACAATTTCATCCCCATTTTCTAATCCAGACAAATTAAATCTGACATGAAATAAAATGCTGTGATGAACAATTTATTAATAAAACACAGACTTCCTATGCTCAGCACCAAAGAACAGCAGCGGAGAAGAAGGTAAACAAAAGCAGACAAAGGCCTGTCAGAGAAATCAAAGCCCCCTTCCTCCTGCACCGCCTTGTTTGAGATGGAACAGAGAGCAAGGAAAACAAATCAGGTGGATCACAGACAGCACACACACACACACACACACACACACACACACACACATTAGCCACGTCTGTGCAGATGTGTGTGTGTGTGCGTGATTAAACTTCAAAGGCAGCAACATTAAATGATGAGTGAAATGAGGAAAGAGTTGAATTTCATTCCGGGAGGTCAGTGGGGTTAAAACCCATCATATAATAAACTGAAAATCCATTTTAGCGAGCACTCAAAGTTGATGGAAGTTGTCTGTCTGTGTCATTTGGCTTTGGACAGACAATTTGTCTGCTTGTGTGTCTGCAGTCTGTTTTGATCTATGCCTCCACTTAGATCTGTAGGTCAGTATTTATGTTCTCCTGTGTGTGTTTGTTTATACGTGTGCACTGGAGATGGAGATGGAAAAGGGTCGGCGGAGCAGGAAACATCGCCCCTGGTGCCCAGCCTTGTGCCAGGTCCTGTTTAATGTACAACATCTGTCTCAAACATAAATATCAAACGGCGTCTGTCAGCGACTGTCGTCCCAAAGACAATCAAACTCTCCTCTCGCTTCGAGACCCACCAGTTCTGCCTTTCTTTTTCTCTGAGTGTGCCGGCGGCAGAATCAATTTCATACTCCAAACTATCAGCTGGAAAGATCATAAAATAATTTCACAGCATAGTTATATCGCGCTTATGAAGCTTATTGGAAGAATACTTTGATAAAACGAAAGCAGAGAGGAAGGCTAGAGAGAAACTGAAAACAATTTAATCCACTTTGTGAAATTCAGGCTGAAATCTTTTTTAGTTTTTATTTTCTCAACCACTCTAACTGCTGGAATTATTTATTTTGTTGCATTAAGGCACCTGGGTTGGTGCGGGTTTACATCATGCATTGCTTTACTTTAATCTCACATTTACAAAGAGACTGAGTCATGGGTCCAGCTTCTTTTAAAGGCGAGATTAAGGCTATTCTCCAGACTTCAGCAAACATGAGCCGCTATGAACACAAAGTTAATAAAAGACATTTTCCTCATGCTTTTAAAAGTTTAGTTGAATTGAAGCTGCTTTTTAAATTTTAGAAGCAATAAGAAAGATTTGCACTGCCACTGTGCACAAAGCGACGGTAATATATGTGCAGGGGTTTGCCGAGCGCCAGCGAGTCTGTGATTACTTTACCAGGTGGTGAGATTTCCGGCTTTTGAAACTTTTCCACTCCACTGCTCCTTTTTTTAGGACAATGAAATTTAAAGACCCTTCCTATCTGCTCTGCTCACCTACGATACTGCCTGCAGTGCGTTATTTATCATTTACCTTTGCTGGCTGCAATTCACAGTTAATTAGTAAATTACTTGTAAACTATACCATTGAAAACTGCAGATGCAGATACATGTACATAAATAATATGTGATATAAATACGCTGTCCAGCCCAACTAGATTTAACTAAGTTAAAAAAAAGTAAGAGCCGTTGATGACATTGGAGGTTTAGATTCAGGATCATTATGTTTCCCAAAAATGAGGTCAGCTGACTAAAAGAAGACAGAGTCAAACATTTTTACCATCAATGGATTTTTTTCCTCCCTGATGACAGCAGTATATTCCAGGATGAATATACCAGGATTCACCGGGTTCAAGTTGTGAAAGAGCGAGACATCATTTTCACACATGGATGGGCCGCCACATAGTTTGCACCATAATCCCGCTCAAAATCTTTGGGATCTGCTGGAGAAGACTTTACGCAGCACTTCCAACTTTTCGATCCTGACTATAAGTGGCAAAAAATAACGCGATTCTAAATGGGAACAAATGTTGTGACAATAAGCTTATCAGATGTGTGCTGCCATCAGAGATAAAGGTGCGTGTTACTTTCTTTCGACTGTGCAGCTTTTAACACAATTCTGTCTTTGCCCGTTGCTTTGTGCCTAATAATTGGTCACAATATTTCTCACCTTGTCTTTTGTCATTGGTGCAAGAATCCATGGTCGTTTTTTATTCGGTTAAATTGTGTTTTTGCTTAGCCGATTTTGAAATGGTTTACTTCTAATTAAAATTCACTAATTCTATTTTCTTATATTTCAGTTAAGTTTTTTTTCCTTTTTAAGATATTTGTTTTAATAATAAGAATAATCATAATACAATTTTACTTTGTTTACATATACACCATTATATGTATTTAACCTATTGTGTTTTTTTGTGTTTAACTTCTTTTTTTTTTTAATTAACTGCAATAACAAAAGAAATACCCAAAACACTTCTCCGGGTCGCTTGTTTTAAGCTAAATGCTAACAGCAATATGCAATTTAAACATGCTAGAATCTGCTGGTTGTCAGTCATTTTCCATATATCTGCCAAAAGCATCTTTAAAAAATAATTTAATTAAAAATAAATAAATGCCTGCTTGCACGTTCATAATTGTACGCAGGCATTTAATTGACATAACTAATTATGTCAATTAATTTTTACATCAGTACAACTTTTACATTTTTACTAGAGTCCACAAATGCTTTGATGCTGGTTCAACCCATTTTAAATTAGTGTTCAAAAGCGTTATATAATCAATAGCTTTTTTTAAAATGTACATTATTATCAGATTATTTAAGTGAGGTCCTAATAGTGATCCATGGCAGATTTATACATGTACACATAAAAAAAAAATCATGGTTTTCTAAGAGTTTCCTCAAAAAAGGTCATTTATTTTCTAAGAACCATGAATGTCTGCATCAGTTTTCATAGCGGTCCATTCAGTTATTGTTAAATTTCATACCCGAAGGTGGAAAATCAAGTGAAGGACACAGTTACAATGCCATCCCCAGAACTCACATAATTAAGAATTTAGAAAAAAGTCTGTGGCACTGCCTTCGGTTCCACTCCACTATTAAAAATGCACCAATACAAAGATAAATGAAAAAAAACTTTAAAAATGACATGTAATCATAATAATATTGACCAAACAATCGTTTGGAGCAAAACCATCAGTGACAAAATGAGCAGTAATAGAAATGGTAGTAATATTGTCATTAATCTCCCCAGGTGTATGAAACATGGGCTTATAGTGACCCAATTTCACATGAAATTTGCATTCATAGTGCTTTTCATAATTATTTTATTGTGGTCCAGTCTATATGCAAAACTTGTTGTGTACTGTTTGTGCATGCTACCTACTTGGGGCACAGTCTATGTACTCCAGGTCATCTAAGGCCGCTCCACCGCTCACGTCCTTTAGGCGCACCACCTCAAATATGACTTCAAAGTTCCTGAGCTTCCTCAGGGGGATCTCTGCTCGGTTCCACTTATTGCCCTGATGTCCCGTTTGATTCCACACCTCCTTTAAATCATTCTCCATCTGTGGAGAAGAGCAGCGATGAACAAAAAGAGGCTCATGTGGTAGCATTTCACATACTAAGGGGCTGCAGTCTCATTTCAAAGAGCTACAGCAGTCATTACTGTCAGAAAAAAGATTTTTCAAGCTTTAAGCCTCATGTCGAGAGTGAAGAACTTCTTGGTCAAAACGTGCTGAATCAGATATGTGGACAGAGTGCTGCTGCTGAGAAAAAGCGAATGCCATCTAAGAGAAGTCATTAAACTCTCATTAGCATTAGCATAACATTGTAGTAATAATTCCCCCGCCTTGAGACCTGCGACTCACATTTAAACCCTGCTTTCTGAGTATGGTAATGGATTTCTCTCATGTCACACATGGAACATATTAAAAGACAAACTGACGTGTATTCCTCTGTAAGCCCGCTATGCCTTTTCCCATGGTACTTGCCAGGCACTAAATCATGACGAATACAGCTTTGAAACAGCAAATTTGACTCTGGGTTTAGTGGATGTGCCTTTTGACGAGCCGGCATCTCATCGCTGGTTTTTATTGTCATGTCAAAAGCACCAATGGGACTTTTATAAAGCTCTCTCACTTCATATTAAAATACTTTGGGCATAAGAGTAACAGGATCTAGCGAGGTGATGGTGAAGGTAGTAGAAAATGCAATGGAATTTTAACAATAGTGTAGTTCAGATAACATAAAACAGACCCGTACTCTACATACACAGATTTTAAAAAGTAATGCTGAATGTTAGATGAAGTGGATTAAAGAAAAAAACAAAACTCGAGGCCTTTTTTCAAACTAAAGAATAAATATATCAAGACAAAAAGTATCAACAAGAGTACAATGTCAAAGTAAAGTCTTCAAATTGTTGTTGCATGCTCTGGTCAAGCCAGCAAAGACAAATAAAGTAGCTAAGTATAATTAAAGATGAGTAAAAAAAAAAAATCCTGAGAAATTAAAACTGAATGTTTGGCATGAATGTTTGGGATTATTTACTTAAAGATTTCTCACCTAGATTATGTAATAAAATGATAGAACTACCTGAAGTCTTTGGGCTCATTAACTGTGGGGACGATGGTCCTGTGTGGGTTAAGAAAGAAGTGTGATCTGTGTTCAGCCTGAAAAAATGTTTACTTAAATAGAAGCGGTAGTGCATAAAACACCGTGTTTTGCTACTGTATACAATGTTGTACTTATGGCAGATGATCCACGTCAGTAAAGTACTGCAGATCATTTCCTGAATTTGTTAATCTAATGTGATCCTCGTCTTTGTTCAAACACGAAACCCTTAAAGCTGAAAACCTTCCCATAAAATATGAATGAATGGTTACATTGTTGCTCCTTGTTTGGCCAAAGGGGATGAAACAAATCCCTGACTGCATGTCTAACCAGCCCCACTCGATTTTAGCTGAAACCTTTTCTGTTTTCAATAACAGGACCAGAATGAAGCAAAACAGACTGCTTAGCAGAACGCTTCTGTGGGCTAGCAAGACAAAAATGACATGCTTGGTTTATCAGAAATGTTTTCAAACTGTGTAACGTCATCAGGGATGTGGTATAAGTGTTTAGGTTGGAAACAGCGTGTCTGAATAACTCGCCCATCTACAATAAATAGCAGCACATGGCCATTTTTAAAACTTTTTTAATTGAAAGAATGTGGAACCGCTTGGAGTTGGTGTAGCTGAAGAGTCTCTGATGGGGTTAGATCTGCAAAAGCATTGAGCCAAGAATACGAATGAAGTGTAAGAAATGGCAGCTAATTGTTGGCAAACTGAGCCAGTATGGATCAAGACTGACTTTGTACAACTTTTGAGAAAAATACCCAAACATCTATAAGGTACTGAGCAAAACTTATACTTCTCCAGATACTTCCGAAGGTCTTTCAAAGTTTCTCTTTTTCTTTGATCTACTTTTTTACTCCTTTTCAGTCCAGTCCTTGAACCTCCCCAAGGTCATGGTGAAGAGAGAGCTAAGTGTAAAAGCGAAGCTCTCAATTTACCGGTCGATCTACATCCCTACCCTCACCTATGGTAGTGACCGAAAGAACGAGATCGTGGATAAAAGCGGCAGAAATGAGCTTCCTCCTAAGGGTGGCTGGACTCTCCCTTAGAGATAGGGTGAGAAGTTCAGCCATCCGGGAGGGGCTCAGAGTAGAGCTGCTGCTCCTTCACATCAAAAGGAGCCAGTTGAGGTTGGAAAGGCCTTGGTGTTCCCCTGGATAAGGTGGAGGAGGTGGCTGGGGAGAGGGAGGTCTGGGCTTCTCTGCTTAGGCTGCTGCCCCCACAACCCGGCCCCAGATAAATGGAAGAAGATGGATGGATGGATGTTTTTTATTTGTTTGTTGAGCCACTTAACACTGACCTGATGAATCATTCAAAGGGATGAACCAGTATTATGTATACACAACTTAGCAAAGAACCAATTTTTGGTATTTTTAGGCACTGTGTTACAGCAACCATGAAAACATATAATTAGTTTTCTTTATTTTTCTTTGAAAAATGCCAAAAATAAGCCAGTTTGGAATAGATAAAATTGTATTTTTCACCAACAAGATGAATCCAGAAAAGCTGTTAGTCATTGGCTATATTAGGACACACTACACAGTCCTTGAATAAACGGTTCCAATTTTCCTAGAAAAATTTATATATATATATATATATATATATATATATATAAATTTATATATATACGCCCTGTGGGCGGTCAATCCTTCAAGCTCGGGTCCTCTACCAGAGGCCGGAGAAGAGCATTAATGGGGGTGCATATAGATTTAACTACCTATTCTGCAGAAGCTCATGAGTCTGATATTAATACTGCTGTAGCTCTAATAATTTACGACGGCTTCCTCATCCTCTGCTCTTTGTAAAGGTGATGGGAAAACTGCAGGTCTATAGCATCACATAATTATTCAGTTTTAAGGGCAGTGCTGCAGTGAGGAATGAGTTGCAAGAGTGTGAAATAAACACCACAGCTAACAAAATAAAGCAGCAAACATGCTGCACTTGAGGTGGCAATATGTGACCAGAGGCTCGACTGCAGTGAAAGGAAACCTGGTGTAATATACTGAAACGCAGAGGACAAGCAATGTCACTTTCTACTCTGCGGTTGGAAAGCCTATTAAAATGCACCCTTGGGTGAGGCTTGCACAGACTGTCTTCTCTCTTTATGCCAGTGAAGCCCTGGCTTGAAATAATCTTGTTACTGTGAGAGTAGAGCGTACATTAATAGGCAGCGTTGCAGCAGGACTTATCCAGATTTATGCCACGGAGTAAAGGCCCAATCCATAAAAGCAGCCAGAGAGCGAGTGACGAGCGCGCGTTACAGGCATACGTAGCTCACATTTGATGCCTGGGTGGCATATCAGTCGAGGCATTTATTCGATCAATTTTAAGCTTCATTTCCTGAGCTTGCAGACAAGGCAGCGCAAGCCGCCAATTCGGTTTGCTCAAAGTGAAGAGAGGATACACATTTGCATAATTTCTTTTTATTATCTCTCAGTAAAAGTCAGGATGCGAGAAACAGAAGAAAGAAACAAAGTTGTGCTCGCAACAAAAAGCTTCTTTTATTGAAACTGTGAAATCCTTGACGTCTTAACCGTATACTGAATGTTCCACAAAACTAAAATCCAATTTGTATTCATGGCTTTTTCATTTTATGAAACTGCTGGCAGCTGTTTTCTGTCAACTTACCTTTTAGTCAAATCACAAGTTTTTTTTCTTTACACTCAGTCTTTCCTTACTTAAAAAAATATTTCCATGTTTCACCAGGGACAGATTTGCATATTGTTTCCGTGATGAGAAACACGCACAAAAGATTAGCCTCGTCATGCTATATTTTACTCGAGTAGAACGTCCTCTCTGTGGCTGACCGGCAGATGTTTGGCTCACCATAATCGCAGGCTGCATCTGAACCCACAACACCATATATAACTATATTAATGAGCAAACAGCTAGCTATGCAGTAATTTTGCTGTCATCATTATGTTAGGCTGACTCAAAGTGCATCAGTCAGTAAGGCAAACAAACAGCCTATTATGAAAAATACACGGCAGGGAAAGTAAAATATTTCTTCCATGAAAAGAGGAAGAGTTCATCTCTCCAAGATGAAACTTTTATACTGCTGAGACAGCCAAGGAAATGGGGTATAACAAAAAATACGAATTACATTATTTTCCTTCGTTAGCATAGTCCCATTTCTGTTTTAATTCTGTTCCAGACTTTATTTTTTTCACCAAACTTTAATTGCTCCATCTCATCCCTGACCCCTCAAAAAGTTGCAAATGTTTAAACTTTAAAGTTGCACAAGGCAAAAATTAAGAAAAAATGCCCGACTTTGTAAACAGGGGACTCTCCTTCTGTAGTTTCTGTCTCCCTCTAAGCCCCGCCCACTAGGAAGAGGCTAAGGTCAGTGTTACTACTGGTAGCTGAGGCGATACCTGGACCCTACATAGGTTGCACAGGTAGGCTAACTCCTCCAGGACTGCACATCAACATGTGTCATTGCCAAAAGGTTTTTTTGTATTTCCCAGTTCAGTCTCAGAAGCATGGAGACAAGCGGTTACTACAGGTCTGTATAGGTCATTAACCAATTAGCGGGACTGTTATCTGCTTCATTGTGCAAGAAAGAACAGGATGAGCACTGCTAAAGCTACAAAATGACCTCCACCAGGCCACTGGTGGGATTGCCTTTGACCAGACAATGAGAAACAGAGGTGCACACAGACCTCTACATCCTAACTGCAATTAGATATCAGGATAAAATGCTTGCACAAACTGTAACACCCTACGCTGATACAGTGGATCCTGGGTTCCTCCTGGTGCACAACAATGCCAGGCCTCATGTGGTGAGAGTATGCAGGCTGTTCCTGGAGGATGAAAGGATTGATACCATTGACTGTCCTAAATCCAATAGAGCCACTCTGGGACATTATATATTTCAGTCCTTCCGATACTGCCAGGTTGCACCTCCGACTGTCCAGGAGCTCAGCGATGCCCTGGTCCTATCTCGGAGGAGATCCTCTAGGACATCATCCATCATCTCATAGGAGAATGCATGTATACCTTGAACCACAGTACATGGATGTAGACACATTAGAAGCAGTGTTGCTGGAAGTTTGAAGATTGGCAGGTACATTAATGCTACTTAACTCACTCTTACACCCCATCTTTATTCAGTTTGCTCTGCTGCTGAGGACAGACACTTCATTAGTGTGATGACTAATGACTAAAAGAAGCAGTTCACACGGCTGGTGATATAAATAGAGCCGCCTGTTGAGCCCCTTGTGAACTTCATGGGAGGGGGGGGAGGCTTGCCATGTAAATACAATCCCCTCCCTTTCACTCTTCTTATCAAAAGCTTTTTTGTTGTTCAGTCACCCTTTAAAGATGCATAGTATACACTATATTTACACTGTGATGCTTGCAGAGAGTGTGAGCGTGGTTGTGTGTTTTTATTGCCCTGCCTCTGCAAATGTGTGTGCATGCTGGTATTTATGTAGCTGCAACATTCAGACTATAAAAGTGCTCTAATGTTGTAAATTATAGCACAAACCAATAATCTGTAAGTGCTTATGTCTTTGAACCTTCTAGGTCATACATGTACTTATCATCATTTATGTGTCATAGGAAGCTATAGCCACATAACACTGGAGGCATTTTGGTTTTATCTGCTTGTCTCTCTCCCTCACACACACAGAGACACCCACCAACACACACACACACACACACACACACAGGGTGGCCTCTGAACTCTCCACCCGTTACGTCTGTGTCTCTAAGTGTAAATGAGTCCAGCGCCTCATTTTAAAGCAGAGAGCTGACCTTCTTTAAAAGGCCAAATTTTACATTTTCAACCCATATGTGAAAGAGGGTGCACATTTAAAAATAGTCCACATGCATTTATCATCTCCTGCCTCTCGGAGAGCCTCATAATCAATCCAACAGCCGACTGGGGGACTGGGCAAATCCCATCATGATTGCAGTATCCAGTCTACAGCAGGCTTTAATGTACAATCAATAGCAAAGACTATTTATCTAATGATTGAGACAAAAACAGCATCGGTAAGTGTAACGTGTCCATCCAAGCATGTGATCAGTGAATGAGTAACATAACGAGGTTGTTAATGTGCAGCCACAATCATTCAGTGTGTTTTAGTTTTTGTTCACAAATGAAGCACAATGAAACAAACAGCAAGGGATAAAAGTAGGTTTTTAAAACTACCATTAGAAAGAACTATATAGAAACAACAGGCACACATACACGATATACACAAATTTCACCACATTCCCATAGGGTCTCAGCAGTGTTTTTTATTTTCTAAAGACACCTCAAATGTGTTTGTGTGTTTATATTTTTATAATTAAAAGTTAAAGTAGCAGAAACTTTTTAACTGTAGCTCTGTGTCAGAGACAGGCATAAACCACAGTTTGCTTTTCTTCTGTTTCTCTCTTCATGTTTCTTGTGTTTTGTTTTTCCCGTTGCTGATGTTGTTTACCCCTGTCTGAGTTTTTAATTGTTTCCTCTGCGTATGTATTCCAGTATTGTGCCATTTCTTTTGGCAGTCATTTCCTGTTTTATTTGTGTAATCACTTTCCCTGTGCGTATTAGGGTGTTTTATTCCTCTTTTTTGTGCTCTTGTGATTGCCTGCTCTTGTTCCTTATTACCCTGTTCTCTGGAGTGTGTAATTTTTTTCAGGGCTTCGTAGTTGCTCTGGTTCAGTTATTGCTCCCATTAGATGGCTTTTCTCTTTGGATGTTTTGTTTGGTTGGGGTTTTTTTTTTTTCGCTTTTAAACTCTTAAATCTTTCAACTTCCTACCAAAATCTGTCTGCCATGTGTGTTTGAATGTGGATCCTCCTTGAAATGAACTTGAACAGCCTTTTATTTTGCATAAGCAATGATATGTAAATGTTTGAAAAAGGGGGTACTACAAATAAATAACTAAATACATTTATATTAGCATTTTTGTTGCAGATGGCATAAAAAGTTCCTGAAGTGCCACACATGCAGAAAAATGATCTGCAACGCCTTCCTGCAGAGGAATGAATCTTGTCAAGCACAGCAGAAGCACCTTCTGCTTGAGTCATACCTGATAAAGTGAAATAAAGTTTAGAGTAAATAGACTAGAGGATGGAGGCCAAACCCACCAGAGTTTATATGGCAGAAAAGTCCAAATAGAAATTTTAATCCCTCAGAATCAGCCATGTGTACAGAAACTTGATGGGTTAGAAGAACTGCAAGCTGCCAAAGAGAGAATCTTCCCAGATGCTCAGGACCAACTACAACCTCCCTCTATAGATCAAACACCTCCTGTCTTTTTTACAAATACAGACACCACAATACAGCTGCACTAATTTGATGTCATTTCTGTCTATATGCAGATGCATTACCTTGATCAGAAGCCGGATGCTTCCCGAGGCCTTGTGGGAAATGTAGTACCAGAAGGAGAGCTTGCAGATGGCGCTAGACTCTTTCCACACAGAGCTTCTAATATGAGCTTTATCGCCTTTCAGTCCCACTGGTGTTGCTTCCAAATAGACAAAATGCCCTAAAGGGAGAGAAATGAGGGAAAGTGATGAAGGAGAAAGGCACTGAGCCAGCAAGTGAGCACAGAGGTTGAAAACTATCTCTGCACTGGTGGCTCTGACAAATCACATGAAGGTCACAAAACGTGTTGGGGGAAGGAGGGCCAAGAGTTACGGGGTAATCTCTGACACATCTTCTAATGTCTCACTGCCTTTGGCACAGGGGAGCACTCAAACCTTCTCAGTTAAGTAGAGAAAGGAGAAAGCAGGAAAATGAATTAATGAAAAATAAAGAAAGTGTATCTGTCTTTGCACTAAGCATTAGCGACATTAATAATAATAATCTTACATCGGTTTTTTTTGTAGTCTATGGCTTTTGTATCGCTGTTACTGAATATTTTAAACACACTTAAAGTTTAGTTATAATTCTTCTGATTTTCATGGAATCAAACTCAATTTTTTATGGTCTACATTTTTCAGCAGAATATTACGATTCAGTCGACCACCCCGGTTTTAAGTTGGTTTTTCAAGAAATGATGCAGCATGTAATCTGGTGGTCCCACAGCTAGATCAGAACTGTATTAAGACTTTCACTGTGAAGCACTTAGTGGGAATGTAATATGTTTCTCACAACAGTTTGCAATAAACATGAATGCCTCTGCAAGACATCCTCATTTTTGGTGTTTTTGCAGATAACAAAGTAATGGGAGAAGAAGCCACAGCAGGGTATTCTTCTTCTCCTCCTCCTCGTCCTCTGTAACAAACTCCCTTTTCTCTGCTCTGTTGTTGTCTGGTTACGGCTGTTATTGCTGACTGACTTCTTTACTAGAACATTATTTGTCTGGCTGCACAGAAAACTGACTCAGAAAAAGCTTTTTGTTTTGTTTCTTCACAGAAAAGCTGTTTAACAAGTGTTTCCTGTAGTATTTACCCACACTTGCTGTGACTGTTATTCTGTTTGGCAAGGTTTGAAATGATTCATTAAAGCAACAGATATGTCTCTGAGCTCATCACTCCCTGCACATATCTTAAACATAGAAATTGGAGAGTGATGGGAAAAGTTGCCCCCAGAGCTTGCAGGAGGATGCTGGTGATGCAGGACAGGAGCGCTGACATGCCAAAGAGAGGGAGATGGGAAATCGTCAGATGTTAAATCTTAATTTGAGGGTGTTTGGTAAATGACATGAGGAAAGTGTGGCATGTTACGTGTGCATGACACAGCACGCAGCCAGCAGACTTAGCTTCAACAGCAGCTCGTGTCACATTTGAAATCTTTTGCACATCCTTAAGAGCAAATGGGTGTGGACATGAGACCTGTGAGGGGAGCGTCCTGCAGTCACTGTAATGTTTGCAGCACATCTTTTGGGTTAAGTTTGTTTGGGGATGTGACCTCCATGGATCAGTCAGGGCACACAAACGCTCGATAAGATCAGGGTCTGGAAAGTTTGCAGGCCGGGTCAAGGTATCTGCCTTTTTGTTGCATTCTTTGAGCTGTTCTACTTTTTGTAGAGGCTGGAAAGGCTGCAGCCATCCTGGGAATCCCTTCCCTGCACACAATCTGACTTTTAAAAATAGTTTCTAAATGCAAGTTCACATCCGGCTTCTTGGACTTCTTAGTAAAGGAAGGTTTGTGTGCAAGATGCATTATCCTTTTAATAAAAAAAGATGCTGTCAGAAGCTCTGCATTTATTTTTTTTATATTTAGCAGTGTTTCACCAGATGCTCTTCATGATGTAACCCCAAGGGGATTTTGACCTCTGGATTCAAAAAAGGAATCTTTTGCTTCCCAAGCGAGTGTACTAACTAATGATTAGAACAAAATAAAAAGATCTCCTGCTTTGCTGTCCATTTCTTATCTGATCAGTTAGCTTCACCTCAGGGTTATAATGGGAACATTGGGAAGCACGTAGGTGATGGCTATGCAACAAATGACAGCTAATTTAAACTCAAATGGCATAATTGCATTGCTAATTGCTAAACAAATTAGATAACAATGAAATGGCATATTAAAAAACAAAATCATGTGCATTTGTTTCTTATTGCAATCATCTGAGGCTCTAAGTGGACCAGTATGGTATGAGGAAAAACATCAGCATCTGTCCAGTTTTGACTGGGGAATAATATTAGCCATGTTTGCTGGGTTGCCATGAGGTGCTGGTGGATGGGTTGCTTGTTTTGGATCAGTATCAAAGTAGGAGATACATGCAGGAGGCTGCATAATAAAAATTTGCTTAAGTGATAAGTAATTTATGTGCATTGCTTTTTTGGCATGCACAGAGTAAAGTGGAATTTTAGCCTAAATCACCTGGTGCACTTTCACATGCTGAGAAGAAACTCATTGATTTTGTCTCTAAAGTTACAAAAGCGTGAATTAAACATGGTGGAGAGCCATTTGGCCCAAGCAGGTAAAATTTGAAAAATCATTCATTCTGATTATACAAAGCCCCTCACAAGCACAGATGCACCTGCTAAATTATGCAACGGTAATTAAAGGAGGAGGCTAAAGAATTGTTCTTTTTAATGAGAAACGATGGTAAAAAGAAAAAATCCTACAACTTTAAATGTGTACAGAGTTCATAGTGTACCAGAAAATGCAAACTCATACCATTCTCATTCATCAGTGTGTGATCATACGGAGGCCGTATGCTTTGGACAGACCCAGTGCCCAGCACCCAGTGAAAATTATCAGCAAGGGAGCTCTTCCACCCACAGCGTCCGTTCTCAAAGGTGCACGAAGTCCCACAATGCTTCTCATCCGTTCCATCGCCACAGTCATCTGTGAAGTCACAGCTCTGCCATGGAGTGAAACACCTGCCATTTTCACAAGGCAGGAAGCCCGAAGGACAGGACCCTGACAATAAAACAACAAAAAAAAGAAATATATCTCAGACGCGAATGTTCTTAAATGTAAAGTAGCATGTTTTTTCTAAAATATATGACAGGTCGCCAGTCGTCCTCGATCTTTGGAACTCAGTACCACTTCACCTCCATCATCCAGACCATATTACACATTTTCAATCACATGTTAAAGCCAAACTGTTCAGCATATAAACTATAACCCATATTTTTTATGGGTTATAGTTTTAAATATTTTAAATATTTCTTGCTATTGGGATTTTTGTGGATCTTGTTAATTTTGTGGAGTCAGGCCAGCTTGAGTGTTTTGAAAAGAGCCAACAAATAAAATGTAATTTATTATTATTATTGAGCGTCCCATAAAATAACACCACCTCTGGATCGATGCACTGTAAAGGTCAGTGTCGAGCTTCATCTCCATATTCTTCTTATATTTGTCTGTACTGCTATCACACATCACATATACTGTATATATGAACTGTATATGATTTTTGTTTTATCCATACAAAACAGGTATAAGAACCAGACTGCAGGAAGTCATTGCTTCTCACCAAGAAATAATATCGTTTGCAAAACTGAAAACTGTTTTCCAGACACTGTATGTTAATTATTGTGGCAGAGGTGTGGTCCCGGGCGCGGCTGCAGGGGAGGAGTGGTGCGGTGAGCTCAACGGGGCGGTGCTGGAAACGCAGGTGAGAACAGCTGATGGCGTTTTGGACTGATGATGCTTTCCTTACCCTTTATAGTGAGACGGGAGAGGAGCGGAGGTGGGCTGGAGATCAGCTGTGACCGACAGCTGTCGGACTGTGATCGGTCATCACAAACAACGATAAATAAACTTGGTGTCTGAAAACAAAGACCTGGGCGTGTGTGTGCCTGTGTGTAGTGCATTTCACAATTATGTATGTTCATTTAAGAAGTTTACATGTGCAAAGCTAACAGGCTGCTGCTGCAGGTTAATATTTAAAGTAAAGCAATTTGTGCATTTCCTAAAACATCCAGCTTTTCTGTTATGAATTACAAAGTGCAATAAAAATGTTGTGCCTAAAGGAGTTTCAGCAAAATAACTACTGTGTGTTTCACCAGATTAGACAGCATCGCATGAGTTGAGCATTAACTTCGGAGCGTAAGCAGTCAACTCAAGAGAGGGGGACTGCATGTGGCATTGGGGGCTCTTTAAGAGGCTTAGGAAGACAAAAGGGCATGGGGCTATAAGAATGAAACACTGTATGACCGGGTGGCTGGAGAAGGCTGGAATCTGCTTCTTTTGGAGCCAAACATCCCAGTGGGGTCAGTGCTTAGCTTAAGGGAGTGTTACAAAGAGAGATGAGGCGTGATGAAGAGGGGCGGTCCTTGTAATTAAAGGAGAGAAAGGGGTATAAGTCCTTCCTAATCCTTTGTTCCTCTTCAGATGCACAGGACCAGAAGCAATGTGCCCCACAAAGGCACATAGGAAGCCAGGAAGCCACAGCTCCCAGCTGCTCTGCTACATACTGAGCCTGTAGGTGGATTTATTTCAAAGATCAGCTAACAGCATACTGCTAAACCCACAGGAGTGGCTACCGCTCTGCTCCTGTGAATGCACACCAATTCATTTGTCCTCATTAATTCCTGCTTATATCTTGTTACATGGATAACTCAAAGAGCTCGAAGGCTGCTGGCAATGTGACCTTCTCACCAGGCTCCTCCTGTCCTTACTTACATACAGTATGTGGGCAGGCGCCCTGAGCGGCATGCTGCCCCCTTGTGCAGCAATGTCATTCAGGTTCAACATTAAAGTTTAAATCCCAGTGAATTATTTCAGGATAGGAAGTTTATTGAAGGTTTATTGAATATAGAAGGTCACCCAGGTTTCAGATAATTCACTGGAAAACTGTCCTGTTTTTATCTAAAATATTTATAACATTTATTGTTAACTAGAAACACTTTACTGTAAAATGTGGACCTTGCACACAGCCACTTACTTGACTGCACAAGTATTAAAGAGTAGATGACCCTAAATGTTCCAGTTTGTAGCTTTTATATTTTACAGAAAGAGCCACAAAAAAAGATTAAAAAGTTTTGCTTTCACTGCTTTACTAAAGGATTTTAATGGAAAACTTGACTTGTATTTTCCTCAGTTCTATTGCAAGTCCAACACAATAGTGACTTGAAGAAGAAGATCGGCTCAAATCTGATTTGCATTTTGTTCTTTCTCTCCTTTACACACGCTCACATTTACATGCAGTCTACAGATGCAAACAAAGAACTCCATGTTAACATTATTCACGTGTGTTGTTCTGCAGTTTTGGGTATTTTTTCAGGCAGAGCTATAAAACAAGTGCAGGTGGAGAGTAAAAGCGGTCGGTCTTTCTGCTCCATCGTGTGATGGTTTTATATAGTTTGAAGCTGTGGAAGAAAAAGCTCCCGAGGGAACAGCAGTATATAATTACAGTTCCTGCTGTCTCTGCTCTCATCAGAATTACTGTACGTCCTCTGCAGCCTGCAGCTGCTGAGACACAAAGAGAAAAGGTTTCTGTTTCAAGTCTTCTCCCTCTTGTCTCATTAATGGCCACTTGGACTCACCTCACTGTCAGGGCAGCGGTGATACTCCCTGACTTAACCTTCAAGAAACGCTTCATATCACCGTGTTCTTTACAATGCCTTTCTTTCCTGTTTTCACACTACTTTATTTGCTTCTTCCTTCTTCTTTCAGAAAATTATCCTGTCATGTTTAAAGGGAGGAAAAAGCATCTTCTGACCTTTTTAATTTCGCTATATGTCTCAAACTAGTAGTCCTATGCACTGGATTTCAGCTCCTTATGGCCTATGTTTAAGCCCTTAACATATATTGCATAGTGTAAACTGTAAATCTTTCCATGCATTTTCTTCCACTTATATGACTCAGTGCTGCAAGAGGAACTGGAGCCTATACCAGCTGCCAGAGGGCGAATGGTAGCAACCTGTCCAGAGTGTCACAGGACCAACACAGAGTGTCAGACGACCATTCACAGTTGCATTCACACCTATAGCCAATTTATAATCAACAATTAACCAAACCCCACAAACTGCATGTCTTTTGGAGGAAGCCAGAGTACCCAGAGACAGCCCAAGCAGACACGAAGATCATGCAGATGCCACAGAGAAAGGCTCCAGCCAGATGGTGGATTCAAACCCAGGACCTTTCCGCTGTGAGCCAACAGCGCAATCATCCCTCTGTTCATCATCTCTTATTCCTTTCCTTTAGTTTTAAGTCAGCTTTTTTCTGATTGGCTGCCACTCACAAACAGAAGGTTTGACCTGTGGGCTGGGCCACAGAGGCAGACTACTTGCTATGAACCAGGAGTAGAAAAAAGTAAAAACAAATCTGTGTATACTAAGCGTCTACCGGTGTGATTAATATCTATGAAAATAATAAAAAGCAGAATAGAATCCCATTCCAGCATACATAGACGTTCAGTCTGAAAGGATGAGTGACCTTCTCAAGCTTAAATGAAATAATTTTAGACAAGCTAAATAAATAAAGTAGCCACATATTTCACTTATCTTAACTGCACTACTGTATAAACAATCATTCTGTACCATACGATAATTATAATTCTACAACTGTTTATAACTGTTTATAACTTGCATATTTCTGTATAGCTTTATATTTATATCCTGTTCATAGCCTGTACATAGCTTGTATACCCACTACAGCCTGTACATACTTATAGTTATAGCATATTCATAACATACCTTCATACCGTGTACATTGTAACATACCCATAATAGACCCATTTTTGTACCCTCATACCTATAACAGACCCATTTCGGTAATATATCTATAGACCTATATTATTGCTAATATAAATTGTGTAATATATCTATATCATGGCTAAAGCACTTCTGGATGAATGCAAATTGCATTTCGTTGCCTTGTACTTGTGACATGTGCAATGACAATAAAGTTCAATTCTATTCTATTCTAAATAGAACTTTTTTTAACCATCATAATGAGAGGAAACTATATAAAATGACCTGCATGCTAAAGATGGATATATAAAAGTTTCCTCTAAGTCTCAACAGTATGAGAAAAATCACCAAGCAGAGCAGTGGAGTAAGCTGATGGTAAGCATCATTAGCATGCAAACCTGCAGCGACTCTTATTGACACCACACTACTTCTAATGTCTGATTAATATTGGAGCACAGCTATTCACTGTAGGCACCAAAAGAGACGAATGCAAACAGACAGTGAAACGAAGAGAGAGGTAAGAGAAAGAGACAGCTGTAAGGACAATCCTGCACATCACCATGCAGCTGGATACAAAACCTCTACAGCTCAAAATGACAGGGAGCTTCACAGTTTTTATCCCTTTCTGCGCACAGGCAATCAGATTTTCTCTTCTCCCTCGACATCAGCTGCATCGGAAAGGCAGTACGTTTAATAGGCCAATTATAGCCACAGTGACAATGCCGATAAATCAGCTCTTGTTGTTTTCTCTTGCCTTTTAAAGGGTTCGCTCATAAAAAATGCAAGGGATGCAGAGGAACCTCTACGTGCTGAACATCTCCCTAGTCTAAAATTCAAACTATGACGGGTTCGCTTTGGTCAGAGCTTCAACCCCGAGGTGAGCAAACGTTTCAGAGCATTTCTCCTTAGATTGTTCGTTTTAGTTCAAAACATCTCATTTTTTTATATCAGCAAAACTCCATCTTAAACTGGATGTTACTGTTGACTTGCTCAAAAAAACAAGAAAGGAATGTTTTATATAGGTAATTTAAATTAGGACAAGTATCTAACGGAAAACCGAAGATACCGAAAAGCTTAAAAATAGAAATGTGCAACGTTTGACAATGTTAGTCCAAAGAAAACCAGCATGTTTGATAGGCCATCTCTATTTTCAAGAGCTCTAAATCTGGATTGGTTGAGCTTTTGAGCTCATTTTAATCCAGTCCTCATCAACTCTAGTTTTCACCTCCAAATGAAGGCGGTGTTATAATAACCCAGGAGCCATTATTAATTCTCTGATTGCCCATATGAGCAAACTATCAATGTGAAAGTAATCAAAACTGTAGTTATCGACATCTTAGTGAGATCTTTTCTGAAAATTCACCAAATAGTTTAATTGGGAACTCGGGGCTGTGCTGTTCCGTTCTGCCTCAATGACAGTGATCTTTAAGCTTTTGTGATAAAATCCTCATATAAAGCAGCCCTAGAGGGAAACAGTTAAACAGCTTTTCACAGAAAATGACTACAGTCCCAGAATTTGCCCTGCCACGGTGGAATTAAAAAGTCATTATTAGAATAGCCGGGTCTTTTAGAAGCAATAATATAAAAACAGCTTTTTCCTGCTACACTATGGCCTTCGTCTGGTCATTCAGTCTTTTGCAGAAACACGCAGTCCTTTAATTTTGACTGCAGAGCAAACATGCCAGGCATTTATTGCAATACCTCTTGTTTGGCAAGGTGAGCGCCTTGTTGAATTTAAGTGCTTGCAACTGTGAGATCTGGCCCCTGAGTTAATATTGCACTGAAGCTCTCAGAGTTCACCACTTTCATCTAGTAAGAGTACATATATTTAATGTCTCACTGGAATTTGAAGGCCCGTATTAATGCATTCTTCACAGGAGGCATTTGACATGATGGAAAAGATGGTGGATGTCAAACCTCTGTGCCCAAAGAGCCAATAGAGACCAAAAACTGAGCCTGTTGTGTTGTTGCACTGGCACATGCACATGATTTTTAGCAGAGCCGTTTTCACTGTGTTTTGGCAGAAATACCAACTTGTTGTTATAGTAAAGGGGTAAATAAGCTTATAAAATAGTTTTCTGGGCTTTCTCTGTACATAACTTATATGACGTTTGCTCGGTAGTCAGCTTCTGCCTGAAACTGTTACCAAGATGGCTGGAGAGTGCTGACACTTGTTTTCTAGAAGAACTTTGGTGTAAATCGTGAGAGTAAACCAACTGGAATCAAATTTGAAAAGTGGAGTCAGCTGCTATGGCATGCAAAAAGATGTGCTTTGAAAGAGATTTATGCTTGATGCTATGCTTTCCTTCACTTATGAAATAGTCTAAACTACAGTATTCATGAATATGGCACAGTAGTTCTTGTCATAAGCATATTATGTTAGCCATATTTGCAGTATAGCTTGTTGCCTTAATATTTGCTAATGAGTACTAAGAACCACGAGCAGATGAGGTTCCTGTCAGCAGCGCCTGATAGGTGAAACAGGGAAACAGCAAAGTTACAAGGATTCAGTAAAAGTCGTGCCTCAGTGCTGCAGTCAACAAGCATCAAAAGTAACCTTTACTTTAAAGGCAAACAATCTCTGTATCTCGATTGTGTCACACCTTTCACCGCTGCTCTACCGCTTGAAGAGTAGCTGCAGGCAAATCCACGTGTTCAATTCAAACTTTGAGGAAAAGCAGCAATCTGCTGGTGACCAAAGGAAATGCTTTGAACATTCTGCATTTACTGTTTGCTTTTCTTATTAGAAAACCACTCACAAACCAGTCAGGGAATACATGTTTTTCCCCTTACGTCTGGTGGTTGTGTCAGGTACAATATGGCAGACAACTCTCGAGCAATATGTGACGTCACATGGAAAGACCATGATGTAAAACATTTGTGATCTATAGAAAGCTCTAGTTTATTTACTATAAGCAATATATGTACTATATAGTTTTTGGTGGCTTACAGTTTTTCATATTTTTGTGAACGATAGGAGGTTGTACAATAACACGGAAAGAAACAGCCAAGGTTGAAATGAAACATATATCCAATAAAGTGAAGTGCTTACCTGGAGGAGGTGAAGGAGTGTTATCAGGTGATGTAGCTGAGGAAGCGAGAAGGCATCCTGGAGAGAAGGTAATGTCATCCAGGCAGATGCCAACCTTTGGATTTCGGCCTACCTTGCCCTCGAACATGACCTGGAAGTCCCTGGAGCTGCTCAGCGGGATCTCCTTCATCTGCCAGTAGTTGCCATGATCTCCCGTCAGGGTCAGGAGGAGATGGAGATGGCCTTCACTTTTGCTGAACACACTGAGAGTCCCAATGCCATCTCCAGACATGTGGAAGTAGAAACGCATCTGAGAAAAGGAGGAAAATGAAAAAGGTGTTAATTTAAATAGCACAAAAAATATCAATAGTTTAGTAACGGTAATGTCTAACCCTTAAGACTTTAAATTTTTTGTTGGGAAATGGTGAAAAATGTTGGTACGGACTAATATCCTTACTGTAATAAAGATGTCAAATAATTCAATCGCTACTATATCTACACTGGTACTCTTTCTAAATAATAGGCTTGGATCTTTCAAAGGTCGCTTGCTTGACACACTGATACCACTTTCTCTTCTTTTTTTTTTCTTATATTTGTCTACTGTGGAAAGAAACAAAAAGTAGAGGCATGCTAAGGTGATTAAGTTTTAATCCACTCGGTCTGTCACTGGATCGATGTGCTTTTCCCTTCAGTCGTAGCCTTTATTAAGGCACAGAGAGAAATTGTGTTTCTCCATCACACATCAGTGAGTTAGCAGTATATTTTATAGGCTTTCTCTCCAAATGGAGGCTTGTTCAGGAGCTGTGGCAGCACACCTCCCTCTCTCATTCGCCAAAGAGAGCATTTCCCCCATAGCACAGCCCTCCCTTCAGTTTAATTGGAGCCTTTTTGCTAACCGTGTGATTGATTGACAGGTCAGGAGCAGGATAAGACAGACACGACACACAGAGCAAACCAGGCAGTCAATCAAGAAATCATTTCCCAGTAGAGCATGAGGCTGACAGCTGGGAGGACACACACATACTACCAAGCATACACACTCAGTTCCTAATTGCCTGTTTAGTTGCATCACGTTTTCAGCTCTAATTGTATGAACAAGAAGGTCAATATTTAAAATTCATTTCTTAAGACTAAAACTTGCAACCTGACAGGAATTTCTCAATTTTAAGAAATACGTTCATGTCCTTCCTAATAAATGTTTTCCACTCATCTCTAAAATACATAAGAAACTAAGGTCAGCAGCTGGTTGGGTTTACATGAAAAGTACATGTCATCTTTACACTTGTTTGAGGACTAAATGACAAAAATGACTTTTCATCTCCATCGCCTCTTTATGCTAAGCTAAGCTAAGTTAGCTTAGCTACAGCTAGCTACAGCTAGCTCTTAGCAGCAACCGAGTGTATTTTCCAAAAAGTTGAACTTGAATCTTGATAGGGTGAATATACCAAAACCACTGAATTTAGCTCTTCTTATATATATTATATATATATATTTTACATTAGTTACTACTGAAAATCAAACATACATATATTATATTATACACTGCTGTGCAAAAATTCTCAAGACACCCTTTATTTTTTTATATTTTACTAAGAAAACTGAAGGTAGAAGTAGAGGTTTATTGAAATGTACACTTCAACATTACAGCCCCAAATCAAGATAGAGCCTCCACTGTGTTTTAGAGATCACTGTAAGCACTGTAAGCACATTGGTGGCAATTACAACTAAAAATTTCAAATCTGGATTCATAACTCCATCAGACCTGTTTTCACTGATTTTCAGTGCAGTTTTCGTGTAATCTGGCATACCTCAGCCTTTTCTTCCTGTTTCCCTTTCTTAAAACCCCTTCCACTGACAACTTCAAAAGGCATCTCTCGGGTCCTTTGTTGGATATTTTTCCCCTATTACTTAAAGATATTACTTAAAAATACTATTTATCTGCTGTAGATAGGTTTTCAGGCCAGTTAATTGTTCATTTGTCCTCTATCTGTCCAGTTTCCTCATACTGCATACCATGCAAAAAGATGGCACATTTTCAGTTATTATCTCTTTGGGAATCATCTTGTTGGTGCAACTATACAATTTTATTAGTGTCAAACTTTGTTATCTTTGGCATTTTTCAAAGATTCAACAATAGAAATGGGAAGAAATTATGCATTCGTGCATAAAGTAGAAAAACAGCCAATGTCCAAAGAAAAACTTCCAAGGATCTTCAGGAAGTTTGGAAAATTATTGCTTGAAATCATTTAAAGTATAAAAAAGTTTTGCTGATTGGAAGCAAAATATGTAGAAATCAGTTGTAGTTCAAAGGTTTTGCACAGTGCTTTGTGTGCACACACAAGTCCCAGACAATTATGTGAATAACATCAATCATGTTGTTATAAAGCAATGTTTGTTAAGAGATCTAATTAGGAATCCACTGACTCACAAAACCCAAAGATGGGAGGATTCAACAGGGCATGATGATTATTAATATATTGTTAAATAATGTATATTTTACAATATTAATTAAAAATACAGTATCTTATTATATAGCTCAAATAATCCATCCATCCATCCTAGGGTTAAATGGAATTTGTGTTAGTGGTCTTGGTACCAGGACACACCTGCCTACTAACCAGCCTACCAGCTCAAATGATGCCACATCAAAACCAATAGAAACGGCCAAATTTTGATGACCTCAGAAATTAAAAATTTAATCCGTGGTAAAGTGTTTTTTAGCATCTTCATTTAGCTGTATTTTTAATAATTCTCGTACATTCTGCCCTTTGACCTTGACCTGACCTTGCACTGTGAGCTCCTGCGACTCAGTAGGGGTCCTATTATACGAGCGGTGCTGCCATCTTCCTGAGGAAATGAACTTTCCAAGTAGAGGTAGTGTCCCAAGGAGTTTCTCAGGGTGTGGTCAGTTGATGGCCTAGTTCCAATGGTTGGACTGCTGCTGATCCTCCAATCAAAGTCATCCTCTTGGCACTGGCGCCAGGAACAGAGGTCAAACTCAAAACTGCAGCGTTCAATAAAACCCTCTGAAAGATGACAATAAAAGAAGAAATCGATTACGGCTGTTCATTTATCAGAAAATTAATCTTCCACTTAAAGTCATCAGTCAAACATTAGAAGAGGCCTCACGGCAGATGTAGGGGTTCTCGTCTGAGCTGTCCCTGCAGTGGTTGATGAAGTCACACAGGTTATCCTGAGGGATGCAGTGGCCATTTGCACAGGTGTACTGCTCAGGTGTGCAAGGCTGGTCTGAAGGAAGAGGAGGGGAGCAATCCACGAAGCTGACGTCATCTATTACCAAGTCACCCATGTAGCTGATCCCTCGTTTAGCAGAGAATACCACCTGAAAAAGAACAACAGACCCGGGATCAACTCTGAGTCCTCACTATTTTTGGAGAGCAAGGTCAATGCTTAATGTTATCAGGCAAGCCACGGAAACAGAAGAGCCGATAGCCCCTGTCCTAATGAGTCTTGTTATTCTGCGTCTAGTGGCAGTCAGCTGATGAAGTGCTTGGAGGGGAAAGGAAAAGGGCACTTGTAGTCTCAAAAAGGGCTCTGAAGGTTTGGTGTGAAAAGGCCTTTCAGCTGCTGATTGTACCATCAGCTCTGATCTGGCTCTCTGTTCTGACAAAGGTTAATGTGCATCAGTGGGATGACTTCTTTGGTGCAATTAAGCCACCGGGGCAGGCACTGTACTTTTATCTGGGTGTGGCAGCCCCTCAGATGAAGACATTGATTATTTCTTGTTTTGAAAGGACAGGCACTTCTCTAAAGATTGTCTTAGGTCAAGTGGCTGTGAAGAATTAAATGGAATTTAAATAATTTACATTATTTAGTAAAACTCTGTTTTCACTTTGACATGATTTTGAATTAATTTTTGTCAGAAAAAAGCCAAATTATATTGTCCAGAATTTTACTTATTAAAAACAATAAAAGGGTGAAACCACAGCAAATCATCTGCCTTCATCTCACTCTAGCCTCCTCTTCTGTGGCACCAACTCTTTTCACATCCTTCTTTACTACATCCATGAATCTTTTCTGTGGTCTTCCTCTTTTCCTCCTGCTTGGCAGCTCCATCATCTATATCCTTTGTCCAGTACATCCACTACTCTACTGCACATGTCCAAACATCTCTGCCCTGCCTCTCTAACAACTGCTGATGAAAATCTGAGCATCTTCAACTCCACCTCCAGCTCAGATTTGTTGGTTTTGTCAGTATCACTCTCTCCAGGGGCGATTTTAGCCCATTTTTGGGGGTGCTTCAGCAAGATTTCTTACATTTTTTGACAATATTTGCTGTTTGTGTGACACACTACTAAAAATATAAAAAACATACAGTACTTGGTTGAGACGTAACATTTTAACAACAAAAGTATAGATAACCCCCCCTCCCAAAATGGTTTGTTCCAGCTCGCCTCTCACCTACTCTGGCTGTAGCGCCGTTGCTGCCAGAGCAATGGTGGCTGAGACGCAGCAGAGCAGAGGTGTAAGTGCCTGTCTTAAAACAGGACATGTTAGCTGCATTTAACCTTCAGTTACTTTTTATATAGTTAGGAGTCAGGCCATGTTTCTTTTTAGCTGAAAAACATTACACCCAGGTAACGTGCAGTATTGAAAACGTGTTTTGCACAATGTTAGCTACCCTACAATCCGCCCTGCTCTGTAGTAAAATCAGCGAAATTTGACTGTCCTGTTTTCCCATTGAAATTTATACAGCCTATTTAAAATCTAAAACTTAAAATTGTCCATAGCCTGCTGTTGTTACCACTGTCCTGTTTGAAATGGAATGAGAGAAGCTGGTTATTTTGTCATATGTGCCGATATTAAACCCAGGAGCCACATTCAGGTAAAAGTGTAAGAACAAATGATCTGTCAATAAAGGATAATGTTGGATCAGTGTTTCAATATTTATATATTTTATTAGATGTTCATCTGGTTTGGTTATTTGCCTTTTGGTTGAAAGTACGCTGAGAGAGGACTGTTTTTTATTAGTGATCTTAATAATATTTTTTTCATATTAATGTAATTTTTTTCATCTAATTGAATACAATCTATTTTTATATGATTATCAGACCAAAGAGGGAGAGAGGAAAGAGGGGAACATGAGGAGAAAGTGCAAGGTCAGGAAGCACCAGGTAAGAAAACAGACAAGGAACAGTGACAGGCAAAACAGAAACTGTTAAACTGTTTGTAAGAGTTGACCACCAAAAATATTTACCAACTTCAAGGTGAGGCAACACAGGTTAAAATGAAAGGAATAAATCTGCAGAGCTATGGTAGTATCTGCAGTAAAGATATTTTCATACATTGTACCATAGGCAAAGTTGCCTCCATTTTTATAATTTTTTTTGTAATTTGTACATTTCAAGGACTCTGTTTTTGGAGTCTATTTTCATATATCTGTATTGTATTATACATACACATTAAAAGTGAATCTCTGTCCAAAAAATGCACTCAGTTTACTTCTTACTTACTATGATCAATGATTAATTCTACGTTGTTGTACTTTTTTAACATGTTCAAAATAAAGATTCAATCAATCAATCAATCAATCACCATTCATCATTTTCCCCCAGTAAACTAATTAAGGTTAGGATATGTTGTTTGTTTGTTTTCCAAATTCCAATCCATTCATCTTTTACATCATTTAAATAACCTTGATCAGATTTGATGGTTTTGTTACAGACTTTTTAAAAAAAAGTGTTTTGCTTTTCTTTCACAAATGTGGGGATTAAGTTGTGTTAAAATGTACAAAACAATGATGTCATGTTTTGTGACGAGGACCCAGGCATAGAGAGACTTCATGAATTTAAGAATCTTATGATTTAATAAAGAAATTTGCAGACTTGCATAGAGATGGTAAAATTATGATGACTGATAATGGAGATGAAGACAACAGACGATGAGGACAGGGAGGAACAGGGGTTTAAATGCACCAAGGAGACAGCCAGAGGGAACCCAGGACAACTGGAGACATTTAAGGATGCAGGGACTGACAGAGCCAGGGAAGAAGTCTCATTGTGACGAGTAAAGTTTATCTTGCCTGGCTGAGCAGCTCTGGGTGCTCAGCACCCCCAAAGCTCTGATCCTAGAATCGCCCCTGACTCTCTCCAATCCACACATCATAGCAGGAGTAAATACTATCTTGTAAACCTTTCCTTTCACTTTTGCTGCTGTTGTTCTGTCATTTTATACTTTTAATGTATATCATTATAAAAATACCACTGTATAAAATGTCTAAATTGTTTAAAAATGACTATTTTATATTATTTTTATATAAAAGTTGATATGAACCATTTCATTGCATTAAACTGATTTCGATATCTCACTAGTTTTCTTAGGGAAAAATTATGTAACACACCTGGACATTACTCAATAACCCCAAAAACACTTCTCCTCGTTTCCATTTGTTGCCTTGGTTACTAGTCTCAGTCCAAACCTCATGAGTGATGTTTGTTTGCTTCAGCAGCACCTGCAGACATCAGAAAAGCAACATATTTCCGTAACTCAATTCTGATGAGACCCCATACACAGAAATTATCTGTCTGCTCTCTTTACCTTCAGTGTTCCCACGGTGAAGCCCCTCATGTGGTACCAGAAGACCAGGGTGCACTGCGGCCCAGTGGAGGAGATGACAGGAGTCTGGAGGTCAGTGGTCTGACCGTATCCACCATTTGAACTGTCTGCATACATATACCACCCCTTGGAGCTGTTGCTATCAGAGGAATATCAGGAATACAGAATAAGATCTCAAATTCAGCTGCGGATCTGAGACGGAAATGAGGAGTTAAATCAGCTTTAGTAATGTCTTTAGCCTGAGTGCCTTGGATATACTGATAAAGGGCTCTGCATTGGAACTGGCAGCTGTATTTTTATGTAGTGTAGTATAATACACACTTTTTTTCAGTAAAACATTTGTCTTAAAGGAAACAACCCATTTGTGATTTCTTGGCATTTCTTTTGGGAAATATTCGTTTATGATTTTTACCCTTCAGGCCTAAATGGCTGATGGGATATTGTTATTACCCTGCCAGGCAGGCGGGAAAGGTGAACACCCTTACAAATAGGAATGCAAGAAAGAGGCGATGTAGGACTTTCAAATTGATACTGTTGGGGTTTCTACTAAAAATCTCGAGGACGAGAATCTGGTGAATGCGATAACTCGAGAAGGAAGTCATGTAGGATTTTTCAATTGATACTATAGCTGTATCTGCCAGGAGGCTGAGGGGTACCACTGGCAGCTGTCTGTATTTTTTGTAGATCGTTACATTTTCCCAGAGGGAATAAATTGCTGAAGAAGTAAGAAAGTTCAAAAACACTCCGCTGGGAGAACATCTAGCAATTAATTAATTTAATTGGTAGAAGTAAAGATGGGCAGAGGCTCTCCAATCTGTGAAAGAGTGTGTAAGAAGATGACTTCAAAAACAATGTTCCTAAACGTCAAATTGCAGAGCCTTTGCAACTGTCATCGTCTACAGTGCATAACATCATCAAAAGATTCAGAGAAACTGGAAATGTCTCTGTGTGTAAGGGACAAGGCTGAAGACCTTTATTGGATGGTGTTCCGTCCCTCAGACAAGACTGCAACACTCATCGGCATGATTGTGTCACTGACATTACTAAATGGGCCCAGGAACACTTCCAGAAACCACTGACGGTTAAGAAGCGAACTAAAGCTGCAAAAAGAAAGCCATATTTGAACATGCTCCAGAAGCGCCGTCGTGTCCTGTGGGCCAAGACTCATTTGAAATGGACTGTCTCACAGTGGGAAAGTATTCTATATCCAGATTAGACAATCTTGTTGGTAATCCCGGATGCTGCGGAGAAGGAAGCTCTTCCAACATGCTATCAGTGTTCAGTTCAAAAGCCAGCATCTCTGATGGTATGGAGGTGCCTAAGTGCACATGGTATGGGCAGCTTGCATGTTTTGGAAGGAAGTATCAATGCTGAAAGGTATTATAAAAGTTTCAAAATGAACAATAATACTGAAAAAATTCCAAAAACTCTTAGGTAGGTGCTTACAGGGTGTGGTCATTAGTAGGACGGTGGTACTCCTCTCCAAAATGATTGCTCTCCCCTTGGTCACATGACCAGCGAAACGAGTGATTTAGTATGAAAGAGGGTTTGACAATCTTCCACCCACAAGTGTCACCTCCTTCAAAATCACAGCTTTCCTTCACTGGAAAAGAGGGAACATAAAAATAAAAAATGTCTCAAAAACATTTAAGAAGACTGATAATGCAATAGTTAAAGCCTTTTAAATGTTTTACCACAGCTTATTTCGTCTGATCCATCAGAGCAATCATATCTAAAGTCGCACACTTTACTGAAGGGAATGCACTCCCCATATGTCCCACAAGGAAACTCTCCATAATGGCACATATTGGGTTGAACTGTGGGGGCTGGAGTCGTCACTGCTGGAGTTGTATTATTCAGTGCGGGGAGCTCTCCTAGAGCAAGAGACAGTAGAAAATAACGAACACTGGAAACAGAATTTCACTGTACAGTTTTGTGTTGTAATCATTTACCTTCATAAGGCTCACAGTTGAGGAAGGAAAGGTCATCAATAGCAATGTCTCCAGTAAGATCATCTCCAACTGTACCTTGAATCAAAATCTGGGAAATAAACACACGGCATATTCAGTCGACGAGTTAGCGTATAAAGTCCGTCCAAAGCTTTTAGCAGTAACAGCTGTAGCTGCTGGTGTATTAATTTAGGAACCAATAAAAAGTGAGCTCAGGATTTTGGTATTAAGTACATCTGCTGGGACACTTTTGGTTATTTTGAAAATGTTCATATAACC
Source organism: Neolamprologus multifasciatus (assembly GCF_963576455.1). Lineage (NCBI taxonomy): Eukaryota > Metazoa > Chordata > Actinopteri > Cichliformes > Cichlidae > Neolamprologus > Neolamprologus multifasciatus. The sequence goes on along the minus strand of NC_140447.1, from coordinate 20,875,518 downwards.
TTTTTGGTTCAGTCACAACAGTCTCTGTTACCTTGCTAATATCTACTGAAGTAAACCCAATTACATAGCTATATGATGGTCTATTTAAAAATTCTCTGTTAGAGAGAAGTACGGTGGCCCTGAGAGGCCAAACGGACTGCAACTTAAGAAAACACCAGCAATAAGAAAAACGCTGCAAAAGCACACAAAACACAACGGAAATAGGAAAAATGACAACGGAAATAGGAAAAACAAAAACCGAAATAGGAAAAAACACAAGGGAAGTGTCTCTGGCGAGACAATAACCCGACAACCAGTTGCAGGAACCAAAATATGCTAAGAATTGCGCTAGGAGACACTTAAAAGAAGGGTAAGATCTATCGGATCTGTGAGGAACGAAAAGATGAGAGGTAAGTGTGTTAGCCAGGGGCGTAATGTCCAGGGGGGTTAGGGGGATTATGAGCCCCCCCCCCCCCCCCCCCCCCCCAATAATCAGACCAAACCAATATAACCCCCCTAATAAAATTATGAATTATCTTGCATAAATAGGCTGTTGATTTTCTTTACTAATTTCAGGTATTGCCAACAAAATAGTTGCATGTTTAATCATCTGGGAATTTATCCAGATTTATTTATTTTCTCTTGACCGGGGGGGGTCAAGAGAAAATAAATAAATTCCCCCCAATGTTCAGCAAAAAGTTACGCCGATGGTGTTAGCCTAACTATTAGCCTAAAAATTCATCATCCGTATTATATGAATCATGCAACTGGTGCGTCGGGTTATTGTCTCCCCAGAAACACTTCCCTTGTGTTTTTTCCTATTTCGGTTTGCGTTTCTCCTATTTCTGTTTTGAATTTTTCCTATTTCCGTTGTCGTTTTTCCTATTTCCATTGTGTTTTGTGTGCTTTTGCAGCATTTTTCTTATTGCTGGTGTTTTCTTAAGTTGCAGTCCGTTTGGCCTTTCAGGGCCACCGCAGAAAAGATTGCACACAGACAGATTACACATAAGTTTTACGTGGGAAACATTGAAAAAAATTTTTTTTAATGTTTAATCATATCACCTTCAGTCTGAGCAACATGCTAAAATTTGCTAACATTAGCTTTGTGTGTTCGTTCTGTAAGGCCTCAGGCACAGAGGCCTAGGGACTAGTTGACAAGGTGAAACTGGTCACAAATAGGTACATGGTGGTGCACCAGAAACCACCTCGCAATTGATCCTCTGCCTAATCATACAAGCCTATCATGTGACTTAGGGTTAGTCACATGAGTGGGGCAAGGTCTCACAATGGGCTCACCTGAAACCTTGGCTGATCGTTACCCACAACCGTTTTCACACCTTGACTTGTGTGATTAGGCAGAGGATTAATAGTTGGTCCACGACCCTGTTAGGGACACTCCCAATATGGCTTAAAAATCTGGGACTCTCTACCAATTGCTCTTAGAACTGAAGAAGCTTCTTGGATCACAGGTTGAAACGTCTTCAAGAAACTTAAAGAAGGCTAGAGGCTTTTCTTTCTAAGCTCTTGCTTAGTGCCTTACTGTTGCTTAACAGTAAGGCACTAATTCTCAAGTTTTTGAGTGGCAGCAGCAATCTGTTAGCAACCAAAGCAAGTTTACATGGAGGTTTTTGTTGCAATACAGAGCAACCTCCTGCAACCACTCACCAACTGGTCAGGGAATACACATTTAGTTAATTAAGTTCAAAGCAAACATAAGATTACATATTCCCGACAGTCCCTAAAAACAGAATGTTTGAGATGTAGCTTAAGGCTTGATTGTCACGGGGGAGCTAGTTCACCTTCTGCTAACGTAACTTGGTACCTACAACGGACAACTTGATTTGATATATTAGTGGCTCAATAATGCAAATTAACAATTATCAATACTTGGCAAAAGCCTCCTTTATCTAAAACTGCCGAAATGCCAATAAATTAGACGCATATTTCGTCATTTAATTATTGACTTGAATTTTTCTTATACAAAGCATTCAGTTATCCAGGTTATATGTGTGTTTCCCCTTTTTTAAACAATTTTCTCAGAGATGTTGTTTCAGCAGTCACTTGCATGCTTGTGACTGCAAAAAAGGTATCATACAAACATACATACTCGAATACAAAGATTCTTATCAGGTTTTAAAAAGAAAAAAAACTTGAACGTGAAAAGTACAGAAATGTTTTTACAGATAATTTTGCCTCTATAAGATACTACATACGTGCAGAATAAGGCACCTTAATAGTTTAAGTTTTCATATTATCACATTTGGATGATTTAAGCAGGAAATGCAACAATGTATGTCTTTTTGTTCTTACATTGACCACATTAACTCTTAATGGAAATGTAAAAGGATGAATTTGACACAACCGACTATTCAGATGCCCGGTTTTTAGAGTTTGTCATTTCATGGCACTTTGCCTGCACTGGGAGCAAATGGATCACTCTGAATTTGAATTTAATTCATCAGTGTCTGTTTTTCTCCCACTTTTGCCCTTTCTGCAGTCAATTGACTTGACACACAGAGTTCGTGTTTTCATTGCCATAGCAGAGCAAAAGTCTTTAACTGCCTGTCAAGTTATACTCACTCATGAGTAATGACAACAGAACATCCATCTTGAGGGATCGATGTTAAGCAGTGAAGCTATTAAATGGATCTTGATCACGCAATAGTGGAGTGCACTCCATGCAGACGCTTTGCTTCACTAATGTCTCAGCGTTGTCTGCAAAGGGAACTGTTTTTACCTAGAGCTTATGTGTGCATATCTACTTTGATTACACAAAGGAGCCAAAAGCAAATGACTCACAGTGGGATGCCAAGACTGTAACATCACAGGGTTTACCTAAGAGTTATATCTTAACCACTGTGTAAGCAGAACTTTGAGATATTTTCTTCTTATTTCCGTATTTTCATTTTGCCATGTATTGAGTGTACTGTCTGAAAGTCAGTTTTTTAAAACAACAGTCACAGATTAAATTGAGCACATCGCATGTTTTACCAATTATACTCTTAAAATGATGCTTAAAGGTTAAAACATCCAAGAAAACTCCCACAAACGTGAAACAATAAATACCTCACTGAAAATGCCACACTGCTTTATAATGATGTCTATGTAAATGCTACCATTAGCTAACCTGGAAAGGCTGAGCACTGCTGAGGTAAAGAGTCTTCCTGTGCCAGAGGTCTCCTTGATGTCCATATTTCACCCACAGCATCTGGCCACGGCCTGTAGCAGTGGTCCTCAAGTACACCGCCAGGTAGAACACATATTTTCCAAACATGTGGTAATAGAAGCGGAAAGCACAGTGGTTGTACGGCTTGCCATCGTGGTGGGTGGGTTTGAAGACTGGACTGAGCAACACCGCCGTGTCTTTGAACTCCCGAGGGGGAGACGCCTCAATGTAGAGGTAGTGGCCATAGACGGTGCCCAAAGTGTGGTCCTTCGAAGGGCCTGTGTTAAAGGATGGAGTCGGGCCTTGGTAGATGGTCCAGTCAAAAACATCTTCTCCAGTCTGTTCTTGTTTCCAGTTACACAGCCCATGTTCAAAGTCACACTGCAGCTCTGGAGCTGTGACACATGACAGAGAGAAATTCACTACAGACAAAACTACAACAATATAAAGCAATAAAAAGCAATCAACATCTTGTCTTTGTCCATTTAATTGTATTTATCTACCCTTAAGAAAACTTGAATTTTCCAGACTGACATTGATAAACACACAAAAAAGTGCCAGAATCAGTGCAGCAGAGTCTACTGGCCACACATGAAAATAATAAATATTTTCATATACAGTCTACAAGTAGAACTTGAGAATGCATGACTACGTTTTACCCATAGTTTAACTTCGCCACAGACAGTGCCATTTCAGATCTACTGCTTTAACACAGCAGCAGCAGCTAATGTAGCGTTAAGCAGAAGTAAGGAGCTTCAAAATGCTTTATGCAACTTTTAAAAACTTTTTTCATATCTGCAGTAACGCTACCCAGGACCTGCAAACAGATTTTAATGTGTGAAATTAGAGATGAGCAGCTTTATGTAAAATATCTGAACACTTCCTCCACCAAAGAATATAGTCCACTTGGAAGGAGAAACAGATATTTTTATGAGCTGAATGCCTCAGATTAAACTTGTTTATTATTTCTGCATTTATAAACCAAGACTGTTGCAAGTCTGTTGCAAGTGAAATTAAATGAAGTAGCTTCATCTCAACAAGCTAAGACAGGGGAATGCTCTGTAGACACTGACGCAACACTATGACGAGTACTTTTACTTTTGATCCAGAACAAACATCAAAGACACTCACAACATCCTGCCTCATCTGATCCATCCCCACAGTCATCCACAAGGTCACAGAGCTGCAGATGCTCCACACATGCCTTGGTGTGCACGCAGTGGAAATGTGTGTGGGGCGGGCACTCATCCACTGCCGGAGGCAGAGAGCAGTTCTTGAAAGCGATATCGTCTAGAGCGGTGACTCCATCGAACACGCCGAGGCTGATTTTAGCCAGGGAGATCTGGAAAGGCTGGGTGATGCGTCCCAGCTGTACGGTGACCTGGTTCCAGTGGGGTCCTTGGTCGTACAATGTTCTCCATATGACAGTGTGGTTTTCAACTCCTTCGATTCGAAGTGACATGTCAGCAGCTCCCACAGAAATGCCTGAATTATAATGCCTGAGGGGAATAAGACAGTGATGGAAGACAAAATGTTAATTTTGAATGGATGCATTCCCTCGTGCTATACCTGAAACCTTTGCCTTAATCCACATACTGTAGTGAAAATACTTAATGGACATAATACCTGAGGACACTGAAGGAAAAAAATGACCATTTATAAAGCTCCTGCTTTCTGCCTGGAGAACTTCTCCAATCACCCAGGGGAAAACTATAAACTGTTATTAGACATAAACCTTCAGGGGCCATAAAACTGTCAGAACAGGACAGATTCAGATACTTCTTATTGTGTGTGATTGTGAAAGATGAGATATGCTTAGAGTGCAAAACTGAGACAGGTAAAATGATGAGTGGAGGTAAGAACGAGATCAAACAAGTAGTAGAAAGCAGAGAGACAGCAAGTGGAAAAGCGTGACTCTATAGATGTAACAATTCTGTTTTTATAGCAATGAATCTTGTCAAACTACTTTGTGGGATTGACAAAGAAATGAAGACTGGTTGTGATGTGCTGGCTTTAAAGTAGTGTGACTCTAACCAGAAGGTCATGGTGCAGGCAGCAGCCGATTGCTGGAATCGCGGTCCTTGGAGAGCAGCATTTGGATACAGACTGCTGCTGTTCTTGAATATAAACATGAAGTGACCTGCAAGGAGAAATGACAATTACTATTCAGCATCTACTTTTTTTAAAGTTCTGTAAACAACTTGCTTCACCAGACAGTCAGTGAGTCACTGACCAGAAACTCTTATGGAAGTTCTTTTAGTTAAACATCTTCCCACGTTGTTGTTGTTGTTTTTGCTCCCTTACGGGTCTATTTTATCTGTGTTTCCTTTGGGATGTCTGTGAAATACAATGTCTAGTGTAAAAGAGATTACATATATTCTTCTTTTAAAATTTCAGCACAGAGCAAGATGTTGTGGATCACACAGGTTGGCTTGCTGGCCAACAGCCAGGAGCCAAATATAGAAATGGTCAGTGCAGCAGCGTTCACACAAATCATAAAATCATGCCGTTCTGCAAACAGCACAATAATAATAATAATAATAATAACAATACAGCTTAAAAAAAGAAGTCCATGTTTTCAACTGGAAGTAGGCACAGAATAGAAAAGTTTTTTAACTTGATTCTAGTTCAGGTTCTATCTTTTCTTTCTTACCAGAGATGCAACAAAAAAAAACACATAGTGGCTATAATAATACAGCAGTGCTGTTTTATATGCTTCAGTCAACAACTTAAAACAATCTTAGCTGTAATTAAGAGCTTGAAGATATTTAATAAGTGGGACGTCAAAGATTAGTGTCACTTACTCTGGACCAGACCAACTGTGAAATATGGTCACAGTCTCTCCTTGGTGATTAAAAATAACTGCTGCAGAACAGTGAAGCTGACCTTTGAGTATTTGAACAGATAATGTCCTCGTCATTTTGCGAAGTGTTGTAATGATTAGTTTGGTAAATGGAATGGTTCTTATATAGAGCTTTCTACTCTATCTGAGCACTCAAAGCACTTTATAAAACTTACCTCATTCAAACATTCACAACTATTCAATTCATACAAGCAAATTCTTTCTACTCTCACACTCACACTCACTCGTTCAATTTGGGATTAGTATCTTACAAAAGGATAGTTTGCATGCAGACTGAAGCAGCCGGGGATTAAACCACCAACCTTCAGATTGGTAGATGACCTGCTCTACCTGAGCTACAGCCATCCCATTTTTTACATTTTCTTTTGATCGTTTCCAAGTGACTTCTAATTTTTTCCTTCATGAAATCAATTAAACATTTCTACAAACTTCTGTAAAATTCCCTCAACAAATCTTTCTTTACCTATTTAAGAGAAGAGATCACAAGCTCCTGTGATGCCTGGTCTGATTAATGGGAGTGTTGTGTCAGGAAAGACTTCTGGTGTAAAATCTGTGCTAAATCAAACACATGGATCCATCTGCTGTGGTGATCCATTGGGAAATGAGGGAGCAGCTAAAAGTTTCCAATTTTTAATGACAAATTATAACAGAAAAGTTATTTACCATGCTTCTCTAAGTAAATTAAAATATGAAAAAAGCACTTCATAGCATTGGTTTCAAACACACATCTTTAACTGGATTATTAGGTATGGCTTGCCAGGTTGTGGATACAGATGGGCTGAAATTGTATGTACGGATGGATGCATGAGTTAGTTATTCATATTAAAGTTTGAAGTAATGCAAATTATGGTGATTTTCCATGAGAAACAGCAAAATGTGAGGACACAAGGTTTCAAAATATGGAAGAAACCAATAAAACCATGACAAACATCAACATAAAGGCCAAAAGACTCACTTTGAGACTTGATAAACAGGACTTTCATAACTAATAGCTGATGTAATGGTGTCCATCTTTTGCATAGTCTAATATAAATCAGATTCCTTTCTTACTAATACATTACAAATATTTAGAGTATAGAAGACTGGAATAAGAGATGCAGTGTTTATCTTTGCAGAGCAAAGCGTTGGTGGTTCTCATGTTTAAAAAGTCTCGAAAGGCACAAACAGCTTGAATAGGCTGAAACCATGCTGTCTAATGCTGTACAGTTTGAAGCGGCGGTGTGATGAAGTTGAAATGTTTTCTTGGCTCATATAAGGTGTCCCACTGCCAAATAATCACACTTTGAACACACCACATACCTGCACATTGTCACACCCGAGATAAGTCTTTGAGCGGTCACAGTCATCTACATCCTCAAACAGATGCTCCCACCAGGATGTGTGTCATTATTTCACAAAGCTTCAGTTTAGAGTCTGCACAGCCACCTTACAGAGCCGTTTTTTTCACAGTATCTTCACACAGCCTACGTGAGAACAACAACAGATGGTGCCTGCGTGGAGTCCGACTTCAAGAAGACTGCTTTTAAAATCCATCCCTATAGACTTAATTCTCTTCAGGGAAGAAGATGCGACGAGGCATAAAAATACAGTTGCATGTTGTGCCACATAAACTTCGAATAGACCTCTGCAGAGTCTTGTTGATTTCTGTAAATAATGTTAATATGCATAATGGGTATAAGCATATGTCGATTTCCTTTCTATTATTCAGACGGCTGAGAAAGCGTTTCTCCATGAAGTGCTTATCTCACAAAAGACAGTGTGGGAATTTTCTTCCACAAAACCTCAATTTAATCAGTGGATAATTTTTTTTTTTCTGGCTAGAATCCAGTGAAATCACGTTATCGGCTTACCACATTTCCATTCTCCTTCTCACTGGCTTCATGTCTCACATGGTGGCATTGCTACAGCAGATTTGTGGTGTGTTTGTTTCCCTTACCTTCAGTGCTGTTCGTGGAGTGGTCCAGTGGTGGTGGGCGACCATAGTAGTCTGGAGGTACCTCCATCGACGAGCCCCTGACCCAGTCAAAGCCATCGCCGAGGGTAAGCTCGTACCAGCCACAAGAATCACTCTTAAAGTCACACTCAGAGGCTAAATATATTGACATAAAGAACAAAGTTACATAAAGGTGAGGCTTGGATGTGAAATTAACATTAACAGATGATTTTCAGCCACATCCCATGATGTTTCCCAGAAGATTTATCAGACTGTAGTGTTCTAGTGATTCTACTGGGCCTTGAAATGAGCATGCTTTGTCAAATTATGAGTAAAAGGTCAATAATACAAACTTTATCCCAAGTTTTACTGCAGAGATTTTTAATACGTAGATTAATCATTTGAATGGATTTAACTTTGTTTTTTAAAAAAGCTTCTACATTAAACAGGATGATTTCCCAAAGATTAAACTTACAATAAGAAAACTGGAGGCCACAATTTAAAACAAGAAGTTCTGATGAATTTCAGTTTTACTTCTCCTCCTTTTTTTCCCTCCACCTGTTTTGTGAACCACCTGCCACCAATAAGTCTTCCCATATATCCCTGCTGTTTCCCCACTCAGTTGCCAGGTTCTCTTTGTATTTCTTATGAACCATTTCCAATCTGTTTTCTCCGTCTGTTTTCTTGTATTGACTCTGGCATCCAGTTTCTACTGTAGGTCTGCTGTCGGCTGTTGGTGGTGACATGTGCAAACACACAGCTGCTTTTTTATTCTCTTCTCTGTCAAGATGATCTCACACTGCTTTAATAATGTTGCGGTCTGGGGAGGTCAATCCATGATTAATGGTGTGCTATTGTGTGTTTTCTGTCCAGGTATGCTTTGACTGCATTGCTAAGTGGATCAGGGATCATTGTTACGATGAAAATTTCAGCCGCTGTCGATCAAATGCTTCCCGTGTGCTACTGCATGTTGTATCCAAATCTGAGGGCAGTTTTCTTCTTTCATAAATCCACCCTGTTGTTGACACTCACTGTGATGATTTGAACCGAAAAAAATTGACATACACATGTGTTTTTCCTTATTTTGCTACCTTAAGAGTTGCTTCTTCATAGCCAACTTTCCACTAAAACTATTTCTGGATTGTTGCTGCTGTAGCTTCTTCTTTTGTCATTCACTTGTCCAGTTTTCTCAAAAATTTTAGGACATGCTGCACAGATTTTTCAGCTAATAGTTTGTTGGGAAACACAAAAAGTTGCAAAAATCCTTTTTTTAAAAAATCCTTTTCAAACTGTGTTATCTTTGGAATTTTTTGTAACGGGAACAAATTATCTGTTTTTGCAACAGAATGCTAATAGCAAAGTGACCAAAAAAGCAGTTTAAAATTGGTTCTTTGCTAAGTAGTCTGTTATGTGCAGACACAATACTAGTTCCTCCTATGAGTTAGGTGCCTTTGTTAATGAAAAATTGAAAAACTGAATAATTCATAGGTCTGTGTTAAGTGGCTTAACAAGTTTTTTAAAACTCCCCAGAAAATGTTCAAGTATAAGAACTTGACTACAAACGAATAAGAGTGAGAAAAACTCTGAGACCTTCAGAAAGCCTGAAGAGCTGTTGCTCAAGAGAAAGTCTGGTTTCTTGGAAGCAAAATATAAAGAAATGAGTGACTAAAGACATTTGCACAGTACTGTAAATGTGATCTGAACTAAAATATTTATAATGTTTGTGTTTTTTTTCACTTAATAAGAAATGTATCATGCAAAAACAAAAACAAACTCATTCGCCACAAATATGAAGCTTAAAATGTGAATGTGGTATCAGATAATTAAAAAAATATAAATCATATTTAACTAAGGTAATAATATGGTTCAAAGTGGATGAACAGGAATTCATGCTGCCTGTCGCTCAGTCGAGCATACCAGTGCGATTTAGTTTGTTTTCATGTGTGAACTCAGAAATAAAATCCTTACGGCAGCTGGCTTCATCCTCTCCAGAGGAACAATGCGGGGTGAAGTCACACACTTTGCTCTCCTCGATACACTCCCCATCATCGCACACGAACCACAAGGGAGGGCAGGCAGGAGGAGAGGACGCCCTCCTCCCTAAGAAGGACCAGTAAAACACGACATTAGTACATTTGGATGAGAAAGCAGTATTCACTGGCTTGATAGTCAGGGGCTAATAAAGAGTGACAGTTGCTACCACAGTTATTAATAAGGATGAACTTAACTGTGTCGAGATAGAGTGCATTAGCTATGTTAGGGAAGACTGGATACAGCTGTTGATTAGTTTGGATATTTTAATCAATATCATCTCAGACCTTATCACTCAAATGAACTCAGCTTCATTCCTCTTATTAGGAGTATTGGAAACATTTGAAAAATTGCCTAATTTGTAAATGGCTTCTGGCTGGCTACTGAAATGAAGTCTTTCAAAGGCTGCTTTGCTGCTGCATCGAGTTTTTAGTATCTCTCTTTGAAAAGAAATAAGGAATAAACTCAGCCGAAAGGATTAAAACTGAGAAGGATTTGGATTAATACAGCATTAAGAGGTAAAGCTGTCAGGTTTTATTATGAATTTTAGTTTGTGTTTTCTCTTGGCTGCATTTTAAAAGTATTTCATATTCTGAAAATATTAAATACGTTGCATGTCCCACTTGTTTTTGCTTCCCGTGCTTGTCTTGTTTCCCACTTTTTCTGATTTGTTGCCCCACCCTAATTTTTTTTCACCTGTGTCCAGTCAGCCCTGTCAGTCTTATCTCTCCCACTGTCTGCATCAGTTTGTCACTACTCGCTGTTTCCAGAGTTCTGCGACTTTTCTCATTTCACTGCTTATGTGTCCTTGTCTCCTTTGTCCTTTGTTCTCCTGCCTGTGTCCTGAAAATCTGTCTCAGTGGTCACTGAAGGAGGACAGAGGAGAAATGAGGCTTGCTGGAGGACCAATAAATTACTTTAAGATGATCCAACTTTCTGCCCTGCATTGCTTCTGTTTGTAACTTTAAAAAGCGTATGGCATCACTTCACATTAAGCCACGTTGCGATCCTAAATATAAACCATGTCGCGAGCACTGTTGCATCAGAAATCATGAAATGCAGGAATATTTGATGCAGTTGCGTCAAATCTAATTGGCATCGCTTTAAAACGAGGCTCACACGATGTCTCATTTTGTTAAATGCCTGCTGTCTTTCTCTTTCCTCGTGTCTCTCCCTCGCCTCATCTGCTCGTATCTTTGTGAGATGGAGTAAGACGCGAGAAGAGGAATCAAGGATAGGCATTTCTGGAAATGAGAACTGGGGGTGGTCAGTATGTGTGCTGTCTTTCTGTTTATCACTCCCTGCTGTTTCCAGAGTTTGCGTTTCCTGCTGGTGTCATTTTTTTCTTTTGGATTGTCTTTTTGTTGACTTCAATTTGGAGAATCACTCAGCAGCAGTTTCTTCTGTTATTATGCCCGCCAGTCCAGTGTGTGTCCACACTCTAAATGGCACATAACAGCTGCTTACAGATTGCTTTAATGTTCAACTAATTTGCAATAAGAAGAATGAGACTGTCTCCCTTAGAGATAGGATGAGAAGCTCAGTAATTCAGGAGTAACTCAGAGTAGAGCTGATACTCCTACACTTTAAAAGGAGCCAACTGAGGGGATCCAAGCATGTCATACTGGGAAGAGGCCCTGGGATAGACCCAAGATACATCTCGCGGGTAGCCTGGAGACACCACAGTGTTCCCCTGTATGAGTGGGAGGTCTGGGCTTCTCTGCTTAGGCTGCTGCCCTCATGATGGATGGAGGCATCATAGCAAATAAAACCTATGTGGATTTTTTTCTCTCAAATAAATGGGATAATTATAAAAAATATTGTTTGAAGTTGCACAAAAATTATGAGGATATTTGAGCACTATTTTTTTTTAAAGAAAAGATCGGTCTAATAATTTATTAAACCCTCCAACTTATTTTTTTTAAATTAATTAAATAATAATTTGCATATATGAGTTGTAAGTTGTATCATATTTGCTGTACTGGGCTTCTTTTTTGTATCAAATGTGTCAAATATGATAGGCTAGGCATTAAAGGGTTAACCAAAACTGGTCTTTTAACATTTAATGTATAACTGCAAAGCTTCACCAAGCGGCTTTGTTGCCTGAACTTAACCAGAGGTCCAAGTCATGACGTTAACTCTGTACATCACATACCACAAGCATAACTGAATATTATATCATTTAAAAAGGTGTGCCTGAAAATAGTTTTCTGTCTGCAAACTTGTGCACTCAGTTTGAGAACTATAAAATAAACTCCTGTGCAGAACATAAATGAAAAATAATGATTGCAACACAACGTGCTAAACAGTTACAGCAACTTAGCTCCAAAGCCACATCCACTCGATCACAGCTCAGATATATTGGTTATATTTTGATCATGCGAAGCCGCCAGTACTGAGTCTAACAAATAAAGCGGCCATAGATGAGACAGGATGAATAATAAAGGATGTATAAAAATCCTTGTGGTTGGCATGATTAGATGTTGGACACTTTTCAAAACAGTGTCTTAAATCGTATATGTGCAGCTCAGGTAGTGTTAGCAGAGTTTTGACTGTAAAAGAAAAAATTAAGTTGATTTGAGTTTAAAATTTGACTAATGAGCTGTCTGTTATGCACTATTTAGCATTTGGTTTATTGGTTTTTATGTGATTAAAGGGACACTAACAGTCCTCTTTTGAAGTCTGGAGCTTTTAATAAATCCACTGTGAGTGCAGAAGACAGATGGAAGCAAAGGGACCATGAGCCAAGGTGACACTGAACTGTCTCGTCTACTTAGACATGCCAAACTAGGCTTGGTGATGCTTCACCACACTCTTAAGAATACGCAGTGACAAGATCTTTTGCATTTATTAAATACTCTTTGCCACTTTTTCCCCATTTGGGAGCAGCAAAAAAAGAAAGAAAGATAAAAAGCTTTAAACAAAAAACTGACAACTTTAATATTATATAGAAAGCATGTTGAAAACAGTTGCCTGTTTATACAGCACCAGCATTCACTCCTCCCCTGTGCACAGTTTAGCTCTTCACCATCTCCTGAAGAAAATAATGTCTCATTAGCTGCCGCACTGAATAAGTCTACTGGGATTGACCAATGAGCAAAACAATGAGCTGAAAATGCCAAGAGCAACTCTCCACATACTGATTGCAACTAGATTTAATGTTTACATGAAAAATGTACATTTTTGAAAGTTTTAGTCACAGAAATGAAGCCTAGCTAGGAAGGCTCTCTTCTTTAACATACAATTTTGCTACAACCTCTATGAGTTAATTTTTTAAAGGTTATTCACATTCATCACAAACGGGCCGAGCTGCCCTGCTCTGCATCCTTCTACACCAAAGTCCCATCATAAGGACCTGTTGTTATTCAGTTTTTGGTGAAAATAAGCTCAAGGTTGTAGTCTAAACAAGACAATCAATAAAAAAGTTCAACTGCTGTTTATTTCACGATGAGAGAGCATGAACAGGTTGTGGTGATGCTATGCTTTGGGCTCGCAACTGTATAAAATAATGTGAAAGCAACATGTTCAGATTATGTCCAAAATGCCAACTGGACAGTGCTTTATTGAACGCTCCCGGTCAAGAACCGGTATTGAACCGCATCAAATTCATCACGGAGCTGCAGGCGGCACATTACAGCCGACACAAATAAGCCAACACACACAAAAAACGCTCCATATTCAGAGCAAAACATGCACTAAGCACTATTTTAACGATGCAGTTATTCTGTTATGAATGCCATCCCAGGTGTTTTAGCACCCTACCTCCCTGGTATCGGTATTCAAAACAAGTTTGTGGGGGTCTGTTTATGTGCGGCGATATTTCAAAATGTCAGGGTGTGAACTTGTGCTGTCTGTGTGGTGCGATGTTATTAATGGTACCAGTACCAGACACAGCCCCGCAGCCGGGGCTGAAGGATAAGTCATCGATGGCCAGGACCTCAGAGGCCTCGCTGTCAGCTGAAAGTTCTCCTCGAATCACCACCTGGTAGATAAAGAAAGAAAGAATTGATAAAAGAGTACTCAGCCACCACTTTTAATTTACACCATTGGTTTGCTTTGGTTGTCAAGCGTGCATATAGTATGTGTAGAGCATCTGTGCATTTGGTGTTTACTGTGCTTAGACATGTGTAAGCCTATAGCCCTTGCTCCAAGCTAAAGCTGTGAGCTTATTCACATGTTAGTGGGAAACTAGTGGGAAGAAAGGACAAGAGAAGAACAAAATCACCAAGAAAGAAATGAGGCACAAATACAGAAGTTGTTCATAATATAACTTATATGAGCTTAATCTTCCTATTTTGGTGTGTTAACTTGCTCACATTTACTTGCTGGCAGCATAAATGTGCAGTTTAAGGCTGATGTGATGTAACCTCTGCAGTTCAGTTAGATGTGATCTAAAGTGACCTGAGATTTTGAAGCAATACAAATAAAGCTGATTCAAATCCAGAGGGGTCTGTTATTGAGAAGCACAGCCATAAACAGACCAACCAGTATGATTTTCTTCGGCAAACATGGGCCAAATCTGTGATTCATACATTTACCAGCCACTTCTTTAGGTACACCTGTCCTATAATTACTCTTTAACAGCCAATCACATGGCAGCAGCCCAATTAATTTATGCATGTAGACTTGATCAAGATGACATGCTGAAGTTCAACAGATGGCAGGGTCAGAATTTGGTGTAAACAGCACGAACTAATCCATCCTACGTTGTATCAATGGTTCAGGCATCACAATAAGTTACATCTGAGGGTAAAAGGTCTTAACATCCAGACTTTATGTCAAAAATGACACAGAGTGCTATAAAAGAGTTTATCTACATGTGCTTTTGCTAATTGTAAATCATCTTTATTCTTGGTTATTCTAGGGGCAATTGTGGCTCAAGAGTTGGGAGTTCGCCTTGTAATTGGAAAGTTGCCGGTTCGAGCCCCGGCTTGGTCAGTCTCAGTCGTTGTGTCCTTGGGCGAGACACTTCACCCGTTGCCTAATGTAGCTTGCCATCACCAGTGTGTGAATGTGTGTGTGAATGGGTGGATGACTGGATGTGTAAAGCGCTTTGGGGTCCTTAGGGGCTAGTAAAGCGCTATATAAATACAGGCCATTGGTTATGAAAGTCACGAAAGAAATCGAATCAACATGCTGTATGAAAAATGCAGTTTGAGTAATAACAATTATTGTGGTGTTTGGATTTTGTTTGCATAGACAAATAGACATGATCCAGTTTCGATTTGTGTCTCTGTGTATTTGCAGGCATGTGAAAGATAAGAAATGTGTCACTAACCCATCATTATACATGATTCTGAATAAGAGAAATGGTATTAAGTGTCATAATTGTTGAACACCGAACTATAACTCATAAGATTTTTCTGACAGTTAATGAAGCTTAACTGCTTGATACTGATCAGATTATAATCAGGTTTAAGTTTAATCGATATAACAAATAATAGTAATATAATAATAGCAGGCCTCTCACTGTGTGTGTGTGTGTGTGTGTGTGTGTGTGTGTGTGTGTGTGTGTGTGTGTGTGTGTGTAAATTGTGAATGGCAAACAGAGCTTTGAGGAGAAAAAGTGAGGAAAAAATATTCCTCTGTATTAGAATTTACAAGAAATTATATTAAAATGGATGTAAAAACAGGGTAATTATAAATTTATGTTAAGAATAACATAGAAAAAAAGAAAATGTAATGAAGTGACGTTAAATCGTGTGATTAGATGCCAAACAAAGGTAACTGGATGTCTTCATGTGTGGGGTCAGATGTAATCTCAGAAGATGTAATGACTAGAAGGAGAAGGGGGAGAAAGGATGACCAGGTACTAAAGTGTTGTGCAGAAATAAATGGTTCTTCCCTTTGTCTTCTGTGAGATGAGCAGTTCAGAAGATTGGATCTAAGAAATTCCAGCAGAGACTCTAGAGCAGGGGTGTCAAACTCAAATACACAGTGGGCCAAAATTTTATAACTGGAACAAAGTCGTTAATATTTATTGAAATATATTTATTCCTCCAGATATAAGAATGAATCTTTTCTTATGGACTCAAACACGTTTTGCTGAAAAACTGAATATGGAACAAGCAAAGCTTAATACTAAACAATATATATATTAGCTGTATAATACCAGTAGGCCAGCTCTAATAATAATTTGGTATGGCTTCACGGGCCAAATGTAATTAGGCTGCGGGCCAAATTTGGCCCACGGGCCAGAGTTTGACACCTATGCTCTAGAGTGATCAACTGCTGCCCAAACTGTGAACGTGCAAATTAGTTTTGTATTTTTTGTTTTTTTCTCTGCTCAGTTTTACTATGTTAGATTATACATTCAAGAGAGTTTGGATTTCCACTGTATTCCTGGGGGACTGAATTTCCAAGGGCTGCTGCTGTCCTGTTGGACTATTAGTATCAACACGGATCAGAGATGCGTGCATCGTGGTCGAGGTGTAGTCATTCTCTTTTCAACTCGTTTATCAAAGATGAGAACAAAGTCAGCAGTAGCTCAGAACAGGTTAATTAAACAAGTATAATTCAAGTGATTTTATTCTGTTTTTATCCTTTTTTAAATTCTGCTTTTGCTTTGCTCCTTGCTTTTTAACACTTTGTGAAACAGTAAAGGTAAAAACCCGAGTATTAATCTGCATTAGTATAATGCATATATTACAGCTCACTCCAGCCTCTGAATGCAACAGACTCCTGGGGTTT
Source organism: Neolamprologus multifasciatus (assembly GCF_963576455.1). Lineage (NCBI taxonomy): Eukaryota > Metazoa > Chordata > Actinopteri > Cichliformes > Cichlidae > Neolamprologus > Neolamprologus multifasciatus. The sequence continues at coordinate 20,858,856 of NC_140447.1, read as the reverse complement.
AGTTTTCCAAGTCACTGAATTAAAATCAGCTACATTCCAAGAGCACTGATCTAGAGGGGAGCTGCCATTAACAGGTGTGGCCATAGAATTTATTTTGACTCCCAAGGCTACTCAGGGACAGGGGGACCATGAAGATATGTGGGGTAGACACACGGAGGAGAGAGGTAGCTTGAATGCATTGAGTCTCCTGAGTCATTGGCTCCATCTAAGCTCTGCACTGCCTGCTGGGGAAGACGTGTAGTATCAGAGATTAGGGCTTTTTAAACAGAGAGCTGCTCCAGACTTCCTGTACAAGAGTGCTGATCCCACAGATCGACATTCATAGTGTACCTAATGAAATGGCCAGTGATTTTTATATCATATGTGACTTCATTTGTATTTTATTTTATTTCTTAAATGACAGAATCAGAGTTTTTTTGCAGTTTTGCTTTGTGCAGGTTTACTAAATGGTCCTCAACCAGATACAGTTCTCATTTATTTATTCGGTGTGAAAAGAGCTTTGTTTAGAGCAGGGGTGTTGAACTCCAGGCCTCGAGGGCCGGTGCCCTGCAGGCTTTAGATCTCACCCTGGGTCAACAACCAAATGATTAGCTCATTACCAGGCTTCTGGAGAACTTCAAGACATATTGAGGAGGTAATTTAGCCATTTAAATCAGCTGTGTTGGATCAAGGACACATCTAAAACCTGCAAGACACCGGCCCTCGAGGCCTGGAGTTTGACACCTGTGGTTTAGAGTCATCGACAGATATAAAAATGTCCCTCAGCATTCTAATATTTGGGATAAAGTCATTTTCAATTAAATAGTTATTGTCACAGTCCCACCACTCATAATTCCAGCTCTGTATCGGCATACATACAGAACATTTATGCTTCAAAAAGCCTAATTCAACCGTTAGCTCTTTTAATCCTCACCCTCTTTCTAATCCTCTCACAAATCTATTGGCTTCTACTGAATATTAACTTATAAATAACACTTTATGGGCTTCTTATCAATGGAACAGGCTGCTGCAGCTCTGCTACACAAACAGAGCCTACATGAGCATGTTGGACCGTGAAGCTTTATTAAACCTGTTTTTGCAGAATGCTGTTATATTAGCTGATCCTAATGTTTTGTCCGTCTTTTTGTAGTGCCTGTCTTTCTTAAAAATGTCAGGATCCATTCAGTTCCTATTAAATTATTTAGAATTTGAGTAAGCCTAATATTATTAATGTCTTAAAAATCGTAATCGTTATTATTGTTAATATTCATTCAGTTTTCATATTTGTTCTCACTGATTATTCCCGATTTCTGTTTAAATACTTGTTTCTATATTTATTACAACAGGCTGTAACAAGTATGGGAATAAAATACAAAAAAGAAGCAACAACAAAAATAGGTGGATAGATGAAGGAAAAAAGGAAGAAAAAAAAAGAAATCTAGCAAAGACCTGACACATGACCTGAAAGAGACACATGACCCTTTAATAAATCCATCTACTGTTCACTGAAGCCTCATCAGAAATGGTCTCAGTGGACGGGAGCCTCTGAAGAAGCCCTTCTTAAGGATGGGAGACAGGGAAAAAAGGCTAATGTCAGCCAAGTTACACAAGGCTTGATATAAAAGTCAACAGCAGAGATACAACAGTGAGTGTCCACAGTCTTTTAGACACAGTGGAGGCTCTGTCATGGTTTGGCGCTGCATTTCAGCCATTGGTGTCGGGATCATGTCCAGTTTGATGGAATTATTAACAATTTATCTGGAAAGAGTCTGATTGGCAACAGGTTCATTTTTCAGCCTGACGATGACCCAGAAAACTCCTGCTGATGCATATTTGGATAGAAAAAAGCACAGAGGAGCAGTATCAGTCATGGATAGGCCTCCGCAGAGCTCGGACCACAATATTATTAAAGCAGTGTGGAATCATCTTGACAGAGAACAGAACAAAAGGCAGAAACATTCAAAGAACAGCTTTAAATATCCTTCAAGAAGCCTGGAGAACTATTCCTGAAGACTTGCCTAAGAGTTCACGCTGTACTGAAAAATAAAGGTGGTCACGCTAAATATTGACGTTTCAGCTCATTAGAATTGCAAAAAAGTCTGTTTTTGCCATATATATTGTAAATCCATGTCTGTTTACATATATTTGACTAAATAACTACACCTATTATCCCTTTTCCTAGATGAATAGGAAGAAATGCTCTATGCACCCTACTGAACATTACAACACATTAAAACAGTAATGTGTTGTTGTTTCGGTCAATTTAGGACCATAACTGGTTCACACTGAAATCTAATAAAGTAAAATATATATCAAAACTACAACTATTACAAATAAATTAGATCTGATCAAATGATCAGAATCAAGCTCACAGATTTGCAGCATAAATGAAGCCTTAGTCAGAGTGCTATCAGAATAATATCATAGACACGCTGATCAAAGTCCACAGAACAGCGTTTATCTGCACCGGTGCAGTTTTACAGCCTGTCATTTATGACTGATCTCAGCAAACAGTAGATTGCGTCATCAAGACTGCTCAGAAAAATAGAATTTCCATCAGTCACACATCTCAGATGGTTTTTCTTTTACCTCCACAAGTGAAAATTGAGGTCACAAAGGTAATATAATCTACAGCAATGAGTTTACATAACTGTGTATTTAGGATTTCACAGCTGAGCCAGAGTGTTTATCTGATCCAGACAGTGTGCCCCCGCTTTCTTAAAATCTTGGGTATTTTTATCCACAGAGTCATGTCGTTATTGTGAGTAGAAGCAGCACAACAAAACACCCTTAATCATATCGCAGATTAGATTTTCATCCTCCAGCTTCTGGAAAACTTTTTATATGGGTGATATATTTTTTGTTGATCTTACAAGATTCAAGCTCACCAAATGAAAAGTTCTTCCGCTACACAATTAAAGAGCAAATCTAACCTCAAGGTGCAGCCCATAAAGCAAACTGACTGAAACTGAAATCACGGCAAATGAAAACCCAATTAACCAAACTACCTTGGAAACAGGAAGTGGATTAATGGAGGGGAAAGCGAATGTTAGCAGAGAGGTGGCCTCTCTTTACTCCCCCTGCTACTGGTCGGCTACATCACAAAACTGAGCGGGCACTCCTGGGGGACAGATGGTGAAGGCAGAGAAGAGGGGACGGTGACACACTGACATTGTCTCAGGACACTGGAAGGACACAACAGCAGGCTTCACAGGACTCCAGATGGCCTCTTAAGAGTAGGTCACTACCCTCGCAGTGGATATAAAAAGCTCCTGACGTGACGCTTACTTCTTCTGTGACGACTTCGCTAGTTACAATAAACCCTACACTGCATTATTAACGCTGTATACCATAACACCTACTGAACCTGTGAAAGCCTTTGAACCAGATTATAGTAAAACATCAAGAGGTTATGATGTAGGCCCAACGTCATGACAAGCATGACTTTTGACCATTTATTAGGATGACCTCCATATAGTTCAGATGTTTTCTCCACCAGCTCCTGATGAGGCAGCACCGGCAAAAGCCAGAAAGAGCCTAAGCCTGAGAGCTCATTTATGTGGTCAGCTGAGGTCCTGAGCGATTAGCTAATTATCTGGCTCTATCTGTTGGAGGGGCCCCAGGCCACAATATGGCTGCTAGACACAAATTATTTTAGTTTATATGTTCCCAGGCAGAATACTTCACTTTATCAAATTAGGTCTAGTTGCAGGGCTTAATGGGAACTTGATGGCATCAGCGCTCACAATCAAAAAGGTGTGCTTTCCACAAGAACATCCCGAGCTCTGGTGTAAATTTTCGACTCCTTAACCGCTAAATGCACCATCCCTTATGTTGCTCATTTTGTTTGTGTGCTGCTGGGGTCGTTTTTAAAAACACCTGTCTGCTGTGGCTGAAAAATGACTCGGATAAAAAAGATAGTGAATCAAGGAAGCAAAAGATGTTTGGCTGCAAAGCCAAAGCAAGGGGATGCACAAAGTTGAGGGAAAATGCAGTCATCTGATGATTCTCTTAAATGTTATTTAAGGAAACAATGATAAGAGCAGCTTTAAGATTATATTGTTTAAATTAAAGACAGTAGATAGATTGTCAAGTTAAAAAGACAATAAATTATATGTTATAGAACCTGTTGTCATTCATCAGTCAAAGTGCAGCTCACAGGAAAAGGATCCAAGCATCTAATGGATATATTTTTCTTTTCTTGTGCCTCCAAAATCTGCTCTCAGGTTTTGCTGCTCATTCATTTTTATTGTGGGCTCAAATGAGCTGCATTCTGACTTTTTCCTTTTGTAAATTCTACTCAGGAGCAGTGCACGAGACACCGCTAATGCACTACAGTGATACTGAGCTACAATACAAAAGGCACAGTACAATTTAACACATTTGCTATGGGCTCTTACTTTAAAATATTAAAACTACAATAAAAAAGAGCTTTTTCAAATACTGCACAAAGACTACTGTATAGTATCAGAAAGCTAAGAGAAGTAGCACTGCCTAAGGTAATAATACATTTGATTAAACGCTAACAAGCTGGAGTCGGGGGTATTTTAAAGAATGGTTTAATATGTATGAATTAGAAATTAAATACTAATATAACTGAGACCATTTGTGACACCATGATCTGATATGGGACACGCTGTTAGTATTAGACTGTTACAGACCTGAAAACTGTCATTCCTGGAAAAGCGAAAGATTTTCCGCAGCCACGTATCCTTCTGTAGTTGAGTTGAGTGTTTCCACACTGCTGTGCTCTGACCTGCTGGATGAGTTTGAACCAGGACCTGAAGATCTCCGTGAGTTGCTCCAAAATAATAATAGAAACTCATCTGACAAGCAGAAATGAAAAGAAGGTAATCAGGTGATGTCACATTGGTGGAGGCTGTGGTTTACTGTAGATTCTGTTACCTGGCAGGTGTGGCTGGGTGGGAAGACTGGACTTTTCAGGTCTGCTGTGGTTTTGTTTCCTCTGACAGGTAACAGGGACAGAAAATGTGCTGAAGGGAGAGAGGAGGAAAATTTAAAGGAAAACTTTCATAATAGGTGTTGTTATCATTTGGAAATGACAGCTGCTCCAACCTGATTTGTTGTTTGTGTGGTCATGTTTGAGTCCAGCGACCGCAGTTGTTCTGGACCACTGAGCCCTCATTTCTGTGCTTTGGATCAGGTCACAGAAACCCTCCTCAAAGTCACACCTCTCATACATTGAACCTGCAGCAGAAAATGGTAACACATATATTTCACTTCTGCTCTTTTGTTGTTAAGCCTCTGATGTAGTTCACATCATTATAGATTCAAGTGTAAACTGCAGTTTATAATTCAGAAGTGCCGTGGCGTATTTTCAGAGGTATCAGGCAAGATTAGCAACCATACAACAATCACTGCCCATTTATAGATCCTTGTCGACAAAATTTTATATCCATCATAAAAATGTACTCGATTAGATTAAACTTCTGTTTGTTTTATTCTACTGATCTGGATTTTAGAGACCAGCCCTAAAGTTACAGATTTTTAGAAAAAGGCTTACTCCTAAAGCGCTAGTAAGATTAATGATTTAAAAAAAGCTTTGTAACTACAGTACACAATAAATGAGCAATAAATGACCAAAGATAATAGTTCTTAATGGTTAAGGAAGAAAAAATATTATTTTAGAAAATGCACTTTAAGACAGTTGTTTATTCTTTTAGTCCCATTATTTTCTTCAGTTGGATATAAGCCTGATAGTTTAGAGTGACACGTCATGATGAAACACAGAGGTGGAAAGTAATGAAGTGCATATATTTATTACAAATATCTTTGCCTCCATCTCAGCCTGTCCAGCATCCTCTTCTGTAACACCAACCCTCTACATATTCTCCTTAATTAAATTTGTGAATCCTCTCTGTGGTCTTCCTCTTCTCCTCCTGCCTGTCAGCTTCATCGTCAACATATCAGCACATGTCTACACCATCTCAAACCAGCCTTGCTTCTCTAATCTTGTCTCCAAACTGCTCGACCTGATCTGTCGCTCTGATGTACTCATATCTAATCTCGTCTGCTCTCACTCTAAATCAGAATCTTAAAATCTTCAGCTGAGCCTCCTGTCTTTTTGTCAGCTCTCCAAACCACACGTCACATCAGGTCTCACTGCTGCTAACCTTTCCTTCCACTCTTGCTGCTATCTTTCAATCACAAATCACCCCAGACACTAGTCTCCACCCACTCCACCTCTTCTCTACGTCTTTTGTGCAATGTCCAAATAACTGTACTTTCTACTCCTAACATCTTTAAAATAGGTTCGTTACTTTTTAGGCTTAAGACATCTGAGGGGCATTGTTGATTACTTCACATCACTGTGCACCTCCCAGACAACAGACATCAAACTGATGTGAAGCTAAATGGAAGGATCAATAACATAAAAGGCAATCATATTGGTGAATCCACCATTCAAGGTGCACATGTCAATGTGTTGTGGTTGCAGTACTTCAGCATCTAGCTTAGCCATACTGAAGAGGAGTGAGCATAAAAGGAGTAATATTTTCAGGTCATTTCAAACACAATGCTTCGAACTGCTCAACAAATATCAGTAAACACACAAACTGTTTCTGTTTCGGTGCATTTTGTTACACACTTTGTGCAGCTTAAAGCAACAGGAGTTCTCAGGGAGAGAAAAGAAAAGTAAATGTGTGATAAGTTCGCTCTCAAAGATGAAAAAGGATGAGGATAAGTTGTTCTCCACTGCATTTAATATAAAGAGAAAATGTTTGATTCACAAGCAAATTTACAAACTCTATGAACTGAAACCAGATCGTGGATAAAAATAGATTTTTACTCTCAGTTTTTTCTATACTGTGTGTCCATTTTCACATTTTACTCACAATTGTTTTCATCGCTGCCGTCTCCACAGTCGTCGGTGAAGTCACACACACAGTCCTCAGACACGCATAATCCGTGAGAGCAGAAAAAATCCTGGTTCGAACAGGTGTTGGCAGCCACTGGCTTGAATACCAAAGTGAAGGCTAACACCAGCCACACCAAGCCAAGCGGTGACGCCATCAGCAGCTTATTGTTTGCCCTTCAACTAAAATACCTAATTTTCACCTCCAAATGAAGCATTTTTCTGTCAGGACATGAGGAAGAATTCCCGGAGTAGAGCGGCTTTTCCTCACTGTGTACAGCTTACTCGGCTCCTGGATTGATACCGTATGTGTGCTCAGCATTCATGCTGTAAAGAGTAATAAATGGGTTTTATTGCTGTTACTCAACAAGGTCACTGTTCCTGCTCATGTGTTTAACATGGACACATGTAATGACAAGAGGACAGAAATAACCAAAGTCTCCTAAGCCCACATTTTATTGCCTCTATTTTTTTTTTTTTTTTAATTTTGGATTGAAATTAGATTCAGAAATGATCTTTACTCTGTACTTGAGTGACTGCATCTTGCATGATTGTGACAATACTTCATCTTTTGTGAGGTTTCCCTCTTTTCCTCCTGCCTGGTAGCTCCATATATAACAACCTTTGTACAGTATATCCCCTATCCCTCCTCTGCACCATGTCAAACTTGTCTCTCTAACTTTGTCTCCAAACTGCTCATTTCTAATCTTGTCCATCCTGGTAACTCCCAAATGAAAATCTGACACTCTTAAGCTCCGCCTCCTCCAGCTCAGCTAGCATCTTTTAGACCAGGGGTGGGCAACTCCAGGCCTCGAGGGCTGGTGTCCCTGCAGGTTATAGATGTGTCCTTGAACCAACACAGCTGATTTAAATGGCTAAATTAGCTCCTGCAGTTCTCCAGAGGCCTGGTAACGAACTAATCATGTGATTCAGGTGTGTTGACCCAAGGTGAGATCTAAAACCTGCAGGACACCGGGCCTCGAGGCCTGGAATTGCCCACCCGTGTTGTAGACCTTCCCTTCCACTCTTGCTGCCACCCTGTCACAAATCACCCCTGGTACTCACTTCTTCACCTCTCCCCTGCAGTGTCCATTTCTGCAGATAGTCAACCCAGGTGCTTAAACTCTTCCACCTGTACTATTTCTATTCATTCCATCTTCACTGTTACACCTGTCACTTTCCCATTCCCATAAACAAGTATTCTGACTTGCTTCTACCGACTTTCATTCCTCAATCCTTTGTTCTCTTCTTCTTTCAATTTAGAGATTTGGATATTTTCTTTTAATAAGGACAATGTCTACCATATCAGCTTGTATGCATGAAAGCTCTCTTACTCTCAACAGTGATCATCGCACTCATGTTTAACTGATTTTTACAAGTTCAGCTGGGAAGGAGCCGGAGTACCCCATGGAGGCGGGCACAGGGAGAGCATGCAACCTCAACACAAAGAGATATTTAACTTATCTGTACAGGTTTAAAGCAGGATCCAGCTAAGCATAAAAGTATGCAATTATGTCAATAGTAGGTAACTTTAAAATGAGACTTACAGAAAAGCCAGCAAAAGAAATATGCCACAAGATAAGATACATTATCTCTAATCAGTTAGATGAGATGAGCTAGGGAACGTATGAAGTGCTATAAGAGGATCATTAACTGTGTTCAGCAGGGCTCAGCTCCTCTATACAGTGAGGCATAATTTTATTTCACAGCAATCAATAAAGACAGCAACCTTAACACAGGCAAGCAGCAAGCCAGTACAAGAGTTGGTGTGGTTCAAATAAAATTAACCTTGAGAGAAAAGGCGAGCTTGACGGCCCCATTGGGGGATGAGGAACCAGTGGAACAAGGGAAATATCACGTCTGGATTGACCCCTGTTGGCAGCGAGCGTGCCACATGTAACACAGAGGCCTGCAGGCTGTTGTTTCTCATAACAAACAGCAGTCAATCATTTTAACAGTGTCAGGATGTAGAAGTGGAAAGCATTTTGAGGTTCCAGATTTTAACATGTGGTAGGAAGAAACAAGAGTACCAATGTGGTCACTAATGGTGATTCATAACCACAATTAGCTGAGTCGTTAATAATCTACCAGCAAAGAACCGCGCAAAAAATCTTCACTGCTCTGGAACTCAAAGTGGGAAGTCATTAAAGTATATCTATGTTTTTTCATGCGGAACATAATATTCAGAGCAGCTGGATATAAAAGTAGTGTGTAACCAAAACGCTGATACTGCTCGATTAAATTTAACCTCACAAAAAGAACAGAGGAGGAAATTATACTGGGACAAAAATACGCAATGACGTGATTACACATGCTCCCAGTGTTAGCATGCTATCATTTAATAAGAATGTTTAAAACTGATCGGGTCTGCACCTTGCTTTTTTTTTGTTTTTCAGTCACTCTGTTGTAGATTTAACATGATAACTGAGGCCTGTAGAGTCTGACATGTAGCTCTTGTGACATGTAGCATTTCTCATGCAGTTTGACCTTGGGGTAAATTTGTTGGGACATCCATTTCTAGGAAGATGGTGGCACTGTGTTAATACACATGCACTCATGCTCCAGACCAGAAAACTGCCTAAACTTCTACTTTTGTAGAGGCCTCTAGTTACCCTTTTAATTTCTATGGAAGTACTAAGTCTGTACATATAGAGTCAGGTTTCAGAGTACATAGAGTCCCATGAAAACCTCTTTCACATGACTGGTGTTCATACCTCCTTTTGGACTGGACATCAGTCAGCATTTTCATCAGTAGCTCTGAGGTGTGGATTCATATATGGGAACCAAATACATTTAATTATTAGTTACTATTAATATCTAGCTCTCTTCCATAACATGTCTTTGTGCTGTCTTCATCCACTCACCCCCAACCGGTCGCGGCAGATGCCTGCCCTTCCCTGAGCTTGTTGGATGTTTCTTCCTGTTTAAAAGGGAGTTTTTCCTTCCCAGTGTCGCCAAAGTGCTTGCTCATAGGGGGTCATCTGGTTGTACGGCTTTTCTGTTTCCTTTGTATTATTCTAAGGTTTACCTTACAAGATAAAACGCCTTTAGGGAACTGATGTTGTGATTTGTCACTATATAAATAAAATTTAATTGAACTGAATTGGATGACTTCAATGACCAATCCAATATAAAGTTCAGAAATGTAAAGAAACAAAGAACCACAGCACGAGCAGCTCGGGAGTATTCACAGATGTTTTGAAAAAGACTATTTACTCCCATCCATGCATTCAAATCATCAGCATGACTGGAAACGGGGATGTGATATATTTTCACAAAATTGTACCTCCACACACCTGTCCTGCATTTGTTCTTTGTCTTCCAACTAATGAATTCTTAAACTCTTGTGATTCATTTCACCTTAACTGGTGAAACAGAGGTCAAAGCAAAGCTTGCCTGTAAGTGACTTAAATGAGACAAATTTATCGTTGAGTCTGCCGGTCCTGGTGGAATTGATGCAGCCATTTGTCAAAGATTCGAACTAATCTGTTCCACACAGTCTTTTACATATTAATACAAAGCTGTGATGAAATGCTGTTCCTATTTGTAAGCAGAATGACTTTCCTTGACATCAATTTTTTTTGTAATGTTTCATCTGGGTAATGGTGAGGGGGAGGTTACCTTCACACACCAGCAATGACCTCCGATTGGAAAATTAAGTTGCAAAACCCATTATTCTACAGGATTTACAAAAAAACTGGTGATTGCACTGAGGAAGGAGTTTATATGCAGATCTGCAGGGTCATTTTTTAAGCAGAGCTGATACAATACAGGAAAAAATGGAAAATAATAAGTAAAATCTCCTAGAATTTCAATGAGGTGCAAACTTTACATTGGCAGATACTCAGTGTTCTCGTTCAGCAGCTGAATGAAAGCTTTTGCATTTTTAAAGGACGTCTTCCTCTCTAAGAGAGAAAAAGTAAGCAAAATCAAATCATGCTGTCTCATAATTCATAATCGTTTTTCTCACATCCCGCCGCCTTTTGACACTTTGTTAATTAGGACACATTGACAGCGGAGAACATTTGCATTTGCATTTTGAATGCAGCCAATCTGCTTTCACATCCTCAAGCTGCGGCGATGTGCAACACTTGCTAATTTTCCTCAGACCTGACTCAAGTGATTCACTGCTGAGTGAAGTGATCATAACAGCTGGGGTTTAATCTTAACAGTGTACCTGTAGGAGATGGATCACTCAGCACCTCCAATCAACGCAGCATGAGGGCGAACATCCTGCAGAGCTCTGTGACGTGCTGTTGTGTACGATGCAGCCGGCAAAGTATTGACAAATGAGCTCAATAAGCACAAAGTGAGCCAGTGAACCAGACCGCATTCAGCACCTGAGTCTTATGCATCCTATTTGGCAGATCCTTGTCCCGCAATAATGCTGCCACCTGTCAGTATACAAGAGGCACACTGCAAGAATACTCAAAGTAAGTTGAAGGAAACCTGTTAGCTCTGCCATGGCTGCCATTAGTTATGCTGTTCATCTGAAAATCAAAAATAAACACACAATAATGAAATAAACCTGTGACTGTTCAGAGACATACATCATTTAGCACTTCTGAAGCATTAGTGTAGTAATGTTAATGTTTTCAATGTTATTAACTTTGTCATTTTTTCTTATTATTTTTTTCAATTACATGGATGTAATTATATAATATGGGGATATTTGGCAATACTAACACTTGTGAGGTCAGAATGATTTCTTATTTTTATCTGCAGTCTCATGAACTTTAAGGACACTGAAGGAAAACTAAAAGAGAGAAAAATGTGCAGTACAAGTAAAAGAGCAAGCCCCTCAAACATTTCATTTCATTATTTTGAGATAAATTGACAGCAATATGCTTTGACATATCTGTGGTATCACCTTCTGGTTTGTTTTCTCTTTGTCAATGTCAATCACAACGTGAATGCAAACAAGTTGCACAGAAGTGCTGCACAGCAACAAAGAAACTACACAGAAAATATGAAGAAAATAATTCATTAATTTACAAAAAAAAGTTAAGATATCAAGCTCTGTTTAATTCGAAAGGCAAAGCGTAGAGGTGGGTCCTTAAAAGCACCTTAAAAGTCTCGCGATTATGAACAGCTCTCCATTTTTTTAATGGAGAGATGATTAGCATATGAGTAAATCAAACAAACTTATACCGACTTTCTCAGTGATAGTTTGAGAATGAAAAGTCAACACAACATGTTGTTTCTTTACCACACAGACAGATGTTTAAAGATTCAGGGGAACAGATGTCTCAACTTACTCTCTGCTACGTCCCTCTGCAGCCCCTAATCATCTCAATGTTTTCAGCTGGTGCTAATTGGCCACACCTAGTCAGGTGTGGATAAAAGCATACCTGAGGCAAGCTTCCCAGGAGCTCGCTTGTCTTTGCCTTGGTGGCACCACCCATTTTAGCCAACCTGGTTTTCCATTTTAAGAAAAAACCTCTTCTCGCTAACACTCTGGTATTCATCTTTTTTTTTTATGTTGCAGCCTTTGAGCCGGGTCGTAACACTCTCATCCTAAACAGCCAGTGTACCACCTCAGTATCAGTTAGCAAGCTAGCAATAGCTGTGAAACTGAAGAAGTCACTCATCCGAGTGACGAAACGTTTCTCCCTCTGGAAGCATTACGTCCTGATGAACAGGTCATGGATGATTGAGCATGCGCATTGAACACGCTAACAATGGCTGGTACTAGCAGTCTGTTTGAGCCTTTCCAATGACTTTGCTATGCAGCCACACCCGCTTTAAAAGTTGCTCTGCATTCTGCTCGACTCATAAGGTGTATGAAAATATTTATTGAATATGTAGTCTCATTTTATTACATATAATTTGCAAGCCTCTTAGATGTTTTCATTTCAAATCAGTATTTGAGTGAATGTAATTCTTAGTTACATCCCACCTTCACAATAAAGGAATATATCTGCTCTTTCAATATGCTCATTAACTTGTTGAGAGTTCATCTTTAGATGGCAGTGTCTGTAAATAATGCATGCAGCATGTTCTTTTCTCCCTGTGGTGATCAGCTCTCAAAGCAAATCACCTGAATAATTTCAGCTTGATTAATGAATAAGAGAGACACGGTTCATTGGCAGCAGGGGATGTTTTATAACAAAAAGATTAAAATCGGTCTTTCGATTGGAACGTATAATTCTAAAGATGAGAAATTAAACGTGTACGACAGCTCGAACCTTTTTAATATTCAAGTGCTGCAGAGCAGAAATTAAAAAGGGAAGTTGGCAGAATCCTTGACCTCGACAGCCATGTATATGTATGTGAATAATGAGCTGACACCGGGCCTCATATTCACAGAGCGGTTGCTGTAATTGAAGCATTTACATACATTCAACAGAGCAGAGAGGCTGTGAGTCTCTGTTGTTGTAAATATTTGCTGCTCAACACACAATGTTTATCATTTGCTTAAATGTGAACTGCTTTGTGTGGTATATGCAATTAAACTTAGCGCAGATATTATCATGGGTCTGACAGCATGTTTAACTCAGCATCATAAGCCATGTAGGGAGGAGAGCATCGGCTGCTCAAAATATTCTCTCGGGTACTGGAGAACACGGAGAATAAAGCCAGGATGGTCAGACTTTTACGAAAGTGCAATTACACACTAGATTATACAGATTCCACAAATTGCCAAGATTTACTCCCATCCAGCTACAAACCCTCTTCTCTCAGACATTCAGCCTCTTCCATACTTAGTCTCCAGTCAACACACAGCTGTCTACACTAAAGATAAGCCAGATCCAGCCTCATTTTTGACCAGGTTATGGTCAAGGGAAGGGGTCTCAGCCTTAACAGAATAAATCTGTCTGGTCTGTCTGTAATCTCCCTCTACTTTCAGCCAAACCCATGAACTTTTTCTTCCACTATCCGAGTCTTTCTGTTCCCTGTGTCCCTTCCTCAACTCAAACTGTTTTCTTTTTCCTTTTTTCCAGTACTTGCAAGCATGATAAAATACTTTTCATGCTGAGTCATATCAAGTGAGCTGATATAATCTAATATCCAAACTTTGAGATCAAAGCCACTGTGAGATTTTGATATATTCTAAATTGTTGTGATAAGTATTTCCAAAATGCCCCTAGAACTGGGTAGCTCCAGACTGGGATGACACAGTATTAGGATTCAACAGCAGTTACGAGTTAAACCTTACATACTGTTCAGGTCAAGACTGACTTATTTTGACATTTGACAGCATTCCAAACACCATAAATGTCTATTTATTTATTTATTTTTAGCTTAAAATGTGATTACTTTTCTTAAAGTGGTCTAAAATTTTAATGTGCATAACGTGTGACAAAGTTTTATGTGCATTGAGGCTGTTCTAGGACAAATTTGACCCATATGTACTCAGATGGATTTTCCAGTGTAATAATATAATATTCTAATGTATTTGTGATTTCTTTTCTTTTTAAATCAGGCAGTGGTGACAGAGTTGAACAGAGAACTTGACACTATCATGAAAAATGTCTGTGTTCTCACCATGGACAGAAAAAACCCATCCAAGAAATTGCTACAATATCAGGAGTGGCAAAATCTACCATTTGGTACATACTGAGAAAGAAAGAAAGCACAGGTGATCTGGACCCCCACGCAATACAAAAGTGGTGGATGATCACAGAATGTTTTCCATGGTGAAGAGAAAACCCTTCACAACAGCCAACCAAGTGAACAACACTGTCCAGGAGATAGGCTCATTGATATCCAAGTCTACCATAAAGAGAAGACTGCATGAAAGTAAATATAGAGGGTTCACTGCAAGGTGCAAGTCATTCATAAGCCTCAAGAATAGAAATGCTCGATTGTATTAAAAAAAAAAAAAAAAAAATCTAAAAACCCAGCACAGTTCTAGAACAAACTTTCTTTGGACGGATGAAACCAAGATCAACCTCTACCAGAGTGATGGCAAAAACAGCTCATGATCCAAACAAAGCATACCACATCATCTGTAAAACACAGCGGAGGCAGTGTGATGGCTTGGGCGTGCATGGCTGCCAGTCGTACTGGGACACTATTGTTAACTGATGATGTGACACAAGACAGAAGCAGCTGAATGAATTTTGAGGTGTTCAGAGACATACTGTTTGCTCAACGCAGTCAAATGTATTGGGTAGTGTTTCATAATACAGATGGACAATGACCCAAAACATACAGTCAAAGCAACCCAGGAGTTTATTAAAGCAAAGAAGTGTAATATTCTTGAATGGCCAAGTCAGTCACCTGATCTTAGCCCAATTGAGCATTTCACCTGTTGAAGACTAAACTTCAGACAGAAAGGGCCACAAACAAACAGCAATAAAAGCTGCTGCAGTAAAGGCCTGGCAGAGCATTAAAAAGAAGAAAACCCAGCATGTGGTGATGTCCATGAGTTCAAGACTTCAAGAGTTTTCAACCAAGAATTAGAAATTAAAATTTTATTTTCAGTTATTTAATTTGTCCAATTACATTTGAGCTCCTGAAATAAGGGATTGTGTTTAAATTGCTTTAGTTCCCCACATTTTATGCAATGTTTTTGTTCAAACCACTTCATTAAACCTAAAAGTCTGCACTTCAACTGCATCACAGTTGTTTCATTTAAAATTCCTTGTGGTAATGCACAGAACCAAAATTAGAAAAAGTTGCCTCTGTCCAAATATTTATGGAATTAACTGCATATGGTAGGCATAACGAATAGGGTCATAACAGTCAAAGGGTGCCTTGAAACAGTCACGAGAGATGCACCTGCAAGTACAAGCACCTGTGATATCTGGAAATAATCTAAATTTAGGCAAATTAAACTCAATTTATTCTGAAATAACAGAGAGCTGAGATTAAAATAGAGGTCAACCCAGACCATACTATGAAGGCATGAAATATGAATACTGTGTAAGGGCAAAACAGTTTACTGAACTAAAAATGGATTTGGCACAAGGAAATCTAAACAGTCTAGCCAAGATGAACAGACTGAGTCAAAAACATAGAAAATCTAGGAAATTGCTGCATCACTAAGTACATATTAGGCAATCTGTCAGAGCAGTGAGGGAAAACATGCTCCTCAAATACACAAGGGAGACAATTAGACACAGGTGCGATCTATTAGGGTGGAGGAGGCAATCACGCAGGAGGGCAGGGAAAAGGTGAACCTGAAACATGGGTCAAGGGTGACTAACAAAATAATACATAAGATTTATGAAAGGAGATGCAAATGTTAGAAAAACATCATATAATTTATGAGCCAGAGTGGGATCTCACACAGAGGACAGAAAATAGCTCTAGTATAAATTCTACTTCTCTGACATAGCAGAGACCTCACCAAGTTCATTTGGTGCATGAGAGGTATGAAAAGATCAGTGTGAGTTGTTACACTGAATTTGTCTTTGTTGGAAAATTACAATTTACAGTTCAGGGACAAGGATCGCTCTTTGATCCTTTTTCACCACCAGGGTGGACGGCCAACCATTTTAGCTTTGCTAAACCTAACTCCAGCCTCCAAAAGCAACCAATTCTTCATAGGTAGTGTGAAACTTGACTACCCTGTTAATCTACATTCATCTGTCAGTTGTTATTAGCTATTGTACATACTAAAATGTATGCAGTTTTCAAATGAGATTCATCTTTATAGATTAACTTCATTAGGCTTGCCATTAATAATGATAATATCATTGATGGTCAGTGCAATAATAAAATAGCACCAATGGGAACCATTCTGGGGTTTTTTTTGGGGGGGGGGGGGGGGGGGTTGAGTTAGTTGTACTACTCAGAGCTTATTTTGTTTCGCTCCTTCTCACTTGTGCCATAAAATATGTAACAAAGAGAGTTTAAAATGACTCAGTAGCTATGCCCTCTGCAACCCCTACTCGTCTTGCATTGGCAGTCCAAAAGTCTTTGGATGTCTGGCCATTAATGGCTGATTGTCTATAGCTTATGAGGTGTGAATAAATGCATCCCTAAGGTCAGCTTAGAGGGGACACACCACTTCTTTCCAAAGCTTGTTATGGTCTCTTGGCTGTCATTTGTAGTTGAGTTTAGTAAGTAATATCTTTGCAAACTCTAGTTTCAGTCTTCACTTTGCGCTGAGGCTTTTGAGCCAGGTCATAACATCCTAGGGTTACACTGTCATTAATGATTCCTATGTATGAAATCTACTTTGAGTATTTTAGATGTATAATAAATTTTTCACCCACTGAAATCTCAGGCGAAGTGTGGAAACACATTGCTCTTCATGCAGAACACAGTTTGGACAAAACACATCAAATTGTCTCTGCATCATTACATGTGTTTTTGCTCCACTGGTTTGATGATTCAGTAGAGGATACACTGGAAAGTCTGACGTGGATAATGAGTTTAAAAGGTTCAGGACATTTGGCAGGAAGTTGTCTGTTGTGCATGAAGTTCACAGAACAAGTTCAAGGAGCTTTGTGCAGGTTCTGGTATACACTTCTTGTCCAGGACATTCTTACTCTACCCGACAGGAGGAAGCTGCTTTTAACTTGTCAGACTCAATATATCACTTTTGTTAAAGGCCCATTGCAAGGGCACTGTTCACTAATATAAAATTAACGGGCATATTTGACATGAGGTAGAAAGGTTGAAGGATTAGCAATTTAGCATCATACCATTTAGGTATAATGCAAAACTCTCAGTTTTACACAATTTTAGTTTGGAATTTCAGTGTCGGGTAGAAGATTTGAGTTAATCAAGATTTAGTCAACCTGTATCAAGAAGAACTGAAAACCACCATCT
This sequence comes from Neolamprologus multifasciatus, assembly GCF_963576455.1. Taxonomy (NCBI): domain Eukaryota; kingdom Metazoa; phylum Chordata; class Actinopteri; order Cichliformes; family Cichlidae; genus Neolamprologus; species Neolamprologus multifasciatus. Next base: position 20,841,275 of record NC_140447.1, on the reverse strand, counting down.
CTATGGAAAAATCAATTTCCACATTCTTTAAACTTTGAAATATTCTGAAGAAAAGAAATTAACTGCACTGCACAGTCTACATATACTCATGTCAGCTGTGGTGGTTAAAAACACCCAACGCATGCCATTTGGTTTGGGTAATTTAATCAGTATCAACTGAGATTACATTAAGTGTTAAGTGTCAACATGTTACTCACATGTATATATACCTACCAGGGCTCTAGCCTAACTTTTTGACATGGGCGCACTGGTACGCCTAACTTTAAAAATTTAGGCGTACCGGCACAAAAGTTAGGCGCACACTTTTCAACCGCATTGCTTGTCACTGCAGTTTTACATGTGCACTTTCTTTGGGGGGGAAGTCCATACAGATAATATTCATTTCTAAATTATTAACTAACAAACTTGTGCTTAAAGTCCTTTGTCAATATTGTAGAAAATGTTAAACTTAATCATCATCTCGGCCTCCTCTGACGACCTGTTTGCTGCTGTCTGTTGCTGAAAGGCAGTGGGGAGAGGGGACACTTGGGCAGTGCATTTATTGCAGCATATAATGTGTTTCCTGGATACACTGTGCTTTTTCAGAGTTCAAAGATTGATAGCACTGTGTCAGAGCACTGGCTATGAATTTCAGACGGATCAGGCCTTAACTTAACAAAAAAGTTATCAATAGTTCTTTTCATCTGTTCTTATTACCCACAGCTACATCCACTTCTCTCAGGCCTAGGCTGCTCACTAGGGCTGGGCATCATCACTGATTTCTATCATTTCTATAATTCATTCGATTCTGGTTCTCAAAGTCCTGATTTGATTCAATTTAGCCTCAGACAGTCAGAAATATTATAATTCTGATCATTTATCAGTACTGATACACATGAGACTTCATCAGAATTGTGAAAATCACAGCAGATGCCTTTGTGTCAAAGTAACTGAGAATAAAACACAGAAAAACATGAAGGAGATTTTCCTGGTCTGCCTTTTTATAGCAGATAACCTTAAAAATATTATATAATATTATATAATTTTGCATAATTTTAAGAAGTTTAAATTTCTTCAGTATTGAACAGCAGAAATTAGGCTTTCTTGTCTGAGGTCATTTAAGTGAAAAAAAAAAGAAAAAGACAGCGGCCGACAGCGCTGTAAACAACGGTAGACTGGTGGGTAATAAGCGAATGAATAATGCAGAAAACAGAGATTTGAGACGGGAAACTGTTCCTGAAGTACACAGAGAGAGGGCTGTGCAGGAAGTGTGATTTTTATGGCAGTGGAAGCAAAACAGCAAAAGTCAGAGGGAATTCATGACGACATTGATCAAATGTGAAGCGTAGTTTGCTGCTTCTTTTGCTGCTGACTCGGCGAATTTTGGTTGGAGAGAGACAAAACCTGCAGCTCAGAATCAGCGCAAAAAAGAGTAAACACAGCAGACCCGACGCATCAGAATCGCTAAGCTCCGACAGCGTGTCCGTGTTCGGGCCGTCGGGTGAGAAAGCCGAGAAAGACAAAGCTGATTCTGATGCGTCGGGTCCGCTCTGTGTTTACGTCTTTGTGTGGAATCCGTTAATGAATTGATATCGCTTTATTCAAGCTACTCACCTCTCTCTTCCACCTGCACTTTCAACTGAACCACGGCCAATCAGAGAGGTCCCGCCCCTGACTATCTCTGATTGGTTTAGTTCACGATAGGGGCATAATGTGTGTCTGTTGTTGACCACATGGAGAGTTGCAGAGATTTTTTTTTGTTACCCAAACAGTGCGACCAAATTTTTTTTTTTAGTCGCACCACTGAAAAATATGGTCGCATTTGCGACCAAATTGGTCGCACTCTAGAGGCCTGCCTACATAATACTCCTTAATCAAATTATCATTTCAACATAGGGATATTATTTGCGTGTAAAAAGACTTGTGTAGATATTTTTACCAAAAATGGGTGTTCAAAGTGGGACAGCAAAGCAGTAAACTAATGAGTTAATCCAACAATGCTCACACAGGGTCTTGAATCAGGTGCAGGTCAGAGCAGCTACAGTAAAGTATGCTCTCCTTTCAGCTTATCCAGTTATCAGTGTTTTCAGACATTTGTTGTTCTATGTTTCAAACTTTTTACCATTGGTGAGGCAATCAAATACTCTTTAGAGAAATTTCCCAAAACAATTGCTGTTAAATATGTCGTGGCAACAAAAAATCTCCATTTTCCTTCTACCTCTAAAAGTAAGGGAGTGACCTCTAAAATGTGTCACTCCTTTGTAGGAAGGGTTCAGTTGTGACGTCTAACTATTAGGTTATAAGTTTGCAATAAAAATCTAAATGTCAAAACAAAGGAAAACAAACTTTGAATAGTTTAAATGGGTGCATGAAGTTTTGGAGAATTTGAAAAATGCTTTACTTTTGCTTTACACTGGATTTTTTTTTTTTTTTTTTTTTTTGATAAAGACAGAGAAAATCTTTTTTTTTTTTTTTTTCATTTTCGTTCCTTCCGACAACCAGATTTTTTTTTAAAGTGACATTTTCTGTACAGTGTGTAATTTGACAATTTCATAGCAGCAAGGAAATATAACATGACATCTATTGACTGTTTTCAGTTATTAATTATAGGAATATATAATATGTGAAAGCCTAACAACCAATTTATCCGTGAATAACTGAGAAGAAAAACTTGCTTTTCATTTCCATCAATAATTTGTTCCTTTTTTAAATTGACTGCCTGTAAAGTGATGTACACAAGTAAATGCTGAAAACAAAGGATGTTGGCTGTAACAGCAAGAAGGAATAATGGGCTTTTGCTGAAGAATGAAATATCTAAGCTACCTATGTACAGTTGCAGTCAGTTTACATCCATTCAGTATGGGCATAAATGTCAAATACCAGTTTGGGCTTTTAAAGATTTCTTTGAACTGTTCTCTTCCCAAGGTGGAATGATAGTACATGATACATTTATAATGACTTGAACTGGATATTGAATGAAGTTAATTTGGATTTTCTCCACACAAGGTCAAAAGTATACTAAGGGTCAAAATGTCCCTTAGAAAGTTTTACTTCAACCAGAGACTTTTGGTATCCATCAACAAGCTTCTGGCATAACTCTGGCTGGATATTTGACCACTTTTCTTGGAACAGTTGAGGTTTGAGTTCAGTAAGGCCATTCCAGAAGCTTAACGTTAGCCTGCTTTATCTACTCCAATAGTATTTTCTTTAATGTGTTTGGGATCATTGTCTTTTTGGAATAACCAATTGTGTCTGTAGCTGATTTAAGGTGAATTTGAAAAATTTGGAGGTTGCCATCCTTCATTATTTCATCCCCTTGTATGCACCAGTACCAATGACACCAAAACAGCCCCAGAGCATGATGCTACCACTACCATGCATGACAGTTCGTATAATGTTCTTAGAGTTGAAACCCTCCCCTTTAATCCTCCAAACATACCTCTTGTAATTGAAATTGCTCAATTTTTCTCTTCCTTATTTGGCTTATACTTGTGGGCGGCTGCAGCTTCACTGAAGCTTGACTGTGTCGATTCTGGAGCAGTGGCTTCTGTCCTGGTTGGGACACTCTCACAGTTAATGGTGATTTAAAACGTGCTTCACTGTCAACAATGTAGATATTGCTACATCAGCTTCCAGTTCGCGGTGGGCTTAAGCCTCGGTGGTTCCTGGGTCATTCCTGAACATCCTAATCAGTTTCTTCTCACTTGAGGGTGACACTTTGCATCTTCTTCCCCACCTTACTTACTGACATACAGTTGTTTGAACTGGTGATCTTGCAATTTGCAGTTGTTTAGAAATGGCTTCAAGAAATCTTCTTAGATCTTCACTGAGTCCACTGAGAGCTTCACTTCATTAAACATGTATGCTGTACAATTATTCCATCCTGAGAAATAAAGATTCCAAAGAAACATTTAAAAGCCCCAAAATACCACGACGTTCATGTTCGTGACAAGTGGATGTAAACGTCTGACCACGACTGTGTACATCTACAAATGCTTTATATTTATTTTTAAATTTCATTGTCCTGTGAGACTTATTGTGGAGATCTTATCATCTTGTATTGTTAAATAATTATTCAACATGTCTAACACATCTTCTGCAGGTAATATGGATAGGCAGTCAGGGCAGTGTAATTGTTTCAGAGCAGAAGCTGGTAGTATTAACAGAAATGCATAACTGTGTTTCTGACTGAGTGGTGGGAGGAGTCAGGGAGATAAGTGTGGCTGTTTGAGGGTTTAAAAACTGCAGGAGGAGTTTTGTGTCAAATTAAATTACATGAGATTAGCAACAAAGGCGGCAAGGATCAAAATGTCTTCAGTCAGCACCAGAGAAATCCAGGAGGGAATGAAAATACTGAGAGGAGAAGCCACAGCAAGCAGAATATCCCTGACCGCAGAGCATACAGCTGCGTAGTTACTGATAAATCCAGGTTGCACATTGCTCGCATCATGTTGCATATAAGAGTTTTTTCAGGAGTTTTTTCCTAAAGTCTTGTGTCATGATTTCTTTGGGGCACTATTAGATTAATAAGCAGAGCGGCGGGTTTTTTCTAATGCAAAAGAAGAACAAAGGAATGTGTTTGTTTCATTCTGGCTTCCCTGCTGGCAGTCTGTCGAGCATATTGTGTTTATTTCACCATTTTTAATATTTTCTGTTGACAGATCCGCCCTATACGAAGGGAGAAAAACTATTTTTAAAAAAAACACACATTGTGTAACACTTAACAGTCAACACGCGTGAAAAAAGAGGGACTGGGTGTATTGAGCACAAGACATTTCAAATAAAGGGAAGGAAACCAAAGAATCGGTGGATATGTATAATGGTGTCAAAGCGAATGTGAGTAATGGTAGACATTTTTCACTGAAGACACTTTGACAAACTATGAATGATAATAGTAATTAAAGCTGGATACTGTGAGGGCTTAATGGTTCTACTTTCCTGTTTTCTAATCCTCTGTTACAGCTGTTGTTACTTTGACAGTGCCTTTGATCTAATGCTCATTTGTAAAATTGACTTTTACTGTGGTGTGCCATTAAAACTATTGTCCAATACTTTTGACACTTTTTGCAATTGTGTTTAGTTCAAGTCATTAGCTGAGGAGATGAGCAGTCTTGCATGGGAGGAGGCATCATCCAAATCACTCTTATTTGTGTGCTTTTCACTGAGCTGTTTTATATCAAAGGGAGGAGGAGTAACGAGACGGGGAAAAAAGATCCTCGCTGTCATCTGAAAGGATTTAAGCTTTTTGTGTGTGTGTGTGTGTGTGTGTGTGTGTGTGTGTGTGTGTGTGTGTGTGTGTGTGTGTTTGTGTGATTTTTGAGCATATTAATAGCTGTGCATACTCGTGCCCTTTCTAAACAAAGCAGAGTGATTACTTTCACAAACAAAGCATCAATTACAGCAGAGAAATGCATTTAAAGCCCGAGTGAGCAGAGCAAAATCTGAGCTCTTTGCATGCACCATAAAATGACTAACACAACATTCATCTTCATCCTAATCAGTACCGAACAGAGGCACTACTGAGGTTTACACTTTCACCTGAACCACCAGCAGCTTTAAAGTGAATTTAATTAACAGCAGAAACAGCTCTACAGATGTGGCATCAGCTCCACAGAGCAGTACAGTCACAGTGATGTAATAATGGTTGAGTGAGGAAAAGTCACGCAGTGAGAACTAAGATAAAAAAGAGCTCGTGTGAAAGACTAATTGAAAGCAGTTGATTGCTGTGTTAAACTCAAAAACGTGTCTTGTTTTATATTATATTTTTATGTAATAGGACTGTACAGATAAGGATGTTTATCTCCTGTTGAAATCAAGAGCGCTCCTCGTCCATGATCATTTAGCGCCATCTACTGGCTTATCCTCTCGTTTCAGCTCCTTGAGCACAAATTAAATATGAGCTGTGTTTTTGGATTTAATATTTACAGCATTTCAAGGAGCTGTAGATACTTTGTACACATTTTGCGCAACGTAAGAGTGGAAGTGAATGTTTTTTACTTGAATACCTGTAAGCTGTCTCCTTCGTAGACAGCTGTACAGTATCACTTCTTAATCTGTGCCAAATTGATATTTATTTAATTGGTAAAATGCAAAGAGCTTAAATTATTTTCTTTCTCATCTCGCATTTCAGTTTTAGTCAGGGAAAGATGATGCAGTGACTCTAGAATAGGACACTGGCAGGTGTTGCTTTGCAAAGATCTGTGATGCATGTTAAAACCTGTGATTATTCACACTATAGTGCACTGTATGTGATTTCCTGTATTGGATACAAAGCAGGCTGCTTCAAAGTAAGATGGGATTATACACTGAGAAAGAGGAGTACTTTGCGCAAATGTGCATTATGCATTTAAATACACACAAAGAGAGTTTGACGAATTGAAGTTGATGATGTTTTTCACTCCTTTTTGGATAATAGTAATGTGATTTTTTTTGGAGGTCCCCTGTTCTCACTCTGAAGCCCCTGAATGTTGTTTATCGATCTTCCTTCGGGCATATTACAGATGACGATTTTAGAACTCGCCAGTGAATCTTAACTGAAAAATGTGGGAGGGCTTCACAGCCTGAAAGATCTGAGAGGTATGAGTTATTTTTTTCTATAAGGTTGCCATTTAAAAACTTCCAATGTACACCATTTGTTTGCAAGTCTGGACCATATCAAGCTTGAGCCAATGGCTTACTGAAAGTCCCTCAAAATGTGTACTGAAGAACTGCTTAAGCTTTTAAGCTCCAATACCCAGAACCCTTTACACTTACATTTTTTTGTTAATCCTGGTCCATAAATCTATGTTCAAGATCCATTCAGCTTCTGTTTGTACTCGTTTTAACTGGTTGGTCTCTTATTGACTTATTCTACTGAATCTGTTGAGGTACAGTATGGACTGTACAAGAAGTTACTGAAGCACAGACTCTGTGATGTATTACTATCAGTCTGAGCACCAGCACTGTATGGTGACTCATTCCAGGCCTCTTTCATCACTGGCCTGAAAACTATTTTTCTGTTTGTACACGTTTTTTGGACACCTCTGCTAGAAGGCCGAGTGCACTCAAAACAAGATAAATAACATCTATGAGTCTGAACAATAAATCAAAGAAAATTGATTTATGGCTCTATTTGGTGAAAGACAGAATAATCTGGGAATCGTTATGTGCAAATGACAGAAAAAACAAGAAAAGAATAGGTTCGATATTCCAGTATTTTTTTGTATTATACTACTTTGTACATCATCCTCCTTTAATTCTAGAATGAAATATTATACTTTACCGTTAATTTTTTTCATCAGTCTAATGGATTCTGATTAAATGCTATGTGTGCTTCTTCATATAAGCAATATAGACATGTGTTAAAATCTAAATATGGCAGCAAATTATTTTGATACAAAAAGATAACTGGAAAGTGAGCCCATCGGTGTGCTATAACTTACCAATTATTAGAAAATTATCAGAAAATACATAAAACATCCATCATACCATGGCTCATTTTTGTTATATTAGTGTTTTCCTGTTGACTCTATGGTAAATCTCGTAGAACTGATGCTCAGAATTATTGGTGAAAAGGACCGTTCCAAACATCCATCAGGTTTTTTCCTCTTAGACGGGAATCTATCCTGGCTGTCATGGGATGAGAGGCATGGTACATCCTGGGCGGAGACAACAACCATTCACATTCACATCTACAGCCAATTTAGATCCACCTTAGGTGTCATGGTCCTTGGGTCCTGGACCCAGAGTTTTGTATTTTTTTTCTTATGGCTCCTTATCTAGTTCTCTTCATTGTTTTGGTTTGGTTTGTATTTTATTCCCTAAGTCCCTATACATTCCTGCCTCCCTTATCTTGCCTTTTCTGGCTTAGTCTCCAAGTTAGTTGTGGTTCTCCCATTCTGTTAGCTGTCTTCCTGGTTTATTTTGGTAATGGTTACAAGATGGTTAGTTCCCTTTTGTGTTTCTGGGTGTCCCAGTCTTGTCTCCATCTGAATCTTCCTATGTTCCAATATCTACTCCTTATGTTTTCCCCTATGTCAGGTTAACCCCTGTTCCCCTTTCAGTCTTCTTGTTTTATTGTGGTAACTGTTGTTTTCTGCATCTGCTGTTGTGTTTACTTCACCCGTCTCATTATGTCTATAGTTTCCAGCTGTGTTCCCACCTGTTTCCTCTTCCCTCATTACCTTGTTTATAGTTCCCCATTAGTTGTATCCTCCCACATTGCTGTATATTCCACTTTTCCATGTTTCTCAGGATTCCTGTTTCTCTGTTTAACACTTCCTGTTGGGTTATTACTTTCTACTCCTGCATCCTAAGTTCTGCATTTGGGTCCGCAACCTGTTTGCTACACAACAAGTTGTTACATTTAAACTGTGGGAGGAAGCTGGAGTATCACACCGACATATTTCCGTAAGGGCTGCTCTGAAGTAAAGCAAGAAATTGGCTTTAGATTCTGATATGGTTGGGTGTAGAATTGATTTGTGTGCAGTTTTTTTAAATGAAGCTTAAATTAGTCTTTTTCAGACCTAAAAAATTTTACTTTTCTATCTGCTGTACTTGGTGGCTGGATAGTGTAGCGGTTCCTAGTCATGAATCCTAACATTTGAAAGAAGCTCTCTCTATTTCCTGTATTTTAAAAAAAAAAATACGAGGGAATTAAAACTGCTTGAAAAAGTTAAGCGACTTAAATAGTAATCTTACAGCAGAAAACACTATCTGGAAATTCCTTTTGTGGCTAAATATCATAAGTCCCTGCTGATAATAACAGCATATTCCTGCTGAGCTGCAAGAAATTTGTCAACAATAACAGTGCTTTGCCATTATTTCATGTGGAGACTTACTAAAAGTGAACCCTATGTTAAAAGAATTTCCCATGAGTATCGCCTATGAGCAGATCAATACTGCAACTTTGTTATAGGTTACATTTGAAAAAGAATCCTAGTAAAATAAAACTAGTGCTTCAATTTGCAAGGTTAACTTCATTACAGCACACATGCTGCAACTTGTAGTGCATTATTCTGCTTTTAAATTGAGGTTAAGATGGTTCTGACTAGGATGCCTGTTGGGGTGAGGTGTTCTGGGTATGTCCTACCAGGAGGAAGCCCTGGGGTAGGCCCAGGGCACTGATGGGATTATGTCTCTTGGCTGGCCTGGGAAGTGTTCTCTTGGATAAGCTAGAGAAGGTGGCGGAGGATGGAGGTCTGGGTTTCTAAGTGGAAAAGGATGGATGGATAATTAGACTTAAATTTAGCAATAAATAAATACTTGTGGTATATAAACCTAAAATGCCATATTGTCATCCAGACTTTAAAGGAAAAGGGTCGTGAAACTGGCCTTGCAGAAGAAAACAACCTGTTAAACGCTGGATGGCATTTATGTGCATCAAACGCAATCATGTTATGTAACAAATTTGAACTCTGTTATGTGTTGTATTGTTCCTATGTCTTTGGGTTGGGTTTTTTGTTGTTGTTGTTGTTTGTTTTTTAAATTCACATACACGTGTACCTGCCACTTTTATGACTGTTTTGTGCATTTCTTCCCTGTTACTTCTTAGTTCACGACTTTAAGATCAGGGACCTTTTAAAAAATAATATGTATTTTTTTTTTTTAGATTTTTGCCCAAGAAAATTAGAACTTTAATCTGAGTTGTAACTTTTTTTGTTTTTAAATGAATTTTAACCTCCTCGCCTGTTCTCTCTTATTTTTATTCAATATTAGTTGCAGTTTGCCACTGTAGTAGATCTGCTGATAAAGGGTCTACAGTCATCGCTTAAAACTCTACAGCGCTGACGTTTCTCCTGTGCGTGCCACGTCACAAGCCTGCGTCAGGCTCAACTGTAATTGTAAACAGTTAGCAGCAGTTTTAGCTAACCTTATATCCCAGCGTTCAGTTTGTCAGCTGCGGGGAGCTTTCAGTCGTCCCGGCAAGTTTTTAAAATCAGTAAGGGTAACAGTAGCTGTCAAGTGACGCTGTAAAATCTTTTTTTGAGGCTTTATTAGAAGGCGTCAAGTTCCTGTTATAAAACTAATCCTAGCGTTGGAGCTAAATTAGCTAGTTGACTCTAAGATGCAAGTCTGCTTCGCACCAGTTCCCTCTTACTTCTTTGAAGCCTAAAGGTGCTTTGTGCTGAAATGGTGCTTTCCTTGGTGAGCCTTTGTGCCAAGGAGGTGGTTCGTGACCACAGCTCGTCGCTTTCCTGGCTGAGGTGGATGCCCAAAGATCTGTACAGAGCACTGTTGGAGGCCGCCTTCTCCACCTGCAGACCGCTGGCTGTGGGAGAGCTGGTGCAGCGGTGGCCTGAGCTCACACTGCGGGTCGGAGGTCGGAGGAAACCGGGACAAACTGCGCCAAATCGACTCTGTATTCAGTCTATGTTGCTTGGTGTGGTTAGAGGACTGACAGACCACAGGTGAGTACTAGTAGTTTGAATCACGATATCTAATATCAGCATTGTTTCTGGGAGTAACATATCAACTGTCATCTAGGTGTGCACTGGAAGTCTTGGACCTCTGTGGAGTGCAAGGAGATGAAGGAGGAATGGGGGACCCGATGGGAGGCTGGTCTCTGACAGTAGCTCTTTGCACCATGGTCCTTAAGGCCAGAGTTAGGACAAGGAGGCCACAAAGGACGCGAAGGGAACAGAAGAAAGAAAGAGACCAGGAGAGAAAACGGATCTCAGCTCTGGAAAGGGAGAGGGATTTAAAAAGAGAAAGGGGACAGAAGAAAAGAGATGGGGAACTAAACAGTAATGAGTCAACCAATGTTGGTGAGAGGACTGAATCTTCAGGGTCCGTGAGTGAAGAGGACCTAAGTAAAGGAGTCAGGAGGAGGATGGAGATGGAGAGGAAAAGGGAGAGGACAGTATTAGGGAGCAGTGAGAGGGAGGCTGAAGAAAAAGAGATGGATCGTGATGTGGTGGTGCATGTGAGAGCTGATCTTTTTGTTAATGGCCGCTCTTGGGAGCGTATTCACTCAGCTCTGAGCACATCTGGACCTCTAAAGCTTCAGTGCAGATACCTGCGTGTGGAAGAGATTTCAGTGCCAAGTATCAGTATTCTGCTAGATCTGCTCCCTCGCAGAGGACTTCTGGGCGTTGACATACGCTACAGCAGCCTTGGGGTGGCTGGCTTGGCCGAACTGCTGCCTCTGCTCTCCACATTTCCTGCACTAAAATCCCTTCGCCTGCACTACTGTAACCTGGATTTTCGCAGAGTCCATCCCAGCCAGTCAGAGGCACTGGGGGAGCTGTCGCAGGGTCTGGCACGCCTGCAGGAACTGCGACACCTCAGCCTCACTGCACTGCGCCTGCCTGGTCAGCTCCGTGTGTTGCTCAGGTATGGCCTGTTTACCTCATTACATTATTTTGCATTTAAGCCATTGACAAACACAAAGTCAGGGATTTTTCAAAATGCCATTGGCTCTTTTCTAAATTTCATTACAGTTTAAAAACTAAACCTATAACAGATTAACTAAGTTGACCAGTTCAAGATCGGCATTTTGCCTATGTAATGAGTCACTATTTCAAAGCAAATGAGCAGACATCTTTAAAATAATCCTGTTAAAGCTAGAACACAAACAATGAAACCTAAAGTGTTTGATGAGGTGACATTATTTAAATGTTTTCTTCTATTGTCTGTTGATACAGCTCTCTGCCTCAGCCTCTAGAGATCTTGGAGCTCCCCTATTTGTCCCTGAGTCCAGCTGACTTTGCCTATCTGTCCTGCAGTCATCACACTTCCACGCTACAGCAGCTGGATATAAGCGAAAACCGTCTGGATGAAAACACTCTGCCTTCCATTCGCCGCCTCCTCTCCCAGGCTTCGGGCAGCCTGCAGCACCTTTCTTTAAGCGGTTGTGGTCTGACTGATGGCCTGCTGGGGCTCTTGTTGCCCTCACTAGGAGGTTGCCGGGGCCTCAAGAGCTTGGCTCTGGCATTGAACCCGCTCTCCATGGCTGGTCTCATGGACTTGGTGAAGATGGCTGTAAGAATGCCCTCCCTACGACAGCTACTGTACCCCAACCCCCTGGAGGACTACCAGCCAGGCCTTCCCGACCTGCCCTCCAGTGCTCAGCTCTTAGACTGGCCTCTAGATGAAACCTCAGACATCAACCTGACCAGCAACAAGCTCAACAGGGTTCTGATCGACAATGGACGCTCTGACATCTTTCTGACCTGTGACTTGCTGAATTATGATAAAGACATGGTGGCATAAAGCAGAGATGCTTCTTAAGCTCATTCACCGACAAACGATAGCAATGTACAGAAGCCTTACAATCAAACTGTCACCTGAGAAATAGTTAGGTATTCTTTTTAAAAAAAATTTAAATAGCCTTTTCCTTGTCACTTAGTCTTATGGTAAATGTAATGCATTTAAGCTTTTACAGTCCAAAACAGGCAAATGAAGGTAGCAAGACATTACTCAGTAAAATACAGATATCCACCAAGGCCCAGTAATCTTTGTTAAGTGTCTGGGTTTGAGAGAAGGGATCGCATTGTTGCCACTCAGCCACTAAATTCTTTAAACAGATATGGGCATAAAAATGCTGACTCTGTGGCAAGGGTCAAACTTTTTAGTAGCTTTCTCATCAGTGGCGTTTGACGAGTCTTTGATTCAGTGCAGGTAAAGAGTCCATGTATACAGCAAAAGAGGGACTGTACTTTTGAAATCCATTTGTTGTCAAACAAACGGCACACTTTTTGTTAATTTAAAAAAAAACAACAACAACATTTAGCTACAATCATAAACTATGACCAGCAGACTGAAATGGAAGTCTTTCCTCACATATCTTCTGGTTACATCAGAAAATTGGATGTTGCCGCCTAAGTCAGCAGGTTAGCTGATGGTTTTCCAGATTTCTCAGCCACCAGATCAACAAGTGCAGATGAATTTCGCTCCTCTTGACTTTTGGTTGTTCTAAATAAATGTACAGGATGAGGTGATAACCTCTGCTGAAAAGTGACAGACACTAATCTGTCATTCAGTCAGAACATGCTGCACTAATTTAATTGATTTGCTTGTTGACTTTATAAGTGTGAGTACAGCATAAGTCAGTGCAGGATTTGTACTGGTGATCACTGGCGTTTTAATAATCAGGTCACAGCTGGGATGCAGCAAAATACTTTTGTATACAATTCATTCACATAGTGTCTGATCAGCAGATGTATGTGCAACCAAAACTACAGGATAGTTACTGCTTACTATCCTGTTATATCATCATGTTTGTACCTTTTGTTGTCACTAAGTCATGCTGTCTTGCATCTCTGCTGTTCGAAGCCGCATTACTGTGTTCCTTGAATGTTTGTTTAAAAATATTTATAATCAAATCTTTTCAGTCACCAGCATTAAGAAATAAGTGTGCCAAATCAGCCTTATGTGCATCACAGATGCACTTATACACTGAAAGTCACAGAATAAATCACTTATGAAGCCGAGGATTTTATTCGGCTGTTGGAAGTTGATTTACAACAAAGGTGGGTTACTGAGCCTAATGGGGTTGTTACAGTCTGTTACAGATTGAAAGGCATCATCTGTAGTACGCTACCCAAGACTGCTCTTGAATAAAATAGGACTGAGTCCAGACCTTCCACCAGTCTTCTTCTGAGCAGTCACGAAACGGGCCGAGAGTCACTCGAGGTAATGGCAAAGTGATGAAATTGGGGAACTGCATGAGGAAGGGACGGTGTCGCACGGGAGGCAGAATTCAACCTGAATGACGATCAACATTAGACGGTTATTTTCTGAATGTAAATCACCCCATTTAACGAGAAACTTTTGTTAAAGTTCAGTAACAACTCGGCTGGCATTCTCTGTATTCTGAACATGCTGAATGTTTCTAGGTGAAGAATTGGTTGAAATCTACTAAAATAAAAAATCAGAAATGAAATGTTTTAGCTTACAGTGAAGAAGTGAAACTAATATGTGCACTAATTTCACATACCTGTCATAAATAGGCAAAAGCACTGTGTTTTTGCGACCAGGAGGTGTGGCATTTCTGGGTTTGCTGTGCTCGTCCTTTTGCACACAGCAGAAATAATTGATCATTTCAACCACACTCCATGCCAGGGGTGTCCACTTGGTGTTACTGCTCAGGTAGAGATACCTGCTATGCTCCTGGTGGTTTGGAAATGAAAGCGGGAATGTAGTTAACCACTTACACTAGCAGTCAAAAACATTAAAGCAATTGAGGTCACAGTAAATGACCTCAGAACTAATCTGATCTTTTGTCACACTGAAATACTGAAAATATGTCAGCTCTAACCAAAGACAGAAACATTTCAAATCAATAAATTACTTTGTATGTTGAGAACCACAAGTCCAGCCATCATTCTGCTTTGCTGTGGAGACTCTTCCAGGTGTCACACTGTTCCTCCAGCTCCGAGTCCCAGGTGTCCACCTCGGGCCACAAGCTCAACCTCCTCCACGCTCAGTTCTGTCAGCACGCGCATTACTGTCTTCCTATGTTAAAATCAGAAAAAAAGATTTTTGCTATACAAACAAAAACTACTTGTTTTAGCAGTGACAACTCACCCAACCCCTAGTTCTTTATAGGCTAGAAGAGTTAAAAGAATTTTTTATCAGCTCACAGCCTGCAGATTTCAGATGCATCAACAGATTTAAGATCTCAGTAAGCACAGTCTGCTCCACAGCTGACTGAAACACACATAAAATTAATCACAACCTAATAATCCTCTACTTGTAAACTGCAAAGTCTGGTTCTTGCTGTGCCATATGAGGCCTCACAAATGTGTGCACACAGTCAGTGAGGCCTTGGTATAGCTCGTCTGTTCTGTAAGAGTCCCGGCTGTGCAGGGCCTTTGTTGATGCGAGGATCAATATCTTGAATGAGATGCTGCAGATTTGCAGATATTTGAGCAGGTCTAAGGAGTCCTCTGGAGACAGCGTGCTTGGGATTCTCTCAGACACACACATGCACACCTCAGTATAAAAATGTTATTACTGTGCATGGCAGTCCATTTTTGTTGCACTACCTTTTTGTCAGGGTACAAATCACAAAACCATTCCATCTCTACAAACTCTTTAAGGAACATTGGCAGTTCAGGTGAGGCTTCCCGTGGTGGAGGTGGTTATGGGGTCCTGAATTGACCACGAAATGGAGTCGATCTAGGTTTGGGTTGCTCCACTAGAGCAACTATCTTGGTCTAGTGGAAAGCTTGAAGTTTGCTGACTGTAAATGTAAGCTTTTGCATTTGCTTTACAGTACTAAAAAAGTGAGGAAAGAACCTTAATATTCAGTAGCAGGCCATATATTAGTTTCATGTAGCGCTGAAATGCTTCCTTCCTGGTTTGTGCTGTACTTGGAAGTTTCCCTTTTTTGCTCTTTACTGCATCTTGCAGAAGTGCTTCCAGGTTGTTATTTAAAGTCACTAATGTGTACTAAAACAAAGGTGAAAAGGAAACAGCTGAGATATTTGAAATAAAATGCAACTGTTAGACATTCAAGTCCTATCATTTACACACACTTCTTGCTGTATGTCTCCCCTCAGTCCATCACTGATGGCTTCCTCGTCTTTTCTCTGCTAGAAGTCCTGTTTCCACCAACAGTGCTCACAGATAATAAGGCCACTGTTTTGCATTATCTTTAATACGAAATATCTGAGTCTTACTATTAGTTAGCTATGAAAAAGTCCAAATTACACCCCATTATAGCCACAGCCACACAGACAGCTCTCCAGGTGAATGTCTTACTGTTTGCTGGTAGTTGATAGCTGAACTTTGTACAGCTCATCACGTACAGGCCCTCTCTAATGCCCACGAACACATCTCCTCCAAACACGCTGTACGCCAAGCATTCAGGCACCGCATTCAGCTGGAGCGTCCTGGAGGAGCAACACCCACAACGAGGTTGAAGAACATAGACGTACCTGTCTGAAATACACACAAAGGCTCGGACTGAAAGGCTGCTCCTCACATCTGTAATAATCACCAACCTGAGGAGGTGATTCTCTTCATCCCACATTTGCCCCTTCTTATCCAGACTGCTGGAAACAAACACCTTCAGATGGGGAAGCACAGTCCTGCAAGACACAAGCAAACATGCACATAGAGACAGACAGAAACGACAACAACAACATAACTCTGCATGTAACTTGCAATAAAAACTGTGACCTGTTAAGTGGTCTGAATGTCCTTCTTCAGGCTTGAAATCTGTTTGCCTTTGAGTCAACAGACTGACATGCTTTAAGCCGTAGGAGCTGTCATTGGGCTCTTGAAAGGTTGCAGCCAGTTGGGACTTCAGTGCTGCCAGGTGGGCTAGAGGCTGGCTGTAGTGCTTAGTTGTCAAGTGAGACTCTTCTGGATGTAGGGATTAACCCTCCAGACCACCAATGTCAAGTCCTCACCTTGGCAATTGGGATACAGTCATCAGGTAATGAGTGATGATTATTCAAAAAGGCATTGCATTTGTAAATACTTGTGAGGGGAGGTAGCTGCATGTTGTCGACATCCACCTTCACGGTGGTGACTCTCTGACCATTGTGTGCTGGCATCCGGCATAACACCTTCCCATTATTCATTATTCACACAGCCTCCCCTTTTACCAAGAAAGATCAAAAACCTGTCTCAGACACAGAAATATATTCGATTTCTGGCAATCCTGGAGTTTCTGTAGCACCATCGAGTATTTTCTTTGGACTGACAATACTCACTTGTTCTTTGGGTCATCGAGTGCTGCCTCGTCTCTGAGACTGCAACCCCTCTTCTCCTGTAACCTCCACTGCTCTAAAGCTCTCTCTTTGTCTACCACATAGCTGTATATTGCCAAGCTGGGCCAGGGATCGTCAGAGTACCTGCATCGTCATTTTCTATCAAGCTTTCAATGTCCTTCCAGGGTCCCTGGCCTTTCCATTCCTCCATCAAGTGATTTGATTACTTAGTGTGTTGGCTTGAAGCACCGTGACTGCCTCAGTCAAGGCCAACAGAATCTTTTCGTGCAGGCAGTAGTCACCACACAAAATCCTGTTCCTTGCCTTGAAAGAGGTCAACACTGCTCCAGTTTCTGCAGCCACCAGCGTGATATTTCTGTCCCCCCCTTGATGCAAAAGGACTTGCATAGTGTAAGGAGCAGCAACTGACGGGACTTTAATTTGTCTCAATGGGGAGCCTTCATCACCTCTGAGTGGATGGTGTACAGTCTTCTGATGGTCCAGAAGTGCAGCCCCTGCTTTGAAAAAGAGATGGTGTCTTCTTTTCTAGTACTTGCTTTGCACAGATGGTACCATCCACTGAGGAAGATGTTAGCATCCTTAATTCAGAGCGATAAAACAAGGACTTTACCACATGTAAAGACAAAAACAACAGACAAGAAATGTAAGAAAATTAAACTGATAACCAATCAGAGACAGGCAGAAGTAGATATATGGAGCAGTTCAGTCATAATATACCTTTATGGCCTAAAAGGGTCCTATGTGGCCACCAGTTTAAACTCCATACCTTGGTGGACAGGTCACGAAGAGCAATCATCAAACAGTCCAGCTGAATGCAGAGCATGATTGCAGTGACATCACTGTAAAACACAATTTGTCAATATTTATGTTCAAAAATTCAATTCAATTCATTTTAGTTAAATATATATAGCACCAAATCACAACAACAGTTGCATCATGGGGCTTTATATTGTAGGGTAAAGATCCTACAATGAAACAGAGAAAATCCCAACAATCAGACCCCTTTTGAAGCAAGCACTTTGATTACGGTGGGAAGGAGAAACTGTTTTACTAGGCACAAACCTCTAGCAGAACCAGCCTCAGGAAGGGGCAGTCATCTGTCGCATCCAGTGGGGAGTGGACAAATTCATCATGAAAGTTTGAAAGATGTCAGACTCCTACCTCTTACTCTCCTTGGGCTATTTTATTAAGCACACCTTAGCAATCTACTGCAAAATAACACAGGTGTTCACGAAATTTCCTCTTTGCTCACATCAAAATGTTCAGTTTTGTTGTTGTTGGATTTTTTTCCCTTCTAACATTGTAGGATCTTTAACTCACAGTGTAAAGCATCTTGTTATGAGTTAGAACTATATACATAAAAATGACTTAATTTGAGTTACTGTTGCGCGGGACTACATTATGTTGACAGGTGTTTAAAGTTTTTTTGTCTCCATTTACTTACATCAGAGTGTCAGTCATTTGGGACAGCAGCCTCAGGTTGGGAAAGAGCACAGCACTTGTGTTTGTTGCTCCTGGACACTCCATCACAATCTTCTTCTACACAAGACTGTTTTCCACTCATACAACTTTAGAACAGGCCAGCAGTTTGGAGGCAAAGTCAGAAAGGCGAGGGTGAGATGGTTTGGACATCTGCAGACTAGGGATAGCAGACATACTGGGCAAAGAATCTTGAATATGGAGGGGATTGTAGAAAAGAGGAAGACTGCAGAGAAGATTTGTGGATGTAGTGAAGGAGGACATGCAGAGGGCTGGTGTGACAGATGGGGAGGCTGAGGGTAGGGTGAGAAAGAAGCAGATGATGCACTATAGCGACCCCTAAAGCATGCAGTCTGAAAAGATGTCAAAACATAGGCAGCGGCTGCTTTCACTTGTAGAGCCAGACTAATACTGCTTATACAGATATTTACTGATTAAAAAGTATAGCTGCCAATATTGTTAAAATCCTAACATATAATTACATAAGTAGCGTAGAGAGTGTGGTGCTCTGTGGTGTGTTTTTTAGAGGTCCTGTGCAGTATCTTAGCTGTTCCTAGACTGCACACTTCGAGAAAGAGACCTCTGATGTTGTGCCTGGAATTTGTGGGAGTCACTTTTCCAGTTTGGGGGTTACAGCCGCTAATGTTTCTATCTATGATGCCACTATATCATGTTGATTAACCGGAAGCTGTTTGTCTTGAGTCCCAGACAACCTTAACCCTGTTGTTCTCAACCACTGTGTGGTGTCTCCCATCAGGACTTGGTGACTTCTAATTTTATTGATCGCAGCAGCAGTTTTTAGACTTAGCTATGATCATTTTTACTACTTTTAAGTTGATATTTTGGAAATAATATTTTCAACAGAAAATTTACAACCAAATCAAAATATTGTGATTTTTTTTTTACATTATTTTCCTCTCGTACCCTTTCAAAAGCAAAAGAAACTTTTTATTATTAATTCATCTCAATTTTGCTTCTTAGCCAATTTTAATTTTTTTTTAGGATAAAATAAAATCAAATTTTAATTATTTGTTGGTTTCGTTTGTGTTTGCAGGAGGTTAAGCACTTCACTCTCCATGGGAAAAATTCACCAAACCATTCAACAAAACAAGCACAGCTATATATAGTTTATTATATAAAAAGAAACATCATAGAAATATTCCATGTAAACAAAAAGTACAAATATTTACATCAGCAAATGTGCATATGTTTTATATACTATATTTATGGTAATGAATGTGGAAGATCTTTGGTATTTAATTACATCCTTCTCACAACTATGTTAATTTTGTTTCAGTGCGTGGTGACATTGGCTCAAATAAAACAAAACAAAAAAATAGGACTTCTATTATAGAAAGTAACTGCAACAGAAAACAGGGTTATGAAATGACGTATTTGTTCTCACAAACAGCACATTTCAAAAGGCTTCAGTCGTCATTCTCTCCAACAGCTTCTCCTCTTCTGCAGTGCTGGACACAGTTAAACTTCTTTTGAAATACTGCATTTCGATTTTCCCTGACTCATGTGCCAGTGCTACTCCTGAATATGTGTTTTGTTTTCCAGATTGTCCAAACAAAGCCATGTCTGTCACCCTGACAATGGAAAAAATGAAAAAACAAACAAACACATAAGACAAATATAAACTAATTTGCTTAATTATCACTTGCATGTGTGTGGCATTACCTGTCAGCACTCATTCTCTCAGTGACCACAGGCTGTGTGTCATCTTTCAACAGGTCCCATATGTGGAGGTTACATGCAGCATCAAGTACGCAGAAGACCGTCGCTCTGGTCTGGGCCCACTGCAGGGAGACCACCGGTTCGCCAGCTGTACTGTTCTTCCACTGTGCCACAGGCTGCTCATGGCTGACTGCATGCAGCCTGATGCTGCCATTGCCACAACCCACCTGAAACAAGGACAGAGAATATTTGAAATATACCCTTTCGAGGCTACAGTGGTATAAATCTCCATGGTTTTGTTTCTTGAGTCTTTGCATGCCATTCCTTTGAAACTCCAAACTTTTCTTTTCTCTATAAAAACTAGTCACTCAACATATTCAGTTACTCACCCACCATTTTTTTCTTTATACAAACTATACAACTATACAGTTCTAGTCAGTTTTATGTATATATTAGGGCTGTGCGATATGACCAAAATCTCATATCCCGATATAAGAATTCTATCGTCCCGATAATGATATAAATCACAAAAATGTAACATTTTCTGTAAATTCTGTGAATCTCGGGCAGCTCGTCTTGCGGGAAGTGTTTCCAGCTGCGCGTCATGTAGCTGCAGTCGAGTGTTTTAACCGATGCATGAAACGATACATTTTTAGACATAAGTTGTAAAGGCCGCCGTTTTCTTTGTGAGTATTTATTACACGGCGTGCTGCGGGGAAAAGCCTGTTCCAACGTTTGAGGATAAGGTTTATTTTTTAGCACCTGGCGGCTCTTTTTTACTTCTCATCCGTAAATAATCTGCTCTTTCACGTGATTCAGTTTATTTTGAAAAGTCTCAACAGGAGCTTTATTGTGAAAGGTTTATGTGGAACATAAACAAGCGGACACGCGATGCTGTTACCGTAGTTGTTGCTAACCACAACGCATAAAAACAGGCGCTTGTCCGTCCGTAGTGTGGTCTCTTATTAAATATAAGAGAAAGAGAGAACTTTAATAAATTAATATAGCCACTACAGTGACCATCAAAACGATGAAAAAAATATTGCCGTAAACAGTTTATTTTGCGACACCACGAAACAAACATAGCGTAAAATGAAACGATAGACGTTTTTATATCGTCATCCGATATATATCAAACAGCCCTAGTATATATAGCACTAAATCACAACCAGAGTAGCTTCAAGGTGCTTTATATTGTAACGTAAAGACACTACAATAACAGGATGTGTTCATTTTTGAGCTTAAGAGCTGCAGGTACATTTCTTGTCCCTACTCCTTTTATCTAAGCTAATCTAAGCGGTCTTCTCACCTCTCAAATATGCATATTTCCCAAAATAGATGTGATGTAAATAAGCATGACTCTCACCAAGAACAAGTGTGGTCTGAAGGGAGAAAAGTGGATTGAGGTGACATCGACAGGCTGCACTTCAACCTCCTGAAACCTGTAAAATTTGGGGGGTGCTTTCAAACCGTGACTCGTTCCATGGTGGACCAGCCCCTACACACAAGTCACATTAGTACACTTTCACTAAATATTACAGG
Source organism: Neolamprologus multifasciatus (assembly GCF_963576455.1). Classification (NCBI taxonomy): domain Eukaryota; kingdom Metazoa; phylum Chordata; class Actinopteri; order Cichliformes; family Cichlidae; genus Neolamprologus; species Neolamprologus multifasciatus. The sequence goes on along the minus strand of NC_140447.1, from coordinate 20,819,931 downwards.
AGTATAATTTTTTTTAATATTTGAGAGGATTCATTTGAAATTACATGAATTAAGCTCACCATGTTGGTGCCAATAAAGAAATGATTGGAGTCTGTTGGAAGGAATTTTAAAAGCAGCGTGTGCAGCGGCCCTGTTTTAACTACATCTCGCGGTGACCCCCTGAGACTTTGGAAAGAGGCATAGAGGGGGGAAAAATAAAACAACAGGTCAGAAGTTAGATTACTCCCAAAAAACAACAACGGAACAAACTGGAAGACAACACTGCATCACATTGGTGGGCCATATGGGGAAGTTGCTGTCTGTATGTGCAAGAGATTGGCAAGAGACAATAAAGTAAATACTTCAGTTAAGACAGAGTGATGTCTGAGGTTTTCCTCACCACACCTCTCTGTGTAACACATGTATAAGAGGGCAGGTATGTTTCCATCAAATGTTGAGGTGACAAAATCAAGAGCATGCAGCATGTAACAAACAGGATCGAGTGGCTACAACATAACAGCTGTGTTCCACTGGGCCAAGACTCTGCGGTGTATTTTAAGCCCTGTGGCTGCCAGTGACAGATGATCGTCATGAGCCATTTATCAATCTCACCTCTCAGCAGCGATGACGGACGAGCTGTGAAGCAACTTCACTTTGCCGCCAGGCCGGAGGCCTGCAAGAGGGGAGAGGGGAAAAAAAAGAAAGAAGCAGGTCTAAAAGCAATGCCACATGTGTGAGAAAGGTGAGCCCACTCAAAGAAATACTGTGACTGCGTTACCCAGATCTGTTGGAGAGCCTGCCTCGTTGCCTTTTGGGAGCTCTACCACCACCTAAAGGACACATGGGAGAAATCATGACAGGCAATTCACATTTTTACGGTGCAGCTGTCCTCAAACTTCAGAAACCGATCCCCCTACCACTGAGTTAAAATGATAGGAAACAAGTGGTAAAAAAGCTGAATTTTAGTGAACTGAAGATAAGAAACAATAGAAACAACAAAAACTTTTCCCCACAAAAATCTCATTAATTACACTTAGTTTAGCACATGTTTTCTTTTGGTCATTGTACCACCCATCTGCCCTGCAGTGACTCTTTTATGAGTATAAAACAGATGTAGAATCATTGGAACAATGAATACTTATGGACATATTGGATATCCTGGAGGAATGCAAGTCACAATGAATCTAAAATAACATCAGTAATCCTCAGTGGGCTTTCCAAACTTTCCAATTCATGTATCTCTCTCCATGACCTCTCTTAATAAAATCCACTCCCAACTCCTGCTCCTTGTAAAGAAAAAAAAAACATACATGTAAAATATGTACAATCTACTTAGTTGCTCAACCTACCCAAAAATTTAAAATTCCACTTTCATCCAAAGAAGCCAGCTGGAATGACAGTCCTGATGACTCTACAATTGGAAAAGAACATCATTTAATTAAATAAACAGTACTACATACATTTCTGTATGTCTTGCTTCCAAGGAGCCACACTTTGTTGTAATGTTTTTAAAGTGCAATAGGCTCCAGGTTTTTCTGAAGGACAGCTTTTCTTTGGATATTGGCTGCTTTCTCACTCATTTTCAGTCCAGTACTTGTCCCAGTACTGACCCTTTTCAGAGGATTTTTTTTGCTTGCTTAGCCAGTTAGCCCTGACCTATGAATCACAGAAGCATAAAAAGACTCCGAACTCAATGGATCAACTGGCCTTGTGTCTACACATAACAGAAAACTTAGCAAAGAACCATTTTTAATTGTTAATTAGTTACTTTGTTAGTAGCTGCCTATCAGAAAAACACACAGTGTCCCCATTTCTCTAGCCGAATCTATGACAAATTCTAAAGATAACACAGTTTGACAGGTATAACATAGTATTTTTCCACCAACAAAGTGATCAATAAGGTGATTGCTGTAGCTTCATTAGAAATGGTCTAAGCAAAGCTGCTGTCAAGAAGCCATTCTTAAGGAAGAGAAACATGGATACATGGCTGGGGTATGCCTTGTCTCTGAGTAAATATTCATATGAATATTGACTTTCAAGCTCATTAGAATTGTGCTAATCGCTGCAACTATTTTCCATTTTTCTGGCAAAATATGAAGAAACATGAATGGCAGAAAACATATAGCAACATTCACACCTCTGGTTAATCATTTCATACCTTCCTCGGATGCCAACAGTGGAACGTCTGCCCTCAGCTCCCCTGCTAGTGCAGAGGGGACAACTTCTACAGAGGTCACAGATGACAAATGGCCTGAGGCAGCCAACACTGCATCTGTGTTGAAAAGGTGACAAATAAGAAGATAGCTGCGCAACTCGAGTTCAAAAACCAAAGCAAAAAACAATCAGCCTCTCAAGTTTATGTGAGAGAGGGCAGGGGAGTGCTGACATTCATTTTTCCTTAGGTCGGGTGCAAAAAGTGAAATTTGTGTCACTATGTAAGTTCAAAGGGATTTCTATTCTTAAAATAAATAGATGAATAACAGTCTGAAAACAAATGTTAGGTGTAAGAGGAAAGAAAGAAAAATGCTTTTTTATATGTTTGGCACTAGGAGCAGAGGAGCAATTTCCCTACGGGGACTAACACATACACATTATTATACATTATTAGGGCTGCCACGATTAGTCGACTAGTCACGATTACTAATTACTGATTTAATAGTCGATGCCTCGTTTGAAGCTTTGTAAGATCCCAAAAGATGCAGGAATAAGTAGTAGGGTTTAAGAGTGTAATAACGGACTGAAACAGAAGATGACAGCACTGCATGTACAAGGATGCCAGCTGCCGTTAAACCCCGAAGAAGAAGAAGCTGTCCCAGAATTCATAGCGCAGCCCAGCTCAATTTCCAACAATGGCGGCAGCTAGTTAGTTTTAATAGTACTCTTATTATTATTTCTGGGTCACAAAATAAACGTTTAACATATTTTCAGGCGAGAATGTAGCTGTGTAAACCTCAAATATCTGCTCAGTTTATCAAGACACCACATATTTTCAAAAGCGCTCCTACGTTTTCGGAGACGTCTGTTACCCACTAGCTCGATAGTTAGTCGGGGGCAAGGCTCATTAGAGCCCGTGAGAACACCGGACTCCCGGCAAATCGTTTTCAAACCCACTGCCGTCTTTCGCTACTCAGGTTAAATATATATAAGTCACTTAGATAACTTAAAAATGTTATTGTTTGGCTTTTTTTTAGTATTTTATTTGTTCCTGAGTAAATCGGTTTGGCTGAGATTAAAGTTATAATTTTTACACAGCTGAATAAACATCAAGCAGACAACTGATTATCAGAAATGTGAGATGCTCCAGAATATACTCCGGCGCCCCGTTATATTTTAGATAGCAAGGAGTTTATTAAACTTCACCGAAACAATCTGCAAATTTCATTAAAATTTAATAAACTATCATCTTGTCTTTATTTTTAGTTAGCGCATACCTTAAACACTTCAAGCTGTAAGCTAATGATAGTTATATAAGAGCAGATGCATGCTGGTGCAATAAGCTGTACGTTGTACGTCCAATGGATGCATGATCTGATTAGTCGACTATCAAAATAATTGTTTGTGGCAGCCCTATTTGGCACAGCTGGAATTTAATTCTTTGCTGACATACCAGTGGAGAAGGTAGGCTGCCTGAATGTCCACTCTTCCTCCCCCATCTTTAAGCTATAGTGGTTACTAGACTGCTCCCTAAGGTCCCACAGCACCACAGAGCCGACTGATGTGCCTGCAAACACCAGCGTGACCTTTCCAGGGCTGAAACAGCAACACTGGATCTGGAACAAAGAAAACAACAGGGGATTAGTGTAGATGTTAGAGGTTCACTGGCTTTGGTTTCACTAAGAAGCGATATGCCAAGTCCACAAATAACATCAGCTGCACTTAAAAGGACAGATTCACATTCCTCATTAGAGCTGAAGTAAATATTGCCATTTAGACACGTAAGGACAAATCAAATGTTTATTTTCCATCCTTACGGTCTTTTCATAATATTGCAAATAATGTTTGATGGAGGCTTTACAGATTTTTCTAATGAAAAAGTATCATGTTAAACAACTACGGGGTTTGTGTTTGATCATTTACAACAAGATTGTACATGCTGAGGAAGTTTAACCAAATTTGAAGTTAATGTGAGACAGATGTTTATGTGGGACAATGTGCAGACAAAAGAGAGTTATAGGTTTCCTCACATCGATTAGAAAAGTAAAGGTCATGCAGTGTTAACTTTTGAACGTAGTGGGACGAGGGTCACCTAAGAAGGAGGAACAATTACAACAAGCAATTACCCTTCTGACGTGACCAACATGTAAGACAAGCCTGATTTGATTGCTGATTTCTGGAGGGCAAACAAAGCACTGATGCTTCTCACTGAATTTCAAGACTGATTAGGCTGCTCTGATTAAGTGATGCAGAAAATAGCTACAGTTTAACGCAGCTTAATTTTTATTCATGATAAACAACAATGCTCTGGAGAGCAAATAAATAGAGCCTGACTGACACAGGATTTTTAAGACTGATACCGATTTGTTGATTTCAAATCTGATATTCCAAAATATCATATGATATTTTTTTCTTTCTCTCAGGGACATAAAACATGAACCATTTTTTTTCTGCCACTGAATTTTTTTTTCCATTTAAAATTTCAGGTTATTTTCTCAATTGTACATTATTTTTTTCAGAAGTGTTTCTCTCATGTCTGATATTACTTTTTAAATATCCACTTTGCAATTGGCTAACAATTGGCTGATACCAAACTCTAGAAATGGTATAAAACTGAATACTAGAAGTTGTAAATGTCACCTCAGACTCATAAACAAGGATCTTCTGAGGCCTGGATGGCTCCCAGATGTTCCAGATGCAGATGATGGTACAGCTGTCAAGATGCTTGGCGCTGGGTTTAGTCGTGGGCATGTGAACTGACAGCATGGTGTGCTTTTGGACCTGAGAAAAGTGCAGCATGCTAATCTGGCGATCTGCAATTGACAAGACAAAACATGAACATCTAATAGGAAGAACTGTCTGAGTTTTTGAGAGGCTGCTACTGCTGCCACAGAGGACAAGTAACAACTAACAAACTAGCAATGAGAATAGAGCAAGATACAAGTAAAAAACAAAATGAGTTTCTCTGGTTGGAGTTTGTACCATAAAGAAAAGGCAACTCAGTGATGAGCTGTAAACTTCCATCGCTGAAAGACAACGTGTCTGACTGAGTGCTCAGTTTCTCCAGGGATTTTCTCTCAGCTTGATCCTCTTCCAGCAGGACAACCATGACCTTGATTTGGAATGACACCAGTGAGAACTAACAACAAGACAAAAAGTTCTTCATGCATACACTTCTAACAAATAGTTTAAAGACCTGTGAGGCTGAGCGAAGAAATGATGCCAGACGCTGTGAATCATAGTTCATTTCACTTCTTTGTTTGTCTCCTGCTTCCTTAGAGAGGTTTGGATCTGTCAGTGCAGGGAAATTCTATTAATAAACTCACCATATAGCCTACACACTTAACTTATCAGAAGCGTATTGTTTTATTACCCCCACATGCTCCACTGCGCTCCGGAGGATGCTGCGTCCACTTCTCAGACATCTCTATTTCCTCTGTCTGGACGTCTCGATCTGTGTTATCCTCATTACACTGAACGTAAGCCTAGAAGAGAAGACGATCTCACGTGTTATAAAGACATATGCAGTTTCTCTTTATAATTTGGATTAAGAAGTAGACAACAGAAATAATCGCTAACCTGTTTAGTGTTTGCGTTTCCAAAGTTTCTGATGTACATGTCATACTCATTGACCGGCGGCAGATCCAAAAGGGAGAAAGTCATGGAAAAATCCAGATCGATTAAACGAAGCAGCTCTGTACTTCTCTTCCTGTTGTCAGCAACAAATATACATTCAAGGTTTAATTAAATAATAAACACACTGTCAGGTTGCCAGAGGTTGCTTTATGCTTATGTGAAAAGTATTACTTAAGTGACCACAAGTGTCCATTTAACTTAATATGTTTTCTGCAAATAAACTTACTTTTGCTTACTGGCAACTTTCTTGCTGACTTCGCGTTGCTTTGCAGCTACAAAGTCGATAAACTTTCCGCGTTGGGAGGCTCTGCTCTGGATCTTTTCAGTGTCTGTAAACAGGGCAGTAATGATGACTTAAATCCAGGATAATCAAGCACAAAATACCCTGGATTTAACAGGAGTGTGCCTTTCAGTTATACACAAAGAAAAAAGCACACTTAGAACATTTATTGTGGGTAAGAATATACCTCTGGACCATTTAGGCCTCTCCTCCTCTTCTCTGCTCGTACTTTGTCTGGACTTCCGTCCAATTCTCTCATTCTCTTCATCCATGGCTCTCCGAATAGCTTCAATCTCCTTTCTCCGCTGTGCTGAAAGCTCCTCCTTTGCTTCACCCGCCTGTGGATGCAATGGCTCCTTCTTGTCCTCATCTTCATTAGTGCTCTCATTCAGTTCCTCAAAATCCTCTTCATAGTCCTTTAAATAGAGCATTCCCATTCATCACTGAGCACATGCAACGCGTTTTTATTTGAAACAAGAAAAATAACCACGATGAACAAAAACTAGATCCTAAAAGAAGAAATGTGAACCGACCACTCACCATTTTCTTACAATGTAAATCGATTAGAGCATGCCAAAGTAACACAAAAAGAAATGTGTAAACAACACTGAAATTAAAATCAAAACTGGCATATTTTGTAAGAGCAGCCTCTGTAATTACCTCAAAATCATCTTCATAATCCTGGTCAGCCAAATCTTCATCATTGACAACTTGCTGAAGTGATCAGAAAGCATAAAGTGGGAAAATCGTTTAAGAAACTTTGATTATTTGTGCACAGACTCATGTTGCTTTAACACCAATTTCCCAAACACTTGAATGCAATACTAATAATTTCCAAATAGTTAATGTATTTAAAGGTGGTTCGGTTAGAAAACATTCAAAGTTAAGCCCAATCAAAAAAAATGCAGATTCATTTTGAATTTGATGTCAGCAACATGTTTGAAAAAGGCTGAGAGCGGGCAACATGTGATAAGAGGGATAGTGACACATTTCACAACTGATCGTGTTGTCTGGCAAAAGGTCAGCACTGGATATAAAACCAGCACCACAGAGTGTCCAAATAGCTACCCTGTGTGTGGGCATACAATACAGGTCAACAATTTAACAACAGAAATGAAAACACGTGCATGAAGAAAAAATAGAGTGATATCTATGTGTCTGTGTTACATAGCTACAAATGGGAAATTCTGCTTAGTATATTTTATGTTTATTAGGAGAAATGATGCAACATAGTGGGAAACAGGTCTCTGTCTCTGCTTCTCTCGAATGCTCACTGTGAGCATTACAGACAAACCAGCTGCAGACTGAGCTTAAACCTGGTTTGTTCTCATGCAAGCACAGAAAGGTCAGGATGAGGGATTATACTCCACAAAGGGTGCCAAGACACAATATTCCTTAGGCTCAGTGAGTTATGAAATAAATGGAATAAGTAGAAACACACCCCTATGCTAAAAAAAAAAAAGTTAAAAGACATGCAAGAGTGCATTTGTTGCCTTTGAAGCCTATAACCAAACTGAGCATCTTACAGGCTCCTCTGTGTCTGATTCATGTTTCACAGCAGGTATCCACTGCTCAGAAACCAAGTCAACTTCCTATATTGTGAAAGGATAGAATGCAAGGAAAGGGTTTACAATCAGATAATCCATTCTATTGGATCAGCGTTGTGAGAGCTATGAGGGAAATTTACATGCAAACTAACCACATTCCTCTCATGACTCTTGCCAGATGATGATCTCTTGTCTCTGTGATCGTCTTCCTCCCTGTGCTTTCTCTCTTTGTGTTTCCTTTCCACGTCAGCTTCATGTTTGTGCCTTCTCTCCCTGTGTTTGTTGTCTGGGTCTTCTCCCTCTTTGTACCTTCTGTCTTTGGGTTTGTCCCTCTCAGCCAACTCTCTGTCAGCACGATGATGTCTGATCTCTTCCCCTCGATGCTCTCTGTATTCACTATCGTGCTTCTGTTTCTCCTCCTAAATAGCAGGAAAATCCCAGCAAGAGGGTCTATGTAATCAAAGCCATTCCTTAAAAATTCAAATACGCGAACATTAATATTACTGTGGAAGCTTACATGATGTCCTCTCTCTCTGTGCCTCCGTTCTCGCTCCTCTTTACGTTTTCTATGTTCTTCTTTATACTCTGAAATCAAAGACATTCAAACATTAAACATCTCATGGACATGCTACTCTAAATAGGCACACTCCTGTGTGTTTACCTCTGTCCTCTTTCTGTTCCAAATGCTTCATGTCTCTTTGTCTCTCTTCCTTGGCATTCCTTGTATCTTCATATTCATTTTGGTGTCTCTCCCTCTCCCGATGCTGATCTTTCTCCTCCCTGTGGTGCTGTTCTATCTGAGCTCCTCTTCCTTCCCTGCTTTCCTTGTGTCTTCTTCTATCCCCATCTTTCCTAAGTTCTCTGTCCTGCTCCTCTCTTTTTCTTTCCTTATTTACGTCATCCCTTCTTTTACTACGGTCTTCCTCCCTGTGTCTATCTCTGTCCCTTACCCTCTCTTTCTCCTTATCTCTGTGTCTTTCCTTATCCCTCTCCCTGTCATGTTTTTCCTCTAGGTCTCTTCTCTTCTCCTTATTTTCTCTGTAGTCATCACCATATTTCCTTACATCTACAAATCTCTCCCTTTCCCTTGTCTTCTCCCTTTCATTTCCTCTCTCAGCTCTCCTATCTTGTGAGCCCTCTTTCCTTCTGTCTCTTGTCCCTTCATCTCTTCTCTCTCTCCCTGTGCTCTCTCTTTCCCCGAGCCTCTCCTTCTCGCGTCTAGACTCCTTTTCTGGGTCCCTATGGCGTCTCTCAGTGGATTCTCCACCACGGTACCTTCTATCATAGCCATCGCGCCTCCTGGCATCGTCACCACCGCGTTCTTCCTCCTAGAATAAATAAATACAACCAATAAAAATACGATTAAATCATCTACTGTTGCATTTAATTGCTACAAATCGAGCTTGAATCAGAAAATCCTGCAACTTACCCTGATGTGTCTCCTCAGGTCTGCAGGTCTCCATGTGTCTTCCTTTGTTATTTTCTAAACAAACACGTTTCTTAAGGTTCATTTGATGACATTTTAATTGAAAGACACCATTTTATATAACTTGTATGATATCGAACCAGACCCATGTAAGTCAGCGGGATAACATTCACTCTTTGAGATAACGTTTAACAACATTCATAGCGAACACGACTTTTTCTACTAAAAATAAACACTTCTCAGTTTTGGCTCACACACGGTAAAGTCAGAGCTGAAGCACGTACCTTATCTGTGTACATGTTCTCATCGGCGCTTGTTTTTTTCTTGGTTGTCTTCAATCACCGAATATTAGCTCTTATTTTTGTAGAGACACCGCCATGATGGTTAAGACCCAGCGCGCAGGCGTAGTTTGCCGAATCCAAGGAGAACGCGTCACCTCGGCTTGACAACAGCCGTATCAATCCGCAGCAGAGAAATCGCTGAAATCAACAGCCAGTTGCCATGGCAGCGGCTGAAGATACTGTCCATACATTTTTGTTTTAGCGAAATATCTTAAGTTTTGGGCTTTAAACGATTATAACCGTTAGTTGTTTCGCCCTGTTATGTCTAGTTGTATGTGAGTTCATATTTCTATCAATAAAGACTGAGTAGCGATTTATCAGTGCTCATCATTTCGGGTTTAAGGGTAATACTGTACTAACAAGCTAGCGAGGCACTATTAAATGCATTTTTTTTTTTCAAATACAGCCAATGCATGATGCTATTTAAACATTTACTTTTAAGAATATCTGTTTCACTGGACCTTTACGCTTTCTAGGTGATAACAATGTAGTTGCCTCTAGTAAACACCAGATGGCGATGTCTTAGCTTTATACATAGCGCTAGAGACGCCGCTGGGATCGCACACAACTGGATGCTTGTGCGTTTTTGGAAATGGTCATACCCACCCTGTGTGGGCAGAGTAAGTAGAGCTGTGGACTGGACTATCTCAAGCAGAGCGATTTAATCAGAATGTCTTCGGGAGCTGCTCTTCAGAGTGGAAACTAAGACGGTGAACGACAGCGGTTCCTCCCGGGGCGATGGGCTGGTGTGCAGGTGAACTGACGTGAGAGCAGGATCCCCGTATGAAGACTGCTTTGGTCCGCTGGCACATGGGAGCTGTGACACTCCGCATTTTGACATTTTAAGGACACTCTCCTGAGGAGGCCACAGAGACATGTCAAGAGACAGCATGACAGATGTACGAGGAAGCCATTCACAAAACGCTAGCCCAGCTTTACCCAAAGAGAACGGGCACACTGCGCCGAGTCCACCTCAACCCAACTTTCCCCATCCCTCAGAGACGACCATACCCGACGATACCCCGGCGTCATCCACCAGCGAGCTGACCCAGACCTGGGTCCACTTTGCTAAGACATTTGTGCTCATTTTCCCCATTTACGCACTTGGTTATTTTGAGTTCAGTTTCAGCTGGCTGCTTATTGGACTTGTGATCTTTTTCTGGTGGAGGAGGAACACAGGAGGAAAGCAAAGCCGACTGAGCCGAGCAATAGCTTTCTTTGAGCAAGAGGAGCAAAGTGCCAAATGTGCTCTCACCACCTCTGATTTACCACCATGGGTAAGGCACAATTTGAATCAGAGCAGGACGAAGCTGTTTATCCCAACTGAGCCACTTCTATGAATAGGGCGTGTAGTATTGTTGTGAACAATATTTTTGAGCTTCCAAGAAAACACAATCAGCTGACAGGATCAGCAGAGCAGAGTTGAGCTGTAAAGCTGTGATGGGGCAGCTGTCTCCGCAGCAGTGACATTAGACCAGAGCCCCAGTCTAAATACAGCAGGGTACAATGGTAAACGAGACACCACGCTGGGAAGGAAACATGCCCACGGGGTCTCTGTTATTTTGGGATTCAGACTGGCTATGTCACTTGTAGTAAGTCATTCTATTTCTGCAGCACGTTATCTTGGCAAAATGTTAAGACAGAGCAGAGGTCGCTGCCCATCCTTGGGTTTAACAATTTAGGGTTTAATTTGGCAAACCAGTTTATAAACCAGTAAGAAGCTATACTAAATAATTTAGTATAGCTTCTTACTGTTATTCTAAATAATTTATATTTAGAAAAAAAAATCACAGGTTAATTCCAGGCTTTGGAAGAGGGCTAATTTTTTCACACATGGATTTTCTCACGACTAGTGCTTTTAGGGTTAGAAAGTCTCAACATTAAAGGTTGGGGTCACTTAAGAGAAATAATGTGACTGTGAGTAAACTTTGCATCTTCCATAAAACTCAAAAGGGGAAGAGAAATTTGCTTTACTGAACCCTCCTTTAGGACCCCAGAGAATCTGGGTGGTCCAGACCATTCATGTGAATTTGAGCCGTATTCTCTCAGCAAAAAAATGAAACTCAAATAAACTTTAAATTAAATGACTGAATAACTTGGAGGTCTTCAAAACTGAGACTTTCTGTATCTGACTCAGAGGAGGTTTGCGGCACAGCCTCGCTAAAAGTTAAAAGCCCATTCTGCTGACACACGGCTGAGGATGCATTGATGCCATTAAAGGGGGGTGGAGGAATTAGATGGGATGGAGGGAAAGCATCCCACTTAAAGGAAAGAGAAATTATTAAGTGGCTTCAGCACCCCCCTTGTTTTAAGTCTGTTCTTTATGAAACTGTGGTCATACCAGCAGCAGGATTGTGTCCTCATGGGAAATCAACATAGATCTTCTGGGGCTTCACAATGATTGACAACCTCCAGCCTGACAAGCTGAGCACATTTCACTGTTTCCAGTTATAGCTCTTAAATCTTGGCTGTTGCAGATTTCTCCCAACTACACATAAAAAGATGACATTTCTTTCACACTGTTGGGTTTTTTGTGCGTCCACACCCGAAAACAATTGCTAAAATGCACTTCTGCCAGTTCCAGTTTATCCAGCTTAGTTTATGTCCTGACCTGTATTTGTCCAGGGTGACTCAGTAGTCAGCTGGTGTGGCAGCTACTGACACTAAAAGTGTCTGTGGAAGCGTCACAACAGTTTTGCACATAGCTCTCAGCTAGATTTTACAGTCTGAGCGGCACAGACTGAACCAAGACTTTGAATGAAAAACCTTGAGCATTCAGGTGAAAATGGTTCTTCTTGTTTAAAAAGCATTTTGCTAGATGAAGAAAATGGTTATAAAATGAAAGGTAAATGCATTAATATTTGGTGAGGCCCAAGGACTGTACATAAAAGATGGACTGTTATGGCACCTGGAGCTGAATATTTTAGCCTTCATGTAGAGCTCATTATTATTGGCATTAGTCATTAATATCTGATATAAACAATATTCTTAGTTTTTAGGAATAATGAAAAAATCTTTTCACACATAGACCGCCATTCAGGGTGGTGATGTCATTGCGTTGATGTATCTGTTCAGCTATTTCATTTTGTAACAGAGCATAATGAGGAAAACATACCAGACATGAATCAAAACTTTATATCAAGATGAAGATAAAAAAGCAAGAGCGTCAGCTATTAGAGGTCAGCAAATAGATCGCCCTGTCTTCTTCTACTTCTTTATAGAGATTAGCATCAACTGCCATTATATAGTCCTTGCTTTTTACTCCAAGGTAGTTTCATTCTCATTGTTGTAAACAATGGCCATTATTCCTAGCTTGCGCGAACCTGCTGACATGCGACGCATCTCTATCTGTCTGAGCCACGGAATCAGATTTAATTGGAAAACACCGAACACGTGTGCACTGCTGAGGTGATTGAACTGGCAGATAGTCACCTTGGTTCAGTGTCAGAGAAGATGGCTTGCTGCCCAGCTGGATTTCTCAAAGCAATTTTGACTTGCTATCAGGCTACTTATGGGAGAAAATGGGTGACACTGTGCTTTGGTTTGCTCTTTTAAATGGACCTAATGCATCAGGAGTGCAAAGAACACAGATCTCAGGATTTTGAAAGTTGTTGATTTCCACAAGCATGTTCTGCACCTCTTTTTGTCAGCAGGAATACCGTGAAGACTATTATCGCCTGCCTTGTTTCCGTTGCAGTGGAAAAAAACAAAAGCAGCACGCTGTGGCATTTATTTCATGCTTAGAATACTTTAGCTTGTTAGAAAAAGTAATGTAGCTCTGAACTGCCACCGGTTTACATCACTGACCTTGAATGCATTGCTTATGCCTTTTTAAATCAAATTATCCTTTTAAAATTGAGGGTTTTTATAACAATTCCAGTATATCATGTGTTTTTTATGATGTTGTTTAGTAGTGGAGCGCATTTAAACTATATTAAGACCCACAAGTTGAAATAATTAGTGTGTGTTTTCAACAAATGAGGGAGTTATTAAAGAAAAGAAGGGAATATAAGCTGTAAATTAAAAACTGCAAACATATTTATTGCATTGTTGAAGTTGGCCAGTGAATATTACAGGCACAGAACTGTACTACAGCTGCAGTAGATATAGTCATGTTTTCCTTGAACCTTGTGGTCACAGTTTATTTGTACAGTTTGATTTCTCTGATCTTACATAGCAGCAGTGAAAGAGCAATATGTGCTGTACAAACTGAGATGAACCTTAGGTGCATGGAGGTGTCGTTCAGAGGGCTCAGATTGTCTGCATTATATGAGACCATAACCCTTTAAGACCTACCATAGAACCAAGTCCGCCAGAGCTTATATTATATTTTTGTATATTTGTAGTGCCATTCAATACAACCATTATAGCCCAAATTTTAATAATATGTATGCATTAAGTGCATAGTAATTACATAAATTGCAAAAAAGTGAAATAAACTACAAAAAAATTGAAAATCGCTTTTGTTTTTTTTAACATATATTTCTAGTTAGTAGAAATTTAAGAAGCTTATCCCTCAAAACTGCAAATACAAAAAAGTTACACAAAATAGTTTTCCATCACAGGAAATTTATTTTGAGTGTCTTTATAGTTTTATTTTTGAAATACACCAATTTTTATATACTGCAGGAAAAATGAAAATAAATATTATGATGCAAATTTGCAAAAAAAAACCCAGCATATGCATCAAAATAAACTATTTCCAGCAGTGCAATTTGAGTTCTAAGCATCCCAGAAATGATACAGAAAGTCATAAAGTCAAACATAACTTTTAAAAACACCAGTATAGCTCATAAGGCCCTGAAGGTAAAAAAACGACATTTCCGCAAAATGACGTCACTTCCGGTTTCAGGCAGGTCATGGCGGACATGCGATAGATCGCGCTGATGGAGGTAGGAAGTGTTACGAACAGGTGATCAGATTGGCTTTAAAGGGTTAACATGCACCTTCTGCCAGGGATGATCTGATATCCTCGTGTTGGTGTTGTTCCCAGATCATCATGAAAATGTTGTTCCAGGTTCAACATTGCAAGTGACCAATCACATTATTGTGACGTTATTCTTTTGCGCACCAACCCATTCGTGCATTTATGAAATTCCAATGTTGCAAGGACAATATCAATTCTGCTTAGCGTTTATTAAAGGGTAAGGGTTAGGGTCAGGGTTAGGGTCCGTTGATCGGCGGACAAAGGCGGTTTCTCGCAGCTTAAATACAGTTTTTTGTTTTACGCCGGTTTTTCCCGAAGTCGCAAAAGTATGACATCACAACATTCTGATTGGTCACTTGCAATGTTGATCCTGGAACAACCTTTAGTATGATGATCTGGGAACAACACCAACACGAGGATATCAGATCGTGCTTCTGCCAGAGGATGGCATTACTTGGCTGAAATCCTGATACCATATCAGCTGAATTAAACCCTATTTCTGCTGCTGACATTGTGTTTAGACTTTAATATTTTCCTGTGTTATTAGCTGCAGGACGTGTTTTCCTTCAGGACGTGAGCACCTCTCTGACTCAGCGAGCCATGATAAGCAGTCTGAAGACAGTTTTCAATTCAATTCAATTTCAATTCAATTTTATTTATATAGCGCCAAATCACAACAAAAGTCGCCTCAAGGCGCTTCATAGATACAGAGAAAAACCCAACAATCATATGACCCCCTATGAGCAAGCACTTTGGCGACAGTGGGAAGGAAAAACTCCCTTTTAACAGGAAGAAACCTCCGGCAGAACCAGGCTCAGGGAGGGGCGGCCATCTGCTGCGACCGGTTGGGGTGAGAGAAGGAAGACAGGATAAAAGACATGCTGTGGAAGAGAGACAGAGATTAATAACAGATACGATTCAATACAGAGAGGTCTGTTAATACATAGTGAGCGAGAAAGGTGACTGGAAAGGAAAAACTCAATGCATCATGGGAATCCCCCGGCAGCCTACATCTATTGCAGCATAACTAAGGGAGGATTCAGGGTCACCTGGTCCAGCCCTAACTATATGCTTTAGCAAAAAGGAAAGTTTTAAGCCTAATCTTAAAAGTAGAGATAGTGTCTGTCTCCCGAATCCAAACTGGAAGCTGGTTCCACAGAAGAGGGGCCTGAAAACTGAAGGCTTTCCCTCCCATTCTACTTTTAAATACTCTAGGAACAACAAGTAGGCCTGCAGAGCGGGAGCGAAGTGCTCTAATAGGGTGATATGGTACTACAAGGTCATTAAGATAAGATGGGGCCTGATTATTTAAGACCTTGTATGTGAGGAGCAGGATTTTGAATTCAATTCTGGATTTAACAGGAAGCCAATGACGGGAAGCCAAAACAGGAGAAATATGCTCTCTCTTTCTAGTCCCTGTCAGTACTCTTGCTGCAGCATTTTGGATTAGCTGAAGGCTTTTCAGTGAGTTTTTTGGACATCCTGATAA
This sequence comes from Neolamprologus multifasciatus, assembly GCF_963576455.1. NCBI lineage: Eukaryota > Metazoa > Chordata > Actinopteri > Cichliformes > Cichlidae > Neolamprologus > Neolamprologus multifasciatus. The sequence goes on along the minus strand of NC_140447.1, from coordinate 20,804,152 downwards.
TAATGAATTGCAGTAGTCCAGCCTGGAAGTAATAAATGCATGAACTAGTTTTTCAGCGTCACTCTGAGACAGGATATTTCTAATTTTAGAGATGTTGCGCAAATGGAAGAACGCAGTCTTACATATTTGTTTAATATGTGCGTTGAAGGACATATCCTGGTCAAAAATGACTCCAAGGTTCCTCACAGTGTTACTGGAGGCCAAGGTAATGCCATCCAGAGTAAGAATCTGGTTAGATACCATATTTCTAAGCTTTTCAGCGCCGAGTACAATGACCTCAGTTTTATCTGAGTTAAGAAGCAGAAAGTTAGTGGCCATCCAAGTCTTTATGTCTTTAAGACATTCCTGCAGTTTAACTAATTGGTGTGTGTTATCTGGCTTCATGGACAGATAGAGCTGGGTGTCATCTGCATAGCAGTGAAAATGTATGCTATGTCTTCTAATGATGCTGCCTAGGGGAAGCATGTATAATGTAAACAGAATTGGTCCTAGCACTGAACCCTGTGGAACTCCATAATTAACCTCAGTGTGTGAAGAGGACTCTCCATTTACATGCACAAATTGGAGTCTATTAGATAGATATGATACAAACCACTGCAGTGCAATACCTGTAATACCTACAGTGAGAATAACCATCTTTTATTCAAAACCCAGGCAAATTGTTAATTTTGTCTTTAAGAGGCAGGGCTCAGCGACTCTTTGGCATAACACGAAATAATTAAGTTATGTTTCCCTGATTCTTGCTCAGCGCTTAAAAGGAAACATTTGTTGTGAAGTGACTCATCATTACCTCACCTACATTTGTGAATGAGGTCACTGTGTCAGGGGTATTAATGAGGTTTTTTCCAGCATCTCCTCCACAGGATTATATTATTTCTGGAATCTTTTATGTTAGCTGTGACATTTTCTTCTCTGTCGCCCTGCTCATGTCACTGCTTTTCTCACACTCTGACATAAACGCCAGATAAGCACTTTTGCTGAATCCATGAGAAATGGTGCTGTCTCTTCACACATCGTGTCTCACCATAGGTCCAGCCAGTTGCCTCACTTCATCTTTATTTTATTTTTTACATCTTTATAGGGAAAATATGTAATATGAACCATGCCACGCATCACAGCATTTATGCCTTGAGCTAGTTTGTAGTGTACTTTCCTAGATGGGATTTTGAAACATAAAAGGCAATAAAAAAACACAATCGATACTATAAATGTTAAGAAGCACAAAACTCAAAACACAGCAAAATATAGAGAGACAGCCCAACACGAGGCACAAACTGCAGTTTAATGAAGCACCAGGGAAACAGGAAGTAGAGGAATATTCATGAATGCATGACTGACCCCTCTTTGAAAACTGAGCTGCTGCTGCACATCCATAATGTCAATCTGCCATTCCACCTATGCTGCTTCCAAGTAGGGCTGCCACAAACGATTATTTTGATAGTCGACTAGTCACCGATTATTTTTGCCATTAGTTGACTAATCAGATCATGCATCCATTGGACATACAGCGTACAGCTTATTGCACCAGCACGTATCTGCTCTTATATAACTATCATCAGCTTACACCTTTAAGTGTTTAAGGTATGTGCTAACTAAAAATAAAGACAAGATGATAGTTTATTAAATTTTAATGAAATTTGCAGATTGTTTCGGTTTAATAAACTCCTTGCTATCTAAAATATAACAGGACACCGGAGTATATTCTCGAGCATCTCACACTTCTGATAATCAGTTGTCTGCTTGACGTTTATTCGGCTGTGTAAAAACTATAACTTTAATCTCAGCCAAACCGAATTACTCAGGAACAAATAAAATACTAAAAAAGCCAAACAATAACATTTTTAAGTTATCTAAGTGACTTATATATATTTAACCTGAGTAGCGAAAGACAGCGGTGGGTTTGAAAATGATTTGCCGGGAGTCCGGTGTTCTCACGGGTTCTAGTGAGCCTTGCTCCCAGCTAGCTATCGAGCTAGTGGGTAACAGACGTCTGAAAACGTCGGAACGCTTTTGAAAATATGTGGTGTCTTGATAAACTGAGCAGATATTTGAGGTTTACACAGTTACATTCTCGCCTGAAAATATGTTAAACGTTTTTTTTGTGACCCAGAAATAATAATAAGCTGCCGCTTCTGGGACACAGCTTTTTCTTCTTCTTCTTTGGGGTTTAACAGCAGCTGGCATCCTTGTACATGCAGTGCTGCCATCTTCTGTTTCAGTCCGTTACTACACTCTTAAACCCTACTACTTATTCCTGCGTCTTTTGGGATCTTACAAAGCTTCAAACGACATGTCGACTATTAAATCAGTCGTAAATGATTTTGATAGTCGACGTAATCGTGACTAGTCGACTAATCGTGGCAGCCCTGCTTCCAAGGTTCGGTATCTTGTGCATTCAGAGATGCTCATCTGCATACGTTGGTTGTAACAAGCGGCCCCTTCCCATCAGCTCTAAGCAGTCTGGCCATTCTCCTCTGAGCTGTGACATCGACAAGGCCTTTTTACCCAGACAGCTGGTCCCCTTGACCAAGTCTGGATGCCTAAATGCATTAAATCGCTGCAATGTGATTGGATTAGATTGGATATTTGCATTAAGAAACAGTTTCAAAGGTAAACCTAATGAAGTGGCCATTAGTATGTATCACCACAAGAGCCTTGATTAGGGCTTCTGTTGAAGTTAGGGTATAAACACCTTAAATTAAAATGATGAAGAGGATGTGGTTCATCTGTTTTCTATTATGCTGGTGTCTGCAGTGCTGAACACCATTATGCATCGTATTGACTTTGTTTCTGCTTTAGCTCCTGTTAAGTCAGTGATTTACGTTTGTCATTCAGTAAGATTAGTTAAACTGCAGAGCAGACTCAGACCACAAATTATGTAAAAGGTTTGACTAGAGAAGGATGGAAATACTATCATGTCTGATTTATTTCAATCTTCAGCTGCGTATCCGTGAGTGTAAGATTAGTTAGAAATGTCTGTTTAGAAATGTAGCATGGCTGCATGATGATAAAGGGAAGGGCATATGATGCAAACATTCTTTAGGTAGAGAAGAAAACATGGATTGCAAAACAATCTTTTTTCTTCACCTACAGCAGTGACTGCAAAGCAAAAATCGAACCATAGTAAATCTCATGCATCAGGATAGGAACACGTTACTCCATCCTCCTCCTCCTCCTTTGGAAACTTTTAGTAGTGAAGTTATAAGCATTTTTTCAAAATTAAACTGCCTGAAAACACAAAAACAACATTTTAAATTTCTGATAGTCAAGCTATTGCTTCTCATTTGATGTGATATTACAGCCTAAAAGGTCTTAAAATTAAATATGACATTAGCCACAACCACTAAATTGCCACTAGATACAAATATTTTGAACAGCTTGTACTGGAGGAGATGGGTGCTCTTTACTCTTAGCTTCGGTGCAAACATTAATAATAAATAAGTATCTAGACAGTAATCTTTTACACTGGTGAATTTAGCTGTGCTGAAATAGCAGCATGGCTCTAAAGATGGCAACGTCAGGAAGTCTGACATCTACTTGGGTTCACAAAAATGTTAACAAATCGTAATCGAAAGTGTTTGGCTGATTAGTTTTAATTACGTGCTGCCGTTATATAATGCACATGGGTTGAAGACTGTCAGCTTTAACATGAGATAGGTTTAGAAATGACAGATCACACACTGAGCGTGGTTTTTACTTCCTAAATCCAAAAACTAAATATAGGAGAAAAAAAGGAAAAAAACTGTAAAAACACATCAACAGACAACAACTGGAAACAGCTTCAGCTGCCAGTCATTAGGCCTTTGGACAGTCATCATGTTAGTTATGATTATGGTCATTTTATACACTTGGATGCGCTTTCGTCTCAAAGCAAGAAGGTTCCTCTCACCCTGTGATTGCTGGGTTTGGCTCCAGGTCCACAGCAACCCTGAAACTGCATACATGGTTAAAAGTTGGATGGATGGATGACAGTTTTAGCCAACCCTGCTATCTGCCTATCTGCCTATGCTCTATTTACAAACAGCATGTTCCATCTTTTCTTTAAAAGGCTTTCTGAAACCAACCAGGAGATGATCTGTTCTGTTTTCTCCATTGCAGGTCCACTTTCCAGATGTAGAGCGGGTGGAGTGGCTGAACAAGGTAACGAATCGGGCAGCTGTCTCTTGAATTTGCCTGCTTGAGTGAAGCCCTCCTCGTTTTTCATGCCTTGTAAAAACTGTGGGAAATGGGATGTCTGTTGCCATCTGCTAACTCTCCTCTTCTCGCTGACTGTTGCAACACTGCAGCACATCTGACTTAACATGCAGGCCCGTTCCTGCAACGCTGTGAAATGCGGATGTAGATTTGGAGTCACTCCTGAGTATACATTATACTGAGCAAGCTGGAGATTTAAAACATTCATGTGTTAGTCTTTTTGCTTGATGTGTATGGGTTTGACAAATAGAACTAGACTTTGAATATTTTACTGTAAAGGATGTACCCCTCAATGTATAAAGTCCTGGAGCAAATACATTTTTATATCCTTTTACAATAATCATATAATGAATATTTTTCTTTGATTTGTTCCAAAACCCTTTGATTTCTCTCTTTCTGTATCCCCTTAGACTGTGAAACAGATGTGGCCCTACATCTGCCAGTTTGTGGAAAAACTGTTCCACGACGTGATCGAGCCGGCGGTGAAGGAGTCCAACGCCCACCTCAGCACCTTCTCCTTCACCAAGTTCGACATGGGAGACAAAGTGAGCATCTCGATGTGACAAAACAAGCTGCTAGCAGCAGGTGCCGTGGGTCAGCTGATGAGGGTGCGCCGTGGCTAGAACATGAACGTGCATGCATGTCGCTGACATATGCTCTCGTTGCATAAATAGTTTCCGTGCGGGGGTCTGCAGAGGGGTCGACCTTGTGCTAACCACGTGGGGGTTGGGAGGGGTGACGGAGTGGCTGTAATGCTTCCTTATGTTATGTTGCAGCCACTGAGGATCAACGGGGTCAAGGTTTACACGGAAAACGTGGATAAGCGACAGATCATTATGGACCTGCAGATCAGGTGAGCCAACCAGATCACTGTCTAAAAATGTTTATCGTCTAGCGTTCTCTCCTGCCATTATAGTTATAGACACTACTCGCTTGGCTCTTTTGTTAAAAATACAACACGAGAACAACTGGAGTATCTGTTTTCAATGCAGCTAAAGAAACTCACATTGCTTTAATGCACAAGGTCAGTATGTAAATAGCCTCTTTCCACTTAGGTCTGTGCAAGTTAATATCTTCTGCTTTGTGCACACAAGAATCCAGTGTAGGAATAGCATACACAGCAAACAGCATTAAATCCACATTTCCTGAAAAGGATTGGAACTTCAAAGGCCTGAATCAAAGTGATGGAACCCTGATAAAGGATTTTTACGAGACATACTTTTGCTTTTTATCACCCAGCTTTGTTGGCAACACTGAGATCGAAGTAGACATCAAACGCTACTACTGCAAAGCTGGCATCAAGAGCATCCAGGTGAGGAAATCCCTTTTTTTGTTTTGTTTCATATCCTCATAGAGGTACTTTCCCTTGGTAAGAAATAAGGACTGCACACTGGAAACAGAAACACAGCAGGAAGCAATGCACAAAAAGGCTCAGGTCTAAGTGTACAGTTTCACTAGACTGGTGAAGGTGAAGACAATCAGAAAAACAGCAGGTAAGACAGGAGGAAGGAAAACAGGGGAAATCAGAATACTATCAAATCACAACAGGAAGTTTTCATGTCTCTGTGATTAACACAGATAACCCAACCAAAGAGACAAGGCAGAGAGGACAAAGGGAAACACTGGGGACACTAGATGCACAACAAAGAAATAATAAAAGTGAAATAGAAACTAAAACTCATACAAATAACATACAGAAACCTAGAACCATGACAGGTGTATCTCCCAAAAGAAAAAAGCCAGTGAATTTACTGTGTGTCACCACCATTACCACAGTTTCTCCCCAGTTTCCAGTCATTCAGCTGTCACTCTCGAGCCAAGTAAATGTCCATGCTCTTGTTTTTATTATTACAGGATTAATAATCCTGCTTTTATTATATATCTCTCTATCTCTCTAGATAGATAGATAGATAGATATCGAGACCTATCAGGGGTTTCTGATGTTGAGAACTACTAGTGTTGTGCTGGAAAAAAGGAAAATGACTTATAATGGAAGCCGATTGTTTCTTATCAAAGTCCAGTAACAAAACAACGTAAATAAAGCAATCCAGAAAACTGCAGGCGCTACCACAAAGACAAGACATAATAAGTAACAATCAGCATACCAGACATATGTGGAGAAGATACTAACAAACTCAAGGAAAGATCAGTGGGAAAAAAATGAAGCTATCGCAAATCCCAACAAGAGAAACACATCATAATTCAAAGGAGACATTCTCAGACTTTGAACAGACAAATAGTGTTTTCAAAAGCTTTACTGTTTGTTCTGATTTGGTCACAAGGACCTTTATTTTTAAAAAGTGTCTCTTAAACAGAGCTTTAAACAAACTAAAACAGCTAAACGTTAATTCTGTTGCTTTGGAAGATTGCCTTTGACTACACAGCCCAATTACTCTGAAGTATTTTGTGCCTGCGTGTTGTTGTTATTCTTGCTGCTCCTTTCTCCCCTTTGTGTATTGCTGTCGAGTAGCAGCAGGCAGAAAAAAGGCAATCTGTGCTCCTCCTTGGAGACCCAGTGCCGTCAGGTCTGTCCCTGGCCCTGTTATGAAACTCAGGCAGTGTTATGTGCAGGCTGTGTGCACGCTGGGGTGGTGACATGAAGGACCCAAAATGCAGACTCAGGAAACCAAAGGTGAACTTAAATACAGCTTTAATGTTAAACTAAAAAAACAACAAAACTGAGTATCCAAAAATAAACTTACACGAACAGACTGAAAAAACACACAGCTAAATAAACGGTAGATCGCGACAATGACAAACTGAAACACAGGGCTTAAATACATAGAGGGAGCAATCAGGGAATGGACAACAGGAGGGAAACACAGCTGGGGCAAATCAGAACTGACGAGACAAGGAAGCGTAAACTGAACACACTGAGATAAGACAGAGACCTTCAAAGTAAAACAGGAAACACATAACACAGACTGAACAAAAGACACAGACTCACATGCAGGCACTACAACAGAGGGAACAGAAATGTGGGACCAGGACAGACACAGACACCGACTGGACACGGGGATATAGCAGACAGGGGAGACAGCAACTAAGGATTACACAGAGACAAACCGTAAGACATGACTCTAATGAAAACCCAAAGACTAGAAATTATAAATAATATAATAAACTCAAAACCCCTGGGTCAACGACCCAGGCATCCTAACAGGCAGACCTACATACTGTATCTCTGTAGACTATAATCATCCACTAATACATTAGTCAACATTTGAGCTGGATTATATTACAAAAATCACAAAGGTGGATTTGGCTTCATATTAAGCTTAGATGGGTTGGATTAAACTTTTTAACCACTGCTGCTTTACACTAATAGCCAGTTAAACCTGCAAATAAATCATGTGTTGTATTAAATTGCAGTATTTTTTTAGCAGGTCCATTATTTTAAATGTTCAAATTTTGTTGTTTCCCCTGCCAGTCTCCTACCGGCCTAGGTCACCATGCCTTTAAGCCATTATTATTCCTTTGGACAGTTTTGTCAATATTGCTATAAATACTCCAGAGTCCAGCAAGAAACTGCCACAGCTCAGTGTGAAATACACCACCACTTACTTTTGGTGTGATCTTTGCACAAGTTATTGCACCTAAATGAAGCTTAACTTTTTCTACCTGTCCTCTTTGATGTTCCAGGACTTGATTTTACCATAAGTTTTATGTTCTAAGGAGCTGATTCAATCTCACAGTTAACAGAGCGAGAGAGGAAATAGAGAAATACATTTAAGTCTAAAGAACTGCCTGCAAACACAAAATCAAGAGTACTATTGGTTTTTAGTTTCACACGGGCTTTAGTCATTAGTATCGGATTTACTGGCGTAATTCACTTTCCATTCGGACAACATTTTCTGACTGTCATTCCTCCAAAAAAGGAATATGACTCCACAACAAATATACTGGTGCTAGAATTCAAACCTCCTTTGTTCCCATTCTGCAGGATTAGAGCAGCTGTGTGGTGTTCCACATGATACATCTAAAGCACTTTCAAAACCATAATCCTCATAATTGTCATAATATGTTTTGAAGAAGGTGGAGGATCACACAGGGCAGGTGTGAAGTCAGGCAGGGATAGAGTTTCCAACCTGTCATGCGCTAGAGCTCCAGCGGCACTGCCGCTGACGAATGTCAGGGGTCAGCAGGGTGTGAGTTCCCTGTAGCTTTCCGTTTGTGTTTGTGGATATCAACGTGTTGTTCCTCTTATGTTTCCATAGATCCACGGTGTGTTGAGAGTGGTGATGGAGCCGTTGCTGGGTGATATACCTCTCGTCGGAGCTCTGTCTTTGTTCTTCCTGAAGAAGCCAGTAAGTGCATAAGCTAATAATGTTTAACTGAGTAACTTTATCAGTCAGACTAACTTAACAGAGGAGCAGCTGAGGTTATAATGACACTGCAGTTTGATGAAATGCAGCATGAATAGAGTGGAGGCTGTTTAACCACAAAGCCAAGATGGCATCACAGTTCAGCACATTACTAATTCAGAGTTATACTCTCAATTGACATTCAGAGAGAATGACAACTTTGTGTTATTACATATAATAATACTACATTGGCCAAGGTTGGCATGATTATCCTGCTGTCCTGAATATTTAAAATGCTCCTCTGAGTATTTCACCATTCTTACTATGCCTAACATTTCACCTCATAAAGCATCTTGTTTTTAGTGCTTTACTTATTCCCTTGCCTTTTAATGCAGATACAATGGACATAAATTAAAGCTAAAAAGGGTCATTTGAGTCAAAGTCACGACTGGATCACAGTAGGACGTGTTTCTTATTATTTGCAGCATTAATTTCCAGCGTAATTTCAGTCTCTTTTACTTCACTGTCCTTACTGTCGGACATTGTTTGTGCTCTTGCGGTGCAAGCAGTGTTCACATGATTTGCATTTACATTTCCAGTTGCTTACGCATCCATTATTTTCCAGGTGACTCTCCATTATTCTCCTGGTTCAACCCCTAGGCAGAGCCACTGCTGCACAGCTTAAAAACGTTTGACCGATTTATATCAAATGCGAGGGCCCAGTGGAGCTGTAGCGGTGCTTTAAATAGCTGCAGATCAAGCTAGACCTACTTTGCCATATTTTTTTTTTACGCCAGGCACTGAACTAAAGCTCAAGGTGGAGACATTACTGTTGGAGACTGAAGGAAGAAGCAGCTTCCACTCAGTAAATTCCCCACATGCAAATATATCCACACATGCATTTAGGTGCTTTAGTCTTCTTTCAGCTCCCACACCCGCAACATCACATTGGGTTCCTGGAGGAAAAAGAAAATGAATTAATAAAGCAAATTATTGACATTGACATATTAACATTGTGTTCTCTGGACTTCAAGTAAGTCATGTTCTTTTTCCCCTTTGTGTTATACAAGATCTGAGGCTGGGTGCCAAACATAACAGACACATTTCCAGACCATAAGAGGTCTTGGCCATGTCTGGACGGTGTGATTGCACTGATGCAACTCAGCACAGCCTAAATAAAAAGATGCAGCACATTCTGCAGTGAGGCAGAAGATATTCATCTACTCCAACTCAGATGACAGTTTTATACTTTTATGTAATGAATGAACGATGAAGCAGTGAAGGACCTGACTGAATTGCAAACACTGTTGTTATTGCTATGAATTCTTGTAAGTACTAATTAGTAGATGTGTGTGAGATGTTTGCACTACACACACAAAGACGAGTTACATTGATTGAATGTACTGGCAGATCTGATTTTCAGTCAGTTTATGCAGTGGTTTTCAAATGTGCCTTGAGCCAAATCCTGCTGCTCCGTGGGATTTTATATCTACAGTGTTATTATTTAACCCCATGAAAAGAACAGCTGGGATTTAAATATATGTATTAGTGCACATTAGATAGCCCGGACAGAAAGTGAGGAGGTAAATCTGGTCACTGATGAGGAAGAAAAACCACACCAAACCAACTAAAAAAAGCATCTACTAAGGGAAAAACTACTGAGAATACTACCTGTCTCAGCTAGATCAGAGATGTCGGCGACCTTCAGCCACTGACATTTGTTCAGCTTCTGGAGGAGTTAGCTAAAGCAAAAATGCTGTCAAGCAAGCTAAAAAGGCCCTTTGAAGAAACTTCTGTAAAAAAATCTGAACCATAGGAGGCAAAAAAAAAATTGTTGGATGGTATTAAAGCATCTGATAAGATGATAGAGGCAACTTTATTCCAATGTAGATAAACTGAAAGAAAAATGGATTTAAAATGTAGGCATCATTCTGAAAATACTATATTTTCATATTAAAATACAGGTGACAGAGAGGCTTTTTTTCTGCAGATATAGACGTAGGTGTGACTTGATATTTTGGCTTGAAAACTGCTGAGTTAATGGTTAGACTGTCCAAAATCAATTTATTAAAAAGAGATCGTTTTGACAGTTACTAATTAATAATAATAATAATAATAATAATGGATTGCATTTATATAGCGCTTTTCAGGGCCCTCAAAGCGCTTTACAATTCCACTATTCATTTACTCTCACATTCACACACTGGTGGAGGCAAGCTACAGTTGTAGCCACAGCTGCCCTGGGGCAGACTGACAGTTACAGTCATTTTATTGAGTAATTTCTGACTGGAAACAACCAGTGTCATGATTAAATTTAAATTGGACTTAATGAGCAGATTTAGGGGATTTTCCAGAGGTTGCGAGGTGGCACAGGCAAAGCACCAGAGTCCTTCCTGTGCAGGGCTCAGCACATAAATGCAACAGAGCGTTGCTGGTGACGTCCTAGCCCAGAGAGGAGTAACGGTTCGAATAGACAGGTTTCCAAGGGAGATTCTAGGCAAGCATAGAGGCAGTGGCGAACAGGTGAGGAACTGTGGCACCAGTCCACCAATCCACCCAGATATACTCATTGTCTGTCTGCTTAATCCCAGAGGTGTGTGAAGAGGAGCTGCATCAGTACAACTCGTCTTCAGGGTCGAGCAGTGATGCCAAACCCGAGCAGCAGCTTCACCTGTAAATAGAGAAAAGGGGGCGAGCAACCAAATCCAGCCCATCCATCGAACCCTGATAAAAATATTTTAAAAAAGCTGTAAAATCGAGTCTTGACATTGTCTGCAGTTGCTCTTTTATCACATGTAGCATATTTAAGGAGAGGGTTTGCTTTAGATTGACTTTGCAATATATATATTTGGTTTCAGCAAGGAGGTCCAGTTGGATATGGAAGAGGATTAGGGCCACTGGAAAAAAAAATGGGCACGTCTTTTTTTTTTCTTCCTTTCCAGAATTCCAGAATTATTTTTTCTCAGAATTCTCACTTTTTTTCTCAGAATTCTGAAATTCAAGTCAGAATTCTCACTTTTTTTCTCAGAATTCTGAAATTCAAGTCAGAATTCTCACTTTTTTTCTCAGAATTATTTTTTCTCAGAATTCTGACTTTTTTTTTAAGCAGAATTCTGAGATTAAAGTCAAAATCCTGACTTTTTCCTAAGATTTATGACTTTTTTCTCAGAATTCTGACTTCAGTCTCAGAATTCTGACTTTTTTCTCAGACCTGACCTAATCTCAGAATTGGGAGATTAATCTCAGAATTTTAATCTCAGAATTCTGGAAAAGAAGAAAAAAAAGATGTACCCACTTTTTTTTTTCGGTGGCCCTAATCCTCTTCCATAGCTGGATGATGTTTGAGCATGCAGAACACATGACACCTGTTGAGGTTACCTGCTCTTGTCTTACATTGTCTCACATGGTTAAAATCATTTTTTTTGTCCAATCCACAATGCTTCTATTTACTGTGTTTTCGCATACTGCTTTGCTGGGTAGTGTTAGAAGAGTTCAGGGTTGCACTGCGAGTGTAAGAGCAGCTCAAGAAAACTGGCTTGTTCTGTGCAGTTTTCTCACCCCAAAGGCATTAAAATGATAATGTACGAAGGGGAGGAAAACAGGAAATACTCCCACTTGAGAAGCTTTTCAAAGCAGATATTATTTTAGCATTTAATCGATTCACTTAGATTAAAGACAGTGCCCTTATCAACAGTTTTTTTTATTCATATATACATCAACAGTCTCTTGATGACTCTTTGAATACAATATGCAGGGATGGGTGTGTCCTTCCACATCATCCCCTACATCATTTACAGCCCTGCAGTGCTTTCCTCGTCCCTGCAGAGCTCCGTGCATCTGCTGCAGTGTGAGCAGGTTGGACAAAAAAGTAGGGTGGGAAAGGCTCATTAGAAAAACACAAGTCCCTGAGCTTGGAGGCAAGAGCCGATCAAAGCCCACTGAGCGGAGCAGGATATGCCTGCGTCTCAGGTCTCTTTGATTTATTTTGATTGCGGCACCTCATCAAGATTTGACCTGCTGCTAGATTTTCTAAAGAAGTGCACAAAACTAGAAGGTGCAGTGTTTCCAGCCTCATTATTCGGTAAACTAACAAGACCCCAGACAGATGCTGCTGCTTTAATAAATCTTTCAGGAAGCAGGTGCTTTTGTATTCATTCCCATTCAAGGATCACTGCTTTCTGTGCTCCCGTTGTGACTCATAAACTAATTGTGCACACAGTGCATGCATTTAAACACTTACAGGTCAGTGGACCCCAAATTGAAAACTAAAAGGTAAAAACAATGAACTTTAATATATGACAGGAAATGTTTGCTTTATACTTTACGTAGCAGTGTGACGCCTCCTAAATAACCAGTGCAGCATAATGTCATGGGCGAAGCAAAACAGTGTCAATCTATCCTCACGACTTTTGATTTACTGCATGTAAGTTTGCTGCTGTCTCTGCAGGTGTTATCGAGTTAGGATTGTTGGCAAGACGCAAATATAATAGAGGGCCAGGAAACAATAACATAAAGTGTTCTGACTCCATTTAAAGTCATTCACGCTTTCTATTCTTACCGTCTAACCCATGGCCACGCTCTCATTTTTACTTCCTTTTCAGCTTGTGGACATAAACTGGACCGGCCTCTCCAATATACTGGATATTCCTGGGCTCAAGTGAGTCAATTCAAACTTGCTTTTCTTTTCCCTCAAGAAACAAAGCTTAGATTTTAAAGGATTTGAGGACTTCTAAGTTTAAGTGAAGTTAACACGTGCCAAGATGTTTGCTGTATAATTTCAGGGTTTTGTTTTTCTCATTTAAACACATTTTATGTAAAAAAAAAAAAAAAGGCTTAATTTTCAGAGTTTCATTCGCATTTACTTTATTAATATCTTCAGCATTGATGAAACCAAAAGTATTATGCATACAGTAGTATTTGCCTCCACTGTTATATTTAAAGACAATATTGTCTTATTGTCCAGTTTCTGGAAAGCTAAATCTCACCAGCTGTAGAGAAAGTATTTTCCACTAATGAGGTTTCCTTACGTGCACGAAGCCTCGGGTGTCCCTGTCCTCGTTACTGCTGTAGTTTATCGAGTTTTGCTAGACTGAGCTGATTTAGATAAACGTATCTCTTTCAAACATTTGGAAGCAAACAATGAGATCAAGTGAAACGATCCAGCATGTCTGTTTGCACACACATCACGAAAAACAGGATTAACACAACAGTTTAATGCTCGAACTGGGATAAAACAGGCCGGCTCAGTGGTGTTTGTCTCCGCCGTTTTCCTTATCCTCACCCGTTTTGTTTTGTTTGTATTAAGTGTCTTTTTCCCTCGGGTTGTTGTGTGGGCTGAGCAGAAAATAAATGAGAGTTGATTAAGAGCTGCTAACAGCCCGACACAATTACACGCTGCCATCTTGAGTGGTACTTTATTATTATATACTTATTTTTTCAGCTGAAAAAGAAGCTGACAGATGCATGAATATTGAATGTAGTTTTCTGGGATTACAGCTGCTTGTTGAACACCCCCCTGACGCTGACTGACATGTTGACACAGGCAGAGCTCAGTGGACTCTCTTATGTTGAGTTCTCTGTGGGGGTGAAATGGATCCACGGAGCTTGTGTGCTTAGACGTGGGCGTGTTAGTCTGGGTGTTGATGTGGGTGAGGGGTTAGCTGGGTCTTCGTGGTCCAAATCACAGCGCACGCAGCATCAGCCGTCCACTTGAAGACTTGCCCAGTGGGCCTCTTTTAAACCTTGTTAATAATATTAAGACTGTCATTAGTCATACTAGTAGCTGTGATAACATGTTGTTGTTTAGTGGAGTCAGTATTAACCATAATCAACTTCTTAATGTTGTGTATTAGCACAAAACAAAGCTGAGGCTAATGGAAATGTGATTAGCTTTGCTCCCTTCATCTGTACCCTCAAGTATAATTTAATACAACACAGTGCTAGCCTCATAAATTATGCTCCCAGTTAGAGGGGGGGAAAGGATAACCTGGGATATCATTAACAGCAGGCATAACTGAGAGTTTACAGGTTGCTAGTGCAGTGATTCCCAAAGTGATACCCATGCTTTTTGTAACCACAAGTAGTGCTGTCTGGTGGTGTTCAGATAGAATGGAGGTCTAAGGCATTTCCACGAGGGCTTCATTTTTCAAAGGTGGGTAATATTGTCCTTGTTTATTTTTGTTTTCATCTCATATCTCAACTTGTATTTGAAAGGAAATATTCAATTTGGTGCTCTCGCGATGCCAACGTTGTAATTAAAGGTTTCTCAGTCAGATTGTCCATTTTCAAAACACCAAGACAACTCGAGACAGTTTGAGACTTCACTGTGGGTTGTAATCAACCACAGTATCCATCCATCATTAATATACAGTCAGTTGTTTTGCAGTCACAGTATAGAGTATTATAAACTTCTGGTGATCTCTGAAGTGATTTGCAGTTAACGTCTGTGACAATTACTGTGTCGATCTATCCAGTAGCTGCTGGCACGTTACTCCAAATTTCAACCTCATTGTGGAGGGAAAGTCACTGATCATTAAAGTCATTAAAGTCTTACTCTGGGGACCATGAATATTTGTAGAGTCTAAAGTGCTAATCTCTTTAGAAGATGTGGTAATAATTTACTGGATCAGTGAAATCCTTTGCCGGCTAATTGTGCAAGAGAAAAAGGCAGGGAATCACTACAGTTGTTAGGATTCATTTCTTCGGGATCACAAATGCTTGTGTAGAATTTAATGGCAATCTGTTTAATGGTCATTTGCTCCTGCAATCAGCCAGAACAAAGTTAACATGGCTGAAGCATTGCTGTACATCGCAGTGATGGATATTTGCTGTCAATGTGAGTCAGTGAAAGGTAAAACACATTATCAGTGTGCATTATGTGAGCATTATAAGTGTTGAGTGTGCAGTCTTGAGTGTTGAGAGTCCTAAAGTGAATAGATAAACACAAAGGCAGGGACATGGGGGTGTTCCAGTGTTTGCGCCGAGGGAGCAGCAGAAATAGTGCTGATGCGGCAGGAATCCCTTTACACCCTCAGCTCTTAGATGGAGAAAAGCTCCAGCTCTGATCAGCACCCTGCCACTGAATCCTAAAGTCAATGCGTGTTTTTCACCTAAAGAGAAGCTGAGGATTGATCAAATAAATGTTCCTCCAGACAAACACAGCTAAAATTATGTTTTGTTTTTTCATCTGGTGTCTGTGCAGCTTTAGTATCACACCAGAGGTTTTTTTTTTCCTTTGAAGGTTTTTATTGGTTTTGCTGGACAGCCTGAGATTCCTGACGCATTACATGTATTCCTGCAAGGTTATAATGAATTACAGATATTTATAAATGAACTTTAACTGTCCTCTAATGTGACTGGTTCACAACCTTCACATTGTTAATAACATGACAATCCAGCAAACTTGGGCACTCTTTTTACTCTGAAATGGCAAATAGCTCGTGACGATGTATAATTTTCTGAAACCTGAGTTGTGCGATATTTAGAAAGTAGTTTAATTTACTTCTTGGTATTTGAATCTTTTGCTTAAGCTTAGCCATCTTTTGCTTAGCCTATGGCTGATACAAAAAAGTAATTGAGCCCAGCGTTTGCTATGGATTTTGGACTTTGTGCTGACCGATGTTTTCAGCCTGATGGATCATTTGGCCTTTAGCCGGTGTTTGGTGATGCTTGTTAGGGTTAGGTTTGCTGTCACAGGAGTTAGGAGTTAGAGTGTTATAGAGGGATTGTGAGTCTAATAATCATAGAAATTGTGTGGCACCTTTGAAAAGCAAGGAAAGGAGTTAACCTAGCTAATATAAAGCAATTCTTAATAATCATCAAAGCCTTTAGAAGAAGCAAAATGAAGAGCCTAAAAATGCATTAAATACAAATTTGGTTTTTCAGTGCGTTAAGAAAACCATTTTTATTTTATTTTATAACTTTATGTTAATTATAAATTCATTTAACTAATGCCTTATTTATGTGGTATGACTACCTAGGCTCTTTGAGCAATAGGTTAAAGCTTTTAATTACACAAGAGAAAAGTGGGTGATTTAGCCTTAGCTGAGCCTTAGCCTTAGCTAGACTTAGCCTAGCTTTCACCAGCTAGAATTTATCATTTATCCCCAGTGATAACTTTACATTATTTTCTTGATTGTTTCAAGACTGACTTTGTTTAAGTGGTAGAACCTACTTTAAATAAAATTTAATTAGTGAAGTACACCTAAATATTAAGTTACAATAAACAGGAAGCGGCTAATGCTGTGGCAAGCTAGCTATAATTTGATAGCTTGTCACTGCAGTTTTTGGACTTTATGTTTCTGTTCTTCTGAAATTACACACACTGTTAATTGTTAAAGATTACACATGTCTGTGTTGTTATTTCTATATGACAAAACAAAAGGTTAAACTTTGACTAAATATGGAGTTTACTGTAGTTTCTCCATGCAGTGATCACTGTAGCAAGTAGAGTTTTACTGTTAAAACTGAAATTCTACAACACAATAACATTTCATTGAAGACCTGAAAATATCTTGGACCTAATTCAGTAAGACACCAATGACGCAAGTTTTCTAAATTTACAAGACCAATTACACAGAGGCTGTTACTCAGCTGCTGTACGTATTCACTGGTGGGCACCTAGAAAGCACAGAGCACAAGTACATCAGGTGTGTGTTAGCAAATGTCTAGTTTAAAAAAAAATTCACCCACTTTTCATCAGCTTACATTTTTGTACTTTTCTTTCTTTGCAGACTATTTTAAAGATTGTGTTTATAGGTGTCCTCAGAAAACATCCACTTCCAGGTGATGTCTTAGACAATTTACAAATGCCCCTGATTACAATGGTCACATTATAATATATATGGACATCTGGCCCATAATAATAATAACCATTCTTCGAGGGACATGCTGAGCAATAACCCAGCACAATAAGTTTTATTGTAATTAAATTTTTTTTTCTAGCCACGATTGCAATTTTCCAGCTGTGCCACAGTAAGTAAATGAATAAAGGAAACGTCTGATGGAAATGTCATCCTGTGACCTCACTGTCATTGTTGTCATTCACCACTGAAGCATTAGTGGATCAGACAGACATTCAGACGTTTGTTGGCTAACAGCAGCACCATGCTTGAACTCACTCCAATTTTCCTGCTGTCGTCGTGCATGTTAACCAAGCTTAGATTAAAAGAAAACATTTATAACCCAAGGGCACCCTTATTGTCTTTTAAATAATTTATCGCTTCATTCTGTTTATTTTCTCTTTTTTTTCTCCTCTCTCTCATCATCCCCACCTCCCCCCTTGTATTTACAGTGGCTTCTCTGACAGTCTGATTCAAGACATTATCTACAGTTATTTGGTATTACCCAACAGAATCACTATCCCACTGGTCGGAACGGTGGAGCTGGCCAAGCTGCGCTTTCCAATGCCAAAGGTACAAATGCACTTGTTACAATACATCCAGTAAGGATGAGCTGCTCTTCTAAGTGTTTTAATAGTTCGTAAGCAGACAGTTTCACACGAGGAGCTCATGGTTAGTACGTTAAAGCTCATCAGTAGTAAAAAGTATCATCTCCCAGGGTTTTGTCGTTAATTCCCAGTGCTAACGCAGAATAAAATTAAAGAACCATAACAATAAAAAATGCAGCAAAGGTTGTGTTCCTGGAACTTGTATCCATGGCAACAAAATGAAAAAAAAGTTTCACTGCAGGCCACATCCTTATTATATTTAAAAAGGTTTCAAGTGTTCAAAACAGGAATAAAAAAGAAACAACTAAAATCTTACCACACATCATATATTCATTACAGCCTTTGAAAAAAAGGAGACATTGAAAAGATAACAAAGAACTTGTCTTTCTGATATCAGACGGCAGGATGTTTTGCCAACATACAGTACTGTGTGTCACATATACAGCACTGTGATAAACTCTGAGTCACCCCTGATTTCTTTATATTTTACTTCCAAGGAGCCAGTCTTGAACAACAGGTCCTTCTACCTCCTTGGCTTTAATGGTCTTTATTTACTAGACAAGACCTTGCACTCTGGTATAGAGAGACTTAACCTTTCATCTGGCAAGGAAGCATATGTGGTGAAATGATTTCCATGATAACAATGTAGCCTTGTTATATCCACCATCACTTTTAGGTTAGTATGGCATTGTATTTTAAAATAAAGACATTTAATATGTTAATCCATTAAAAACTCAGTAGGAAAATTAAAA
This sequence comes from Neolamprologus multifasciatus, assembly GCF_963576455.1. Taxonomy (NCBI): domain Eukaryota; kingdom Metazoa; phylum Chordata; class Actinopteri; order Cichliformes; family Cichlidae; genus Neolamprologus; species Neolamprologus multifasciatus. Next base: position 20,785,454 of record NC_140447.1, on the reverse strand, counting down.
GTAGATAATGTGCCGCACAATACTTATGTAAGAAAATAAGAAAATAAATGCAGGTCTGATTTTATATATCAGTGGCAATTCTTACTGCTTTCTTTCAGGCAAAGGTTTTTATTAAATATTAAAGAAAGGAAAAACATTTGACAATGGAAAAATTAAACAAAATAAAAGCCCTATTCTGCTGTAGAAAGTCTAGATTAGTCCTCTATTTATCCAGGTAATCATGGGATATATATATATATATATATATATACACATACATATATGCACACATGTGCTAATACATTCTAGGTATATGTATGTGTACGTAAGTAAAGGTTAGCTTATGAAATTTACATAAATTTGCATTTCTTTTTCTTAAATATTAAAGTAGCTGTTATGTTTTATTGTGGTGCGTTTTTTACAAACCACACATTTAAATAAAGTTTGCTAAATTATGAATTGTGAAATGAATTAGTATTTTTGTTATTACTTTATTATGGTAATAAGTCATGTTTCCTCTTATACTACTAATGTCCTCCCATTACAGAAATCTTCACGTCTTATCAACTCTGTAAGCTTTTTCAGACCTTAACACATGTGTCTGCATGGCTCCACAGGGAGTCCTAAGGATTCACTTCCTGGAGGCTCAAGATCTAGAAGGGAAGGATACATTTCTGGGAGGGTTGATCAAAGGCAAGTCTGACCCCTATGGTATCCTGCAGATCGGCAACCAGCTGTTTCAGAGCAAGACAATTAAGGAAAGCCTTAATCCCAAGTGGAACGAAGTGTACGAGGTGAGAGTTGGAGATGTCTTTTAGAGCAGGAAGAGCTTTTACGGTCGTTTGTTGCCACCGAAAAAGCTAGTCTGTTTCCCATTGTTATGTAAGATGTAAGATACCCTTTCCTACGTTTCCTATTGTTATGTGCCATTGTTTTCCACTTGTCTTAATTATACCTCCTGCTGGTTTGCATGACAGGTAATCTATTTATTGACCTCCTGTGCCAGTTTGAATGAGCTTCAGTTTGTTCTTGTGTTCATCAGGCACTGGTGTATGAGCACTCAGGTCAGCATCTTGAGATTGAGCTATTTGATGAGGATCCAGACCAAGATGACTTCCTGGGGAGGTGAGTCTCTTTGTCATTTCCTAACCCGCTGAGATGTTATTGCACTTATTTCATTTAAAACAAAGCTCTGGTGTACCAGCGCTGATAACTGGTAAGAGCAATCTTTGATGTATTGACGGACATATAGTCAACAAAATTAAGATAAATAAAGCTATGTTTGCTAGTGGACATCACAATGGAAGTGTATAAGTGTTATCCCCAGTTACCGGCCTAAGGGCAAATTTCATCGATTTTTACCCCAAGGCTGTAATGCTACACCCAGTGCTATTAACACAAAGCAGTCAATCGATATCTGGACCACCTGTGTTTAGATTAATTGGTGCGATTTTACTGTTTACTGTTTGCTGTCCCAATTTCCATAATTATTTGTCCTTATTTACAGCCTCATGATTGATATGACAGAGCTGCACAAAGAACAGAAAGTTGATATGGTAAGATGCTTTGTTCGCAATAATATTATCAGTTTAATTACTTTAAAGCGTATACATTATACATCTTAAAATAACCGTCGGACTCAGTCATATTGCTTTCTTGTAAGGAGTAAGATGTGACAGGTAAACACATAACCAGACTTTAGCCATGAATGACACCCACCAGCAGCTCTAAAGTTCACTCGTTAACACTTTATATGTCGACTAACCTCTGCCAGCCTTAAAGGAAGTTACTTTGGTGATACATAATCCCTGTAAAAACTGGGATTATTGGAGAATACCTGCTTAATTTCAGTTGGTGAGCACAGCAACTTTGCTTGTTTGAGTTTATTTTGTATTTCCCATTGTTTCAAAATGCTTAGTTTTACTTCAGCTTTTTTAAGTTGAGTGTTAGTTTTTAGTTTTTTAATCACTATTGTATGGTAGCCATGTGTCAGAGGCAGAACTTTTGGAAAGCACTTGACTCACAGTCTTGTAGACATCTGGAGTCTGAGTAAAAACGTCCATCAAAGCCTAATCGGGCAATTTCTGATAAAGTTTTACTAAAGTAACAAATATTAAAACTTCCACTATTTTTTTTAACTTCCATTAGTTGCTTTTCAAAGTTCACAAAAGTGTTTCAGTTATTTTTTACCAAGAGTCTAGTTTCTATTTTTATTGTAGTACTTAAATGTTTTATTTTCACTTCTAGTTAGTTTTTAGTTTATTTTTAGCTACCTATAATAACACTGGATATGTTGACTGATATATAGTAATGATAGAAATGATTAGGTAATTATGAGTTTGTTAACTTTGGATTTAAGGTGTTTGAGAGTTCATGCAGATTTGAGATAGGCACTGATCTGATCATCTAAATCTTCGCAGTAAACTAAACCACCAAATTGTTCTGTTTTAGCACAGCTCCTAAAAGCTTTACAAATTATTTTTAAGCCTGGTTTGTTCCTGTCATCGAATGAATGGAAATATTGACGTACTTGTTTGGCCACATTGTTGCAGTGGTTTGATCTTGAAGAAGCAACTACTGGGAAACTCCACATGAAACTGGAGTGGCTATCGCTGCTCTCCACTTCTGAGAAACTGGACCAGGTACTGCATGTAACAATAAGGCTTCATCGCTTTAACACAAGGACATGTTGTCTGTATTTGCAGCTGTAAAACATGTCTAACTTGTCCTTCTTGTTTAGGTTCTGCAAAGCGTGCGCGCAGACAGAAGCCTTGCCAACGACGGACTGTCATCAGCGCTGCTGGTGGTCTATCTGGACTCGGCAAAGAACCTGCCAGTAAGATGATGCAATGCTCACTTTAGTTTGACGCTGGAGCTTGTGCAAAAATATAGCTTTAGGCTTACACAGGCTTCTTGTTCTCTACCCAAAACATACACACGAGAGTGAATTGCTTTAGTAAAAAAGCCAGTGTAGCCCTTTTTGAGTAAAGATTAGTGGTCTGTGTAGTAAAGATTCACATACTTTTACTGTAGTTTTTTTTTTTTTTGTGACTGAAGTGATTGCATTACTGCATCTACTACAAAAAGTTCGTATTTTTTTCAGGACATTATATACTTACCAGACACTTTATTGGGTACACTTGTTTAACTCATTTATATCAGCCAATCACATGGCAGCAGGTCAGTGTATATAGGCAAGTGCACATGGTCAAGTTGACCTTGTCAAATTCAAACTGAGCATCAGAATGGGGAAGAAAGATGCTAGGCAGGGTTGTCTGAGTATTTCAGAATGTGCTGATTTACTGGGATTTTCCCACACAGCCGTCTCCTGGGTTTGCAGAGAATGGTCTGTAAAAGAGAAAATATCCAGTGAGCTGCAGTTCTCTGGGTGAAAATCCCTAGTTGATGCCAAAGGTCAGATGAGAATGACCAGTCTGCTTAAAACTGGTCGGAAGGTAATAATAACTCAAATAACCACTTGTTACAACCAAGGTGTTCAGAACAGCATCTCTGAATGCACTGAGTGCCACTCCTGTGACTTAAAAAAAAGGAAACCAAGATTTTCTTGACACACTTTGGGTTCCTTAGTACCAAGTGAGCATCATTTAAACTCCACAGCCTACCTGAGTATTGTTGCTGACTATGTCCATCTCTTTAAGACCATAGCGTACCCATCTTCAGATGGCTGCTTCCTAGATGATAACACACCATGTCGCAAAGCTCAGATCATCTCAAACTGGTTCCTTGAAAATGACAATGAGTTAACTATACTCAAATGGTCTCCACAGTCACCAGATATCAGTTCAATAGAGCACCTTTTTTTGTGTAGTGGAACAGAAGATTTCCATGATAGGTGTTCAGTCAGCCAGTCTTCAGCGACTGTGTGATAATATCATGTCAGTTTTTTGTTTTGTTTTTTACCAAAAATCAGAGGACTGTTTCCATCAATTAACGCTTTCCTGAAGCGAAAATGAGGTCTATCTTGGTACTCACAAGGTATACCTAATAAAGTGTCGGTAAAGCTCAAGGATTCTGTGTTAGGGCTATATTGGGCAATATTTTTTTTGCTTTTGTTAGAGGATAAACTTGAACCTTCAAATTGCTGACTAAATGCATTTTTGATGTTTATGTAATGAGATTAGAAAATGTTTTATAATACCCAATTTGGTCAAATTGACCTCTTGTCTGATATTAGTTTGTTTGTTTGTTTTTTTTACCTTTATTATATAAATACTTTACCTCTTTCAGTTCTCATAACTTCCCCGTTTCCTCTTAATTTTCTTTCCTCTTCACCCAAGAGCGTCTTCTCAGGCAGCTTAGGCTGTGGAAACTTAAGTGAGAGGAGAGCTTCTGGCCTAGTCTTTTGTGAGAGCAATACTTCAGAGTATAAAACAATATGTGTGAGTTCCCCGGTACTTTTCCATCTTTATAGTGCTAGCATTAGCGGTATGCAATGTTGGGTTGGGTTGAACAATAACAGGAGCCCGTGCAAACATGAATCTTAAAGCATGCGTTAGCTGCATGGTTGTGAAGGAACGTTTACTGAAAAATAACCAGTAACATGAGGCAGACACTTCACTTGAAGGACTCAGCTATACTGTGCCTGCTAGTTAGCCTGCAGCATATTCTTCTTAATCAGTTGCTCAGTTCAAGGCCCAAGTATAAAATGTCAGGAGTAGAAAGAGCTCGCTGGCAGAGCTCATAATGATGCTTCGCATTAGTGTATAGCTGTACAGATACAGAAAGTCTGTAGCTTGTTAAAAAAGATCCAGCACCTTTAAGTCTCCCCTATAGGGAACATCCTCATTATTTTGACATATGCTTTCATTGTTAGCTTTATGCCCTGCTCCAATATCAGCCCAATATCTGCTGCGTCTGATTTATCTAACAGTTATCCATGCTATTCATATTTCACACAAATTTCAACACATTTTTTGTGGGCTTTTCCCCCCCTCATGTCTCTTAACCATGCCGAGTCATTCCCGTCCTACTAACTGTGGGTGTGATTTTCTCCCCCAAATCTCCTTATGGCTTAAAGAGCAACCTGTCAGATTTCACCTATGACGGGTTGAAGCAAGTCTCAGTCTTTAAGGCCCTGAAGGTAATGTGGGAAAAATGGACTGCATGTACAGAACGTACACCCTGTGTCTCACCTGTGCCGGTCCTCAAGTGCACCATCCAGAGTCATGTGATCGTGATGGCTATCAGACGTGCAAAGTGAACGTGCAAAGTGAACTGTGGGTTTTGAAAAAATGTGCATGAAGATGGATGATCGCACTGACTGTCTGAGCCTTTGTTGTGCCGTCCTGAACTGTTGTCATATTTTCCCTACTTTTGCATGCAGAAGTACAATATTGGTTTCAGGTTTTTCTAAAGTGATATGATGGTTCACTTGATATTATTTGTGTTTTTAATTTGGTTTAAAAAGGCAGTTAACAATGGCACATCTATAGAACAATACAGTTCTGAGAACACCTTTTGTGCCTTTGTGTTGAAGAACCCGATCATGTTAAAGCTCAGGAATTCAGGATAAGGACTTGATGCTTGTTGGGCCAGCATTTCCACATTTCTTCTTCTGGAGCTCATATTTTCCAGACAAATACACAGATAAAGTAGATACTAGGTAGTGACACAGATTAGTCTAAGTAAATGTTATGTGAATGCAGCCGTGAGGAGACTGGTAGAAGTAGAAACCGGCTTTCATTATATTGTTTACCAGTGATCAGAACAGATGATCTAGTGTGTTACAAAAGATAAGTTTCAGGTTGCACTATTCCAAAAATCAGTGTTGCATAATTCTAGTTAGCACGAGTCATTTCCTTTTATTTACCTTGATACTTCTAGGAAGTTTAAAGCCTCCTATTGTATCGCACTGACTGTGACACTCCCTTTGTTTGATATGAGCCAGTGAAACTCACTGAAGCATTGTGCTGGAGGGCAGCAGGAGTACAAATGTTTTGTTGTTGCACTCAGTCGTTCAGTCTGTGTCACCGTGGTAGACTGAGCTGCTGCATCTTATTTTCTTATTAATGAATTTCAAACCACTGTGAGTCTGACACCATTTTACGTGTTGTTTCCTTCAGCCTGTCCATGCTGAGATAAAAATCTATTCAAGTGAAATAGTTTTTGTGGGTGTGTTACCCATATAGCGGCTTAGAGCTTAAAGCATTGAAAGCTGTGGGATTTTTTTCTTTGAAAACTGCCAAACACACATAGCTTCACCAGCCAGTCCGGACAGCAAGATTGACAGCAAGGTTGCTGAAAAAATAGAGCTAATACACCATGCTGCCTCTGTGTAGTAGGTCATGTGTTAAATCTTAATGGGCACATGCAGAAAACAGGAAAGAGCAGCAAGTGCCAAAAATGTCTGCACTATTTTCACATGTGTGTTTAAGACAAACAAGAAAAGGGGCAACTGTTCTAGGACACATTTCATACCTGACTTATTTACATTTGCACTTCAGTGAGAGTCTGAGGCCCCGGGTTATGCTCCCTTGTGATTGTGGACAGCTGAGGACACCAGGGATACTTAGCTGTTTTTATTATACTACTTTCTTGACAGCTCAGAGAACATATGCACAGTTGGTGCCCTTGCAGTGTAGAGTCTGTGCGGACGGGTCCTAAAAAAATAGTGGGTATAGTTTTATCTGCACACTGTGATTATAAAATCTATGAGATGAAAACCTTTATGTCCTCATGTGTGCATGAAGTATAGCATGAGTGTAATGGGACTCCCTAATGCACACACCCCGTGCTGAGTGGCTCATATGTTTCATATTATTTTAAAAAAAGATTTTATTTTATTCTTAGTTATTATTTAATTTGAAAAAAAAATGTAGAAACATATATATGATTTGGTTATAGGTTAATATGTATCATTGTAGGCTGTAAAAGTTTTTATAATAAACAGAATGTAAAATCTCTTACTGTTTCTGTGCATAATAGAATCACTATGAGCATCGTGTCACAGTCTGAAAATGATACACACAAAATTCTGATTCTCATTTATTAATAACAGAGCAATAATAAACAGCAAAACAAAAATACTTCATACAAAATTAAACAATGCATGTCAGACATTGCTGCATCTTCCACTGTCTGACACCGCATCAGTCGCAGGAAACCGTTTCCTCCTCCGATAACGTCAAAAAAGGAAACAGAATCAGTCAGTTACAACTGAAAAGATGCAAACTGTAATCCAGCAGAGGAGAAGAGATTTCCTCTAATCACACATTTAAACTCATGCGTGATGAAGGAAAAACAAAAGAAATTGGATATAGAGGAACAGCAGAGTTTCTACCTTCACAGAAAGAATTAATTTTGTTCACAGTTCCCTTTATACATAGAACACAGAATCTCTACTATACAGATAAAAGTACCAGGGTGCCTACACTCTACACCTAGAGGAGCTGCTTGATCATAGAAACCCATGAAATGAAGCTCCCGGCATACAGTTTATATGCTGATATTAATGCCAGAGGAGGATTTGGACTCTTATAGAGCCAGCAGAGCATTTGCAACGATCCTCCTCAGCAGTCAGAGACCCTGCTCTGTAACTTTACATGCTCATTTTATGACTGGCTGACTTGCTGTGATTCCTAAAAACTTCCACTTTGCACAATACCGCTACAGAGTTGATCTGAGGAAGGAAAAATAAATGTCATGAACTGATTTGTTGCAGTGGTGGCATGTTGTTACAGCACCACCCTTGAACTAAGCGAGCTCTGTAGAACGACTCGTTCTTTCACAAACGCTTGTAAAGATAGACTGCATGCTTGATTTTAATCACCTGTGGCTCTGGGGACTAAAAACACCTGAATACAAAGATTAGGAGGTGTGTCCCAATTCTTTTGGACATGTAGTTTAAACAAGTTAAAAACAGATATTGTATGAATTATGTAAAAAATTGTGTGTGTTTCTGTTCAATTCGTGGTGCGTTAAAGTGTCTTTATTATCAGCCTGCATGTTCAATGGGAGGCTTAATTGTAATGCTGGTGAGAAACATTTGTCAAACTCAAGCGGCATCCTCAAGAGAAAGGATTAGATGATGAGAAAATTAAGGCTTTTCCTCTGTTGTCACAGACTTTGGCCTGTAGATATGTAGGGTATTATTATTCTGAGAGGAATACTGAATAATATGTAGCTGTCAAAGCCCAGCATGCTAAATTTAGCCCGCAGAGGAGACAAAGCTCGGCTGTCTCCTTGGTTGCCGCTCTGCCTGCAGCCCTGCTTGTCAGAATGTACAGTAATGCTCCTTCCTGTTTGAACTACAGGCTCTCTCACCGTTGTGTGCTTGGTTGAGTCTCCACTTGAGCTGCTGTTTGAATGTTTGAGTGCAATTATGTTGTCCCTCGGTTGATTTTTGTGCCACAGTGGGGTACATGCCGCTAACACTCTTCTGTCTGATTCTCTATTAGTCTGCTAAGAAGAATACCAGCGACCCCAGCCCTTATGTTCATTTCAGAGTTGGACATAAAACACTTGAAAGTAAGGTGAGTCATGGAAGTATCCATTAAAGTTATTATGCTGTGTCATTGTATCGCAGCTCTGTATTCCTGGAATGTCGTGTTAATTTTTATTTTTTTTGCAGTTTTGCATTTTATTCGGAGAATAATGTGTCACTTAGTAAGTCATAAAAAAGACTTCTGGGCAGTCAAGCTGTTATATTTAATTACATATAACTATTTCATTTCATTTATTTCATTTCATTTATTTATTTATTTCACACTTGGTCAACAGTTTCCACAGTTAGTTCTTTCAAACAAACCAACTACACTTTCTGTCAGTAAAGCACTGCAACCACGTGTGAAAAGGAGCAGGCAGAAGAATATATTCTTATTAAACCCTGCCCCCTAACTACAATCCAACTTATATCGCAAGTGGGCACCAAAAGTCAAGGAACAAACTAACATTAACACTTATTTCCAGTCCTAACTCAAACCAAACAACAAATTTACAATCAGAATATACCACTCCACATAGCAACAAGGAGAAAAGATAAGTAAATAAAATAAATGAAACAAAAAACAATGGATCCTTATTCAATTAACTCCAACTTCATTCACATTCTTCATATTGAGTTATCGTTTTAGACATGTAACACTTTTTAAAACAATGTAAATTTATACAACTCTTTAAATTATAATGAAGAGAGTTCCACAGTTGTATACCCCTGACCGTTGGACTCATTAATCTTTGTGTAGTCCTAGCTAGCTGATGCTTAAAATAAAATTTCCTTCTGCTGTCTTCTCCCCCTGAACACGTTAAAAATACTCTTTGTAACTTAAAAGGCAAAATATTACTTTTAGCCTTAAACATAATTAATAGTGTCCGTAGTTTCACTATTGTTGAAATTGTTGTTGTAAAATAAAGAACATTAAATGAGGAATTGCTACCACCAACACCCAGTTAACTGCACAGCTTAAGAGCTTTCAGTCTGACATGATGATTGGCTGTTTCTCACGGGAAATTTCTATCCTAGCGTTCAGAAGGGAAATCTGAAATCTGAAGATCTGCTGGACTGGTTTTATTGCAGGCGTGAGCTGTTGGAGGTTTACTGCGATGGAGCCTGTTTGCACTTATGAAAGTGTTTGAGTATGAACACAGTCCTGCGTTCATATTCAAACTGGCTCTGTGCTCCAGGATTTTGGATTTAAAATGAAGTAATGAAACCATGAGCCGTTCCTCAGCTTCAGTATGAGGCTACAGGAATGACTGCTGTTTCACCTTTTTTCTTTTCTTTTTTTTTGAGAGGACGTAATTGGATGAGAGCTGTTAAATTACTCATTAGACCCTAATTTAGACAGAGTGAGAAATCAAATCAAATTCAAAAGTTTGTCATTACAGTCGGATGAAAGCGGGACACCCGAGTTATTGCTTTTGTGTAAAATGAACCCCGTGGCACTGTGTAATCTTAATTTTAACTCTGTGATCGCATGATTGTTGACACATGAGTCATAAAAACTTCTCAGCCACATTTTTAGATACACAAACTTCCAGTCCAAGCCAAAGAAGTGTTTGTTGGATTTGCACTTTTAGATCTCCTTATCAGATCATCTTACATCTTCAGCTTATGTAACATGACTGATACAGTACAGTGGTAAAGTTGGTGGTTTAGCCATAAAAATAATCCCTCCTCACTTAGTGTGAGGTGCTTGGTTGTCTGGGGTTAAATGTATGTAAAATTGAATAATCAGGCTTTTTAGAAACCTCAAGGTGTAAATCAAGTACTGTTAGGGGTTTAAAAGAAGATGCAGAACTGCTGGAGTGGAGAGTAGAAGACCAAGCAGAGGATAAATGTTATATGAGACATAAGATCAGATTTCTCATTGTATTAACAACCAGCAAATGGCTACTTATCTGCCCATAAAGATCCGGTACAAAACTAAGGAGCCCCTGTGGGAAGACTGTTTTTCATTCCTGGTCCATAACCCGAGGAGGCAGGAGCTCGAGGTGGAGGTAACTCTTCTAAATGTCACGGACAACATCTGTTTTCTTTATAAGATCGTACGCTGACGCAGATTAAGTAACTGACATTTCTAAAAGGAGATCTTTGCTTTTTGCACAGGTAAAAGACGACAAGAACAAATGCACTCTGGGTAACTTGACGGTGCCTTTGAGTAGCCTGCTGGTGGAGAAGGACATGACACTGAATCAGCGTTTTCCCCTCAAGAATTCTGGGCCCAGCTCCACCATCAAACTTAAGATGGCTCTGAGGGTAAAAACAGGCTGAATCGCTTCTCATTGCTCCTGTATGCATTGAGGATGGATGGGTTATTCATTTCAGGCTTAGGAGACCAGAACAGATGTTCACAATCTGTTAATTCAAATAGAACTGACTGATACAGTATGTCTAAATTAAAGATACAGCACATTGAGTGTGTAATAAATTGAAAAAGCTTACAATAGTGATAGATTTACCTCTATAAACATTTCATTTATAGTCCACAACCAGCTGAAGTAACGGCTGGGTTCATTCCATAGGAAGTCAGTCAAATCTGAGAAAAGCTCTCAGCTTAATACAAATACTGGACACTTTAAAGGCCCGGCAATTTTTATAGTGTTAATATAAAGTTATTTTTAAGTGGTGCTCACTGATTTTTCATGGAGTAATCCTCACCTTCCCTGGCAGATTATTATTATTATTATTATTTTTGCCTGTCCCGTTTGGATCTTTTGCCATCAGAATTATTGTCTAAAGGCCAAGAAAGATGCCCAACGGATTTACTTTACCAAATGGACCATCCCGGCCTTGCCGTATTGGTCCATTTGATTGACCTTTGTTTTTATTGTTTATTTCATTTTATTTTTTACTTGCTACACAAGGGACAGACATGACTGAGGGAAAGAAAAGGGAGAAAGAAAGAGGTTGGGAAAGAAAAACAATGGGGAAGAGGAACGGTGATAAAGGGCAAAAAATAAAAACAAACAAAACAAAAAGACAAAAAATACATATATCAATCACCTGGATCACCTGTTGAGAAAGGAAAAAGAGAAAACAAGCAAAAAAAAAAAGAGACAGCAATATAATAAACAACATCATCGCGATAATCTATGTGAATATAACATTAAATACTAAATATTGAATATTATTGTGCCCTGGCAGATTTAATCAGTTGGAGCAGCCATGTCATGAGGTTGGTTGAAAACGTTTTATCTGACACATTTTAGACTAAGCAGAGAAACATTAGCGGCAAAGGTTTGGTTAATAACCATCAGATTTTATAAATATAAAAAGAGAAAAATCAGACCCTAACCTAACCTCTGCGGCTCCTCTGAGTATTTATATTTAACGCAGTATATTGTAATGCCGGGCTTTTTGGGACAAAGACTAATGTTTTTCAGCAACACTGTCTTCATTGCAGTTGCTGGAGTGTACTTAACTCCCAGTTAAGAGCAGAATAGAGCTGCCTCACTGCCCTGAAAGCCCCACTTTCACAAAGTGTGGAAACACAAAACAGTGGCTGTTCTTGCAAATTGATTTTTACTGAAGTGGCAACCTGGAAACCGACTGTAGTTAGTTAATCTAGTTAACAATGTGCCCCTGGTTAGCTTCAACTGTAAATAAATAAAACTGTAAATGGATTTGCTGATAGCATGTCATGTTTGAGAAGATAAACTGTTTAATCTGTTTGCAGTACATTACAATATATCTTATATAGTGTGAATTTTGGGAATATTCTGATTATATATGTTTTTCCTGTGATAATGATTATCATTATATTTCAGGAAAGAGAGTGGTCCTGCATACTCTGAAGCCTGTTAGGGTATTTGCTGTTGATTACTGCTGTCAGTGTAGCAGTTACAGAGTAGTTTGCAACTCTTCCTACAGGGAACAAAGTGACCCGGCTCATTCACTCAGTTCAGCAGCAGACTTTGACGTTTGAGAGTCGATACATATATGAAAATGACTCGGCTCTGTAACATGTTCCACATGTTTGCAGGTTCTAACTTATGAATGATGCAGTAAAAGACAGTCAGGTTGGGATTGATCTTTTCACACAGGTATGTCTTTATCAGCCCATCAGTTGCAAAGCCAACAAGTCGCGTGTGTAACATTCCTTCAGAATGGGGCAGATCCAGGATGACGCAGAGACAGCCCTGGTGTTTAAGTGCAGTTCAACAAGTTTAACCTCCTAAGACCCGAACTCTTCCACGGCATGCATTTTTGATTTCTCTTTGATATCTGGGCTGACTGGGACCCAGTGAATATAAAAACAAAGAATGACCAGATTTTTTTTACCTGATTTTTGTTTCTAAGAAAAATAAGAGCCACATATGAGGATATTCGTTTAAAATTTTGACTGAACACTAGTAGTATATTCTCCTCGAAAGTGGATATCAGGCCCTTGTAGAGCAAAATTGAGTATTTTGGTCTAAATAACAAAATGTGATGTCCACATACATGGACTCCAGGTCCTAGGAGGTTAAATAAGAAGCTGCAGTATTCAAATTTATAGGGAACTGTGATGTCAGCATGTTTGACACTCTGGAGGAATATTTCCAGGATTCATTTGTGAGTCTTCTGTAAAATCTGAGACTCTGACGTCGATCTATTTATCTTTTATTTAGTTAACAGCATTTTTCACTCTGAAACTGTGGGGCTTAGTGGCTTAATGAAAATTGGAACAGGCGTAGCGTCATCTCTGCTGTCGCAGCATCACGGCGGTGAAAATTAAAGTCAGATTCTGATTTGTTTGCTGTTTGTGCTGTAGACGTTTTCGAGATGCACCACTAAAATTATATCTCTTTGCCTGAGGCACTAAATCCAGTGGTTTGACAGGTAGTCTTTGGTGGTTTGCCTCATTGCCATCCATAGCGTAGTTCAGCATTAGCTAAAGCCATTACTTACTGCTCATGAGGATATTTTCTCCTGTTCCCATCTGGAAACACAGGAAGCTATAACAAACAAACTGCACTGCCCGTCTTGAGACCAAAATGAAGTGTATTATACTGAATGACTGTGATCCAATTAAGAAAAGGAATGCAGCTACATTAAGATATTGACCTGCTCTAAAACAGTTTCTCCATATTGAAGCACAACCAACATACATTTAGAAGAGAAATTACTTTGCAGACTCTTAAAAAAACATAATAAAAACAAAAACAAAAAACACAGTTTAGCAAGGTCTGCTAAATTTAGAGACTTTTCACGTAAAATGACAGCACCTACATTAACTTTAACTTCTTATTTTCTATTCTCAATCAACTAAACATCTTCATGTCTTTCTCTAGATCCTGTCCTTGGAGAAACAAGTGTCCTCAGACCAGCCTTCATCAGTCCAGGTCAACAAGTCCGGCGTGCCACAGGCACCCTCAGCCTCGTCCCTGAGACCATCAGTCTCAGATTCGCCGCTGCCTCCGCCCACGCATTTGCATCCTATAGAAGCTTCCACTCTCAACCTCAAGGACAGGGACGGCGAGCCGTACGGAGCCAGCCATCGCTACAGTACCACCAACCTGACCACCGCCATGTCAAGCTCCCAGAAACACCTGCCGCACAACAAGTCCACAGCCAGCCTTGCATCGGATATCTCCCTGCCTATTGCCACCGTGGAGCTTCAGCAAAGGCTTCGTCAGCTGCAGAAGTAAATGGCAGATATGATATATTACTTTTATTATTGTTTATTTTCCAGCTTTTCCAGCTTGGCTCATCTCAAGGTTTCTTATTGTTTTTCCATCAACTTCATTTAAATTCTGGCCTCCATCTAAATGTCATCGTGATTTTTGAATATTCACCTTTATAAATATTTTATCAGCCTACCCGTCAAACAATTAATCAGTCCCTGTATGCATGCACTTTGTAAATTGGACCGCAGCACCTGGACGTGACACTGACTGACTTTGGTGTGTTTATAGCGGCTCGGCCCCCAGCCAGTACCCCCTGGGTGAGATCCAGCTGACTGTTCGACACAGCTCCCAGAGGAATAAACTCATTGTGGTGGTGCACGCCTGCCGGTGAGCTCCAAACTACTACAATACACTGAATTTACACAAAGTGGTTCGAAGGACTTTTTGTTTTTGGGCTCTTTGTGCCATTAACTTGAGTTTGTGCAGATTCAGCCCATGGTATTCAAATCACTTTCTTTCCTGTGGAGCGGCTAACTGTAAAGATTTAACAAGCAACACGTGCCTGGCAACATGTAAGTGAAAACACGTTTGTCCTGTGTGTCCTCAGCAACTTGATAGCCTTCACCAAAGACGGCTCGGACCCCTTCATACGCCTCTATTTGCTGCCTGACAAGAGCCGGACGGGGAAGAGGAAGACAAGCACAATGAAGAGGACTCTTAATCCTGTTTACGATCAGACGTGGGTTTGCATCAGTACTTGCTGAGATTCCTTGCAGATTTGTAACGTAATGTGATTACTGAGGATCTGTTGTTTTGCTTCACCTGTGTCCGATTGTTATAAGCTCTGAGAATATTTCTGCCTTCAGCTGCAGTTATGCCGCTGTATTAATTTGATAACTGGCTGTGTTTTGAGAGTCCTTCAAAGCTTTCCTTTTATTTCCAGTTTTAATGTTCAGTTATATTTTCAGGGTCCTTCTTGAATTCAGACCCATAGTAAGGGTGCAGTTGTGGAATATTTAATTTTTTCTAGCAACAGAGCTTTTTTATTACTGAAGAAAAGAGCTTGCACAGACGATATGACCCTGCTGAGCTGAGATTCGTATCACCTGTGGCCGCTGTGGATCCATCACCTCGAGTTTCTGTTTGTTTTGGACACTTTTGTTTGCAGTTGAGCTTCAGTGCTCTGACTAAATCTTTTAGCCTCGTGGATGAAAGCCGATCGCATCATTCAGCTCCTTCGTGTAGGCTGGAGTTAGCACGTCGGTGCTTTCCTAGTCCCGCTGGCTATTGATGCAGTTGTATTGATTATAAGCCATCTTGAGCCTGCAGGGGTTTTCAAAGTTTTGATGACTTAGTGCAAACTTAGAGAGGCAATATGCCCATGTCAGAAACACTTTATGCTGGTTTGCAGTTTAACTATTAGGAGGCCGATGAAATTGTTAACAATAGCTGTGCAGGGGCTAGAACACAAGACTTGAGGTCAAAGAGAAAGAGATTATGGACTCACACAGACACTTAAGCACCTGCTCGCACTTACTTAAACCCCACTGGCACCATGTTGAAATCACAAATCAGAAATACCAACTTAAACCAACTTATCTGTCTCTCCACAATGTGGTTAGCAAGCCAAACAAACCATGCAAGGCCTCAAGTTTACACTAGTGTATGCTGCTTTGTTGTGAATTCACAGTCAAATAATTTTCTACACTTTGCAAAAGGTAAGGCAAATTTCTTTGCCTTACCTTTTGTTTAAAGGACCAGTACAATCCCCATATTTGTCATAGTCTGGCCACTGAGCCATGACAAAGACCCAGTTTCAACCCATTCAATCGCCTGTTTATCCATCCATCCGTTTTCTGCTACTCTGTGAGTCAAAGCAGTGATAAGCAGGGCCACCTTCTCCAGCTCTTCCAGATCTCTGCAGCATGTCCTGGATCTGCCCCATTGCCTCCACCCAGTAGGACAGTACACCTCATCCATGATGCATCCCAGTCCGATAGTTGAACTGTCTCATCTACCTTCTTTTTGTGTGGAGGAGTGGCAGCTTTACTCTACCCCCCTCTCAAATGAGCCAAAGGCTGAGCCAGACACCCTTCGGAGAAAGCTTGTATCTGTGATCTCTTTCTTTCAGTCATTACAGAAAAGCTTGTGACCATACGTGACTGAGTTAAGTCCTGTCCACATGTAAAACAATTCATTTGTCACACATCAGTTTGTTTGTTGACAGTTGGTCACTAGTGGACATCCCCGGCTCCAGTTTCCTTGGCATCCCTGTACTGTATTTACCACCTTGTCATTATATCAGTCGACAGTATCCTCTCATTGGTGGTTACTTTAATGGCTTGCCCCAAATTTGAGAAAAAGTTTAACTTTGTACCATCCCGCCAGCTACAAAGTTCCTAAGTGTCTTTGTTTCTGTTCATCACATCGCTGTTAGTCCCCACTCTCTTTAGTCAGCACTGTCTGAATCTTTAGGCAGCTGTAAAAATTGCATGGTGCTAAATGGATGGAGAACAAGGTAGAGCAAAGCCTGAGACAAGCAGCTCTTTAATGCATCCAGGCAAACCGGCCGGGTGGTCCCATTTACACGGATTCACTTCACCCACCAGGACCCTGCAAGAAAATGCAGAGGGACAAAAGGGATACGTAGAGAAGGCCCAGACAATGACCACGCACAATCTGGATTTTATGCTAAACATAAAAAGCGTATGCTTATGTTTGTGTGCGTGTGTGTGTGTTTGCAGGTTTGAGTTTAGTGTATCTATTGTGGAGCTCCACAGGAGAACTCTGGATGTTGCTGTGAAGAATGGAGGGAGCATCCTGTCCAAACACAAAGGGCTTCTGGGAAAGGTATCTCCTGCAGGCTTTCCCTGTAGTGGCTTACGCACTGACGTTTTATCGGTTTTCGAACCATCAGTGCAGGTGCTGATTCTAAACATTTCTTGTTCTTTTTCTTTGTTTTTTGCCTAAAATTACAGGTTCTGGTGGATTTAAGTGGAGATGACATAGCAAAAGGAATCACACAGTGGTAAACTAGCATTTTATGTTTTTCCTGTACAACATTGAGTTGATTCTTGGGGGTAAAAAAAAAAAAAAAGAAGCAAATTTCTGTCCTTAAATATCTAATTTCATCATTTTCTGTTGCAGGTATTATCTAAGTGAAGATGGTTTGTCGTCTCAAGCCACAAAAAGTATTCAAGACCCCGTCGTCACGTAGTGGCACCACCTCTCTTCTGTAACATAGTTATCTTGTTAACCTAAGGGCACATCCTTCTGTTGTATTCATATATAATTTCCATTTAGTTAACAGGAATAATTTCATCATGTTTAGTTTTATTTTTGTCAAAATTTCCTGTTAATCTTTCATGAGCCTGATTGGAAGATGTTGTAACATATTTTAATGTGTTCAAACACACTGACTGCCTTGTCTCTTTTTTCAGTGTTTTAATGTAAATATATATAGTTATAAGAATTTGCAGGGGTTTTCATGGCATTATACTTACCTTGGAGGAGTCGTGTTGAAATCTGTCACGATTCTTATGACTTTGTATCCGGTTTGTTAAAATGTGAAGAATTTTCATTTGTTGTCTGAGAAAACTAACCAAAGGAACTGATGCACACAAATATAGGCTTAAGTAGCAGTCCTGATTTTAGATTTTGATTTTCCTTTGGCACGCAGTGTTGATTGATCGCTTACCTCTCGTTATTAATGCTTGATTACAAACATGGAATGCCGATATGCAAAGAATAAAACGACTGCTGTGCTGTGTATATTTTAGGAGATTTTTGCAATGGTGGTTGATTTTGAATGAGACTTGGGGACATTTTAGGGCTATGAGCAAGCTCTGTGCATTATGCAAAGGATACTTGAATAAGGGTTTGACTGTTTTCAAACTAAAAGTTGAAAAAACTGAAAAACATGAACAGGGACAACAGTTTTTGCATTTTATGAGCAGGGCTGCCAGAGTCTGTGTCAAGATGATGCATCCTTGTCGTGCTTGTGTATGTTTTTGCCTTGCAGTTATGAGTTTCATGGGAGCTGTTAAATACATTTCTGGTTATCTATCCTGTGCCTTAAAAAATCCACACAAATATAATTTACTTGCCTTCTTATTGTTATTATTTTGGATGGCTTTTGATGAATACATGTTTTATCTTGTGAAAGTTGGTGTGCTTTTTTTAATACCCCATTTTCATGTGCTTCTGTGATGTTCCCCAAATTTTGCAACTTTGTTGTGCTTAAAGTCGTGCTTAAATTTGGAATATGAAAATCAAACGGATGATGTCTTGTATTTTGGTCTCGTTTGAACAACAAGATATATTTATATTTACATTTAAAGTTTCAGGCTGGCTGAAGCTCAGGAGGTCGAGCAGGTCATATGGGAAGGTTAACAAGGACCAGTGACCTGTCGTTTTCTGTGTACCTAAAAAGCAATTAAGGGAATTTCCTAATTGTTTTTTTTTATATCTTCGGTTGGCATTGACGTAATTTTTTTTCGAGTTGTCCTTTTTCCGATTATTCTGAAATCACTTGAATGCATAGTAAATCTAGCAAAGACTGAATAATAAACACTTTGAATTACGATATATTATGTGAGGCTTGGTGTGCGCCTTGCAAATAAATGTCTCTTGACTGGGGTCTAATCCATAATATGAATCATCCAGTAAGTAATACGAAAACGCCATAATGTTACTCGTTTACGCTTTTTGAGACACAGAACATCTGTAGTGGTTTGCCGCCATCCAGTGGCAAAAGCAGAGAATTGCAACTGTACGTCAGCGTCGAAACAAACGTGATGACGTGTGGAACCGACTTTATCCAAATTTGCGCGGGTTTACTGTTGTTATGGCTCGCTGTCATTTCACTGTTTCATTTCACAAAATCCTTAATAAAAAGGTAACAGACGAAGGAAATGCTGCTTAATTCAAATGCGCATCATTGTGAGCCTTAGTACCAGCCAACCCTGCGTCTGCAATTAGCACTTTTGACGGTAACGACAAACGGACTGCCATATTTGTTGTTGTGGAGTTGTTACAGCGAGACAAGGTAACGCTACAGTGGCTTCATAGCAGCATTACAGGAAAACTTACGGTTACCTCGGATCACTGTGGAAGCAGGAATCATGTCCAAGCGAGAGGCATTTTTAGAAGCAGCCTGTAAAGAAAATGTGGAAGACTTTCTTCGCTTTATTCGGCTTCACGTAAGTAGCTAACTCAATGCGAGTTAATCCTGAAACACCCAGAAGCTATTAGAAGTCTCCTGTTTAGCTTGTTTAACTGTGGATGTGTGGCTGTGAGGTGTAAGTAGTACAGGAAAGTGTTCAAGTCAGGTCCAACTTTGACAAACTTTTACTGTCTGTTGTAAAGTATGCATTTTTTCCCTCCTACATGTTTTTTTAATACTTACCAAAGAGGTTTTGGCCTATAACCAAAGGAAAAGTCACCAAGACGATGATAAAAATCTTTCAGACTATTTTTTTAATAGGCTTTGATTTACTCAAGCATAAAATATATCAGCAATATCAAGAAAATGCATGCACTTCTGTTCAATAAGCTAAGACAGGCTCATCGTGTTAAGTCCTGTTATTATTAGGTACACTTTGCTTTTGCCTTCAGAAATGCTTTAATTATTTGTGGCAGAGATTTAAGAAGATGATGGAAATGTTCCTCAGAGATTTTGCTCCATATTGACATGACAGCAATGCACAGTTGCTTTAGATTTGTCAGCAGCACATCCATGATCTCGATCTGGTGACTGTTTGGGACATTTGAGTGCAGTGAACTCACTGCCATGTTCAAGAAAGCAGTGTGAGATGATTTGAGCTTTGTGGCATAGCAAGCAGCCATCAGAAGATGGGGACGCTTTTCATAATTGGATGGAGGTGGTCATCAACACGACTCCAGTAGCTGTGACATTTAAACCATACTCAACTGAAGCTGATGGGTCCAAAGTGTGCCAAGAATATATCCCCCAGGCCATTACATCGCCAGCAGCCTGAACCATCGATGTAAGGCAGGATGGATCCATGCTTTCATGTTGTTTATGCTAAATTCTGACCCTATCATCTGAATGTCACAGCAGAAATCGGGACTTGTCAGACCAGGCAAGGTTTTTCTGATCTTTTACTGTCCAATTTTGGTGAGCTTGTGCAGATTGTAGCCTCAGTTTCTTGTTTTCGGCTGAAAGGCCTGGCAGCTGGTGTGGTCTTCTCCTGTTGTAGCCCATCTGCTTAGGGTATGACGTGTGATGCATTCAGAGATGCTCTTCTGCATACCTTGGTTGTAATGAGTGACTATTTTACTTACCGTTGCCTTCCTATCAGCTTAAAGCAGTTTGGCCATTCTCCCGTGACCTCTGATGTCACCAAGGCATTTTCACCCAGAGAAATGCAGCTCACTGTAAAGCCTAGAGATGGCTGTGTGGTAAAATCTCAGCAGATCAGCAGTTTCTGAAATACTCAGACCAGCCTGTTTGGCACAGACAACCATGCCAGAGTCAAAGTATTTTAAATCACCTTTATTCTACATGCTCATGCTCCGTTTGAACTTCAGTGGTTCATGTTGTGTGTCTGAATGTCTAAATGCACTGAGTTGCTGTCATGTAATTGGTTGCTTCACCCTCCAAAGTCTTAGACTGAGCAGATAGAGACGGGCCTGGAAAAAGGTACAGTGAGGAAAACTCCCAAACTGCAGGATACAAAGTTGATGTTATGCAACGTTAGTATATAAATATAATTTAAGCCCAACTTTAAAGCAGAGAGGCTCTGCCCTTCCTGAATCCAGCTGAATGCTCTGCAAATGTACTCTTTTATAGCCGTAGGAGGCCTGTACTCTGAAATAAAAGTGCTCAGTTTTACACTGTGAGGTCTTTAAAGTGTGATGGAGCTCAGTGATTAAAGGGTTCTGAATGTGAGGAGGACAATTTTTAATTCTACCTTTGGTTTAACAGGGAGTCAATGGAGAGAAGCCAAAATGAGAGAAACATGACCTTTCTTTCTACTTCCTGTCAGTACTCACACTGCAGCCTGAGCTGAGGCTTTTCTCAGAGTTATGTCACAGATGATAATCTGTGACATAAGATAATCTATTGATAATAAGCCTGTTTAACCCTCATGTATGGAGATTCCCCCCATGACCGTTCATAGACCAGCAGGTGTCTGCAGGAACCCGAGCATGGTGGGAACATAGACAGGTCCCCCTACAACTCTGTCACCCATGCCCCATTAAAAAAGAAATGAAAATAAAAGAAATGTTAAATTTGTCAAAACGGGCCAGATTTGACCTGAACAGTATGTAAGAGTTAGCTGTGACAAATTCAGAATATTAATATCAGGGTAGTTTTAGCATCCGGTGGGGTAAAAAAGGAAGAAATTTGTCCTTTGTGTGGTTTGTCGTTAAGGCAGACTTGAACTTTTAATTATATTTCAAATAAAAATAAATAAATAAATGTGACCTAAACTAAGTCTGACTCAGCCTGGTGAGAAGTAAATTGTGAATTTTTATGGAGAAAAAATGCATGATCATCCTTTTCTCTCAAATGTCTTTTTTTAATGTGGCGGTCACAATTGACATTGGAATCACAGACAAAAATCATTTCTTCAGTTATTATATTTTTATTAAATGTGCATAACACATGGCTGTCCAGTCAAAGCTGTGCCTGTCTGTCTATAAATCTGAGCAGAAGGACAAAGCCGAGCCCTTCGATGTGGAGGAGGTGTTGCAGGAGATGCCCAGAGAGCAGAGGGAGGCCCTGTGGAGAAGACTGGCATCTCTGCTTCAGGACGTCCTGCTGGAGTTTCCCACAGAGCGCTGGGAGGGCAGGGGGAAGGAGGAGGGCATGCAGGAGGAGCCCACTGCAGACTCTGTCAGTAAAAGGATCAGCTCACTGACCCCATGCTTAGTCTTTGTCAGTGATATTATTCGAATATTAAGGACTAGATGTATGCAAAGCACTCCTATGTTGATTTTTGTAATATCACATTGCTTTTAAGCTTTTTGACGTTTTGCTTAATTGTATTTTTTAACATCTGGTGCATTAACTTTTTTCCCAGAAACACGCTGTGGCTGTTGTGGACGGCGTGACGCTCGTCTCTACAGTGTCTCTGCAGGTTTTACAAGACGATGACCCCTATAGCCCCCTTCTGGAAGTTACCCAACGTCTTCACGGTGAGTGTTTGTGTTTTTTGCACATTTTTACAGCAAATGAGTTGCATATGATGCTCTTCCCATTCAGATAGATAGATGGATAGATATTTATACCTAACTTATAAATATATACATTATAGAACTTTGATTATCCTGTAAGAGTAGAAACCAGCTGTTATAAGCACCAATTCTTTTACCAGTTATGAAAAAACAACCTGAGAAACCATCATAATTGCTCAGTTTATGAGATGAATCGTGGACGTTTCAGTGAAAATGCTTTTATTCTGCAATGAGGCCAGAAAGTCACATGTGTTACCTTTGCAATCCAAAGGTAACACATAATCGCCATCTGAGGATCTTTGCCTTTTCAGAAAGCTAAATAATAATGAGCATCTGTGTCCTTCAGATGTACTGGTGTCGCTTCCTGTCTCAGAGGCACCTCTGCAGAACCACATCCACGCGTTGTGTGAGGCCTGGTGGAAGAAAGGGCTGCAGGAGAAAGAACGGTTTGGGCGCACTGCTTTCTTTGTGTCTCTTCAGAAGAGCTTCATTCTCAAGAAGCCAGTGAGTGTAACCCCTCAGTCACATGTCAGCTCCTCAGCTCTTTCAGCAGGTTTTCACTCTGAAAGAAATGTTTTCCATCAGTAGCCAGTGCGTCTCACAGCAGTCTGCTGATAACTGGTAACCTTTGTGATCTCTTGTCTCTTGTCAGGGAGCTGAGATCCAGAGAGTGTGGAGGCTCCATGACGTGCTTTTGAGTCTTGACTACACATCAGAAGAAAACAAGCAGATAATCGACTTGTTGCTTCAGTGCTTTCACCGCCCTGCTCACATTAGAAACGATGATGTGAGTTATGCTCAGCCGCCGCGTGCTTTTTTTCACGATTCACTCCCTGCTTTATTTATTTTTATCGTCGTGGCTTCCCTCTCGAGCTGTCAGTCTGATTATGTGTATATTGTCACAGGGAAAGCGATTCCTGGTGTTTCTTTTCAGCTGGAACGTCAACTTCATCTGGGTTATTCACGGCACAATCAAAAACCAGCTGGAGTTTTACAGCAAGTAAGAACCCCAGTCTTTTCTCGCTGACACGCTCACTTCTCTTTTCATGTTAATAACAACTAAACTCTTCCATTCAGGCCCATCACTGCTCATATTGCAGAGATCTACTTCAGAGCATGGAAGAAGGCTAGTGGGGAGTTCTTGGAGAAGATCGAGAGCTTATGCGTTCAGGATTTCATGCAGAACGCGATCTTCCTTCATAGAGCTTCTCCTGTGCATTCCAAAGTCCGACAGGTAGACTGTAAAATAAAAAATGTGCCTGTTTTAAATATGTTTTTAGTCCTCATATTCATCGTATGGAGTGTCATTCTCTGCTCTCTTTGTCTCATATTCAGATTGTGAGTTATTTCCACATGAGGAAGGACTGCCGCAACGTGGACAAGATGCTCTATAATCTCTACAGGCCCATACTTTGGAAAGCTCTCAGTGTACGCGTACTTCATACAGGTTTTAGCCTCGCTTTCAAGCAAA